>NW_027675869.1:0-1200000 GCF_046562875.1 Panthera onca
CCACTATATAATATATATACCCTCTAAATGATATAAATATTATATATATAAATTATATATGCACTAAAAACACTGATTTTAAGAGCTCCATGGCAATCCTTGGAACACCAAAAAACTATGAGTTCAAAATTGCTCAGATTTCTTTGTATCCAAATATGTTTCATGCATTTTTATTCAACAGTGTTCAGAACACTAGTACTATTGTTTGCACACAGCAAATTAATATGTGTAAGCCACCGGTTTAAATTATACTGGATCAATTGTGTACTCAAACTTGGACAAAACACACAGCACAACAGTGACAGTAAACAACAATGAAGCTTGCTCTCCACAATTATAACATTACTGGTTCTGTAAGGAAAATTTAGTTGCTGGGTGACAAGTAGAAGGGGGATAAAAATGACATCAGGAATTCAAAAGCTTATTTGAGGTGCCAGTCACCACATATAGGCACTCAAGCATAGCAAGGTCATAAACTTTCTCCTTCTTGTGTCATATGACATATAAAGGTACGAGAATGAATAAAGACTATGGGATTTATTTCAAAAACCTGTACAACCTAAGCGCAGACTCATTTTAGAAGACAGTAAATGAATGCCTCACCAGAAAAGCCACCGTGTCAAGTTCCTTTTCACGGTCTGCCCAAAAGGATACATAAAATACTTTCATTTTCCTACTAAATTTTGCTAAAAATTTAGCAAAAACAAATTTTTTTAAAAATATCCTGTTTTTTAAACTAGAAATGGCAATATTTTTTAAGGGACCAGCTAAACAACATATTGAATTTAGGATGGGCATTCAGATCCAAACCGAAATCAGATAGCCCAGATAACCCAAAGCATGAATGCAAGTTCAAGTGCAATAAAGTAACAAGGTATAGCAGGGAAACACTAAGATTCTCAGTTAAGTTCAAATAACTGCATGGTGTCAATGGTTGTGTTTCAAAGCTGTGCTGAGCAAAGTTATCCTCCCAGCTACATCTAATTTCAAAACCCTCTGGGAAGCTACCTCGATAAGCTATATGTTGAAATTACATTCTAATATGGTCATTGGATTCATTTTTAATTACTATACAATTATATACAATAGGGAAGTTGTACAAATATGTATCTTTTCCTCAGGGACTAATTAGCTAAAACAGTTAATTTGGGAAGGGTGGGGGAGAAAAACCTCTGTATTTGAAATACCATTGGCCATGGAAGCTAGTAACGAAAATTTATATAAGCTTCCTATGAAACGAGTATAATTTAACCCTCTGCATCTTTTAAATAATTATTCACTTTTATTTACTCATGTGGCAGTATTTGTAACAACACATTACCACTGAGTAGTGAAAACAAGAATATGAGGCTTACTGAAAACTGTATATTAGGAAGCTATGCCATTTGAACTCTACAAGCTCAAGAGTCAAAATCACAACTCTCGGGGCGCCTTGGTGGCTCAGTCGGTTAAGCGTCCGACTTCGGCTCAGGTCATGATCTCACGGTCCGTGGATTCGAGCCCCGCGTCGGGATCTGTGCTGACAGCTCGGAGCCTGGAGCCTGCTTCAGATTCTGTGTCTCCCTCTCTCTCTGACCCTCCCCCATTCATGCTCTGTCTCTCTCTGTCTCAAAAATAAATAAACATTAAAAGAAAATTAAAAAAAAAATCACAACTCTCATTATTCCCCTAAAAAGCTGCCAAGCAGGGAGAAACCGTAATATGGAAGATTTAATAGGTCATGTTTCAGCCTGGGATGGATGGTTCTATTGCAAAATACTTAAACTTGAAAGAATAGTGGTACAAAATCACTCCTTGGCCCTTCCGATATCGCAGTAAAATCTGGCTGCGGCACCACTGACTAAACACCATTAAGTCTTGCTGCCACCAATAACTGAGGTCACTTGGATAATCAAGAATTCCATGCTGGCCACAGGACATAAACACTATCATAAAAGTGAAAAGTACTCTGTGTGGCTCTCCTGTTTGATCCCTGTGGTCTTTGATTGTCAAACAAAAGACCAATACCTGCTAACATAACTGTGCATGGACATAAGATAATAAAGGAGAGTCCTGGAGCAAAACTGTTAACCAACTGCCATGATATTGATAAGAGTGATGCATGGTAATGTGGATATTTCCTGTTATCCAACAACAATGACAAACATAAGTGAGGAAAATCTATTTTGCCCAAAGATAACCTCCACCAGTTATTTGGTGCCAAAAAAAATGTACCACCGCTCTAGATCAGTAATACTTCAGAGAATTCCAACGGCTATTATGTATGCAGGTTTAGTCACCACGCTTACCCCTACTCATTTACACTATGTGACTTCCATTTTAAAGTAAATTATCCTGGAAAGATTCCCAGATCAGTATGTGAGATTGGTACAAGGCCAAGTCATTTCCGAGTGGATTCCATCCATGTCCATAACCAGCACCAGTTTGTTTGTTTGTTTGTTTGTTTGTTTATTTATTTGTTTATTTATTTATTTATTTGTTATTTTTTGAAATTCACTCATTGGTTTTTAATAGAAACCGTGAGGTTTCTCAATGCATTTTCAATTTTACCCACTTATAAAGAATTTCCCAAGTTAATTTTACTAAACAAAACCTTCCGAGTGTCTACCATTTCCTTTAGGAGTTCAGTAAACATCAACATTACATTTCAGTATAAAATCTTTAGAAACGTCTTAAGAATGTGTACACAGTTGAACTTTGAATCTTTTGGTTTGTAATCACCGAGCCCGTGACATTCAAAGCCATACAAATCCTTACATTATTAACAGTGATACGCTTGAATTTCTTAGACAGTATCCTTGGTCAAAGCGTTGGAATCCAGTTAAAACTCAGAAAGGTGTGGGATTGAGAATACCCACTATTGCAATTGGTGTTGAGAATACCAACTATTGCAACAACTTTCCACACATATTCGATCTTTCGTCCAGAAAGAGTGGCAGTCAAAAAAGGAAAGAAAGAAAGAAAATGAGGCGGGAGGAGCCAGAGGTGGGAGAACAGCAAGGAAATTCTAGCTTTATTACACAAGCATGGAACCAAATTCCTTTGGAGGGGGTGGGGGTGGAATGGCTTCTTCTGACGACTTCAGACCAATGAGGGAACAAGAGAGCACATGGATCTGCCCCTACAGTCCTGGAGACATCTCAATCTGTGGTTAGGAAGAAAGGGGACCTCCCTTGCGGTCCAGGGGTCTCCTCCCTCCGCAGACCCGGTGCTGGGAGGCAGCAGAGGGGCACAGCTGCCGCGGAGTCCCAGCAGGCGGCGCCGCATCCCGGGGGCGCGGGCCGGGACCATCTGGTGCTTCTTCGCCCATAAAGTGTACTAGGGGACGCGGTCCCGGCTGTCCCTGGTTCATCCCTCCAGGCACAACCCGTCCCGGGGCTGAGAGGTCGCGCGGCGGTGGCTCGCATCTCACGCCCAGGCACTGGGAAGCGGCGGAGTCTCACCACGGGTTCCAGGTTCACTCCCAGGACTTGGCGCGCCTGGCGCCGCGCTTCTGCCAGGCTGCTCTCGACCCACACGTCGTCCACTCCGCGAATGGTGGGGCAGGTGGTCAGCGTCGGGGTGGCCGCCCTCCCACTCTCCTCCAGGGTGCGGCCCCCGGAGGAGGGCCCGGGGGCCATGGGCTTGCGGTGGCTGCTGTCTTCGCGGGAGGGCGGCGGCGGGGGCGGCACCTTCCTCTGGCCGACCGCCACCGTCCGGGCTCCGTGGCGCCTCCGCCTGGCAGCTGGCCGGCCCGTCTGGAGGCAGGCCTCCGGGAGCTGCTGCCTCCGCGTGTACACCATCTTCTCCTCAGGCGCCTCCAGGGCGGCCCCTCCTGCAGCGCTAGAGGCTCCTTCCCCTGCTGCCAGGGCCAGGGCCTCCTGGGGCCAGCGCCCCCAGCTTCTTCTTGCTGCTCAGGATGTGAGGCCACTAGGGGCCGCCCGCGCTTGCCAGGTCTCGCGGCCGCCGCAGGGCCCTGATGAATTTTCTACCATGAAGCCAAATCAGGAGGCAGGGTGTGAGAGTTACACCGCAGTTGCTAGGAGACCAGGCGCTTTGTGAGGTCACAATGTCTGCATATCTTATCACGGTGGGCTGCCCAAAGCTGCCTTAGGTTTGGCTGTGTTTAAGATTATGCCCTTGAGAAAGACCTGTACCTAATCTTACCTGAGAAGGCCCATAATTCTTCACGAGTTCAAGAGGGTTGTCTTAGAGGTGAATGCACGGGTGCTTCAGCCTCCATTAATTCCATCTAACATGAAATGACACTTAGCGGTGGACAGTACACACAACTTGCAATCAAACACGACTCTAAGAGGGTTTTAGCTAATTAAATGCCTTGTCATGCAACGCGCTGAAAGGCAAATTGAAATAACTACTCTACCCTTTCAAAGAATACCGATATACTGTGCCTTGCTTAGGGTTCCATACCTGTGTTGCTACAGCTCACAGTTCACGAAGCTGTTCTTCACAGCAGCAGCAAATAGTTTGCCTAGTTAGTATCCATGCTTACTTTCATGCAGCTTAGGGAAGACCGAGTCATTGTGTGCTTAAGAGCAAAGGTCAACGAATTCTGTGTGAGTGGCCAGTAGGGCATTCAGTGCCACTAAAACCTATTCACTATCTACCAATTCATGAATATTTCAGGTAAGGCATACACAAGGTAGTAAGAGAACGCATGGGATTCCAAGGGTAGAAAACGTGTTACACCGCCCGTGTAAGTGCTTTTGAAAGCAACCAGCATAGTCCATCCATCATCACCACATACACAATTCATTCACAAAATACTACAAAGACACCTACCATGATCAACTGAAATCCACTTCGTATGAAAGGATGACTCCAAACTAGGTGACTCACTAAGAGTGATAAGTCATGGTAACAATAAGAGAAACTTGCCAAGGTCAACGTGATACATGTGAGAGGCCTCTGTCTTTATTCAACTCCTTTTCTTAAACACACAAACAAAACTTTCATCTACGCAGCTTAAACTACTACTACCTCACGCTCATAAAGTGCTGAAAATGGAAAGCTATCCTCATATTCAGTACGAGCAACCCCTGGATTTTTTTTTATTCAATGTAATTTATTTTCAAATTGGTTTCCACGCAACACCCAGGGTTCATCCGAACAGGTGCCCTCCTCAATGCCCGTCACCCACTTTCCCCTCTCCCCAACCCCACGTCAACCCTCGGTCTGTTATCAGTATTGAAGAGTCTCTTATGGTTTGCCTCCCTCCCTCTCTATAACTTTTTCCCCCCATCGCCTCCCCCATGGTCTTCCGCTGAGTTTCTCAGGATCCACACATGGATGAAAACATATGGTATCCGTCTTTCTCTGCCTGACTTATTTCACGTAGCATAATACCCCCCCCCCCCAGTTCCATCCACGTTGCCACAAATGGCCAGATTTCATTCTTATTGCCAAGTAGTATTCCATTGTATATACATAAACCACAACTTCTTTATTCTCTTGTCAGTTGATGGACAGCTAGGCTCTTTCCATAGTTTGGCTGTTGTTGAAAGTAGTGCTATAAACATTGGGGTACATGTGCCCCTATGTGTCAGCACTCCTCTACCCCTTGGGTAAATTCCTAGCAGTGCTGTTGCTGGGTCTTAGGGTAGATCTATTTTTAATGATTTGAAGAACCTCCACACTGTTTTCCAGAGCGGCTGCACCAGGTTGCATTCCCACCAACAGTGCAAGAGGGTTCCTTTTTCTCCACATCCTCACCAGCATCTATAGTCTTCTAATTTGCTCACATCAGCCACTCTGACTGGCATGAAGTGGTATCTCAGTGCGGTTTTGATTTGGATTTTCCTGAAGGGGAGTGCTGGTGAGCATCTTTTCATGTGTCTCTTGACAATCTGGATGTCTTTTTTAGAACAGTGTCTGTTCAAGTCTTCTGCCTGTTTCTTCACTGGATTATTTGTTTCCCGGGTGTGGAGTTGGTGAGTTCTTTTGATAGGTTTTGGATACTAGCCAATTACCCAGTATGACTTTTGCATACATCTTTTCCCATTCGGTCAGTTGCCTTTTAGTTTTGTTGATTGTTTCCTTCACTGTGGAGAAGATTTTCATTTTGATGAGGTCCCGATAGTTCATTTCTGCTTTTAGTTCCCTTGCCTTCGGAGATGTGTCAACTAAGAACTTGCTGACGCTGAGGTCAGAGACGATTTTTCCTGCTTTCTCCTCAAGTGTTTGATGGTTTCCTGTCTCACATTCACATCCTTCATCCATTGTGAGTTTGTTTTTGAGAGTGGTGTAAGAAAGTGGTCTAGTTTCATTCTTCTGCATGTTGCTGTCCACTTCTCTCAGCACCATTTGTTAAAGAGACTGTCTTTTTTTCCATTGGATATTCTTTCCTGCTCTGTCAAAGATTAGTTGGCCATACGTATGTGGGTCCAGTTCTGGGGTCTCTATTCTATGCCATTAAGTCTATGTATTTGTTTCTGTGCCAATACCATGCTGTCTTGATGGTTATAGCTTTGTGGTAGTGGCTAAAGTCTGGCATTGTGGTGCCTCTCACTTTGGTTTTCTTCTTCAGTATTACTTTGGCTATTCAGGGTCTTTTGTGGTTCCATACACATTTTATGATTGCTTGTTCCAGCTTGGAGAAGAATGCTGGTGCAATGTAATTGGGGCTACATATAATGTGAGGACTGCGTTGGGTCGTATTGACATTTTGTCAATATTTATTCTTCCAATCCCCGAGCATGGAATGTTTTTCGCTTTCTCTGTATCTTCTTCAATATCCTTCACAAGCTTTCTATAGTTTTCAGCATACAGATCTTTTACATCTTTGGTTAGGTTTATTCCTTGGTATTTTTTGACACTTGGTGCATTTTAAATTGGATCCGTTTCTTTATTTCTCTTTCTGTTGCTTCATTATTGGTGTATAAAACGCAACCAATTTCTGTACATTGATTTTGTACCCTGCACCATTGCTAAATTCATGTATCAATGCTAGAGGACTTTTGGTGGAGTCTGTCGGATTTTCCATGTATAGTGTCATGTTATCTGCAAAAGTGGAAGTTTGAATTCATCGTTGCAAATGATGACACCTTTCATTTCATTTATTGTCTGATTACTGATGCTAAGACTTCCAACACTATGTTCAACAACGGGGTGATATTGGACATCTCTGTCTTATTCCTGATCTCAGGGGGAATGCTCTCAGTTTTTCCCCATTGAGGACGATATTTACTGTGGCTTCTCATGAATGGCTTTTATGATGTTTAAAGTAGGTTCCTTCTATCCCAACTTTCTTGAGCATTTGTATTAAGTAAGGACGCTGTATTTTCTCAAATACTTTTTCTGCATCTATTGACAGTGTACTATGGTTCTTATCTTTTCTTTTATTAATGTGATGTAGCACATTGATTGATTTGTGAATATTGCACTAGCCCTGCAGGCCAGGAATGAATGCCACTTGATCGTGTTGAATACTTTCTATATGCTATTGAATGAGATTTGCTAGTATCTTGTTGAGAATTTTTGCACCCCTATTCATCAGGGATATTGGCCTGTAATTCTCCTTTTTTTTCTGTGTCTCTGTCTGATTTGGGAATTAAAGTAATGCTGGCTTCATAAAATGAGTCTGGAAGTTTTCCTTTCATTTCCATATTTTGGAACAGCTTGGGAAGGATAGCTATTATCTCTACTTTAAATGTCTGCTAGAATTCGCCAGGGAAGCCACCTGGTCTAGGACTCTTATTTATTGGGATATTTTTGATAACTGATTCAATTTCCTCACTAGTTATGGGTCCGTACACATTTTCTATTTCTTCCCGTTTGAGTTTTGGAAGTGTGTGGGTATGGAGGCATTTGTCCATTTCTTCCAGGTTGTCCAGTTTGTTGGCATAGAAGATCTTATAGTGTTTCCTGATGATTGCTTGAATTTCTGAGGGATTCGTTGTCATAATTCCATTTTCATTTGTGATTTTACCTGTTTGGGTCCCCTCTCTTTTCTTTTTGAGAAGCCAGGCTAGACGTTTATCACTTTTGTGTATTTTCTCAAAAACACAATTCTTGGTTTCATTGATGTGCTCTACTGTTTTCCTTTAGACTCCATATTGCTTATTTCTGCTCTGATCTTTATTATTTCTCTACTTCTGCTCGGTTTGGGGTGCCTTGCTCTTCTGCTTCTAGTTCCTGTAGGTGTGCTGTTAGATTTTGTATTGGGGATTTTTCTTGTTTCTTGAGATAGGCCTGGATAGCAATGTTTGTTGTTGTTGTTGTTGTTGTTGTTGTTGTTGTTGTTTTGTTTTGTTTTTTGTTTTGTTTTGTTTTGTTTTGTTTTGTTTTGTTTTGTTGTTCCCTGTCAGGACTGCCCTTGCTGCATCCCGAAGGGTTTGTATTGTTGTATTTCGTTTTCATTTGTTTCCTTATATCTTTTAATTTCTTCTCAAATTGCCTGGTTGACCCATTTATTCGTTAGTGGGATGTTTTTTAACCTCCATGCTTTTGGAGATTTTCCATCCTTTTTTCTGTGGTTAATTTAATGTCCCTGCAATTACCACATTCTGATCAACAAGTTTCTGTATGTTTTTAATTAATTGTTTTATATATGTGTGTGTCTCCGAATTTGGTGTGTAGACATTTAAAATGTTTAGCTCTTCCTGATGGAGAGACCCTGAAATTAAAATAAAAAGCTCTTCGTCATCTCTTGTTACAGTCTTCAATTTAAACTCTACTTTGCATGATATAAGTTGGCTACTCCAGGATTCTTTTGACCTCCAGTAGCATGATAGATAGTTCTCCATCCCCTCCCTTTCAATCTGAAGGTGTCCTCATGTCTAAAATCAGTCTCTTGTAGACAGCAAAGAGATGGGTCTTGTTTTGTTTTTTGTTTTTGTTTTTTCTATCCATTCTGATACGCTATGTTGTTTGGTTGGAGCATTTAGTCCATTGAAATTCAGTGTTATTAGGGAAAGACATGCGTTTAGAGTCATTGTGATGTCCGTAGGTTTCATGCTTACAGTGGTGCACCAGTTTCCTTTCCCACCAACAGGGAGAGAGGGTTACTCTTTCTCCATATGCTCGCCAGCATCTGTGGTTTCCTGAGTTGCTCATTTTAGCCACACTGACTAGTGTGAGGTGGTATCTCAGTGTGGCTTTGATTTGTATTTTCCTGATGATGAGTGATGTTGAGCATCTTTTCATGTGTCTGTGGGCCATCTGGATGTCTCCTTTGGAAAAGTGTCTATTCATGTCTTCTGCCCATTTTTTCACTGTATTACATTTTCCAGGTGTGACTTGGGTAAGTTCTTTATACATTTTGTATACTAACCCTTTACCAATATGTCATTCGCAAATATCTTCACTCCTTCCATCGGTTGCCTTTTAATTTGGCTGATTGTTTCCTTTGCAGTGCAGAAGATTTTTATCTAGACCAGGTCCTGATAATTCATTTTTCCTTTTCATTCCCTTGGCTTTTGAGACATGCCAAGGAAGAAATTGCTGCAGTTGAGGTCAAAGGGTTTTTTTTTCCTCTTTTCTCCTCTAGTGTTTTGATGGTTTCCTGTCTACATTTAAGTCTTTCATCCATTTTGCATTTATTTTTGTGCACGTTGTAAGAAAGTCATCTAGTTGATTCTTCATCATGTTGCTGTTCAGTTCTCCCAGCACCACTTGTAAAGAGACTGTCTTCTATCCATTGGATTCTCTTTCCAGCTTTGTCAAAGATTAGTTCACCATACATTTGTGGGGCCCCTTCTGGGTTCTCTACTCTGTTTCATTGGTTAATGTGCCTGTTTCTGTGCCAATGTCATACTATCTTGATGATTACAGCTCCATAGGAAAGGGGAAGTCTGGGCTGCCTCCCACTTTGGCTTTCTTTTTTCAACATAAGTTTGAGTACTCAGGTTCTTTGGTTGTTCCGTGCCAATTTTCAGGTTGCTTACTCTAGTCTGGAGAAGAATGTTGGTACAATTTTGATTGGTATTGCATTAAATGTGTAGATTGCTTTGGGTAGTATTGACATTTTAACACTATTCATTCTTCCACTCTATAGGCACGGATTGTTTGTTTGTTTGTTGTTTGTTTTTTTTCTGATTTTGTTGTGTCTTCATCATTTGCTTTCATACATTTTCTTTACTTTTCACCGTACAGATCTTTTACATCTCTGGTTAGGTTTCTTGCTAGGTATTTTATGGTTCTTGGTGAATTGTAATTGGCATTGATTTCTTGACTTCTCTTTCTGTTGCTTCCTTATTGGTGTATAGAAATGCAACCAGTTTCTTTACACTGATTTTGTATCCTGTGAGTTTGGTCAATTCATGTATCAGATCTAGCAGCGTTTTCATGGAGTCTTTTGGGTTTTCTGCGTTCAGTCTCATGTCATCTTTGAAAGGCCAAAGTTTGACTTTCAGTGATATATGTTCAGTTAAGTGTAGTTAAAAAGAATTTACCCTTTGGGCTCTATGTTAACTTCATAATTGCACAATAAGTGAGAAATAAGCAAGAACTGTGCATGCTATCCCCCATTAGATTTGGTAACTGGAATCTAACTCTTTAAAATATATTGAATTCCTCATGATATGGATAGAAGTATGAAACATCTAACTTCACCCAGTGCACACGAGTGTATTTGTAAACACATATGCTAATCAGCAAAATTGTAATACTATTGAGGTGTACTAACGTTTACATGTTCATTGTCCAGATAATATTGTTTTACTGTCTTTATGGTAGCAGCCCAAAGAACATATGTGGAATCAAGGAGAGAATCCAGAACCTACAGGTTACACTCTCCATGCTCTATTCTGGCTTTCAAATAAATGAACAAATGGAATTTAAAAAAAATAGATTGCACTGGTAATCATGTTTATTGCAATTGTGCAATAACTTTTTATGGAGTCTAGCCATAATAAGAGTGCACGTGAATAGGGTTTGGAAATAACACCTATTTATAACTTTGTTTGACATGACAAAATCATTAGCAAAATATACTTTCAAAAACTTTTTAATTTTTACTATTCATTTTTTCAGATATTCTGTAAGGCCCAATAACGTATTACTCCACATGTAGAAGAGCAAAGGTAGAAATGGTGAACTTTGCATGTGTTACAAAGGCTATCACATAATATTATTTGATATCCTAGAATTTTAAACAACTATACAGCTGCACGGCTCATGCTAGGTATTTAAACCTTGACATATTTTAGCTTTCTGTTTTTCATTATTTAAAAGTTTTTTTAGAATTAGCTTTTGCTACAATCGCATAACTATTAACTTGGGTAATAGACATCCAAGTTTCCAGCTTATCTGTTTTTGTATCAGTGATTAAAACCAATCCCTATGTCATTGCCTTTTTAATTAACCATGGCTATGTTTTAGTTCTTTTATCACTGCAATACTAAATTCTCTGTTGTCTTCTATGCCTTTTTTCAAGCCCAGTGATTAATCTTATGACAATTATTCTATTTTTTATCTATTATTATATCTATTATTCTATCTTTTATCTATTTTGATCAATTCTTTAACGGTCACTTCTCCTGGAATTTCGTCTGACAGGAATTCTTCGGTTTCATCATTGTGGATAGTTTTCTATTCCTTATGTGTTTTAACGTTTTTGTTTAACGTTGTTTAACGTTGTTGTTGTTGTTGTTGTTGTTGTTGTTGTTGTTGTTGTTGTTGTTGTTGTGTTGCTTTGTTTTGTTTTGTTTTATGTGCTCTGCTCCTGAGAGCACTGCTGCATTAAAGTGGGCTCATCCCCTCTTCATGGCCTGGCCCTTCCAGAGGGCCCTTTCTGTTTTGGAAAGTGTTTCTTGCTTTGCGTTGCTATGACTTTCCGTTGTTTGATTTCTCATCTCAGAGTGATTTTTGAAAATCCCACGAGGTGTGCTTTGATTTGCTCCTTGAAGTACCGAATGAAGTAATTGGAGGTTTGCACTATCTCGACAGGGGTTAAAACACCTTAAGTTGCCATGCATGGATGTTCTTGCCCTTCCCAACAATGGGGGTTTCTCCTGGTAGTGAGATCCTGGAGATGTGATGGCGCCAAAGCCCGGGCTCCACACAGACGGCTCCTCCAAAAGGCTCTGGGCAGCTGCACTTATGAAAGCCGCTCATTTTCTGATTTCCCAGAGGTTACCTTGGACAAAATTGTGGATTTTTTAAATTACCTGGCCCCATCAATTTCTTCTACCAGCCAGATCTTCGATTGTAGGCAAATGATACCTCAGAGTTTGCTTTTCCAATTTGTAAGGGGAAGTATAACGCCTATGTTCAGTATAGTTGTGAGATTATTGGTAATGCCTGTAAAACGTGTGGAAAAAATCCTGGCACATTACACTCATGTACAAAACAAAAACACTGTATTTTGTTTTGATTTCCTCATAGTTGTCACTACATCCATGCAAACTCTATCTCCAGGGTGGGGTCTTTTGTAGGTCAAAATGTAAGCTACACCATAGAAGAAGAAGAAGAAGAAGAAGAAGAAGAAGAAGAAGAAGAAGAAGAAGAAGAAGAAGAAGAAGAAGAAGAAGAAGAAGAAGAAGAAGAAGAAGAAGAAGAAGAAGAAGAAGAAGAAGAAGAAGAAGAAGAAGAAGAAGAAGAAGAAGAAGAAAAGAACAAGAACAAGAAGAACAACAAGAACAACAAGAAGAACAAGAAGAAAGAGGAGGAGGAGGAGGGGAAGGGGGAGGGGAGGGGGAGGAGGAGGAAGAGGAGTCCTCAGGAGGAGGAGAAGAAGAAGAAGAAGAAGAAGAAGAAGAAGAAGAAGAAGAAGAAGAAGAAGAAGAAGAAGAAGAAGAAGAAGAAGGAGGAGGAGGAGGAGGGGGAGGGGGAGGGGGAGGAAGAGGAGTCCTCAGGAGGAGGAGAAGAAGAAGAAGAAGAAGAAGAAGAAGAAGAAGAAGAAGAAGAAGAAGAAGAAGAAGAAGGAGGAGGAGGAGGAGGAGGAGGAGGAGGAGGAGGAGGAGGAGGAGGAGGAGGAGAAGGAGAAGGAGAAGGAGAAGAAAGACGGGGAGGTGGAGGGGGAGAAAAGTGATGTCAATATGGCCAGAAAATAATTTTTACATTGCATTTTATTGTCCAGAAAGTGGAACCCATTGAGAATTCCTTAAACTGGATTCATCTCCTCCTTTTGTCTGGGGATTTCAACACCTACCCTAGTGGTTCTTAACCCAAGCTCAAATTAGAATGATCTGTGGAACTGCCATCCAGACATCAGGGTGATTCTGATGTACAGCCAGGGTTTAAGGCTAAGGCAGCTAACTAAACATTAACGCGCTGTAGTAGATATGCTTCATGTTGAGCACAGTAAAAGGGAAATGTTCGTAGCAGCCTTCCGAATAATAAGTACAGTATGGAAACATACATTCCAGACGTGAATCAACAGTAGAATGGATAAGCAAATTGTTAAATAATCATGTAAGAGAATATAATGTGGAAGTACCAATCCCTGAGTTACACCTATCCAAAACAACACCGATGAGCCTTATAATGTTGAACGGAAGAAGCCAGATCTAAAGAAATGCATATTATTCCATTATATTTTTATAAAATTCAAACATGGACTAATTTAATCTCTGTTGCTCAAGGTCAGGATATTGATTACGTTGGGGAAGGGAGATGGAGCAGGAATGGGGAGTGATCGCAGGGAGATGGTGCTGGTAATGTCCTCCTTTTGGAGTTTCATGGAAGTTAGAGGCCTAAGGTTATACAATATAAAATTATGTATTTACTTTACATTTTCAGTATGTCCACAAACCTATATGCTGAACTAATTGCAGAAGTTCATCTGTATTAAAAGCAATAGAATCCTTTGAAATAAGCTCTTTGGCCAAAAAAAATAGTAACAAAAGTTGACAGTGGGATGGATCATTATGCGTCATGATTTGCTACTAGTTCTTGTTTTGTTTGTTTCTTTGTCTGTCTGTTTGTTGGCTTGCTTGCTTGTTTGTTCGTGTTTAATATGATGTGGTCCTGGAGCAGACCCACTGAAGATGATATTTTGGAAGTTAATATATTAATTAGAGTAAGTGGGTTGATGAATCTGTTCACTAAAGTCTTTCCTAAAGCCAATAGCATATGGTGTAAAGCCTATTATATGATTTTCAAACAAATGTAATTTCTTATATACTCACAGTTTTTATGGACTCTTGTGTGGCTCAGTTGGTCAAGCATCTGACTTCAGGTCAGGTCATGATCTCACAGTCTGTCAGTTTGAGCCCGGAATCGGATTTGGATTTTGGATTTTCTCTCTGTCTCTCTCTCTCTGTCCCTCTGTCTCTCTGTCTCTGTCTCTGTCTCTCTCTCTCCCGAATTTTACTCTTTCTCTCTCTCTTAAAAAGAGATCAACATTAAAAAAATAAAACAATAAAAAAAAATAATAATGTTGATTTTGAGACAGAGAGAGCACAAACAGAGAAGGGGCAAACAGAGGACACAGATGATCCAAAGTGAGTTTTATGCTGATAGCACTGAGTCTGGTGTGGTGCTTGTATTCACAAATTGTGAGATCATGACCTGAGCAGAGGTTGGACACTCAGCTGACTCAGCTACCCAGGTATCCCTAGACTCCCATTGTAATCTAGACCTTAGCAACGTTAACACTGGACTATTTGAAATTATCCTTGATATGTTGAATGTACCTAATAAATTTATGAATTGAAACCCTTTATTTATTTAAATGACACTAGACTGAGTCATTTATTTGAAACGTTATTTTATGATTATGGTAGTCTTAAAGTTTATTGCAGAAAATTTAGAAAATTAAAAAAAAAAAAGAAAGAAAAATGGTCATAAGTCAAACACCTGGAGATAAGCATATCTAAACACCTTTTTTTTTAATGTTTATGTATTTTTGGCAGAGAGAGAGAATGAGAGAGAGATGAGCAAGAGTGAGGGATGGGAGGAGAGAGAGAGATAGAATCATAAGCAGGCTCCACGCTGTCAGTGCAGAGCCCAATATGCAGCTTGGTCCCACACACTGTGGAATCATAACTGAGCTGGAATCTAGAGCCAGATGCTTAACCGACTGAGCCATTCAGGTGCCCCTGGAGATAAGCACCTCTAACACTGTGGTATAATCGCCACGGAAGAGGTATATGTACATGCATTAACCAAAATTAGCTATGTAGCTGTGAATCCCATTTCTGGTCATCTAGTGATACGAGCATTTCGCTAGGTCATAAATGTTCTGCAGGGCTATGAATTTTAAAGGCCACATAGCATGCCATAACCTATTTAAACACTGCTATTGATCATTTAGCGTGTTCCATTTTCTTGCTTCAATTAGTTGCTACAAGTAGAATTAGCTTTTCATGGTCTAGACACAGTTTAGTAAATGTCAATTAAAAAATAAAAAGATCTGCAGCCGGTAATGTGAGGCGGAGGAACAGGTATGACCAGATTTGGCTTCACCTTGTCTATTGCTGGCAGCCTTTACATCCTTCTCTCCCTCATCCTCTTTTTCTCCTCCTTGACCCACAACCTCCACCTCTTTATTCCTCCTTCTTCTCATCCTCGTTTCTCTGTCTATACTGGCCTCCTTGCTTCCCATCAGTACACACGTTCACACTCCTGCCTTGGGGAATTCATGGGTCCTTCTGCCTAGATCACCTTCCCGTCAGCAGGTAGTTCTCTCATTTCCTTGAGGTATTTATTCAACTGACACCTTTTTCAGCAGGACCCTCTGTGTCTAGTATTTCACCCTGTCTAGTATTTCACACCCCCTCCCCCAATTCTTCTATCCTCTCCAAGATGTATTTCCTTTTTTTCCCCATTCATTATTCTCTACCATAGTTTCTATTTCCATTATCTTTGTCAGTCCCCCCACTGGACTATTAAGCACCAAGATCACAGTGATCCTTGCTCCTTTTGTTCACTAATGGATCCTCTGGGTGTAGACTGTGTTGTCTCATTCTAAGTGCTCCAAAAGTTTTTATTGAAAGATTCAATGAATCAACATCACTCCTTCTTTCTTATGAAAGTTTTATAATTTTGTACTTTACACTTACATCTATGATCCATTTGGGTGAATATTTGTATAAGTTATGAATTTAGGTCAAGGCCTCTCTTAATTAATTAATCAATGAACCGATTAATTAAACAAATAATTACTTAGTTCATTGATTACTATTGCATACGAACACTTAATTGTTCCAGTAACACTTGATGAAAGACTATATCCCTTTTTCTGTTAGGTTGGCTATATGTCATTATCAGAAGTTGGGTGAGGATGCTTGTGTATGGGGTCAGTTTCTGGATTCTCTGTTCTATCTCTTGACCTGTGTCTCCATCTTTCTTCACTATGACACTGCCTTGATTACGGGAGGTTTATATTGAGTCTTAAAATTGTGCAACATGAGTTCTCCAACTTGGTTATTTTTCAGAGCTGTTTGGCTGTTCTAGTTCCTTTGTCTTTTCACACACATTTTAGAATCAGCTTGCTGATATCCACAAAAAATCCTGGGATTTCCACTGAGATTATGTTGAATCTCTAGATCAAGTTGATAATTGGCATCTTACTAGCGAGGCTTCTATGGATAGATATGGCATATGTCTCCATTTATTTATATCTTCCTTGATTGATCCAATCAGCCTCCTGTGGCTTTTAGCATACAGATCCTGTGCATGGCTGTTAGATTTAAATGTAAGTATTTCAATGTTTGGTGTGATATTAAATGGTTCTTTAAAAGCTTTTCACATTCTAATTGTTCATTGCTTATGTATAAAAATAAAACTGAGTTGTATATATTGACCGAGTATTCTGGGGCTTATTTAATTATGGTTGAGTTCTAGAAACCTGATGTATACCCCTTAGAATTTGTTTCATGTTGATAACCCCATGATTTAAGAGTCGCGGCAGTTTTCAGGGCACCTTGATGGCTCCATCAGTTGACTACCAGACTGCTGGGTTCAGCAGCTCAGGTCATGGACCCATGGTCAGGATATTGAGCCCCGTGTGGGGCTCTGTGCCAAGCGTTGAGCCTGCTTAAGCTTCTCTCTCTGTCTTTCTCTCTGTCACTTTCTCTCCCCATCTCTGCTCATTCTCTCTTTCCAAAATACAAATTGAAAACTAAATAAATAAAAGAATCGAGATAGTTTTTATTTTTACTTTTTCCAATCTGAAGGCCTTTTCTATGCCTTTTTCTGTACATGCCTCGCTTGTAATCAGGGGAGGTACTGGTGTTTATGTCGATTTGTACACAGAACTGGCAGATTCCTTGCTTGTATTGTCTCCTTCCTTGGATTTCTCCCAAACTTTCCCCAATCAAAATAGGATTCAGAGGGACCCTATTCTAGTTTCGGTTCAAGATGGCTGTGTAGGAAGGCCTTGAACTCAACTCCTCCAAGGTGAAAGAAGATTTCATCTACCTCCATATTGACCTGAAACTTTCCAATTGATTAACTTTTTCTTTCCAGCTTCTCTCCTTCTTTATGATTCTTTATTTTTGAGACAGAGGGAGACAGAGCGCAAGGGGGGGGGGGGACGGGCAGGGATAGCAGGGGACATAGAATCTGAAACAGGCTCCAGGCTCTGAGCTGTCAGCACAGAGCCCAATGCGGGGCATGAACCCATGAACCATGAGATCATGACCTGAACTGAAGTAGGATGCTTAATCGGCCGAGCCACCCAGGCACCCCCTCCCCACCCTCGGCTTATCTCTTAATTCAGGATCCTGAAAGCAAAGTATCACCTGATGGGAACTGAATCTACCGCTCTAGCAATAAGGACTGCCTGAGCCAATAAGTCTCCACCCTCAAGCCCAAGACAATGACCAGCCTGACCTTAGTGACCACCTGTGTATACCTACCTCTTTTTGTCCCACATTTTCCTTACATAAACCTGGAAGTATTTTCAGCGCTTAGAGAGAGTCTTTGATGTGAGTCTGCTGCATTTCTGGTGTCGGCCTCTGAATAAATTTCCCATTTGTTTCACCTCCACTAGTTCCTTTGAATTGCGATCTTGTCAGTAACGGGTAGCCAAACCTCACTTTTTTTGGGTCCCTTGGAGATAGGTGCTCTTGTGCCTGAACTCCCTGACTACGTTTCTGGTGAACCAGCCAGAAGGTGTACTTCCAATTTGTCCAGCTCCCTGGGGATTGCACCCATTGATATAACAATTCCTCCTGAGGAGCTGAGGACTGAATGCACAGATTGTGCCTAACAAAACATAGAAAATTGAAAGACAACAGCAAGACAGAGAGACCGTAACAAAGGGAACACTCACCCCTAACGTTGCCAAGGGCAGTTGGGGAAGGACCAGGAACAGACTCCTCTGTCTTTGGGCAGAAAAAAGAAAGAAAAAAAAAAAAAAAAAAAACACTGCAGTTTGAAAAGAGCAACTGTCATATAAAAGAGAGCATTAGAACTCTGTCAACGACAGAGGAGCCACAGGAGTTCTCTCTGGGTCATAGAGATGGAAGAATGGCAGGGTTACATTTTTCATCCACATTTTTAAATGTTTACTTATTTTTGAGAAGCAGAGAATACAAGCAGAGCAGGGGCAGAAAGAGGGGGAAAGAAGATTCGGGAAAGGCTCTACACTGACAGCCTCAAGCCCAATGTGGTTCTCAAATTCATGAACTGTGAAATCATGACCTGAGCTGAAGTCAGATACTCCATCCACTGAGCCACCCAGCTGCCCCACATTCTCCTTCCACTTTAAAAGCATAGACCAGAGCAGGGTCCGGTTGCTGTAGCTGGCCTGGTGCCTCAGTAAGTTCCAGGCCCAC
The DNA here is from genome assembly GCF_046562875.1 of Panthera onca. NCBI lineage: Eukaryota > Metazoa > Chordata > Mammalia > Carnivora > Felidae > Panthera > Panthera onca. Next base: position 18,666 of record NW_027675869.1, read on the forward strand.
AATACACACCAGCCCCAATTGCACTGGACACACACACACCCATGACATGCTTTCCCCCCTTAAACAATGCACTTTAAAGAGGAACTAGCATATAAAATGAGCCATTCCTGGACTGTAACCCACCTCAGCTCCCACGGCCCCTTCAGGGCACCCTCTCAGTGGAAAATCCTGGTACACCCTAGTTTATATTCACTTCAGCTTCAACTATATTGGCAAGGTATCCTCTGCATATACAGCCCCAGGTGCCTTCAGCTTGTACCCACTTTAGCTTCACCTATCATGCCCAGGAACCATCTGCATAGAGAGATCAAGGACAACCTGTCCCCCAGACTGCTTATGTTCTAGCCACCCTGTACAGGGAACATATACACAGCACCCCAGCATGCCTCAACTTGCAATCATTTCAGCTTCAGCTGTCCTGCCAGGGTACCCTCAACACACAGAATCCTGGGACACCCCAGTCTGCCTTCACTTCAGCTTTAAGTATCCTGACAGGGCACCTGTTATGTAGAAAGCCCCAGGATCCCCAGTCCATGCAAGCCACGGCTTCAGCCAGCCAGCCAATGTCACCAACTAGCACACAGAGTCTACCCAGGGGGACAATCATATATAAGACAATTCCTTCAAGTGTAGGAGCAGTAGCTGCTCTGCATCATCTATAGAGACAAATGCAGAAAGGTAAGCAAAAGGAGAGACAGGGAAATATGCTCCAAAAGAAAGAACAATAAAAAACCCAGAAAAGAGCTGAAATGCAGGTAAGCATTGTGCCTCAATTAAATAAAGAATATAAATTAATGATGGTCAAGATGCTCGCCGGGCTGCAGAGAAAAGGAAGAACTAAGTGAGACCCTTAATTAAGAGATAGCAAACACACACAAAATCAGAGTTCAAGAATATAATAGCTGGAAAAAAAAACACTAGAGGGAATCAACAGTAGAAGATGGCATGCGGAAGGACATATCAGTGATATGGAAGAGAGATTAAGGGAAAGCACCCAAAACAAACAGCAGAAAGATTTTTTTTTTTTTTTTTTATTGAGTATAGGTTAAGGGATACTTTGGAAATATCAAGTGAGCAAAAATCCACATAATAGGGATTCCACCAGAAGGAAAAAAAGGACCAAAATTATTCGAAGAAAAGATAACTGAAGACTTTCCAAAACTAGAGAAGAAAACAGACATCTAGGACAAGAAGCACCGAGTTCCAAACATGATGAAACCAAGGAGCCCCACACTATGACACATCAGAATTAAAGCGTCAAAGTTTAAAGATTAATGAAGAATTTCAAAAGTTGTAAGAGAGAAGCAAAAGTTACCTATGATTTAAAAAACAAATCAGAACAAACAAACACCTAAAGCTGTCAGCTGATATTTCAGCAGAAAGTTGGCATGCTGGGAAAGAGTGACATGATTTCTTCAAAGGCCTGAAAGGATAATCCCATGGCCAAGAAAACTTTACCTGAAAAGATTATCATTAAGATTTGAAAAAAAAAAAGAGATAAAGAGTTTCTCAGACAGAAGATAAAGAAGTTTATCACCACTAATCAGCAATGCAACAAATGTTAATGGGGGAAAATCATAATTAGATATTACAGAATTATGAATAAAAAGATGTAAAATATGATACCATACACATAAAATTTGGAGGAGGGACTTAAAAAAGTTACTCTTTGTATTTTATTTTACAAAAAAATATATGTTTTATTTCATGTTTGAGAGAGAGAGACAGAGTGTTAACAGGGAGGGACAGAGAGAAGGGGAGGCACAGAATCTGAAGCAGGCTCCAGGCTCTGAGCTGTCAGCACAAAGTCCAACGTGCGGTTCAAACTCACGTATTGTGAGATCATGACCTGAGCTCCAAATCGCACACTTAACTGACTGAGCCACTCACTTGCCCCAAAGGTTAGTCTTTTTAAATTTCTCAAATGTGTTTATATTTAAGTGACCGCCAAATTAACATAGACTGCCTTTTCCTTGGGATGTTATATGTAAGCCTTGTGATAACAAACTCAAAACACAAAATACATGAAAAATAAAGAAAAAGAAAGCCACGTAAAGCACAACACAAATCCATCTATGAGAAAGAAAGAGAGTAAGGAAAAAAAGAAACAGAGACCTACAAAAGCAACCGGAAAACAAATAACAAAATTACAATTAGTACATAACGGTCAACAATTACTTTAAAAATAAATGGCTGAAGTGCTCCAGTCCAAATACATAGGGTAACAGGATGGACAAAAAACAACCCTCATCCGTATGCTGCCTAGCACAGACTCACTTCAGACCTAGATACATACAGACTGAAAGTGAAGGGATGGAGATACATTTCCCGTGCAAATGAAAGCAAACAACAACAAGGACAACAAAAACAACATCAAACAACAACACCACCTCAGAACCAGGTAGCAACACCTATATCAAACCAAATAGACTTTAAAATCCTCAACAAAATATTAGCAAACTCCTCTCAACAACACACTAAAATGATTAAGTGGCTTTTATTCCAGGGAAACAAAGATGGCTCATCCAATCAATCAACATAATACCCCACCTCAACAAAACGAAGGGTAAAAATCATATGTTTATACCAATAAATGCAGAAAAAGCATATGACAAAATTTAACAGGTATTCATGGTAAAAGTTCTCAACAAAGTCAGGGGGGCGGACATGCCTCAACACATAAAAATATTATTTTATATATTGTTTATATTAAGTTCACACCTAACATCTCAATGGTGAAAAACTGAGAGCCTTCCCCCTAAGATCAAGAACAAGATAAATATGTCTACTTTTGCCACTCTTGTTTAATATAACACTAGAAGTCCTAGCCACAGGAATCAGATAAGAAAAAAGAAGTTAAAGTCATCTACCTTTGTAAAGAAGCTGAACTGTCACTATCTACAGATGACATAAGAATATGCTAGAAAACCCTAAAACTTTCCCCCAAAACTACGAGAAGTAATAAACGAATTCAGTAAAGTTGCAGATACGGAATTGATACACAGAAATTGGTAGGGTTTCTATATAATAATAATGAAGTCACAGAAAGAGCAATTAAGAAAACAACACCGTTCCTAATCGCACCAAAAAAAGAGAGAGTAAAATAGCTAGGACTAAACTTATCCAAAGAAGTGAAAGACCTGTAGTGTGAAAACCATAAGTCAATGATGAAATTGAAGATGACACAAACAAACGGAAAGCTATCCCATGATCATGGATTGGAAGAATCAATATCATTAAAATGTCCATATTACTCATAACTATCATAACATCATAACAGAGGAGTCAAGAATAAACAATGGGGGAAAGACAGTCTCTTCAACAAATGGTATTGGGAAACCAGGAGATCTACATGCAGGTAGCTAGGACCTAACCCTAACGCTGGCCTGGGCTCTGGCCCTAAAGGGACCTAGCATGGACGTCTGAGAGAAATAACGGATTGGGGCCAATTACCATTGGGGAAAATCCTGTGTGGAAGTCACACCCTCTCCATGACATTTCCATGGCCATGATGGAGATGGAGGAGGAGATCCTGAGACAGTTTCAGTCTGGCCCACCCATATGTTTGGCTCCGCTCTTCCAACGCTACCCCTGACCCATAACCGCACATGGGCCCTCATTTCATTCCTGCAGGGAAATCACATCACTGTGGGTTGTTGGAGCAAAGGCACTTCAGGAGAACCAACCCTAACCCTACCCACTGCTCTGCCTCTAAGCGGGATCACCTTCTGAGGCTGAGAAAAGAAGCGGTGGGGCATGGATTCCTCCTTTTTCTACCCTGTGTTCTCTTCAGGACCTCAGGACATTGAATGCTGCCCACACTCACTGGCGATGATAGTCTGCTTTACTGAGTCCACCAAATCAAACGCTAATCTCACCCAGAAACACTCTACAAATATCCCGAGAAAAAATGTTTAGTCTGGGGCACACCACGGCCAACTCAAGTAGACACGTAATAATAACCATCACACGGTCATTCCTGTTTTGCTTCCCTTCCCTTCCCTCATTCACCTCCTATTCTAACTTTCAAGTTCCCTTCCCTCATTCACCTCCTATTGCTAACTTTCAAGTTCTAAGAGAAATTTGAGGAAACTTGTCTTATGCAGGGACTAGTGTTTCAGTTAATATGAAAATGTTTCCGGTCAGGTAAGGGAAAAAGATCTTAGCTAGGGCACCAACATACTCCATGGTACTTTATCAGGGTTGGCCCTCAGCTTTCCAAACCCTTAACATGCTAATGGGAAGGCAGTGTAACATGGGTGAGAGCATGCATGTTGGCATAGGAGCAGAGCTGGTGCCCATCCCAGCCACACCACTTGTGTTTGTGTTATCTTGGACCAATTACTTAACATATCTGAAAGTCAGCTGCCTAATTTATAAAATGGAAATAAAAGCAAAGCGTCAAAAAGTTTAAATGACAGTATTGGCAAGGTGCTTAATCCAACACCTGACAACACGGAACAAGTGCTCCACCGATGATAGCCATCATTATCCTCATTTGAACAGCTAAGACAGGCTAATATTCTGTGTGGGGTCAGATACCTACGGGTGGATCTCAGGTCTTCTGACACTGATTCTTTAATTTGGAGGGAGCCCAGGGCCAGGATGGCTGAATGAGTACAAGGAGGTACACCAGTAAGCCAGTCCTCTATCCACCTCTTATTTGATAGTCCAGTTGTATATTCATCTCTTTCCTTCCACTAAAAGAAATGCAAATCCCTCCCTCTAGAAGAAATAATACACAGACGCTTGCATGTAATATTAAGTGTTAGGCTCTGTAAAACTGGCACATGCATCATCTCATTTAATCTCACAATGGCCCTTCATATGGGAGTCCTTATTCCAATTTCCAGGTGAGGAAATTGAGACCTAGGAAAGTCAAGTGCCTTCCCCATAACTTGTTTATGACTGTGTTAGACAACAACCCTAGACTCTACTCCATGTCCAATGTGTCTTCTTCTGTGCCACAGTTTGTTCTCTTCCAAGGCGAACACTGCTAAAGAATCATTTGAGCAAAGCAGTAAAAAAAAAAAAAAAAAAAAATCATTTAAGACGTCTAGTTTTCACCCAAGCACTGCTTTCTGGGTGAATTTGGTGTGTTTTCTCTCTGAGAAACAAAGGTGAGAAATTCCAAACCTCGGCCTTTGTTACGGAGTTATGAAGACCAGTAGAAATTAGTAAAGCTCACTGGCAGATTAAGGTTTCCAAGTTGAAGACATTAGTTTGAATTCTCATATTGTGGGTGTTAAAGTGGAAGCTGGGATTTCACATGGCTTTGACAATCGCCATCAATTCCTTTCTTCAAGATTTGACTGCATATTCTCACTCTTTCCTTTTTTTTCTTTTTTAACTATACTTGCAATCTGCCAGCTCATCCCTAGTTTCTCCCTATGTCTAGCAATGGCCATTCTCCATATGTCCACATTAAATCTATCATCAAAGAAGAATAAAAAGATAAAAGAACAAAGCCAGAGAAGTAAGACTCAATACTAAAATGTAAATTGGCTCTAACACTTCTACTTCCAGTCAAATGCAATAACAAAAACTAGATTTATACTCCTTATGGAAGCAGCTAAAAGCGTAGACAAAATATATAAGAAGCTGTTCTCAAAACATCAGACATCAGGCAGTGAAGAGCAGTGATCCCTGATATTGGGAAATAAATGAAATGGTTCCTACAGTGTCCTAGCTTATTGACTAGGCGGGGATTTGAGTCTGTGGTTTAGAGAGGAGGAAGCTGGCATAGCCCAACATTTTCCCTGAATTGTGGAGGGGGTAGTCACTGATTCAGGAAGACTGCTATATTTCACAGAGCAGAGTACCAAAGAAGAGAAAGTTGTTCACAGAGAGAACTCCAGAGATCAACAGATTGCCTGCCTTGAGTATTCAATTGGATATGGATAAACTCTTGTGTATGCGGAAACTGAGACCAGGGGAAGGAACAATACCCACTGCCATACAGGGTCAGGAATAATGCCTGACAGCCAGTGTGGAAGACCTCACAATTTACATGCCATTTGGAAAATACTTCATTTTTGTGTCAGTACTGGACAAAAATTATCCCTAAACTAAGTGCTGCCTGTGCCTTGCCCAAAGTATATTTAAAGAAAGACCTGAAAGGATCAAGCTATTTGTAAGTAACTAAACTATGTCCCAAAACAAAAACCAAGAATGTTTTTAGGCATCTAGAAGTATCCAGCCTCTGACAGGCTAAAACTGACCATGTTCGGCAACCCATAAAAATTATCAGGCATGCAAAGAAGCAGGAAACTAAGACACGTAAGGAAGGGGAACTCAACTGACACTGACCCAGAAATTACACAAATGATATAATTCATACATAAGAACATTCAAATAGTTATTATAACTATTATCAGTATATCCAAGAAATTATAGGGCAGAATGAGCATGTTAAATAGAGACATGCAAGTGATATGTAAGACCTAAACCAAACTTCTCATGACAAAAGCAATGACTAAAATAAGAAATCTGGTCTATGATTACTGAATGGAATTAAAGGCATATAGACAGTGAAGGAAAAAAAAAAGTTTGATGAACCTAAAGACATAGCAATGGAAATCATCTGAAATGAAACACACGGAGAAAATGTGACTGCAAATCATCCAATATACATGTAATTGTATCTCCAAGGAACACAGACAAGAAAACTAATTTCAGTAAATAATGAAACTAATTTGAATTTATAGTTGTTAAGGTTGATGCAAACTAAAAATATATAGTTCCAATAAATTCAATGAACCTCAAGGACAGGAAATAGGAGGAAAACTACACCAAGGCACCCCACAATCAAATTGCTTTAATCCAGAGAAAGGGAGGAAAAAGATTTCTCATCAGAACCAATGCGATCTAGAATACAGTACGATAGCTTTTTTAAAGTACCTAAAGTAGGAAACCATTATGATCTTGGATTAGGCAAACATTTCTTAGCTACACCACCAACAATATGACTCATTACAAGAAAAAAATATGATTGATTGGATTTTATCAAACCAAAACTTTTGCTTTTCAAAGAACAAAGAGTGTGAAATAGAAGAGTGAGACTGGGAGAATATATTTACAAATCACCTATGTGAAATGGGACTTATATCTAGAACATATGGGCCATCCGCAAGATTCAATATTCTGAAGCGAAATAATCCAAAAAAAGGCAAAAGATTTGAAAAGACACATTACCAAAAAAGACATATGTACAGCAGATACACACATGCAAATGTGTTGAGCATCATGAGGGGAAATGCAAATATAAACTACAATGAGATAAATGAGATACAATGAGATCAACTACTACGTCATACCTACGAGATGTCTAAAATCAAAAGACAGGGCTCCAAAGTGTTAGCTAGGATATGAAAGAACTGGAATTCTCACATACTGCTGATGAGAATGTAAAAGTGATAAAACTACCCTGGCAAACAGTTTGACAGTATCCTAAAAAGCTGAACATGCAACCTATTCTATGATTCAGCCAAAACTACTCTCAAATATTTTCCCTAGAGAGATCAAAGTTTACGATCATAAAAAACAAAAAAAAAAAAAAAAAAAAAGAGAGAGAGAGAGAGAGAGAGAGAGAGATGAAAGAAAATAAAAAAATGAATGTTTATAGAAGCTTTGTTTTTAATAGGATAAGGAGCAGCTGGTGCTTCAGTTGGTAGATTTCTTGATTTCTTGATTTCTGCTTGGGTCATCATCCCAGGGTCGTGTTATTGAGACTCACATTGAGCTCCACACTAAGCATGGAGGCTGCTTAAGATTCTTTTTCTCTTTCCCTCTGCTCTCTCTTTCTCTTTCTCTCTCCCTCCCCCTCTCCCTCTCCCTCTCTATCTCCCTCTTCCTCTCCATCTCCCTTTCCCTATCTCTCCCCCACCTCTCCTTCCACCCTCCCCTCTCCTTCTCCCCCCCCCCACTCTCTAATAAAAAGAAATAAATACGCCAAATGTGGAAATAATACAAATGTCCACTGAAATGTGAATGGATAAACAAGTAGTAACAGACTATTGGAACACATAACACTATGGATAATATTCAAAATACCAAGTGAAAGACGTCAACTCCCCACCCCTAAAAAATAAGGAGTATGTCTTATATAATTTTATTTGTATACTATTCTAGAAAATGCAAGATAATATGTAGGGACAGAAAACAGACTAGAGATTGCCTAGGAATGGGAATCGGGAAGACGTGGGGGACGGAAGGATATCTAACGGATACAAGGACATTTTTAGTGGTGACACACATATTCTTTTCCTTGTTGTTATGTATACATTGGTGTATATGTAACCAAAATTTACCAAATTATGCAATTGTATTTATTAGTATTAGTATTAATTATTAATTATTAATTAAGTAATTTATTTATTAGGGCTTTTTAAAAAAATTTTTTTAACGTTTATTTATTTTTGAGACAGAGAGAGACAGAGCATGAACAGGTGAGGAGCAGAGACAGAGGGAGACACAGAATCTGAAACAGGTTTCAGGCTCTGAGCTGTCAGCACAGAGCCCGACGGGGCTCGAACCCACGGACCGTGAGATCATGACCTGAGCCGAAGTCGGACGCTTAATTGACTAAGCCACCCAGGCGCCCCATAGGGCTTTTTTTTTTCAGAGAGAGAGCTGAAGCATTCATAACTGGGGGAGAGAGGCAAGGGAGAAAGAGAGAATCTTAAGCAGACTCCATGCTTAGCATGGAGCTCAATAAAGGGCTTGCTCGAACCTGGGGTCATGACCTGAGCCAAAATCAAGAGTCTGATGTTCAAGTGACTGAGCCACCCAGGTGCTCCACTAATTACGTACTTTAAATATGTACAGTTTGTGTATATCAGTTAAACATTAATGAAGTTGTTAAAAAAAAAAAAAAAACATGATTAGATATTGTGTCTTTTGACCTCTGGGGCTGCTATTTCAAACATGGTCCACCAGCATCTACTGATTCTCGGAATCCCCAGTATCTTTCATTAACTCACATAAGTTCTTCAAAATAAATGTAACTTGGGAAAAGGGGAAATACCCTGGCAGTTATCACGTGTATCAATTATAAACATCACAACACTTAGAACTATGATCCATATATGAGGTGGGTGATATAACATATGTTTCCTTTAGACAACTTGGAGCTGGTTGAGTCCCAGCACCCCATTACCCTTGTACACTTGTTAATTACTTGTTTACCAGTTAATGGTCCTCTGCCTCCTTATACTGTATAAGAAGGGACTTGGTCTGCCTTGGTCACTTCTGTGTTTATAATGTTACAAAACCAGGCTGGAACGCTGGCCGAAAAACCAAGCGGCACTCAGAGATCTTCTTTGGGTTGCATAACTTGGTGGAACGGCGGGCTCAGAGGACCCTGTTTCTCCAAACTTCTGAGCGCTGAATGCAAGTGGAGCAGGAAATTTACAATCATCAGCTGCCATATCTGTGGGGGTTTTCCTGCACACAGAAAACAAAGGAAGAAGAATCAGGAGGAGGGGGCATTTTTGTAATTTCCATATTGCTGATGGAAATGATGATATGGCAGAGTGGGGGAGAACTGCTGACAGAAATGTTCTTAACAGGGCGAGAGTGACTTCAGTCTAGTGTCCAAAAGATAATTGGCCCGGAGAGGAATGAACAGATCCTTCATATTAATGTTGGTGAGAGCAGAGCACAAGAGAATAGGTGTAGATGGAATGGTAGATGCGATAGGTGATTTTGCAAATTCTCTTTTCACTGACCTGGTTTTCTCAGTGCGGTAATAGGCAAAGTTATAAGACCAGAGTGAAGAAGCGTTGGGAACAGTTGGAAGTTTGCGGAGAAGGAAGTTGTGAAATAGAGGTCTAGGGGTGTGAGTAAGTAGCCTTCTGACCTCACTTTGGTCAGTGGCCATCAAGTAACTTTTGTGCTGCTTTTCTCCAATTACATTGGATGTTGCTATGTGTAGGAAGTAGATTGAACTCCCGTGGTTCCCACTACTTTACCTTTGCATAGGAAGTTTGCATCTGCCTGAGAAGCTCTGTCTACCCTAATCACTCATATTTCAAATTTGCCTCAACCATTACTTAATCCCACCAGGCAGAGTGAATTAGTCCCTTCTTGGAACTCTTGTGGTACCATGGGCAGTACCCTGTACTGTAATTTTTGCCATATTGTAATAATTTGCGTCCCTGTCTCCCTAGATAATTTGGCCACTCCTTGAGGGTGTCAATTGGTCATTGCACTTCCTAGTATACAGTTTGACTTGTGGTTAGCCTTTGTTAATTGCCAATTGAATTGAATTGAATTGAATTGAATTGAATCGAATGTATTGAATTGAATGTACTGAATTGAATTGAATTGAATTGAATTGAATTGAATTGAATTGCATGGAGAGAATGAGCAGAAGGAATTGACAGGTAGGAAGGGCAGAGCCTAGAAAGAGTGGTGACATTTAGAACAAGACTTGTCTGATCTATAAGGAGGGGAACTCCTGCTCATGAGAGTGGCAAAGGTAACTGTTTACTCACCTGTAGTGGTGGAGTGAATGGAGCCGAAACCCCAAATGGACTTCTGTAAATTGCGTCAACAATTCTTACTTCTATAGTGTTTGCGTTGGGGACCAAAAGAGTTCTATATATATGCAGAAGGATTTTGTACATAAAAATGTGCTGCATAATGTAAGATACTCTTTCTCACAACACTCTGTGCCAAGATTAAAGAAATGTGTTGAGTTTACATATTTTACTAAAGGATAGCATGTATAACAGAGGAAGAGAAGGATGGGTTTAAAAAAATGATTATAGTTATACTCGTCTTGTTGACCTTTCTACTCTTCAAAGTCTCTTTGGAAGATATCATCCTGGTCTCTTTCAGTTACAGATGCCTCTTATTGTCTCTGAGACAATAGCCCTAATATGATCTAATTTGCTAAGCCAGGTGGTGTGGAAGACAGAGAAAACGGCCAGCTCATTCTGCAGGAAGCAGCATATAAGGAGCCCACTGATCTGACAGGCTTGTGTCACAATGCACCAGTGTGGGAATTGCCCAGGCTCAGAAAAGGCCAGTTTTTCGCAACATTATACAACTCAAGAGAACTTTCTAACACAGAGGCAATGTTCACAGTTGCACACAAATCACATGTCTGATTCTTGATGCTGACTAGAAGTCAGCCAGTTATTTTAACACAGGTTATAACTCTTACTGGTTTCACTTCACTTTCCCTTAAGGTTCAGGTTTCTTAAGGGCAGGGACCATGTCCTGGGCTTCATAACCTCTGCCCACATATGTCTACCATGGTATTTCATGGGCGCTCTGTTATCATCTGTTATTCATTGGGTTTTTTAGTAGGTGTCAGGCAGCTTTCATGGTGACCACGTATTGGCAGATCATCAAGAGAGTGGCAATAGTGGAGCTTTCTCTACTATATGAACCACATGTTACTTATCTTAAAATTCCTGGAACATATGTATGATGTCCTGTATGAATGATTGTGAGTTTATGACACTCATATTCTACTCCTTTTTCCCAACAGTTTAAAATACGTTAATGGCAGTTTACCTTCCTTTCATTCCCTAACTTAAAATAATTTACTTCTTTGGCTTTGGACTACTGCCTACATGCTAAAAGATGCAACGCTAGAAAACATGATTGCATTTTGATGTGTTCTTAGCAGGCTGCCTTAATTGCCAGCTCTGTTGGGTGGGTTGGATATCACTGTTACTTCTGGCAGGATCTTCTGAGATACAAGTATATTTCTTGGGCAAAGTAGCATGTTGAGTCCATCATCATTTGGAGTGAAACTCAGTCTACGTCCAGTAGAGTTGGTCCTATTGGTCACATGAAGTAACGAAAACCAGGCCGTATTCGTTTCGATGTCATAACATTCTGGGACGTGTAGTGATGCCCATGAGAAAAAAAAAAAAAAAAAAAAAAAGAATCAGACAGGGGACTCCATTTAAGAGACGTCTCAGCAAGCAGAATCAAGATGCCAGAATGAGGAACAAAGATAAATGCTGTCTAGGTTGTAGAGGTTGGAGACATTGCTCCAGCAGAGAGAAAGTTCCTTCAGGGTTAAGGGAGAGGCTGGATAGTGATCCTCAGGCCCCTTGTTACCACCTCCAGGCCATGATCTTTCTACTCCCCTGAAGTTCCTGCCTTCACCTCCTTAGTCCATCTATTCAATCCCAGAGCGCCACCCTTTTTTTCATGGACATTTCTGGAATCCCTTCCTACTCTTCTTTCTCCTCATGTTGCTCCTGCCTCTGTTGTGGGCAATTTCAGAATCCTGGTAAAATTGCTCTAGCAATGTAGCTTCAGTGTTCTTTAAATTCTCTGGCTCCCACAACCTTAAGAGTCAGTTTCCTCCACTAGCGAACTTCCGTGATGGTGCTCTGAGCTCTATGATCATCCAGATGTCTCCTGCTAGAATGTCAAACTTAACGTGCCAATATCTCAGAAGATAACCTCCCCTAACCAGGTGTCTCACTACTTGACTTCACAACTTCTCTTCTTCAGCCTGATAGACTTGTGGTCCCTACTTCCTCCCTCTCATTTCCCTGTATATCATCCCTTGTGGCTCCACTTCCCTTCCTAATGCAGTGTATACACCTCAGTATGTCACTTTGTGTTGGAACCTCCTAGTCCTCTGCTGCATCGGCTTAGGTGGCCTTGAAGCTTGGATGAGTCCTCCACTCTGTCAGCCCATCCTCTGTCTCACTCAGCCCAGTGAACTGTTACAGGGACTCACAGTCACTAGGGTCACTCACTATGATTTTATGGTTGCTGATGGCAACCTACCCCCAGAGCTTCTTGCCAATCTTAAGCGGTCTTCTCCCCACAGCAGCTATTCCATACCTCCATCATTTCCCTCAACCTATCTTTTTCACCTTTCCCTGGGAAATGACTCATTTCATAGATAGAACTTAGATTGTAGACACCTTCAAACTCTCACTCAGACCTCATAATCACACCTTTCAACACAACGTTCAACCCCCACCCCAGTATGAGAGACAAAAATGTTCCTATTCCCACTCTAGATTCATTAATTCATTCGGCAGTCACGGAGAGCCAACTGAGTCCTACGAAGCACTGTGCTATATGCTTGGGACATTAGAGATGAGGAGGTAGACCCTACTCACAAGGCGCTTACAATCACAAGGAGCTTACAATCATGTAGGGGAGACAGATATTATGGTGTAATGATCCCAAGATGCATGGAGCATTAGGAGAGTGTGAAGGGAAAATCCATGTAACTCAGCCTTCAGGGGAAGGAGATGAAGAGTTGTAAGGGACTTTTCAGATGGCGTGGTATCTTGGAACTAATCCTTAAAGAGTGAGTAGGTATTAATTAGGCAAGGTTGGAGTAGGAAGGACACAAGAGGTTCAGGCATTACAACAGTAGAGAAAAATCACACTGAATATAGGGAGAGGGTATAAGTAAAAATAGGAAATTGAGTCATTCTGATTCTTGACTGGGTCCTACACTTTGTAAAGAGGTCATCTCACAAAGAACCTCAAACGATCACATTTTCCCACAATTTCCTTCTGCATTTTTTATTCTTTATCCTAGTGTAATTCCTCTCCTTCCCTCACCAGTATGATTCAATTAGTAACTCACTTCTGTGGATACTATGGCAACCACATTTCCTCTGTGCCGCACCCTTCTATATCTTTGCTTGGCATCAGTGGAGCCTCATGATGGAGCTCATATCTCTACTCCCCTTAGAGTGGACTTTGGAACATGCAAAAGTTATTACATCACTGCCTTCCAAGCTGTGGTTCCCCCACACTCCAGCATGATAGAAAACACCTTTCCCATCCACACCCAGCCCCCACCTTTGCATCCTTACTGGTCCTGGGCCAGTTGCTCATGCCCTTAGACTCCCGCATGATCAACTATCAGCAAATTCCTTAATATGCCCTATTGTTTTATACCTAGAAGTCTTCCCCATCACCATGGGTATGTTTCGATGCAGCATCTTAATTGGTACATATTTTAATGCAGGCTAAAATAACTATGAAATATCTAACCTATTCTCTTTTTTTTTAATTTCCCAGATAACAAGGGTAATAGATGCTCTTTTTTTTTCATTTTTAAAATTCTATTATTGAAGTATAGATTACATACAGTGTAATTTTAGTTGCAGGTGTGTAAAATAGCGATTTGACAATTCTATACATTATTCAGTGCTCACCATGGTAAGTGTAATCACCATTTTTCACCATATCATGTTGTTATAATATCAACTATATTCCTGTGCTGTACTTTTCATCTCTGTAAGTTATGTACTTTATGACAGGAAGTTTGTAACTCTTAGTCACCTTTCCCTATCTTACACACCCCACCCACTTCTCTTCTTGTAACCACAAGTTTGTTCTCTGTATTGAAGAATCTGTCTGTTTCTTTCTTTGTTTTGTTTTTTAGCTTCTACATAAAAGTGAAATTATATGGTATTTCCTTTTATCGGAATAATCCCACGTAGCACAATACCTTCTAGGTTCACACATGTTGTTGCAAATGGCAAGGTTTTATTCCTTTTTTTACAATTAAATTATATTCTATTCTATGGACACTACATTTCTTTATATATTCATCTGTTGACAGGCACTGGGGCTGCTTCCATAGCTGGGCTATCATAAATTATGCTTAAATAAACACAGAGGTGCATGCATCTTTTCAAATTGGGGTGTTCCTTTTCTTTGGGTAAATACCCAGTAGTGGAATTATTGGATGATGTAGTATTTCTGATTTAATTTCTTGAGGAACCTGCATTCTGTTCGCTAGAGTGGCTGCACCTATTTACATCCCCACCAAGAGTGCAGTGGTGTTACTTTTTCTCTTACCTTCTCACCAATACTTGTTATTTCTTGTCTTGCTGATACTAGGCATTCTGTCAGGTGTGAATTGGTGTGTCATTGTGGTTTTGATTCAGGTTTCTCTGATTAGTGATGTTGAGCATCTGTAATGTGTCTGCTGATGTAGTAGACACTCTTAATTCATACCTTTTCCCTTCCCTTTTGATTCTTTCCAGGGTGATGATGACACCGATGACCTCTGACAGCTTAACTCACCATTTTAATCTTCTATCAACAGTCATACATTACTTCAAGTGTCCTGCTTTCCTGCTTCAAGTTACATTGTTTCTAATGCTTTACATGACGTCCCTTTCACGAGTCTTCCTAGGGCACCCCTACTCACCTTTTATTACTACCCACCGTCACTCATACTCTTAGAAAGTTGCTCTAGTTACTTATCCTGATCCAACACTCTCTTTCTATGCCCCGACTCTAATCTCTATACACACTTCAATTGACACCTCTTACACTTAATTTTTTTCCTAATATTTGTTTGTTTGTTTGTTTATTAATTAATTAATTTATTTATTTATTTATTTATTATTTTTGGAGGAGAGAGAGACAGATCATCAGTGGGTGAGAGTCAGAGAGACAAGGACATGCAGAATCCCAAGCAGCCTCCAGCTCTGAGCTGTCAGCACAGAGTGCCACATGGATCTTGAACTCACAAGCTGTGAGATAATGGCCCAAGCTGAAGTCGGCCACTTAAGCAACTGAGCCACCCAGGTGCCCCAACACCTCTTACACTTTCATATCTCCAACATAGGACTTAATATTTCTGAGGACCGGGACTATCCATTCATTAATTTCTAGCACCTCCTACAGTTTGGGAATAAAGTAGACACTCAATAAAAATTGATGCTCAATTGACAAATAAAGGAAGGAATGGGTCTGAAGACAAAGGGCTCAATAAAGACTTTCGTTCCTATGAATTCAACCCAGAGTAACACTAGAGCCTTTGAATTCAACTGGAGGGTCCTTTAGCCAACACGGGAGAATTTACCATATTCTAAGAGTTGTAAGCTGAGAGACTAAGATTTTTTTCAAGAAATATTAAAGGTAATTTAATTTCCTAAGAGGCCAAGCCTTGAAACCTTAGCTGTAAGAACTATAAGATGTAAGAAGATTCTGGATCATGGTGAAACTCAAGTGCAGTGAGAGCCGTGACAACACGGGGAACACACAGTAAGAACCACAGTAGTCCCAGGAAGTGCTGTCCTTTATGAGAAAAGAGGGTTTAATGACCCTGTATGGTGGGAGGGGATAAAGGGTGGGCAGAGTAGAGAGGGGAGGAAGTTGGGATCCAAATTGCAATATTGAAATATCAGAGGAATGTCATTGTCATATTCATAAACTCCCCTATACGTATCCTAAGGAAAACTTTTTTTTCTTTAACGAGCTTTTTAAAGGTAATATACACATGGTAAAAATTCATATAGCAGCAAAAAAAGTTATTCAATGAAAGTAAATCTATGTCTTCTCTAGGCCTCCATTATCCTTCCCCAGAAGAAGACCACCTTTAACAGTTTATACGGGTTTTTTTTCCAGAATCTCAAAGTGTATAATATGCATATTATGGTGTATGCATACCTCACTTGAAAAAAAATATATATAGAGCTGGTACCAAGATATTATCTATAGCTCTCCATTTTATAGATACATGATTTTTGTGATTGTTAAAAGGTATGACATGACATTTGCCCTCTTAAAAATTAAAGTGTCTGGTCCAATGGGACATTACTTTTTAAATATACTTCATGGTATTCCTACCCTGGCTGCATTGGAGGTATTTAATCTGTCCCCCATTTATGTGTATTTAATTTGTTTCTAGTCTACGACTATAGAGAACAATGCTGCAGTGAAAGGCCTTGTACATATGTTTGCCTGCCAGAGTCCACCAGAGTGTGGGTGGTGCCTCTAAAATCTTACTGGGAAAGAGTTTAATGGAGGAACTGTGAACACAGTTGCTGGCGAGATAAACGGGCTCAAAACTAAGTGGTCGTGTCCTTGGGGACTAGAAAGAGAAGAACTTCACCTCTCCCAGGCACCAAGGGACAAGGAAAGGACAAGTGTTACTAGAAGCCAATGAGCCCACAGCTGGGAGAGAAGCCACCTAACAGGAGATGTGGCCATAGACTGAGGAATAAGCCACTGCCAAAATTCCAGAGTTCACAGTACATATAATGACTGCTTTTCTTTTGCTCTCTGGCTACCTGTTAGTATACCTGCCAACTATGGATGGAAGCCAGAGGACAAGAAAGCCTAAACGATGCAGTCCATGGAGGTCAGCTTACTGGCAGGCATAAGATGATCAAAAATATATCTGCAAGGATGAATGGAGGGTTAGCAGTCCCTGGCTTAATACTGTTTGACTTATAGTTATTGGACTTCACAAGGGTGTGAAAATGATAGCATTGTTTACAAATTGTACTTTGAAGAGCACTTGGCTGGCTCAGTGGTGTAAGCATCTGACTTTAGTTCATGTCAAGATCTCACGGTTCATGAATTCAAGCCGGCCTCAGGTTATGCTGACAACTTGCATCCTGGGGCTGACTTGAGATTCTGTGTCTCTCTCTGTCTCTCTGCCCCTCCCCTGCTCGAACTCTTTCTGTCTCTCTTTCTCTCCAAAACTTGAATAAACATTAAACGGTTTAAAAGATAAATTGTACTTCAAATTTAAATTTTTGACCTCTCCCCGTGCTAATGAGAGGTGATACGACCCTCTCCTGTGATGCCTGGCAGAGCAGCCAGCCACAGCTCCCAGTCCACCACATGATCATGGTGGTGAACAATCTATATGCTTACAGCCATTCTGTACTCACACAACCGTTGTGTTTATGCTTTCAACACAGTATTCACTGAAATACATGAGACAGTTAAACTTTAATGTAGCATAGGCTGCGTGTTAGATGATGTCTCATAGTTTCAGCTAATGCAACTATTCTGAACACACATAATAGAGGCTACACTAAACTATGATATTCAGCACATTACGTGTGTTAAATGCATTTTTGACTTAGCATAATTTCAACTCACAATGGTTTTATCTAGAGGTGACTCCATCCTAAATCAAGGATGATTTGTAATGTAAAAATCTTGGGAAATTTCCTAGAACTGGAATTGTGGTATCAGTAGGACAGAAAGAACCTCTTCCACATCCATTCCTCCACCTCCTTCGTTTGCTGGTTATTACCAGCGCTTAGCTGTGCCTACGGGCACTCGGAATTAGGACTACATACCCCCGCTTCCCTTGCAGCCAAAGCAATATAAGAGGAAGTGTCATGTGGCAGCTTTTCTGAGAAAGTTGAGACAGCTGTGTGCCTGGTGTCCTTTATTTTTTCTTTGATGTCATTCACATGCGGCCTTGGATCCTGAACTCTAGGGCCAAACCATTTGGATGGAAAGTGAACTGAGATTCTTCCAGCAAGAGCTGGTAGGAACTAGATTTCTTTGCACTTCATAGAATATAGCTGCCCAATCAGACTTGAGCTGTATACCTCCAAATTTCACTTATTTGGGAGAGAAATCCACTTGTTCCCTATTGAAATCATAGTTCTTCCTTGTTCTGTGTTGTAGGGAAAAACCTAACCCTCATGAAGGTATACAGATAACAGGTATAAATAGTTTGAATTTTTATGGGTTTTGTCAAGTTTGGTATTTTGAACTGAATTTTTAATACTGACTTTGAATTCAGCTACTCCATTCACAACACATGACTTAATCTTCTTGTGCCTCCTATTTCTCAGAGGGGTAGTAATATAAAGCACTCCATTTGGTTGTTATGAGGAATAATTAAATTAAAATATGTGAAAGAGGTCAGTGTCTGTCCAACATGCCAAACACTCAATGAATGTTATTACTGTTATTTTTACCATTATCATGTTTAACTTTCTTCCAAACAAGAAGTACCAGTTAGCCAATTACATTTCTGAAATGCCTTTTTCCTCTTCCCTTATCTATAGTGTGCATTACCAAAGTTTTTGTCCAATAGACGAGTAGTAGTATTTCATTTTTATTTACAATTGCTTTCTAAAATTGTGGTTGTACATCTTTACATTTTTTAAAAGTCATTTATGCTTGTTTTCTGGTGAACTTCCTTTTTCTTTCCTCTATTCCTTCTATTGGATTTGTGTTTTGTTTTACAGTGTGGCTTAAAAAAAAAAGCAATACAAGCATTATGGGAATTTGTCTTCTGGGTTTCTATTGGTGGTGCAAATATTTCCACTAATTTTCATTTGCCTTTCTTTTCTTTTTTTTTCTTTTTTTTTTAAATTTAATGTTTATTTATTTTTTGAGAGAGAGAGAGTGCGAGCAGGGAAGGAGAAGAGAGAGAGGGAGACACAGAATCTGAAACAGCCTCCAGACTCTGAGCTGTCAGCAAAGAGCTAGATGCAGGGCTCAAACCCTCAAACCATGAGATCGTGACCTGAGTCGAATTTGGACGCTTAACATACCAAGCCACCCAGGCACCTCACTTTATTTTTTCTTTTTCCCTTTTTTTTTTGGCTTTATTTTTTCTTTACAAAATTAAAAAAATATATATATTCAATATAATAAACATGATCCTTCTCTACTATCATTACCTCTGAGCTTAATATCCACCCCTATTTTAGAAAGATCATTGTCATTCTGTATTATAAGAATAATTCCCCCATGTTTTCTCCTAGGACTTCATAGATTGACTTACATAAAAATATATCTTCTCCATTTGTAATAAAACTGGGGGAGGCAGTGAGATGAGATTTAAAGTGATTCTGCAGATGACTGTGTTGGAGCGTTGGCAAAAATGAACGCTTTGACACATAAATCTTACCTAAGAAAGTTATAGTTTCCTTTGATCCACATAATAGATACTTCTTAAACAAAGCATGTGGGAAGCCATCCTCCTTGCAGGTATAGGGTAAGCTTGCCTCCTGGGCTTTTTTTTTTTCCTTTTTTTTTTTTTTTTTTTTTTTTTTTACTCTTGGGGGGAAACGCATCGGTTGTTTATAATGGAATTTTGTATTTCCAGGTTAAGGTGCTGCCAGGTACAGCCTAACTAATTTACAGTTTGTAAGAATGCCTCTCACACATCACTTCTTAGTAGTAGGCAAAATTTCTTTCTCTGCAACCAGGACCATACTGCCACTTGTTCACAGATTAAGTAATGATGCCAAGACATTTTTATGCCTATGATACCAATGGCCCATCTGTGGACAAGTGCAGGCAGATATTGCCTACCTTTTAAGGCCAAGGAGAGATTGAGCCCAGGGCCTTCCACTGGGCTCCACCATTGTTTCTGCTCTCTCTGGTGTTTGTCAGTTGTGATCATCACGGTTGAGAACACACGCTCTAGAGTAAAACTATCTGACTATGTACTTCCATCTTGAGCTATAGGGAAACAAATAAAGTCCCCTTACCTTTTTTGTTCTTTGCTTTCTCTTTTGTGAAACGGGCATTATCACAGTGTGGAAATTAAATAAGTAAATAAATAAATACGTAAGTGCTTAAAATTTCTTAGCAACAAACGCTCAGTAAATATTAAGAAGGCTTATCCCAATAGAGAATAGAAAAATAACTTTCTTGTTTTCTCCTAGGATTTTATAGATGTATTTTTATAAGAAAACATATAACATTGGTAACAATATTATAACATATAATAATATGACATTATACAAATTAAGACATGTATAAGAAAAGTACTGAAACTTCATGACTAGTATCATTGTTACTATTATTCGAACAATGCATTTGCTTTGAAAGGTTCACTTAGTTATATACTAAATTTGCATATGCTTTGAACCTAGTTCTGGATTCTCTATGAGGATTCATTTATTGAGCTTAGCCACATTTGCTTTATAACATAATTTATCATCTGGTAGAACTCGCCTAATTCATATGCTTCCTTTTCAGAACATGTTTTCTGGATCAGCTTGAATTTTGATATTTATACAAAAATCTTACAACCAGCTGATCTGATTTAAAAAATCCATATTTTATTGGGCTTGCAACAAATTTACATAGTAATTTAGAGATGGTTGGCATTCTTACAATAATAACTTTTCTTATTCCAACACAAGGAATGTTTACAAGATCCATGTGGCACTCTGTGCTGACAGCTCAGAGCTGGAGGCTGCTTGGGATTCTGCATGTCCTTGTCTCTCTGACTCTCACCCACTGATGATCTGTCTCTCTCTCCTCCAAAAATAATAAATAAATAAATAAATAAATTAATTAATTAATAAACAAACAAACAAACAAATATTAGGAAAAAAATTAAGTGTAAGAGGTGTCAATTGAAGTGTGTATAGAGATTAGAGTCGGGGCATAGAAAGAGAGTGTTGGATCAGGATAAGTAACTAGAGCAACTTTCTAAGAGTATGAGTGACGGTGGGTAGTAATAAAAGGTGAGTAGGGGTGCCCTAGGAAGACTCGTGAAAGGGACGTCATGTAAAGCATTAGAAACAATGTAACTTGAAGCAGGAAAGCAGGACACTTGAAGTAATGTATGACTGTTGATAGAAGATTAAAATGGTGAGTTAAGCTGTCAGAGGTCATCGGTGTCATCATCACCCTGGAAAGAATCAAAAGGGAAGGGAAAAGGTATGAATTAAGAGTGTCTACTACATCAGCAGACACATTACAGATGCTCAACATCACTAATCAGAGAAACCTGAATCAAAACCACAATGACACACCAATTCACACCTGACAGAATGCCTAGTATCAGCAAGACAAGAAATAACAAGTATTGGTGAGAAGGTAAGAGAAAAAGTAACACCACTGCACTCTTGGTGGGGATGTAAATAGGTGCAGCCACTCTAGCGAACAGAATGCAGGTTCCTCAAGAAATTAAATCAGAAATACTACATCATCCAATAATTCCACTACTGGGTATTTACCCAAAGAAAAGGAACACCCCAATTTGAAAAGATGCATGCACCTCTGTGTTTATTTAAGCATAATTTATGATAGCCCAGCTATGGAAGCAGCCCCAGTGCCTGTCAACAGATGAATATATAAAGAAATGTAGTGTCCATAGAATAGAATATAATTTAATTGTAAAAAAAGGAATAAAACCTTGCCATTTGCAACAACATGTGTGAACCTAGAAGGTATTGTGCTACGTGGGATTATTCCGATAAAAGGAAATACCATATAATTTCACTTTTATGTAGAAGCTAAAAAACAAAACAAAGAAAGAAACAGACAGATTCTTCAATACAGAGAACAAACTTGTGGTTACAAGAAGAGAAGTGGGTGGGGTGTGTAAGATAGGGAAAGGTGACTAAGAGTTACAAACTTCCTGTCATAAAGTACATAACTTACAGAGATGAAAAGTACAGCACAGGAATATAGTTGATATTATAACAACATGATATGGTGAAAAATGGTGATTACACTTACCATGGTGAGCACTGAATAATGTATAGAATTGTCAAATCGCTATTTTACACACCTGCAACTAAAATTACACTGTATGTAATCTATACTTCAATAATAGAATTTTAAAAATGAAAAAAAAAGAGCATCTATTACCCTTGTTATCTGGGAAATTAAAAAAAAAGAGAATAGGTTAGATATTTCATAGTTATTTTAGCCTGCATTAAAATATGTACCAATTAAGATGCTGCATCGAAACATACCCATGGTGATGGGGAAGACTTCTAGGTATAAAACAATAGGGCATATTAAGGAATTTGCTGATAGTTGATCATGCGGGAGTCTAAGGGCATGAGCAACTGGCCCAGGACCAGTAAGGATGCAAAGGTGGGGGCTGGGTGTGGATGGGAAAGGTGTTTTCTATCATGCTGGAGTGTGGGGGAACCACAGCTTGGAAGGCAGTGATGTAATAACTTTTGCATGTTCCAAAGTCCACTCTAAGGGGAGTAGAGATATGAGCTCCATCATGAGGCTCCACTGATGCCAAGCAAAGATATAGAAGGGTGCGGCACAGAGGAAATGTGGTTGCCATAGTATCCACAGAAGTGAGTTACTAATTGAATCATACTGGTGAGGGAAGGAGAGGAATTACACTAGGATAAAGAATAAAAAATGCAGAAGGAAATTGTGGGAAAATGTGATCGTTTGAGGTTCTTTGTGAGATGACCTCTTTACAAAGTGTAGGACCCAGTCAAGAATCAGAATGACTCAATTTCCTATTTTTACTTATACCCTCTCCCTATATTCAGTGTGATTTTTCTCTACTGTTGTAATGCCTGAACCTCTTGTGTCCTTCCTACTCCAACCTTGCCTAATTAATACCTACTCACTCTTTAAGGATTAGTTCCAAGATACCACGCCATCTGAAAAGTCCCTTACAACTCTTCATCTCCTTCCCCTGAAGGCTGAGTTACATGGATTTTCCCTTCACACTCTCCTAATGCTCCATGCATCTTGGGATCATTACACCATAATATCTGTCTCCCCTACATGATTGTAAGCTCCTTGTGATTGTAAGCGCCTTGTGAGTAGGGTCTACCTCCTCATCTCTAATGTCCCAAGCATATAGCACAGTGCTTCGTAGGACTCAGTTGGCTCTCCGTGACTGCCGAATGAATTAATGAATCTAGAGTGGGAATAGGAACATTTTTGTCTCTCATACTGGGGTGGGGGTTGAACGTTGTGTTGAAAGGTGTGATTATGAGGTCTGAGTGAGAGTTTGAAGGTGTCTACAATCTAAGTTCTATCTATGAAATGAGTCATTTCCCAGGGAAAGGTGAAAAAGATAGGTTGAGGGAAATGATGGAGGTATGGAATAGCTGCTGTGGGGAGAAGACCGCTTAAGATTGGCAAGAAGCTCTGGGGGTAGGTTGCCATCAGCAACCATAAAATCATAGTGAGTGACCCTAGTGACTGTGAGTCCCTGTAACAGTTCACTGGGCTGAGTGAGACAGAGGATGGGCTGACAGAGTGGAGGACTCATCCAAGCTTCAAGGCCACCTAAGCCGATGCAGCAGAGGACTAGGAGGTTCCAACACAAAGTGACATACTGAGGTGTATACACTGCATTAGGAAGGGAAGTGGAGCCACAAGGGATGATATACAGGGAAATGAGAGGGAGGAAGTAGGGACCACAAGTCTATCAGGCTGAAGAAGAGAAGTTGTGAAGTCAAGTAGTGAGACACCTGGTTAGGGGAGGTTATCTTCTGAGATATTGGCACGTTAAGTTTGACATTCTAGCAGGAGACATCTGGATGATCATAGAGCTCAGAGCACCATCACGGAAGTTCGCTAGTGGAGGAAACTGACTCTTAAGGTTGTGGGAGCCAGAGAATTTAAAGAACACTGAAGCTACATTGCTAGAGCAATTTTACCAGGATTCTGAAATTGCCCACAACAGAGGCAGGAGCAACATGAGGAGAAAGAAGAGTAGGAAGGGATTCCAGAAATGTCCATGAAAAAAAGGGTGGCGCTCTGGGATTGAATAGATGGACTAAGGAGGTGAAGGCAGGAACTTCAGGGGAGTAGAAAGATCATGGCCTGGAGGTGGTAACAAGGGGCCTGAGGATCACTATCCAGCCTCTCCCTTAACCCTGAAGGAACTTTCTCTCTGCTGGAGCAATGTCTCCAACCTCTACAACCTAGACAGCATTTATCTTTGTTCCTCATTCTGGCATCTTGATTCTGCTTGCTGAGACGTCTCTTAAATGGAGTCCCCTGTCTGATTCTTTTTTTTTTTTTTTTTTTTTTCTCATGGGCATCACTACACGTCCCAGAATGTTATGACATCGAAACGAATACGGCCTGGTTTTCGTTACTTCATGTGACCAATAGGACCAACTCTACTGGACGTAGACTGAGTTTCACTCCAAATGATGATGGACTCAACATGCTACTTTGCCCAAGAAATATACTTGTATCTCAGAAGATCCTGCCAGAAGTAACAGTGATATCCAACCCACCCAACAGAGCTGGCAATTAAGGCAGCCTGCTAAGAACACATCAAAATGCAATCATGTTTTCTAGCGTTGCATCTTTTAGCATGTAGGCAGTAGTCCAAAGCCAAAGAAGTAAATTATTTTAAGTTAGGGAATGAAAGGAAGGTAAACTGCCATTAACGTATTTTAAACTGTTGGGAAAAAGGAGTAGAATATGAGTGTCATAAACTCACAATCATTCATACAGGACATCATACATATGTTCCAGGAATTTTAAGATAAGTAACATGTGGTTCATATAGTAGAGAAAGCTCCACTATTGCCACTCTCTTGATGATCTGCCAATACGTGGTCACCATGAAAGCTGCCTGACACCTACTAAAAAACCCAATGAATAACAGATGATAACAGAGCGCCCATGAAATACCATGGTAGACATATGTGGGCAGAGGTTATGAAGCCCAGGACATGGTCCCTGCCCTTAAGAAACCTGAACCTTAAGGGAAAGTGAAGTGAAACCAGTAAGAGTTATAACCTGTGTTAAAATAACTGGCTGACTTCTAGTCAGCATCAAGAATCAGACATGTGATTTGTGTGCAACTGTGAACATTGCCTCTGTGTTAGAAAGTTCTCTTGAGTTGTATAATGTTGCGAAAAACTGGCCTTTTCTGAGCCTGGGCAATTCCCACACTGGTGCATTGTGACACAAGCCTGTCAGATCAGTGGGCTCCTTATATGCTGCTTCCTGCAGAATGAGCTGGCCGTTTTCTCTGTCTTCCACACCACCTGGCTTAGCAAATTAGATCATATTAGGGCTATTGTCTCAGAGACAATAAGAGGCATCTGTAACTGAAAGAGACCAGGATGATATCTTCCAAAGAGACTTTGAAGAGTAGAAAGGTCAACAAGACGAGTATAACTATAATCATTTTTTTAAACCCATCCTTCTCTTCCTCTGTTATACATGCTATCCTTTAGTAAAATATGTAAACTCAACACATTTCTTTAATCTTGGCACAGAGTGTTGTGAGAAAGAGTATCTTACATTATGCAGCACATTTTTATGTACAAAATCCTTCTGCATATATATAGAACTCTTTTGGTCCCCAACGCAAACACTATAGAAGTAAGAATTGTTGACGCAATTTACAGAAGTCCATTTGGGGTTTCGGCTCCATTCACTCCACCACTACAGGTGAGTAAACAGTTACCTTTGCCACTCTCATGAGCAGGAGTTCCCCTCCTTATAGATCAGACAAGTCTTGTTCTAAATGTCACCACTCTTTCTAGGCTCTGCCCTTCCTACCTGTCAATTCCTTCTGCTCATTCTCTCCATGCAATTCAATTCAATTCAATTCAATTCAATTCAATTCAATTCAATTCAGTACATTCAATTCAATACATTCGATTCAATTCAATTCAATTCAATTCAATTCAATTGGCAATTAACAAAGGCTAACCACAAGTCAAACTGTATACTAGGAAGTGCAATGACCAATTGACACCCTCAAGGAGTGGCCAAATTATCTAGGGAGACAGGGACGCAAATTATTACAATATGGCAAAAATTACAGTACAGGGTACTGCCCATGGTACCACAAGAGTTCCAAGAAGGGACTAATTCACTCTGCCTGGTGGGATTAAGTAATGGTTGAGGCAAATTTGAAATATGAGTGATTAGGGTAGACAGAGCTTCTCAGGCAGATGCAAACTTCCTATGCAAAGGTAAAGTAGTGGGAACCACGGGAGTTCAATCTACTTCCTACACATAGCAACATCCAATGTAATTGGAGAAAAGCAGCACAAAAGTTACTTGATGGCCACTGACCAAAGTGAGGTCAGAAGGCTACTTACTCACACCCCTAGACCTCTATTTCACAACTTCCTTCTCCGCAAACTTCCAACTGTTCCCAACGCTTCTTCACTCTGGTCTTATAACTTTGCCTATTACCGCACTGAGAAAACCAGGTCAGTGAAAAGAGAATTTGCAAAATCACCTATCGCATCTACCATTCCATCTACACCTATTCTCTTGTGCTCTGCTCTCACCAACATTAATATGAAGGATCTGTTCATTCCTCTCCGGGCCAATTATCTTTTGGACACTAGACTGAAGTCACTCTCGCCCTGTTAAGAACATTTCTGTCAGCAGTTCTCCCCCACTCTGCCATATCATCATTTCCATCAGCAATATGGAAATTACAAAAATGCCCCCTCCTCCTGATTCTTCTTCCTTTGTTTTCTGTGTGCAGGAAAACCCCCACAGATATGGCAGCTGATGATTGTAAATTTCCTGCTCCACTTGCATTCAGCGCTCAGAAGTTTGGAGAAACAGGGTCCTCTGAGCCCGCCGTTCCACCAAGTTATGCAACCCAAAGAAGATCTCTGAGTGCCGCTTGGTTTTTCGGCCAGCGTTCCAGCCTGGTTTTGTAACATTATAAACACAGAAGTGACCAAGGCAGACCAAGTCCCTTCTTATACAGTATAAGGAGGCAGAGGACCATTAACTGGTAAACAAGTAATTAACAAGTGTACAAGGGTAATGGGGTGCTGGGACTCAACCAGCTCCAAGTTGTCTAAAGGAAACATATGTTATATCACCCACCTCATATATGGATCATAGTTCTAAGTGTTGTGATGTTTATAATTGATACACGTGATAACTGCCAGGGTATTTCCCCTTTTCCCAAGTTACATTTATTTTGAAGAACTTATGTGAGTTAATGAAAGATACTGGGGATTCCGAGAATCAGTAGATGCTGGTGGACCATGTTTGAAATAGCAGCCCCAGAGGTCAAAAGACACAATATCTAATCATGTTTTTTTTTTTTTTTTAACAACTTCATTAATGTTTAACTGATATACACAAACTGTACATATTTAAAGTACGTAATTAGTGGAGCACCTGGGTGGCTCAGTCACTTGAACATCAGACTCTTGATTTTGGCTCAGGTCATGACCCCAGGTTCGAGCAAGCCCTTTATTGAGCTCCATGCTAAGCATGGAGTCTGCTTAAGATTCTCTCTTTCTCCCTTGCCTCTCTCCCCCAGTTATGAATGCTTCAGCTCTCTCTCTGAAAAAAAAAAGCCCTATGGGGCGCCTGGGTGGCTTAGTCAATTAAGCGTCCGACTTCGGCTCAGGTCATGATCTCACGGTCCGTGGGTTCGAGCCCCGTCGGGCTCTGTGCTGACAGCTCAGAGCCTGAAACCTGTTTCAGATTCTGTGTCTCCCTCTGTCTCTGCTCCTCACCTGTTCATGCTCTGTCTCTCTCTGTCTCAAAAATAAATAAACGTTAAAAAAATTTTTTTAAAAAGCCCTAATAAATAAATTACTTAATTAATAATTAATAATTAATACTAATACTAATAAATACAATTGCATAATTTGGTAAATTTTGGTTACATATACACCAATGTATACATAACAACAAGGAAAAGAATATGTGTGTCACCACTAAAAATGTCCTTGTATCCGTTAGATATCCTTCCGTCCCCCACGTCTTCCCGATTCCCATTCCTAGGCAATCTCTAGTCTGTTTTCTGTCCCTACATATTATCTTGCATTTTCTAGAATAGTATACAAATAAAATTATATAAGACATACTCCTTATTTTTTAGGGGTGGGGAGTTGACGTCTTTCACTTGGTATTTTGAATATTATCCATAGTGTTATGTGTTCCAATAGTCTGTTACTACTTGTTTATCCATTCACATTTCAGTGGACATTTGTATTATTTCCACATTTGGCGTATTTATTTCTTTTTATTAGAGAGTGGGGGGGGGGAGAAGGAGAGGGGAGGGTGGAAGGAGAGGTGGGGGAGAGATAGGGAAAGGGAGATGGAGAGGAAGAGGGAGATAGAGAGGGAGAGGGAGAGGGGGAGGGAGAGAGAAAGAGAAAGAGAGAGCAGAGGGAAAGAGAAAAAGAATCTTAAGCAGCCTCCATGCTTAGTGTGGAGCTCAATGTGAGTCTCAATAACACGACCCTGGGATGATGACCCAAGCAGAAATCAAGAAATCAAGAAATCTACCAACTGAAGCACCAGCTGCTCCTTATCCTATTAAAAACAAAGCTTCTATAAACATTCATTTTTTTATTTTCTTTCATCTCTCTCTCTCTCTCTCTCTCTCTCTCTTTTTTTTTTTTTTTTTTTTTTGTTTTTTATGATCGTAAACTTTGATCTCTCTAGGGAAAATATTTGAGAGTAGTTTTGGCTGAATCATAGAATAGGTTGCATGTTCAGCTTTTTAGGATACTGTCAAACTGTTTGCCAGGGTAGTTTTATCACTTTTACATTCTCATCAGCAGTATGTGAGAATTCCAGTTCTTTCATATCCTAGCTAACACTTTGGAGCCCTGTCTTTTGATTTTAGACATCTCGTAGGTATGACGTAGTAGTTGATCTCATTG
This sequence comes from Panthera onca, assembly GCF_046562875.1. NCBI lineage: Eukaryota > Metazoa > Chordata > Mammalia > Carnivora > Felidae > Panthera > Panthera onca. The sequence continues at coordinate 47,756 of NW_027675869.1, forward strand.
TATCTCATTTATCTCATTGTAGTTTATATTTGCATTTCCCCTCATGATGCTCAACACATTTGCATGTGTGTATCTGCTGTACATATGTCTTTTTTGGTAATGTGTCTTTTCAAATCTTTTGCCTTTTTTTGGATTATTTCGCTTCAGAATATTGAATCTTGCGGATGGCCCATATGTTCTAGATATAAGTCCCATTTCACATAGGTGATTTGTAAATATATTCTCCCAGTCTCACTCTTCTATTTCACACTCTTTGTTCTTTGAAAAGCAAAAGTTTTGGTTTGATAAAATCCAATCAATCATATTTTTTTCTTGTAATGAGTCATATTGTTGGTGGTGTAGCTAAGAAATGTTTGCCTAATCCAAGATCATAATGGTTTCCTACTTTAGGTACTTTAAAAAAGCTATCGTACTGTATTCTAGATCGCATTGGTTCTGATGAGAAATCTTTTTCCTCCCTTTCTCTGGATTAAAGCAATTTGATTGTGGGGTGCCTTGGTGTAGTTTTCCTCCTATTTCCTGTCCTTGAGGTTCATTGAATTTATTGGAACTATATATTTTTAGTTTGCATCAACCTTAACAACTATAAATTCAAATTAGTTTCATTATTTACTGAAATTAGTTTTCTTGTCTGTGTTCCTTGGAGATACAATTACATGTATATTGGATGATTTGCAGTCACATTTTCTCCGTGTGTTTCATTTCAGATGATTTCCATTGCTATGTCTTTAGGTTCATCAAACTTTTTTTTTTCCTTCACTGTCTATATGCCTTTAATTCCATTCAGTAATCATAGACCAGATTTCTTATTTTAGTCATTGCTTTTGTCATGAGAAGTTTGGTTTAGGTCTTACATATCACTTGCATGTCTCTATTTAACATGCTCATTCTGCCCTATAATTTCTTGGATATACTGATAATAGTTATAATAACTATTTGAATGTTCTTATGTATGAATTATATCATTTGTGTAATTTCTGGGTCAGTGTCAGTTGAGTTCCCCTTCCTTACGTGTCTTAGTTTCCTGCTTCTTTGCATGCCTGATAATTTTTATGGGTTGCCGAACATGGTCAGTTTTAGCCTGTCAGAGGCTGGATACTTCTAGATGCCTAAAAACATTCTTGGTTTTTGTTTTGGGACATAGTTTAGTTACTTACAAATAGCTTGATCCTTTCAGGTCTTTCTTTAAATATACTTTGGGCAAGGCACAGGCAGCACTTAGTTTAGGGATAATTTTTGTCCAGTACTGACACAAAAATGAAGTATTTTCCAAATGGCATGTAAATTGTGAGGTCTTCCACACTGGCTGTCAGGCATTATTCCTGACCCTGTATGGCAGTGGGTATTGTTCCTTCCCCTGGTCTCAGTTTCCGCATACACAAGAGTTTATCCATATCCAATTGAATACTCAAGGCAGGCAATCTGTTGATCTCTGGAGTTCTCTCTGTGAACAACTTTCTCTTCTTTGGTACTCTGCTCTGTGAAATATAGCAGTCTTCCTGAATCAGTGACTACCCCCTCCACAATTCAGGGAAAATGTTGGGCTATGCCAGCTTCCTCCTCTCTAAACCACAGACTCAAATCCCCGCCTAGTCAATAAGCTAGGACACTGTAGGAACCATTTCATTTATTTCCCAATATCAGGGATCACTGCTCTTCACTGCCTGATGTCTGATGTTTTGAGAACAGCTTCTTATATATTTTGTCTACGCTTTTAGCTGCTTCCATAAGGAGTATAAATCTAGTTTTTGTTATTGCATTTGACTGGAAGTAGAAGTGTTAGAGCCAATTTACATTTTAGTATTGAGTCTTACTTCTCTGGCTTTGTTCTTTTATCTTTTTATTCTTCTTTGATGATAGATTTAATGTGGACATATGGAGAATGGCCATTGCTAGACATAGGGAGAAACTAGGGATGAGCTGGCAGATTGCAAGTATAGTTAAAAAAGAAAAAAAAGGAAAGAGTGAGAATATGCAGTCAAATCTTGAAGAAAGGAATTGATGGCGATTGTCAAAGCCATGTGAAATCCCAGCTTCCACTTTAACACCCACAATATGAGAATTCAAACTAATGTCTTCAACTTGGAAACCTTAATCTGCCAGTGAGCTTTACTAATTTCTACTGGTCTTCATAACTCCGTAACAAAGGCCGAGGTTTGGAATTTCTCACCTTTGTTTCTCAGAGAGAAAACACACCAAATTCACCCAGAAAGCAGTGCTTGGGTGAAAACTAGACGTCTTAAATGATTTTTTTTTTTTTTTTTTTTTACTGCTTTGCTCAAATGATTCTTTAGCAGTGTTCGCCTTGGAAGAGAACAAACTGTGGCACAGAAGAAGACACATTGGACATGGAGTAGAGTCTAGGGTTGTTGTCTAACACAGTCATAAACAAGTTATGGGGAAGGCACTTGACTTTCCTAGGTCTCAATTTCCTCACCTGGAAATTGGAATAAGGACTCCCATATGAAGGGCCATTGTGAGATTAAATGAGATGATGCATGTGCCAGTTTTACAGAGCCTAACACTTAATATTACATGCAAGCGTCTGTGTATTATTTCTTCTAGAGGGAGGGATTTGCATTTCTTTTAGTGGAAGGAAAGAGATGAATATACAACTGGACTATCAAATAAGAGGTGGATAGAGGACTGGCTTACTGGTGTACCTCCTTGTACTCATTCAGCCATCCTGGCCCTGGGCTCCCTCCAAATTAAAGAATCAGTGTCAGAAGACCTGAGATCCACCCGTAGGTATCTGACCCCACACAGAATATTAGCCTGTCTTAGCTGTTCAAATGAGGATAATGATGGCTATCATCGGTGGAGCACTTGTTCCGTGTTGTCAGGTGTTGGATTAAGCACCTTGCCAATACTGTCATTTAAACTTTTTGACGCTTTGCTTTTATTTCCATTTTATAAATTAGGCAGCTGACTTTCAGATATGTTAAGTAATTGGTCCAAGATAACACAAACACAAGTGGTGTGGCTGGGATGGGCACCAGCTCTGCTCCTATGCCAACATGCATGCTCTCACCCATGTTACACTGCCTTCCCATTAGCATGTTAAGGGTTTGGAAAGCTGAGGGCCAACCCTGATAAAGTACCATGGAGTATGTTGGTGCCCTAGCTAAGATCTTTTTCCCTTACCTGACCGGAAACATTTTCATATTAACTGAAACACTAGTCCCTGCATAAGACAAGTTTCCTCAAATTTCTCTTAGAACTTGAAAGTTAGCAATAGGAGGTGAATGAGGGAAGGGAACTTGAAAGTTAGAATAGGAGGTGAATGAGGGAAGGGAAGGGAAGCAAAACAGGAATGACCGTGTGATGGTTATTATTACGTGTCTACTTGAGTTGGCCGTGGGGTGCCCCAGACTAAACATTTTTTCTCTGGATATTTGTAGAGTGTTTCTGGGTGAGACTAGCGTTTGATTTGGTGGACTCAGTAAAGCAGACTATCATCGCCAGTGAGTGTGGGCAGCATTCAATGTCCTGAGGTCTTGAAGAGAACACAGGGTAGAAAAAGGAGGAATCCATGCCCCACCGCTTCTTTTCTCAGCCTCAGAAGGTGATCCCGCTTAGAGGCAGAGCAGTGGGTAGGGTTAGGGTTGGTTCTCCTGAAGTGCCTTTGCTCCAACAACCCACAGTGATGTGATTTCCCTGCAGGAATGAAATGAGGGCCCATGTGCGGTTATGGGTCAGGGGTAGCGTTGGAAGAGCGGAGCCAAACATATGGGTGGGCCAGACTGAAACTGTCTCAGGATCTCCTCCTCCATCTCCATCATGGCCATGGAAATGTCATGGAGAGGGTGTGACTTCCACACAGGATTTTCCCCAATGGTAATTGGCCCCAATCCGTTATTTCTCTCAGACGTCCATGCTAGGTCCCTTTAGGGCCAGAGCCCAGGCCAGCGTTAGGGTTAGGTCCTAGCTACCTGCATGTAGATCTCCTGGTTTCCCAATACCATTTGTTGAAGAGACTGTCTTTCCCCCATTGTTTATTCTTGACTCCTCTGTTATGATGTTATGATAGTTATGAGTAATATGGACATTTTAATGATATTGATTCTTCCAATCCATGATCATGGGATAGCTTTCCGTTTGTTTGTGTCATCTTCAATTTCATCATTGACTTATGGTTTTCACACTACAGGTCTTTCACTTCTTTGGATAAGTTTAGTCCTAGCTATTTTACTCTCTCTTTTTTTGGTGCGATTAGGAACGGTGTTGTTTTCTTAATTGCTCTTTCTGTGACTTCATTATTATTATATAGAAACCCTACCAATTTCTGTGTATCAATTCCGTATCTGCAACTTTACTGAATTCGTTTATTACTTCTCGTAGTTTTGGGGGAAAGTTTTAGGGTTTTCTAGCATATTCTTATGTCATCTGTAGATAGTGACAGTTCAGCTTCTTTACAAAGGTAGATGACTTTAACTTCTTTTTTCTTATCTGATTCCTGTGGCTAGGACTTCTAGTGTTATATTAAACAAGAGTGGCAAAAGTAGACATATTTATCTTGTTCTTGATCTTAGGGGGAAGGCTCTCAGTTTTTCACCATTGAGATGTTAGGTGTGAACTTAATATAAACAATATATAAAATAATATTTTTATGTGTTGAGGCATGTCCGCCCCCCTGACTTTGTTGAGAACTTTTACCATGAATACCTGTTAAATTTTGTCATATGCTTTTTCTGCATTTATTGGTATAAACATATGATTTTTACCCTTCGTTTTGTTGAGGTGGGGTATTATGTTGATTGATTGGATGAGCCATCTTTGTTTCCCTGGAATAAAAGCCACTTAATCATTTTAGTGTGTTGTTGAGAGGAGTTTGCTAATATTTTGTTGAGGATTTTAAAGTCTATTTGGTTTGATATAGGTGTTGCTACCTGGTTCTGAGGTGGTGTTGTTGTTTGATGTTGTTTTTGTTGTCCTTGTTGTTGTTTGCTTTCATTTGCACGGGAAATGTATCTCCATCCCTTCACTTTCAGTCTGTATGTATCTAGGTCTGAAGTGAGTCTGTGCTAGGCAGCATACGGATGAGGGTTGTTTTTTGTCCATCCTGTTACCCTATGTATTTGGACTGGAGCACTTCAGCCATTTATTTTTAAAGTAATTGTTGACCGTTATGTACTAATTGTAATTTTGTTATTTGTTTTCCGGTTGCTTTTGTAGGTCTCTGTTTCTTTTTTTCCTTACTCTCTTTCTTTCTCATAGATGGATTTGTGTTGTGCTTTACGTGGCTTTCTTTTTCTTTATTTTTCATGTATTTTGTGTTTTGAGTTTGTTATCACAAGGCTTACATATAACATCCCAAGGAAAAGGCAGTCTATGTTAATTTGGCGGTCACTTAAATATAAACACATTTGAGAAATTTAAAAAGACTAACCTTTGGGGCAAGTGAGTGGCTCAGTCAGTTAAGTGTGCGATTTGGAGCTCAGGTCATGATCTCACAATACGTGAGTTTGAACCGCACGTTGGACTTTGTGCTGACAGCTCAGAGCCTGGAGCCTGCTTCAGATTCTGTGCCTCCCCTTCTCTCTGTCCCTCCCTGTTAACACTCTGTCTCTCTCTCTCAAACATGAAATAAAACATATATTTTTTTGTAAAATAAAATACAAAGAGTAACTTTTTTAAGTCCCTCCTCCAAATTTTATGTGTATGGTATCATATTTTACATCTTTTTATTCATAATTCTGTAATATCTAATTATGATTTTCCCCCATTAACATTTGTTGCATTGCTGATTAGTGGTGATAAACTTCTTTATCTTCTGTCTGAGAAACTCTTTATCTCTTTTTTTTTTTCAAATCTTAATGATAATCTTTTCAGGTAAAGTTTTCTTGGCCATGGGATTATCCTTTCAGGCCTTTGAAGAAATCATGTCACTCTTTCCCAGCATGCCAACTTTCTGCTGAAATATCAGCTGACAGCTTTAGGTGTTTGTTTGTTCTGATTTGTTTTTTAAATCATAGGTAACTTTTGCTTCTCTCTTACAACTTTTGAAATTCTTCATTAATCTTTAAACTTTGACGCTTTAATTCTGATGTGTCATAGTGTGGGGCTCCTTGGTTTCATCATGTTTGGAACTCGGTGCTTCTTGTCCTAGATGTCTGTTTTCTTCTCTAGTTTTGGAAAGTCTTCAGTTATCTTTTCTTCGAATAATTTTGGTCCTTTTTTTCCTTCTGGTGGAATCCCTATTATGTGGATTTTTGCTCACTTGATATTTCCAAAGTATCCCTTAACCTATACTCAATAAAAAAAAAAAAAAAAAATCTTTCTGCTGTTTGTTTTGGGTGCTTTCCCTTAATCTCTCTTCCATATCACTGATATGTCCTTCCGCATGCCATCTTCTACTGTTGATTCCCTCTAGTGTTTTTTTTTCCAGCTATTATATTCTTGAACTCTGATTTTGTGTGTGTTTGCTATCTCTTAATTAAGGGTCTCACTTAGTTCTTCCTTTTCTCTGCAGCCCGGCGAGCATCTTGACCATCATTAATTTATATTCTTTATTTAATTGAGGCACAATGCTTACCTGCATTTCAGCTCTTTTCTGGGTTTTTTATTGTTCTTTCTTTTGGAGCATATTTCCCTGTCTCTCCTTTTGCTTACCTTTCTGCATTTGTCTCTATAGATGATGCAGAGCAGCTACTGCTCCTACACTTGAAGGAATTGTCTTATATATGATTGTCCCCCTGGGTAGACTCTGTGTGCTAGTTGGTGACATTGGCTGGCTGGCTGAAGCCGTGGCTTGCATGGACTGGGGATCCTGGGGCTTTCTACATAACAGGTGCCCTGTCAGGATACTTAAAGCTGAAGTGAAGGCAGACTGGGGTGTCCCAGGATTCTGTGTGTTGAGGGTACCCTGGCAGGACAGCTGAAGCTGAAATGATTGCAAGTTGAGGCATGCTGGGGTGCTGTGTATATGTTCCCTGTACAGGGTGGCTAGAACATAAGCAGTCTGGGGGACAGGTTGTCCTTGATCTCTCTATGCAGATGGTTCCTGGGCATGATAGGTGAAGCTAAAGTGGGTACAAGCTGAAGGCACCTGGGGCTGTATATGCAGAGGATACCTTGCCAATATAGTTGAAGCTGAAGTGAATATAAACTAGGGTGTACCAGGATTTTCCACTGAGAGGGTGCCCTGAAGGGGCCGTGGGAGCTGAGGTGGGTTACAGTCCAGGAATGGCTCATTTTATATGCTAGTTCCTCTTTAAAGTGCATTGTTTAAGGGGGGAAAGCATGTCATGGGTGTGTGTGTGTCCAGTGCAATTGGGGCTGGTGTGTATTGTGGGCCTGGAACTTACTGAGGCACCAGGCCAGCTACAGCAACCGGACCCTGCTCTGGTCTATGCTTTTAAAGTGGAAGGAGAATGTGGGGCAGCTGGGTGGCTCAGTGGATGGAGTATCTGACTTCAGCTCAGGTCATGATTTCACAGTTCATGAATTTGAGAACCACATTGGGCTTGAGGCTGTCAGTGTAGAGCCTTTCCCGAATCTTCTTTCCCCCTCTTTCTGCCCCTGCTCTGCTTGTATTCTCTGCTTCTCAAAAATAAGTAAACATTTAAAAATGTGGATGAAAAATGTAACCCTGCCATTCTTCCATCTCTATGACCCAGAGAGAACTCCTGTGGCTCCTCTGTCGTTGACAGAGTTCTAATGCTCTCTTTTATATGACAGTTGCTCTTTTCAAACTGCAGTGTTTTTTTTTTTTTTTTTTTTCTTTCTTTTTTCTGCCCAAAGACAGAGGAGTCTGTTCCTGGTCCTTCCCCAACTGCCCTTGGCAACGTTAGGGGTGAGTGTTCCCTTTGTTACGGTCTCTCTGTCTTGCTGTTGTCTTTCAATTTTCTATGTTTTGTTAGGCACAATCTGTGCATTCAGTCCTCAGCTCCTCAGGAGGAATTGTTATATCAATGGGTGCAATCCCCAGGGAGCTGGACAAATTGGAAGTACACCTTCTGGCTGGTTCACCAGAAACGTAGTCAGGGAGTTCAGGCACAAGAGCACCTATCTCCAAGGGACCCAAAAAAAGTGAGGTTTGGCTACCCGTTACTGACAAGATCGCAATTCAAAGGAACTAGTGGAGGTGAAACAAATGGGAAATTTATTCAGAGGCCGACACCAGAAATGCAGCAGACTCACATCAAAGACTCTCTCTAAGCGCTGAAAATACTTCCAGGTTTATGTAAGGAAAATGTGGGACAAAAAGAGGTAGGTATACACAGGTGGTCACTAAGGTCAGGCTGGTCATTGTCTTGGGCTTGAGGGTGGAGACTTATTGGCTCAGGCAGTCCTTATTGCTAGAGCGGTAGATTCAGTTCCCATCAGGTGATACTTTGCTTTCAGGATCCTGAATTAAGAGATAAGCCGAGGGTGGGGAGGGGGTGCCTGGGTGGCTCGGCCGATTAAGCATCCTACTTCAGTTCAGGTCATGATCTCATGGTTCATGGGTTCATGCCCCGCATTGGGCTCTGTGCTGACAGCTCAGAGCCTGGAGCCTGTTTCAGATTCTATGTCCCCTGCTATCCCTGCCCGTCCCCCCCCCCCCTTGCGCTCTGTCTCCCTCTGTCTCAAAAATAAAGAATCATAAAGAAGGAGAGAAGCTGGAAAGAAAAAGTTAATCAATTGGAAAGTTTCAGGTCAATATGGAGGTAGATGAAATCTTCTTTCACCTTGGAGGAGTTGAGTTCAAGGCCTTCCTACACAGCCATCTTGAACCGAAACTAGAATAGGGTCCCTCTGAATCCTATTTTGATTGGGGAAAGTTTGGGAGAAATCCAAGGAAGGAGACAATACAAGCAAGGAATCTGCCAGTTCTGTGTACAAATCGACATAAACACCAGTACCTCCCCTGATTACAAGCGAGGCATGTACAGAAAAAGGCATAGAAAAGGCCTTCAGATTGGAAAAAGTAAAAATAAAAACTATCTCGATTCTTTTATTTATTTAGTTTTCAATTTGTATTTTGGAAAGAGAGAATGAGCAGAGATGGGGAGAGAAAGTGACAGAGAGAAAGACAGAGAGAGAAGCTTAAGCAGGCTCAACGCTTGGCACAGAGCCCCACACGGGGCTCAATATCCTGACCATGGGTCCATGACCTGAGCTGCTGAACCCAGCAGTCTGGTAGTCAACTGATGGAGCCATCAAGGTGCCCTGAAAACTGCCGCGACTCTTAAATCATGGGGTTATCAACATGAAACAAATTCTAAGGGGTATACATCAGGTTTCTAGAACTCAACCATAATTAAATAAGCCCCAGAATACTCGGTCAATATATACAACTCAGTTTTATTTTTATACATAAGCAATGAACAATTAGAATGTGAAAAGCTTTTAAAGAACCATTTAATATCACACCAAACATTGAAATACTTACATTTAAATCTAACAGCCATGCACAGGATCTGTATGCTAAAAGCCACAGGAGGCTGATTGGATCAATCAAGGAAGATATAAATAAATGGAGACATATGCCATATCTATCCATAGAAGCCTCGCTAGTAAGATGCCAATTATCAACTTGATCTAGAGATTCAACATAATCTCAGTGGAAATCCCAGGATTTTTTGTGGATATCAGCAAGCTGATTCTAAAATGTGTGTGAAAAGACAAAGGAACTAGAACAGCCAAACAGCTCTGAAAAATAACCAAGTTGGAGAACTCATGTTGCACAATTTTAAGACTCAATATAAACCTCCCGTAATCAAGGCAGTGTCATAGTGAAGAAAGATGGAGACACAGGTCAAGAGATAGAACAGAGAATCCAGAAACTGACCCCATACACAAGCATCCTCACCCAACTTCTGATAATGACATATAGCCAACCTAACAGAAAAAGGGATATAGTCTTTCATCAAGTGTTACTGGAACAATTAAGTGTTCGTATGCAATAGTAATCAATGAACTAAGTAATTATTTGTTTAATTAATCGGTTCATTGATTAATTAATTAAGAGAGGCCTTGACCTAAATTCATAACTTATACAAATATTCACCCAAATGGATCATAGATGTAAGTGTAAAGTACAAAATTATAAAACTTTCATAAGAAAGAAGGAGTGATGTTGATTCATTGAATCTTTCAATAAAAACTTTTGGAGCACTTAGAATGAGACAACACAGTCTACACCCAGAGGATCCATTAGTGAACAAAAGGAGCAAGGATCACTGTGATCTTGGTGCTTAATAGTCCAGTGGGGGGACTGACAAAGATAATGGAAATAGAAACTATGGTAGAGAATAATGAATGGGGAAAAAAAGGAAATACATCTTGGAGAGGATAGAAGAATTGGGGGAGGGGGTGTGAAATACTAGACAGGGTGAAATACTAGACACAGAGGGTCCTGCTGAAAAAGGTGTCAGTTGAATAAATACCTCAAGGAAATGAGAGAACTACCTGCTGACGGGAAGGTGATCTAGGCAGAAGGACCCATGAATTCCCCAAGGCAGGAGTGTGAACGTGTGTACTGATGGGAAGCAAGGAGGCCAGTATAGACAGAGAAACGAGGATGAGAAGAAGGAGGAATAAAGAGGTGGAGGTTGTGGGTCAAGGAGGAGAAAAAGAGGATGAGGGAGAGAAGGATGTAAAGGCTGCCAGCAATAGACAAGGTGAAGCCAAATCTGGTCATACCTGTTCCTCCGCCTCACATTACCGGCTGCAGATCTTTTTATTTTTTAATTGACATTTACTAAACTGTGTCTAGACCATGAAAAGCTAATTCTACTTGTAGCAACTAATTGAAGCAAGAAAATGGAACACGCTAAATGATCAATAGCAGTGTTTAAATAGGTTATGGCATGCTATGTGGCCTTTAAAATTCATAGCCCTGCAGAACATTTATGACCTAGCGAAATGCTCGTATCACTAGATGACCAGAAATGGGATTCACAGCTACATAGCTAATTTTGGTTAATGCATGTACATATACCTCTTCCGTGGCGATTATACCACAGTGTTAGAGGTGCTTATCTCCAGGGGCACCTGAATGGCTCAGTCGGTTAAGCATCTGGCTCTAGATTCCAGCTCAGTTATGATTCCACAGTGTGTGGGACCAAGCTGCATATTGGGCTCTGCACTGACAGCGTGGAGCCTGCTTATGATTCTATCTCTCTCTCTCCTCCCATCCCTCACTCTTGCTCATCTCTCTCTCATTCTCTCTCTCTGCCAAAAATACATAAACATTAAAAAAAAAGGTGTTTAGATATGCTTATCTCCAGGTGTTTGACTTATGACCATTTTTCTTTCTTTTTTTTTTTTAATTTTCTAAATTTTCTGCAATAAACTTTAAGACTACCATAATCATAAAATAACGTTTCAAATAAATGACTCAGTCTAGTGTCATTTAAATAAATAAAGGGTTTCAATTCATAAATTTATTAGGTACATTCAACATATCAAGGATAATTTCAAATAGTCCAGTGTTAACGTTGCTAAGGTCTAGATTACAATGGGAGTCTAGGGATACCTGGGTAGCTGAGTCAGCTGAGTGTCCAACCTCTGCTCAGGTCATGATCTCACAATTTGTGAATACAAGCACCACACCAGACTCAGTGCTATCAGCATAAAACTCACTTTGGATCATCTGTGTCCTCTGTTTGCCCCTTCTCTGTTTGTGCTCTCTCTGTCTCAAAATCAACATTATTATTTTTTTTTATTGTTTTATTTTTTTAATGTTGATCTCTTTTTAAGAGAGAGAGAAAGAGTAAAATTCGGGAGAGAGAGAGACAGAGACAGAGACAGAGAGACAGAGGGACAGAGAGAGAGAGACAGAGAGAAAATCCAAAATCCAAATCCGATTCCGGGCTCAAACTGACAGACTGTGAGATCATGACCTGACCTGAAGTCAGATGCTTGACCAACTGAGCCACACAAGAGTCCATAAAAACTGTGAGTATATAAGAAATTACATTTGTTTGAAAATCATATAATAGGCTTTACACCATATGCTATTGGCTTTAGGAAAGACTTTAGTGAACAGATTCATCAACCCACTTACTCTAATTAATATATTAACTTCCAAAATATCATCTTCAGTGGGTCTGCTCCAGGACCACATCATATTAAACACGAACAAACAAGCAAGCAAGCCAACAAACAGACAGACAAAGAAACAAACAAAACAAGAACTAGTAGCAAATCATGACGCATAATGATCCATCCCACTGTCAACTTTTGTTACTATTTTTTTTGGCCAAAGAGCTTATTTCAAAGGATTCTATTGCTTTTAATACAGATGAACTTCTGCAATTAGTTCAGCATATAGGTTTGTGGACATACTGAAAATGTAAAGTAAATACATAATTTTATATTGTATAACCTTAGGCCTCTAACTTCCATGAAACTCCAAAAGGAGGACATTACCAGCACCATCTCCCTGCGATCACTCCCCATTCCTGCTCCATCTCCCTTCCCCAACGTAATCAATATCCTGACCTTGAGCAACAGAGATTAAATTAGTCCATGTTTGAATTTTATAAAAATATAATGGAATAATATGCATTTCTTTAGATCTGGCTTCTTCCGTTCAACATTATAAGGCTCATCGGTGTTGTTTTGGATAGGTGTAACTCAGGGATTGGTACTTCCACATTATATTCTCTTACATGATTATTTAACAATTTGCTTATCCATTCTACTGTTGATTCACGTCTGGAATGTATGTTTCCATACTGTACTTATTATTCGGAAGGCTGCTACGAACATTTCCCTTTTACTGTGCTCAACATGAAGCATATCTACTACAGCGCGTTAATGTTTAGTTAGCTGCCTTAGCCTTAAACCCTGGCTGTACATCAGAATCACCCTGATGTCTGGATGGCAGTTCCACAGATCATTCTAATTTGAGCTTGGGTTAAGAACCACTAGGGTAGGTGTTGAAATCCCCAGACAAAAGGAGGAGATGAATCCAGTTTAAGGAATTCTCAATGGGTTCCACTTTCTGGACAATAAAATGCAATGTAAAAATTATTTTCTGGCCATATTGACATCACTTTTCTCCCCCTCCACCTCCCCGTCTTTCTTCTCCTTCTCCTTCTCCTTCTCCTCCTCCTCCTCCTCCTCCTCCTCCTCCTCCTCCTCCTCCTTCTTCTTCTTCTTCTTCTTCTTCTTCTTCTTCTTCTTCTTCTTCTTCTTCTTCTTCTTCTTCTCCTCCTCCTGAGGACTCCTCTTCCTCCCCCTCCCCCTCCCCCTCCTCCTCCTCCTCCTCCTTCTTCTTCTTCTTCTTCTTCTTCTTCTTCTTCTTCTTCTTCTTCTTCTTCTTCTTCTTCTTCTTCTTCTCCTCCTCCTGAGGACTCCTCTTCCTCCTCCTCCCCCTCCCCTCCCCCTTCCCCTCCTCCTCCTCCTCTTTCTTCTTGTTCTTCTTGTTGTTCTTGTTGTTCTTCTTGTTCTTGTTCTTTTCTTCTTCTTCTTCTTCTTCTTCTTCTTCTTCTTCTTCTTCTTCTTCTTCTTCTTCTTCTTCTTCTTCTCCTTCTTCTTCTTCTTTTTCTTCTTCTTCTTCTTCTTCTTCTTCTTCTTCTTCTTCTTCTTCTTCTTCTTCTTCTTCTTCTTCTTCTTCTTCTTCTTCTATGGTGTAGCTTACATTTTGACCTACAAAAGACCCCACCCTGGAGATAGAGTTTGCATGGATGTAGTGACAACTATGAGGAAATCAAAACAAAATACAGTGTTTTTGTTTTGTACATGAGTGTAATGTGCCAGGATTTTTTCCACACGTTTTACAGGCATTACCAATAATCTCACAACTATACTGAACATAGGCGTTATACTTCCCCTTACAAATTGGAAAAGCAAACTCTGAGGTATCATTTGCCTACAATCGAAGATCTGGCTGGTAGAAGAAATTGATGGGGCCAGGTAATTTAAAAAATCCACAATTTTGTCCAAGGTAACCTCTGGGAAATCAGAAAATGAGCGGCTTTCATAAGTGCAGCTGCCCAGAGCCTTTTGGAGGAGCCGTCTGTGTGGAGCCCGGGCTTTGGCGCCATCACATCTCCAGGATCTCACTACCAGGAGAAACCCCCATTGTTGGGAAGGGCAAGAACATCCATGCATGGCAACTTAAGGTGTTTTAACCCCTGTCGAGATAGTGCAAACCTCCAATTACTTCATTCGGTACTTCAAGGAGCAAATCAAAGCACACCTCGTGGGATTTTCAAAAATCACTCTGAGATGAGAAATCAAACAACGGAAAGTCATAGCAACGCAAAGCAAGAAACACTTTCCAAAACAGAAAGGGCCCTCTGGAAGGGCCAGGCCATGAAGAGGGGATGAGCCCACTTTAATGCAGCAGTGCTCTCAGGAGCAGAGCACATAAAACAAAACAAAACAAAGCAACACAACAACAACAACAACAACAACAACAACAACAACAACAACAACAACGTTAAACAACGTTAAACAAAAACGTTAAAACACATAAGGAATAGAAAACTATCCACAATGATGAAACCGAAGAATTCCTGTCAGACGAAATTCCAGGAGAAGTGACCGTTAAAGAATTGATCAAAATAGATAAAAGATAGAATAATAGATATAATAATAGATAAAAAATAGAATAATTGTCATAAGATTAATCACTGGGCTTGAAAAAAGGCATAGAAGACAACAGAGAATTTAGTATTGCAGTGATAAAAGAACTAAAACATAGCCATGGTTAATTAAAAAGGCAATGACATAGGGATTGGTTTTAATCACTGATACAAAAACAGATAAGCTGGAAACTTGGATGTCTATTACCCAAGTTAATAGTTATGCGATTGTAGCAAAAGCTAATTCTAAAAAAACTTTTAAATAATGAAAAACAGAAAGCTAAAATATGTCAAGGTTTAAATACCTAGCATGAGCCGTGCAGCTGTATAGTTGTTTAAAATTCTAGGATATCAAATAATATTATGTGATAGCCTTTGTAACACATGCAAAGTTCACCATTTCTACCTTTGCTCTTCTACATGTGGAGTAATACGTTATTGGGCCTTACAGAATATCTGAAAAAATGAATAGTAAAAATTAAAAAGTTTTTGAAAGTATATTTTGCTAATGATTTTGTCATGTCAAACAAAGTTATAAATAGGTGTTATTTCCAAACCCTATTCACGTGCACTCTTATTATGGCTAGACTCCATAAAAAGTTATTGCACAATTGCAATAAACATGATTACCAGTGCAATCTATTTTTTTTAAATTCCATTTGTTCATTTATTTGAAAGCCAGAATAGAGCATGGAGAGTGTAACCTGTAGGTTCTGGATTCTCTCCTTGATTCCACATATGTTCTTTGGGCTGCTACCATAAAGACAGTAAAACAATATTATCTGGACAATGAACATGTAAACGTTAGTACACCTCAATAGTATTACAATTTTGCTGATTAGCATATGTGTTTACAAATACACTCGTGTGCACTGGGTGAAGTTAGATGTTTCATACTTCTATCCATATCATGAGGAATTCAATATATTTTAAAGAGTTAGATTCCAGTTACCAAATCTAATGGGGGATAGCATGCACAGTTCTTGCTTATTTCTCACTTATTGTGCAATTATGAAGTTAACATAGAGCCCAAAGGGTAAATTCTTTTTAACTACACTTAACTGAACATATATCACTGAAAGTCAAACTTTGGCCTTTCAAAGATGACATGAGACTGAACGCAGAAAACCCAAAAGACTCCATGAAAACGCTGCTAGATCTGATACATGAATTGACCAAACTCACAGGATACAAAATCAGTGTAAAGAAACTGGTTGCATTTCTATACACCAATAAGGAAGCAACAGAAAGAGAAGTCAAGAAATCAATGCCAATTACAATTCACCAAGAACCATAAAATACCTAGCAAGAAACCTAACCAGAGATGTAAAAGATCTGTACGGTGAAAAGTAAAGAAAATGTATGAAAGCAAATGATGAAGACACAACAAAATCAGAAAAAAAACAAACAACAAACAAACAAACAATCCGTGCCTATAGAGTGGAAGAATGAATAGTGTTAAAATGTCAATACTACCCAAAGCAATCTACACATTTAATGCAATACCAATCAAAATTGTACCAACATTCTTCTCCAGACTAGAGTAAGCAACCTGAAAATTGGCACGGAACA
Organism: Panthera onca; assembly: GCF_046562875.1. Classification (NCBI taxonomy): domain Eukaryota; kingdom Metazoa; phylum Chordata; class Mammalia; order Carnivora; family Felidae; genus Panthera; species Panthera onca. The sequence continues at coordinate 63,853 of NW_027675869.1, forward strand.
ACCAAAGAACCTGAGTACTCAAACTTATGTTGAAAAAAGAAAGCCAAAGTGGGAGGCAGCCCAGACTTCCCCTTTCCTATGGAGCTGTAATCATCAAGATAGTATGACATTGGCACAGAAACAGGCACATTAACCAATGAAACAGAGTAGAGAACCCAGAAGGGGCCCCACAAATGTATGGTGAACTAATCTTTGACAAAGCTGGAAAGAGAATCCAATGGATAGAAGACAGTCTCTTTACAAGTGGTGCTGGGAGAACTGAACAGCAACATGATGAAGAATCAACTAGATGACTTTCTTACAACGTGCACAAAAATAAATGCAAAATGGATGAAAGACTTAAATGTAGACAGGAAACCATCAAAACACTAGAGGAGAAAAGAGGAAAAAAAAACCCTTTGACCTCAACTGCAGCAATTTCTTCCTTGGCATGTCTCAAAAGCCAAGGGAATGAAAAGGAAAAATGAATTATCAGGACCTGGTCTAGATAAAAATCTTCTGCACTGCAAAGGAAACAATCAGCCAAATTAAAAGGCAACCGATGGAAGGAGTGAAGATATTTGCGAATGACATATTGGTAAAGGGTTAGTATACAAAATGTATAAAGAACTTACCCAAGTCACACCTGGAAAATGTAATACAGTGAAAAAATGGGCAGAAGACATGAATAGACACTTTTCCAAAGGAGACATCCAGATGGCCCACAGACACATGAAAAGATGCTCAACATCACTCATCATCAGGAAAATACAAATCAAAGCCACACTGAGATACCACCTCACACTAGTCAGTGTGGCTAAAATGAGCAACTCAGGAAACCACAGATGCTGGCGAGCATATGGAGAAAGAGTAACCCTCTCTCCCTGTTGGTGGGAAAGGAAACTGGTGCACCACTGTAAGCATGAAACCTACGGACATCACAATGACTCTAAACGCATGTCTTTCCCTAATAACACTGAATTTCAATGGACTAAATGCTCCAACCAAACAACATAGCGTATCAGAATGGATAGAAAAAACAAAAACAAAAAACAAAACAAGACCCATCTCTTTGCTGTCTACAAGAGACTGATTTTAGACATGAGGACACCTTCAGATTGAAAGGGAGGGGATGGAGAACTATCTATCATGCTACTGGAGGTCAAAAGAATCCTGGAGTAGCCAACTTATATCATGCAAAGTAGAGTTTAAATTGAAGACTGTAACAAGAGATGACGAAGAGCTTTTTATTTTAATTTCAGGGTCTCTCCATCAGGAAGAGCTAAACATTTTAAATGTCTACACACCAAATTCGGAGACACACACATATATAAAACAATTAATTAAAAACATACAGAAACTTGTTGATCAGAATGTGGTAATTGCAGGGACATTAAATTAACCACAGAAAAAAGGATGGAAAATCTCCAAAAGCATGGAGGTTAAAAAACATCCCACTAACGAATAAATGGGTCAACCAGGCAATTTGAGAAGAAATTAAAAGATATAAGGAAACAAATGAAAACGAAATACAACAATACAAACCCTTCGGGATGCAGCAAGGGCAGTCCTGACAGGGAACAACAAAACAAAACAAAACAAAACAAAACAAAACAAAAAACAAAACAAAACAACAACAACAACAACAACAACAACAACAACAACAAACATTGCTATCCAGGCCTATCTCAAGAAACAAGAAAAATCCCCAATACAAAATCTAACAGCACACCTACAGGAACTAGAAGCAGAAGAGCAAGGCACCCCAAACCGAGCAGAAGTAGAGAAATAATAAAGATCAGAGCAGAAATAAGCAATATGGAGTCTAAAGGAAAACAGTAGAGCACATCAATGAAACCAAGAATTGTGTTTTTGAGAAAATACACAAAAGTGATAAACGTCTAGCCTGGCTTCTCAAAAAGAAAAGAGAGGGGACCCAAACAGGTAAAATCACAAATGAAAATGGAATTATGACAACGAATCCCTCAGAAATTCAAGCAATCATCAGGAAACACTATAAGATCTTCTATGCCAACAAACTGGACAACCTGGAAGAAATGGACAAATGCCTCCATACCCACACACTTCCAAAACTCAAACGGGAAGAAATAGAAAATGTGTACGGACCCATAACTAGTGAGGAAATTGAATCAGTTATCAAAAATATCCCAATAAATAAGAGTCCTAGACCAGGTGGCTTCCCTGGCGAATTCTAGCAGACATTTAAAGTAGAGATAATAGCTATCCTTCCCAAGCTGTTCCAAAATATGGAAATGAAAGGAAAACTTCCAGACTCATTTTATGAAGCCAGCATTACTTTAATTCCCAAATCAGACAGAGACACAGAAAAAAAAGGAGAATTACAGGCCAATATCCCTGATGAATAGGGGTGCAAAAATTCTCAACAAGATACTAGCAAATCTCATTCAATAGCATATAGAAAGTATTCAACACGATCAAGTGGCATTCATTCCTGGCCTGCAGGGCTAGTGCAATATTCACAAATCAATCAATGTGCTACATCACATTAATAAAAGAAAAGATAAGAACCATAGTACACTGTCAATAGATGCAGAAAAAGTATTTGAGAAAATACAGCGTCCTTACTTAATACAAATGCTCAAGAAAGTTGGGATAGAAGGAACCTACTTTAAACATCATAAAAGCCATTCATGAGAAGCCACAGTAAATATCGTCCTCAATGGGGAAAAACTGAGAGCATTCCCCCTGAGATCAGGAATAAGACAGAGATGTCCAATATCACCCCGTTGTTGAACATAGTGTTGGAAGTCTTAGCATCAGTAATCAGACAATAAATGAAATGAAAGGTGTCATCATTTGCAACGATGAATTCAAACTTCCACTTTTGCAGATAACATGACACTATACATGGAAAATCCGACAGACTCCACCAAAAGTCCTCTAGCATTGATACATGAATTTAGCAATGGTGCAGGGTACAAAATCAATGTACAGAAATTGGTTGCGTTTTATACACCAATAATGAAGCAACAGAAAGAGAAATAAAGAAACGGATCCAATTTAAAATGCACCAAGTGTCAAAAAATACCAAGGAATAAACCTAACCAAAGATGTAAAAGATCTGTATGCTGAAAACTATAGAAAGCTTGTGAAGGATATTGAAGAAGATACAGAGAAAGCGAAAAACATTCCATGCTCGGGGATTGGAAGAATAAATATTGACAAAATGTCAATACGACCCAACGCAGTCCTCACATTATATGTAGCCCCAATTACATTGCACCAGCATTCTTCTCCAAGCTGGAACAAGCAATCATAAAATGTGTATGGAACCACAAAAGACCCTGAATAGCCAAAGTAATACTGAAGAAGAAAACCAAAGTGAGAGGCACCACAATGCCAGACTTTAGCCACTACCACAAAGCTATAACCATCAAGACAGCATGGTATTGGCACAGAAACAAATACATAGACTTAATGGCATAGAATAGAGACCCCAGAACTGGACCCACATACGTATGGCCAACTAATCTTTGACAGAGCAGGAAAGAATATCCAATGGAAAAAAAGACAGTCTCTTTAACAAATGGTGCTGAGAGAAGTGGACAGCAACATGCAGAAGAATGAAACTAGACCACTTTCTTACACCACTCTCAAAAACAAACTCACAATGGATGAAGGATGTGAATGTGAGACAGGAAACCATCAAACACTTGAGGAGAAAGCAGGAAAAATCGTCTCTGACCTCAGCGTCAGCAAGTTCTTAGTTGACACATCTCCGAAGGCAAGGGAACTAAAAGCAGAAATGAACTATCGGGACCTCATCAAAATGAAAATCTTCTCCACAGTGAAGGAAACAATCAACAAAACTAAAAGGCAACTGACCGAATGGGAAAAGATGTATGCAAAAGTCATACTGGGTAATTGGCTAGTATCCAAAACCTATCAAAAGAACTCACCAACTCCACACCCGGGAAACAAATAATCCAGTGAAGAAACAGGCAGAAGACTTGAACAGACACTGTTCTAAAAAAGACATCCAGATTGTCAAGAGACACATGAAAAGATGCTCACCAGCACTCCCCTTCAGGAAAATCCAAATCAAAACCGCACTGAGATACCACTTCATGCCAGTCAGAGTGGCTGATGTGAGCAAATTAGAAGACTATAGATGCTGGTGAGGATGTGGAGAAAAAGGAACCCTCTTGCACTGTTGGTGGGAATGCAACCTGGTGCAGCCGCTCTGGAAAACAGTGTGGAGGTTCTTCAAATCATTAAAAATAGATCTACCCTAAGACCCAGCAACAGCACTGCTAGGAATTTACCCAAGGGGTAGAGGAGTGCTGACACATAGGGGCACATGTACCCCAATGTTTATAGCACTACTTTCAACAACAGCCAAACTATGGAAAGAGCCTAGCTGTCCATCAACTGACAAGAGAATAAAGAAGTTGTGGTTTATGTATATACAATGGAATACTACTTGGCAATAAGAATGAAATCTGGCCATTTGTGGCAACGTGGATGGAACTGGGGGGGGGGGGTATTATGCTACGTGAAATAAGTCAGGCAGAGAAAGACGGATACCATATGTTTTCATCCATGTGTGGATCCTGAGAAACTCAGCGGAAGACCATGGGGGAGGCGATGGGGGGAAAAAGTTATAGAGAGGGAGGGAGGCAAACCATAAGAGACTCTTCAATACTGATAACAGACCGAGGGTTGACGTGGGGTTGGGGAGAGGGGAAAGTGGGTGACGGGCATTGAGGAGGGCACCTGTTCGGATGAACCCTGGGTGTTGCGTGGAAACCAATTTGAAAATAAATTACATTGAATAAAAAAAAATCCAGGGGTTGCTCGTACTGAATATGAGGATAGCTTTCCATTTTCAGCACTTTATGAGCGTGAGGTAGTAGTAGTTTAAGCTGCGTAGATGAAAGTTTTGTTTGTGTGTTTAAGAAAAGGAGTTGAATAAAGACAGAGGCCTCTCACATGTATCACGTTGACCTTGGCAAGTTTCTCTTATTGTTACCATGACTTATCACTCTTAGTGAGTCACCTAGTTTGGAGTCATCCTTTCATACGAAGTGGATTTCAGTTGATCATGGTAGGTGTCTTTGTAGTATTTTGTGAATGAATTGTGTATGTGGTGATGATGGATGGACTATGCTGGTTGCTTTCAAAAGCACTTACACGGGCGGTGTAACACGTTTTCTACCCTTGGAATCCCATGCGTTCTCTTACTACCTTGTGTATGCCTTACCTGAAATATTCATGAATTGGTAGATAGTGAATAGGTTTTAGTGGCACTGAATGCCCTACTGGCCACTCACACAGAATTCGTTGACCTTTGCTCTTAAGCACACAATGACTCGGTCTTCCCTAAGCTGCATGAAAGTAAGCATGGATACTAACTAGGCAAACTATTTGCTGCTGCTGTGAAGAACAGCTTCGTGAACTGTGAGCTGTAGCAACACAGGTATGGAACCCTAAGCAAGGCACAGTATATCGGTATTCTTTGAAAGGGTAGAGTAGTTATTTCAATTTGCCTTTCAGCGCGTTGCATGACAAGGCATTTAATTAGCTAAAACCCTCTTAGAGTCGTGTTTGATTGCAAGTTGTGTGTACTGTCCACCGCTAAGTGTCATTTCATGTTAGATGGAATTAATGGAGGCTGAAGCACCCGTGCATTCACCTCTAAGACAACCCTCTTGAACTCGTGAAGAATTATGGGCCTTCTCAGGTAAGATTAGGTACAGGTCTTTCTCAAGGGCATAATCTTAAACACAGCCAAACCTAAGGCAGCTTTGGGCAGCCCACCGTGATAAGATATGCAGACATTGTGACCTCACAAAGCGCCTGGTCTCCTAGCAACTGCGGTGTAACTCTCACACCCTGCCTCCTGATTTGGCTTCATGGTAGAAAATTCATCAGGGCCCTGCGGCGGCCGCGAGACCTGGCAAGCGCGGGCGGCCCCTAGTGGCCTCACATCCTGAGCAGCAAGAAGAAGCTGGGGGCGCTGGCCCCAGGAGGCCCTGGCCCTGGCAGCAGGGGAAGGAGCCTCTAGCGCTGCAGGAGGGGCCGCCCTGGAGGCGCCTGAGGAGAAGATGGTGTACACGCGGAGGCAGCAGCTCCCGGAGGCCTGCCTCCAGACGGGCCGGCCAGCTGCCAGGCGGAGGCGCCACGGAGCCCGGACGGTGGCGGTCGGCCAGAGGAAGGTGCCGCCCCCGCCGCCGCCCTCCCGCGAAGACAGCAGCCACCGCAAGCCCATGGCCCCCGGGCCCTCCTCCGGGGGCCGCACCCTGGAGGAGAGTGGGAGGGCGGCCACCCCGACGCTGACCACCTGCCCCACCATTCGCGGAGTGGACGACGTGTGGGTCGAGAGCAGCCTGGCAGAAGCGCGGCGCCAGGCGCGCCAAGTCCTGGGAGTGAACCTGGAACCCGTGGTGAGACTCCGCCGCTTCCCAGTGCCTGGGCGTGAGATGCGAGCCACCGCCGCGCGACCTCTCAGCCCCGGGACGGGTTGTGCCTGGAGGGATGAACCAGGGACAGCCGGGACCGCGTCCCCTAGTACACTTTATGGGCGAAGAAGCACCAGATGGTCCCGGCCCGCGCCCCCGGGATGCGGCGCCGCCTGCTGGGACTCCGCGGCAGCTGTGCCCCTCTGCTGCCTCCCAGCACCGGGTCTGCGGAGGGAGGAGACCCCTGGACCGCAAGGGAGGTCCCCTTTCTTCCTAACCACAGATTGAGATGTCTCCAGGACTGTAGGGGCAGATCCATGTGCTCTCTTGTTCCCTCATTGGTCTGAAGTCGTCAGAAGAAGCCATTCCACCCCCACCCCCTCCAAAGGAATTTGGTTCCATGCTTGTGTAATAAAGCTAGAATTTCCTTGCTGTTCTCCCACCTCTGGCTCCTCCCGCCTCATTTTCTTTCTTTCTTTCCTTTTTTGACTGCCACTCTTTCTGGACGAAAGATCGAATATGTGTGGAAAGTTGTTGCAATAGTTGGTATTCTCAACACCAATTGCAATAGTGGGTATTCTCAATCCCACACCTTTCTGAGTTTTAACTGGATTCCAACGCTTTGACCAAGGATACTGTCTAAGAAATTCAAGCGTATCACTGTTAATAATGTAAGGATTTGTATGGCTTTGAATGTCACGGGCTCGGTGATTACAAACCAAAAGATTCAAAGTTCAACTGTGTACACATTCTTAAGACGTTTCTAAAGATTTTATACTGAAATGTAATGTTGATGTTTACTGAACTCCTAAAGGAAATGGTAGACACTCGGAAGGTTTTGTTTAGTAAAATTAACTTGGGAAATTCTTTATAAGTGGGTAAAATTGAAAATGCATTGAGAAACCTCACGGTTTCTATTAAAAACCAATGAGTGAATTTCAAAAAATAACAAATAAATAAATAAATAAACAAATAAATAAACAAACAAACAAACAAACAAACAAACTGGTGCTGGTTATGGACATGGATGGAATCCACTCGGAAATGACTTGGCCTTGTACCAATCTCACATACTGATCTGGGAATCTTTCCAGGATAATTTACTTTAAAATGGAAGTCACATAGTGTAAATGAGTAGGGGTAAGCGTGGTGACTAAACCTGCATACATAATAGCCGTTGGAATTCTCTGAAGTATTACTGATCTAGAGCGGTGGTACATTTTTTTTGGCACCAAATAACTGGTGGAGGTTATCTTTGGGCAAAATAGATTTTCCTCACTTATGTTTGTCATTGTTGTTGGATAACAGGAAATATCCACATTACCATGCATCACTCTTATCAATATCATGGCAGTTGGTTAACAGTTTTGCTCCAGGACTCTCCTTTATTATCTTATGTCCATGCACAGTTATGTTAGCAGGTATTGGTCTTTTGTTTGACAATCAAAGACCACAGGGATCAAACAGGAGAGCCACACAGAGTACTTTTCACTTTTATGATAGTGTTTATGTCCTGTGGCCAGCATGGAATTCTTGATTATCCAAGTGACCTCAGTTATTGGTGGCAGCAAGACTTAATGGTGTTTAGTCAGTGGTGCCGCAGCCAGATTTTACTGCGATATCGGAAGGGCCAAGGAGTGATTTTGTACCACTATTCTTTCAAGTTTAAGTATTTTGCAATAGAACCATCCATCCCAGGCTGAAACATGACCTATTAAATCTTCCATATTACGGTTTCTCCCTGCTTGGCAGCTTTTTAGGGGAATAATGAGAGTTGTGATTTTTTTTTTAATTTTCTTTTAATGTTTATTTATTTTTGAGACAGAGAGAGACAGAGCATGAATGGGGGAGGGTCAGAGAGAGAGGGAGACACAGAATCTGAAGCAGGCTCCAGGCTCCGAGCTGTCAGCACAGATCCCGACGCGGGGCTCGAATCCACGGACCGTGAGATCATGACCTGAGCCGAAGTCGGACGCTTAACCGACTGAGCCACCAAGGCGCCCCGAGAGTTGTGATTTTGACTCTTGAGCTTGTAGAGTTCAAATGGCATAGCTTCCTAATATACAGTTTTCAGTAAGCCTCATATTCTTGTTTTCACTACTCAGTGGTAATGTGTTGTTACAAATACTGCCACATGAGTAAATAAAAGTGAATAATTATTTAAAAGATGCAGAGGGTTAAATTATACTCGTTTCATAGGAAGCTTATATAAATTTTCGTTACTAGCTTCCATGGCCAATGGTATTTCAAATACAGAGGTTTTTCTCCCCCACCCTTCCCAAATTAACTGTTTTAGCTAATTAGTCCCTGAGGAAAAGATACATATTTGTACAACTTCCCTATTGTATATAATTGTATAGTAATTAAAAATGAATCCAATGACCATATTAGAATGTAATTTCAACATATAGCTTATCGAGGTAGCTTCCCAGAGGGTTTTGAAATTAGATGTAGCTGGGAGGATAACTTTGCTCAGCACAGCTTTGAAACACAACCATTGACACCATGCAGTTATTTGAACTTAACTGAGAATCTTAGTGTTTCCCTGCTATACCTTGTTACTTTATTGCACTTGAACTTGCATTCATGCTTTGGGTTATCTGGGCTATCTGATTTCGGTTTGGATCTGAATGCCCATCCTAAATTCAATATGTTGTTTAGCTGGTCCCTTAAAAAATATTGCCATTTCTAGTTTAAAAAACAGGATATTTTTAAAAAAATTTGTTTTTGCTAAATTTTTAGCAAAATTTAGTAGGAAAATGAAAGTATTTTATGTATCCTTTTGGGCAGACCGTGAAAAGGAACTTGACACGGTGGCTTTTCTGGTGAGGCATTCATTTACTGTCTTCTAAAATGAGTCTGCGCTTAGGTTGTACAGGTTTTTGAAATAAATCCCATAGTCTTTATTCATTCTCGTACCTTTATATGTCATATGACACAAGAAGGAGAAAGTTTATGACCTTGCTATGCTTGAGTGCCTATATGTGGTGACTGGCACCTCAAATAAGCTTTTGAATTCCTGATGTCATTTTTATCCCCCTTCTACTTGTCACCCAGCAACTAAATTTTCCTTACAGAACCAGTAATGTTATAATTGTGGAGAGCAAGCTTCATTGTTGTTTACTGTCACTGTTGTGCTGTGTGTTTTGTCCAAGTTTGAGTACACAATTGATCCAGTATAATTTAAACCGGTGGCTTACACATATTAATTTGCTGTGTGCAAACAATAGTACTAGTGTTCTGAACACTGTTGAATAAAAATGCATGAAACATATTTGGATACAAAGAAATCTGAGCAATTTTGAACTCATAGTTTTTTGGTGTTCCAAGGATTGCCATGGAGCTCTTAAAATCAGTGTTTTTAGTGCATATATAATTTATATATATAATATTTATATCATTTAGAGGGTATATATATTATATAGTGGAGATATATCACACACACATACATATATGAAATTTGCTTTATTGGTGTGTTTAAAATATTTTTGGTAGATTGTCATGTCTTATGGGAATTAGAACTCAGTTGTTTGTCATGGAACTGAATTGCGTTCTGGGACAGTTTAATGTGCACATATGATTAAGATTTACAATCTGGTTGTACTTTTCTTTTTAATGTATTAACTGTAAATACGTGTTAGAGAATGTGCAGTGTCTGGCTCTTCTAATGATGTTGGAAAGTTTTGAAATGGAATCTTATGTTTGCATGTGAATCGCAAAGCAATGTGAGAAATTTTTATTTCTTTTGTTAACGGCAACACCCTGGAAGCCTGGAGATATGGTTTTTATGCTATTTTGGGAGTCAACAGTATGTCAATATAAAGACTGATGATCTAGTGAATCCCTGAGACAATGCTTCATGCCAGAGTCCAAACCATTACCCAGTTTGCCACAATAAAGACTTTAAAACTGCATCAAAGTTCATTTTGAGTCCTGACTCCAACCCCCTTCTAGTAGTGATAGAAACCCTAACACTCACGTATGTTTACATTATAAAAGAACATAATGTGCTGCATAAGAGTAGCAGCAGTAAAGGCTGTCCTAGAGAATAAAGTAAAGCCAGAATTTTCATTACAGCCTAGCGGGTAGAGGTACAGTGCTAACAAGGGCAGGATTCATAGTATTATGTGCCCTGGATTTGTCTTTGTGTCTGAGTTCCTATCCATATTTGGAGGCAGCAGCATACTAACTGTGGATCAAATTGCCTGCGGTGGGATGAAAGATTGACCACTTGAAACCGTTAGAACTGTACGTAAGTTACAGAAATGCTCTGTGCTTTAGCTTCCTGAAAAACCACATGTGGTTAGTAAAATAAACTATTGGACTACTGAGAGGATTAAAAAAGGATGTTAATGGGTGAACACATAGAAAATGCTTTATAAATGCTATTAATTGGAGGCATGTGGGCTGAAAATAAATATATATATGCTGAGAGGTACTTGCGAGTTTAACATCCTGAAAATAGAGTGTGGTCTGAGAAAGCCAAAAGACAAATGATGAGAAGATAATGTATGAGTGGGTTTAGTTGAAGAAAGAGACAGCAGGAGGTGAGGTTAAGTTGATTTATTAGGAAGTTTTCACTGTTGGAGGTTTTCTAGACTTTTCTAGACTTCCTTAGATATTTGGGGTCTTTTGTCCTTTGTTCTGAAATATATTTAAAACATATTGTTATGTATATTAAACTATCTGAGAATTTATACAAATAATAAGAGTTACCGATCACAAACTTGCCAAATGTCAACATGAAATTTTCATTTTGGGTAAGCTCGGTAATGTTTGCTTTAAATCCATGTGAGTTTACATGTACAAAACTAAATCTGAAGCAATATGTGTGAGTTTTGTACTTCCTGTGTTAAAGGAGACCAGTAAGTGCAGTAGTTAGATTTGAAATAGCAGAACGTTGCTACCATAGGGAAAAGATAGCCTCACAGTTGAAGCATGGACACACTCATCTTTAGATTTGGGTCTAATGCCTGTGACTTAGCTCTGATTCCACTCCCACCTGCAGAAGGAATAACAACATATTCTAGGTTGGGGAGCAAGTCAAAGTTACAGTAGCTGAAATTAACAATAAAAGAATTTCCCTAGATGGAATTTATCTGGTGGTAAGAAGATCAAAACTGAGCCTGGCTGCAGAGTTTGCAAGAACAATGACTTCTGGTCAGCACTCCCTTGTCTTGGCAATGGCACCTTACACTGAAATTTATAACATGCGGGACATATCCAGAGCCCAAAAGGAAAGCAGTGTTCAGAACAAGATGGGACAGTATTGCTCTCAAACAAATTTGAATAAATATTCTTGGGGACTCAAAACTGAACTTCTCTTACTTTGAAAGGTATTCATAGAAATGTTAATGTTGAGATTCTTCCAACTACTGAAATAAGTTATGTAAAATGTGTATGTATATATATATATATATATATGTGTGTGTATATATATATATATATATATGTGTGTATATATATATATATATATGTGTGTATATATGTATATGTGTATGTATATACATATACATATATACACATATATACACATGTGTATGTATATATACATATATATACACATATACAAATATATATACATATATACATATATGTAAAGAAAGGAAGGAGGTTATCATGAGTCACTGGTCCATAACAATTCTGAAGATCAGCTGGCCCAGGTAGGCAGTCCTTTCATTGGGTCTTAAGGCCTGGGAATGATTTTCCATGGCTCTAGCTCCTCCGGGGTTCTGGCTTTCAACCTCCAAGTCATTCTTCCCTTCTCATGAAAGGTAGCCTGTGTCTACAGCCTTATGGTTGTCTCGGCCTACTTACTGATTTTAGGAGTTTGTGGGTCCAAAGCCTTCTTTCATTTTACTCTCTGGGATTAAGTAAACTCTTCTCTACCATGGACTTTTTCAAACCTTTATAAGGAAAACCACTCCTAAACTTCAAGTTATATTGTAACAGAGAGAACCCTGTGCCCCACAGTTTACTCTGCGAGGGTATGCTTATGAGAGAGAACACCAATATTCTCCATGACCCTTCTTCATTTAGGACACTTTTCTAGCATTTTCCCCCAACGTCATCTGCTGAGTGAGGTTGGTAATAATTTCACCTTCAATAAGAGTGACATTATTGATGTTATCTGTGCTAACAAAACATGAAATTGTATTTGAATGGCATTGAGTAAGGGCAAGTAGTATCGGTTAGGGACGTGTTCAGCTGTCACAGAAAGGCTGCCACCAGTGGCACGAACAAAGAGAGTTTTACTCACAAAGAGGCTGTAGGCTGTGCTCCATTAAGGCAGCAATGTCATCTGCAGCAGGCTGCATGGAATGGCAGAGCTGCCAATTTCTTTACGACCTACTACACAATTTTGGAGAAAAGGGTAGCAGACATTAATATAATAATACCAATATTTTTACCACTTACCATCTTCAAGATGCATCACATGTGTGAGCATTTCAAGCTCACAGCACATCTGTGAGGTAGAATTGTTGATGTCTTTTGGAGGTCATTCGTTTTCTTCTTAAGTCAAAAATTAGCTGTCATATTTCTAGGGCATGTGGCTCCACCCAATCCCCTCCTAGGTTTCCTTTGCTTATCAATGCATCAAGAAAACTCATAGGAATTCTAGAATTTAATACTTGTGAGTCAGGGAGAAACCAGTTCTGCCTTACCAAATCACATTAAATACTCATGCCATTCAGTATACTCTCAGATGAACCGTTGGAAGGTGTTCCTGTATTAGCGTTGTATTTCTGTTGGCAAGAACCTTGCCTCCTAGGAGGTACTGTAACTTTCATATCTATTAGTATTTGCCAATGAAGTAAAAACCAAGAGTTTTCTTTGTCTTCTTGTTGACACGTTATAATGTATACTAAGTTACCTCGTTTCCTTGTTTACTTTCTTCGCATCACATACCAACTGCAATATCATCACGGAACAATGGTGGCCCCGAATGTAGCATCATTAGCTTTGGAAACTTCAGATATGGCCACGGTAACAGTTAGGGTGGACTCCATCCAGTTCTTGGCCACTTTGTCTTGTCTGATTCTCCCCGTTTATCTACCTCCCACCCCACACACCTAGCCCCAGCAGCACTGAGAATCTTGTTAGTCAGTGAATCTCCAGCAAATACAGATGCAGACCATTTCTCTGGATAATCTTTATGGTTGACTGTGGCCTGGGTAGCAGGACTGGTTCAGACAGAAACACCTGATTTGGGTGCCATCAAGCAGTATCTGTGCCCTCCCTGAGAAATGGGACAGTATGCATTTCAAACCCTTCAAGTCTCCACTTCTCCCTGCAGACTTCTGTGTTTTGTTGCTTTCATCCACCTACCAAAGCAACCCAAACTTTATGCTAAAGAGAGTGGGCTTCGTGTGTCCTTTGCAGATTGGAATGCTGTTACTAGTTTGGGTTATCTTAACAAAAACTGGCAAATTATCTAAAAATGTAGAATTCGGTGTGAATTCAGAATCCGTACCTGTAGTAAGCCTCCATGGTTCCGTTGATTAGGGAGAGGTATCAGACCTTACTGTAAGAAACCCTGCCTTCGAATGCTACAGCTCTATGGGCTTTCAAAGCACTATTTCTAACCTGGTTACCAAAAGTCGTTAAGTCTTTGTGAGTATACATTCAGAGCTTTTTTTAAGATCTGGATCGTAGTCTCCAATTTTTCATTACCTTCCTAACACATTTATTCCCAGAGTTCTCTTTATTTTTGAATCGTTCTGTTGGGCCTTTCACCACACCTGTCAAATAAAAAATTTCCTCAAATTGAATATATGAACATTTAAGAGCAGTCACGTGTTCAGTGCCCAAATATTTTATGTTTTCCGTTAGGAGTTTATTCTGTCTGTGGATGGTGAATAAACAAATGTCTTTTTTTTTTCTTTTTTCCCCACATAATTAAGTAGATGTGCAAGGCAGGATGCTAGGTACCTGTCAAGGGTAATAGGACGTTCAGGAGTGTAAATAAGATTTCTGTCATCAAAAAAAGAAAAAAAAAAAGATTATTTGATGAACTAAGATAAGCTAAAAAGCTTAAAGAACTTGATGAACTAAGATAAGCTAAAAAGCTTGATGAACTAAGATAAGCTAAAAAGCTCTACTGACATGATGATAAAGCTCATCTTTAAAGGTTGCTTTGTGTACTGATATTATTCCTTTTTTCTTGAAATCTAAAGAAGCTTTTCTCTTTGGCTCTTAACATGAAATGAAAAGACATTTTCCCCCTATATGTTCTTCTGCCGTTTTTAGGCTGAGCTTTTACAAAAGGCTTTTATGTATTCATTGCTTTTTATCTTCATCCTTTGTCCGAAACAAGCCTTGAGATGGGGAATGAGGGGGACTATTTCTAACCCAAGCTCAGAGGACTTAACTTCTCATAAAACCCATCAATTGATGAGGCATTGAACTCGTATCATGGTGTTCCTTGTGCAGCCCATGGGCAGGATTCCACTGAAGTAATCGATAGCATCGTGGAGACCCTGTCTCTGGAAGGAACTAACAACAAATAAGGATTTGACCTTATAGGCAGATTTTCCTAGAAATCTAGGAATCAAGAGGGCCAGAAGTGGGATGGTGGGAGAGGGACACTGCAGATGTGCTGAATACCCAGGTTCGCTTGAAGCCAACTGAGCAGAGGAAGGTTCTGTCCTGGAGGAGCTTGGCTCAGCAGGGATCAGCTCCCAGTTGTTATGCACTTAGTGAAAATACACTCATGAGAGCCTACATGAAGGATGCCTCCAGAACTCTAAGAGGATTCGTTCCTTTCTTATGTCTTTTTTTATGGAAAGTGTCTTGGCGATGCTTACTTCACCTTTGTGTGTCCACAGTTCTTCCTCCCACTAGTTGTGTTGCCATGAACCTCCTTACATAGCCCTTGCTCCCCTCCTAGACCATGTGTTCCTCATGGGCAGGGCTCACCTTAGCCATCCGTGTGTCATTACTACAGTGCCAGCCATGTGCAAAGGACCCTGTACATACTGAATGAATGCAATGTGTTTATGGGGTTTCAGTTCCCAATTTTTACAGAAGAACTAGCTGTCTCACTTCAATTTTATGTGTAACAGCAGCACTCTATACTGGGGATTCTCTCTCACATTGTCTCTTTTTACAAACACCTGCATAATCAACTTTTGATGAACTCTTACCCTTTTGTGATCAGATGAATTGGGTGGAACCTTTGCCATCTAGACCTACTATCTTATTTGCAACCCAACACCACTTCAATTCCCTATCCTACAGTAAGTTCTTGCTTAGCAAGAAGCACTATAGTTCAGTGACTAAGAGGGTGGCCCCTGGAGCCAGGCTGCTTGGCATCTAAAATCCTATTTTGCTCTATTTCTAGCAGCAGACCTTTGGACAACTTACTTTTTCTCTTTGTTACTCAGTTTTCTCAGCTGTAAAATCAGGCACAACCTAGCACCTTCACCACAGAGCTCTGAAATGAATTCAGTGAGGTAACAAAGGTAAAACACTTGGAATAATGCATGGAACCCCCTTCACTGCGAGTCAGTAAACACTCGCCTTTATTAGTGATGTAACTACATTTTTGACAAAGTCGCTGCTTGCTTACTTAAAACCTCCACATTGTCTGTGTTGAATGTACAGAAGAGGTGAACTATGGAAGGCACCATGTCAGAGTCAGGCTTACTTGGGAGAATGAGGTCCAATTCCCTGATGCTGGTGATTGCAAGAGGATACTCAAGGGCACAGAGAGGCACAGAGAGGCACAAGGCCCTCGTTACAAACCCATAACAAGATGATCAGAAAGCCATAGGAAAACAGAGGGAACAAACTAATTTTCCTTTAGTTCCCACCATACACCAGTACAGTTCTCTGCAATTCACACACGTTTCCCTCTCAAGCAAACATAACAGGCCTGTGGGAAAGGTATTATTATTCCCATTTAACACGCAACTAGACTAATGCTTAGAAAGTTTAAATAACTTGCCAAATATCACATCTATGTGGCAGAGCTAGGATTTGAACCAGCATCGGTCACATCCCACTGCCTCTGTCAATCTTTAGAAACATCTTTGGAAGAAGTGAAATACGTTAGTCATAATCATGCGCTGAATAACATAGGACTGGGTACTATAGGCCCATGCAATCCCAAGGCGGGAAAAATATTAATTTACGAAGGCTATTTTGCTTACTGTTATATTTCTCAGAGTGCACAGCGTAAGTGTTCACTCTTTGTGAAATGAGTGAGTTTACGAGGGAATGGACAGAAGTGTGAATACCTATGCTCATACGATCACACCGTGTAGTTTGGTTGAGGATCTCGGGACACTCTGCTTTACATCTTAACTCAGCAGAGTAACGGGAACGTTAGAGCTGTCATAGCAGGTGAAAGAGAAAGTTACTTATCATACCACTTGTCCCACATTACTCGTAGGCCAGTTTAAAAAGCAGCACACAAACATAAGACAGTGAGAGAGAGCCAGGAAAGCTCAGAGAGAGGGAGAGAGAGAATCCCAAGCAGCTTCCTCGCTGTCCGCACAAAGCCTGATGCAGAACTGGAGCTCGCAAACCATGAGATCATGACCTGAGTCGAAAGCAATATAGTCACATGCATAACTGACTGAGCCATCCAGGTGCTCTCACCTTTGTTAAGATTGAAATTCCCAGGTTTTTACGTAGATAAATGACAGATCTTACAAACAACAACAAAACAGATTAGAAGGATGGTTCAAAACCAAGGATTGCAAGATTGCAGTAAGGACATAATATGTGGGAGTAATCGGGGTGGGTGGGAGGAAGAAAGGGCCAGGGGCCAGATGGAGGGTCTGTAAATGGAAGCCGACATTCTAGCAAAGGTGGAGACTTGTTACTTCCACTCCTTTACTCCCGAACGTGTTGTCCCCAGCATGTGGTGTCCACTTACCATATGCTTCAGAGCTGGAGGATGGATAAGCTGCCCATTGTAATCAGGAGAAAACATTCCACCCACAGAATTCACTAATTGGCCTGTTCTATAATGTTTACCCTCTTACTGGCATTGCTAAAAGCACCTACTTTCTCTATACCACCATAGAACAGGCGGATTTTCCCTTGTCTGCCTTTGCTCGCTTGCTTGTCGGTTTATTGGTCCACCTGTGGCTTTATTCACCACTCACCGAAAACTGACTGAGGGACTCTGTGTGCCAGGCTCTATTCTTGAGGTATACCCCTGCCTCCGTAGTGGTGGTGGGTAATTCTTGACCTCTGGGCTTTCAGCTACTACATCAGGTGGGGCTCTCCATCACCTTCTGTTGCTTTTTCATTGTCATTGGGAAGGTGTCTGCCTGTTTCTTCTCTCTAATTATGTACACGGTAGAAATCAGTGCTTTGGGGATATGGATGACTGCAGTGAAAAGACCCCTGGACGTGTCTTTTCCCTTGGGGAATTTGCATATTTGTGCATATTTGTGTCTCAAAATCTAGTTTATCCTAGAGGTAGACATTTTAAACAAAGCAAACACAGTCCAGAAGGGGCTCAAGAAACAAAATCGTTGGATGTGTCCCTGAGCCTGGTAGCAATGCAGGTGGGCTAGAGGCTTACAGATGTGTAGCTAGACTGTTGTTGGAAGACAGCTTCACTGTGCATCTTCAGCCAGGAAGTGGTACAGCTGGAATGAGAATTCTCATAGTGTGATTCTTCGTCTGGTGTTTTCCTGCTGACTCATTGGCCTGGGAGGGCTGAGACCTGTTGGAACTTTGTTGCGTTTTGCTGCAGAATCAAACACTAGCTAGGTTTGTCAGGTAGTTATAGAATGGGCTTTTACAGCAAGGTAGGGTTGGGGTCAGGGTGACCTGGCAGGAGGGAGGAAACTGAACAGGCAGGAGAGTGGGACTGACAGAGGCTGTTTTCTTCCATTTTGTTTGGGCAGACCTTAGTGAGGATGTCTAGTCCTGAGTACTGGTGAAGTTTCTGTACTGGCCATGGAGTTGGGCGGGCACCTTAGAGAGATTCCTGACAGTCTGGGGGAAGTGTGTGTGTGTGTGTGTGTGTGTGTGTGTGTGTGTGTGTGTGTGTGTGTGTGTGTGAAAGAGAAGGAGAGTGAGAGAGAAAGAGAGAGAGAGTGAGAGAAAGATGGAGAGAGAGAAGTCCCAGTAAGGGAATGTGATATTTATTCGGATTGCCTCTTCAATTCATTTTCAAAGGATTCAAATCACAGGGAATTTCTCTTAATACTAAAAGTATGTACTGAATTTAATCCTAATAACATTAATAAGAAAATAGGATCTAGAATTTGATGTCCATCAATTTATAAATAAATCCTTCTGGGGCAGAAGGGTCAACATGGTGGAGAAGTAGGGGGAACTGTACATCCCATGTCTCTCAAACAAAGTGCTGAAGCCAAAGTATTTTGAACCCCAAAAGTCTGCGAGTAAAAGACACTGAATACTCCTGAAGGAAATGAGACAACTTGAGAAATGACAGGTGGCTGATTGTGAACTGGGGTACATAAATTGGGCCAAGTAGGAATGGAGGGAAGAGATCCCCTTCTGCGGAGAGACAAAAGTAAGAGAAAGAGTGGCTCTGGGAGTGTAGGGCTGTATGTGCATAAGAGGAGAACCTCGGACTGGGACTGAGAGGGATCTTATCTCTAACTGTGGGGCTTTCTTGGGTCTGGGGCTAGGCTCCCTGTTTGCGCACCTGGGGAGGAGAGGAGGCAGCATTGGTTTCAGGGGTAGATCAGGGGCACAGTCCACAGAAGGAGACAGTAGCCCCTCCCTGGAGGGCTGTGCAATAGAACAAAGCCTGCCTGCATCCACCACCCCCCGGATCAGTGGCTGGGTCTAGGGCGCAGTCTGCAGTAGGAGAAAGTGGCCCCCTCCCTGGGGGCGTCGCTGTGGGACAAAACAATGCCTGCCTGCATCCACCATGCCCAAGCTCAGCAGTGAGGTCAGCAGCGCAGTCCACGGCAGGAAAAGGCGGGGCTCCCTGAAGCACAGCAGCACAAAGATAGCCAGGAAGACATTTGTAGCAGCACAGAGAGGCACTTCCCCAGTGCCAGAGCACACGGAACGGGTCTGCCAATCCTAGACAAGCGCTATGCCAAAGGAGTCAGCGGAGCAAGAAGGACCACCCTGCGTGTGCCCTGGGCACAATGAGGACAACTGGAACGGAGTACACCAGGTCATGGAGAAGAGGCTGGGCATCACCGTTTCCCCACCACCATCACCACCACCACCACCACCACCAAGGCGGGGCCTCAGGGATCAGTCCGAGGGTCCATAGTGGAGGTGGGACCAGCCTACCCCAAACCACGCCCCTCTGTGCTGGGTACCTGCTTATCTGATGGAGCAGGGTAGGCGCTGTGGAACCAGGCAGGTCCATCATCCGGACCAATGATGCTGCATAGACTGGATTAATTCCGGGACAACTCTTGTTAGTTAGACATATTCTCCCTTCCTTTCTCTTCCCTCTTTTAGGTCGATAACTCTGCTTGTTGGTTCGTTTAAGCAGACATTTATAATCCATTCCCTGGATACATTTCCTACCTATATTTGTATACTTTCCTTTCTCTCTCTCTGGAATCATCAAGCCATCTAGTTTCTCCGTCTGGGTAAACTTATCTTCCTTTTGTTCCCCCATCTCCTTCCTTATTTTCCTTTCTCTCTCTCTGCATTAAGCCATTTAGCCTCCCAGTCTGGTCAATATATATATTTTTTCCTTTTCCCCACTCCTGTCATTTCCCTCTTTATATGTGTTCTTCCAACAGCAACGCCTCTACCTTGTTCTTTACTTGTAGCTGGTGTTTCTGGTTTGTTTGTTTTGTTTTGTTTTTGATTTCAGACTGTTTTTCTGTGTGTGTGTGAGCGTGTGTGTGTCCATTTATTTCTTTTAGTTGCACGTTTCCTTCCATGTCTCTGTTTCCTGTGTGTTGGTTTGTTTGTTTTCCTTTCCAGGGCTACTTCAAGGGACAAATAAAAGCACACCTTGTGGAGGGTCAAAAACATCATGACGAGTAGAGAACTCAAAGAGCCAATGCCACAACAACAGAGAGCCAGTAACACTCTCCAAGAAACACTACCTGCAGGGCTAGAACCTGCAAAGGGCGTGACCCCCATTTCATATAGCAATTCTTGCAGGTGCAGAGCAAATAACAAGCTTGTAAACCTCATAAGAGAGAGAAAACTAGCCAAAATAATGAAACAGAAGCATTCCCCTCAAAAGAAGTTCCGGGAAGAAGTGGACAGCTAACGACTTGATCAAAACAGATATAAGCTACATATCAGAATTTAGCATAACAGTCAAAAGATGAATCATTGGGATTGGCAAAGGCATAGAAGACAGCATGGAATCCATTATTGCAGAGATCAAGGAAATAAAAAGTAGTCATGATGAATTCAAATGGTATAAATGAGGTGCAATTTAAAATGGAGGCAGCCACAGCGCGGATTGAAGAGACAGAGGGGAGAATAAATGAATTAGAAGATAAAAATATGGGGAAAAGGAGGTGAGAAAAAGATAGAGAAAAAATTGAGGATCGAGAGGGGAGAATAAGAGAACTAAGTGATGCAATCAAATGGAACAATATCCATAGCACAGGATTTCCAGAAGAGAGCAAAAAGGGGTGTGAAGATGACCTTGAACAAATCATAGCTGAGAACTTCCACAATCTGGGGAAGGAAACCGGCATTGAAACCAAACGGGCACAGAGAACTCCCTTCAGATGTAACTTGAGTTGATCTTCTGCACAACACATAATAGTGAAACTGGCAAAATACAAGCATGAAGAGAGAATTCTGAAAGCAGCTAGGGATGAATGGACATTAACGTACAAAGGTAGAAATATGGGGATAGGAGCACACCCATCTACTGAAATCAGACAAGCCATAAAGGAATAGGGGAATCTTCAATGCGATGAATAGGAAAAATATGCAACCAAGAATCCTTTATCCAGCCAGCCTGCCATTCAGAATCGAAGGAGAGGTAAAGGTCTTCCCAAACAAACCAAAACTGAAGGAATTCATCACCGCTAAACCATCCCTGCAAGAGATCCTAAGAGGGATTCTATGAGGGAAATGTCGCAAGTATCACAAAGTGCCACAGACACCAGTACAAGCATGAAAAGTACAGACATCACACTGCCTCGGAACCATAGCTCTCCATAATAACACTGCATGGAAGTGGAATAAATGCTCCAACCAAAAGACATAGGGTATCAGAATGGATAATACAAAACAAGACCCATCTATTTGCTGTCTTACAAGAGACTCCTTTCAGACCTCAGGACACCTTACTATTGAAAGTGGGGGGATGGAGAACTACCTTTCATGCTACTGGGAGTCAAGAGGAAGCTGTATTAACCATACTTATATCAGACAAACTTGACCTTAAATTAAAGTTTGTAGCAAGAGATGTTTAAGGGCATTATTAAATAACTACAGTGTCTGTCCATCAGGAGGAGCGAACAATTATAATGAGTATGCAGTGAATTCGGAAGCACAAAAAGATTTAAAACATTTAATCACAAACATTAACAATCTCATTGATAAGAATTTGGTAATGGCAGGGGGCTTTAATATTCAACTTACAACAATGGACAGAAAATCTAGACAGAATCAGGAAAGAAACAATGGTCCTGAATGATACATTGGGCCAGAAGGACGCGTCAGATATTTTAGAACTCTACATCCCAAAGCAGCAGAGCATACTTTCTTCTGGAGTGCACGTGGAACATTCTCCAAGAGAGACCACATACTGGGTCACTAAAAGCCTTCAATAAATATAACAGAATTGAGATGACACCATGCACACTTTCAGATCACAATGGTTAGAACTTGAAATAAACTACAGGAAAAAGTCTGCTAAACGTCTAAAAGCATACAGGTTAAAAAACATCTTACTAAAGAATGAATCAATCAAACAGACAGAGAAGAAATTAAAAGACATAAGGAAACAAATAAAAATGAAAATAACAATCAAAACTTTTTGAAAACAAATTTACTTAAAAAGATGGTAAAAGGGTTACTGAAGCCGAGTTTTGCATACTTGAGACAGCATGTAATGCACTAAGGAGTCAGAGTGCTTGGGGTAACGGCCATTTCCATAACTTTCTTAGTTCTGTGACCTTGAGCAATTATCACATCTCCTTCAGCCTCAATTCCTTCTTCTGTACACAGGGTCAATTGAGATGCTTTATCAGGGAACCGTGCTTGCCACAGGGAAGTGATTGGTAGCTGCAAGTTCATTGCTTTGCCCCTGATATTCCCAGGACTCCTGCCAGGGAGCCTGGAGGCCTGTGTGCTGGCCTGAATCTGCAGCATTTTCAGGCAAATTGTTCACTTTGTGATTAAGTCTTCCGTTTCACTGAGCCCTTGATTCACCCCATTTGTTCTGGCATCTGCCGCCTTGCTTGGGTTCCCTCCTCCTTTTTAAGACCCTTACTTGGTTTTGTGTGATACAGTGATCACACCACCTGAGCATCAGTTATTCGCAATAAGCGTGACTCCTCTGAGTAGCTATGGTATTCTGATTATTCCCACATAAAGCTAGTTTCTGCAGCTCTGATTATCTGCTAAATTATACCAATGCATATTTTAGAAGACTCTTTTGTTGTTGTTGCTGCTACTGCTGTTGTTTTTGTTGTTGTTTTTGTTGTTTAGAAATCATTTGCTTCAGGTTCATCTAGTCTATCCAGTAACACCTGCAATAACATTGAGATAAACCTTGGTTTTAACTGTTTTCACTTTTTAACGCCAGTGGATTTTGTTTTTGGTTTTCTTTTTCAGGCTCCCTTTGGGAACTTCTATTTCTTCCATCTTCTCGCTCATGTTTCCTACATAGACAACGGATTGTTTGCTAGTTGCTGTCTCTGGGACGTTGTTGCTGTTTGCCAGGTGTTAGTATTGGCATGCCAGGCCTGGGGTGTTCATTCTTTCACGGATTTTTGTTCCAGGTCTTCATGACAAAGGCAACAGAATGAAGAAGGTACTGAGTTGAAGCAGTTAGAAATTCACTTCAAGTAGGACTGCCAGAGGAAGTGGGCACTGCATTTAGAGGAGGAGACACAGAAATGAACCACAAGTGAGCAAAATGAGTTGGGTGTAAGAGAAAAAAAAATAATTCCAGCATGATAGTCAAGTTTTCTCTGCTTTTATTTGATCTATGGGATAAATGTGTAAAGTACTACAAACCCTTATGATTTGGGCTGCTTATTTTGATTTTAATGTTTGTTCGTTGGTTGGATGGTTGGTTGGTTGGTTGCGTGGTTGGGTGGGTGGGAGGTTGATTTGCAGTGTGTGTGAGGAAGGAGAGGGGATGAGAGAGGGGGAAGAGAAAATTCCAAGCAGGCTCTGTGCAGAGTGTGACCTGGGGCTTGAAACCACAAATGGCGAAATCATGACCTGAACTGAAACTAAGATTAGCTCACTCAACTAACTGAGCCACTCAGGCTCCCCTTGGCTGCTTATCGTATTTGCACATTGGGTCTTCGTGTTACAAATACCATAGGGAGTGGTGTACATGCATGATCTAAGGAAGGTGCAGCTATTTAGATCTGGCTTATTTTTTTTCCTTATAACACTTTATTCAGGAGTAATATTTCATAAGTTTATTAGAAAGACAGATTGAAGATTGTAATTGGGAGGAAATCAGGTAAGGAATCATTGCAGTTGACCAGGAGAGGTGAACATGACAGGAATTAGTGTGGACGCAGGAAATGGAGACATGAGGACAGATGTGGTATTTTTTTGAAAATGATTTTTGTTGTGTACTTAACATTATATAAAATAACTCTTTTGGTGCATAGTGCTTTGAGTTTTAAAGATTGTATATACTCATGTAAATGTCACCCCAGTGATAATACAGAAGAGTTCTGTTCCTGGGACACATAGGTGGCTTAGTCACTTAAGCATCCCACTCTTGATTTCGGCTAAGGTCATGATCTCACTGTTCTTGAGTTTGAGCCCCTGCTCACGAACTTCCCGGAGCCTACTTGGGATTATCCCTCTCTACCTCTTTTTCTGTGCCTCCTCCACTCTCACTCTCTGTCTCCCCCCAAAAAAAATTAGACACAAAGAGAACAATTCCTTCAGCTCCCAGAATTCCCTCATGTTGAATCACTATCACCCCACCCCTGAGGCCTGGCAACTATATATCTCCAACTTTAATATCATATAAATGGATCCTTATTGTAGGTAACTTTATGAGACTGGTTTCTTTCATTCAACATCATGCCTTTACAATACATCTGTTTCTTAGTGTTTCCCTGTACGGATATACCAGGGTTTGTTTAACCATTCATTTCCTGAAGGAAATTTGTGTTTTTCCATTTTTGTCAGTTATGATTAGAGTTGCTGTAAACATTTGTGTGCATGTTCTGTTTTTGTTTTTGTTTTATAAACATAAGTTTTCACTTCTCTAGAGCAAATGTCTAGGAGTCAGATTTATGGGTCACATGCAAGTATTAGGTATTGTCTTTAAAAATATATATATATTTCATGGGCTCCTGGTTGGCTCAGTAGATTGAGTAGCTGACCTCAGCTCAGGTCATGATCTCATGGTTTGTGAGTTCAAGCCCCATGTTTCGCTCTATGCTGACAACTCGGAACCTGGAGCCTGCTTTGGATTCTGTATCTCCTCTCTCTCTGCCCCTCCCTGCTCACACTCTGTCTCTCTTTATCCCTCAAAAATAAGTAAAGATTGAAAAAAACATTTTCAATATGTGTATAGTAGTATCTCAGGGCAGTTTTAATGTGTTTCCCTGAAGCCTAGTGTTGTGGAGCATCGTTTTGCGCACTTCAACATATGATATTCTGGACATAAGACCTTTCCTGGATACATGATTTGGGAATATTTTCTCCAAGTCCATAGATTGTCTTTTTGTTCTTTTCACAGAGTGTTTTACCAAGCAAAAGTTTTAGTACTAATGAAGAGCAATTTAGAGATTTTTTTCTTTTATATGAATCCAATTTATACACCTTATAACCTCAGATGTACTTTGTACTCCTTGTTCATATATTTGCTATTCTATAGCAGCATCAGAATATTTTCAGTTTGTTGCTATTGGTTGCACAAGTTGTATACTGCACAGTTCTAGGAGGCATGATTTATATGAACTATAGTGCGAATGGTAACCCTCAAATCTGTAAAATGTATAACTTCTACACACATGTATTATCTCCTGGAGGGTCTTTTCTACTGTACAGATTGCAGTCATTGCTGTGGTTCTGTTTTACTTTCCTTGTCATTTATTTATTATGTGGAGTGTATACTGAAGCCAAATTTAAGAAGCTCCTGTTTATGAGCTATCTAAAGGTAATTTATTCTGACTGATTCTCAACTAGCTGGGGCCTATCCTTGGGGTACAGCAACATCTGGCTTTCAAGCTTGTTCCCTTAATTGAATCTATTAATTTGCATTCATGGAAACTGGAAACTATCTTCAACCAGCCAGTTTTAGCTAGATACCCATGATATTAAAATTCACCTCTAAACAAATGACTAAAACTTTAATATTTGTAGAAACATCAGGATTTGAAAAAAAAAGGAACAATATAAAAAAGATAGAAAAAATCAACAGAATATAATATAAAAACAAAAATATCATTTGCAGGGAATACTTTGGCTCCATGTAATTCTCTATTTACTCTGAGTAGCTCTAAGTTGGGGTATGACGTCCCTCTGACAATATGAATGTACATTCAGTGTTACAAGATGTTTGTTTTGTCAATACTTAGTTCCTCTGAAGATGGAATCACAAATTATTAACTGATCAACAGTTAGTGTTGTAGCAGAATCAGGAACAATTCAACAGAACAGGACTTTTCTGGGTGTGTTCTTATAGAATTATATAATTATGTCCATTATTACTACAGGTGTCTTCACCTACCTGGCCTCTTCATAATCAGCTACAGTAGCATTTCAGAAAGTATCCCATTCTTCCCCACTGAAATGTTGAAACATTTTTTTTTAATTTTTGTGTCTACATTTATTTATTTTTGAGAAACAGTGAGACAAAGTGTGAGTGGGGGAGAGGCAGAGAGAGAAGGAGACAGAATACGAAGCAGGCTCCAGGCTCTGAGCAAGTGGTCAGCACAGAGCCTGATGCAGGGCTCAAACCCATGAACTGTGAGACCATGACCTGAGCTGAAGTCGGACACTCAACCGACTGAGCCACCCAGGCGCCCCATGAAATGGTGAAACTTTTATGATGCTAGTTGTAAGCTTTTTTGGTGGGGAGTTGTTTTTGTTTGTTTTATAAAAGTCCTTTATCAAGTTGATGAAGTCTCCCTGGACTCATAGTTTGTGGAGAGAATGTTTTATTTATTATGAATGGAGGTAACAAATGCCTTGTCTGCATCTGTTTTTAAGACCATCTGATCATTGTCCTGTCTTTCTTCTTTAGCCTATTGTTGTGAGGGGTTAAACTAATTGATTTTTGAATATTGAACCAGTCTCCCATACTGGTACTAAATCCCTCTTGGTTATGGATGTATAATTCTTTTTACACATTGTGGGATTTGATTTGCTAACATGTATTGGGTATTTTGTGTCTATGAAAATGCAAGACTCTGGTCTCCAGTTTTACTTTCTTATAATGACTTTACCTTGTTTTGTCAATGCTGGCCTCCTAGAATGAGGAAGTTTTCCCTCTGTTTTTATTTTCGGGAAGAGATCATAGGACATTAGCATCATTTTTTCCTGTAAATGTTTGCTAGAATTCTTCAGTGAAACCATGTGGGCCGGATGCTTTCTTTTGGGAAGGTTATTCGTCCTTGACTCTATTTACTTAATAAATATAGGCCTATCCAGATAATCTTTGTTTCCTTATGTGGGTTTTAGTAGTGTGTGTCTTTTATTTGTTTTCTATATTTTTCTAAAATGTTTTCATTTCTTTCTGAGAGAGAGCTGTAGAGTGGGAGGTGGGAAGGGGCAGAAAGAGAGGGAGACACAGAATCTGAAGCAGGCCCCAGGGTCTGAGATGTTAGCGCAGAGCCTGACACAGGGCTCAAACCCACGGGCCAGGAGATTATGACCTGAGCTGAAGTCAAACATTTACTGACTGAGCCACCCTGGTGCCCCATCGTGTGCATCTTTTAAATAATTGATCCGTTTCATCTAAGTTATGAAATTTGGGGGCATAGAGTCATTCATAATATTTTCCATTATCCTCTTGATGTTCATGGAATCGGTAGAAGTTATGTCTCTTTCATTTTTGATATTAGCCATTTGTGCCTACTTTTTTCCTTGGATAACCTAGTTAGGTGTCCTTTGCCTTTATTGATATTTTCAAAGAACCATCTTTTGATTTCTCTATTGATTATCTCCAGTATTTTACTATCTTTTATTTTATTGATTTCTGTTCTAATTATTATTTTTTAATTATTATTATTTCTTTTCTTCTACTTCAGCCTTCAACTCTACCTCCTCCCCTATTTTCCTAAGGTGGAAGTTTAGGCTACTAATTTAAGGTCTTTCTCCTTTTCGATTTTGTTACATTTATTTACTTTGAGAGAGAGAGAGAGAGAAAGCATGTACGTGAGCAGGGGCATGGCAGAGAGAGGGAGAGAGAGAATCCCAAGCAGGAACCCAATACAGGGGATTGATCTCATGACCATGATAGCATGACCTGAGTGGAAACTAAGAGTTGCATGCTAAAACGACTGAGCACCCAGATGCCCGAAGATCTTTCTACTTTTCTAATAAATGCATTCAGTGCTGTTCATTTTACTGGAAGCCATGTCTTCAGTGCCCCCCTCACCACGCCCTGCACATTTTGGTAGGTTGTATTTAATTTTCATTGAGTCCAAACTACTTTGAAATTTCTCTCAAGATTCCTTCTTTGATGTGTTATTTAGAAGTATGTTCTTAAATCTCTAAACATTTGGGGATTTTTTCTGCTATCTTTTTATTATTGCTTTCTATCCAGTTCAATTCCAGTGTGGCCCGACAGCATACTTTGTATGGCTTCTAGTCTTTGAAATTTGGTAGGATGTGTTTTATGGCCCAGAACATGTTCTGACTTGGTGCATGTTCTGTGTGAACTTGAGAAACATGTTTACTCAACTACTGTTGGACAAAATATTCCATACGTATCAGTTAGATCTAGGTGATTACTGCTACTGCTTAGTCCAGCTGTAGCCTTACCTATATCCTTCTAGACCTGTCAGTCACTGACAGAAAGGTGTTGAAGTCTCCACTATAATAATGAATTTTTCCCTTTCTCCTTGAAATTCTAAAAGTTTTTCCATCATGTATTTTCATTCTCTGTTGTTAGACATAGAAAATTAGGGATTGTTATGTTTTCTTACAGAACTGACACTTTTATCTCTCTAGATAATCTCTTTATATAATGACACTCTTTATCTCTCTAGAGTTTCCTTGTTTGGAAGTTTGCTTTGTCTGGGATTAATGCAATTACTCCAACTCTCTTTTGATAAGCATTAGCATGATAAATCTTTCTTCATCCTTTTACTTTTAATCTATCTGTACCTTTATATCTCATGTGAATTTCTTATAGACAATATAGAGTTGCATCTTGTTTTTGGATCTCCTGTGACAATCTCTGAGCTTTATTTGGTATATTTAGACTATTCACATTTGATGTGAGTATTGATATCGTTGGAATAATATCTACCATGTTTGTAACTGTTTTCTATTCACTGCATTTATACTTTGCTTCCTTTCTATCTTCACCTTTTTCTGCCTTCTGGATGTTAATGCAGCAGTGGGTATATTCCATTTTCTTCTTTCTCTTAGCATATTCATTATACTTTTTTATTTTAAACAGTTGGAGTGGTATCCCCTTTATTTGCATTTGCATTACTCATTTATAACTAGTCAAATTCCTCTTTCAAATCACACTGTACCACTTCACAGGTAGTGCAGCTACCTTATAAAACTTTCTCAATTCCTCCAACCCATGCCTTCTAATATTGAGGTCATCTACCTCCTTATCCATATGCTTTGATCAACTGAGTATATTGCTGCTGTTATCACTTTAAACAAATTGTTATCTATCAGATAAGTTGGGAATGAGAAAAATAAAATATTTTTATCTTACCTTCCCTTATTCCTACTCTAGTCCTCTTCTTTTTTAAACATAGATCTGAATTCCTTATCTATAACCTATATCCATATTCCTTTTTCTAAAGACCTTTCTCTTGAGAGAGACAGGGGGCACAAACGAGCAAGGGGCAGAGAGAGAATCCCACGACAGGCAGAGAGAGAGGGAGAGATAATGGGATCTCACGCAAAGCATGGCTCATGCTCACTTGCAGTGGGGCTGGAGCTCACTTGATGTGGCACTTGAACTCACAAACTGTGGGACTTGAACTCATGAATGATGAGATCATGACCTGAGCTAAAGTCAGGTATTTAACCACTGAGGTATCCTCCAAGGAAATTTTTTTTTTTTTATTTCTTACAAGGCAGATCTACTAGTGATAAAGTCCTTCCTTTTTTGTTTGACAACGTATTACTTGTTTTTGGGTTGTTGTTGTTGTTTTTCTTGTTGTTGTTCTTGTTGTTTACAAAGGTGAGGGATTGTAAAATTCAGATGTTTTTGGGAAGAGTAACGCACTCCATGCCTAACGTCTTTTTTTAATGTTTATTTATTTATGTTGAGGGAGAAAGGGGCAGAGAGAGAGGGGGGGGAGAGAGAGAATTCCATGCAGACTCCATTCTGATAGCAGAGAGCCCTATGTGGGGCTCAATCTCATTAAACATGAGATCATGACTTGAGCAGAAACCAAGATCGGATGCTCAACCGACTGAGCCACACAGGCACCCCAAAAAGTCTTTTTTCTTCAGTTTGAAATACACTTTTGCTGGATATAGAATTTTCAATGGGTGTTTTTTTTTTTTTTTCCTTTCAACACTATTTTTATTTTTATTTTTATTTTTATTTATTTTTATTTTTATTTTTATTTGTTCTTCTACCCTGGCTACGAAGAAAGGGATAGATGGGGTAAGAGGAGAGAGAGTGATGCTGGCTGGTGGAAGGGCATGATCTTAGCCTGGCTGGTGAATTGCTGTCTGACAGACACACTAAATGGAGCACTGAAGCAAACGTGCAGTCATCTGAGGGAAGATGCAGGAAGAGCTGTAAGTGTAAAAGGACAGTGGTATCACTGAGGTATTTGAGAAAGGGGATGATGTGAAACATGCCAGTATTGTGTTGCCTCAAAAAGCACATCTGCAAGCAGTCTTGTATATTCACAAAAACACTTTCTACCTACCTGGCATTGCGGCTCTCTGTAGTTTTATGATGCCTGTAGTTTTCTTTTCTTTTCTTTTTTTTTTAGTAATGAAAGGAAAATGTTGAATTCTCTAGTTTCCAAACTCATTTCTGGGACATCATTTTTTCTTGGAAGTTTTTGAAAACCATCCAGTACTACTCAAGGGAAGGTGAGACTTTGCTTCTATGGTATAAGGGGAAGGCCCCAAAGCCCAGTGTGGTCTGAGCCAGTGAAACCACTGAATGTATCTGTGGTATCAATCTAAGTATGCATGTCCGAATGGTAGCTGTTGCTGCTTTAGCTGTGGATTTATTCCTGAATGAAACGAGGAGATACTGTATGTGGAGAAAAGTAATTAAGAAAAGCATGTGTAACAAGGGACATGTTTCAGTCGCATATCCAAGATCAAATGTATGTGTGTGTGTGTGTGTGTGTGTGTGTGTGTGTGTGTGTGTGAGTGTGTGTGTGTGTGTGTTTTGTGTGTTTAAAGTTTTTATTTATTCTGTGTGAGAGAGAGACAGAGAGAAAGAATGCAAGCAGGAGAAGGGGAGAGAGAGAGATAGAGAGAGAGAGAGAGAGAGAGAGAGAGAGAGAGAGGGAGAGGGAGAGAGAGAGAGAGAGAGGAAGAGAGAGAACCTGGCAGTGCAGAGCCTGACGCAGGGCTCCCTGTCACTAACCATGAGATCATGACCTGAGCTGAAATCAAGAGTCTGATGGTAACTGACTGAGACACTCAGGCGCCCTGTCTTTATTTTTTAAACATATGAACTCTTGAGTCATAGTTCTCCTTGGGCTTTAGCCATTTTCTTGTAGCAAATGTATTCTGAAATACAGAGAGGTTTGTGTGCTTCAAAGTGAACAGTGGGATGATGTATTTTTTTTAAGGTAGTATATCAGCTCAGAGGGGGCACATGGCAGAATGGCTGAATATGAGCCTGGAGCCAGATGACCTGGGCTTGAACCCTGGCTGACTAGATGTGTGACCCTGGGTAGGTTATTTAACCTTTCTGTTCCTTAAGTCTCCATTTGCAAAATGAGGCTAGTGATTCTATGCCCCAATGTTCCTGGATTGTGGCCGTGCCTGGCACAATTGTTAATGGCTTTCCACTTTGATTCCCCAAAGTATCTTTATTTGGACAAGAAATTATATTGTTGCCCTCACAATAAGCGAACCTGTGTCAGAAGATCCATTTTGAAGATTAAAAACATTAAAAACAACACCTGCTCATAATATGTGCTCAGTAAGTACTAGTTGCTATTATTAGCTATGAGAACCAGAATACACGTTTTAACTATCCAGTTTCATGCATTAACCCAGAAGCAAGGATTGTTACTGTAGACCTTGAACTCTGAAAGTGACATGTTTTGTTGGAAAATGGAGAATCACCACAGTGTGAGCAAATTTAATACAGTTTTGAAAAATTCTCTTCCAGTTTAACCTAGCATGGGTGAAACCAGTAGCTTGAAAAAAATGGCCATTTTCTTTCATTTCACTAACAGGGTAATCACCACCCAGGACATGCTGGTGTTACAGAGAAAATACCATGGGGGTCGTTAATTTGGGTTTTGTGTTTACTGTGCTGTTCTTTCCAGTCTGATCCCTAGTTTTCTTTCTTTGATCTTTCTTTGGGCAATACCTTCCTTTTCCTCCCCTCATGTAATGTCTAAAGTCAATTGCTGTCCCTTCTTCATACCTCCTTGTGCTAGCGGATAAAGAAATTATACATAACTGAAAAAGCTTTATTTGCAGTAATGGTTTCATGTGCCTACTCTTAAAATCCTTTGACGTGTTTGAGATTGGGTAGAAAAAAAGTGGGTTAATTGGGATATGACTTTTCTTCATATAGGCATCTTGATGAGAGTTTCTGCTAAGCTTGTGAGGTAGTCACGCTAGACAGGCACAGAAGTGGGACGGACCTCGACTCCTGGCCCTGCCACAGGCTAGTTGTGTGACCTTGGGCACTCCATTTGTTTCATCTCTCTGAGTTTCAGTATTTAGCATGCTTAAAAAGGGGGGTAAAGATACTTGCTGCTTCCCAAGGTTAAACATGAGGCTCAAATGAGATGATGAGTTAGTGTGCTCTCAGCAAATGTTGGCCAAGAGTTCCTTTCTTTAAAAATCAGTTGATGTGATTGGGACTCCTTTTGTAAGATCCATGAGCAGAGGCTTGGAGGAAAAGAAGATAAAAATGCTGCTTCTGTTTGTGTTTCTGAGTTGCCTGTGGCTGTAGTACTTGGCTATCTAACCAGGTGCTGCTTCAGCATGCATGAAATACTGCAAATGGGCGACAAGATGGTTTTTCTTTTATCCTAAACTTCAGGCTGTTGGAAGCATATCTGTGGAAGCCTGTGTGATCTGACAGCTTGAAGGCTCTACGAGAAGTCAAGTGTGCAAGGGAGCCCAGCTTTGAGCCAACCAGGGAAAGGATGGCTTCGCTCTCAAAGGAGCGTGCACGTTTCTCAGGTGATAGAGTAGAGAATAAAATGTGTCCCTTTAAACTCCACATTCCCCTGCTCTTCAACTTCTAAGAAAGTCTTTGGCTACTAGCAGTCTGGGCTCTGGAGCCAGCATAGTATTTTTGTTCTTTTAGTTTATCCTGGTTTATGATTTGCTCCCCTTCAACTGAAAAAATGTTTTTATTATAGAAAATTTCAAATATGTAAAAGTCAAGAAAATAGTATATTATACCCCCATGTCCTTAGGACCTAGTTATAAAAATTAACAACTCATGTCTAATCTTGTTGCATCTGTATTTCTACCCGTTTTGTCCTTGCTCCCGTCTTCCCCTGGTTTATTTGAGACAAATCCCACACGTTGCATTTTATTTAAAATATCATCCTGTTTGTTTTTATTTTTTAAAAGTTTTATTGTCGTATAATTGGCATAACTTGCAGGAAACTAAAGTGTGCTATTTGATAAGTTTATACATCAGTGTGGATGAGTATTCACACAGATCAAAAACTATATACACACACATATCCATGAAACCGCCACAGTCTAGATAGTGAACATATCCATCACCGAAAAGTTTCCTTGTGTCCCTTGGTTATCCTTTCCTCTTGCCCCACTCTGCCACCCATTACTGAATTGCACTCTGTCACAATATATTAATTTCTTTTTTTTAGAGTTCTAGATGAATGAGATCATAAATGACGTACTTTTGTTTTTGGTCCAGTTTTTTTTGTTTTTTTGTTTTTTGTTTTTGTTTTGTTTTTGTTTTTGTTTTTTTTCCGCCGTGGCATATTCTTTGTCTATTCTACCAATATCATCATGTGGTGACTAGGTACCATTTAGGAACCTGCACGTCTGGGATGCAGATGGGATACCTGATGAGACCTAGACTAATCTTACAATCAGTGTTAGAGCTGTAACTTGGACCCAGGCAGGTCCCAGATGGTACTCCTGGGTGGCCCAGTTGGTTAAGCCTGCTTGGGATTCTCTCTCTGCTGCTCCCCTGCTTGTACACTCTGGGAGGAAGCCGGGTGACGTCCCGGAGGAGGAGACTGAGCAGGTGCCCCGAGGGTCCGAGCTGACTGTGCTAAATTCATTAAGAGATAATATTTTCATTAAGAGATGGTACTCCAGGGTGGCTCAGTTGGTTAAGTCTGCTTGGGATTCTCTCTCTGCTGCTCCCCTGCTTGTGCTCGCATTCTCTCTCTCTCTCTCTCTCTCTCTCTCTCTCTCTCTGTCTCAAAACAAATAAAATTGTGTTCTTTCTAAAAAAAGAGATAATACTTGAGGTGGATCTTGCAAGATAAAGAGAAGTTTAATGGACAGTAGGGAGTGGTGTATAAGGTAGAAAGAATGTAGTATCAATGCGGGGACATGAGAAACTTATTGTCCTGGGGGCTGATGATGAGAAATAATGTTGGTAATGCTGGTATGACCAGAAAGATGTAGGGTGTAAAAAAATACCTGTTTTGGTTATCCAGAGCAGCTTTTTCATTGATAATATTAATGAGGTCTTTAAAAAGTCTCATTGATATGTTGAGTAAGTGCAGGAGATCCCATTTCTGTTTTCTCAGTTCCAAGGATCTCAGATGGGGAGCTTCTGAACAAGCTGATCTCAAAAGCAGTTTCTGATTTCAGCCAACCTAGGTTTTGCCATCCAGGAGTAATTCACTGCTCCCACCTTTTCTGCTCAGCTCTGAGTCCCTTTCGTGTTAAAAGAGATCTGCTTGCTACTTTTAAACTGAATAGTATTTCCAAACCTGTCCCCACTGTCAGTAGTTGAAAGGCTAATAGTCAGCTAGCATCTGAATACCATTGGAGTGGTACCTCACTTATTTGGTTCATAAAAGGATGATGATTGTAAAAAGGAAAGTGAATGATGTGGTAGTTTAGTCATGTTTTGGAGGCTAACTCTTGTTTCCTGCTTTAAAAATGCATTTTGCTATTTCCTAGTTAAGAATCGCTTATAATGAGAGGTAGTAAATGCAAAATAAAAGGCGCTTTTAGGTTTTAATGCACAGTGCTGTTGTTGAGAATCAGTGAAACAGATTGGTTTTTGTTTTTGTTTTTGTTTTTTAAATGAATAGGTAGTTTGTGGATGTGAATTTCAAAAGGTACACGTGTTCAAATCCCTTCTTTCCTCCTGAAGCCACTTTAATTGTTCTTTAGTGGCCCCTTTTATAAAGGGAGTCTATGCTTGTATTAGCACATATGAGTGTGTTATTGTTTCTAGGATTTTGTTATGGAAATGCTAATTAGTAAGAGTAGAGAGAATATTATCTCTTGCCAGTCAGGATAGCAACCGTGTGTGTGTGCATGCGTGCCTGCGCACGTGCCCGCAAGTGAGCAGATAATCTAAATAAGTGTTTACTTTTCACCTAAAAAATAATAAACATGCACATTAACAAAGTTTAACCCATACTGAAGAAAAAGAGTAGTTAAACAGAAACTGACTAGGCCCTTTGGATTTAACAAAGACTTCAAGCAGCTACTATATTTAAAGAACTAAAGGAAAATGTATTTGGATTTAACAAAGACTTCCAGCAGCTAGTATATTTGAAGAACTAAAGGAAAATATATTCAAAGATACAGTAGGAAACATGATGTGAGTCCACCGAGAATCACAATAGACAAATGGAAGTGATTTTTAAAAAAGTGAAATTTATGGAATTGAAAAATACATTAACTCAAATAAAATTTCACTAGATTAACTCAGTATATTAGAAATAGAAGAAGGAATCTGTGAACTTGAAGGTAAATCAAGGGAAATGTGCCAAGCCAAAGAATAGAGAGGGGAGAAAAATTGGACACCAATCAGTAGAGCACCGTATGACAATATCAGGTGCTCCAACATAATTATGTAACACATGTATAATAGGTGCCCCAGATGGAGAGGAGGGAGAAAAAGGGACAAAAATATTACTGAACTAGTTGTTTACATACCAAATTTGATGAAAATTATCTGAAAGATCCAAAAAGTTGAAATAACTTCAATTTGGATGAACACAAAGGAGAACACACCTAGACAAATCATAGTTACAGTATTGAAAAATAAAGATATTATTTTGAAAGTAGAAAGAGGAAGCTCCTTATCACATATAGGGCAAGAATAATGTGACTAATGGCTGATTTCTCATCAGACACAATGGAAGCCCGAAATGGTGTACTGATAAACCAGAAGTGCTGAAAAAAACATCAACTAAGAATTCTGTGCCCAACAAAACTCTCCTTTAAAAATGAAGATGAAGAATTTAGGCTGTTTCGGTCGCCCTGCTCCTCTTCGCTGGCTAGGAATTCACCACGTGTGGAGAAATGGTCTTGGCGGCCAGACAGCAGGCCCCGGTTTTCACAACTGAGGTCGAGCTAGCAGGCTGAAGAATTGTACTTCAGGTGTGAAATGGCATCTGTACTGTTGAACTCCATCACGGGGAAACCCGCAGAAATGCACTGGGGAGGCAGTGTGGGGTGCGTCTGTACACTCTGGGAGGAAGCCGGGTGATGTCCCGGAGGAGGAGACTGAGCAGGTACCTCGAGGGTCCGAGCTGACTGTGCTAAATTCTGCCTGCTTGGCTGCACACCTGGATTTCACACATTGGTCCTCGGCACATTGAAGCTCTGTGTGGCCAGCGTCATGGGATACCTGGATCAGAAACCGTGGCGGTGGGGACACCCTTCCTGTGCACGTGCCGTGTACCGGGCTCCCAGCTGAGCATGCACAGAGGTGATCCTCACTTTCAAACTGATGATGGGCAAGCTGAGACATCAACTGCCCTCCAACGTCACCCGTGCACTTGAAAGTGGCTGAGGTGTTGGGCCTCATCTGGGCACGTGCTTCCTGGATCACTGGCTGTGCCGTCAGGCAGTCTGGGAACAAAGCCTGGTATTGGCACTAACGGGTGACAGGGGTTTGGACACCTGCTTGGCCTCTCTGCACCTCAGCCTTCTTGCCCACAGGTGACACCATAGGGGTTCCGTTGGGAAACAGAGACGGTGTGAGTCTGTGGGCTCTAAGGGGTCCTTTTCTTCTCTGCACCCCCACCACCTTCTTGGCTGTCTTGGCCCTTAAGGAGATCAGGAAGAAATGGAGAGATTTTGCCGTGGGATATGATGGCTTAACAGGGCAGGATTCGGAGACTCGGGAGTTTACCCCTAAGTTTGACCACGTGCCGACCAAGGGGTGCAGGCCACCTTTTGAGGTTCTGCCTCTCCCTGCCACCCTGACCGCGGTGTGAAATCCAAGAACAGGCACAAAGTCATTATCAAGACTTTCAAAATAAGATCATCAAGGAAGTAAATAAGACTGGGTCTCCAACAGAAGAACCCCATCCCCTTCTCCACGCCTTTGGGGTCTTAATGGCCAGGTAAAGCGGTTTGCCTTTGGGCAAGCTTGACCGCCCGCTGCCCATGGACCATCGAAGAGGCACAACCACACAGCTTGGAATCCCTTACCGCCCCTGATACGCCACACTGGGTGCCCCCGCTGGCCGTGCTCCTGCCTGACCTCTGCATTCTCAGATGCTCAAAGACGAGGGACGGTGCCGGCCGCTATGAGGATGGAGTGTTTCCTCTGTGCGCCAGACACAGGAGGCCAGGTGCATGCTCCAGCCTCAGCTTTGCCACTAACCGTCTGGTCAACCTCTGTGAGTCCTGTTCCCCGGCGAGACAGCTTCCCCGCCCCAGAACTGGGCACAGCGATTGGAGGAGGCCTGGAAAGTTAGAAGTGTGTGTGTTTTGTTCAGCTCTGGGATTCCCAGCACCCAGGCCCGGGGGCCCCAGATGGTCCATAAGCCTCCTTCCACTTTGCTTCCCTGCTTAGGTGATCCAAGGAGGCAGGGACTACTGGTCCCGTAGAGGGTGCCCTGGACCACTCCCCCCACCCTTTCATCCATCCGTCTGGGTGTCATGGCTGACTGTGTGCCTACAGTGTCTCCGTCCCTACCCTGGCCCAGAACACCACACTGGCCCCCAAGTTGCTTATAGTTCAGTGCGTGTGGTGATGAGGAGGGACCAAGCCTGTCTTAGTTTCTGTGGGCATTACCCATGTCTCCTGGCCTGGCTCACAGAAAAGAGCAGTCTATTGGTTGTCATAGCTCGGAAGTTAAGGGATGGCCTGTCTTCAGGCACAGCTGGGTCCAGGGCTCTCAGTCGTGAAAAATACGCAATCAATAAAGTTCTTTTCTGTCCCGTTCTGCTCTTCTGGCGGGTAGACTGAGCCTCCTCGGCCGTGGGCTCTTAGCAAACACCACACAGCATCTACAAACTCCCCTGCCAGCTTGTGACGTCCTCACGCACAGACTAAGTTCACACACTCCTCAGCAGGACACGGTGATTCACATCACCCCCCCTTGTCCCCTCGTTTCAGCCAAGGCCTCGCTTTGTACCCTGTCACTTGCTGCCCTCCACTTGAAGGTGCCAAGTCAGTTTTAGGGACAGAAAGCCAGTTCAATGCATTAGCTCTATGACCAGAAACACAAGCTGCAGGCATGGCTGGAACCAGGAGCTCTCATGATATCACTGGGGTTCTAGCTCTCTCTGTGTCTTTGCGCCGTTTCCCTCTCCTTCTCCAGATAGGCTGTCTCTCCGTGGAAAGGAAAGATGGCTGTGAGGGACGATGGCCCTGAGGCACCAGGACCAGGGCAGGGCAAATTTGCACAGATTCAAGGAGACGCTCACTCTCAGGGTCATGCCTGAGAGCTACGTCCCCCCTTACACTTTGTGTCCAGGCTACCCCCCTCCCTCGAGCTAGAGCCAGCCCTGTGCTCACTTCAGCAGTGGGGCAGAAAAGAGCTCTTGGTTCAAGCAGTTTCCATAGATGATAAGGGAACTCTGGTAACAAGTTTGACTGGCCCTGCTTGGGCACACGATCCCACTTGCAGTACCGCTGAGCAGACAGGACCCCTGGGCTCCCGGGAGCCAGGTCTTCTGTGTCACGGTCCCTTGGGAACCACAAGTACCGGAGGGTCAGCCCCCAAAGCACAAGATGGATGGGCAAATGTAACACATGGTCTCTGGGGTTCCACACGAACCCGCGAGCACCTAAGTGTACCCTATCTTTTATTACCTGGTACTGCTGCGTGCTTACAGATCTCAGCCCTTCAGTCAAACACGGAAATTGTGAGGATGAGAGCTGTGCCTTACGCCCCCACAGCGCTGAACAGAGAGCCTCGTGCCTCCAGGTGCCCACGGAACCTTCCTACTATGACTTGATTCTGCACTGGGGCTGCTGAGGAAGTAGACTCTTATGCTGCCTGATGGGAAAGTTTGATGGCTCCCCCTACTGGCTAGGCTAATCCGCATCAGGGATGGGATGACGCTATTTCCACGGATGGCCTCTTATGGGTCACATGTGCATGCGAAACGCGGCCTCCTCGTGGAGCTGCGAGAACCCGACTCTCTCTCTCTCTCTCTGTGATCCCTGCTTCGGAGAACTCGGGCCGGTGGGGGAGACGCTGTATTCTACCTTTGTGCTTTGGGAACACCAAAACCGGGCCTCATACATCCCGGAGACGCCTGCTTCTTCTAGCCAATGGGAAAACTGGGCGAATGGCAGCGTGGCGGGCCTCTGGGCCTCCACTCCAGAGTGCTTGGATCAATGAAAAAATATCACTGCCTGCCTTTGCTCTCGCTGAGCAGCTTGGGGTCTCGGCTGGGTCCCAGGGAAGGCTCTCCTTCCTAAGGACACCAGGGTCGCAGCTTAACAAAGGACGGGTCTTGTCGGTGGGAAGCAAGACCAGAAGACAGCATGGTGGGGAGCTTGGCAGATACTCAAGATGCTTGGCAGATGCTTGGTAGATTCCCACCTACCCTCATTTTATTTGGAGAGACCAGAAAGCTTCTGAAGCTGTCCGCCCTCTTGAAGTGAATGTATTCTTTAGTTATTCATTATAATTGCCTTCGGAATGTGCTCACTAATCTTAGTCTCCTAGTTACTTAATGGTTTTGATTGGCTGGAGAACACTTTATCTGGGTTAATTTACTATTCATAGTACAACGATGGAGTATTCATTTTGCTACCCAGATTACAGCGGTAAATGGAGTTATATATCATCCACAGGAAAGCTACATGGGAGGTTAGTGTTAAAACGCCTTTCAGGCATCTTAAAGTAGAAAACAACATTCCTGCCCAAACTTTGTCACGCGCCGCATTTCCTGCCCGAACTTGAAGCTGTCCGTGGCCCTTCTGTGAATGCATGTGCTTCTCAACGCCCGGGAAGTACTCGCCCTGACCCCTTTGAGCGTCTCTCTCTGATTCCAGCAGGTGTGGGATCACAGGGAAAGCGTGTCCCAAAGGAGGCAAAGACGGGAGCAGCCAGAACTCCTGGGAATGTCCAGGTTTTCTTCAACATATTCCAAATGCTCTTGGAATTTCCTGCAACCCTTGCTCAGAACCTGACCCCCTGCCTACTAGGCTGTCCAGAGTCTGGACCCCCATCCCAGACCAAAATCTCATTCCTACCTTCCTGACTTCTGATGTGCGGACTCTATTTAGGGATTCCATTCTGCCAGGACTTAAGACCTGTCCTGGTCGTATCTAAATGTCACTTTCCCCCCAAACCCCAAAGGACTTGGCCCTCCTGCCTGTGCTCTGAAATCAGAATCCTCTACCTAAAATTCTTTAGAAGAATGGAGACAGACGGTGTGCATAATTTAACCGGTTGAAACCGGCTTTCTCCAATCCCCACCGGAACTCCTAATACTTACACTGGAGGCCACACCATGAAATTATAACCCCCTTCTGCCTGTCCGCTATATCAATGTCTGGACCCAGGAACCCTGCCTCCTCCTGGCCCTGGAAGGCTATCTGCTTGATGTTGTGAAGCTAAATAGGAATGGGGAGAGGTAAACAGAGGCTGGGCATCCAGGAGGGACCTAGACACACTTCTACGGACTGTTCTCCAACACAGAGAGTCAGTCACTCATTCCTGGGGACCTCAGCAAACCGCGAGAGGTACGGCTGATACGGGCTGGGGAGCCAAGAGTAAATGGGATGGGAACTGAGAGCCTCGCACATCTGAGAAGATGACCCCAGACCTGAGGTGTCTTCTGTCCAAAGGGAACAAACTCTCTTCCAGGACAAGGTGGCAGTGGAGCTGAAAACAGCATTTGCTTTCCCAGATATAGGCTCTGCAAACAACCACTTGCGTTCCTTATCAGTGCCTAGAAGCCAGAGTTCTCTAGGAGTTAAAGACTGAGCTGGTACATGACGATAGGTATGTACATAAAGCACATTGTAGCACTGCTGCCTGGCCTGTAAAACCCCCACCCACCAAAAACAAAAAGAACTAGAAACTAAGTGGATGTTCGTCACTGGGGCAAAGGTTGCTAAGTTATTATATAGCCACAGAGCAATGAGTGTGCAACAATTTTTGTAAAGGGTCTTGACTCGGAGAGACTCCTAAATGAATACGCTGTCCAGCCCATCCCTCAAAGAAATGGTGGAGAGAAGTGGAAAGAAAGAGTAAGTCGAAGGATTTGAATAAAAATGTCGAGTCCCCATTTGCCACAGGTTAGACCAGGCCAACAGGGACTCAGGAGACATTTACTTCCTTCGTGTTATTTTTGTGTGCTCTTATAACTTTTAAGTGATCAACACAAATTATTTATAAGCAGAGGACAGCCATTGAGGGTGTGGGAGTAAACACAAGATGTATCTAACAAGAGGGCAGAGAGGAGCCCATGGACGGGGTCTTATGCCCCTCAGGCTGGGCCCCCAGAACTGTGTTGTAGACACAGGTGTATAACCTGCCTGTCTCTTCCAGAGTGAGGCTCTCCGGAATTCTGAATATTCAAGAGACAGAGATAAAGGGCCGGAGGCCCATCATGAGAATACAGAATGTTCGCTGACTGCAGAATGACCATTTTCCCATCCAACCTCTTGCCCTGAGCTGTCAGCCTCTCTACCAATGATCTGGGTATGTGGGGGACATAACATCTTGCACAAACTGAAGTACAGTCTTCATTTTGCAAACAAGAAAACCTGATTCCCTTCGGGATAGCAATCTGAAGCAAACAGAAACAGCTGTTTGAATAATGAGCTCTGTTGTTGGCATGTTCAGGAGGCAGGAGGCAGCTGGTGATCAGATACGGACATCCCGGACCCTGGCTTGGCCGCCGCAGGCAGTATGGGAGGGCAGTGGGTGGGGGTGGAGGGTGTTGATTGGCATCTGGGAAGCCTGCACACATCTCCCCGAGGCCTTCCAAGGTCCCACGCCATCTCGGTGCCAAGATTAGCTCACCGTGGTGAGAATGATGGTGCTTTCTTGATTTTCAAGAAGCCACCACCTCAGACCCGACTTGTCCGTGGTCCCCTAAGCCAGCCCTCCCACCTCGGGGGAGCGATTATGGGTCTGAAGATGCATCTCAGTGGATGTTAACTGAGACAAATGTTCCGCTCTGTGCATTTTCCAATTTTAATCGAAGGAAAGTAACTAATTATCTCAGAGAACAGCCATTATACACTGGCTGCAGGCTGACCTTTAGCAGGAGATGACTTAGGGCTTGTGGGGGCAGTCGATATGTTAACCAGTCATTAAAGCTCGAGATTTCCAAGGGAAGCAGAACATCTCCAACCCAGGATTGGCCCCAGGACTGGCTGCAGCTGGAGGGGAAGAACGAGTCTGTCATATTCCTGGAGAAATTGATCGGACCCAGTGTTGATAGGTAATGACGTACAGCATCTCCCGGGGCCCCCATACCCGGGGGAAGCGGGAAGCGTGTCTGTGCCCTGCGGGCAGAGTGGCATGTCAGCTCATTTGCAGAGAGGACTTTGTTGGCCCAAATCAGACAGGTGTGGGGGTATATGGAGAACAAGGCACAGCGTAAACAGATGTCTCTGGCACTTGGAGAGGCTGTGATACTGCGTGTGTGTGCAATACTGTACGCGCACATACATTTGTGACGCAGGTGAAGGGCCAGACCCTCCTGCCAGGCCCATAAAACACGAGTGAACTCACACAGCCTGGAAACACACCCCCAGGCCAAAATACAGAGTCACTTCTAACACTCATGAGACCAGTATTGCCTAAAATGATTTCCAAAGCAGAATTCCATGATCGCCGCAAAGGACAGCATTAACAACAATAAAAACCGGGGCACTGAACATCAGCAGAGCTCATGTGTCCCCTTGAGTGATGCGACCCCTCAAAGGGGGTGACAATGGGTGGGAAAGAAGCAGAGCAGTGCCCGGGCCTGGCTGGTTTGGCAATGGGCAACAAGCTCAAAGGGCACTCTTGCCTGGACATGGGATCTACCCAGTGACCAGAGCCACCCACCCCATAGTCAGCAACTCCAAGGGAGGGTCCCCAGTCTTGGCGATTTCTTCTGAATGAGGTGAAATATTTCCCCCTCCTCCACACAGGTAGTCCAGGCCAGACCTTCCATGAGAATCACCTGCTTCTGAACAAAACCAACCAATCAGAATCACCAGAACCCCTCCCCTCCCCCCAGGTCCCCGATCACGTGGCCCAAATCAACCAATGAGAATCGTGGGAACCCCTTTCCCCTCTCCTTTAGAGAAGTGATTATATTTTTCTCTCCCTCTTTGCTGTCTGGACAAAAGCCAGTCTCCTTTAGCAGAGAGGGAGAGGCACAGGGTAGGGGGAGTGGAGGGGGTAGATATAAACCCTTATCCGAGGGAGGCACCACACAGGAGCCACAGCCCCTCAGCCCAGCTCCATCTGTAACTGCTGGGGTCGCTGCTCTGTTTTCTGGAGCCGGATGCCCCTGATCCCTGACCGACAGGACTGGGTCTGTCTCTTACATCCAAACTGACCCCAAGATGCTGAAAGAAAGTGGAATGTCGTCAGGTTTGTCCTCATCGCTCGCCTGTGCTGGGCAAACCCTATTCAGGAGTTTTAATCCAGCTTTTCCTTTCCTTTCCTTTCCTTTCCTTTCCTTTCCTTTCCTTTCCTTTCCTTTCCTTTCCTTTCCTTTCTTTTCTTTCTTATTTATTTATTGATTTTAAGAGAGAGCGAGCAAGGGAGGGGGAGAGAAAGAGGGAGAGAGAATCCCAAGCAGGCTCCATACTGTCCACACTGAGACCAACGCAGGGCCTGAACTCACGAACAAGGAGATCATGACCGGACCCAAAACCAAGAGTCGACCACCTAATGGACCGAGCCACCCAGGTGCCCCTAATCCAGCCTTTCTTGTCCCTGACAAAGACTCCAGGCCTTACTGTGTTCACCCCACAAATGAGACCTCCCTCCGGGATGGGAAAGAAAACACAGGAAATAAAAGACAGCTAGTAGCTGTGGGAAGGGAGCAGGTAAGTGTTTCAACACTGTGGGACCACAGAGAGCTTCCTGCCCTGGGGGCTCTGTCAGGTCAGGTGCCAGAACCCCCTGGTTGTGCCATGGGATACGGGCCACTAGACCTCTCTGCTGGCTGGTTTTCTTCACTGCTCTGACGGGACTGGACCTTCCTGCTTAGGGCAAGTGCACAGCTTTCCCAAGAGAAGTTCTACCATGACATGGATTCTCAATTACCAGGAGTTCATGTGTTCTCATTTTTCTCACCGACCGTTTTACTGAGACAGGCTGTGTATGTCACCCCGCCCCTCACCCTGCAGGGGACAGGCAGGTTCGTCATCCCCATCACACCAGAGGGGAAGCAGGCTGGCCCGAGCTGTTGCAGCACTCGGTGTCTTTCCTTGTCACGATGCAGAAATGATGGTGTCTGCTCTGGCCACTGTCCTGGCCAGATCGGCACCAGCAGGTGTGGCCCCTGCACACAGTGGCCAGAGATGGGAGTCAAGATCCTGTATCTGACATAACGTTATCTCCCCCAAATT
This sequence comes from Panthera onca, assembly GCF_046562875.1. Taxonomy (NCBI): domain Eukaryota; kingdom Metazoa; phylum Chordata; class Mammalia; order Carnivora; family Felidae; genus Panthera; species Panthera onca. The sequence goes on from NW_027675869.1 coordinate 108,694, forward strand.
AAATCTGTGCATAGCATGCTTGCCCTGGTTGCAAAACTGTTTCTACAAGCGTGCGTTCGAATCATGTCTTCCCCTTACAAAATCAAGAGCAGCCTTTCTCTTTCATCAGTAACTAACACTTGTGACCTGAAGCGGTGCACAGTGCTTGGTTTGCTAACTGATGAGGAAATGAACAATAGTAATATCTGACCTTTAAAGGGCATCGGATGAGTCATAAAAAACATTCAGCAAGAAAATACAGCACAAAACTGTCTGCCTACAACTTCACCCCTTGGTCTGTCTTTCACTGTCTCCTTCATTTGGAATGCAAAACAAAACAAAATGTTTTCTCGGGTGTGGACATGTGCCAACAATCTTCCAGATCGGACGTGTTCCACTGCCTAGGGACAGGCCGGCCGGGGAGACGGGGCCCGAGGTGTGTGGGCCCGATGCTGCAGGACTCAGGGACTGTGGTGTATATGTCCCCGGCACAACTGTGGGTTCCTACCCTGTATGGTGATGAGGACCCGGGTGCTTGTGGCCGAGCAGCGTCATTTGCAGAGTGAAATGAGGCCGTGCAGAGTCTGGCCCCCTGAAAACATGGAAGCCATGTGAGCTCCGTGACATTCAGACCCCAAACACCCAGGGGAGGGCCCGGGACTCCCAGCTGGGGAGCCAGAGCCCAATCCATGCCTCTCAGCCCATGGGCTTGGGAAGCAGCTGGGGATCATATGACAATGCAGATTTTGAATCAGAGGCCAGGGCTGGACCACAGTGGGATTTCTCATGGCTCCCAGGCGAGGCGGGAGCTGCCCGGCCGCTGGCCAGACTGGGAGCAGCTAGGCTGGAGACAAGTTGAAGCAGGCCCTCGTCCATCTCAGGGACACAGGCTGGGCTGCACGGTCCTTGCGCTGGAGCTGAGCTGGGGACGCCATGTACGAGTGAGCCTCAAACACACTGCCTTCCCCCGCCCCCCCTGCAGTGCACCTCCCACTACTTGCTGTCCCATTTCTGTTCCCTTACTTCCCCTCCGCTCCTCATCTCCCAGTCCCACTCAGGTCTGGGGGCCTCTCACACTGCCAGCACCAGTGAAGCTCTGCAGAAGGTTCTGAATGGCACAAATGTAGGCTCAGGTGGTGACGTTCACCATGACCCCAGAGCCCCACGTCCCCAGGTGGCTGTTCTCACTGGGATGCCACCACACCATCTGGATCCAAGGTCACAGATGCGACTTCGCAGTGTCACTCTGGTGTGACTCCTGGGGCCCCGGGTGTGCAGCGAGAAACGTGGGACTAGGGTCTCCTAAACGTGGGGACCACCACTGACCCAGCCACTGCCCCGCAGTGCACGTTCCAGCCACCCCATCTCCCCACTCCCCTGCCCCCCCGCCCCGCCACCAGCAGGGCCGGCCAGAAATGCCAAGCAAGGAGGGGGACCTGGATCACATCCCCGCCAGGGATGAGTGGGCATCAGGGGCTGTGCCCCCCTGCCCCCTCGCCCCTGGGGGAGCTCGGAGGTGTTTCACAAGGATCCCCGAGTCTGGTACAAACAGACTGGGTTTGGGCCCCTGCCCAAACCCTATGATTCTTCTGGCATCTCCTTGTAAGTGAACTCTTGGACCCAAGTCCTTGTCTGAAGGCTTGCGCCCGAGGGCCCCAATCGCAGAGCCCCTGGGGCACCTGTCAGCCCCCGAGCGGCAGTGACACTGTGTCCCGGGTCTCCCACTGGCAGGTGCTTCTTTCTGGCAAAGGTTCTAAGAGAAGCGCCTTCAGGCGCCTGCTTCTGGCTCATGGAGTCCTCATGTCTCCCAGGGGTGGGGGGTTTCCCTGTAGGCTGATGCAGTCTTCGGGACCCAGAGCAACATGCCGAGATGCAGACAAGAGCAGATTTTGCATATCTGCACATCCCCTAATTTCCTCACCGGGGACATGCTGGCCAAACCAATAAATCCAATTGCACCTTCAACGTGTTGTCACGTATGCGGGGCTGGCTGCGGGTTTCAGAGGAAGTGTGTCAAGTCCACGTTTGCAGAGCATGAAAGGGATGTGGAGGCTCCGTGGCAATCAATTTTTCGTAAATAATACACACGTGCAGCCTCATCACGTATTCAAAGAAGCAATCAAGTGGTCGGGGAGAATGATCATTTATTCTGTTGGATTTCTTCAGAATGAATTCTGGGACAGATCAAACAAAAAGGTTATAAAATAGGAATTATTGGTAATGAATGCCTGCTTGTTGCTAGGGAATCTGAGCACCTCGTGCATAATTAAAGCGGGTGAGGTCAGGGGCAAGCTCGAGGTGACTTTGCAAGCAATCCCTCTGCATTCGTTCATGGGGCAGCAGTGACGTCGGTTTACAGTATAAGGCTTCATCATTTGAAGTGAGCAGAATTCGAAAGCTTCATATTAATGTGTTGTGATGAGCACATCGTCAGCACAGGACGGCAGACGGGTGGCTGCGGTCTTCGTGTTTGGATTCCCTGAAGTTTTCCTTCTCTGCCCTCTTCCAGCTCAGGCAGATGGGGCTGGCCTGTGTTCTAAGGTCACCCCTCACCTGGGGGCAATGACAGAAACTTGCCAGTGTTTGAATGGCATCTGTCTCATCAGCAGGCAGGGTAAGGACGAGGCGGGAGAGAGCTGGAGGTTCCTGAGGGCTCTTGGATGAACGGTTGGTTCTAAACTACCAGGTAAGTCAGACCCTTCAGCCTCTCACCGTCACATTCCCTACAGGAGCAAACTGTCACGGAGACGTGGGTCTAGGTGCACTTCAGTAACGGGTGAGAGTCCAGGCACGTCTGGCATTCAGACTCAGCTGGGTCCAAATTTTAAACAAAAAAATGTTTTTAACGTTTATGTGTTTTTGAGAAACAGAGAACAAGCGGGGGGAGGGGCAGAGAGAGCGAGACACAGAATCCGAAGCAGGCTCCAGGCTCCGAGCTGTCAGCACAGAGCCTGACACAGGGCTCGAACGAATGAACCATGAGATCGTGACCTGAGATGAAGTCAGTTGCTTAACCGACTGAGTCCCCCAGGCGCCCCTGGGTCCAAATCTTGATCCCACACTCTTCGTGCTGTGTGTCTTGGACAGTTCCTGAACCTCTCTGACCTCTGCCTTCACTTACAAAATGGAGCTAATAGGTCGGTGGGAGGAATAAGTTAGAAGGTGGGGGAAGGACTTAGCACTCTGAAGGCACATGAAGAAAACCCTTACCGAAAAGAAGTTCTCCCTGCAATTCTTGTCATCGTCTGGCCAGGTGCCTCCCAAAGCACTAGGTCCTTCCTGGGTGCCCTGTACTCTGCTCACCGCAGAAACACCAATTCAGTTAAACTGCCTGTAACATGGGAAGCCTGCGTGGCAAAGTCGGGTAAGCGTCCGACTCTTGATTTCGGTTCAGGTCATGATCTGTCAGTTTGTGGGTTCGAGCCCCACATCGGGTTCTGTGCTGACAGCGTGGAGCCTGCCTGGGATTCTCTCTTCTTCTCTCGCTGCCCGTCCCCTGCTCATACTCGCATGTGCAGGCTCCCCCCAGCCTCTAACCCAAACCTAACTAAATAAACACAAAAATAAATAGCCCGTAACACTGAAGAAGCCGCTGAGCACTGACACAATTCCCATCCCACGGCCTTCCAAACTCGGCCGTGCCTGTGGCCGGAGTTGCCACGTCAGGCTCCCCGGCCTCCAGCACTTCTGTCCACACTGAGCTGGCGGGGGGCGCAGGACAGCCTGTCAGGAGAGCGGCAGGAGGGCTGTGCAGCTGGGGATGCTCTGCCACTGAAGACCTGGGACCCTCACTCATACAGGCGGAGCCCAGGGGTCCACGCCCAGGGTGGTCTTGGCCATGCAGAGGCACCAGAAGCGGTGGTGGGTGGTGCAGGGCATCTGGCGCATGAAAAGCCTCCATCACGCAGCCTCCCTGAGGCCTCCAGGGAATGCAGTGGCCTCTATGCTCCCACTCTGCTGCCTTGCTGGGGTGAACAGGGGTGCGAGGCCCTTCTCCTGGCAGGACAGGGAGAATGACGCCATGCCTGGGTGGCTCCTGTTCCGGGAGCATGAGAACCCAAGGGCCCAAGGGCCCAAGGGCCTCTGAAGTCAACAACGACTGAGTAGGCCACCTTGGGATCACCTGGATCCCAGATACGTAGTATGAACAGCTAGCTCTCAGCTTCCAGGGACTCTCTTGCCTGTGAATAAAGAGGCCCCACTCCAATGGCAGCCATACAGAGGGAGTCACCGGGCCCGTCTTCCCGCACGTCTGGCTTCGGAGCACCCTTCACCCGTCCTCCGGGCTGGCCTCCACCATCAAGTGGCTGCAGCATGTCGCTGCCCTGACACACAGCAGAATCCCAAAGCCGAGGCTGGGTGTGAATGTTTGTGGCAGATCCCAGGAGGCCTCGTGTCTCCAGGACCCCCGGTGCACACGTGCAGGCATGTGCCTGACCCCCCAGGTGCGGCTGGCGCCCCTGGAGCCATGTGGGCCTCCAGGCGGAGGGGTGGACGCGGGTGGAGACTCTGCGGGGAGAGAGAGAAGGGGAGGTGAACGTGGGACAGGTGGTCAGCAGTGCCCAACGGCCCCTTTTCACACTCGGCTGTCGGAGTCTGTGTTTGGATTTTGGGTGGTTCAAAGAGAATGCCTACTTTCCTTCCACTAAGTCATTTGAAATTAAGTCCACAAAGTGAGTATCAATCTTTGACTTCATCGTGACAGGCTGTCCGTAAATTAAGGGCGTAAACGTGATGGTGATTTCTTTTTGTTGTTGTTGTTCTCATATATTTTTTGCTACCCCCTCACAGAAGCATAAAGGATTCTCTATGTACTGGCCCCAGAAGAGCCTTTTTTTCCAAGAGAAATAGAACATCTGGAGGCACCCAGGATTTCCGGTCCCTAGAAAAACCCACCCCAGCATCCTCACAGCACATCAGAGACAGCCAGCCGTGCTCGTGGCCATGACTCTCAGCCACATGTTGAAGAAGAGCAACAGTGAAGTGCCACACAGAACTGTGGGGACACTCGCAACCTGTCGCCCAGCAAACCACAACGACCTGCCACTATCACTCATCACACCTTCCTCTTACTTGCTGAACTTGTATTAAAGCTCCTAAGAGCCATGGTCTGGGAACAAGAGACAGAGAGATGGGCCAGGTTTAGGAGTTCCCTAGAACTACTTATAGGGGTCACTGCTTCCTTGAGAGGAGTATTGGCTTTTCAGGAGAAACTCAGACAAATGTTCAGAGAGAGGGAAAACAGGAAACACCGAGGGCAGAGGGTGAGGCTTTGTGCCACACAGGCGGTGTCAGTGACACATCTGTAGCCCGATTCCATGTCCAGTAAAGTGAGTCCCTACCGCTGCTGGCCCCCTCTTTGCAGAAACAGTGTCAGGACCCTGGCCATTCTTTTCTTAAGGTTTGTATTTATTTTTGAGAGACAGAAAGCATGAGCACACGTACGTGAGCAGGGAGGGGCAGAGAGAGAGGGAGAGAGAGAAACTCAAGCGGGATCCGTGTGCTGTCAGCACAGAGCCCAATGGGGGTCTCCAACCCACGAAGCTGAGACCATGACCTGAGCCAAAGTCAGATGCTTAACTGGCGGAACCACCCAGGTGCCCTGACCCTGGCCACGTGGTTAAGGGAAGCAGATAACACTCTTTAGTGATGTTGTTAGCTTGTCACCTAACAGGACACTCTGCAGACCCAAGGTCCCCAAAGCTGGGGTCTGAAAGAGCAAGGGGTCTCCTCACAATCCCGCATCCTGCTCAGCACCAAAGCGGCATTCCAAATTGTGGGCGTGCCCACCCTCTGGCTCCACTCCCCACCTCCTCCGGGTGGCCACCTTCACGGGCTCCTTCCTGCCTGTCCGGCCAGAGAGGCCCTCTCCTGCCCCAGTGTGCATCCTCTAGGCCTACGTCCTCCTGTGAGGTCAGAGTTGAGCCGTATTTGTCCACTAACAGGCCCAGCATCAGCCCCAAGTTTTGGACCAATACAGGTTTTTAGAATCCTGTCTTCCTTACGCCCATACCTATCAGCGCAATTCCACGCTTTCAAAATGCATTTTCAGCTCAAGTCTTTCTTGCTGTTAGTAAATCCCTTCCCACCCCCACCTTGTGAACTTGAATTTGCGTTTACATTCTAGCAAGGTGCAATGTAATCCATTTCACAGACTGAGTTCCACCAAATTTGAACCCTGGGTCAGTTTCCACCATTTGGTGGGATCACACATCCTCATAAAAACCACTGTAGGTTTCAGCAAATCACAGACGGGGTGCCCACTGGGAGGGGCTGGGGATGGAAGGAATGTCACACAGTTTCCATAAATAACCCATCGGGGAGACTGGGGGGCTCAGTCAGTTGAGCTTCTGACTTTGGCTCAGATCATGATCTTGCTTTCGTGGGTTCGAGCCCGGCATTGGGCTCTGTGCTGACAGTTCAGAGCCTGGAGCCTGCTTCGGCTTGTCTCCCTCCCTCTCTGCTCCTCCCCTACTCAAGCTCTGTCTCTCTCTCTCAAAATAAATAACGATTGGAGAAAAATTAAAAAAAAAATATCTTTGGTGTTGTCTTGCCCATGTTTTGGCCCGCTCCCCATTACCACGGCGAATTGAAAGTCTTTGGAAAGGGTGGACACTGATGTCATGCAGTTTTGTTCCTTTCCTGGAGAAGCATCACATCAGGCACACTGTGGTGTGCTCCCCAAGTCTGCAGCAGAGGGTCACGTTTTGGTTTGTGGGGAGATGAGTGTATTGTACATCCCACAGATGTGTAAGAAGACTATTGTTAACAGGTGCATTTTCTCCTACATATGTTGAAATCGATGGGCCCTACATCTGTACATGTGGCTCGAGGGCACCAGCCAGGAACATTCATTGACGAGGGGACCATGCTTGGGTTCTCAGGGAGTTCTGAGTTGGAATCAACTCACAGGGGACCATCTTATTCTACAGGTTAATATTTATCAAATAGAAGCACCCAGCTCTATCTGGACCAAAACTAATGGGTCTTGATTTTTTTTGCATCTTTCTTGCTATGAGAAAAGGCAATTAGTTTCAGCCTGGGAAACACCCCAGGGTGACAATTTTAGGTGCCTTCAACCACCAAGCTCACCTTCCTCCCCATTGTTTCCAAAATGGGGCAGGATTAAGCAGAGTGCTCCCCAGTGGCTCAATGCCAGCCCCTGTGTCCTCCCTGTGGGTTGGATACCGCCTTTGCGATAACCAGCAGACCTCCCTGGCTTCGCTCCGATAGATACACGACATCTGTCAGGGCAGGGGCCCTCCCGTGTAAGGATCTTAGCCACAACAGGCCTGGAGAAGTGTGGACACGGACCTTCGTGGTGTGGGCACTATGATCCGGGATCATGTGTTACATCCATAGCCACTGCTGTTTCCAGACAGAAAGATGATATTGCCCAGGGCTGGTAAAGCTTCAAAGGCACAATTGGATGTAAATTTCGTCGAAACGTCCATATCCTCTGAATGATAGCACCACTCATATTGCCTTAAAAAAAAAAAAAAAAAAAAAAAAAAAAAAAAAGACGTTCCGAATGCAATGTTCCCAGATTAAAATATAGTATCTATCTTTCTTCACAGGATAGATTATCTCAAAAAAAAAAAAAAAAATCTCCAAGCTGCATTTTGGGAAGAAGACTCAATGGCAGGCCACAAAATGTATCTCTTAGGAGAAAGACAATGAAAATACAAATAGAAGTTGTCGCCATCAGCACAGAGGAGGAGGGCTTCACAGAAGTGCAGCCGTCACCAGCTTTGAAGTCTGGGCTCCTCCAGGCACCCTGGATGGCTCTCGCACTGCGTGGCTGCACTTGGCAGACAGAACTGCACCCCAACAAACATGCCTTGACTCTCCACTACGCTCACCTCGCACCAGGCACTTTGCCGAGTGCCTCATTGCCCATACCTAACACAGAAATGACCGGCAGCGTGAAGCGCGCGGGATCGAGAATAGAAACGGCGACGCTGCCTTAAGTGGAGGCACAAAGCAGCCGGAGACCACTGTGTCTCTGTCTCTGCTGTGCGGTCTGCAGATCTTTGTGAGGAATGATGCTTTTAATCTTCAAAGCCTCTATGGCATGCACACCACGACTGTCCCCATTCTGCATGTAAGAAGCTGAAGCACAGGAAGGTTGAGAAACTTGTCTGAGGTCACACAGTGGGAGACAGAAACAGGGTTGAGATATTGGGCCAGTGCTCTTCTCACTCTGCTAGCATGTCTGGCAGACCCGCACAAGGGTATGAGTGCACCCCCAACACACACACACACACACACACACACACACACACACACACACACACACACACGGCAACAATTTGCATCTCCAAGGCCCAGGTCTGGTAACATCTCTCCCCCTGTGGTCTCTAATCAATCCCTGAATCTTCTTTTAAACAGTGTTGCCAAAGCCAGTGGGGATCACCTGACACTGCTCTAAGAATCTGATGAAAAAATTAAGGATCCTTTCCCCCCAAAATGCACACACCAGCTGGCTTGGAATCCCATATCCAGGACTACACGGACCCCGTAATGCTGAGCTGTGAGGCCCCAGCTAAGAACTTCTACCCTAAAGGACGCCCTTGTCCGACCTCTCTGGTAAAGGCGTGAAGCCTTTATTGGTTTGATTTAGCTTGCCTTGTGCCAGTTCATCTTAAATGACCCCGAGATCCACCATGGCGAAATTCTATTGATTGCTATTAGATTTGTTCTGTTTCCATCCTGATTCATATTCAAAACTGAATTAAGTTCTGTGGAAAAACACCCATCAAATGCTTCTCAAGGAGTAGAAAGCCATTACTATGGCCCTGAGATTCCACCCTACTATTTTTCTCCACTCCCCCCACCCCAGCCCACTCAGCTGGAGAAGGGAACATTAACTAATTGGATAATCAGCATGCAAATGAAGGAGACCAGGATTCAAGCAGCCAGCAGGGCTGAGTCTGCACTGGACCCAGGCCTGGGGCGGGACTCCGTGACCTCACAACTCCCAGAATCTGAGGGAGCAGGGAGATCACTCCACCTCTCCACCTATGGCTTAAATTGCCAACTTGAGAAATTGCACTCCTGGGTGCGTTACATCCAGATGAGACGTCTGATGTGCTCACAAGCCCTGAAGGTAAACGCACGCCCCATGCTGCGTGCCTTCCAGAGAGAATAACGGAGATGACTGCCCTCAGCGGCGGGAGGAAGTGGGTGCAAGCCTGACTCACCCCTGATGCACCGCCAACCACTCTGGGAGCAAATTCCTGCTTGGCTTCTGTTCAGGAGCTGAGCTGCTCTCTCCCTCTTTTTAATCTCTATTTTTTTCATCTTTTAATTTATCATCACTGTGTGATCGCTGCCTTCCTGCTAAATTTGTAGTGAGGTGCTGCAGACTTGTGCCCTGTGTCTGAATGGGCTTGTCCCCACACGCCCCCCCCCCCGCCCCCACCCCCCGCCCCCCGCACGCCCGGAGCCCAGAGAGGAGCCTGGCTGTGCATCCCCGAGAGGTCCCGCAGCAGCTCGCGTTCTCTCCCCTGAACAGACACAGTGCATTCACCATCTAAGGATCCGCCTTCCCTATTCTCAAATAAGAAATGAACAGTGGTTGAAATTCAGCTTTGAATCTCTCTGGTTCGAGTCAGCTGAGCCACTTCAAAAGGCTGTGAGTGCAAAGGAGGTGTGCGATTTGGGGGAAGCTTTGCAACGTTTCAGACTTTGAACTGAAACACTTCTCCAGCAGGCCTCATTAGCCCCGCTCTCCCCACGCCACCAGCCAAGGCACCCCTTAGCCACGGGGGAGCAGGGAAGAGGAGGACTGGGGGAAGGTCCCCAGTCCCTAAAGCAACACCCCTTTAAGATTCCTAATGAGGACACCCTTGGGGCTCAGGCTGAGGCTGTGAGAAGGAGCCTGGCTTCCTAAAGGGGGAGCATGTGTCGGCGAGGCGCCACGGTGTGAAAGTCCCCGGAGACAGGCACCTCCCTGGGAAGGCAGGGCATCATCCATGTCCCAGGTGTAGAAGGGGCATCAGTCCACAGCCAGAGGGGGCCGTGCCTCCCTAGCCTACGGTCTCCCTCTGTCCTCTGCCACTAGCAGGCCACAAGCTGTGCCTCTACACCCACCCAGCCTCAACCCTGCAGAGGGACAGAGGAATGTGACCCAAGTCTGAATCTTTACATGAAGAGACCAAACATGCTAAACTAAATTCAGTAAGTCCTTGGTGTGTGAGCGTAATTCGTTCCAGAAACACACTTGGAATCCACAGCACTCATAGATCAAGGTGAATTTCAAGAACCATCGGCTCAGTTGTGATCATGGAACGTTCAGTGCCACCTACGACTCGTATGGCAAGACATCGCTCGTTTATCAAGCTAAAATTTATGACAAGTGTTTGCTCTTCTTGCAGAAGACTCACAGCAGAAGTTACTTGCAATCCAAGGTTTTACCGGATGTAAATTATTTCTTCAGACCGAGCTCACTGGGCTGGGCTGAAGGCTCCCCCCACTTGCTACATGGCAAATGGGGGACCCCCGAGGACACTGGAGCAGCCGCTTGCAAAAACAGAGCAACCACATGGTGTGTGCACATCTGAGTGAGGTGTGAGACAGTCTGAGACCCAACGCCCACACACCGACCAGGAGCAGGGCCAGCGGGGACCCCCTCACTGGGAGGGCACAGGCCGGTGGGCATCTGTCCTGGCATGCATGACTATGCTCCTGTCCCTGGTAACAGTGGAGACAGGGGGCATGGGAGGGGTTGTAGGGTACTTCTCCCCTCTGCCTACTGGGACTTGAGCTTTCTTGGTGCACAGTGTACTCTCCCAACTGGAATAGAGAAAGGGAAGAAAGAAACTCATTAAAATCTTCATGTGTAGGAGGAATATGTTCATCTTGGCTTTTAGGTTATAGTTAAATTGTAGTAACTTGTAGTAATGTGTGTCCCTCCAGAGTTCCTAGATTGGAGCCATAATCCCAAATGTCACTGTGTTTGAAGGTAGGGCCTTCAAGGAGGTAATCAAGGTTAGATGACGTCAGGAGGGTGGGGTTCTAATCCAACAAGACTGTGCCAGGAGCACAGGCACCAAGCACAGAGCACGAGGCCAGCTGTCGACACACACTGTAGAACATTCACTCAGCTCTCAGAAAGGCCTCCTGAGTGGGCTTCACGGCAAGGGCTCCACTCTGTAAATTCCGGAGCAGATGGAGAGAGCCCTCGTCCTTCAGCCAAGGGTTGGAGGCCATGGAGGCAAACTCATCTGATGCTGTGACTCAGAGACTCGCTCATCCACAAGCACTCTGGGTGCACAAGCAGTCTCTTGGCTGCTTCCAGCCCTGGGCCCATCTGCTACTCCCTGTCCAGGTTCCCGACCATGAGGGTGGAGGTGCCAAGCCAAGGGCAGCAAGCGTCCCCAGCCAACCAAAAGCCCTCTTCCCCCTAACTTTCTCTGTGGTGACCACAATGCGGTAAGCAGGTGCACCTCTCCTTGTGCCTCAACACACGTCTGGACTTCCGGGAGACCCTCTCTTGCAAAGAAGAAAGATTGAGGGCTGGGTCTAGTGGTCACCAAGAGAGCATTCGAGCGCCCACAGCTGTAAAATACTGAGCTCGATTCCAAGAAGTTATCTGTACCTTTGCCAGATGTGAATGGACTGTTGCCTGGACAATCGTTTCCTTTTGTAAGAAGGGGAGAGCCTTCTGGAATCCTGGAATTCAATCTCTACAAGGAGCCTCAGACCTGGAGAAGGTCCAGTCTCTAAGTTGGCAAAAGACATCATTCAGGACCCCGGGCAGTCACAGGGCTTCCTGCAGCAGCACTGTTTTACATTTTCCATCTGGCGGCCCAGCAAGTAAAGGGATGAAGGGGAAAATTCTGGAGCAGACATCTGAGGCACGTGCACTCTCTCTCTCTCTCTCTCTCTCTCTCTCTCTCCCACAGATATATATATATCTGTATTTTCTCTCTCTTTCTCTCTCACTTCCCACCATGTGCCCATGTGACAGGCAAGTGCCTCATGCTCCTGCTGAAGTTGAATGGGAGCAAGTGTCTAGAGGGCAGGAAGCATAACTCAGCATTAGCTCCAGGAAGGATTGCGTTTTATAAAAATTCCACCTTCCCTGTCTTTCACCAGCTTCTTAGAACGTGCAGGAGAGAGAGGAATCTCCCAGAAGTTTCCAGGGCACAAAGCTATGAGGAGTACATTCACTATGAATTTGTTAATTGCATCAGAGATCAAGGCCAGCAAGACAAACTGCATCAGTGTTACAATACTCCCGACAGCATCCCCTAGGCTCTGCTGTTTGCTCAACTAGACACAGATGTGGGCTGAATGGTCTGGCCTGACCTTGCTGACTCACCTAGCCCTCTGCTGACACCATCCATCTGTGCTGCTCTGTTGGGAAAAAAGGCTCTCGAACCAGCAGTGGAAAGTTTCTGTGGGTGGTGATGCTTCCACCGGGCGTCCAGAGGTGCTGGTGGGAGACATCCAAGAGCAAAGAGAAGACTTTGTGAGTTCAAGCTGTGGTGATTTGGAGTGACCCAGGATCATTGCACCCCAATCACTCAGTGTCATTTCCTTCCTTCTGGTTAACCTTACCTGGCTCTGATGTGTTTATAAGATGCTCTTTGTTGAGTGCCTGTGGTCTGGTAAGGGAAAGAGGGGACACGGTGTCCCCACAGACAGATGTATGCTTGAACTAGAAGCCTTTTTCTGGCAAAGGTAAACCTCTCCCTGAACAAGGAAATTCGTGAAAGAAAAAAAGGGGGGAGCCAGGATCACTGAGGTTCTAGACCATGCCCCTCCCTGCAAAGGGTGAGCATTGTAAGTCCTTTCTAAGTCCTACCTTGGGGAGGCCTCACCTGCCAGTGGCTCTCCTGTTGTTACCTTTGACAACTGCATAAGAAGCAAAGGCCCTTGGCCAGGCACTCAGAAGAAGGCCTTTTTAAGACAGTGATCTGGACTTAGGGCTTTTGATCTTACAGCACAGACTTACCTACTCATTCTGGAAAGCTCATCAAATTTTTCAAGGCATACTGGGCCATACTAGAAATTCCTCTGTAGCCAGCACAAGCCATGAGAACACATTTTATAAATCTGTGAATGACCTTACAATGTTTTCCCTTGGAAAGAAGCCAAAAGGATCACTGAAATAAGCATCCAGGCTTTGTACTGGCCTTGATTTGAAGTAAGACCACTGGGAATTCACACCAAATGAAGCTTCTCTGACTGTTCACAAGCAAGACTTGCTTCTAGATTTAATTTCCAAAGGAAGGAAATGCATCGTGAAGACACACTTGTTAGTGGAGAACATAAGATTATATAGGTGGTGGTCTTGAAACAGTATTCTTCATCCCCTGCCTCCAATGACATACAAATCTAAAATCAGGTGGATAATAGAACGAAATGGAAGGGGGATGTCATATAAGCCTAGGAATAAAATACAAAGAAATATTAAAAACTAACACTATTTACTGGGGAGGGCAAGCCTTGCTAAATTAAGTCATAAAGTACAGAAACAAGGAAGGAAAGAAAGACGTGTTTGGTTACATGAGATTCTTAAATTTCTCTATACTATGCACATAGTTTGATGGCAACAGATATGGAAATAACCTGAAACATACACAGAAAAATAATTGGTGCCTGAGATAGAAAATTTTCTATAACTCAATAAGAAAAATCCTTTGAACACAATAGAAAAAAAATAGTCTAGGAACGATTCTTCATAAAACCAATCTAACTTGGACTGAAAACTTCAGCTTAAGACCAGGCAAGGTGGCCTCCTGTGCCCTCTACCAAACCCAACTAAGCCAATGGGGGGGGGGGGTTATTGAGAAGCCACCCTATTGTGGAAAATGCCTTGGTGACAGTGAGAGTGCAGCACTCTAATTGGAAAGACTCCGTCCCATGAGGGACGCCCCAGGAAACACACACAACTGCTTCAATAATCCTCCAACATCCAGAGTATGTGTCACATTTGGTGTAGACCTCAAGGAACACAGTTATTTCTACCTTGATGTGACTCATTTGGGTTTAAAGACATCATCAGAGAATATCCTGAAGTCTCTGACACCGATGGGCAGTTGAAATGAAAGCATCAATGGGGAGCCTGGGTGGCTCAGTCGGTTAAGGGGCCGACTTCGGCTCAGGTCATGATCTCGCGGTCCGTGAGTTCGAGCCCCGCGTCGGGCTCTGTGCTGACAGCTCAGAGCCTGGAGCCTATTTCAGATTCTGTGTCTCCCTCTCTCTGACCCTCCCCCATTCACGCTCTGTCTCTCTCTGTCTCAAAAATAAACATTAAAAAAAAAAAAAGCGTCAAGAAGGACTTCTGCCTGGCCCCCGTGCCTCCAGAAACACAAAGAGGCTCAGCACAGCAAGACCGAATGACTGGATGTTCTCATTCCATGAACTGTGGGGAAGAGAAAGTGCTGCTTGACTATGAGAGACACATTCACCGCAACCCGTTCTCTACTTAGTCTCTTCTCTGTCAAGGCATTATCCATTTTGCATGATGGAACTGTCATCAACAGATTCAATAGAACCTATTTTGTGGTCTGCCATATCTATTTTTCAGGGACACAAACCATTCAGGATAGAGTTTTGATGCCTTGGGCACTATTTCACACCTGGCTCGTTCCCCCCTCCTACCACCCATCCACTATTTCCATCTTTTAGATTCCTGAATGGCAAATCCAAAGCCCCCGCAATACCCAAATCCAGCTGGAAAGTGAAAAATTAACACTGTTTTCAAAATGTCGAATGGTTTTTGTGTGCCATGTGCTTAAGGCTTGCAGCTATAAAGCTTGGGAAAGAAATAACTTGGACACAACAATGTCTATAGTGTATTCTGACTCTAAAATGTTAGGATCTAGCCAACAATAGAAATTGGCTAAATAAAGTATGTTACAACCATAAGATGGAATGCTATCTGGCCATTTAATGTGATGCGGGAGAACATGAAATGACAATAGGAAAATGCTCATGATATAGCAAGAGGGAAAGCAGATTATAACAGCCTATGTACTGCATAATAACAGTTTTGTTAAAAATGCAAATAACAACCATGAGTGTGTGCACACACCCTTATGCCCGTGACAAAAAAGCCTGGAAGGATTGACATTAAAAACTCACTGTGGCTACTTGTTAGTAGTGGGAACACGGGTATGTTTTATTTTTCCCATAGTGCTTCTGTGTGGCTGAAATCTTCCTAGTAAACAAATACTGTTTTTCTAATCAGAAAAAAATAGGCACTTAAAGTATGAAATTGCCAAGATGCATAATAAAAAAATAATTTCATTGCTTCGGAGAAACTGGCCATAATAGCTCAGCTTTTTACTGTGGTAAAATACACAAAACATAAAGTTTATCATTTTAACCACTTGAGGGTGTACGACACAGTGGCAGTGAAGTACTTCCACACTCTTGTGCAGCCACCACCACCATGTAGCTCCAGAACATTTTCATCACTCCAAGAGGAAATCCCGTACACATTGAGTTCCCACCCCACTATACACCTGTCCCCTAAAATCTACAAATGTGCTTTCTGTATATGGATTTGCTTATTCTGTATGTTTAATGTAAGTGGAATAACACAACATGTGGCCTCTGTGTCTTTGCTCACTTAACACAAAGTTTTCAAGATTCATCTGTGTTATAGCATGTATCTGTACGCCATTCCCTTTTATACCAGAATGCTATTCCGTTGTATGGCTATACTACACTTTCTTTATCTGTTCATCCCTTGATGGGCATTTGAGTTGTTTCCACCTTTTTGCTACTGTATTAAGTACTGCAACACACATTCGCATAAAAGTTTTTGGTTGAACACCTGTTTTCGATTATTTTGGATATATACCTAGGAGTGGAAATGCTGGATCATGTGGCAATTCTAGGTTTAACCTACTGAGGATCATCCAAAGTGTCCTACAGAGTGGCTCCATCACTTGAAATTCTGATCAGCAATGCACAGTGTTCTAATTTCTCCACATTCTCACAAACACTTATTTCCTATGGATTATGATTATGATTCTAGATATCCTAGTGGGTGTGAAGTGGCATTATCTCATTGTGGTTTTATCTGCATTCCTCAAATGACTGTTCATGTTGATATCCCATGCATAAATTGGGCTTTTAGTCTTTTTGTTGTTGAATTGTAAGTGTTCTTTATATATACTGGATACTAGACCCTTTTCAGATATGTCATTTGTAAATTCTTCCTCATTCTGTGCGTTCTTTTTTTCATTCTGAATAGTGTCCTTTGATGCAGGAAAGAGTTTTGAGATGAACAAGTATAAGTCCTCCAACTTTGTTCTTCTATTTCAAGATAGAGTTGACTATTCTATGTGCCTTGAGTTTTCTTACAAATGTATGTCCAGCTTTACTACTTTTACAAAAAGCCATTGAGATTTTCATAGCTATTAAAAGGAATCCATAGATTGTTTGGGGGAGTCCTACAATCTCAACACTATTGTCTTCTATCACGTGAACACAGGGTGTCTTTATATTTAGCTGCCTTCATTTTTTTCAGCAATATTTTGTAGTTTTCATTGTACAAGACTTGTACCTCCTCAAATTATTCCTAAGTACCTAATTCTTTTTGATACTGTTGTAAATGGAATTGATTTCTTAATTTCTGTTTCAGACAGTTCATTACAGAAATGCAACCGATTATATCCTCTATAAATAGAGACAACTTTCCTTTTTCCTTTCCAATGTTGGTGTCTTTTTATTTCTTTTTCTTGCCTAATTGCTCTGGCTAGGACTTCGCATACAATGCTGAAAAGATGGTGAAAGTGTGAATTCTTGTTTCATTCAGGTGTGATTTTAGCTGTGGATTTTACATAAATGTTGTTCATTACATCGGGGAAGTTCCCTTTATTCCTTGTTTAGTTTAGTTTTTGTTTGTTTTTAACTTGAAAGGGCACTAGATTTTACCAGATGCTTGTTTTTTTTTTTAATCTGCCTTTATTGAAATGATTATGTGATTTCTTTTCTTTCTTCATTCTATCAATGTGAGGTATTACACTGATTGGTTTTGGTATGTTGAATTACTCTTGCATTCTTGGAGTGAATCCCACTTGCTCATGGTGCATATTGCTACTATTGCTACTTGCTTTGGTTTGCTAATGTATTGTTGAGGATTTTTGTGTTTTATTCATGGGCACATTAGCCTTTTTTTATGTCTTTTGCTGACTTTGATATCAGGGTAATGCTGGCCCTATGGAATAAGTTAGGAAGTCTTCCTTTCTCTTCCATGTTTTGGAAGAGGTTGAGAAAATTGGTACTGATTGGTTAGATGTCTGTTAGAGTTCATTGGTAGTCACGTGGTCCTGGGCATTTTTTGTGTGCTTGTTTGTTTGTAGGTTTTTGGTTAAAGATTCAAATAGTTCAGCTTTTAAAAGAACCGTATTAAAACATAAATTGAAGATTTTCCTTCAAATGACCAATTCAGTCACTTTTAACTTTGGCCCTGATGTGAAGCCCATGTGATTTTGCAATTTGGATGAAGAACTTCTTCATTTAACCAAAGAAATTGCTTCCAAGTTTATGCATATTCCCATTGGCAATTAGTTCAGAAAATCTTGGAAATGTAGGTTTCCTCTGACTTTTCATTGCACATCCAAGCCCTCTTGTATCTGTGGACCCGTTTTCGGGTTAACGGCTTACTTACTACAAAAGAGACAAATAAAATATGAATAGCTTATAATGTCAAAGTATGGAAGGTAAGTGACTAAAAATGTAATTCCAACTTTTAGATGTTAGTAGCTATCAGAAGGCCAAAGTCACACTGTAAACATCACTCCATTCATTCATTACGGAATATAGTATTTATTCTATGGACTACCATGAGTGCTCCACTTAAATGCCTGTGCTGTTCATAACCCCATTTGAAGATTATATGTCCCTGGTCTCTGGGGTCCTTTCCACCCATCAGATTTCTTACCCATAAGAGTGCTCGCTCTTCATGGGGATGATCTATTAAAATGCCTTTCAGCTTTGCTCACGTTTATTGTTGCTGTTGTTTTGTCATTGAAATTGTTTGGTTGCAGTGATTTTTACCCGTCCATCCCATGTACTTCCTGACTTCAGAAAATTCTTCCTTAGTCGCATTGTTGGGTTCACACTTTTTTTAGTCCAAATAAAACAATTCTGAAAATATATCTTATACCTGTGGCTACAATGGAATTTATGGGAAATTCAGTTTCATTACAGAAGCCGGACTTCCTACAAAACTAACCATTCACCTAGACACCTAGACAGTTGCTCAGACAGAAGATATGCTTTGCACAAAAACAAAATGCAACTGAAGACACAATTCCCAAATAAGCAAATGAGCTAGTTCATGTGGAGGCTCATGGGTGAAAGAAGTGAGCTCCCAAAAGTCTGCTTCCTAGACGTGGGGGTCACGGCCAAACCAAACTTCCCCAGACTCCGTGTATATCTCTGTAAGATGGATATGACACTAGTTCCTACCATGCTGGATTGTTGCGAGGATTGAGTGAGAGAAACCAGTTAAATCCGTTAGCACTATCTGTGGCAGGTAGTGAATAGTCAATACACGCTAACTGGTTAGAAGTAGCATCAGTACAAACAGAATCAAGAACATTAATGTTCTGCATTTTTCTGCTTATCAGATCCTCCGCAAATGTAAGCCAGTTACCGCTAGTGCCTTCGTGCTGAGCTTCTCAGCCAATGTACTCACATTCGTTCAATCATTCCTTCCTTCCTTCCTTCCTTCCTTCCTTCCTTCCTTCCTTCCTTCCTTCCTTCCTTCCTTCCTTTCTTCCTTCCTTCCTTCCTTCCTTCCTTCCTTCAACAAATGTCCAGAAAATAAATGCCTGTCTGTGCTAGCCCAAGTACTGATGACGGAATAGTACCAGGTCTCTGACCTAACTGTTTACAGCAGGGGTCAGCAAACTTATTCTCCTACTGGCCAGAGAGCAAATATTTTAGGATTTTTGAGCCATACACCTCTGATGGAAGAGGCATTCATTTCAGCCTTCATACTGCAAGAGCAGCCATGTGTCAAAATGAATGGGCATGGCCGTGTGCCAATACAACTTTGTTTACAAAAACAGGCAGTGAGCAGCATTTGGCTTGAAGTAGACGATTTAGAGATTTTCAGTATAGAATCTAACAAAGGGAATCATTAAATAAATACAGTCAAGTATGAGAAATACTCTGGTGTTCTCAAAGAAGGCCAAAGATGTCTTCCCAGAAGAAGCAATACTTAATCGAGTACCAAATGGATGCACAGAATACAGTCAGTCAAGGAGGGAGAGAACAGCATTGTAGGCAGATGCATGGTGTGTGCAGCGCTGGGAGAAGAAAGAGAAGTCAAGAGACAAAGACGCAGAAACAGAGACGGTTGGACAGGGATGATATCAGAGGGGCACATCAAACTGAACAGGGCTTGAGTGCTGGGGCGTTGGGATGAAGCTATAGAGGGGTGAGGACCAGGTTGTGAAGGCTTCTGGCACTGGGACTTGTCACCCCTCACCACCTGGTGCACATCTCTGATGAGAGCCACATAGGGCTGGCATCTCTCCATCTGCAGCCATTCCCGGGGCCAGGCACCTTCCTGACAGACCCCAGTAAACAACTGTGTATAATACCCCAACTTCTGAGTATCCCGAACATGCCAGTGAAATCTCAAAATAGATCAATTAAAAGAAGAGCTAAACATTCAAGGAAGTTGACTTCGTTTTCAACAGAAGAAAGCTTTTTGACAGTGAGATAATTGTATGCCATAATCTTTCAGTTTTTCAGGATCATGGACTAAAAAAAAGTTACTTCATGCTCATTCAGGATAAGAAAATAGATTTGCAAGATGAGCATCCTCTACGTTCAGATGAACAATTTCCATGTTCATTATTGGCCAACACAACAGCCCGTTCCCAAGGAAGAGTAATGGTTTGCTTTACTTGACGTTTTGAGCTGTCACATCTGAGGGCCAGGTCCCAGGGGATGCACATTGCCCCATCACTTGGAAACAAACCAGTCTGTCCCCTCAGTCAGTCGGTCACCCCATGAGGCAACTCAGCACTGAGGTGGGCTCACACTACAGTGCCCTTCATCCTTTCCAATGGCTCTGGAAAGTGAGGATGTGGGTGTAGGAACATGAAGAAGACAGAGAATTCAAGAGCAGATAGTCACACTTGGCTTGAAAATAGTCCAGTGGTGGCCGGTCCTGCCTCATAATAAGTAAACACTCAGAAAACCAGCATAGATCTCTGCATTTAGACCCATATGAGGGGAAATGCGGAAAAATTCTAGCACAGAAAGCTGGCTTTTCTCCCAAACATCAAAATCTGAACATGTTCTCAAATATATACAGTAACCTATTCTCTTCTGTATTCTACTATTACCTTACATTTTAGCCTGAATTTAATTCTTAGTTCAGGATAGCTTATGAACTCAAACATGCTCATAAACAAATGTTCGAAGGAGAAGGCACAGCAGAGATGGTTTCAGCTATTAAATTTCTACATATAAAGAGCGATTAGTGCATCGAACCTACCCTAACATTTCATTCTCTTAATAGAATTCATGCTGAATTTTGATAGCAAGAAGTAAGAGATTTTATTTTCATGAAAGCCCATTTCTATTGCATTACACTAATAAATGGCTAAATAAACACAGCATCACCAGGAAATAAATCCCAATTTGAAGTCTGAAAGGGGACTCCTATTTCTTGAATATCCTGAATGTCAACTTTTTGATGGGAAAAATAATACATAGCAGTGACTGTACACATAGGTCTATACTGGGTATCTTGGCCGTGTGTCCCGAGTTTCATTTGTTGAATCCCTATGTTTTCTGTTCCAGAGCGTCTCGTGGCATTTATTATGTTCTCCTAAAACCGCAGCTCATGAAGGCGTTGGAAAGGTCACTGTTTCCTGGTTATGTTTTTTTAAAAGAGTTTAAGTTAATATATATGTCCTCCAATAAAAGATGATGTTTCATGTGCATTTGTTTCTGAAATTGAGGCGTATCTGTTTGTGTTCTCCAGGAGCCATTTTTCAGTTCCCGAATGTTTCCTGAAGTTTCCCTACAGCAGGGTGCTCCCCTGCACATCTGTAATGAGGGCAACTTTGTTCCCACCTTTGTCTATGGACAGGGACACAAGCAGCGAGGCTCAGACAGCACAGGGCTCTCAGGAGACTCTCTTCTGAAGACAATGGTACAAAGACCTTGCCATGGAGAAAGACAGAAGGTCATAAAAACTAGTGGCCTTAACACCCTTAGTTAAAAATATAAAGGAAATCATTTATCTTCCCTTAAAGTTTTATACTAGTCCGCCTGTTCTAAAAAAAGAGAACTCTAACACTGAGCTTCGCAGCAACCAGGAAATGTTGCTATTTATTTTATATTTTGGACTTCTGGTAAGATGGCAGTTTTACATACTGGTCATTTCAATTTTAATTGTTGGTGAGATTTTTTTTTTCTCAGGGTGGAAGACAATGACCATCTGTCCTCTGGTTTCCCTGAAAATGGAGCAAGAAAAGGAGGG
This sequence comes from Panthera onca, assembly GCF_046562875.1. Lineage (NCBI taxonomy): Eukaryota > Metazoa > Chordata > Mammalia > Carnivora > Felidae > Panthera > Panthera onca. The sequence goes on from NW_027675869.1 coordinate 130,154, forward strand.
CTTCATTTCTACAGGCTGGCTTTCTTCCAAAAAGGGAAAGTTCCCCAAAGTTTTGCGCTGCCACTTGGGCAAGAGAAGGCAGGGAAGTGCTGGCAGACACAGGGCAGGGGCCTGGCAGTCTCTGCTATCAAGCAGGGGGACCAGCAGGCCCATACTAGGAAGCTGGTAAGGACAGAAATGCCCAGGGGAGCTGAGGGTCAGGGAAGTGTGCAGGAGGTGGGTAAGGGGATCGGGACTAGGAAATCAAGACCAGGGAACAAGGTGAGGAATCAGGCCAAAGGCTTGGTCACAGAAAGGACACAGAAGAGCTTACAGAGTCTGACCAGGGAGGGGCAGGAGCAGGTGGGAGGCCAGGTGGGGATGCTGAGAGGGCATGAGATTCAGAATCAGACGGCTCAGGGTCAAATGTGCTGCAGGGCATGTTTCAGGAGACTCGTGGAGCCCCTGCCACACATCAGCACAACTCAGACTTCCATGAAGCCTTTCCAGCTTTCCTGATGTTCTTGGTCTCTTTCTCTGAGCTGTGACAGTCCTTCCCTCTGCAAAACTCCCCCACAGCTCACCCATCTCCACCTGGTTTCTTCTTCATTATCCCAAAGCTCTTTGATCCCCAGGTACTACTTTCTTCATGACTTTGTGAGCCCAGGGACTGGTCAGGCGCACGTGCAACTGGATCTTCGGTATGGAAGACAGAGGCAAGAAAGCAACACGGTTCCCTCAGGCCAGGACCCAACTCTGTTTTTACACTTTTATTCACTGAAATTGAAAACACACACGGTACCACTTGACGAATTTTCTCAAATTGAATACATTCACATAACCAGTACCCAGATGAAGAAACAGAATGTGATCAGCACCACCCAAAAGCTCCCCTTAGTCCGTCTCCTTATGCTGTCACAAGGGTGACTACTGCCCCAGTTCGGGAAGGCTTTGAGCTGAACCTGCAGACATACCCATAGTGCACTGCTCCCAGAACCACAGCCGAACATCCAGGGGTCGCTGGGGCTGAGATGCCGACCAGCGAGGATCAAGGTGAGCATCAGCCCCAAGCCCTGAATCAGGCCTCGAGTGGCATCCTCCTTTCATTATGAGGCTCTGGCTTGAAAGGCAGCTATGCGACACCGAGCTTCACAAGTGCAGGGAAGGACAGCGGGGCACTCGGTCTTGCTCAGCGGATGAAGCCAGGGGGCTGGAGAGTGACTTTTTCTTAGGGCTTCCAATTGCTCAAGACACACCTTACTACAGCTCTTCCTGAGCCAGCAAACACATTCTACCAAGTCTCCTGCATATGACTGTGAGTAGGTTGTTTCTTGGTGAATTAGCCCCTTGGTGTTCACACTGAACAGAGAAGGAAAATGTTCCTTTTTCTCCCCCCAAGCAAAAGGATGCAGAAAGCATCCTCAAGGGCTTGTGCTTAATATCTTCAAGGCAGAGAACAGGTGTACCGCCTTCCAAATGTCAAGGAGCCCTGGACGAGCTGTGGGCCCCCATTGTGCAGCTTTCTTTGGTCCAAGGGATGCTTCAGAAATTCTGAAAACAACACCACATTGCAAACAAACACTCTGCACTTGGAGAAGGGAGTTTTGTTCTCCAGGTCAGGGCAGCTCGCACCAGCCCCTTTGTCCTTCAGGGAAGGGATAATCATTACCATGGTTCCTACAAGTCGCCGTGTGTGATTATCTCAAGGGCACTTGACAATTTCACCGCCTGTGCGTCCCCAAGGACTTTGTGTGCATGAACACGGGCTCCTGTGTTTCCGCAGCCTGTGGATGTGGTCCATTGGAATCAACTGAACAAAATCAGACCTGTGATAGGGGCCCACGATCTGAGCTAGAGTCAACCAGGTGCCAGGGAGGCGGAGGGCCCTGGTGAGGGAGGTCATGTGCAGAGCCACTTGGGAAGGCTGATTCATTTGGCTCGGTGGGCTCTGGGGAACCAGGGCACGTCCAGCCCTCACCTTACCAACAATCCTGCTGTGCCACGAGCGATGTGAGTCTGTAACAGAGCCCAGCAGCTCACCACAACTGTGTTAGGCCCTGGAACGTTGTCTCCTTAACCTCCACAACATCCCTACGAGGAAGATACTACTGACCCCATAACATATGGGGAAAGTGAGGCTTTGAGGGATCACACAGCAGGAAAGCGCCTCAGCTGGATCCACACTGGACTCATCTGCCTCCAGAGCCCGGGCTCTTCACAGCTGTGCTGTCCTTGGGGTGGTAACACCAACGCTGATCCTTGCACCCATGTTTGAAGGACCCACTTTCGTGGACCAGTGTCTGCTCTCAGGCTCCAAGTCACACTCGGCAGTGTCACCACCTGGCCATGTTGCAATGTCACAGGCGGGAACCTTGGGTGGTAGGAAAACGACACAGCTCTTGGGGAGAAGCGTCCTCTGTTGCTCCTGGTGTGTCAGGCTGGTTGGGGACCTGCTTCTCCGATCTCCATTTACTCTTTTCTATTGAGGTGACATTCACATAACTTAAAACCAACCCTGTTAAAGTGTCTAATTCAGCCGCATTTAGTACACTCATAGTGCTGTGCAACCACCACTCCTATCCAGTTCTAAAACATTCTCACCCCAAAAGGAACCCTGACCTATTACACAGCCACGCCATTCTCTCTTCACACAGCCCCTGCCAACCACTCATTCTTCTGTCTCTGTGGATTTTCTATCAGTGGAATCACAGAGCATGTGACTTGGGTCTGACTCCTTTCACTCAGTACGACATTTTCAAGGTCCATGCACGTGGTAGCATGTCGATACTGTCTCTTTTATGGCTGAATAATATTCCATTAGATCGTGCCTCTTAAAAGCGAAGTAAGAGGTAATGCGGTCTCAAAGAAAGAGCATTGACTCAAGAATCTGTGAAACTTTCATTCTTCTCATGGGATTATGATTATCCTTCTGCATCAGACAGACCGACCTGGGTGCACATGTCACCTCCTCCGCCATGTGGCCTTACTTGAGACACCTAATTACTCTGAGCACCAGCATCCCTGCCCATTGAATAAGCATAAGGGACCATCCCTAACTCACAGAGCTACAGTAGTAGCAAAAGAGGAAAACACATATCCAAAGATTGTCAAATTGCCTAACGTGCCATCACGGTACCTAAGATGATACCTAGTTTCTCCACTTATTGGTGGGAAAACTGCCCCACTTACATATATAAGTTGGGAACTCACCTGTACAAGGCAGATGTGTGCCTGAGTTGCCCATGTAAATTAAAAGAATCAAATCCCCTATTCACTAAGCAAAGGAATTCTTTTTTTTTTTTTTTTTAATGTGTATTTATTTTTGAGAGAGAGAGAGAGAGCATGAGCATGGCGGGGGCAGAGAGAGGGGGAGACACAGAATCTGAAGCAGGCTCCAGGCTCCGAGCTGTCAGCACAGAGCCCGACATGGGGCTCGAACTCACAAAATGCAAGATTGTGACCTGAGCCGAAGTTGGTGTTTAACCGATGGCGGCACCTAGGTGCCCCAAAGCAAAGGAATTCTTAGGTGGGCAAAAACTATTACTGAAGAAAATCTGCTCTAAGTTCCGTGGGTGGGTTAGCCACCTTTTAAATGAACGTTTTCATCCCAGAGTCCAGCACAGTTCTTGGCTCAGAATAGGCACCCAGCATAAATGTTTGTGTAGGCATCGGCAAAGAAGGAAGAGGTCTTACACTGGACATATTTCGAGGAACGTTCTCCAAAACCCCTGGTTCTCAGACAAATGGTAACTGGCAGCCAAGTTACAGGCATAAGTATCCTTGTAGTCAATCCAACAACAACCCCTCTGGGGGTGGGCAGTACTGTGGCTTCTGGCTGCAAAGTCATCATCTCTGAGGAGCAGTGCTGATAATGGGTAGGCAATGGATGGCTCAAATCACAAACCCAGACATGGTGAATGAGGGCTGAGCAGCGTTTACAATGAGGTGAGCCCAGCCATGGGGCTCACTTGGGCACAGTCCATCCATGTTCTCTCTTCTGTCACTGGAATACTTAAAAAAAAGAAAACAAAAAACAAAAAAAGAAACAAACAAAAAAAAAATAACAAAACCAAAACCCTGCCAAACTTAGTTATTGCTCACGCATGAAGGATCCAGAGCAGAGACAGTCTCAATTAGAGGTGACTTTCAAAGAGCCCTTGGGTTCAAAACCAAGGATCTACTGGGACACCTTCTACCACCACCCAACGCTGCAAAACACATTAAAGAATGCTTGAGGCAGTTCTGGAAGATAAGTGGCCTGTATTTCATTCACTCACAGAGCAATCTGATCTGCGGAATTTCCACCAGTGATAGTCCATGCACAACGTCACGTTCCCTCCAATCCCAGCACCGTAATCCCAGCAAGCAGCGACTGGGTCCCCTTATGGCAGAGTTCAGGCACATAATAAAGGGAAACAGGAATAAGGAAAAGTATCAGTAACTGAAAAGTAAGGAACAGTGTACCTGGAGGTGCAAAACACACAAAGTACAACAGGAAAGAAGACTTTCTGCAAGCCTACTGCAACAGGAGATGGGTCAGAACTCATCGGAGTGCTGAGGGCAAGAAGTGGAGGGGCTGTTAGCTCTAGGGGCTGATGGGAAGTCCTGGGGGATCGGTGAGGGCTTGTTGATGGACGGGAGGTGTCCGGCATGCGGAGTCCTTCCTGAGTTCACGCATGTCTTCTTGTGTGACTGGGCATCTGTGTTTGACACCTGGAGCCCATCAGCGTCAGGTCCCCACTCTCTCCAGAAGATGCCATCGCAAAGGTCCTCCAGCAATTATTTTCCTGGGTTGGAAGGACATCCATCTCCGTGGGGTAGGGAAAGCATTTACAATGATGACCTGTCTGAAGTAAACTCTCTAAGAGAGGTCCAGTGGCTAGCGCCATGAAGAAGCCTGTCCACGGTTCAGCTGAGGTGACCATTACGGCCACGTTGGCCAAGGGCTTCTGAAACCCTGCTCCCGATGCCAGGGCCCTCTCAGAAAAGGGCCTTCTGAGACTTTTCGGCATGGGCAAAAGTGCTGCGGTCTGGAAAGCCCCAACAAAATTTCTGAATTTTGAATTAAATTTTTGAAAGCAAAACATCACTTTACCAAACTGTTTACCTCTCTGACGCCCCCCTGAAAGACTGAGTGGAGACCCAGTTTCTTCATTTCCTGAGATTTAAATAATGCTACAAGCCCAGGCGAAAGAAAGATGTCCAGATACTGACACCAGTGGACACACGGCATCTCTCAGATATTTCAAAATACTTCTAAAGGCTAGTGAACTATATTGGGCAGAATGAATACATAAGCATCGCCTTTGCGGCTGAGAGCCAGCTCCTGAAAGCCTTCTAGCATCATCAGTATTTAGCATTGATGGTCTTTGGTGGGGCTTTCTGGACAGCAATTAGCAATTCTGGAAAGCAAGACACACTGCCCCCTAGCCACAATGCGGACACCACAGCTCTGCGAACAGCCACACGACGGAAATCCTCCAAAGTCACCAGACGGCAGGAGAAGCAGCGAGTGCCGAGGAAAAAAGGCAGGTTTGGGCCAGGCCGCGTGTCTTCTGCTGTTTGGACTTCATGCTGAAGGAGCACCAATGGGGCGAATTCCCCGAGGAGCTGCACGTACCCATTGCCATTTGGCGTGGCCACCTCAGGGTTCTCAAAATCAGGAGATTTTGCATAGAAATCTGGGTTTCCAGGTTCTCGTGGAACAGCACAGGGATCAGAGGGGGTGCACGCCTCGTGGCCTCACGGTCTCTGCACACCTCTGTTTCCCACACCTGGTCTCCTGTATGCACAGGCTGGATGTTTGCACAATAATCCAGCCCTAACTTGGTGGCATTAAATGACACCAACGATTTATTGCTGTTATTAATTCTCACAGTTCTGGGAATCAGCTGGAATAAGCTGGGTGGTTTTCACTTGGGGTTCGTTAGGTGGCGACGGTCCCACAGTGGCGGACGGTGGAGAGAAGCTTCCTCACTTACACGTCATGATGGGCAGCCATCCTCCGCTGGAACCTCAGCAAGGGCTCTTTGGGGGAAGGTCCGCCCTTGTGTTCTGCAAAGCCAGGCTTGCAGGAAAGCAACTTGGTTCTAAGAGTGAGTAACCCGATAGACGGCAGGGATGCTCTATTCACTTTCCTAAACGGGCCTCAGTGTCAACCCTGGCTGTATTCCATTAACGACCAGCAAGGTCCTCGACCACCCACGTGAAAAGGAAAGGGGCGTCAGACCCCTCCACTGACTAATGGGAGAAATGAAGAATTTGGGGCCTTGTCTCGAAACCCCTGTGGTCGTTCCTCAGGTCACAAATTACGTATATTCCTCCCACACGCCAAATCCACGCACTGTCCCCCATACCTGGAGGCCAGGACCCTGACCTCAAATCAGGTCCAGCTTTGGATGAGGCTGCTCTTGGATCACTCCTCTGGTCCAGCTCTCTTTGCAAAGACCCCTGATCGTGCCCACAGGAGGCACGGGGCCACCACCCCATCTGCGACGTTCTTGTTAATCGGGTGATGTGGCGGGCCATGGAGGTAAGCTGCCCGGTCCTGCTGCCTTCAGTGGCTGTCCCCAGTCCCTGGCTCTGCCCGCGGGCTCCCAGTGCAGACCTCCCAACTGTCTCTCCCTGGCATGAATATATAGCTCACATCTACAGCAGCTGGTTTCTCTGTTTGCTTCCTGAGCCAACATGTTTGGGATTCAAAACCTTCTTTTCTTTTTTTTTTTCACTGTGTCTTTTCCCATTAGTCCTCGTGGGCAGCATTTCTGTGCACAGAATGCTCTTCAATACCCTACACATCTTTTGTGAAACTTATTGGAGTTCATGCCATTTGACAGAAGCCATGCCTGGAAATCTGAGCTGAGGTGGCCTGGTTACGATGCCCTGGGGGTGGCTGGGGACATGACAGTCCAAAAGGGAGGGTCTGGGAGGCCGTGGTCTGTGCAAAGGGTCTTTAATCTTTCTGCGTCCCCAAGGAAATTTTAAAGTCAGATCCATGGCTGTTTCTTTACACCATGATTTTGAACAACAGACTCCCGGGTTTGGTTTCCCTGGAAGCTATAGCTTGAGTTGAGATTTGTGGGCTCTCTGAGAGGGCTGGGATGAGAAAGTACTGAATCTGGGACCCACCGTGTCCCGATTCCTCTCCATCTGATAAATTATTTTAAAAGCTCATCTCTTCCTTCGCTCCTCTGACTACAGTCAGCTGGAAAAAAAAAAAACATGAGGGTTCCTGTGAACACACGGCCTGAAAACTCACTTGGTAAAAAACTGCACTAACCATTTTCTGTTTTCTATGAGCAACGATGCTGGCCACGCTTTCTGGAACAACATAGTAAGGGCCTTCTGCCTGCTTCCAATCTCCCTTTACGCCCCCCTGACAGTCTCCTCTAGGCTCTCTGCCTCCCTCGTGCCACACCAGGCTGTTTTATTGAAATACATACTGTACCTTATTTTCAAGGGGTGCACTCTGTTGGTTTAATGCCGGATATATTGTGAAATGATCACCACAGTCAAGGTGGCTAAAAACCCCAACATCTCACGATTAGGATCACGTGTGTGAGGCGAGGACACTTAAGACCTAGTCTCTTAGCAAATTTCAAGTGTACAGTATAGTACCTTAACTGTAATCACTATGTTGTTCATTAGATTCCTAGAATTTATGCATCTTTTTCTTTAATGTTTTTTTTTAATTTATTTTTGAGATAGATAGAGAGAGAGAGAGAGAGAGAGAGAGAGCAAGTGGGAGGAGGGGCAGAGAGAGAGAGGCACAGAATTTGAAGCAGGTTCATACAAGGAAGGTAACTGTGGTGAAGAGGAAGGTACTTCAGTGTAGAAACAATGACATGGTCCCTGGGTGGCTCACTTGGTTAAGTGTCAGACTTCAGCTCAGGTCATGATCTCAGTTTTGAGTTTGACAGGCTTTGTGCTTACAGCTCAGAGCCTGGAGCCTGCCTTGGTTTCTCTCTCTCTCTCTCTCTCTCTCTCTCTCTCTCTCTCTCTCTGTCTGTCTCTCTCTCTCTGTAAATACTAAATAAACATTAAAAATGAAGCAATGATACTTTTTGCCACATTCATTATTACGATGTTACAAAGAAACCTTCTCTCTGTCTTAGAAGAACCAGTTGGCTGATTTATTAAGGGGGAACATATGCTTTCAAAGTTAAAGGTTCCGTATTCAGAAGATTACAGGGGAAGGAGGAAAGAAAACTCACATCAAAATGCGCAAGAGAATTGGGTCTCCTTGACCAGACTATGGATTTCATGAAAACAGGGTCAACATGTGACACATGTGTGGGTGGCAAAGTAGATGTCACAGAAGAAAAAAAATCAGTGACCCAGAAGACACAGTGATACCAGCTCTGAAGAATGAAACACAGGGACTAAAAACATTCAAAACATAAAATGGAGTATTTAGCTACCTAATAATTTTAAGAGCCTAGAATAAGAAGCAGTTCGAAGAGAAAAATATTTGAAGAAATGATGGTGAAAATTTTCTAAATTGGATGAAAACTATAAACTCCCAGATGGAAGAATCTCAATGGCCCTGAAGCACAAGAAACATGAAAACCACACAAAGGTACAGCATAACTAATTTCTTCAAAACCAATGATGGAGAGAAAAATCTTAAAAGCAATCAGAGATTCTAGACTAAAAATAGCTCAGAGGTTCATCGTCTAAGTTGTAGTTAACAAAGAGCACAGGTTCAGAGATGGGGACGTTATCTAGGAATGAAAAAGAGAAAACTTCAGATAAATGTACAGATTGTGGTAGAATCTTTAAAAACACACCCAGTTGATGGGACACCTGGGTGGCTCAGTTGGTTGAGCATCCGACTTAAGCTCAGGTCATGATCTCACCATTTGGGAATTCAAGCCCCGTGTCGGGCTCTGTGCCGACAGCTCGGAAACTGAAGCCTGCTTCCAATTCTGTGTCTCCCTCTCTGTCTTCCCCTCCTCTGTTCACGCTCTGTCTCTGTCTCTCTCATAAATAAATAAACACTTAAAAACTTAAAAAATAAATAATTAAAAACATACTAAGTTGAGAAAAAGACACAAGATATTTTCAAAAGCAAAAAAAAAAAAAAAAAAAAAAAAAGCATTCAGGGAACAAAGAAACATTCCATAAACAGGAACAAAGGTAAGTCTAAAGACCCCAGGGAAGAAGACGGCAGAGAGCATTTCCACTGAGGGAAAACAAATACAAGCCTGTCCACTTAGGATACTAATCAGAACAAACGTATATTTCAAAAGTGAAGCTGGAATAAAGACACTTTATGTGTAAAAGGAAGGCTGAAAGGATTTGTGATGAGCAGACCTGGTACACGAAATAGTAAAGGAAGTTCTTCGGGAACGAGGGAAATGATAATAGATGGAAACAGGGATTTACGTGAAAACTAATGAAGACCACAAGTGGGGAATAAGTGAGAAAATATATATTTACTCATTACTCAAGTCTCTTTAAGAGACTTTTAGCTCCTTAGAGAAGAATAACAACACTGAGGCGTGGTGTTTGTAACACACGCGGAGGAAAATACACAACAACAATAGCACAGAATCTGAAACTCGACCTGATTCACATCACTTACACAGAAATGAATAAAAATGAATCGTGGGTAAAAAATATAAAGCACAAAACTAAAACTTGAAGAACTATAGTAGGGGACAAACACTTGGGGATTTAGGGTTAAGCAAAGATCTGGACACCAGTATAATTTGGTGGACTTCATCCAAATTAACCACTTTGCTCTTCAAAAGGCCCTGTCAAGATAACAAAATGACAAATTAGAGACTGGGACACATATTTTCAAATTATATTTCCAACAAAAGCCTTATTTTAAACTATATACAGAATCTGTGAAAATCCAATTGGATTTAAAAAATCCAATTAAAAGCTGAGCAAAAGATAGGAACAGACATCTCACTAAATAGGATACAAAGATGTCATATCAGCCCATGAAACAATGTTCAACCTCTTTTCCACTAAGGAAATGGAAATTAAAAGCATACTGAAATCCACACCATCAACACAACAGAAATTTTAAAAATAGTGAGTACACCAAAAGCTAGTAAAGATTTGGAGAAACTGAATTGTTCCTACATTGCTGGTGGGAATTTAAAATGGTGGAGTTACTCTGGAAAATAATTAGAAAGTTTCTTTTAAAATTAGTGATGGAATTATCAAAGATCGAGCAACAATACTCCCAGGAAATAATTCTAAACTTATGTTCATGTAGATACTTATAGACACAATTTATAGCTTTATTAGCAACAGTCAAAAATGGGAAGTTACCTAAATATCCTTCAGTGGGTTAATTGTTAAACTAACTGTGGTATATCCATACCATGGAATATTACTGGGAAATAAAAAAAGGAATACTAGCAACTCCTTGGGATTAATCTCAAGAGATTTACTCTGAGTGCAATAAAGCTCATCTCAAAATAGCTACATACTGTATGATTCCATTTATATAACAGTCTCAAAATAACAAAATTATAGAAATAGAGAACACATTGGTGGTTTCCAGGGTTAAGTTAAGCAGGTGGAGGTAGAAAAAGAAAAGTGCCTGTAGCAACATCAGGGCAACATGAGGGATCCCTGTGGATGTAAATGTTCTGTACCTTGGTTATACCAATGTCAATATCTAGGTGGTTATATTGAAGTATATTTTTGCAAAGTGTTGCCTTTGGTGGAAACTTAGTATAGGGTACACAGGACTTCTCTGTATTATTTCTGACAACTGTGTTATTTCTTACAATCTCAAATGTACATGTATCTCAAATACAATTTTTAATTTAAAAAGATATATTGGGCTTTATCAGAATTAAGAACATTGCTTTCATAAGACCACTATTAGGAAAATAAAATGTAAGCCAAGCCACAGAGTGGGAGGAAGGATTTCCAAAACTTTTACCTGACAAATTATTTGTTTCCAGAATATGTAAAGAATACTTACAATTCAATAATAACAAGATTAAACAAGCAATAAAGGACACAAACAGGTAATTCACCAAAGAACATGTATATGGTTAAAGACACAGGTAAAAGAACATTCAACAGTATTGATCACTAGAGATAGTGAAAATTAAAACCACAACGAGATACCAGTGCACAACTAACATAATAGCACCAAACAGAAAGACTGAGAATTTCGAATTTTGTAGAGTGTTGGAATACATGAAATTCTTAAATGTTGCCAGTGGAATGGAAAGCATGTCAGCTATGTTAGAAAATTCCTTGTGAATTTAGTATAAACATGCATTCAATCAATGACCCAACAATTCCATTTCTAGGTTTTTAAGAAAAATGAAACTGTGTGTCCACATAAAGAGTTCTACATATATGCTTTATTCCTTAGAGTCAAAACTGTTAAGCAACCCAAATAGATGAATAAATTGTGGTTTATGTACACAATGAAAAACTACTCAGCAATAGGAAACTATTGACACGTGCAACACAGGAAGAATTCAAATGCATATCATTAAGTAAAAGAATCTAATTTCAAAATGCTATATAGTGAATTATTCCATTTATATAATTTTTAAATATATACATTTCAAAAGAATTAAATCATACAGTGTAGGTTCTCTAACCACACTGGAATTAGGTGAGAAATTAATGTCAATCATGGATAAAGATGTGGTTTATATACACAAAGGGATACGACTTGGCAATGAGAAAGAATGAAATCCTGCCATTTGCAGCCACGTGGATGGAACTGGAGGGTATGATGCTGAGTGAAATAAGTCAGTCACAGAAAGCAGCATATGTTTTCACTCATGTGAGGAACTTGAGAAACTTAACAGAAAACCATGGGGGAGGGAAGGGGAAAAATAATTTCAAACAGAGGGAGGCAAACCATAAGAGACTCTTAAATAGAGAAAACAAACTGAGGGTTGCTGGGGAGTGGGGGAGAAATGGGTGATGGGCATTGAGGAGGGCACTTGTTGGGATGAGCACTGGGTGTTGTACGTAAGCAACGAATCATGGGAATCTACTCCCGAAGCCAAGAGCACACTGTATACACACTGTATGCTAGCCTAATTGACAATAAATTATATTTAAAAGAGAAATTAATGTCAATCAATAACCTGATAAAAACTCTAAAATCTTATAAATTGGAGAACACACTTTGAAACAAGCCAGAGACCAAGGAATAAATCACAAGTGAAACAGAGTATTTTGAATGATATAACACTCTACACCCACTAGGATGGCTAAAAGGAAGAAGACAACATCACAAGCCTGGGCAAGGATATGGCAAAATTGGAACGATCAGACTTTGCTATGTGATTGTAAAATGGAACCGCTGCCATTTTGGAAACTTTTTGACATTTTTCTCAAAATGTTAAACATAGAGTTCCTAATGACACAAGCAATTAATTGCACTCCAAAGTATGTCTAAGAAAATGGAAAACATATTTCCACACAAAAACTTGTACACAAATTTTCCTAGAAGCATTACTCATGATCGCCAAAAAGTGGAAACAATCTGAGATGTCCATCAACATATCAGAAGATAAAGTGTGATTTCCATACAGTGGAACATAAAAAGAACTGAATGGCTAATGAAGGAATGCAGGGCTACAACAACATGGATGGACCCTGAAAAAATTATGTAAAAGAAAAGGCCACATTTTCTATGACTATCATATGAAATGTCCAGAATAAGAAAATCTACAGAAACAGAAAGTAGATTGATTAGTGGTTGCCAAGTGTTGGTGGGAGGGGACCAATGCGGAGTAACTAAGGAAATCAATTGACTTACCTGAGGAAATTATAAGTAGGACAGCAATAATTAGTAAAATAGGAAATAGACAAAAGCAGAAAGAATTTTAACAAATTGAAAAGTTTTTCTTTGGAAAGAGTAATAAAATTGCTAGACCCCCCTAATAATACTGTATTAATTTATTTTAATTTAACTTTTATTTATTTAGTTTTTAATTTTAGAGAGAGAAACAGAGCGTGAGTGCAGGAGGGGGGAGAGGAGAGAGGAGAGAGAAAGAAAACCTTAAGCAGGCTCCAGGCTCAGTGTGGATCTCACTACGGGTCTTGATCCCACGACCCTGGGATCATGACCCAAGCCAAAATCAAGACTCGGATGCTCACCGACTTACCCACACAAGTGCCCAATACTGTGTTAATTTTAAAAAGAGAGAGAGAAAGAGAACATAAGTTATTGACATAAGGAATAAAAATATGTACATCCTTACAGACCCTACAGACATTGAAAAGACAAGGGAAGAGTCCAAATATCCATCGATGGATGAATGGATAAAGAAGTGTTATATAATATATATTAAATATATATAATATATATTAATATATATTATATATAATATAATATATATATTATATTATATTATATATATAATTTAATATATAATATATATTAAATATATATAATATATTATATATATATATATATATGAATATAAATATAAATATATATACATACACACACACACATACACACAATGGAGCGTTACTTGACAGTCAAAAAGAGTGAAATCTTGCCACCTGCAACTACGTGGATGGAACTGGAGGATATTATGCTAAGTGAAATTAGTCAGAGAAAGACAAAAATCATATGACTTCAATCATATGAGGACTTTAAGAGACAAAAGAGATGAACATAAGGGTAGGGAAACAAAAATAATATAAAAACAGGGAGGGGGACAAAACCGAAGAGATTCATAAATATGGAGAACAAACTGAGGGTTACGGGAGGGGCAGTGGGAGGGGGGATGGGCTAAACAGGTAAGGGGTGCTAAGGAATCTACTCCTGAAATCATTGTTGCACTATATGCTAACCAATTTGGATGTAAATTTAAAAAAAAATAAAAATAAAAAATAAAACACGTCAATAAAATAAATGAATGAATGAATGAATGAATGAATAAATAAATAAATAAATAAATAAATAAATAAATAAATAAATGGACAAGGAAATGTTTAAATGGTTTTATGTCAATAAATTTGACAACTTAGATGAAAAAGAAAACACAACCTACCAAAACTGTCACAAGTAGAAACAGAACGTCTGAATAGTCCAGCAGGACAGCAGTGCTACTTTTCCATCCAGAGGACCTGAGATTCCTCCCATTGAAGGTTTCTACCCAGCAGTGTTGTCAGAGCTGTGCATTTGAATATCCTGGGAAGCTTTCGAAGATACCGAATGTGCGTGTCACCCTAAAGATTCTGATGCAATTGAGCAGAGTGGGCCCAGACATGGCAATTTTTAAAACATTTCCAAGGTAATTCTCATGTGCAGCCAGGGTTCAGAACTCAAGTGTACAAAAACTTCCATCTTCTAAACAATTCTGGGTCCCGGCCCTGGCTCTGCCACTAATCACCTGTGATACTGACAACCTCCGTTTCCCTGTTCCCTTGGTTACTCTTCTGCATAAAACAAGGGAGGTGGATTCCATCAGTTTACAAAGTTGTTTGTGCAGTGAGACTTGAAAACATCATGCCCAGGGGACCCCATCGTGGAGGGAGCTAAATTAAGAGTGTCTGTGATTGAGCAGAAACAGCCAGGAACAACTGTCCTCCCCCAAACTCCCTGGAGGCACTTCTGCAGAGTTCTGCGACCTTGGGCAAGTCACGGGCTTCGTGCCTCTGATGTGCCCTGTAGCTGGACAGTAAGTCTCCGCCCACCAATGGGGTTGACTGTGTAGAATGTGAAGGCGCCTCCAGCTCTCCCCACACTTCCATCTGCACCTCTCCATAGTGAGACCTTCTGACGCCTCCTTGTAGCTACTTAACTGATGGTCAAAGGGGGTTCCTCTCTTTTGCTTCCAGAGGCGCCCACAAGCCATGCTCAGAGGGTGCATTTATTTATTTATTTATTTATTTATTTATTTACGTTTTATTTACTTTTGACACAGGGAGAGACAGAGCCTGAACGGGAGGGTCAGAGAGAGGGAGACACAGAATCCGAAACAGGCTCCAGGCTTTGAGCTGTCAGCACAGAGCCCCACGCGGGCCTCGAACTCACTGACTGCGAGATCATGACCTGAGTTGAAGCCGGACGCTCAACCTTCGGAGCCACCCAGGCGCCCCTCAGAGGGTGCTTTAAAAAAAAAAAGTTTTTGAGGGACACCTGGATGGCACAGTCCGTCAGGCATCCGACTTTGGCTCAGGTCATGATCTCCAGGTTCCTGGGTTCGAGCCTTGCGTCCAGCTCTGTGCCAACAGCTCGGAGCCTGGAGCCTGCTTCGGATTCTGTGTCTCCTTCTCTCTCTGCCCCTCCCCCACTTCCCCTCTCTCTCTCTCTCTCTCTCTCTCTCTGTCTCTTTCTCTCTCTCAAAAATACATAAACATTAAAAAAAATTAAAAATAGATAAAATAAATTGTTCACTAGAATGCCCTGGAAGAACAAGACGATGAGGTTTCAGGCCAGTGGGGAAATTTGGTTTGGCTCTGGCCAGCAGGGGTCAGGATGAGCTCTTCCACAGGGGACCAGTGAGGCTCCTGGTAAGTCCTGTGTACTTCTGCTGCGTTCGGAGAAAGTGCGGGCTCTTAGTCAGCAGCTCGGTGTCCAGTCATCTGTCATGCGGAATGCTCACACAAGTGTGCGAAAGACAACAGAGGCAGGGATGCTCAGCAGCGTCTGCCGCTATGCCCCTCCCATCACCATCACCCACACGGACCGTGACCTTTCCCACCCTCGGCCTCCACTCGTTCTTGGCTGGAGAGCTCTTCTCATTCCTCATCCAGAGAGCATGTGTCACGTCCTCCAGGAAGCCCTCCCTGATATCCCCGACGAGGCCATATCCACAGACACATCTAGCCTACAGATAATAGTGGAAGCATTAATCTGCGACTCCCCTTCTGGGTAGACGCTTAGGAAGGATGCTGCCTCTGGCCAAACATAGCCCTGGGGACTTATGGCTTGGGGAGGGATGGTGGTGCCCCCAGCAGGTGGATACAGACCTACATTAGGGCACAGGGTTTGGTCAGCAAAGTGTGGGCTAGATTTCAATCCCCTCTCATTATACCCTCTTGAGAAAACCCTTGGTCAGTACACAGACCACACAACCGTGCAGGTGGCTCCCTTCAGAGCTTCCGTGACTCATTCCCATAGCACGCTTTTTGCGTGTGCTATGAACACGTATTTGCAGCGTCTTTGCAGGCAAAGACATGTTTAATTTTGCTCATATTCTATTCCTAGCCTAGTTCTCGATTCTTAGTAAGTGCTCAAAGATGTACACTGGACAACCAGCAGACAAGGAGATTTGGAACACGAGGCATGTGGTAGTTTTGTCTGAACGAGCCTCTAACTTGCGGAGGCTGAATGATTTTCAAACCCAAAGGACAGGCTGTGTCCCAGAGGGAAGCCTCATAAAGGAGAGCCTTTTCCTTCAAATATGGAGACAGGCAAGAATCTACTCCATTTTGCTTCTAAAGCCTGCATAGCTCCTCCTTGTAAAAAATACCAACAGAAAGAGCTTCTGGGGAATCTCCTCACTGAGCGTGCACATGGCTTCACATCAGCCCCAACCATCCCCTCGATCTCTGCCATCGGAGAGGTGACTTTAAATTACCTAAGAAAACTGGACATTCTTACGTTATTACAAGAAAGTAGTGAAAATTTGGAGGGGCTGGCTGGCTTAGTCAGCTGAGCATCTGACTTTGGCTCAGGCCACGATCTTACGGTTCGTGGGTTTGAGCCCCGTTTCAGGCTCTGTGCTGACAGCTCAGAGCCTGGAACCTGCCTCGGATTCCGTGTCTCCCTCCCTCTCTGCCCCTCTCCCACTCGCACTCTGTCTCTGTATCTCTCACAGAAATAAGTAAATAATAACAATTTTTTTTAAAGTAGTGGAAATTTCAACAAAAGGATGCGTACCCCCAGCAGCTTTTCAAACATGCAAACGTCCCTTGTTTTCTTTCACAAAGTGATGGGGCTTGGTGATATTCCTGTATTGGCGTCAAAGCTTTTGCCTCATCACTGACAGCTTACTTATTTGTACTTATTCATCTCATTTGACCTGGACTTGCCCAGTCTCCTGTGCATCAGGGGGCATGGTGGTGGCTATTACAACCGTGCTACGATAAACATCGTTGACTGCCCAGCTTCGCATACATACGTAAGTATCCCTTTAGGACACATAACTAGAAGTAGAATTTCTGCATCTAACTGTGCAGATACCTTTACATTTGAAGCAATAGTAGGCAAGATCTACGGCTTTAAAGCACTAGCTTGACACATACAATTATGCCGTGTGTGTCTGTGGGTGTCTGTGCACACATGTTCACGCACCTGCCTATTTATACACACATTCTTCTCTTCTTCCTCCTCCCCATCACGGGGCCTGATGCAGGCACCTGACCCCAGCACACTAACAATAGACACTGCCACTCAGAAATGGGGATGGTGGCCTCTTTCCCTGGGCTCAGGGGACCCATTTCAGCCTTCCTAAATGGTCGTAGGCAGCATCCTTCTGCCGCCTCAATCTCCACGGCCTCAATGTCTTCAAAAGTCACCCTCATTCTTCACAGACATTCTTGATCTTCAGCTCTCCTGCCCACCTTTACTCCACAGGGTTCAGGCTCCAAAGGAGAACAATGTCTCTGCGGGAGAAATGCTCTAAGCAGTTCAGGAGGGAGCAGGTGGAGAGGAGAGGGAAGCCCCAGGGGGCGTCCACTTCAGAGAGCAGGAAAGGAGGGACAGGGGTCGGGCCTAGAGGCACAGCCAGGGCAGGGCTGGGCTTCCAGCACAGGGGAAGGCTGAGCTATTCAAGGCAGAGGGAGGACACAGGAAGAGGGTCTCCGACCCACCAGTGCAGGGCACATGCAGGCACACCTGGGCACAGCTCCCAGGCCGATTTCGGTCTTCCCTCAGGAAAGAGCTCAACTCCGCTCTCCTGGGAAGGCCCCTTGACTCCCTTGGCTGGAATCTGCGAGCTCTGATTAAACTTTGTGCATTCGTTCACTCATTCACTCATTCACTCCTTCACTCATCCTACCAATGTCCACTGAGCACCTCCTGTTTTCTAGGTGTTGACATCATAGATTGAAAACAGAAGTGTATAAATATGAGGGATTCTTACTCCAGCTGCACCTTCTAGAAGGGAAGGAGGGCAGGGGTGGAGCGGGCAGTGGGAGGAGCCAGGGATTGGGAATAACAAATAACGTGTCCCCCTTTCTCCTTCCTTAGGCACTAAGCAGCACCCACTCACTGCCAGGCATGGTCTGGACACTGAGGACCCGGACGTGAACAAGCAATTTGCCCTTCCCCACCCCGCATGGTGTTCCAGTAGCTGACATGTGCAAAACCAAGAAAGCCTGTGTACCTGCAAGGACAGATACAGCCAAAGGTTAACAGAGCCGGAGAGTGATGGAGTGAGAGGGTCCCACGGAAAATAAAAAGTAGGGAGGGCTTCCATGAGGGGTGCCTTTTGAGGTGAGAACAGAACAACTAGAGAGAAAATAACATCTGGGAAAAACATGCTAGTTAGAGAGAAGAGCCAACGCAAAGGCCCTGGGGCAGGAGGAAGCCCCAGGACAAAGCGCTCAAGGAGCTGAGTGGAGGGGAGGAGAGGGCTGGGCAGCAGTGAGACAGGGGAGAGAGCAGAGAGGTAGAGGATGGGGGGGGAAGGAGGAGGAGCTGGTAGGGAAGGGTACAATGTGGGCCCTGCAGGCTGGCATAAGAATGTGGTTTTTGCTCTGAGTGTTATCCAGCAACCGGTGGTTTTAAGCACACAAGTGACATGGTCCAACCCATTCTGAAGGACACTCAGGCTGCTATGTTGAAATCAGATCACAGGGCAGGTCAAGGATGTACCAAGTTCCTGCCTCCAGGGTGTTCTCAGGCTATGAATGGTGTTGGGTGGTTCCTTACATCCCCCCTTCCATACAGGGACATCCAACACAGCCCCATTTGTCCCAGGCTCCTGGCCCTCTGCACAGTGTTGGGTGAATCCGGGGTAAGTTTTGCTGAGGGAGCGGGGGAGGAGGGAAGGAAGGAGGTGACAGTTCCGCAGTCAGAAGGGGGCCGAGTCCGTAACATCACATTTATTTCCTAGATTCTGTTTGGATCTGCCTCCTGGTTTATCTTGCTTATTTTGCACATGACAAGCTGATAGCCATTTAGCAAACACTCTGCTCTATTTTGCGTGAGACCAGCATATGGCAGCAGGAACAACTGTGCCCAGAACCAGCTCCTGGAAGCCAAGCTCTGGCAAGTCGTGGAGACTCTGTTCCACAAAGAGCCATGTGCTGAGAAACCACAGCTAAGAGCAGACGCAGTCATGGCCCTTTCCGTCAAAGCTCATGACTCCATGGCAGGGGATCGGGGAAATGCAGCTGCTACAACTCTCTCAGAGCGTCGACCCACGTCCACTGGCCAGACACACCAGTGGTGCAAACTTCAGGACAGAGAGCATGTCTTCTTTTAGAGAGTCACGATTGTGGGGGGTCACTTACTTACCTACTGTTTTTGATATGAGTGTGTCTGGATGGGGGACAGAGGGACAGTCAGTGGGAATTCATCAGGGATTCTAAAGGATCTGAAAAAGTTTTTGACTCTCCATTAATATCTCTATCTCTATCTCTATCTCTATCTCTATCTCTATCTCTATCTCTATCTTTATCTCTCTCTCTCTCTCTCTATCTCAATCTCTATCTCTAACTCTATCTCTATCTCTATCTATCTCTATCTCTATCTATCTCTATCTCTATCTCTATCTCTATCTCTGTCTCTATATCTATCTCTCTCTCTATCATCATCTATCTCTATCTCTATCTCTCTCTCTATCTCTCTCTCTCTATCTCTATCTCTATCTATCTGTATTTCTATATCTATCTCTATATCTATCTCTCTCTCTATCATCATCTATATCTATCTCTATCTCTATCTCCATCTATCTATCTCTATCTCCATCTCCATCTCCATCTCCATCTCTATCTCTATCTCTATCTCTATCTCTATCTCTATCTCTATCTCTATCTCTATCTATATCTATATCTATATCTATCATCTATCTATATCTATATCTAATATATATCTATCTATATGTATATGTATATGTATATGTATATGTATATGTATATCTATATCTATATCTATATCTTATATCTATCTATATCTAATATATATCTATCCATATCTATATCTATATCTATATCTATATCTATATCTATATCTATATCTATATCTATATCTATATCTATATCTATATCTATATCTATATCTATATCTATATCTATATCTATATCTATATCTATCTATATCTAATCTATATCTACCTATATATCTATATCTATATCTATATCTATATCTATATCTATATCTATATCTATATCTATATCTATATCTATATCTATATCTATATCCATATCTATATCTATATCTATCTATATCTATCTATTTCTATAATGTATATCTATCTATAAATATATATCTATCTATATCTATATATCTATATCTATATCTATATCTGTATCTGTATCTGTATCTGTATCTATATCTGTATCTATCATCTATATCTATATCTATAGATATATACACAACGAACACAGAGCTTGCATAAAAATTCAGAAAGTTCCTGAAGCCCTTGCATGATTCTCTGGAGAAGCACTCAGGCCTTCAGGACACCATCCAAGGCAGAAACCCACAGCAGTCAACAAAATCCATGGTGCGAGATGTGGGAACGCGGTGTTTTCCTGCGGGACCTGGGAGAACTTACATGCCTTTGCTAAACCGATCAGCAAATATCAAGTGTGGCTTTGGCTTTATCGCTGCTTTGGAGGGCTGGCCTCTTTGTTTAATGGAGAAATCCTCCCTCTCCCCACTGGACAGGCTAGAGCACACACCTTACCAGCAGGGTGGAGGTCCCCGGGCGTGGCTGTCTAAATTTCAGCTGCTAAGCTGCGGGCAGGTGAGTACTGGGTGCACACTCTGATGGGCAGATTGAATGGTCCGCGGTGTAAATGGTCAGCAAAGGGAGAGTTCACAGCTCAGATCTGCTGGGGCCAACTTTAAAGCATGGGGAGGCTCAATTTCCATACTGCACACCTGGAAAGATGAGAGGATTTATTTCTGATGCACATGAGGATGGAGTCTGGAGAGCACAGAAGGACCAAGAGACAGATCTCTACAAGGAAGTCCCTCCATGTCTGGGCCCTTTGTTCTTGTTAGGACGTCCACAAGAGCCCCTTTGATAACCCTCATGTTAAAAGGTGGGGGTAATTCCTGTCTACTTAAGCATTGGGTGTACTTAGTGGCTTGCTTGTAATGAACAGAATGTGCTAGAATGTGGATCCTCCTGGAGGTGGCTGTGCGGTGAGGACTGGAGATGCTCAACTATCTGCAATCTCCTCCTTCTTGAGACACAGGCTCAGCAAACATTTACTGTGTACTGACCGTGTTCCAGGGATGCACTCTAGGGACACAGAATCATGTGAGGCGAGGTCCCCATGAGATGGGCAGGGAGACATGAGACAGACGCTGTCACTGGGCTAACCCCTCTGGGTCTACTGGGGTTGCATTAGTCAGTGAAACTTCCCTGCTTCTTCCCCTTTTTCCAAGAGCAACACACAAGGACAGCCCAGAAGCAAACTCTGGGCACAAAGGGGACTTGCCCTCAGGAGCTGGGGGACAACTCCGCGTTAGGACCACTTACCAAGTAACAAGTCCCCTGGTTCCTGCTTGGGGAAAGGCCGGTCCTGCCACAGAGAAGGCGGCCAACTCCTAAGGTCCCAATTGGAAAAGACACTTTACTTGGTGGGAGAAGATCCCCACCTGAGCATTTGGGGAAGAACAGCCCCAAGGGGGAACTTTCCAGCATCCATAGACACACAAGCAGAGGCCAGGTGACTGCCTGGCAGAGAAGTATTAATGACATTCTTGCGGGGAAGAGAGAACAACTCTATAGTTGTCCTTTATGGGACATGACGGGATCCATGGCCACTGACCTTGAGGAGTGGAGCACTGGAAAAGGTCATGGCAACTGGAGACCTGGAGTTCTTTTGAGCCCCAACATTCTATTGAGATAATGTGGACCTGTGAGTCCAAAAGTGGCTGGAGGTGTGCGGGGTGGCTTCGTGCAGAGCTCAGGAAGCAAGAGGAAGGAGGAACACAGGGTCAGTGCATGGGGACGGGGAGGCAAGGGAGGTGTACTTGGAGCAGGGATGGAGGGTCAGCTGGGGAGGCATGGACTCTGTCTAGGACATGACGTATAGGGATGAGACTGTGCCGCGTGTCCCCAGCATGTGCTCCCCCAGCTACAGACTCTGGAGGTATCTGAGGGTGCCAGGCCAGCTTCTCATGCGCATCCACTACTGCGTCCACTCCACGCTGCTCCTACCCCTCGGCTGGCCCGGGAACCTGCCCAGGGTCTCCTGAGGCCTCCACCTGCCCACACCCAACCACCATCCTCCATACCCTTGTGGACCTCCCAGCACCGACTTCCTTCCAGAAACACTCCTCCCCTGGCTACAGTCTCCAGTGTCCTTCCCGCTGCTCCTCAGCCTGCTGGTAAGGCATAGTCTCTTCTAACCAGCTCGCAGCCATGGCATTCATCAGAGACAGAAGAGGGGAGAGAGAGGAGAGACAGAGGGAGACAAAAGAGAGAGAGAGAGAGACAGAAGACAGAGACATGGAGAGACATGGGGAGACAGAGACAGAGAGAAGAGTGGAGTGAGAGACAGAGAGATGGTGGGCCTCACTCCCTCATGGGTGACATCCTCACTGTTGCTCTGGAACCTCACCCAGGCCCTGGCCTCAGCCGCACAGGAATGTGTGATTCTCACATGATTTTCTCCAGTCCAGCCCCCTCCTCTGATCTGCAGCTCGCAACTCCCACTGTGCCCTTGTCCCATCCTCTAAACACAGGACCAGTGTGTCCCCAGTAATTACTGACCTCCTGAAAGCATTGACACATGACCTGGGCTGACAGACCGTCCACTCAGGCCCTGAGACCCTCTGGGACTGCCAGTCCCTACAACTTTTTCCAAATCCCCTGTAATTCCCCTTGGAGTGTGTCTGTGAGCAGTTGCAACATCCATCCCATTTGAAAGACAGGACCCCAGCAATCATCCCCAGAACACTGCTCACCTACACTGTCCTTGCCAGGCTCTTGCAACATGCTACCTGCTGACCATCCTGTCAGGGCACCTGCTCAGAACTGCTGACCATCCCAGTGGGTCACCTGCTCACACCTGCTGACCATCCTGACAGAGTCCTGCTCACACCAGCCCCCTGGAGCTGGCTGGGCACAATTTGTCTGAATCTGCTATCAGTGAAGTCAACCTGTAGGTGAAATGAGCAAATACTACAACCACTGTTGTTACACCTGAGAAGAGGTAGTTGGCACTTCCCAGTTGCCATCATTCCCCAAGCACCTTCAAATGTAAAGATGCTTCCTCGAGCTGACATAGCCACGCTGAGCACCTGCCTGGTTTCAACTCCAGAAGTCAGTCAGGAGAACCGCCCCTCTCTTGTACAGAAGTCAGTCAGGAGGACCTCCCCTCTATCTCACCTGAAAGACGGTCAGGAGACCCTCCCCTCTCTGGTCCAGAAGTCAGTCAGGAGAAACTCCCCACTCTCTCATCCAGAAGTAAGACAGGAGAACCTCCCCTGTCTGGTCGAGAAACCAGTCAGGAGAATCTCTGCTCTCTCTCTCCTGGATGTCAGTCAGGAGAATCTCCCCTCTCTCTCCTGCAAGAGAACCTCCACTCTCTGATCCAGAATTCAGTCAGGAGTACCTCCCCTCTCTCATTCAGAAGTCAATCAGGAGAACCTCCCCTCTCTCTCATCTGGAAGTCGGTCAGCAGAACATCCACTCTCTGGTCCAGAAGTCAGTTAGGAGAAGCTCCAGTCTCTCTTCCAGAAGCCACTCAGGAGAACCTCCCCTCTCTCATCCTGAAGTCAGTCAGGAGAACCTCCCCTCTCCTTTGTCTGGAGGTCATTCAGGAGAGCTTCCCCTCTCTCTCATTCAAGAACCTTCCCTCTCTGGTCCAGAAGTCATTCAGGATAACCACCCTTCTCCCTCCTCCAGAAGTAAGACAGGAGAAACTCTCTGTCTGGTCCAGAAATCAGTCAGGAGAACTTCCCCTCTCTCTCGCCTCGAAGTCAGGCAGGAAAATCTCCCCTCTCTCTCATCTGACATGGGTCAGGAGAACCTCCACTCTCTGGTCCAGAAGTCAGTCAGAAGAACCTCTGCTGTCTCTATTCTGGAAGTCAGTCGGGGCAACCTCCCCTCTCTCTCGTCCGAAAATCATTCAGAGAACTTCCCCTCACTCTCGTTCAAGAACCTCCCCTCTCTGGTCCAGAAGTCATTCAGGGAAACCTCCCCTGTCTCTCATTCAGAAGTACGTCAGGAGAACCTCCCCTCTCTCTCATCTGGAAGTCGGTCAGCAGAACATCCACTCTCTGGTCCAGAAGTCAGTTAGGAGAATCTCCAGTCTCTCTTCCAGAAGACACTCAGGAGAACCTCCCCTCTCTCATCCAGAAGTCAGTCAGGAGAACCTCCCCCCTCTCTTCTGGAGATCATTCAGGAGAGCCTCCCCTCTCTCTCATTCAAGAACCTTCCCTCTCTGGTCCAGAAGTCATTCAGGAGAACCTCCCTTCTCACTCATCCAGAAGTCAGACAGGAGAAACTCTCTTTCTGGTCTGGAAATCAGTCAGGAGAACTTCCCCTCTCTCTCGCCTCGAAGTCAGTCAGGAAAATCTCCCCTCTCTCTCATCTGACGTCGGTCAGGAGAACCTCCACTCTCTGGTCTGGAAGTCAGACAGAAGAACCTCCGCTGTCTCTTATCTGGAAGTCAGTCGGGGGAAACTCCCCTCTCTCTCGTCTGAAAGTCATTCAGGAGAACTTCCCCTCTCTCTCGTTCAAGAACCTCCCCTCTCTGGTCCAGAAGTCATTCAGGGAAACCTCCCCTGTCTCTCATTCAGAAGTCAGTCAGGAGAACCTCCCCTCTCTCATCTGGAAGTCAGTCAGGAGAACCTCCCCTCTCTGATACAGAAATCAATCAGGAGACCTACCCTCTCTCTTGTCCAGAAGTTAGACAGGAAAACCTCCCGTGTCTGGTCCAGAAATCAGCCAAGAGAACCTCCCCTCTCTCTCTCCTGAAAATCAGTCATGAGAACCTCCCCTCTCTATCCTGCAAGAGAACCTCCGCTCTCTCATCCAGAAGTCGGTCAGCAGAACCTCCCCTCTCTGATCCAGAAGTCAGTGAGGAGAACCTCCCCTCTCTCTCATCCAGAATTCATTCAGAGTACCTCCCCTCTCTTTTGTTCAAGAAACTCCTCTCTCTGGTCCAGAAGTCAGTAAGGAAAATCTCCCCTCGCTCTCATCCAAAAGTCAGTCAGGAGAAACTCCCCTCTCTCATCCAGAAGTCATTCAGGACCACCTCCCCTCTGTCACATCCAGAAGTCGGTCAGGAGAAGATCCCCTCTCTCGTCCAGAAGTCAGTCAGGAGAATCTCACCTCTCTCTCTCCGGAAGTCATTCAGGACTACTTACATTCTCTCCTGCTCAAAAACCTCCCCTCTCTGGTACAGAATTCAGTGTGGAGAACCTCCCTTCTCTCTCGTCTAAAGTTAAGACAGGGAAACCTCCCCTGACTGCTCTGGAAATCAGTCAGGAGTACCTCCCCTCTCTCTTGCCTGAAGTCAGTCAGGAGAATCGCCCCTCTCTTTCCACAGAGAACCTCCACTCTCTGGTCCAGAATTCTGTCAGGACAACCTCACCTCTCTCTCATCCGGAAGTCATTCAGAAGAATGTCTCCTCTCTCTCTTCAACAACATCCCCTCTCTGGTCCAGAAGTCACTCAACAGAACCTCCCCTCTCTCCCATCCAGAAGTCAGTCAGGAGAACCTCCACTCTCTGGTCCAGAATTCAGACAGGAGAACCTCCCCTATCTCATCCAGAAGTCAGTCAGGAGAACCTCCGCTGTCTTTCATTCAAGAACCTCCACTCTATGGTTCAGAAGTCAGTCAGGTAAACTTCCCATCTCTCTCGTCCAAAAGTCAGTCAGAAGAACCTCCCCTCTGTTGTCCAGAAATCAGTCAAGAGAACCTCCACTCTCTCATCCGGACGTCTGTCAGCAGAACGTCCACTCTCTGGTCCAGAATTCAGTCAGGAGAACCTCCCCTCTCTCTCGTCCGGAAGTCGGTAAGCAGAACTCCATCTCTGGTACAGAAGTCAGTCAGGAGAACCTCCCCTCTTCTCTCACCTGGAAGTCAGTCAGGGTGATCTCCCCTCTCTCTCCTTCAAGAGAACCTCCATCTCTGGTCCAGAAGTCACTCAGGAAAACATTCTCTCTTTCTCATCCAAAAGTCAGTCAGGAGAACATCCCCTCTCTGGTCCAGAAGTCAGCCAGGAGAACCTCCCCTGTCCCTCATCTGGAGGTCATTCAGGAGATCCTCCCCTCTCTCTCATTCAAGAACCTTCCCTCTCTGGTCCAGAAGTCATTCAGGAGAACCTCCCTTCTCCCTCATCCAGAAGTAAGACAGGAGAAACTCTCTG
The DNA here is from genome assembly GCF_046562875.1 of Panthera onca. Lineage (NCBI taxonomy): Eukaryota > Metazoa > Chordata > Mammalia > Carnivora > Felidae > Panthera > Panthera onca. The sequence continues at coordinate 156,606 of NW_027675869.1, forward strand.
TCTGGTCCGGAAATCAGTCAGGAGAACTTCCCCTCTCTCTCGCCTCGAAGTCAGTCAGGAAAATCTCCCCTCTCTCTCATCTGACATGGGTCAGGAGAACCTCCACTCTCTGGTCTGGAAGTCATTCAGAAGAACCTCCACTGTCTCTATTCTGGAAGTCAGTTGGGGCAACCTCCCCTCTCTCTCGTCCGAAAATCATTCAGGAGAACTTCCCCTCACTCTCGTTCAAGAACCTCCCCTCTCTGGTCCAGAAGTCACTCAGGGAAACCTCCCCTGTCTCTCATTCATAAGTCATTCAGGAGAACCTCCCCTCTCTCATCCAGAAGTCAGTCAGGAGAACCTCCCATCTCTGGTCCAGAAGTCACTCAGGAGAAACACCCCTCTCTCTCGTCCAGAAGTAAGACAGGAGAACCTCCCCTGTGTAGTCCAGAAACCTATCAACAGAACCTCCCCTCTCTCTCTCACATGAAAATCAATCATGAGAACCTCCCCTCTCTATCCTGCAAGAGAACCTCCCCTCTCTCATCCAGAAATCGGTCAGCAGAACCTCTCCTCTCTGATCCAGAAGTCAGTCAGGAGAACCTCCCCTCTCTCTCATCCAGAATTCATTCAGAGAACCTCCTCTCTCTCTTGTTCAAGAAAATCCTCTCTCTGGTCCAGAAGTCAGTAAGGAAAATCTTCCCTCGCTCTCATCCAAAAGTCAGTCAGGAGAAACTCCCCTCTCTCATCCAGAAGTCATTCAGGACCACCTCCCCTCTGTCACATCCAGAAGTCGGTCAGGAGAAGCTCCCCTCTCTCGTCCAGAAGTCAGTCAGGAGAATCTCACCTCTCTCTCTCCGGAAGTCATTCAGGACTACTTACACTCTCTCTTGCTCAAAAACCTCCCCTCTCTGGTACAGAATTCAGTGTGGAGAACCTCCCTTCTCTCTCGTCTAAAGTTAAGACAGGGAAACCTCCCCTGACTGCTCTGGAAATCAGTCAGGAGTACCTCCCCTCTCTCTTGCCTGAAGTCAGTCAGGAGAATCGCCCCTCTCTTTCCACAGAGAACCTCCACTCTCTGGTCCAGAATTCTGTCAGGACAACCTCACCTCTCTCTCATCCGGAAGTCATTCAGAAGAATGTCTCCTCTCTCTCTTCAACAACATCCCCTCTCTGGTCCAGAAGTCACTCAACAGAACCTCCCCTCTCTCCCGTCCAGAAGTCAGTCAGGAGAACCTCCACTCTCTGGTCCAGAATTCAGACAGGAGAACCTCCCCTCTCTCATCCTGATGTCGGTCAGCAGAACCTCCATCTCTGGTCCAGAAGTCAGTCAGGAGAACCTCCCCCTCTCTCTCACCTAGAAGCCAGTAAGGATCATCTCCCCTCTCTCTCCTTCAAGAGAAGCTCCATCTCTGGTCCAGAATTCGGTCAGGAGAACCTCCCTTCACTCTCATTCAAGAACCGCTGAACTCTGGTCCAGAAGTCCGTCAGGAAAACCTCCCCCTCTCTCTTCCAAAGTCACTCAGGAGAACGTCCCCTATATCGTCCAGAAATCGGACAGGATACCTCCCCTCTCTCTCATCCGGAAGTCGGTCAGCAGAACCTCCGCTCTCTGGTCCAGAAGTCAGTCAAGAGAAACAACTTTCTCTGGCATCTGGAGGTTGGTCAGTAGAACCTCCCCTCTCTCGCGCCTGAAAATCAGTCAGGAGATTCTCCCCTCTCTCTCCTTAAAGAGAACCTCCACTCTGGTCCAGAATTCAGCCAGGAGAACCTCCCCTCACTCATCCAGAAGCCAGTCAGGAGAATGTCCCCTCTCTCTCACAAAAGAACCCCCACTCTCTGGTCCAGAATTCACTCAGGAAAACCTTCTCTCTTTCTCGTCCAAAAGTCAGTCAGGAGAACATCCCCTCTCTGGTCCAGAAGTCAGCCAGGAGAACCTCCCCACTCTCTCATCCAGAAGTCAGTCAGGAAACCTCCCCTCTCTCTTGTTCAAGAACCTCCCCTCCCTCTCTGGTCCAGAAGTCAGTCAGGAGAACCTCTCCTCTCTGTTGTCCAGAAGTCAGTCAGCAAAACCTCCCTTCTCTGTCATTCATGAGAACTTCCACTCTCTTGTCCAGAAGTCAGTCAAGAGAAACTCCCATCTCTCTCACTCAATCAAGATCGTCCACTCTATGGTCCGGAAGTCAATCAGGAGAAACTCCATTCTCTCACCCAGAAGTCACTCAGGAGAAATTCCCCTCTCTTGTCCAGAAGTCAGTCAGGAGAACCTCCCGTCTCTCGTCCAGAAGTCAGTCAGGAGAACCTCCCCTCTCTCTCATCCGGACTGTGGTCAGCAGAACCTCCCTTCTCTCGTCCAGAAATCATTCAGGAGAACCTCCAGTCTCTCTCATTCAAGAACCTCCACTCTCTGGTTCAGAAGCCAGTCAGGAAACCCTCCGCTCGCTCCCGTCCATGAGTCAGTCAGGAAAACCTCCCCTCTCTCATCCAGAAGCCAGTCAGCAGAACCTCAACTCTGTGGTCCAGATATCAGTCAGGAGAATCTCCCATCTCTCGCCCAGAAGTCAGGCAGGAAAACCTCCACTCTCTCTTGTCCAGAAGTCAGTCTGGAGAACCTTCCCTCTCTCTCTCATCTGGAAGTTGGTCAGGAGAACCTCCCATCTCTGGTCCAGAATTCATTCAGAAGAAGCTCCCCTCCCTCTCGTCCAGAAGTAAGACAGGAGAACCTCCCCTGTCTGGTCCAGAAATCAGTCAAGAAAACCTCCCGCCTCTCTCGCCTGGAAGTCAGTCATGAGAATCACCCCTCTGTCTCCTGCCAGAAACCCTCCCCCCCTCATCCAGAAGTCGGTCAGCAGAACCTCCCCTCTCTCATCCAGAAGTCAGTCAGGAGAACCTCCCCTCCCTCTTGTTCAAGACCCTCCTCTCTCTGGTCCAGAAGTCAGTAAGGAAAACCTCCCCTCTCTCTCATCCAAAAGTCAGTCAGGAGAAACTCCCCTCTCTCATCCAGAAGTCATTCAGAACCACCTCCGCTCTCTCACATCTGGAAGTCGATCAGGAGAACCTCCCCTCTCTCATCCAGAAGTCAGTCAGGAAACCCTCCCATCTCTCTGTCCAGAATTAAGACAGCAGAACATCCCGGCTCTGGTCCAGAAATCAGTCAGGAGAATATTCCCTCTCTCTCATCTGGAAGACTGTCAGCAGAACCTGTACTCTCTGGTCCAGAAGTCAGTCAGGAAAACCTCCCCTCTGTCGTCCAGAAGTCACTCAGGAGAACCTCCCCACTCTCTCATCCGCAAGTTGGTCAGCAGAACATCCCATCTCTGGTCCCCAAGTCAGTCAGGAGAAGCTCCAGTCTCTCGTCCATAAGTCACTCAGGAGAACCTCCCCTCTCTCATCCAGAAGTCAGTCAGGAGAACCTCCCCTCTCTCGTCCGGAAGTCAGTCAGCAGACCCTCCCCTCTCTCATCCAGAAGTCAGTTAGAGAACCTCCCCTCTCTCTCGTTGGGAAGTCATTCAGGAGAACCTCCCCTCTCTCTCTCATTCAAGAACCTCCCCTCTCTGGTCCAGAAGTCATTCAGGAGAACCTCTCCTCTCTCTTGTCCAGAAGTAAGACAGGAGAACCTCCCCTGTCTGGTCAAGAAATCAGTCAGGAGAACCTCCCCTCTCTCTCGCCTGGAAGTCAGTCAGGAGAATCACCCCTGTCTCTCCTCCAAGAGAGCCTCCACTCTGTGGTCCAGAAGTCAGTCAGGAGAACCTCCATTCTCTCATCCAGAGAGAATCTTGTCAATCAGGGGAACATCCCCTGTCTCTCATCCGGAAGTCGGTCAGCAGAACCTCCGGTCTCTGGTCCAGATGTCAGCCAGGAGAATCTCCTCTCTCTGTCATCGGGAAGTTGGTCACCAGAACCTCCAGTCTCTGGTCCAGAAATTAGTCAGCAGAACTTCCCCTCTCTCGTTCAGAAGTCATTCAGGAGAACCTCCCATCTCTCATTCAGAAGTCAGGCAGGAAAACCTCTCTCTCTTGCCCAGAAGTCAGTCAGGAGAACCCTCCCTCTCTCTCATCTGGAAGTTGGTCAGGAATGCCTCTCCTCTCTGGTCCAGAAGTCAATCAGGAGAAACTCCCCTATCTCTTGTTCAGCAACCTCCCCTCTCTGGTCCAGAAGTCAGTGAGGAGAACCTCTCCTCTCTCTTGTCCAGAAGTTACAACAGGGGAACCTCCCCCTGTCTGCTCCAGAAAACAGTCAGGAGTACCTCCCCTCTCTCTTGCCTGAAGTCAGTCATGAGAACCTCCCCCCTCTCTCCTTCAAGAGAAACTCCACACTCTGGTCCAGAATTCAGTCAGCAGAACCCCCCCTCTCTGGTCTAGAAGTGAATAAAGAGAACCTCTCCTCTCTCTCTTCCCAAAGTAAGACAGGAGACCTCCCCTGTATCGTCCAGAAGTCGGTCAGGAGAACCATCCCGCTCTCTTGTCCAGAAGTCGATCAGCAGAACCTCCACTCTCTGGTCCAGAAGTCAGTCAGGAGAACTTACCCTCTCTCCCGCCTGGAAGTCAGTCAGGAAAATCTCACCTCTCGCTCCTTCAAGAGAATCTCCACTCTCTGGTCCAGAATTCAGTCAGGAGCCCTCCTCTCCTTCCCTCATCCAGAAGTCAGTCAGGAGATCCTCCCCTCTCTCTCATTCAAGAATATCCACTTTTTGGTCCTGAAGTCAGTCAGGGAAATCTCCCTTCTATCTCGTCCAAAAGTCAGTCAGGAGAACCTACCATCTCTGGTCCAGAAGTCAGTCAAGAGAACCTCCCCTCTCTCTCATCCAGAAGTCAATCAGCAGAACATACACTCTCTGGTCAAGAAATCAGTCAGAAGAACCTCCACTCTCTCGCCCAGAAGTCACTCAGGACAACCTTCCCCCCTCTCATCCAGAAGTCTGTCAGTAGAACCTCCCCTCTCTCTCATCCGGAAGTCGGTGGGCAGAAACTCCCATCTATTGTCCAGAAGTCAGTCAGGATAACCTCCCCTCTCTCTCGTCCGGAAGTCATTCAGGAGATCCTCCCCTCTCTCCCATTGAAAAGTAAGACAGGAGGACCTCCCCTGTCTGGTCCAGAAATCAGTCAGGAGGACCTCCCCTATCTCTCGCCTGGAAGTCAGTCAGGAGAATCTCCCCTCTCTCTCATCCGGACGTCGATCAGCAGAAAATCCACTCTCCGGTCCGGAAGTCAGTCAGGAGAACCTCCCCTTTCTCATTCAGAAGTCAGTCAGGAGAACCTCCTGTCTCTTGTCCAGAATTCAGTCAGGAAAACCTCCCCTCTCTCTCATCCAGAAGTCAGTCAGGGGAACCTCCCCTCTCAGGTGAAGAAATCAGTCAGAGGACCTACCCACTCTCTTGTCCGGAAGTCGGGCAAAAGAACCTCCACTCTCTGGTCCAGATGTCAGTCAGGAGAACCTCCCTCTCTCTCATCTGGAAGTCTGCCAGGAGAACCTCCCCTCGCTTGTCCAGAAGTCAGTCAGACAACGTCCCCCCTCTCTCTTTCAAGAACCTCCACTCTCTGGTCGAGAAGTCATTCAGGAGAACCTCCCCTCTCTCTCGTCCAGAAGTAAGACAGGAGAACCTCCTCTGTCTGGTCCAGAAATCAGTCAGGAGAAACTCACCTCAATCTCGCCTGGAAATCAGTCATGAGAATCACCCTTCTCTCTCCTGTAAGAGAACCTCCACTCTGTGGTCCAGAATTCAGTCAGGAGAACCTCCCCTCTCTCATGCAGAATGCAATCAGGAGAACCTCCCCTCTCTCATGCAGAAGTCAGTCAGGAGAACCTCAGGTCTCTAATCCAAAAGTCATGTAGGAGAACCTCCCCTCTCTCATCCAGAAGTCAGTCCGGAGAACTTCCCATCTCTCGCATCCGGAAGTCGATCAGCAGAACCTCCACTCTCTGGTCCAGAAGTCACTCAGGAGAACCTAGCCTCTCTCGTCGAGGAAACATTCAGGAAAACCTCCCCTCGCTCTAGTCCGAAAGGCAATCAGGAGAACCTCCCCTCTCTCATCCAGAAGTCAGTCAGGAGAAGCTACCCCATCTCTCATCCGGAAGTCAGTCAGCAGAACGTCCACTCTCTGGTCCAGAAATTAGTCAGGAAAACCTCCCCTCTCTCGTCCAGAAGTCAGGCAGGAAAACCTCCCCTCTCTCGTCCAGAAGTCAGTCAGGACAGAAGTCAGTCAGGAGAACCTCCCCTGTCTCTCATCTGGATGTTGCTCAGGAGAACCTCTCATCTCTGGTCCAGAAGTCAGTCAGGAGAACCTCCCCTGGCTCTTGTCGGGAAGTCATTCAGAGAGCCTCCCCACCCTCTCGCTCAAGAACCTCCCCTCTCTGGTCCAGAAGTCATTCAGGAGAAACACCCCTCTCTCTCACCCAGAAGTAAGGCAGGAGAACCTCCCGTGGCTAGTCCAGAAATCTGTCAACAGAACCTCCCCTCTCTCTCGCCTGGAAGTCAGTCCTGAGCATCACCCCTCTCTCTCCTGCAAGAGAACCTCTGCTCTCTGGTCCAGAAGTCAGTCAGGAGAACCTCAAGGCTCTCGTCCAGAACTCAATCAGGACAACCTCCCCTCTCTCTCTTCCAGAATTCGGTCAGCATAACCTGCCCTCTCTTGTCCACCAGTCAGGAAGGAGCACCTCCACTCTCTCTCTTTCGGAAGTCATTCAGAGATCCTCCCCTCTCTCTTGTTCAAGAACCTCCTCTCTCTGGTTCAGAAGTCAGTCAGAGGAACCTCCCCTCTCTGGTTCAGAAGTCAGTCAGGAGAACTTCCCCTCTCTTATCCAGATGTCAGTCAGGAAAACCTCCCCTCCTTCTCATCGAGAAGTCAGTCAGGAGAACCTCCCCTCTCACTCATCTGGAAGTTGATCAGGAGCACCTCAATTCTATGGTCCAGAAGTCACTCAGCAGAACCTCCCCTCTGTCTCGTCCAGAAATCAGTCAGGAGAACCTCCCCTCTCTCTTATCCGGAAGTCGGACAGGAAAACCTCCCCTCTCTCTCGTTCAAGAACCTCCCTTCTCTGGTCCAGACATCAGTCAGGAGGAACCTCTCCTCTTTCTAACCCAGAAGTCAGTCAGCAGAACCTCCCTTCTCTGTCATTCATGAGAACTTCCACTCTCTTGTCCAGATGTCAGTCAACAGAACCTCCCATCTCTCTAACTCAAGAACCTCCACTCTCTGGTCCAGAAGTCAGTCAAGAGAACCTCCCATTTCTCTCATTCAACAACCTCCACTCTCTGGTCCAGACGTCAGTAAAACCTGCCTACTCTCTCGTGTAAAAGTCAGTAAGGACAACCTACCCTCTCTCGTCCAGAAGTCAGTCAAGAGAACCTCCCTTCTGTCTCATCCGGAAGTCGGTCGGTACAACCTCCACTCTTTGGTCGAGAATTCAGTCAGGAGAACCTCCCTTCTCTCGTCAAGAAGTCAGTCAGGGGAACCTCCCCTCTCGTGTCCAGATGTCAGTCAGGAGAACCTCCCCTCTCTCATCCAGAAATCAGTCACCAGAACCTCCCCTCTCTCTTATCTGGGAGTCACTCAGGAGAAACTCCCCTCTCACTTATTCAAGAACCTCCCCTCTCTGGTCCTGAAGTCAGGAGATCTTCCCCTCTTCCTTGTCGAGAAATAAGACAGGAGAAATTCCCCTGGTCTGGGCCAGAAATCAGTCAGGAGAACCTTCTCCTCACTGTTGTCCAGAGGTGAGTGAGCATACCCTCCACTCTCTGGTCCAGAATTCAGGCAGGAGAACCCCCCCCATCCCCTTCTCTCTCATATGGAAGTTGGTCAGGAGAACCTCCCCTCTCTTGCCTGGAAGTCAGACTGGAGACATCCCCTCTCTTCTTTCAAGAGAACCTCCACTCTCTGGTCCAGAATTACATCAGGAGAACCTCCTTTCTCTTGTCCAGAGTCAGTCAGGAGAAGCCCCCCTCTCTCTCATTCAAGCAACTCCACTCTCTGGTCCAGAAGTCAGTCAGGAGAACCTTCCCTCTCTCGTCCAAAACTCACTCAGCAGAATCTCCCCTCTCTCGTCCAAAACTCAGTCAGCAGAACCTACCCTCTCTCTCATACATGAGAACCCTCCTCTCTTGTCCAGAAGTCAGTCAGGAGAACCTCCCCTCTCTCTCATCCGGAAGTCGGTCTGGAGAACTACCACTCTCTCATCCAGAAGACAGTGAGGAGAACTTCCCATGTCTCCCATCTGGAAGTCAGTCAGAAGGACCTCCTCTCTCTCTCATGAGCCCCCACAATGAAGCCAGAGTGTCTTAACTAAGAACAAATCAGACCATAGCCTGTTCCTGATCTGTATTCCCACTAACTTGCAAAAACTTCTCCATATTGGCCACTGGATTCCCACATGGATCATTTCATTCTCGCAGTTCCAAGGGGACAGGTGTTTGGAAAAGGAGGAATGGCCAACATCGTTAATTGTGGTAAAGGCATCTAGTGCGGTGAGTACTAGAATGTGTGGAGTGAATTTACAGGATGGAAGCCCTCTGCATCCTGGAGCAGAACAAGTTCAGCAGCTATCCCCTCTTAGGAAGGGAGGAAATGATCTGTTCACTGATTTCCTCTCAGCACCTATGTCACATATGGCATGCAGCTGGTGCCCAATAAGTGCATCAAATGAAAGACTGAATGTCAGGTGTGAAGGGCACCGTCCCAGAGAGGACGCCAGCTGCCCAGAAGGACCTTTACCTCCGTGCCCTCTGTGGACAAGGATGACACCACGCAGAGCATCCCACGTCTATGTACATTGGGTGAGTCAATTCAGAGAGTGTGTGATGTGTCTGCAGCTCTCCGTGAACAGCCCGTTTGCCTCTTGGTTGGCCTCACGTTCACAGGTCTGTGGTGCCTTGATGTGGAGGACTGTGCTATCAGCTTCACCGTAAGCTCATGATACTTTGGAGGCTTCACTGTGAGTCTGCTCCTGGGGCAGGAGGCATGACACTGACCTCATGACACACAGTTTCTTCTGCGTCTTTTGATGCAACAGTGAAACAGTACTCGTTTTTTCTGGTTTTTAAAAATTCCCAGGTTATAAATTAAGAAATGAGTCCTGGAATCAGGAGTAGGCTCCTGCGTGCGGTCTTGTGATTCTTCCACCCTCACATTCCATGGTTCAGGATGAATACAGCCAATCCTGGTGCGGAATGGGAGAGTAGCGGAGGGTATCCAACAGCTGCGGGGAGTGGAAGCTGTGATTCTGAAATCATTGTTCCAGGGCTTACTGCAACAAAGGGTCAATCAGCAATCTCCAAAAGCGGCCACAGGTGAGCTGGGGAGCCCCTCGCTGCTGGCAGACTGGGTCTCAGCTTCCTGCTGAGACAGGGGCCCTGCCCTCAGCGCCCTACCACCTGGGCTCCCTGGGGCCAGCGGGGTGTTCTTCAACACAGTGCACAAGGGACAGCCTCCTCACCAGACAGATGTCACAATATTTTGTAGGGCAATACCAGAAACGACATTCCAATCTTCGCCACATTCGGTGGCTGAAAGCAAGCCACGGATCACGTCCACACTAGAGGGAAGGGAATTCCAGTGACATGAGTTCCGGGAGGTCATCTTACTCTGCCTGCCACGCCTCTAGACCCCAGTCTCCAGCAAAGGGTCTAAGGAAGAAGAACCCACAGTCCTCACAGTAAAACACGCGTTTCCCTGCATCTTGCACACTGTCAGTTTTAGGAAGACACGGCGAGGCAAACGTTGTTAGCCGGTGCCTAAATCATCCAGGCGTTTTTAGCCAAGTGGAAAGCTACTTATTTACTGAGTAAGAAAGAAACAATCCAGGCCCTTGTGAAGTCTTCAGCTCAGTGCCAAGCAGCATGCTTCAGTGTAGCGATGAGAACACTAAATAACAGAAACACAAAACAGCAGCAACAGCCATTTTTTAAAGGAATTTTGTCAATTTGAAGTCCAATATAGACGCTAATAATTGTTGTATTTACTCTGAATAACTCATCATCATTGCAAAGATCTGGCTCATTTTTCCTGTGTGTTCGATAAAGCATGTGTTTATAAATACATGTTGAGGTTCCCAGAGAGCTGTGTGCTCCATTCTTCATTCTGAGAGACAATTGATTAGCAGTACCTTGAAGTCATTTTTCAAGGAATAACCATCAATATTGACAGCTGCCAGTCTCTTCCATTTATAATCAGCTAAAAACAGTTCTTGCCCATGGGGAAAATATTTACATTTCCAACCTGGGGTTACTTTCTAACTCCCAGGGTAGGAATCAGGCATTATGTTGTGGTTCCTTAGAGATTCAGCTGTCCAAACAGCAGCTGACACAGAGAGCTGTGTGCACATTTGGAAGGGGGCTGATTAGCATGTGCACCTACAGAGCACATACACTCCTTGCAAATTTGTTCTCCAGCACCGGCATTCTGCACAGGGCTGGACACCAGTGGGGCAGGGCAGAAGACACCCACCACTCGGGGTCAGAAGGACCTGAGCTTGAATTCCTGCCTCCCCCCACCGCTAAATTAATCATGTCCCCAAGCAATTGCTTCATCTCTGAGTCTCAGTCTCCCCCGGGCAAACCGTCAAGGGCCCACCACCATTTTGTTGGGTGCTACAAGGGGAAGGTGTGTGAAGTCCCGTGGCATTAGATGCCATTAGTTATGCTAATAGAATTTGGCAGGTGGAACTTGCGGGTTTGGGCACTGTTTTTGAAAACTTTGTTTTATGTAAAATTCCAACCTTAGACAGAAATAGAGAGAACAGAAAAATGAGCCCCATGCATCCATCAACGGGGATCGACAATTAATAATTCACGCCAATTTGATTCCTTCGGCATCCACAAACACTCCTCCTTCAAATTATTTTGAAACAGAACTCAAACTATCATTTCATCTATAGATATGTGAAAATGTATCTCCAAACGATAGAGGCTCCTTTACATGCTATCTCAAGACTATACCGCACTGAAAGTAATAATCTCTTAACATCACAAAACATCCAGCTGGGAGTTGATTGCCTGATCATCTTATGTATTCTATTTTTTTAATGCTTATTTATTTACTCTTGAGAGAGAGAAAAAGAGAGAGAGAGAGAGAGAGAGAGAGAGAGAGAGAGAGAGAGAGAGAGAGAAGGAGAGAAAGTCAGGGAGGGATGGAGAGAAAGGGAGACAGAGAATCCCAAGCAGGATCCCATCTGTCAGCACGGAGCCTGAAGTGGGGCTCCATCCCATGAACTGTGAGATCATGCCTGAGCTGAAACCAAGAGATGGACACTTGGCCGACTGAACCCCCCAGGTGCCCCACTCGCCCTTTCGACTTTAAACTCAGGCCAGGACTTTCCAACCCTTGAAGTGTTGCCATGTGGGGCCGGGTAACACTTTGCTGCGGGGCCTCCTGTGCATGTGAGAGTGCTAAGTGGCCTCCCTGGGCTCTACCCACATGAGGCCAGGAGGACCCCTTCCCCTCAGTGGTGACCAGCAAAAATGTCTCCAGATGTTTCCAAATGTCTCCTGGTTGAAGAGGAGGCCTCACCTCCTGTGGAAAATTGCAGATTTGGAAGATGAGCGGCACTGCATCAGAAACAGTAAGAGATTGCCAGTCTTTTCTAGCAGGGCGGAGAAGCCCCCAGCCCCTCAGTTTCATAGTCATTTGATAGGGACTGAGCTTGACCCGCACACACCCTGAAAACCATAGAGCACAGGGGTGGTTTGCAAGGTAACTGGCAACTACGGGGCACGTTCCCTGTACTAGATTCAGTTCTTTAAAAGTACTGGATACAAGGTTTTGAAACAGAAAAATGGGCTTGTATGTTGTGTTTCACTGGTGGAAAGAGAATTGTTTTCTCTTAGCCCCCCCACCCCGACCCCACCGGCCCAGCTAGTCTGGTGACAGCCGAGACAAACGAGTGAAGAAGGGGCCCACACGACCTCACCTGTGGGAAGAGCATCCTCATGGCAGCCCTGGGGAGATGACAACCAAGTGAGGAGCTCACTGCCATATGCTCTCCCCATCCCTACCCTCGCCCCCATCCCCAGCCACCAGCAGAAAGGTGGTAGCTCACTTTGTGAGGACAGGAGCCACGCTGGCTGAAGGTGAAACACTCTGTGTTCAGAACACTTGTGTGATGGTCACACCTGCCTCTTTGGGGCTCCACAAATATGCCACCAGCCATCACCAAGACCGTCCCCCATCCGGCCTGTGTGTCATGAAACTGGACGACCTTCATTCAGGATCAAGATCTGGAGACTGGTGGAGATGATGGCAGGACCCCTTAGTCTTCCGGGGCCCAGATTTGACTGGTATGTGAGAGTCAGCCCAAGGCAGGCTTCTCTGTCCCCTGAGTAGGAGTTCATCCTTCTATGGGAGGCTCGTGAGAACATCCCAGTGTATGTGTGTGCACACACACTCACACACACCTCTCAGGGATAATACAACGTTGTCAGCTCTGAGCACACGATGCATGAACTCTAGGCAAATGTGTTTACCAAACTGCAGGGTTTTGAGGGGGGGAAAAGGATACTGATGTTATCTCTGCCCCAAACTGGTTCAAGGTTACCAGTAAAGGTAAGAAGGAGTGGTCTCAAACACCAACCACCCCTGAAATACTGAGAGATTTGCCAAACTCATAGTGAACAAGAAACACAAGAGCAGAGACTATCACAGAGACTTTCCTGATGTACCGAGAACCCGGAACGGCACTCTGTGCCCCTCATCCTTCATCATGGCCCTGAATCTCCACAACCATTTCAAGAACTAAGCATCAGCACTGCCCCCTTCTCACAGATGAGAAAACAAAAGCTTGAAATCTTCCACCCATCTTTCCTTGGTCTGACAGCTGAGAAGGAGCGTGATGGGCACTGAGTTCTCCAATTCCACTTTCCCAATCTTATTTAATAGTGAGGATTGCTTCCGGAACATGCACAAGAAAGTAGCCAGCAGGCCTTTCATGATAGATGGTGCTTGTAAGATAAACATCGATTCGGTTGGAATGACGCCCTCCACCCGCCCCCCCCCCGCCCCCGTAGATATATAGGGTTTTGCTTTTAGCGTATCCTCTCCTTTACCGGGAAAAAAAACACACACACATATTGGCATATCATTTGAAAAGATTACAAATGACTCTTGCAAGTATAATAACACCACTGATCAGTAGACTTGGAGATGAGGCACGCGCTGGGATAAAATTATTTTTCTCCCAAAGGGACAACAGACTTAGCGATAAAGTGCCCATCAGCAGATCCTGCCCAGCAGTGAAAACATAGGCTATGGACATATAACTAGGGAGGGTGTGCACAGCACTCTCAGCTGGAACACAGAATTATTTTATTTATGAAAAAGCACTTGCGCAATTTTGCTGAGAGAGGGGCTTACTTGGGAAGGAGAGTGATTTCTGCTCAGATTTCTTTATTGCTATGCCACGGAACTCCAAGCGCTGCCCAAAAAACTGTCATCATCAAGTCTGCATTTCGGGGATCAGGAGTGAGCCATAAAAACTGACTCCTGGCAGGCTGCAACTTGATAACCATACTCTAAATGAATAACCAGCTTCTTCTGTCACTCCTCGTGGTAGCTTAGACATGAACACTCTTTGGAGTACCAGATGTTCAAGAGAAGCCACTGCAGTGTCACTGGGACGGAGGGAGGGTGGCTAGATATGGGAGACACTTCTGTGGATTATGACAGCAGTGCCTTGTTTCCATATAGTTCCTGCTTTCAGACTGAACAGATGGAACCTTCACTCCCTGCACAGTATGAGATATTCCTCCCCAAATGATCATCCTTGGTGCCATCTCCCAGCCAGCTTTGGGCCATCGCAGTTACCCACAAGTCTGTGCCATGAAGTCTCAGGGAGGGGGAGTGAGCAGAGAGGTGCTTCTTTCTAATGCACCCTGACCTTCCTCAAGCCACCTGATCCCCAGTGTCAGAGAACAAGTCCTGATGGGAACAAGTCTTTCGTTTTCAAACCGTGGTCCTCAGACACCCAGGACACCACATCTTCAGAACCGCTGGGTTTTCCACCTCCAATTAAGGATTTGGGGGTATAGCATGGAGCCTCAGGGAGTCTGGACACGGGTTATTTGCAACAGTAAAGAATGAGCTCCGACCACTCAGGATAAGCTGTGAAGGCTTGTGGTGTCTCTCTACTGATGCTTCTCCGTGCTTCTCCCCACCCATCCCACACCCTACGGGGGCAGGCAGTATGGCAGGGACTAAGTTGACGGAGGGACCATGGGGATTTATATGGTTTTGGAACTTACAAAACTTGCTCAGAGTTTTTCCTCCTGGCTCAGGCCGGGTCCAGGACATGGCTCGGTCCATAAAACCAGCTCTGAGGCCACAGGCCAAATGGTTTCCATCTTTTTTTTTTAATGGTTATTTATTTTTGAGACAGAGAGAGACAGAGCATGAATGGGGGAGGGTCAGAGAGAGTGGGAGACAGAACCTGAAACAGGCTCCAGGCTCCCAGCTGTCAGCACAGAGCCCGACACGGGGCTCGAACTCAAGGACCGCGAGATTATGACTTGAGCCGAAGTCGGATGCTTAACCGACTAAGCCACCCAGACCCTTCAAAACAGTTTCCATCTTAATTCACCCAGCTCCGGGGTCCACCACTGCAGCAGTGGAGGCAACTGCATCCCACAACTTGGCTTCCTCCTTGCACTTTGCATCATGAAGCCCCAGAACACAGGAGCTGGACTGTTCCCCAATTCCCTGCTGGCAAAGTGAGCTCTTCTCCACTCCTCGTTGCATTGAAATTGTGGTGAGGCGGGGGACCCCGGAACCCTGTTCTGGCCCCCAGGCCTGTCTGTCGACAAGAATGTGAAGTAGGAACCGGTTTTCCTGCCCAGCAGAGGGGTTTGTTTTCCTACTGTGTATAATGAAGACTCTTGCTCAGACTCGTCCATCCCCAACACACTGTTCCAGCAAGGCACAGTAAGTATTTCATCCTGTTAGACATCGGATGGGCCCATTACATGGACACAGCATAGCAACGGGGCTCGTCCTGTCCTCTGGGAGATAAAACAGTTCTCCCATGAATTCACTAACACACTCATTGAGCATTCACTATGTAAACGGCCAATTGGGGTTTACTGAGAAGCCAGAGGTGGGACCCTTGTCCTCACAGCTGACAAGTAGCTGTGGATAGTACCGCTGAGCTCCAAGAGTCGAAGACAAGTACCTGGCTTAGCGTAGCACTAGGTGACCCGTCCAGACAGGGAAGGCCACTCACATGCAGGGGAAGACACTTGTCCAGGTGGGGGAGGGCTCAAAGGAGGAGGTCCGGGAGAGAAGGGGGATATGAGCAGGGTTGGGCAGGGGTCCAGGTGGGGAACTGCAGCTGGAGTCACAAGACAGGCTGCATCTGCCCCCTTGTGTCACACGGAGGGCGCTTGGTGGCCCAGGCATTTGGTGACGTGAAGGCGTAGGCCGGGTAGGGTGGCAGTTTGTCCCCATCACTCTGCCCTATGAGTCCGGCCCATGTTGACTCTCCCAGACCCCCAACCAAAGATGGCTCAGTGGCCTCCACCTCCCTTCAGCTGGTGAATTATGATGGAAGTGGTGGGCCCGGGTCCTGGGGGACGTCCCTCTGTAGGAAGAAAGGAAGGAGACAGATGTGCTGTCAATGCTGGGCAGCAAATTATCCAGCAGGCGACGGTGGGCCAGGCAAATTCACATTGGTGCATATTCACAGAGCCTTGTACACAACATGGAAACACAAGACTCTAGCAGACAGCAATATGTTCCTTAAAGGGGAATTTGTTCATTAGTGGAGGAAAAGCTTCACAGTTGGTAGAAAGAAAGTGGACTAACTCGTACTTTCAGAGCAACAGGACGGGCCAGTGGAAACTTAAAGAGAAACCAGCCAGACAAGGAGGGGCTGGCAGAAACTTGCAGAAATGTCTTGAAGACCAAAGCGGGGAGGAGAGCAAAGGGCACTCAGCTGGGGCCAGACTTCCTTCTCTCTCAGTTACCTGGCGACCAATCCCCTCAGGATGGAAATGATTTAACTGTGAGCAAACCCACACGTTCATGGATGAAAATACCAGCTAGGCAGGACCACCCTGGAGTCCCTGAGGGAGGCCTTTAGAGAGGGCTGTTCACCAGGCAGGGCAGCCTGGGGGTCCGCACTGGGGTAAGTCGGGGGCCACCCACAGGCAGACCTGTTCTTCTGCTTCACTGTAACAACTTCCTGCACAGGCTGTCCGCACACTCTCATCTTTATGTTTGCTGGACCTGGCACTGGAGACTGGCAGGACCCGCTCACCCAGTGCCCGCTTCCTGTTGTGGGATGGCACTAGCAAGCCCCCCATTTCTCTGACCTCCCCGAGGGTCCCATCAGCAGCAGGATGTGACGGTCACAGGGGAAGGGAGGCCCACCGGCAGTCATGATGACTGCGTGGCACATCTTCAACTGTCTGTGGTTTCAGGCCAGTTGCTGGCAAAGTTACTCCTGGGAGAACTCGATCTTCCTCTGTGAGCCTCCCTCCCGCACCTGGAGGGAGGGTCCCTCAGCACAGTCTACATCCCCTGGGACGTTAGACTCTCCCCATGTCCACCTCTAAGCCAGGACTTGGGGAACAAAGAGGATACACTCTGTAGCCATGAGCCACCCAGCAACCCAGGAAGGGCAGTATGGCACATGCTCCCGAAATCATTATTAGTCTTGCAACAATCCCAACTTCTAATCCCACCGATGAGGCCCTAGCCCCCGAAACAGCCGGATGTGCGCAGAAAGACAGAGGTAAATCAGTGCACTTGGTGGCGCGAGGACACATTTTGTGTTGGCACTCCTGGGGGCGGACGCTGCTGGAATCTGCTGGATGGAGGCCAGGGTTGCTGGCAGATATTCTGCAGCAGCCAGAAAAGCTCCCGTGGCAAAAAGTAATCCTGCCCAAAGTGTCAACAGTGCTGTTGTGAGAAACCGTGATGCAAAATTGTGTTCATTGCAACGATTTCACAGTTGAGGCAGAAGAAAAAAAAAAAAAAAAAAAGGAAATGGCCTAACTTTCCCAACGTAGAGACTTGCTTTAAATGCATTTAAAAACTGGAGAATATCAAATTAAAATACCTTTTAAAAAGTTCACTT
This sequence comes from Panthera onca, assembly GCF_046562875.1. Lineage (NCBI taxonomy): Eukaryota > Metazoa > Chordata > Mammalia > Carnivora > Felidae > Panthera > Panthera onca. The sequence continues at coordinate 173,643 of NW_027675869.1, forward strand.
TTTAGGAAAATTTAATGGCATGAGAAAATGTTCCTGGTATATTGCCGAGCAAACTGGTCAGTGATTCCCAAGGGTTCTGGAGGTACGATGGACAGGCGAGCCTCAAGGGAAATACTCCAAGTGACACTGTAATGGTGGATGGAAGTCACTGCACGTCTGTGGAAGTCCGCAGATGTACAACACCGAAAATGAACACTAAGGCCAAGTGCAAGCTTTACGGTTAATGACAGAGGATCCCCACCGACCCAGCGCCCATACCTCCTGCACCCTCCCAGGCAAGCTGCCAATGGGAGGAATGGGGGAGCAAGAGGGAGAACTTACAGGGGGAGCCTTGGCACTCCCCACGTGTTTCTCTGTGAAACTAAAACTGCTCGATGGGTCCATTACTTAAAATAATGATAAAGGAGGTTACGGATATCACGCTGCCTGTTCCACTGTCGCCTTGATGACATCAAGACTCCTCACTCAACCCCCCACCACCCTCACCTTCCAGGAGGATGACCAAGGACTGAGGACAGACACGCCGCCGGAAATTTGGAAGCAATCACCTAAGTGCAGGAGTGAAGGCCGGGTGCCTCTTCAGATGGGGAACTCACAGCACTGGCTTCCCTCTGTGTCTTCTACCGTCAAGGTGAGAAACGTGTGTCTCTCTCTCCCTCTGAGTGTTCAGCCTCTGGGGAGGGGTGGCACTGGGCCTCCCGCCCCTCCAGGAGGACGCGGGGCTCGACCACATGCATACTGCCTAGCCAGGGGCCAGGCCGCCATTGGCCTCCTCAGACCGTGGGGGCCCGGGTCATTCGCGGGGGAGCTGGGCATTCCAAGGGACCTGCATGAAAGGGAGACTCCCTCACCCTCCCGCGCCAGCTCACTGGTGCTCTGTGCCTGGGCTTCTGGACAGGAGCGCCTGGGCTTGAGGAGGGTCTGGGCAGCCCAGGGTCCTGTGTGCAAACCACATCTTAATCCCTGAACCAACTCCCCAGGCTAACAGAGACTCCTGATGCATCTTGCAAGCACGTGCCTGGACACATGTGCCTGCAGCTGCGAGGAAATAACCACAGACTGAAACATTAACAGGACTCACACAGTGTTTAGTTTAGGAAGGTGGAATTATGGTTCACTTTCTCCCCAACATTTTGTTTTAAAAATTTCAAGCCTATAGAAGAGTGAAAAGTACAACACTCACTTGCATCTTTCGCGTGTGTTTTATGTATCTACGTGGATATATAGATATGGGACATTTATAAGTATGTATATAGAAACACATTTATAAGTATGTATATAGAAATATTATATATGAATATATATAAATTATGTAAATGTAATATATAAATATTTATAAAATAATTATGTAGGGAATTTTAACAGAAGAATCACGTGTATGTGTGTATACATAAAGGCGCTTTTCTTCTTTTAGGCTGAATTGTTAGAAAGCTCCTTAAAGACACCACATCCTCTACCCCTGTTACTTAAGCATTGAGCACCTTCTGAGACCCAGGGCATTCTCCAGTGACATCCCTGGCCTTGATGTTGACAGGTCTGGTCCCTTGCACTTGGGGCCCACCTGTGGGGTCAGGAAGGGTTCCTCTTCCCTCCCTTCCTACCCCAGCCCAGCCCCCTCCCCCCTGCTCCTGCCAGTCTCCCTAGGATCACTTTCCTACTGAAGCACCTGCTCATGGATCCTCTGCTCAGAGTGTGCTTCCGGACACCCTGACCCAAGATGCAGGTCACCAAGAGAGAGGTCACTCCACAAATGAGCCCTTGCAATTGCAAGACATGCTTTTCTTTCCGGTCTTCTATTTCCTTCTTGTGTTGTTATCTAGGTTGAATTTATGAAAGGAAAGCACACCCAGGGCTTCTCATGGGAAATAAGAAACATTCCCAATGTCCTCAAATATTTGAAGGCAGCTCAGGAACCATGGAGTTCAGCGCCAACAGCTTCTGGAGGTAGCCAGGCTCGTCACTGAGGAAGTCACACAGGGAGAACGTGTCACTATTTCACGCTCGCAGTTCAGAGACTTGCCCCTGGAGACCACACAGGGCAAGCCCTCATCTGAGGCATGAGTACATCTGCAGTAACGCATGGGGGCCCCTGCCTCTGGAGACAGCCTACCGTTTGCTGAGCTACTGCCGACTGCTGGAGATGCTTTTCTCCCTCCTGGCTGAACTCCTCTTCGGTGCCAACTCCACCCTTGGACCCCAGCTCTGGTTTCCTTTTTTTTTTTTTCTTTTTAATTTTTTTTTTTTTTTTTTTTTTGTAGGGGGAGGAGAGGGGCAGAGAGAGAGGGAGACACAGAATACGAAGCAGGCTCCAGGCCCCGAGCTGTCAGCACAGAAGCTGACATGGGGCTTGAACCCACGAACCTTGAGCTCATGACCTGAGCCACAGTCAGACACTCAACTGACTGAGCCAGCTAGATGCCCCCCTCCAGCGCTGTTTTCTAAAGCCACAAGGGGAACAAATAATCCCTCCTTTCACACGCAAGACTTTCAGAGGTGGCAGAAAGCAAGCTCTCTGGCTCCACCTTGTCCCCATGCTGGGTGTATGTGCCTCGACCACACACTGTTCATTCCCTGATCCGGCAAATGCTTCAAGGGCCCACCATGCATCAGACACCGCGGTCAGTGCCGGAGACAGAGTGGTGAACCAGACAGGTAACCTGAAGCTTATGAACCAGTGTGTAGACAATGAGCATCTGTTCCTCATACCACGGGGTCCAGTCCCACAAAGTCACACTGCAGAACTTCCAAGCCAAAGGCAGGGAGAAGACTCTTGCACCTTTCTCCTTAAAACGTTCCCCAGGAGTCTTCTGCAGAACACAAGATCCCAAGAGATGCTCCCCAAACAGAGGTCCTAGGAACACGTGAGATTAGCAAAGGCAGTCACATACACTTCTTGGGTCACAGCACGTGGTGTGTTAGCAAGTCAGCATCTTCCTGTTGTGCAACATCTACTTGACTGCTTTTAAACATTTTTTTAACACTTATTTGTTATTGAGAGACAGAGCATGAGTGGGGGGGGGGTGGGGGCAGAAAGAAGAGGAGACATGGAATCCAAAGCAGGTTCCAGGCTCTGAGCTGTCAGCACAGAGCCCGACATGGGGCTTGAACTAACCGTGAGATCGTGACCTGAGCCAAAGTCGGACCCTTTACCAGCTGAGACACCCAGGTGCCCCTATTTAACTTCTTTTAACCAGTGTCTCCCCAACCTACTGGAACCACACAACTCAGTCTTTTTTTGGAAGAGAAGTTTTCCTGTTTTATCTTTTGCAACTAGAATGCTTTGAAGCATTCTTGCTTTGCCCTATCCTTAAAACTGGAGACAAAGTAAAACCTGGGTAGGCACTTTCCCTTCCCCCTCCCCACCTCAGGGGAGGAGACAGGAAGTTGTGTGCTGGAGCCAGGGTCTGCATGATCAGCAGGAAATGAGCGGCAGGCCCTCTGGGCACATCATGAAGGCCTCCAAGCAGGAGGCCCTGTGTCCTCGGGAAGCGACAGGAGATGGGGCAGACAGATTGGTCTATCCTAGGCTCAAGGTCTTGGCTCAGTGGGGGCCTGTACCATCATCCACTGAGACAAAGCAACCACCTATGTGTGACGGTCCCCAGTGATGCGTTTGGCAGCGAGAGTTGCTTGGCCTGATTGGCACTGGAATCAGGCCCTGCAGGAATGCCCATCACCTCCTGCCGAAACCACTGCCAGCTCACAGCCCCTGGTCAAGCATCCCAGGCATTTGCGGAACCAGGATGGGGAGGGGTCCGCCCCAGCTTTACCAGGACCCTTCTAGTTGTAAGTGACAGAAACTAAACACAGGCGGGTTTATTAAAGACAAGAACATTATTGGTTCCCATGACCTGGCGACTCAGCACCAGGCTGGCTACAGGGGGCCAACCTCTGCTGTCAGGTTTATGTTCAACTCCATGGACTACACTCTGGGGAATTTCCCCTGGTGGTGACACAGTGCACTGGCTCCTGTCCAGGTGAAGAGAGAAGCCTTTCCTGAATGCTGAGCACAAGTCCCAGGGCCCACTCAACAGGCCAATGAGTGGAAGAGCTGACTGGCTAGGCCTGGGCCAAGTGGGCTCTCTGTGGCTGGGGTGGGATTAGCCCCACCCAAACCACGCAGACAAAGTGTGGGCACAGAGTGGTCCCCCAAAGGAAATTGTGAGTACCCTCACCCCAACACCCAGGAGCGGCTGTCCACTGTAGGGGAAGGGCATACCTGCCTGCTGAACCAACCGTGTCAAAGACACTGGAGGACAAATCAGATCTTTACTGTCACTCCCACACCTCAGCTTCTTCCTCAATACCAAGTCCCATCTCGCCCTGCTTCCCCCAGTTGCCTAATGATTACCTTACAGAGAAGAAAGATGGGCCCAGGACTATGCATGCTTAACAATCATTTCGATGGTGTCCAATTCAGGGTGGGAGCAGACCTCCTCCTGGAGGGGACCCCTCAACATGCCCAGAACCGGAGCCCCAACTCTGCAGGAGGTCCGCAGGACAAGGCAGGAATCTGAGTGTGCAGCCAACGTCCCACATAATGCTGACGCACGTGGCCCTTGAACAGTGCTTTGAAAAAGCCAGGCTGAATCCATGGAGAAGCAACCAGGGCCTGGGAAATTGTTTCATATCTTTAGAAGAACAAAACAGCCCGAGGATATACATGCAATGCACAGAATCAGAGGAAAAGAAGGGTGTGATGCAAGATGAAGGAGGGCTCTGTTACTGAGGAGAAATGAAGACGTCTGAAATACCTCCGATGCCATGTTTCAAGGTAAAACAATGGAAAACCCCCATCACTGGGAGAAACTGAGAAATGATGGAAATGGTTAGGTGGGCGGTTTGGTCCTCTCTGGGGAGTCAGAAGATCTACTTTGGGGCCCAGGCAGCTCTGTTCCTCAGTGCAGAGACCTTCAGTGCATGAAGACCTTGCCTTGGGCTCAGATGTGCCCACTTGTTAGGGTTGGAAGACCAGGAAGTAGAAGCACTGAGCGTGATGATAGAATCTGGCATATAGACACACAGGTGTGTCTCCCTGCCTCGTTTGGTGTGGGTACAGACACACACACACACACACACACACACACACACACACACACACGCATGCACCCTGGAAGAGTTCCACTAATTGCTGTGATATGAGAATTTGAATGTTGTACTTTATTTTTATATAAATAAAAAACACAAAAAAACTGCAAGTCAGGACGGACCAGGCTGTTAACTACATGCCATAGTAACAAATGGTTTCCTGAATACGGGGGCTTAAAACAGCAAATGTTTGTGTCTGAGGAAGCAACACGCTGTCTGTGGGTGGGTGGGAGCTCTGCTCTGCTCCCAGTGGGACTCCGTTCCGGCACCTCTGCTGCTCAAGGCAGTGGAGGGAGGGAGGGCCTCGTGGATGTCACACCAGCAGTGGAAGTGACACGTGCCAACTCCACTCACAACTCCCGGGCCACTTGGGAGTGGTCACCTGACCCCTCCCCCCCACAACAGGGGACATGCCAGGAAAGGTAACTCTACCAGATACACAGACAGGGACAATATACATAGATGTATTTCTACCATCTACAGAGAAATGAGTATTGCTTCATACTAACGACTAGTGCACTCATAAACAATAATAATATGTAGTATATGTATACATATCATATTGCCTGTGTATAGAGATAATATTACATGTACATATACTTACGTGCACAGGTGTACGTGCACACGCATACTCCCCTCTATGCATATGTGTGGTGTGTGTGCACATGTATGTGAGAGTAGGAGTAAATTCACATGGCTTAGTCCACTATAAGCACTTTAAAAAACTAAAAATGAATTATGATCCCAAGCCACGGGTCCTTCTGCAGACCTTGGGCAGTGTCTAACGCCCCTGCACTGCCCTCTCCACACTCACTTTCTTGAAGAGGGGGTGGGTGGCAGGACATCCTGTCCCTGGGTCAGCTAGAGAACCGCTCCACGGACTACGCAGATATTAGTGGGCCTGGCGCCGTGCCAGGTATCAGATGTGGGGCTGTGGCAATGTGAGCTAGCCCCGCCTTCTCGAAGTTTACGTCACACTGCGGGGACCGATAATGTGTGAACAAACCCTCAGGTAAGACACTCTCCAATGGTGATAAATGCTCTGAAGAAAATCAACCAGGGACTGGGGGAGGGGGAGGGGTGGTGGCAGCAGTTTCTTTACGTGGACAGGCAAGAGGGCTCTCTGAGGAGCTGGTGCACGAAGGAGGTGCCATCGCAAAGAGGCGTGAAGGAGCGCTTGGGGACCTGCATCGCTCGCCTGGCAGTGGATCCCGGAGGATGTGTTCGCAGGCCTGGTTGGGGGCAGGCGAGCTGCCAGAAGCCCTCTACCAGGGAATTCTGCCCAAGTGGGGCTGCGAGCGCTTCCTGGCCATCTTTGTCTCCCCCCACCCTTGCTCCTTTAGACTCCTGCCCAAACATGTGCAGGACCGTGCGGTTGTCCATGAAAGATCTTCACTAAACAGCTCCCACCACCCTGAGTGATTGCTTTCCATTTGAGACAAATAACCACATAGTTCAGCTCTTTCCCAGGCAGCTCCCCTTTCCGAAGAGCCGCCTGCACATTAAGGCTTTCGATGCATGGTGCCCAGCCTGCTTAGGCCTTCTTTGTGGCCTCGTCAGCAGTAACTGGACGATTACAAAGGCTTCTTCTGTTTTTACAAACAATGATTTATTGGACCCCTTCAACTCTTCTTTCCCAAATCTGGGTATTACATGGGCATGTTTTGCTATAATTAAATTCCTAGATTACTGTCAAACCAATTGTTTTACCCATCCAATCTGTAACAATGCGTTTTTATTGTCTCTTGGTTTTTTTGTTGTTTTTTTTTATTAAGCTGGAAATAGATGTATTCTATGAGATCCAGAAAAGAAATAAAAACAGCCCTATTCTCTAGTCAATCCACCCCAATCAGAGGGACTCTGCAGGAGGGAGGTAGGAATCTTCAGTGAGCTCTACTTAGCGTGCAAGAAGCCAGACATTCTGCGCTTGTCCACCCCACACTCAACAGGTATTTATTGAGCAACTACTAAATGCTGGCCACTGAGAAGGACACAGTGGGGAACAGGACAGGATGAGACTATCCTCAAATGCTTACATTCTGCTGGGACTGACTTGTAACAAAGAAGTAAGTTTAAAACAGTAAGATGGCAGTGTCCTTTATAAAGACAAGCCAACAGCATGCCTGATAGGAAGTGACAATGACTGAAGGCTATGAAAATCAAGTGACCAGGGAAGCCCTTTGGAAAATCATATTGAGATGAGATCAGAATTAGGAGGGCAGAGCTAAACCAAGGAAAACAGCACTGATGACAGAAAGAAATAGCAGGTTCAAAGGCTCCGGGGCAGGGAAGACCTCAGCAAGTGTTAGAAGTGGCAGAGAGCAGGGAGAATACAAGATGAGGTGGAGAAGCTTAAATGGAGTTGAATTTGCAGGAAAAAGGAAAAGAAGTGTCTTCTTGGAGCAGAAAGGCAGGGAGGAGGGGACTAGGGGGGCTCTGGAAGCAGCCCCAGCCTTGGCTGTATCTTAGGGGCACACCTGTGCAGTACGCCTGCTTCAAACTCCAGACCTCTTGACCAAAGACTCTTGCGGTCCAGGACGGGCACAAAACAGCATGGACCTTCATGCTGGGACGCAAGCACTCTGGTCTAGTGACCAGAGGCCAGAGCAGTTTCCTCCACACCTGGCTATGGTCTCCAACAAGGGAAGTTCTCCAAAACCCTGACAGAAGCTGACCCCCAAGAAGAAGTGTGGCTGAATTTTCCTCTCACCAGGAAGGATGAAAGCTCAGCTTGTTCATTCCTTTGATGGCCAGAAAGTAAGGGTGTTAGGTATTCCGTGCACTTCACAGTTGGGAACCTGATGAATCCCTGCTGCATTTGTAGCCTTGATACTAGAATAGTACCCTGTGTATCTAGGTGCTCAATACATGATTAAAAGAAAGACCTGCCTGGATTGAAGACTTGGCTGCTCCTCCCACCCCTCAAGGTGGCCGCGTGCATCCAACGTTCCTTCTCACGTCCACCCTGCACCCACGGCTCGCCCACATTCGAGCACACCCACTGCCCCTCCCTGGATCCCTACAGAGATGGCGACCACACGCTTGGGGCCTGGGCAGCATGAAGCCTGATCACCCTCCTCCCTCCACAGCCCCTTTCTCTGGCCCTCCTGCCCTTTGCTTCTCACTGAGCCCTTGGAAGTGAGCTGCATTCTCTGACCTTGGCCCAAGGCAGGGTCTGTAAATCTTGCCAGGCTGCTCAGAGATTTGGTCCTGGCCTCAGTATTTGACTTATTTCCTACTTGCAACTTTTCTTCTTTGCAGGTATGCTGTGAACAAAAGTAGTGCCCTGACATCCTGTCATTTAAATCAGGGTCCACCTAGCATGTCTAATCAAACATATGGAAGCACTGTGTCAGCAAAGGCAGGTTCCAGCTGTGGCTCCAAGGCCTGGGGTCTGGGAGGCCAGAGCTCATCAGCTAGGAAACAGGGCCACGGCCAGCACCCCCTGGGGCCACCCTCCACGTGATCCCCATCTTCTGTTTTGGTCTCTGTGTCTGTTACTGGATAGGAGGCCAGTGAAGTGAGAGGCTTCAGAATCCAAAGGCCCCAGGGTGATGAGGGTTCAGGCAGAACATCTCAAAGTCCGTGGGTGTCACGCACACCCTCTTCCCAAAGACTGTCTGTCTCCCTCCCTTCTGTCACCTTCCAGCATCATAGCTTGAGTAAGTGCCAGCTTCCAGAGGGCACAGGAAAGAATCCTGTCCATTCTACATGCATGCACCTCAGGTGTCCAGTCCTCCTGGTATCCTCTTAGCTACTCAAACCAAAACGTGTGGGGGTCTCCAGTGCCTCCTTGCTGGCCTCTTCAATCCACCTCCCTGCCTGAGGTGCCTCCTGCTAACCAGTGCCAGACTGCAGCTGGACTGTGCACACGGCTTCCTGACTCCACGTTCAGTGACATCACCCAGGCAGCTTGCAATCAGCCAGCCGTGAAGTTGTTTACATCATGGAATTGTAACACTCATCGTGTTTGTTTTTAAGACTGCTGGCTTACCAACGCACCACTTCTACATCCCAAATTAGTTTGCCTCTCCCCGTCCCCACCATGACCACCTGACTTCAAGTTATCACCTCTCACTTCAAAAACGGCCTTCTCCCATTCCTGCTCCTTCCAGCACACTCTCTTCACTGCAGCTGAAAAGGAAGTTTAAACCTAGATTGGGCTGTCATATCCAATCCTTGCTTAACTTCCTACTAAACTTATAAGACAAGTCTAAGCTCCTCCCTGTGCCACAAGACCTGAGGGATCCGATCCTGTTTATCTCTTCCCTCCCCCTGTGGTGCCTGGGCTTGCACCATGCTCGCCTCCATTCTGTGCTGGACCAAACTGACTACCCCCTTATCTCAGGGCCTTTGCACATGTTCTATCTCTGTCTAGAACGTGCTCACCAGCACTTTGCCTGCATGGCTTAAATGCTACATCTTCACAAGGTACTTCCTGGACCAGGTTTCTACTGGATGGCCACACACATCCAATGCCAATTCACTCTATTACTGTTGATTTGGGTTTGCTTATAGCACCTTCACCCGTCATAAGTCTTTATTTGCTTCTTTATTTTGCCTATAGTCTGGAAACTCCCTCAAAATTATAAGTCCTCAAAGGATAGGAAGTATGTCTATTTTATTCTGCTAGGTATCACTATAGCCTGTTACCTAATAGACACCCAAAACAACATTTATTGGATGGATGGATGGATGGATGGATGGATGGATGGATGGATGGATGAATATGTCCTCAGAGCAGCTGAGAGACTAGGGGATCTGAACATGGAAGCCAAGGTGAGGCTTTAAGAAGGCTAGAGCCCTTCTGAAATCATGGAAAATCTTACATATCTGTAGATTTTCTTTCTCAGACCCTTCCAACTGTGATCCAAAAACAGCATCCTGTATTGAAAATCATGGGAGGAGAGAGATTTCCCTGGACAATGATCACCTTAGAATCGGTCTCTGCCTTACACTTAGCTGCTCACTGGACCTGGGCTCAGTATCATGAATAGAAAGTCAATAACTCTCCAACAAAGAGTGCTCGCCAGAGAGTTCTTTGGCTGTCTACTGGGACCTATGGCTGTGCACAAAGAGCAGGGACCCAGGAGGAACTTCTGAAATGGTTTGAGGCAGACCCGTGCCCTTGCTGAAAGCATCACAGCCTCCCAGTGTGCTCGGCAGAACCCAGAGCTGGGGACGATCAGACGCTGGCACTGTGCGTCCTCGACAGGAGGCAGGCTGGAGGTCCTGGCATCTTGGGGAGGAATCGGGAGATGGGGCGGGGGGGGGGCACTGCATTGACATGGTAGCAGCTGGAGGTCTGTACCACGGATTGCCCCCACTTGTAGATCAATACTTCACGCTCATATTGATCTCTATTGGTTTCCTCACTGACAATCAGCAGTTCCAGAAGAAGTGGTAAACATTCCCCAAATAAAAGAGACAACAAGGAACTCTGACCAGAGGCACATTAAAAAAAAAAAAGAAGAGGAAAGATTTTCTTTAAAATCATAAAATTTTTATAACAATAACAGATAATGGAGCAGCATTATCTTCAGAATGCAAAGGTAGCAATTAAATCTCTGTTGGCAAAATGTCCCCTACTTCCAGAGATGCACGCCCAACTTCAGAACAAAATCTCCTCTGTTTTGATCTCCTACCTCTGTGCTTATGGAATCTGCAAGGACTTGGCTGGGGGTGGCAGAGAACTCATCTGTTAGAAACCTTAAAAACAAAAGAAAAGAAAACATGAAAACGGGACTCAGGAGGGACTGATTACAAGGTAGCTCCAGATGTGGGTAGAGGAAAAAAGAATGCATTTTGCCAAACTGACAGAGCTCCTGACCTGTAGCTCCCTGAAGTCCAGCTATGATTCCCTATGGATAGGGAAAATGTGGTGTCTCTTTAGAATTTTCCCCCTTGACACATGGCAGGTCAACTTTTCCCAGCAGGAAGCAGATTTTTACAATAAAGCATTTTGATTTCAATGTATCCTTGTGTAAATTGGATACTCTGAGTCTAGACCCTCATATTTTTTAATACTTGATGGGTGGGAGTGGGGACATGCTGCTATTTTAAATCTCTCAGCAATTTTCTGAACCATCTTTGGAAGGGAAGACTGCTCTTTTATTTCCAAAAAAAAAAAAAAAAAAAAAAAAAAAAAAAAACCCAAATCATTTCAATGAGCCCTTTGACTTTACAAAGGAGAAGCCAAACCCTTATTTGGGAATGGAGAGGTTCTAACTAAGGAGATGTGAAATAACCTTGTGTGATAATGTGAAGTGTGTCACTGCTGTGCATGGAACTCACCTTTGAGCTGGGAGTGTAATGTGGGAAATGAGTCTAGGACTTTGTGTGGGGGGCTAGGGAGAAGCGGGCAGCATTCTTTCTGCTGATTCGAAAATGCTGCGGTTGATGGCAGGCAAGAGGTGGGTCCTGGGACTGGTGCACTGGATGCAGAAACATGGTATCAGGTTGAGGGTTAAAGAGAAGCACATCTAGCAGGGACCCGCGGCTATGGTGGACCTGGCTTCAGATCACAGCCTTCTTTCAACTTTGGTCCCTCCAAGCTTTCCGTGAAGTTTTGATAAACATGAAAGGAGCCTGATTTAATCCCACTTTAAGGAAACAGAGGAGGACTTTAACCCTTCCGGAGAATGTAACTGCAAAATGCTGGTGATGTGTGGAGGGCAGAGCATTGGTCTGTCTGAGAACAAGTACAGTGGATGTCAATGGATATAATCCTCCTCGGTTCCCTTCCCTGTCTTCATTCTTCTGGCATTAGAACTTCTCTTTCTAGCCTGAAGCCCTTTGCACACCAGACTTAGCCACTCAGAATGTGGTCTCCTACTAGCTCAATCCTGGCCAATACAAAGCTTCCCTGGGACATTCCCTGGAACCATCAGATGTTGGCTGAGAAAGTTGCTGGGGAGGTGCTGTAAGTACAGAGGGGCTGGTAGCTGGCTTTGGTCCATGTACGAGAGAGCCCAGCTGAAGAGGAAGAATGGTTGAGTTATTTATTCCTCTGGTTTCCTCTCTGCTCCACTGTTGCAAGATGGCTTCGTCCTCCTTCTGAAGCTCTCACTTCTGCCGTGGCTCCCTACAGCTCTCCTCCATGGAGCCCTGTAACTGCCCCCTCCCCCACACCTTCAGGTCCTGGGATGGAAATGGTTCTCCCATTATCACTAGCCCAGGGGTTCCTCGATGTGCCGCTCTCTGGACAATATCTCTGTTGATTCTTCTGTTTTGCCAGTTTGTGGTCTATTTCCTTCCTGAAGCCTGATCTAGCAAAGATTGGGCCTCTGTGGTCAAACAAGAAACAAGCCCTTCTATTGTCAACTGGACAATAATGGGAGTTAGTGAGCCCTAAAGAATGGGGCAGTTAGGAGCCACTTGTGTTATATTCATGACAAACACAAGTTATGAAGCGTGGTCTTTGCTCACAGAACCTCCTGAATTCTGGGAAGTAACCACATCTATCTGAAGTTGCCTCTAAACTTCCCTTAGCATGCTTATCTAGGGCTTGCCAGTGCTGACTCTTAAAAACCAGGCTGAGAGAATGACATCAGCAAGATGGTAGCACAGGAGGTCCCCTGTTCTTATCCACACACCCCCACCCCCCGCTCAGCAATAAAAACCTGGCATCTATCCACAGACAACAGTGCTTTTCTGGGAGCTTTGGGATCCAGGTAGGAAATTCTGAAACCCTATGCAGTCCAAGCACTATTTTGAGAATGGAGGCCCATAGCCAGGTGGCTGACTCACTGACTGCAGTCTCAACTATATACCCAGAAACAGGTCCATGCCCCTGCAGGCTCAGCTATCACGCCATCTGCCATCTCTCCTGTCACCAGCCCCATACGTCAAGGGCTCTGGGAGAAGTTATACCCATATCTGCACTGGCTAAGAGGCCCATAGACCTCAGTCCCAGCTGTGTACCTTGAAATGGCCAGCCCTTCTCAGCCATACACCAAGATCAAGTGGGGATTATCCTTGGGAGACAACGATGGTTCGCTATGTACAAATCGACAAAGGTGTTACACTGTATGAACAGGATAAAGGATAAAAGCCATATGCTCATCTCAACAGACACAGATGAAGCATTTGACAAGATTCAACATCGCTTCACGATAAAAACTCTCAACAAATTAGATTTGGAGGGGATGAACTTCATCGAAATAAAAGCCATATATGATAAACCCACATCTAACATCATACAATGGTGAAAATCTGAAAGCTTTTCCCTAAGATCAGGAACAAGACAAAGATGCTTACATTAAACTTACTACTGAAATCCTAGCCAGAGCAATTAGTCAAGAAAAATAAATACAATGTTTATAAATCAGAAGTTAGTTTGTCTCTCAGATAACATCATCTTACCTATAGGAAACCCTGAAGACTCCAACAAAAATCTCTTCAAACTATATTCAGTAAAGTTGAAGGATACGAAATTGACACAAAAAATCAATTACATTTTTATACACTAACAACAATGTGTCTGAAAAAGAAAATAATCTCATTTATAATAGGATCAAACACAATAAAGTACTTAGCAATAAATTTAACCAAAGAGGTGAAATATCTGTGTACTGGAAACTATAAGATATTGGTGAAAGAGGCTGAAGAAAACATGAGGAAATGGAAAGATAGCCCATGTTCATGGATGGGAAGAATATTGTTAGTGTCCATAGTACTTAAAACAATGTGCAGATTCACTGATATTCCTACCAAAATTCCAATGACACTTTTCACAGAAATAAAGAAAACAATCCTAAATTCACATAGAATCACAAACACCCAGAAAGCCAAAGCAATCTTGAGAAAGGAAAAAAAAAAAAAATGGTGTCATCACACTTCCTTATTTCAAACTGTTACAAAGCTATAGTAATCAAAACGGTATCATACTGGCAAAACAAAAACAAAACAAAATCAGACACATAGATCAACAGAACAGAATTGAGAGCCCATGGGGTGCCTGAGTGGCTCAATCGGTTAAGCGCCTGACTCTTGGTTTCGGCTTGGGTCACGATCGGCTCGGGTTTTGTAAGTTTGAGACACGCACTGGACTCTGTACTGACAGTGTTGTGGGGGCTCTTTGGGATTCTCCCTCACTCTCCCTCTCTCTCTTCCCCTCCCCAATTCGTGCTTCCTCTGTCTTAAAATAAATAAATAACCTTCAAAGAAAAAAAAAAAGAATTGAGTGTCTATGAATAGACCCATGCATATACTGTCAAGTAATAATACGTGACAAGGGAGCAAAGAATACTCAATGGAGAAAGATAGCATCTTCAATAAATGGTGTTAAGAAAACCGGATATTTTCATGCAAAAGAATGAAGTTAGGATTCCTATCTTATCCCATTCACAAAAAGTAGCTGGAAATAGATTACAAAGATTTCAGTGTAAGATCTGAAACCATAAACTCCTAGAAGAAATCATAAGAGAAAAGTTCCTTGACATTGGTCTTGGCAAGGCTATTTTGCATGTGACACCAAAAGCATAAGCAACAAAAGCAAAAATTTTAAAAAGCGGCACCATATCAAACTAAAAAGTTTCTGCACAGCAATAGAAATTATCAACAAAATGAAAAGGCAACGTACAGAATGGGAGAAAATAGTTGCAAACCATGTCCCAAATAAGGGGTTAATATCCAAAATATTTCAGAAACTCATACAACCCAATAGCAAAATCCTCATCATCCTCATCATCAACATCCCCTTTAAAAATGGGCAAAGGACCTGAATGGATATTTTTGCAAAGAAGCCCTGCAAATAACCAACAGATGCATAAAACAGTGGTCAACACCACTGAACATCAGGGAAATGCACATCGTGGGAAACCACAATGAGATATCACCTCACACTGAGTAGACTGACCATCATCATGAAAATTACAAGAGATAATGAGTGTTGGCAAGGGTGTAGAGAAATGGGAAGAACCCTCGTGCACTACTGGTGGAAATATAGATTGGTACAGCCATTACCATGGAGCCATTACCAGTACAACATGGAGTTTCCTCAGAAAGTTAAAAATAGTATTTCCACATGATCCAGAAATTCGACTTCTGGGTATATACCCAAAGGAAACAGAATCACTATCTGGAAGAGATATCTGCACCCCATATTCGCTGCAGCATTATTCACAATAGTCAAGACATGGAAGCAATCTACGTGCCTATAAATGCATGAGTAGATGAAGAAAATATGCTCCACAGGCAGACACACATTCTCTCTGTCTCTCTGTCTCTCTGTCTCTCTCTCTCAAGCATTAAACCCACAAACACACACACACAAACACACACACACACACACACACACACACACACACACACACACACACACTCAAAGTGGAATATTATTCGGCCACGAAAAGGAAGAAACCCTTGTCAGTTGCAACAACATGGATGCACCTTGAGGGCATCATCCTAAGTAAAATAAGTTGCATGGAGAAAAGCAGATACTGTGTGATCTCACTTATATGTGGAATCTGAAAAATCCAAACTCCTAGTAGCAAAGTAGGCTGGCAGTTGCCAGGAGCTAGGGGCTGGTTTCATGGGGAGATGCTGGTCAAAGAGCATACATTTCCAGGTGTTGATGAATAAGTTCTGGGGATCTAAAACACAGCATGGTGACTATGGTTGACAACACTACATTGTACACTGAAATGTTGTCATGGGAACAAATCTTAGATGTTCTCACCATAACAAACAAGGGAAGTCTGTGAAGTGATGGATGTGTTAACTAACTTTATTGTGGTTATCATCCCACAATATGTAGGCATATCAAATTATCACAGTGTACACCTTAAGTCTGCACAATTGTATAGACCAATTATATCTCAACAAACGTGAGGAAAAAAAGAAAAATAAAACCAGACCTGCCTGCTGAGCTCTCATTTATTAGCAAACAGTACCTGACGGGTAGGAAAGCTGCTTCGTCTCTCAAAGCTGAAAAAATGGCAAACACGTGCAGCCTCTTGTCGTGCACACGCACTGACTCAGCTCATCCCCTTCACCCCCATCCTACAGATGAGCAAACTGAGAGACTGAACCACTGCGCATGCGGACTCAGCGGGTGCTGAACAGAAGCAGGATTTGCTGAGCCTGGCGCTCTCCAGCATGCTGGTGGTCTCCCCTGCCTGTGTGGACATCCCTGTTTTTTCTACAAGGAACCAGCTGGTTTAAGAGGCTGGCAGGTGGCTGAAAGAGTTCATTCCCAATGCCTCTTGAACACCTTCATTTAACTAGATTTGGGACCGGGAACAGTTTGTAAACTGAGTTCAACACCCGAATTTTTTTTTTTTTCATTCATTCTTTGAGGTGAAAGTCACAAAATGTACAATTAATCATTGTAAAAATGAGCAATTCAGTGGCATTTAGTACTTTCATAATGCTGTGAAATCAGCACTCTATCTAGTTCCAAATATTTCTGTCAACTCCAGAGTAAAACCTGTACCGTTTAAGCAGTGTCTCTCCATTCCCCTGCTGGTCTTTGTCAATAAAGTTTTATTGGAACACAGCCACACTTACTGGATTACTTGGCAACTACCACCATTCTTGTGCTACAGTAGCAGAGATGAGAAGATAACAGTAGAGACCTAATGGCCCACCAAGCCGAAAATATTACTGTCTGGTCCCTTATAAGAAATGTGTGAAGCCTCTGAGCAGTGACTTAGAGCACTAGCTTTGATGTGGGTTGGCATCCTCACTCATCGCTTTGCCATATGACTTTGGGCGCCTCCTTCGCACTCTGTGCCCCACTGTGCTCCTACACAAAGCAGGCAGCCAATCTATGCTCTGTGCTCTGCATGGAAAGCACTTAGCACAGAGCCCGGCATTAGGCAGGCAATCAATGGAGGTCAGTACTATTATCTTGACATTTGTGCCCTTATTTGATGTTCCAAATGACCCTGGGAGCCCAGAAAGGAGATATCTTTGTCTCCATTGTGATGATGGGGAATGAGGGCTTGAAACGGATCGGACTTACTCAGGTCATGAAACAGTGACAGCCACAGCCACAGCCACAGCTGCAGCCACAGCCACAGCCACAGCGAGGGTCTTGGGCTCATTCTCCCGCCGCCTACACCCACTGGTCACCTTGTGCAGGGGCAGGAAGCAGAGAGAAAGAGCATCAAACCCAAAGATCCAACTCGGATGTGTCCCAGCCCTGCCAGGCTCTGGGAATGGCATGTGCCAGTTTGGGCATCTCAAGAACGTGCTGTGCACCTGAGAGTGGCTTCACCTCATTTCCCAGGTTCACGGATGTTGCTGACAGAGCGCCCACCTTGCAGAACCCCTGGCTGCCTCCATGTGGAGGACATGAAAGAAAACAACGTGTTTCTATTTCATCAGTTCCCTGCTCTCCTGAGCCTTCCTTCCTCTGGTCACATTTGCAAATTAAAATTAAACCCCACCAGGAAAGGGCTCCTCTCCCAGGCTTCCTGCTGAGCTTGTTTTGCTCTCTTTGAGGTTTACAAAGCTTCTCTTAAGCAAATTCTTTAAATCCTCTTCCAGAGCCTTGATGTGTTCACAGGGCAACTGATCCTGGCTCTGGGGTGAATCCAGCACTTTGTAAAGTTTGGGGGTGGGGTGGGGGGGATGATAGTTCAGCTCACCCTGCAAAAAGCCATTTTACAAACAGTCAGCACAGCCCTGCAGCCAGAGACCTGCTTCCTCACCAGCTAACAGAGGGAGGAACTGGGAATCGGCCAGATGATAGATGGCAATGCTCATTTCCTGGCACTTGAGCTATGGTGAGGGCTGGAGGGGCACTGGGGAATCTGCCCTAAGAGGTGAGCAAACAGCGAAATTCAGTCCTTCCTCTAACCCCTGCCTGGTGGTGTTTGCACAAAGGCAGGCAGGAGTGGTAATACCTTTAAAAGTTTGCCAGAAGCCAGAGGTGCTGGGTTTGATTGAAACTCTAGGAGCCTCTTACTTAGCAAGTGATTTCTCATCCCCCAAATACGCGTGCACCTCCTTGTCCAGGAGCCACACGGGTAAGTGGCCGGCCAGCTCGCGCTTGGAGTGGATTCAAGCGCTTTCGTCGTGCCAGTTATAAAAACCGTAATTTTGATTCTCTGACGAAGAGAAGCACACAGAGGCCAGGTTACTCTAAATTTCCCTCTGGAGACTTTGGCCGAGGCTTTGCTGACATGATTTGTCTTTGTCCAGTGCCACGCAGGCAGGCCCAGTATCACAGATCACCGCTTGTGTCTCGTACACACAGAGGAGGCCAAAGCCCTGTGCCTTGTGTGACGAAAGGCAACGTGATGGCTTGGTTGGGGTCAGCGGCATGGGACAGGCCAGCTGAGCCACTCCAGGCCTACGGACAGACAACTGAACATTCAGGTGGTAGCACCCTCTCTTCAGCTTTGGCTGCTCACAAATTATTGCCAACGAGATGGCTGAGAACAACAGACACTTACTGTCTCACCACCCTGAGGTCCAGAAGTCCAGGATCAAGGGCTGAGTGTGGCTGGTTCCCTCTGGAGGCTCCGACAGGGAACCAATCCCTTGCCTTTCTCCCAGCTGCTAGTGGCTACCACATTCTTTGCAGTCCACAGCCTGTAGAAGCGTGACTCCAGCCCCCACCTCCGTCTTCACACAGCTGTCTTCCCTCTGTGTCTGTGTCTCAAACTTCCCCCTCCCTTGTTTTATGGGGCCCCAGTCATTGCACTTAGGGCCCACCCTGAATCTAGGATGTTCTCACCTCGAGGTCCTTACCTTCATTACATCCGTAAGACTCCATTTCCAAATGAAGTCACATTCGCAGGTACAGGGGTTACCACCTGGACCTATCATTTTGGGAAACAACACCCAACTCAAGACCGTAGCCAAAGGGATGTGTTAGCCCCCACGCCTGTCCAGAAGTTCACTTTCTGTCCTCAGAAAAGGGACAGTGAGCAGGACAGAAAAACAAAGAACTGGGCCAGGACCCGGGTGCTGCTTTGTCCTCCCAGCCTCACTGCTTTCTCATTGTGTGACCTCTGGCTGATGACCAGTGGCTTGGTTTGCATGGTTCACGTAAGAACAGACACCAGCCAATTGGTTTGCCAAGAGATCGGAGAATCCAGGGAGGCGTCTGGCAGCTCACGTGTTCAGTGACTGCCGCTGCTTCCCTGACGACGGTGAGGTTGACGGAAAGGATGATGGGGTCATCTCTAAACCATGCTGTTCATAAGCAGTGAGGTCTTCGATTCTATTTGTGACCTGAATTAGTCATTTATTCATGAGCATTTGGGAATTAGACTCTAATGGATCGAAATTTCATCGGAAGAACGGGTTCCATACTTCCTGTTTGTTACAAGGGGGCTGGAAGGTGTCCCAAGGCCAATGGCGAGTGGAGAGGGGACGGGTTTCCTCCTCAGAAATGGGCGAGTCAGGAACAGTGACACTCAGGTCCGGGCTTCTTCATGCAGAAGTTAGCTCCCCACCCTGAGGGCCTCTCTCAGAAACCTCCCCTAGTTAACTGTCCCTACCTTCCTCCTCTACAGGGGTCGGGCTCAAAGTATGTAAGAATGAACATTCAGAATGCATAGGGCCTGCCAGATAAAATGCAAGGCACCTAGTTAAATCTGAATTTCAGAAAAACAACTATATTTCAGCCTAAGTATATCCTAAATGTTGCATGGACATAAGTTTCCTGAAGAGTCATTGTTTATCTGAAATCCTAATTTGACTAGACATTCTGTGTTTTTATTTGCTAAACCTGGCAACCCTGGGATGGAGGTCGCCTAGAAACAACCTGTGCATCCTGGCCGAGGGCCGACCATGCTGGGATCCTAAGAGAGAGTGGCAGGTTGCTTTGCCAAGGCTGGTGCCTCACCTCTCCTACCCTGCATGTGTCACTCCCTCATTAGAGATGGGCCCTGACACCTGTCCCTGTGAGGCAAGGGTTGGGGGGCTTGTGACCTGCTTATAACCAGCAGCAGAAATGGCGCGGTGTGACATCGGGGGAAACGCAGATGCCGTGTCGTGGCTGGGACACTGTCTTCTGGAGCCCTAAGCCACCATGTAGGAAATTCAAATATCCTGAGGCAGCCATACTGCCAGGAAGCCTGGGTCTGTGGACAGGCCACCTACAGGTGATCCAGCCGAGATCTAGGGAATTTCCACCACCAACGGTCATCCACACGAGGAAAGAGGCCTTCGGATGACACGAGCCCCCTGCCACTGAGCCAACCCCATCTTTGTAGTCTTCCCAATGAGACAGCACGGGTCAGAGACATGCTGACCCTGACGTGGCCTGCAAGGATGTCTGGGAGCGTAATGGAACAGCTTTTGCAGACCCCCGAGCTCTGGCATGGGGGATGTCTACTGCACAGCGGAACAAGGGGTCAACCAGTCCTTCAGTCATGTCCTGCTTTGCTCCAGCTCTAGTTACTTTTCTCCTGCCCCCACTTCATTCTGGACAAGGCCATGGTGGGCAGAACCACGGGCCCCCAGAGATGCCCTGAAACCCAGAACCAGTGCCTTTGTCAGCTTGTGTGGAAGGAGGATTACAGAAGGACTGAGGACTGTTCAGCTGATTCATAAATTCAGTGAGGCCACACGACACAAAAATCAATGTACAGAAACCTGTTGCTTTTCTATTCACTAATAATGAAACAGCAGAAGGAGAAATCAATAAAACAATTCCATTTACAACTGAACCAAATATAATAAAACACCTAGGAATAAACTATCCAAAGAGGTGAAAGACCTATACTCTGAAAACACTGAGGAAAGAAACTGAGGACGACACAAAGAAATGGGCAAATATCCCATGCTCATGGGTAAAATGTCTATACTACCCAAAGCAGTGTGCACATTTAGGGCAATCCCTGTCACATACCGCCAGAATTTTTCACAGAACTGGAACAAACAATTGTAAAACTTGTACAGAACCAAAAAACACCCTGGATAGCCAAAGTATCCTTGAGAAAGTAAACCAAAGCTAGAGGCATTACAATTCTGGACTTCAAGATATAGTACAAAGCTGCAGTCATCAAAACAGTATGATACTAGCACAAAAATAGGCACAGAGATCAAAGGAACAGAACAGAAAACCCAGAGACGAACCCAGAATTATGCGGCTAATTTGTGCTGGGCATGGCAGGAAAGAATATCCAATGGGAAAGGAGAGTCTCTTCAACAAATGGTGCTGGGAACATGGACAGCAACACGCAAAAGAATGAAACTGGACCACTCTCTCCCACCATACACAAAAGTCAGCTCAAAATGGATGAAAGACCTAAATGGGAGACGTGAGACCATAAAAATCCCAGGAGACAACACAAGCAGTAAACCTCCTTGACACGGACCGCAGCCACTCATCCCTAGACACGTCACCAGAGGCAAGGGAAACAAAAGCAAAAATGAACTACTGGGACCTCATCAAAATAAGAAGCTTCTGCATAGTGAAGGAAACAGTTATCAACAAAAAGGAAACCAACAGAACAAAAAGATATTTGCAAATGACACATCCGATAAAGGGTTAGTATCCAAAATGTGTTTCTGTATTTCTACACTCCAACACCCAAAAAACAACTAATACAATTAAAAATGGGCAGAAGTCATGAACACATATTTCTCCAAAGAAGACATCCAGATGGGCAACAGACACATGAAAAGACGTTCATCATTACTTGTCATCAGGGAAATGCAAATCAAAACCACAATGAGCTATCACATCACACCTGTCAGGATGGCTAAAATCAACAACAAAAGAAACAACAGGTGCTGACGAGGATGTGGAGAAAAAAAAAAAAAACCCGTGTGCATTACAGGTGGGAATGCAAACTGGTGCAGCTACGCTGGAAAACCCTATGGAGGTTCTTCATAAAGTTAAAAACAGAACCACCCTATGCTCCAGCAATCGCACTACTAAGTATTTATCTAGAGGAGACAAAAGCACTAATGTAAAGAGCTACAATGCACATCTGTGTTTATATAGCGGCAGCATCTACAAGAGCCAAATTATAGAAACGGCCTAAGTGTCGCCTGATTGATGAATGGATAAGGAAGATGTGGGATATATATACACTGGACTACTATTCAGCCACAAAAAAAGAATGAAATCTTGCCCTTTGCAACAACATGAAAGGAGCTAGAGAGTATTATGCTAAGTGAAGTAAGTTGATCCCAGAAAATCTAATAATGCCATATGATTTCACTCATAGGTGGAATTTAAGAAACAAAACAAACAAGGAGCTAAGAAAAAAAGAGACAGACAAGAATACCAGACTCTTAAGTACAGAGAACACTCTGACGGTTACCAGAAGGGGGGCAGTGAGAGGATGGGGATGAAGGAGGCCACTTGTCCTGATGAGCACCAGGTGATGCACGGAGGTGCCAAAGCACTGTACCCCACAGCTGAACCTAATTTAACGGTGTATGTTAACCAACGGGAATTAAAATAAAACTTTTCAGAAAGGTCATTAAGCTGATTGTGAGATGGGGAGATTTTCTGGGTACCTCACGAAATCCCAAGGATAAGGAGCCGAAGCGGAAAAGTAAGAACTCTAGAGATGGCAGCACAGGAGGGACTCTGACCAGTGCCATGGCCTTGAGGAAGGAGGAAGAGGCCACGAGCTGATGAGGCAGGAGTCTCTTGAAGCTGGAAAGGGCCAGGAAATGGATTATCCCTAAAGCCTCTGGAAGGAACCAGCCCTCCCCACACTTGACTCAGGACTCATGACAGACTTCCCTCTAGAACAGTGAGATACTAAATTTGTGTTCGAAGCCACTGAGTTTGTGGAACTCCGTTATAGCAGCCATGGGAAATGAATAATGGTTCGATGCTTTAGAATTTCTAATGAACAATGAAACTTCTAACTCTAATGAGGCCCGCAGGAGATGGACCCTTCCCACCCCTCCTTCCCTGAGGCCTGGGCCCCACCTCCTCCCCACCAGCCAGGATCCATCCCACCCCCAGTCTGTAGACCTTTCCGACCCAGTCTGTCCACCAGACATCGAGCCTGCCCCCACACTCGCTCTCAGTTCTGCCTCCCCAAAGCTTCCCGCCTTAGTGGGCAAGGGGTGGACCACCTGCTTGTGACACCAGTACCGCTCACCTGTCACCGACACTTGCAGGCTACCTGCCTGGCACCTCCCACGGCTAGCTCCTGCTCCTCCACCCCTCCCAGTACCTTCCACGCCAACCACGTGAGTCTTCTGTATTTTCTCCCCAAGTTGCGAGAGCCCCTGTCCCAACCACTTCCCTCAGCTCTTCCTCTGACAAATTTGGGGCAAAACGTCCCATCTCATGAAGAGAAATTGTCTGAATCCTGACGGTACTTTGAATGTGGCTTCGACTTCCGTCCTGTTGCAAACTGGAGCCCACTCACAGAAAAATAAAGCAGAGCACCCAAGAACGTGCCAGAATAGCTTAGTTGGTCAATAGACATCAGAGACCCAAACTGTACCAGGCACGCCCACCAGTAAGACACCTGTGAAAATCATTTAGTCCAAAATGTGTACGTTGGACACATATGGACTCCAGTCTCTGATTTCAAGTTTAAATGGGGGAGAAAAAGCTATTTCAGATGAATGGTCCGTTTACTGCGAACTTGCTCTTAATTCAGTCTATAAAAATGTAAAGGGATGAAATAATTTACAAATTCAGCTGCTTACACTCAGCAATAATTTACAGAAACGTACAGGATGAGGCCTCACAAGTGACTTGTTTCCCAATCTCCTTTCCATTTCCTCATGCCTTTTGAAAATAGACATTAAAGGTTACTTTCCAAAAAACAAACAAACAAACAAACAAACAAACAAACTGTAAATATATCATCCAGACTGAATATTACCAAAGATTCCTGTAAGGACTTGTCTTATATTAACATTTTAAGCACAGTTGCTGGGGTTAATTAGTTTTTGGACCCTGAAAAATTTTAAGTGCCGCTGATGACTTACTTCCAACTGATAATTTTGTGTGAGAAACAGAAAAAGAATAACAAATAGACAGTGAATAAATACATTCTTCATATTCTTTCTTATTAGTATAGAGAATATATTTCTGAAATTTAATTAAATATCAAGATGTCCACAAGATCTATAATAAACCACTTTGCAAGACCTCTAAATGTCAAGGAAAAGCACATTTTACATGCAACATCCCTCCCCCCGCTCCCCGGTAAATCTATGAAGATTCAAGACTTTTTTTTTTTTTTTTAAATCTGCAGAACCCACAAGTACATATTTTATCTCAGAAATGCTTTCCAAAAACTTGGGAGTAGCTTCTTGTTTGCAGTATGACAGAGTGGAAAGTTCTTAATTTATCAAACAGCGGTTGGGGTCATTAGTTTTAGAGATATCCCAGAGGCTTTAAAATAATGCAAGAGCTGCGGACTTAAAGTTCAACATGGCAGAGCTTGAGGAGAGGGCGATAAAGAATCTCTTTGGCCATTTTTCCGCCGTCCCCATGCAGATACGCTAGGTCCCCGGCGATACTCAAAGCGTGCGGGAAAGAAGGTGGCACTTGGGGAGGAGAAAAATGTAAAACAGAACCAAAAATAAAGGCATTTGTCAGCCCCGATGGCTTTATCACCTTAATAAGTAATGATGTCTCTGTGCCGCGGTCCCCACGTGTGGCCACATCTTCCCGGTGGCAGCAAGAGGTGAGGGGCGACAGGAACGTGACACAGAAGGCCAATGAACCACACGGGGTGGGAGTTTCACCTTTTTGGTGGTCTCTTATCCCTTCTTCCTACACGCAAGACAAAGTCTCGTTTCACTGCCAACAAGTCTCAGATGCTTGCCAATGTCCTTCACCACAAAAAGGGACATCCGGCCCGGAGTCCCTGGCAGGCCACCAACTCCGGGAAGCATTCTGTCATTTGGTCCACCTTGCCCTATTCTCTTCAGAGCTCCTTCCCTTCAGGGCAAGTGCTGCTGATTTTCCAGGCAGTTGTGCTGTAAGGCTGTGGCCCAGGACCAGGTGCAATGATTCACCTGCTCATTAACATTTGAGAAGCACCTGTCCAAAGGAGGAGCCGGCACATTTTCCGCCAAGGGCCTGGGAGTCAACACTCAGCCTCTGCGGGCCATCTGGCTTCTGTCCCAGCTGCTCAGCTCTGTCCCTGTTGTCTGAAAACAGCCACGGACAGTACGTGCATGGCTGAGCTCCTACAAAAGTTTATTTCTAAGAACAGACAATGGGCCAGCTTTGTTCTGCAGGCTCTAATTTGCTGACCTCTGGTCTGAAGTTGTCTCTACAAAATCAATGTATTTTGTTTTTGTTTTCGTTTTTGTTTTTTTACTGTGTATTTTGTAGAAGAAAATGTGAAGCAAATAGTATCCCAGGAATACTCTGCTGTCCAGTGGTGTGCTGGTAAATGTTTAACAACTGGTGGTCCAGACGTTAAAAAAGCCCCACTTGTAGCAACTACAGATTCCCTGGGGATAAATATTCCCACCACAGCCAATTTCCAGCTATGCACATATATCACTGAACACTAATCTATTAGGGCTCTCCAGACAAGCACACCGGTATTTATACATAAAATGTATTTATCCCATTATACCTTTACACTTATCCTATTATTTATCCTACTTAGGAGATAGGAGAAATTGGCTCATGTGGTTATGGAGGCTGAGAATCCCCACAACCTGCCACCTGCAAGCTGGTGACCCAGGCAAGCCCATGGGGTAGTTCCAATCTGAGCCTGAATGTCCGAGAACCAGGAGATCCAAAGGTGTAACTTCCAGTCCAAAGGGAGAAGAGCCAAAGACTCCCCAGCTCAGTCAGGCAGAGAGAAAAGTCGACCCTCCACCTTTTTGGCCTACCCAGACCCTCCAAAAACTGTGCAATGCCCATCCAAATTGAGGTGGCCACCTGCTACATTCAGTCTAAGGATCCACATGCTAATCTCTTCTGGAAACACTCTCCCAGACACACCTGGAAGTATGTGCCAGTTATCCGGGACCCTGAGGCCCAGTCAGGTAGATATAAATGCACCATCATGGCAGAATCGGGAAGGGACATGCACAATCAGCTCTCTCGAGCAGTGCAAAAACCTTGAAGGTGCTTCTACTGGGTGGGGTGGGGTATGTCCAACACATCTCGTTCACCTGGAGCCTCAGAATTGACCTCATTTGGAAACAGGGTCTTTGCAGATGTAACCAGGTGACGATGAGGTCATAGTGATCTGAGGTGGGGACTAATCCAAAGCCTGGTGTCCTTCTGAGAAGGGTAAAGTTTGGACACCAAGGCACACAGAAGGAAGATGTGAGGACGGTGAGGGTTGTCTGCCCAGTAAGCGGTAACTGCATACTCATGAGGCAGGACTCAGGGGTGTGTGGATATGGCGGAGTCTGGGAAACACAGTGCTAGGTCACACAGGCAGTCAGTGTCACGATGGGCATTTGAGCTCAGATGTGCCCCTTACGAGAGCCCACATCCTTAGCTCTTTGACTATGTGGCTTCTCAGAGGGGAATGCAAAGGTCTCCATTAGATTATTTTTTGTGAATTGAGATTTCTTGGCAATTTCCTTCAGCATGTCCTGAAATCACCGAGCAGGTGGAGGTCTCTTTCCTGACCCCTGGCAGCACATTTGCCTTGACCGGCCTTCTGTCTAGAATATTGTGGTTGCCATAATTACAAACGTACTGTGGCAGTCACAAGTGTGTCCTGTGTCATTTCTGCATGTGTGGCACAGAGCTCTTTCTCCCCCAGTGCCTGCCAAGTGCTGCGTAATCACCCAGCCACCATGACCCCCTTAGAGGACTCCTCTCTCTGGCCCATTAAAGCATCCTGAGCCCCTGCTCATTTCCTGCAGAGAATTCTGCTCACCATACATGCTTGTCTTCACCAGGGCTGTGAGAGCCATGTTCTATTCATAATGACACAGAGGCCCCCAAACACAGGGTCTGGGATGGCCCCTGTGGCCATTCCACCATGGATGTCACAGAGTCAGCAGCAACAGCAAGTGAGGTGATGGCCTGTTTCAGTTGAAAATCCAGCTGGGTCCACGTTTTCCCCACATGTAATGAGAAGTAATTCCTTACATGCAGTGTTTTGAGTGTTTTGAGTGCTGTCAGAGTCTAGACTTGAAGAGTCACAAGAGGAAGCAGGTCCGATTCAGGTCAGTTTGTTGGGGGCAGGACAGCCCATGGATGTAAGAGTTTCCTGGGTGAGGGGTTGGAACGGGACCGCAGATGAACAGGACAGAGGCAGGTTGGCCCTGGAGACCCTCACTTCCAGGACCACGGGGAGAGCCCCTGTCATGCGTTTATGCTCACACACTCTGCAAAACCTGCAAGGGGAAGACACTTCAATATCAGTCGGTTCAGACCACGGTCTCATGCTCTCTGACTCCCCTCTTTCACGTCTCCCTCACACCAGATGGTGTTAACGGGACTTGGCACGCCTGGGACACACTTATTAGGGTTTAGTGGCAGCTTCGTACAAATTCACCTCCACGAAGAGCTCCATGATGCCAGCCAGCCCGGAGCAGCAAGGCCAAGCCTCCCACATCCTCTCTCGTGGGGTCCAGGGCCAGATGCCGCTTCAGGACACAGGTGCTCAGAACCACGAGTACACCGCAGAAGAGAAACAAGGCTTGGGACGTGTGGAGCCAGGAGCCAGGGGGCAGGAAATCCTGACCACAGGAAAGACACTGTGAAGACAGGACCCAGTTCTCATAAGCTGTCAGCAGCAACTAGTCAAAATGAGCATTGTCTCCTGCAAGGGGTAATGTGTAATGCATAGATATGAGCATCGGCACACCATTTATTTTTTTGATGGGCTGAAATGGAATTCAACAGAATTCTTGTGTCCATAGGGCAAAAACTTGTCTGATGTGACAGTGAGCGTGTCCGTGAGTCGATCTGCATGTTGTGTGCAGTCCACTCTCCATAATAATATGAATAACAACACTTTTGGGCTGCCTGGGTGGCTCAGTCCGCTAAGCATCTGATTCTTGGTTTCAGCTCAGGTCATGATGTCACGGTTCATGGGATCGGGCCCCCTGCTTGGAATTGTCTGTCTTCTCTCTCTCTGCCCCTCCCCCACTCATACTTACTCCCTTTCTCAAAACAAATAAATAAACTAAAAAACAAAACAGAACGCTTTCACCCAACCACACTACAAGTCACATGGAATTGGCTTTCTATTCTCGCTGTTGAAACAATACCACACAATCTTTGTCACATGAGAAGGCAACAAGTGTGCAAGAGAAAAACGTAGGAGGAAAATCCATTACATAATCAGGCAACCAAGTAACTTACAAATTCAATAGTTTTCTAGAATTTCTGATTTTTTTAAACACATCAGCTTTTTAGAATTTAAATCAACCCCTTTCCTAACCGTTTTTGAAGGTCATTTTTTATTGTTTTTTAGTGTTTATTGGGCAGGGTGGGCAAAGAGAGAGGGAAAGAGAGAGAATCCCAAGCAGGCTCCATGCTCTCAGTGCAGAGCCTACTGTGGGCTCGATCCCATAAACGGTGAGATCGTGACCTGAGCCGAAACCAAGAGTCAGACTCTTAACTGACCGAGCCACCCAGATGCCCACATGTTCTTTTTTAACTTTAATTTTGAGCCCAGGGAACCTGTATCTGAAAGGACTGACTTGTCCATGCATTTGCTCAGTAGGGAGCACTGGTTCCACAGCAGGTGCCATGAGGCACAGCAGCCAAAAAGAGCAGCAGGCCTTCCTCTCTCGGAGAGCGTGTTCCCACGGAGGGCTCAGATAGTCAACGTGGAGACAGATAAATATAGGACTGTGGCGGGGGGGAGCAAATTGAACTGGTCAGGGTAACCATCACGGAGCCCAGTGAGGTCGTGATGTTTAAGCAGAGACAAGAATGGGGAGGGACCACAGGCAAAGCTGGGGAAGAGCAGTCCAGGCAGTGGAGTCGCACGTGCAAGTGTCCTGAGGTTACAGGGCGGGAGGGAGTTATCTTGTTCTGGGAAGAGGAAGAAGGCCAGCAGGGTTGCAAGGATGGCAGGGAGGGGTGGGTGCTGGGGAGAGATGGGCTACGTCTGCCATGTGTTAGCCCTCTGTGTGCACAGCCACCATCACGTACACATGTGACCTTGAGTGGGACTGATACAGACCCCCGTGTTCTCCCTCCGGCAAGTTTCCAAACTCACCCTCAGCCCGTTCTGGTTACATGCAAAAGCCTTCTCAACCAGGCACCCCAGAATTCATGTGCAAGCATGGCTCTGAGTGACAAGCCTTGCCAACGTGGGCGCAGAGCCTTTCAATTCAGGATCTTTCATGTGACGTGTCAGCCTGCTGGGTCGACCTAAGGGCAGCCAGGCAGAGACACGGCACCATCTGGACACCTTCTCCAGACGCCAAAGCTGAATGGATCCTTTCACAACCTGGAGACCACGACCCTTCCCCGAACACCACAAGCCAATTAAAACCCCGATTTCCCTCCTCCAGAGACTTAATGCAGAACCAGTCCCTAGGTGCACGCTCAGGAGTCTGCATTCTGGTTCCTCTTTGGTAATGGTGACTCCAGCCCTGTGCTGCTCTCAGAGTGCTGTTCTTACTGGAAGGGAGGCTGTCTGGAGGGACCAAGAGAAGGTGATGTGCGCAAGATCCCTGTTTCCCAGTAGCCTGCAGTGGAGGCAGGCATACCGATGTGGCCGCCCAGGGAGCCTGACACATGGCACCTGTAGATTCCACTCCAGGCGCCAGGAGAGACTCTCCCCACGACCTTGACACAAGCTGGGGAGGAGCCCTTTGGAGGACAGCTGGGTCCTTCCCTACGAGGTGGTTGTGAGTACAGTGGCTGCCACAAAAGACAACATGGGGAGGACCACCCATCCCAGCTGCAGTGAGCGGCCACCTCTACCCTCCATGGGACGCCATAGGCACATCTGCTGATACGGCTCCAGGGTCCCTGGTCTTCATGGCCTTGTCCCCGCAAGCCTCAAACCCCCAGAAGGTGGGAGCCATGTGCTGTTTGGTTCTGCATGGTTTCAAGCAGCCCCACCACGTGACAGGAGCCCAGAACAGCTGAGGGAATGCAGCGAGTCAGGACCTGGCTCGAAGACACAGAGATGCCGTGGGTCAAAGGTAAAGCCGCAGCGCCTATAAAACCTGGAGCATCTGTTGACCTGAGCTCACCTGACAGCTGTCACCATGAGCACATAAACACACCTCTGGGCCACCGCTGCTCCCCTGTATCTCTGAGCACACACTAAGGCATCAACACAGATGTCGAATGACCACGCCGACCGCCAGTCTTATCTGGGCAGATGTCCATGAGAAATCCAACATTTGGAGAGAGAAACTGCGATCATCCAAGTGGGAAGCCCACCGGACAGAGAAGGCAACATGGGCAGGCTTGGGCAGGCATGGCTCTACGAGACACTGTCCCACGGCACTGGGGTTGGCTGCCATCTGCAAGGGTCCACGTGAAGCCAGAGTGCCCTCCACCTCTCTGTGTGGTGTCCTGCCTTTTGTCGGGGTGGCCATTACATCACAACTGACCAGGAACAAAGCGTGGATATTCCCATTAGCAAAGCCGCTTCCTGGTCTGTGGGTTGGGATAGACTTTGCGGATAGAAAAGCGGAATATCGTATTTGAGGATCAGTTTGTTTTCTACAGAGGAGGCACAGGCACAGACGAGACCCCCAGTGCCAGCCCCATGCCTGCCAGATGGGCCTTCTTCCAGTCCGTGCCTCTTTTACTGGGTTCCCAACCCTGGGCCTAGCACTGTGCTTGGCAATGGGGGGCCTGCAGGCCTCTTTCAGCATGGTGGTTAGTTCTGGTGAGGACAACCAACCAGAGTGACCAGCCAGAGCAGGCGTGTGAAGTGGCCACACTCGTGATCAGTGCCACACAGGACAGCACATAGGACGCCACATGGGATGCCACACAAGACAGAGCAACAGAATCAAAGGGAAGGCCAAATTAGGGGTGGGGTGGGGGGCAGGAGGGCCTCTCAGGGGAGATAAAACCAAGCTGAGACCAGAGAGAAGGTGCAGCTGGGCGAATAGAATAGGACCTTCTATAAGCAGGCGCAGCATGACCAAAGGCCCCGTGGTGTGTGTGTTGCGGGGACACACCTGGTCTGCAAGGGACCTGGAGGGCAGCCAGTGTGGCCGCAGCATGGGGTGGGGGATGATCTAAGGCTGGACACCACAGTGGGGGGGTCATTGTGACCGAGGGCCTATGGGCAGGACACGGAGATACCATTTGGCGAGGGCCCAGCTTTGACAGGAGTCCTGGGGAGTAAAAGGGGAAGGCACGTGCGATGCTTTTCATGCTGTCCGCAAAACTCACGTCTGCAAGGGCCCTGCGGTATGTGTATCTGAGCCTGGCTGGCTGTGTGCTGTGTTGGCCATGGCCTCCTCAGCAGTCCTCAGGCAGGGCTCTGTTTTTCCTGAGCTGCTGCCCATCAGCATGAACTCCCCTCTCCGGCTTGCTCCACCTCATCTGTTCCCACTTTCCCCAAGTCACCGGAGCTGGGGCTGGAAACGGAGGACAGGAGAGAGAACCGCCTGGTGTGGAAGAAAGTTCCAGAACTGCCTGTGGATTAGTTTCCCCTTTCCAGGTTTTGTACCTTAGAAATTCATCATTCCCTTCTTCCCCTTTCGGGTGAGACAGTTCTCTCATGTGCTGCTGAGAAGATAATTCGGAATTCTGTGTATTCTAATGCGGTTCAAAATGTCTGTGTCTAGCATTTGAAAATAGCTCTGGGCGTTAAATGGTGGCAGCCAGAAAGCTTCCGGAACCGGTGTCTCATCCTCTCCTGGTCTGCCAGCTGCTGCATCAGTCTGTCTGTCTGCATCTGCATGAACAGCGGGCTCCTTCTGCAGCAGCTTGCGGGGCAGTGCCCTTGGGGTGGTTTGGGATGTAGGGAGCGGGTGCGCGGGGGCTCTCACTGGGGCATGTGCACGCTGCATGCCCGTGTGCTAAGCACCACGCTGGGCAACAAGTTCACAGCAGGGAAGGGGCCTGGCCAGGCCCTGTGGTCTAGAAGCTCAGTCTGACAGGAACACGCTTTAGGGAAGGTCGCTCACAGTCCCCCTGGTGAGGGGCTCCTGTCCCAGCCTCACTCGGGGAAGCCATGAAAGATCTGGACTGAAAGTGGCTCAAAGACCAGTGTGAGTGAACAGCAACAAGGAAGGGGAGGCAGGGAGGAGGAGATGCTGCTGGTATGAAGTCTGAGGTCGGAAAGCCAGGGGCCCAGAGTGATGCAGCATCCGTGGGTGAGCACCTGGGGCAGATGTGGGGAGGAGGGCAGCAAGCCAGCGGTGGGATCTCAGAGACATGAAGGCCCGGTCAGGTGGACAAAGCTGGGGTATGGAGGGGAGACCCGGGGAGCACCAGTCACGAGATCAATGTCCACACCCGTCTCCTCGGTACACCTTGGACAGGTGGGCAGGTGAGAAGCTGGACAGATGAGCCTGAAATCCTGTACCAAACACAAGGCTCAGAATGCTATGGCCCAGCCCCCCACTGCAGCTTCTTGTAATTGCTATTTCCGCTTCCTCTGTGACTCCCAGCCATGAGGACTGGCTTCAGGTCAGTTGAATTCTAAACTCCCGCCTGCCCCAGGACCTTTGCTCATGTCTTTCCCTCTGCCCAAAACAATGGTTCTTTCTCTCCCTCTGAGCAGTCATCACCGCCTCCAGAAAGGCTTCCCTGCCCTCTCCCTCTCAAGACTAACTCAAATCCTCCTATCATTCATTCCTGCGGCCTTCAAACTTTATGTGAAATTATATTCGTAAAACCCATTACTTGCCTTCTCTATTAAATTCCATCTCTCTGAAGAGAGACAAGTGTCACATCTAGTTTTGCTCAACGTGCAATCTACAGCACAGGAGTGAAATCAGCACTATTTAGCAGACAAATGTGTCGACCAGTGATGCTCTGACAAACCAGCCCATGGGGAGAGTGAGGTACCCACCCTGTAGTGGGTGTGTTTCCTCTGGGCCCTGGTGGGTGGCGGGGAGAGGCAAAACTTCCTTCAGTCACCAGAAAAAGTCACCACAACCCCCTTCTCTGGGATCCAGGCCTCCGCTGATCTCTTCCCATCCCCCGGACTAGGACCATTTCACTGAATTTGGAAAAACTAAGTCACTCAGTTTGGCATTTTCTCCGTAAACAAAGAGGAGATGAAAAATTTGGACTGAACATGTCTTGTAAACAGCTTTCAGTGTGAAAATCCAACATCAAAATGCAGAGACTACCGGCTCTCCCCAGCTCCTCGGGCATGGGCTTCCTCATCACATTTGGGGAACATTTCCACCGGTGCCAGGGGCTGGGACACTCGAACCACAGCCACCGCAGAGCACGTCTGTCCCTACACGGCTGACGTCTTTATTCCACCCGTTCTTGCCCAACCGCCCAGGGGGCAGCCCCAAGAAGGGGTTCTTCAGCCAGTGTCCACCCTTGCTCCAAAGGGAACTTCCTGGATTTGGACTGAACATCGGGAACCAGACTACCTGGTCCGGGTCTGCTGTAAGCCTGGAGTCACCTGTGTATCTAAAGTTCAAGCCAAAGGAGTTCCACTGCACTGCCAAGGCCTGCCAAGCATTTGTACCGGAGCCCGGCCCGGTGTGCTAACCTGCCTGGTGTGTGTCTGGGCATCGCGATGTGCCGGTGACAGGAAGAGCCATGGAAATACCCAGAACGAGGAACAGTGAATGCAGGATGCTCCAGCCCGGGACTGCCTGGCCTCTTCTGAGAATCATGCCCCCAGAGGACAAAAAGGGGAGGCACAGGGGCTTAGAGACACGGCCCAGCCCCCTGGCCCACTCTCTGCCCTCCTGCCCTCCACTCAGCTCAGGAGGGCCTCCACCAGGCTTGGCTGCACCAGGAGCTCGCGGGGCAAGAGTGGACACCAATGGGTCTAATCCAGAATGCCCTTGATGGCCGAGACACATTCATTCCCCCAAAGAAACTGGGGGTGCCACTGTCCAGACTGTCCAGAGGAGAGGGCTCAGTGCGGAAAGGGTAAGAAGCAAATATCCCCCATGAAAATCAAGTCAAAGTTCTCTCACAACACGGGTTTCCCAGCAATTCTCAATAGGATCTTGACACAGGGCTATAAAATAATATCCAGGCAACAATTTTAAACCTTCCGTATTTCTCCTATTTCAGATCTAATTGATGTTTCAGAAAAGACAAGGCTCATTTAAGGGGTGGTGTCACACAGGCGCTTTCCCAGGACAAACAGAAGAAACTCCACCAGGATCTAGGCACAGGGACACATCCCTGGGCAGGACGGGACCTCAGATGCTGCACAGACAGCACTCACACTTGGCAGCATAAAAAATGAGAAATTTTACATAGCAAATGCCTTTGCAAACACATCAACAGGTAAATGAAAGCCTTGTGGGTTTTATTTTGTTTTAATTTTTTAATACTTATTTATTTATTTTTGAGAGAGAGAGACAGAGTGTGAGCAGAGGAGGGGCAGAGAGAGGTGGAGACACAGAATGTGAAGCAGGCCCCAGGCTCGGAGCTGTCAGCACAGAGCACAACGGGGGTTCAAACCCACCAGCTGTGAGATCACGCATGGTCTGAGCCCCCCAGGTGCCCCTAAATGAAGTCTTTGTAAAAAAAATAAATACGGATCTTCCTGGACTCACGATGGGGTTGTATCCCTATCAACCCATCCTTAGTTGAAAACATCGTTAAGTCTAAAATGCATGCATACACCTGACCTCCCACACCTCAGAGCTCAGTCCAGCCTGCCTTCCATATGCAAGAACAGTCGTGTGAGCCCATGGCTGGGCAGGACCGTTCATCCTAAATCCTATTGGATCAAACAGTGCTGACTGCCTCGTGGAATGTACCAAATACTGTCCTGAAGTGGGAGCCAGAGGGACGCCTGGGTGCAGAGTGGCCACCAGCGTATGGGTTGGTGACACTTGAGGTCATGTGGCTAACGGGAGCCCGCGTTGCCCCACATCCTAGGAGATGATCGGACCACACATCACTAACCCAGGAAGAGGTCCAAACCCACAATCCCAAAGACGCTTTCCACTGAGTGCATGTTGCCTTCACGCCACGGAAAAGACGAAAAACGGTGAGGTCAAACCATTGGCAGTCTGGAGCCATCCGCATTTGCAGCAGATAAGAAGCAATGGGTGAACAGCTCCAACACGCACAGACCTCTGACAGAAAGGACAAGAAGAAACAACCCAGCCATTAGTCAATCAACAAAAGGATGTGCACAGTCAGTAAACCTCAAGAGCATCGCCAACCGACCGGCAAACGTGAAAACAATTCTCAAACTCACTCGTCTTCAGGAAAATCTCATTAAAGCCACAGGAGTCATCACTGTACCCTCATCACACCGGCAATGATTTAGTGGAGTAGCCGCACCCAGAGCCGATGGAGACCCAGGCGGAAAGATCACCAAGGCCTCTGTGTGGCTGGGGGAAGGTGCGCCCCGGTCCCTGCAAGATCCCTGCGGCTATTGGCTCCACAAGACGAGGGTGACAGTGGAAGCTGCCCTTCCCACCGCCCCGCCAGCAACGCGGACCACTCATCTCTTAACCTTTCATTCGGGAGAGACTTCTTCAGCATATTTTGTGCATTCGCGCAAACCTGTTGAATGACACACATGGCATGTCACAGGCTACAAGCTGCTCGGTGACACCGAGGAAGGTTCCAGAAGAAAGTCATCCCCGCTCGCCGCTGATGCCACCACGCTCCCCATCTTGTAAGCAGTCGTGCAGGAGCACTGGATGGTTGCTCAGCCCCCCCCCCACCGACTTAAGGAACCTGGGAGTCTAGCCAAAGACGGGCCCCCCAAGGTCCTCCCAGGAACTCTCACCTCCTCGCCACCTCTGCCAGCAGGACACAAGGAGATGAAAGATGTGTCGTCGTCGATGCACCTGGAGGTCTCAGTTGGTTGAGCGTCTGCCTCTTGGCTTCGGCTCCGGTCATGATCCCAGGGTCGTGTGATCCAGCCCCGTTATCGGGCTCCATGAGCCTGCTTAAGATTCTTGCCTCCTGTCTGCCCTCTTCCCCACTCGAGCTCTCTAAAAATAAAAAGTGAAATTAATTTTTTTTTTAAAAAGATGATGTGTAGCAGGTTCTCTTTCTCTCCACTGGCTGTTCCTCATCCACTTGGAATACGGTGATTTCAATCCCCGAGCTTCTAACCCTGCTTTGTCCTCACAACCTTCGACTTCTCCTCACCTCCAAATTTCTCAAAGACACAGCACCAGCTTACTGTCTGAGTTCTTTCTGTTCACGCATCCACCACTCTTTGTGCCCCGGCTTCCTCTCTCTGTAAACTCAGCGAGGCTCCCGGGACGACTTCCAGCATGTCCTTGTGAGCCTCAGCCAATCCTATCCCTGGTTGGTTTCTTTGACCTTCAAAGCATCTGATCTAATAGGAAGGGTTCTTTATCACACATCACACCTGGAGTTTGGTGGGTGCCAGACCCGTGTCTGTGGGCCAGATGAGCAACTGAACAGAGCAGTAAGTATGTGGAAGGGAAGGAGTCGGGAAGTCCCCCAATAAGGCCCTAACTGTATTTCCTTGATTTAAGGCAGAACAGAGGGGAATATGTGGCGTCTCTCTTTTTTAAAATTGACGTTAAAAAAAATATCTTTACAATCCTTCCCATCGCTCCCCCAAAAGGGGGGAATGGGGAGAACTGTGCGCTCAGCTTTACAGAAGGTAAAAGTGTTCCTGTTACATACCACTGCAGATTTCACAACTAGGCTCGGGCACATTTGCTCTGGCTACCATTTGCCGGAAGAAAAGCTGCTCCAGGAGAAGCCAGAAAGACCGAGTGGATGGCGAGGTCCCTGCGGCCCAACTAGACCCATGCACGCCTCCCCCTCCAGACACCGTAAGCTGGCCGTGTGATCTAGCCTGCACAAGACGTCCATGCGGCATGTGGCCACCTGTCAGCCATGCAAGAAACATGTGTCCTGGACTCACAAGGTGCCCGGCACTGGGAACCAGACAATGAGCTCTCCCGCCCAGACCCCAATGGGCAGAACCACACGACGGACGAAAGAATGAAGTACAACGTACGATTGGATGGTGGCAGCAGCCAGAAGAACGAGTCAGCAGGGAAGGGGGTGGGCTGGGCATATACAGTATTAGACCAGGTGCCCAGAACTGAAGAGGCAAAGGAAGAGGGCAGAGGGGAGGCCCCAGCCCCTGTGGTGACAGGCCTGAGCTCTTGACTTGCTCCCTCAGGTTCAGAGATGTTGTACCTTGTGTGCCGGTGGCACCTGGGCTTTGGGCCACACTGGTGTAATCACCCCCTCTCCTCCCACGTCACGCTGTCTTGATGACCGGGGCATCTCTGTGCAGCTCTCCAGTGTCCATGGGAACTGTTGCCTCACCTGAAGCTCAGGCAGTGCCTGGGACCTGTCAACTTGCCAGGTGCTTGCCAACTCCTTCCTCCGGGTGACCGACCCTGCCACTCTGTGTTCCACAGAGGGCAGACCGACCACAAGGTATCGTGACACAGACCATTGGACTCTGGTCTCTATTGCTTCCAGAACCTTCTCAGACAAGAGAGCCAGGCCCCCTGGGCCATGCCCATGTAGACACTTTACTCCCCATGGCTCAGTTCTGCACACGGGACTTAGATGCAGTGGGTCCCATTTCTATCTTCCCATACACACAACGCCAAAAAGGGGAGGAAAGAGGCCTCAAGTGTCCCGGTCCTGACCTCCCTGTAACCATGCATACTTTCCTCAATATAGAAATACCCAGTCGTCACAGCCACAGAATGGAAGGTAAGCTTCCAGAGGGGATGCAGGGGACAGAGAGAGACTGCCCCCCAGTGTGCACGGATGGGAAGTGTGGGTGCAGACAGCCCGCACTCCAGGTCTATGCTCCGCTCTTAGACAAGGTGCCCGGTAGCCTAATAGAAGCAGAAACCAGGGCCGTGGAGCCATCCCGAGTGTTGGAGCGCCTGGCACGCTATCAACAGGTGTCGAACAGAAGGAGGGAGGATGCAGAACAAGGAGCTGGAGGAGTGTCAATCTTCCTGCTGACAACAGCTGACCCAGAAAACCAGGACAGACGCTCGCGGGTCTGCCAATACGTTAGTCATATGCATAGCTCAGACATAACTTATCCTCGAGTCATGAAAGCGGGGGGGCCGCTCCTTCCATGGCCATGGATAATAAGCCCTGCCAGATGCTCACAGGTGAGGGACTTCCAGCATCCACCTACCTGGAGACAGCAGGTCACTTCCCCAGGTCACTGGAAAGAAAGTCCTCCCACTGCCTGGGCACGCATGACACTCCCTCTCGTATATCCTTTGCTGCTGAGAAATTTAAAAGGAACCCCGGGGCTGCAGAGAGCCTCTCTGAGAAACCAACTCCTGGTGTGGGCCCAATCTTTCCAGGTGTCGAGCATTAATGGGGCAGGCTGAGATGTTGTGAACCTGATCCTCTGAACCTGAGCATTAATGTCGAGCATTAATGGGGAGCTCTGCTCTGGGGGAAAGGTCACCCGCATCACTTCCTGATTGCCCCCGAGACACATGACAGAGAAGAGCGCTTAGGAAGTTTAGGGCCCTTCCCAGAGGATCCAACCCAACTCAGCTGCGGATGGTCCACTCACACAGAAGCCTATCTGCGCTTTGGGTCAGAGAGTCACCCAAAGGTGAGGTAGATGACCAGCCTGGCCTCAGAGGTGGGCTGCCTTGAGCCCTCCAGGACCGACACATGCCTTGGGGGCACTCTTCCTTGCCAGTCTGATGCCGGGGGCTGGGAGCCTTGAGACGGAACCGCCCCCTCTCCCCGACGCGAGGAATGCGATGTTTGTGAGCATGAGACCTGAGGGCCAGGATGCTGGGTTCAGGTCCTGGCTCCACTGCCTTGCCAAGCCTCAATTTCCCCTCTTTAAACTGGCAATAGTAACATCTGCTCCAGAATATAACTAAATCCGAGAAGAAGGAAGAGTGTGAACCCACCACTGTCCTATTGGTATCGACCGAGTGGACACACCCAGCAGAGGCTCTTCAGCTCTTCCGATAAAGAGGAAAGCCTCAGTTCCATGGTGCTCTAGCCTTGACACCTCACATACACTCATGTATCTTTTCAATAAATAAAATAGATCTGGGGCTCTGACCCTTTGCTAATTGATGATCTCTAGCCAAAACGTATTCGCTTTTTATTGTATTCATCCCATTATCCCCCGTTAATATAAATGATACTAGTTTTCCATGAGTGGTACTGATTCCCTTTAAAATAAATTCACTTCAGTTTAATAAGTTACCTTAAGGAAACTTAAGTGTGTATTGCCACATGAAAGAAGCCAATCTGACTCCAATCTATGATGTTCTGAAAAGGCGACACTACAGAGACAGTAAACAGATCGGTGGTTTCCAGGGATTTGCGAGGCGGATGACAAGGGGGGAGCACGGAGGACTTTCAGGACCGAGAAACCACAGTGTGTGGTGCTATGTTGGCGGGCCGTGCCACCGCACATCAGTCCAGACCCACAGAATGCACACAGCGCCAAGAGTGAACCCTCAGGTGAACGATGGACTTTGGGTGATAATGACTCGTCCACGTGGTTCATGGACTGTAACAAATCCCGTGGGCACGGTGACGACGAGGGAGGCCACGTCAGTGCGGGGAGGGCGGCATATGGAAACGTTTTTGGACCTTCCTCTTGCTCTCGATTTTGCTGTGGACCTAAAACGGCTCTAAAAAATAAAGTCTATTTTTTAAAAAGGCAACTAAGAGGAGACAATGAATAAATAATAAAAAAGGAAATATTTCAAAGTGGAAAACGGTGAAGATGGGCCGTGGTGGCAGGAGACGTGGCCAAACCAAACCACGGAGTAAGGAAGTAAATGACTGAGGTTGGTAAAACACTGCCATCGGCACCTGGCATGTGGGACCCAGTGCTGCCCATACACGCGTGAAGGGTGGGAGGGCAGGAGAGAAGGACCTTGAACCACCACCAGGGCACCGCACCGGGTGGAGGCAACCTCCTGCAGGGCCTCCCGACACTGTACACATGCACAAAGCCCCCTGGCGGACCCCTAGAAGGTTCTGGGTGCAGCGTGGCTGGAGGCTGGGTGGGGATGGCAGCACAGTCACCCCCGGCTGCTGGGCCATGTCCATTTTCCTAAGGGCAGCAGGTCAAGGAGGTGCTGGTTTTTACTCGGCAACCATCCAACCTCCAGGAACCTGTCTGGGGTGTTAAGAGACAGTGCGGTGGTGGCCTCAGAAGCAACACCAGGGACTTTCTCCTGCTGGATGACAGCTAAGGGAGGGGCTTCCTATTGGCACAATGTCCAGAGGTGGCCTCTCAGCCTGAGCTCTGGAGCCTTCCAGGCCACGTTGGTTGGCACTGGCCAGGCAGGCAGCCGTATGGTGCTCGGGGAGATGTCCCCCAGTGTAAGCATCTAGGATCCCAGCCTTGACACTCCTCCCGCCTTAACCAGCAGAGGGGCTCAGTCTGGTCCTTGAATCCTCAGGGGCGTAGGCTCACCCCCAGCCTTGGGCATGATGGGCAGATGCAAAGACACACTCTTGCACGATGTATCTGTTCAGGGCAAGGAGCGCTGGGTGACTGACGACACCTGACCTATCCTTCCTCTGCCCCTCCGGAGCTCCCTGCGTACGTTCTCTTAGCCTTCCCAGATCTGTCCTCCAGGCAAACCCATGCCCATAAAACCCCCAGGGGCCTTGTCCTCAACCACACGCTTGTCCAGGTAAAATGGCACTATCTGTGTTCTCCTGCCAGCCCTGTGGGTGGAGTGGAGGAGAACATGGGAGCCACTGGACCTCCCCTCGCAATCCCTGTCCTGCCCTCTGCACTTCCCTAAGAAACTGTAAGGCCCCTCTCACCAATTCAAGGGTGAAACTGTTCTCACACTGAAAAGACACGAATAGACACGGTTTCCATAGGAGAGAGAGAGGGAGAGAGAAATGAGCCTGGATTGCAAAGGGCCAACCGGAATTTAATTTTTTTTAACGCTATTAGGATAACCTTAGCTCTCCTCATCTCCACTTCACTCTGATTAACTTTTCTGGGACAAATACATGGAAAGGGCCCACTCCAGGCCCCGCGTAGCCGATCCATTTTCCTGCGGCCACTGAGGCACTGGCTTCAAAGGTCAGGTGCATAATTGTGTCTCCTGAGCCGGGGCCTCTGCTGCTGCTGCAGATGCATTTGTCAAGTGACTCGATGTTACTTATTTCAACTGCCATTTGTCTCTCGCTGCAATTTTCATTGGGAACGAGCGCCTGACTGTCCACTTTGGTGGGGAACTCAATATACAGTCAATTACTGGAAAAAAAGAAAACGAGGAGCTTCATGCCTCTCCAGGCCATTTCTTCAAGAAGGCACTTCCAGGCTCCTGGTGCCACATGGAGTGCTGGCAGACCCCAAAACTGCCTTCAACCAGGGGGCAGCCCACGGGGGCTGCCAGAACCAGCATACCCTGTACTCCTGGGAGACCCACACAAGACGGGACAAGCGGCAAGAACCTGAATGGCTCCTCCTCAGACTCCCATCCTTAAAACCCTGTAGCAATTTTATTATTCTAGTCTAGTCTAGTCTCGTCTACTCGAGTCTACTTGAGTCTATTCTATTCTATTCTATTCTATTCTATTCTATTCTATTCTATTCTATTCTATTCTATTCCATTCTATTCCATTCCATTCCATTCCATTCCATTCCATTCCATTCCATTCCATTCCATTCCATTCTATTCTATTCTATTCTATTCTATTCTATTCTATTCCATTCCATTCTATTCCATTCTATTCTATTCTATTCTATATTATTTTTCTATTCTATTCTATTCTATTCTATTCTATTCTATTCTATTCTATTCTATTCTATTCTATTCCATTCCATTCCATTCCATTCTAGTCTACTCTAGTCTACTCTAGTCTAGTCTAGTCTAGTCTCGTCTACTCTAGTCTGAGTCTATTCTATTCTATTCTATTCTATTCTATTCTATTCTATTCTATTCTATTCTATTCTTTTCTATTCTATTCCAGTCTAGTCTAGTCTAGTCTAGTCTGTTCTAATCTAGTCTAGTCTATTCTAGCCTAGTCTAGTTTATTTTACTCCTATTCTATTCTGTTCTATTCTGTTCCATTCCATTCCGTTCTGTTCCGTTCCATTCCATTCCATTCTATTTTATCAGTCTATTTGTTCCTTCTCTTCACACTCAGGGAACACATGGGCAGAGAAACACAGCTATTGGTTTTCAACATAATTGGACCTGGTTATGGTATGTGCGTAATACCCTCCTCCCCAGCTCTGGGAGGTGTATCTCGAGCTGACCACTGTCTGGTGTAGCCACTGGGAGCTATGCAAATACATTTTCTCACCAGAGAAGCAGCATACTTGTGAAGGGCTTAATAACAGATACAAAAGGCTGGGCAATCTAGGAAGGAGGCATTCATGGATTGGCTCAGCCTTCCTTCCACTTCTTCTGGATAATGTGACGGGTTTAAATAGTGCTGGCAAGTCCACGTTGCTCGAGTTGTCATTTTAAGGCAGCTTCTTCAGGTAGCAAGCAATTATCCCATCAAAAGGGACCTAATTGTTCTCCATATTTGTCACATAAAAAGGGAACTGTGCAGATACCAGGAGTGAAAGACGGTCCCTGTATTTTTTTGTTGCTCTGACTGGATATCCCTGATGCTTTAATGCCTCCCCACATAAATCCCTGATGCCCTGTGTAAACATACAACAGAGATGTGGTGTGCGTGGGGGCAGCTGCACAGGGCGGCCTTCCAGACATCCTTGTGCAAGATGGCTCTGCGACAGGGTCCTCCAGGAGCCCTGGTGCTGGGAGACTCTTGGTTTGCTTCATGGTCTCGCGGGGCTCACCACCCCCAGTGGCTGACCCAGCGCCTGGCATACAACAGGTGTGCAGTGAATGTGTGTGAATGAATGAATCAGTCAACAATCCATCACCTGGGCCCCTGGTTTCATTTCAGACGAGGGCCTTAAATGCCACGTGCAATCTGACTGGATGACACACAGAGAAACCAGACTCAGTCTGCAGAGCGTCATGTGATGCCAGTGAGCTCTCTTGGCTGATGTCGGTCAGTTCAGACCCT
Organism: Panthera onca; assembly: GCF_046562875.1. Classification (NCBI taxonomy): domain Eukaryota; kingdom Metazoa; phylum Chordata; class Mammalia; order Carnivora; family Felidae; genus Panthera; species Panthera onca. Next base: position 216,697 of record NW_027675869.1, read on the forward strand.
CTTGGGGACTTTAGACAGGTATTCCAGACTGTACACTCTGTCAGAGCAGGGACGTCCCTTGCCTGGGGCACTCTCCCGGGGAAGTACTAGGGTTGTGTGCCAAAACCTAGTTGTGGCACACAACCTAGGGTTGATCCCACAGGGTCATACCTGGGCTTTGGTTATTCCAGCCACTCTGATTATCATCTCTGCCTCCTTCTCCTCCTCTCCCTCCCCTCCCCCACCCCTCAGCCTCCTCCTCCTTCTCCTTCCCCTCTTCCTCCCCCTTCCCCACTCCCCTCCTCCTTCCCCTCTTCCTCCTCCTCCCTCTCTCCTCCTCCTTCTTCCTTTTATTAAAATTTTTTAACATTTATTCAATTTTGAGAAACAGGCAGAGCATGTGCAGGGGAGGGGCAGAGAGAGGGGGAGACACAGAATCCAAAGCAGCTTCCAGGCTCCAAGCAATCATCATAGAGCCCGTCGTGGGGCCTGAACTCATGAAGTGTGAGATCATGACCTGAGCCGAACTTGGTTGCTTAAGTGACGGAGCCACCTAGGCACCTCCTTCCCCTTCCTCTTCCCCTTCCCCTCCTCCTTCTCCTTTCCCTTTTCCTCCCCCTCCTCCATTTTTGAGACAGTGAGAGCAAGCAGGAAAGGGAGAGAGAGAGGGAGAGAGAGAATGGCAAGCAGCCTCCTCGTCAATGAAGAGCCTGACACAGGGCTCGATCCATGAACTGTGAGATCACGACCTAAGATGATTTCAAGAGTCAAGACGGTCAACTGACTGAGACACACGGGTGCCCCACTCACTATCTTTGAGGCATAAGTTACTTCCCTAAACCAGAATGGAATCGTAGACATTTCATCCATCTGGTATTCTCTCCCTCCTGGCAATCTTCCTTCACATCCACCAAGGTCCTAGCCTAGGAGGCCTTCCCCAGTGACGATGACGTGATACAGGGATGTGCCTGCTCTGGCATCAGAGGGACGGGGCCAGAACACTAAGAACCTGCTTTGTCTGTGGGGCTTGCTCCGTTTGTGAGGGTGCCTGCTCGCATTCACCACTCCCAGCTCTCAGAGTCTCCAGCTGCAGGAGCCCCTGCCACCACACGGCAGAACGGCCCCTCACTCACACAGTCTCATGACCGGCCGAGGGAGAAAAGAGCCCTCAGAGGATTGGAAGCAGGGTGACATCGCCCTACTGGGCATTAGCAGGTTCCCACTGGCCGTCGTGTAGACACTGAAATGGGGTAAGGAGGGGCAGGATGGAAGTTCAGCAGCCACGGCAGTTCCTCAGGCGCCCACGTGGTGTTGGCTACAAGCTACCTATCTATGTCAGCTGGCTTCTGGATGTATTTGGAAGGTGTTGCTGAAAGGCACGGTGATGGATTATGTGTGAGGTGTAGGAAAAGAGGAGCCGGGATGACACGGTGATCCGGCTGGAGCACCTGGACGGACACTGTTGAAATCCATGAGGATGGGAAAGACTTCGCAGAGAAAGCTTCGTAGGCGGGAGCTGAGCTCCCCATGCATCAAGTGTGAGATGGGCTCCTGACGTCCAAGTAGAGACACGCCGGTGGCACTCAACTCTCGAGCGAGGGAGTGAGTGCAGAGACAGGAGTTCCTCAGGCTTAGCACAAGGCCCTCCCCACCCAATGCTCAGGGACGGGGATGCCTGACCATCTGAAAGGCCCTGTGGCTCCTTCCCTGAACTCAGCTGCTCTCACAAAGGCACCACAAAGTCACCCAAAGGAGAGGAAACAAGCATCATGAAAATGCATCCTTTCCTCTGCTGCCACATCTCTAAATTAAATTTCAAGGACTCGCCAAGAAAATGTGCTCCTTTATATGTTTCCATAAATCGCTCATTTCGATGCTGTATGCCTCTTTTTATTATTATAGAAGGAGCTAAAAAAAGTTAAATAATCTACATGAGCAATATTTTACCTTTTAAAAGATATTGCCTTCTAACTAGACGGAGTGCAATGAGCTTTGCAAGCAAAGCATCCCCACGCTTGGTGTGTGAGCATCCAGGTGGCCGCTGTATGAGACCCTGCGTCTTCGTGTCGAGGGGCCAGCTGACAGCTCTCTGGGACCCTAAGGAGACCTGACCAGCAGGTAACTGCTGCTTATGCCTCAGTTTCTGTCTACACTTCTTTTTTTCTCTTGGAAGTGAGTTCCCATGTTTTCAGGATTATTTTGTGTACGCTGACTGAACAGAAAGTCACGTTTAGAGTTACCGTCTTTGGAACAGAGAGAGAAATACAGACGCGTGTGCGTATGTGTGACAAAAGTAAGCCCTCTTTTACACGCTTCCTCCACTGAAGAGTAACAACAAAACTGGAGTGCTTCCTCCTGAGGATGTGTCAGGCGCTGTGGAGACTCTGACATGCCATCCCACAGGTATCACTGTTCTGCGATCTCTGGTCTGGGGATGACATCCTGGATGTTGGAGAGACCTGGGTCCCTGTGAGCTCCCGCCATCACAGTGCCTCCCAGAAGACTCCCTCTCAAACGGGACCAAAAACATCCTATGAAGTGGACCATTTTTTTTTTTTTTAATTTGGAAAGAGGGAGCATGAGCAGAAGAGGGGTGGAGGGGGAAGGAAGAGAGAAGGAGAGACTGGGAGAGAGAGGAGGGAGAGAAAGAGAGAGGAAGAGGGAGAGAGAGGGAGGGAGAAGGAGGGGAGAGGGGCAGAGAGAAAGAGAGAGAGAGAGAGAGAGAGAGAGAGAGAGAGAGAGAGAGAGAGAGAGAGAATCCCAAGCAGGATCCACAGTAAGGGCAGAGCCTGACACAGGTCTCGATTTCACAGTCCTGGGATCATGACCTGAGCCAAAGTTAAGAAGAGTCAGATGCTAAACTGACTGAGCCACACAGGCTCAGTCTTGTGAAGTGGACAGTCATTACCACCGATGATGCCTTAAACATCTCAACACAAAACGCTTAGACATATGCTCACTTACTGTCTGGTCACCACTGGGAAAACACCCCCCTTCTGCCCTCTGGTTTCTGGCTCACAGCTACCATGCCCGCAGCGCACATCCCACCCACCAAACGTGCTGTGAGGAGGCAGGCAATTTGAAGCGCCTGCAGGTATCACCATCAGTCAGAATTGTGACTCCTTCCTTCAATCCTTTATTGCAGATTCATGGAAACTGAATTTGAAAGAAAAATGTTACTACCTTGCCCATTTTAAGTCTTTCCAAAAATTCGACTGTTTTTATAGAAACAAACGCCTTCTTCCTGTTCGCACTGAAATGCCATTGTTTTATGTAATATTTAGTCACGTGATGTAATTACACGAACTGGTGCAATTGGCATAAACAGATGTGGGAACAGACGTAATTGGCTCTTAGCGCACACACAAGGCCAGAGCCGGAGACGCACCTGAGAACCGCAGGGGGAGGTGGCTTGCAGCCTGCAGGTGTTCAACGGTCACCGCCTGGGCAGGATCTGTTCATCCCACAAATCGGTAAATGGGGGCAGACACAGACAGATGGCTTTTCTCTGGCCAGTGCTCCCTCCAAGGCTGCAGCGTCCACCTAGCACCTCACCTGGCATAAAGTGGGCCCGTGATCCCCAGAAGGCAAGAGAACATGGAAGGGCATGAGTGCCTGCGGGCCACCCATGGGGTCGGAGACGTCAGGCGGGGGTGAGGGGGCCGCTGTGCAGGGCTCGGGACAGAGACCTGTCCGAGAGCCCCAGCCTCAAGCAAGGAGCTCCGAGCCCCTCAGTCCTGGTGCTCTGGTGGGTGAACGTCCCAGGTCAGGTGCATGGGTTCCTCCCCTGGGAAGAGAGGAAGATTCTCCTGCTTCCTCCAGTCTGGCATCTGAGCAGCTCCACTGAGGCCGCAGATGATAGAGGAGGCCAGTGGTGCATTCGTCCCCTGGTACAATCCTCCTGGGCTCTGCCCACCTCTCTGCTGACAGCAGGTGGTGGTTAGCTCTGAGACTTGGTGCTGCAGGAGCACACTGGCCAGGGGCAGGACAGCCGAGCCTCTCCAGAGGGAAAGCATACTCTACCCGGGAAAACTTCTGCTCCCGAGAAACCCACAATGCAGATGCCAAAAGAAAAGTTCAACCCAGGCTGAGGGGACTGAGGCAGGGAGCCCCGTGTTCGCTTGGCAGGCCCGGCGGCAGTGCCCCTGGCCCCTTCTCGCCTGCCCCGTCATGAAGACTCTCCTTTCCATCTGTTCTGTTTTAAACAAAGGGCCAGAGGGCTTCCCAAACCCTCTCCCAGGAAACAATAGTTACCACACAGGAACAGATAATATTCCTCGAGCACTCAGTGGTGCCAGGCATTGTGCTGAGATCTTTGACTGAAGGCTCTCTGCAGAGGGTGAACAGTGCCCCCTCGCCCCCAATTACATTTGCATCCTGGAAGCTGTGAATGTCACTTCTGGAAAAGGGTATTTGCAGATGGAGTTATGTGAAGGGTCTCGAGATGAGCTCATACCAGATGTGACACAGTGGTGTCCTTATAAAAGACCAAAGAGGAGACGACGTACAGCAGAGGTGATGTGAAGAGGAGGCAGAGGTCAGAGTGACGCCACAAGCCGAGGATGGTTGGAGCCACTGGAAGTGGAAGAGGCAAAAGGATGTTCCACTAGAGCCTCTGGAGGGAGCCCAGCCATGCCCACAGCCTGATTGTGGATGCCTGGGCTCCAGAACTTCGAGAGAGAGAGAGAGAGAGAGAGAGAGAGAGAGAGAGAGAGAGAGAGAGGCAGAGAGAGAGAGTTTCTGCTTCTGAAGCCATCAAACATGGTATCTGTTACTTTGGCTACAGGAAGCAACTACAATTTCATCTGGCTCTTGCTATGGAAGTGAATAAGAAACAGCATCTTCCAACCCTCTTACAAATGCGCTCTCCTCACGTTAGTCCCAAACACCTCCACGCTGCTTTCTCCAAGTCTGATCACCAGGCAAACTTGAGTGACTTCAAGCAGCAGAACCAAGTATCCGTCTGAGACTGGGCGACTGTAACAGAAGACCACAGACTAGGGGCTGAGGAACCACAGTTTCTTACAGCTCCCGCGGCGCCTGCAGATCCGGGGTTTGGTGGGACCTACTTCCCGGTTCACGGTGGCTGTCTCTTCACCGGGTCCCCACATGGTGGAGGGGAGCTCTCTGGCTCTCTTCTTTGGGGCACAGATCCCATCCGTGAGGCTTCACCCCCATGACCTGATCTCCTCCCAAAGGCCCCACCTCCCAATACCATCCCCCTGGGGATTAGGTTTCAACATTTAAATTTGGGGGACACAGTCTATGGCAGTATCTTAAAAGAATGGACATTTTAAATTGTGTTTACAGTGGAATAAACGCCCCATGTGAACAGTCAGGAGCTGCTGACTCAGCAGGTGCTCTGCCCCGTGCGCTCAGTGGACAGAGCATCTGGGTGGTTTCGCCTCTAGCTTCCTGATACCCGCTACTGGCGTCACCTCTCTTCTCCCCGTGGCCTGGAAAGAGCATATTCAAGACAGGAATGTGGACCGTAATCCCACAGGCTGAGACCCAGACTTGGATTCGAGACCCGCCTCCACTGCCTTCCATCCCTGTGACCCTGGACTCTTTGCACCCTTTGCACCCCAGGCTGCTGTCCCTTGCCTGGGACAGAGCAGTTTACAGGCCTGAGTGCGGGGTCACGGCTACCATCATGTCACCAGGCTCGCTGTGTCTGCCACAAGCCCTGCACAGCAGACACACAAACCAGGTGATGCCCCCGCGCATCCTGGATTCTGCCCACCGAGAGCTGTTCCACCGGAACCTGCTTTCCGGCTCCAGCAGGTGCCGTCGGAATGGAAGCGTGTTACATTTCACCGTTTGTAGCCGCATTGATTGCTGGTTTTACACATCAGAATTAAATAAATAATCACAGCACCGCTATGAGTATGACGAATAAGCATAAAAATGGGCCATGCGATGCCCTTGGAAGGTTGGCCTGGGACTCCCTGTATTTATTCCACCCCAAACAGGAAGGCTCTGAGCCCCAAATTCTCTCCTGTGAAAGGCTGGTTCCCCACAAGCGGGCAGCGGGCACCCCCCTCAAGCCTCCCCCAGGCCCACGCACTCCGTCTCTCTCTGGTCAGGCTGTGAGGTCACGCTTTCTGTCCACCGTCCACTCAACTGAGCCCTGGCCTTTCCCTGGCATGGGGTGCTGGTGGGGAAGGGGTGTATGGCTGTAGCATGAGGCTCTTCACACTTCAGAGAAATAGCTGATATCAAATACCCTTGGCCGTATCCAGAGCACTCGCTGTTCGCCATAAGCATTGTTGCATTCGGCACCACGCTTCCTCTCAAACGCCCAGTTTTAAAGAATGCAGACTCAGGTCCAAACAGCACCTTCCTCTTTTAGCCTTAGCTGGAGGCAGCCTGTGTGTGTGTGTGTGTGTGTGTGTGTGTGTGTGTGTGTGTGTGTGTGCATGCGTGTGTATGTGTGTGATTTCCAAGTGTAAGACAGAGGGAGCTGGAGGAGGCTCTCCTTCCTGTGCAAGAGAGGCTAAGTGGCTGCAAGTCTGCACTCTGGAGTCAGTCCACAGACGTGGCCACTGTACAAAAGCCAGCTCGTCAGCTTACCCCTCGGCCTACAATCCTTCAGGGACTTCCTGCTTCGGTCAACGTAAAACCCAGCACCCTCGCCACAGCCTACCAGCCCCTGCCTGCATGGCTGCCCTCCCCAGCTCTTCCAGCCCTGTCTCTGCACAGACTCACTCTCCAAATGTGGACATTCTCCTTGTCCACCCGCCCTACCCAGGAAGCCCCTTGCTACCTCAGGACCTCGGCACATGCCAGACCCTCTTCCTGGAATAATCTCTCCTACCACTCTCCACCCCTCCCCCCATATCACTTCCTTTTCATTTGTCTTCTCTCATGTAAAACGTCATCCCCTTCGGGGAAATGTTCCCTTAGCAGCCACCACCCCCATCTAGGCCAGGCCAGGCCAGGCTTACCTCTTCATGCTCCCGTTACGCACGGTACCCTCTCGTCTGGAGCACACACACGGTGACAATTTCACGCAGACTGGCCTGTTTCACTTGCTTCTGCCCTGGAGACTGCTCAGCGTTACATCACGGCACCCAGCAAAGTGCCTGGTACACAGGAGACACTCCCAGCTCCTTGCGAACCCACCAACAAACAAGATTTCCTTGTGACCTTTGTGGAGTCCACACACCAGTGAGTGTACTCACTACTCACTTGTTGGCTCCTGACACAGCTGGCCCAAACTGAGGCTGCATTCGAGAACTCTAGCAACAAAGTTAATAGAAGTGATCATTGTAAGCATAACTGAGGTGTTTTAAAAACAGGCAGCAGTGTGGCATTGGGTGCCAGGCACTGAACTTTGCAGAGGGACGTTCCCTCAACTGGAGGTGCTTTGAAAACAACTGAAATGTTGAGGATACTCACAGCCAGGCCAGGGGAAGAACACGTGAGGGACGTGACAGGTACTACAGGGAATACCGCAGGTTCGGGGCGCCACGTCTGGCTGCCTAACGGTCTGTCCACTGGGATAGGGCAGGCATTTGCACAGTGCTTCCAATTGAGGCGCCTGGATCATGGTGAAAGTTTGCAAATGAAGATCTCAACCCAACAGAAGGAGAGAAAATTCCAGAGGCTGAAATGCTAACCCACATCACCTGTGTTGTGTGGAGAACCAGAGCTCCACTGGGCCTCATTTGCACATCTGTGAAATAGGGTGAAGGTGTTTTCAACCTTATAAATTATTATGAAGATAAAATTAGAAGTGATGTTCTCTTGGGCGCCTGGGTGGCTCAGTCGGTTGAGCATCTGACTTCGGCTCAGGTCATGATCTCACGGTTCATGAGTTCGAGCCCCGTGTCGGGCTCTGTGCTGACAGCTCGAAGCCTGGAACTTGCTTCGGATTCCGTGTCTCCCTCTCTCTCTCTCTGCCCCTCCCCTGACCCCCCTCCCTCTCTCTCTCTAAAAAAATAAATAACATGAAAAACAAAAGAAGTGATGCTCTCTTAGTCCCTTCGGGCTGCTATAACAAAAAAACACCTAGACTAGACAGCTTACAAACAACAGAAAGTGTATCTCTCACAGTTCTAGACACTGGGAAACTCAGATCATAGTACCAGTGTACTGTTTGGGAAAGTCTTCCTGGTTCCAAGAGTCTTGTACTGTGTCCTGACATGGCAGAGGGGGGTAAGGAACTCTCTGAGGTCTCTTTTATAAGGAAGCACACTGGACCCATTCATGACAGCCCTACTCTCATGACTAATCACCTCCCAGAGGCTCACCTTCTTTTTTTTTTAATTATTATTTTTTAGGTTTATTTTTGAGAGAGAGAGAGAGAGACAGAGAGAGACACAGAGAGAAACAGAGAGAGACAGAGAGAGACAGAGAGACAGAGAGTAAGCAGGGGAGGGGCAGAGAGAGGGAGACACAGAATCCGAAGCAGGCCCCAGGCTATGACCTGTCAGCACAGATCCCGATGAGGGGCTCGAACCCATAAACCATGAGATCATGACCTGAGCCGAAGTTGGATGCTTAACCGACTGAGCCACTCAGGTGCCGTCACCTTCTTTTCAAATTTGTTTTTAATATGTAATTATTTTGGGTAGAGACAGAAAGAGACAGAGCACAAGCAGGGGAGGGGCAGACAGCGAGGGAGACAGAATCTGAAGCAGGCTCCAGGCTCTGAGCTCTCAGCACACAGTACGATGTGGGGCTCAAACTCACAAACCTCAAGAACATGACCTCAGCTGAAGTCAGATGCTTAACTGACTGAGCCACCCAGGTGTCCCCCAAAGCTCACCTTCTAAGACCAGCACATTGGGAATTATGTTTCAACACATGAATTTTTGTGATACGTACATCCAGACCATCGCAGAGGCAAACAGAATCACTCTGCAAAGCACCTTGTGCAGGAAGGGCTGGCTCACAGCTATGGTCTTACCATCACTTGTCTCCCATCAGGGACCTCAGCTGCTTCTGAGACCCAGACCTGGCCCTTGCTCATTGGGGATCAAAGTCGCAGCAGCAATAGTGGCATAATGCCCAGCACTGGGGTTGGGGACAGGTGGTGAGCCAAACGCTCACCAACCACCAAACCTCTGAGTGCTTTCTCTTTGCTTATTAGTTTTTGGACTTTTCTTTCCATAACGACTGAATCAAGCTCAGTCAACAGTTATGCTTTTTCAGGATATTTATCTCAAAACAGCCAGAGAGAAAAGGCACGGGGTCTGCACCACACGCTTAGGTCTTTGCACAGATGGCGGGGGGCTCCAGTCTGAGCTGCTGTCATGCTGCCTCCATTTCTTTCTCAGTAAATTTGCTTCCAGGGGAGTAGGTGTGAGAGCCAGGGGTCCCACTCCGAGCGAAATGTCCCTAAGTGTGCTCTTTGCTGTCAGCTCGTGTTCACAGACACCTGTTGTTCTCGTGTGAATATTCAAGGTCACGCACCCACCCCTCTGCATTTTTGGTGGATGTGTGCCAACAGCTGAGAGCCTCCTGATGGCTGCAGGAATGAACGGCAGGTCTGTTGATTGCAAAGATACATCTTTTTGCGAAACCAGGTCTGGTTCTTTTAAGGCCGTTACTGAATGGAAATGTGTTTGCCGTTCACTAGGGTGTCAGACGTGGAACGTGCGACAGCAATCAGTTAATATGTTTATCTCACTTGAGAGTACACAAAAGAATTAAGAACGGCAATTTTTTCAGGAGGAACAAATGGCATTAGTGCTCCTAAATACAATAATAAGGGTGGCCCCTGGGTGGCTCAATAGGCTAAGCGTCTGACTCTTGATTTCAGCTCAGGTCGTGGTCTCGTGGTTGTGACACGGAGTCCGTGTGGGGCGTTACGCTGAGCGTGAATCCTGCCTGGGATTCCCTCTCTCTCTCTCTGTCCGTCCTCTGCTCACATGCCTGTGTGCTCTCTCTCCCTCTCTCAAATACATACTTACATACATACATACATACATACATACATACATACATACATACATAAAGTAAAATAAAATAATTAAGTAAAATGAAGTAAAAAAGTAAAATGAAAACTCCAGTAATAAGAGTTACAACGTCTGGGGTACACTGAGTCCTCGGTTGGTGCTGGATGCTGTGCACACAGCCCCTCAGCTCCTCTTGTGAAACCACAGTCCAAGGAGCCACTGTATCTGCCTGAGTCGCCTGCTCACAGACATGGCCTGGGTCCACGGGCCCAGCTTGGGCTGACCCATGGCCAACTCTCCCATGCCTGCTGCACCATCTGGCTGTTTTCAGACATGGTCAACTGTGATTGAACGGAACACCCTACATAAATACTTAGTCATGGGACTTTAAGTTCAATTTTTGTTGGTGATTTTCCCCTGCTCGATGCATTTTTCAGAATTTTGCCCTTAGACAAGTGTACGCCTTGTTGTTGAACAATTAAATGTGCTTACGAATTTATGACTCCTCGCAGGAACATGTGTTGAGAGTCGTGTGTGTGCGTGCTATTTCTAGAGGGTGAGTGCAGCATGCCCAACCCGCGTGCTTCTCTCCTACAAGATTCTTGTGACCAAAGTCCAGAGACTCAGACGCAGGACAGCGCAGCCAGAGAGGAATCCCATCGGGCCAGCGTGCTGGCCCCAGGGCTCTCCTCTGTGCCTGAGCCGGCCTGGCCTTCCTGCAGCTCAGGAAACTGCCCGCTGGGGTAACAGGAGGAACATGCTCATGGGCTCACTGAGCTCCCCCTGCGCACCCCTCCCTGGGAGGGCTCTGGGGGCATAAACAGCTCCTGAGTCATGGCCCCTTCCGCAGAGGGCACACACAGCAGCTGAGGGGTAAGACGCAGACAAAGGGTAGGGCTGAGCCATGCGGGGCTAGGAGATCAATGACACAAAGACCTGTTAGCCTCCAATTGTTTGCCTCGTGATGAGCCCCGCACCCCATGTCACCTCCCTTTATCTCACTTTGATCTCAGAACAACCCCGTTAGGAGGTGATTAGTTGGGCCCCTTTCACAGCTGAGGACACGAGGCTTAGAGAGCTAAGCAACCTGCTCCAGAAATGCCATCCAGCTTCCCTGCCGCATAGACAAATTCAGACACGGGCCTGAGCAAAGGGGCCACATATGGCCCACAACACGCCATGCAGCCAAGGGGTCACACGGCCAGGCGGGGCAGTGCAGAGAGACGCAGTCCCTCTGAGTCTGGCAGAGCATCTCAGCGAACACCGGAGAAGATGGGGTGAGTGACCCTGAGCGACAATACCGCACACCCGTCCTCTCCCCACTCACGGGCTGTCTAGCCCTTGCCTTGCGGCTGCCCTCAAAGTCCTTCATCATTTCTCTGTCAACCGGCCACCCCGGTTAACGCCATAATCCTCCCTAGGGCGGGTGCCCAGCTCTCCCCTGGATCTCTCTCACTCTAGTTCTCCAAGAGCAAACCTTCCCCAAGCCTGCTTTTCAACCACGTGGCTTATGCAGAACTTTCTGGGTCCTTCTAGGCCTCTGCACCCACAGTCCTTGTTCCCACACCTAGGCTGGGGCCCCAGGAGGCAGAGGTCACCCTCAGAAGCCTGAGCAGGGGCCTGTCAGGTCCACAAACAGATTTCTCGTGAGGGATCCAGCAGAAAATGGGTGTCAAACTCAGCACCCGCCTTCCCTTTCTGCCTGTCCTGTCCTGAGCACAGAGCTGGGAGCAGCAGACGAGGGGCCTGAAGGGCAGTCGTGGCCAGAGGCGCAATCACTGAAGCCCAGGACCAGCCGTGGACACTTCCCAGAGGAGGGAGCCTGGAGTTCACGTGCACAGGGTGGGCAGCATTTAGGTATGAATAATAAATAAAGGCAGCAAGGCAGGGAGCCAGGGAACAGGCTGGCACACTGCACACTGCCTTTAACTAGCCAGGGTCCGGCCAATGAGATTTTCATCACTGACCCGAGCCTGGAGAGAACTTACTGGTGAGACTGCGTTGGCGTTTCCATCAGGGGCTGCTGTTGTTATCAGAAGTACCTATTACCCATCGTGAAACAGCAAGCTCAAATTGGATGGGAAAATGAGTTTCTACTTCATAAATGCATAATGTGAGCAGCTTCTTTTCTTTTTTTTCAAATTGACTTATCTCAGCAAATTTTGTCTCCTTTCATGTTAAAAAACCTATGAGCTGATTCTAATTTAATGTTTGCAAGTTCTTATTAGACTTATTGACAGGATTCATAAGCAGAAGGTGAAGCACCTGTTTAATCCTGCGTGGGGTGTGGAACCAGGGGCCACATCTATCACCACACGAGCCTTTCACCCCCACGTGCACGCGGTTTACCATAACTGCAGGCGGCGGATGACTGCGGGTAACACAAGGACAGGAGGCTGTCTGCCGATTCCAGGTGCTAAGAAATTTTACTGCCTCCACCAAAATGTGTAATGTCTAGGGACCCGGAGGCCAGGGCTGTGGCAGAGAAGCCAGCCCCTGGAGGACGGCGCAGGTGACCGCAAGCCACCGGGACAGGGGCACCAGGTGCTGCCAGCAACGAGGTGAGGACGAGACCAGCAGGGGAACCCAGGCCCCAAGCTGCTGAAACATATTAAGATTCAAGGACTGGATAAAAGGTAGAACTGTCATATCCGGGCCAGAAGCAGGGGCCAGGCTGGGGGCCACAGATGCCAGAAGTCAGAGATAGCACAATGGCGACAGAGGTGGTGAGAGGTGGGGACACAGCGGGCTTGAGGAAGACCGAGGGCAGTCAAGCAGTCAGCGCCCAGGAAGGTGGGCGAGCGGCCGCCAAAGCCCATCACACAGTGGCAGCCATGCATGCTTCCTTTTCCTCTCTCCCTCCATCCCTCCTCTTCCCTCCTCCTCCTTCCCTCCTTTTGCCCCCTCCCTTTCCTTCTCCTTCTGCCTCTGTCAGTTCTCCTACCCCTCCTTCCTTCTCAAGGAGGCCCCTCATGGGGACCCCATGCCTCACCCCACACCCCCGCCCTGTGACTTCCCCCATTCCATCAGCACCTGAAAGTGCCTGTCTGTTCGCTGACTTGCCTCTGTCTCCCCACCGCCACATGCGGACCCTGGAGAGCAGGACCCGTGTCTTGACCAGCCCTGCTTCCCCAACGCTGAGCTCAGAAGCACAGATGCTCAGAAAAAGAGGGTAAGAAAGACAACGAGTGTGTCCTACCTCTGCCCCACACCAGAACAGAACAAGACACCTATACATCAAGCTCATGTCTATTGTGAAAATCCAGGCTTTTTCCACCTGGTATCCTGCTTGGAATTCTTTCTCACAGGAAGGTGCCCAGGACCCTGAATTGGGCACAGCTGACCTGACACTGTCCCAGGCAGCTTACTAGGGTGGCTTGAGCTCAAAATGCCTGTGGTTCTGGGGCGCTTGGGTGGCTCAATCGGTTAAGCACCGGACTTTGGCTCAGGACATGATCTCACAGTTTGTGGGTTCGAGTCCCGCGTCGGGCTCTGTGCTGACAGCTTAGAGCCTGGAGCCTGCCTTTGTTTCTGTGTCTCCCTCTCTCTCTGCCTCTCCTCTCTCTCTCTCTCTCTCTGCCTCTCCTCTCTCTCTCTCTCTCTGTCTCTCTCTCTCTCTCTGTCTCCCCCTCCCTCCCTCTCCCTCTCTCTCTCTCTCTCTCTCTCTCTCTCTCTCTCCTTCTCTCTCTCAAAAATAAATAAACATTAAATTTTATTTTTTTTTAATGCCTGTGGTTCTGATAGAGTGAAGGTGATAGTCTGACTGGGTCCCCAGTTAGGTCAAACAGACGTTAAATGCAATGCGCCCACAATAATATATTCTGGGTAAAATGCACACCCCATTTAACGTCCTCACACGTGCCTCCTCATGTCCTCTCATCACCTGAACAAACCAGGAAACGTGCCTTTGCTGTCCTCCCCATGAAGGGTGAAATATGGCCCCACGGCGCCTGTGCTTCCTGTGGCTGATTTTTTGTTCCTGCCATGTCACCTTGACTCTTCTGTCCCTTGTGATTTAGAAGCGTGTGCCTGGCTCAGCACAAACGAATTTTCAAGGCAGACGCAGTTTTCTGTGCTGTGAGGGCCAGGTGGGGTTTTTATTGACTTGTGCCACCGTTGAGCATGTTTAGGCACAGGCAAGAAACAATAGCCACCGAGGAGGCCAGGCTGGAATTGTGGCGACTGGGGCTGGCCCGCCCCAGAGAGAGGGCTTCGTGGATGCCCTGAGCTGAGGCCGGGCCAGTCTGCACACCCACATGTACCCTCAGTTGCAGGGGGGCAGCGAGCGAAGGCAGGAAAGCCCAATGGCCACTCTGTTAGGGCCACTCCCAGACACTGCACTGAAGCTGAACCAAGAGCCCCCAGCTGTTCCCTCCTTGGTGACCATCACCCAGGCATCCTGCGGGCGGGGTGGGGGGGTGTGGGGAGGGGAGTCCAGCGATGGGCAGCTCCTGAACATCCAGCCACTCAGGCTGCAGAATCCCTCCTGGTGTGGTCGTCCCTGGAACAGCCATCATGGGAGAAGCATCACAAAGCATCTGCATGTCCTTGCTCAACAGCCCATGCTGCTCTCCGGGTGGTCCTGCCACCAGAGCTGCGACCACTCAGCCCCCTAGGTCTCTTCCCAGCACCCTCAAAGCCCCACTGCCTCCCTTGTCTCCAATCCAGATTTGTGTGCATTAATTTCAAATACAGGGAAACATACAGAATAATAATATGAACATTCCAAAATCATCATCGGTAATTAACAAATGTTCTCAGTTTGTCATTTTGGCTTTCTCATCCTGACCCTGGAAGCAGGTTGGTTAAGAAACTGGTGTGTATCTGTCCAGTTCCAAACTATAATGCTTTGCATATACATAGAAATGAGTAAGTATACATATTTATACATAAACCATATACATTTACCTATGCACTTCACACGCATGAAAATATGGGTTATATGTGCGTGTGCATATATGTTAGTAAACAACCTATGGCATCGCTTTATTTTATTTTTTTATTTTTTTTAACAGTTATTTCTTTTTCAAACAGAGAGACAGAACATGAACGGGGGAGGGTCAGAGAGAGAGGGAGACACAGAATCCGAAACAGGCTCCAGGCTCTGAGGGGTCAGCACAGAGCCTGATGCGGGGCCTGAACTCACGGACCGTGAGATCATGACCTGAGCTGAAGTCGGACGCTTAACCGACTGAGCCACCTAGGCACACCGGCATCGCTTTATTCTTTCTAAAATTGGCATCAATGTTGTCACGCTGTATATCATTGTATGGAACTTGTTTCTTTCTCTCCACCTTGTGTTTCTCAGGCTTGTCCAGGCTGAAGCACATTGCAGAAGGATTGGCCATGCTCCAGGAGAGGGCACAGCCCTCCAGACTGCCAAGTAGGCCCAAGACTTCAGATGCCAGCCACACACTCGGGGTCCCCACAGCCACCATCACATCTGACCCCCTGGCTGCAAATCCTGGGGTCCCCAAGATTCCCTCAGGTTTGATAATTCACTAGAACACCTCTCAGAATGCAGGAAACACTGTATTTACGAACAGGTTTATCATGAGTACAAGGATACAAGTAAGAGCCGGCCACAGGACAGAGGCAAAGTCTGGGAGGGTCCACGTATGAATTTCCAGTGCCAAAAACCTCCAGCCACCCCCGTGGAGTCCTGGACGGTATTACTTCCTCCGGGTTTCCGTGCGCGACAGCACTGCAGAGCGTGGCTCATCCGGGAAGCTCACCCAAGCCTTTGTTTTCCAGAATCTTAACTGGGGCTTGACCGCGTCCTGCCCACTTGGCTGACCTTTAGTCTCCTACCCCAGATCAGAACGGATATGATGGGTCCTAAAGACCCCGTCATAAATCACACTCCTGGACTGTCGAGTGGCCAAAGTCCCCATAAAACGAGGATGCTCCTGCTGGCTAGAACCTTCCAGGGGCCTTGAGATGACATCCCTGAGGCTGAGGGTGGAGACTGGACCTGCCTGGGTACAGCTGATTCCTCACACGCACGTAGAGACCCAGCCCCTTCGCTCTACCTTCCTCGTGGAGCCCCATCACCCACACCTCCCCTTGATGCTGGATCAAATCGCACCCTTGGAAAACCTCTCCAGGCCTCAGTGTGATGGCGACATCCAAATGTCCCCAGTTCAGATTCCTGGTCCTACTCCAGCTCTATGGGAGATGATGCCCAAAAATCTGTGTTTCTTTCCTTTCTTTTTTTTTTTTAATTTTTCTTTTGAAGACAGAAAGAACACGAGCTGGGGAGGGGCAGAGAGAGGGAGAGAGAGAATCCCAAGCAGGCTCTGCTCTCAATGCAGAACCCAACACGAGGCTGGATCCCACAACTCCAGGATCATGACCTGAGCTGAAATCAAGAGTGGGGCACTTAACTGACTGAGCCACCCAGGCGGCCCCCAGCAAGAGAAATAGTCTATTTTCCCCTCTTAGAATCCCCCCCAAAGGGATCTGCCGCCTCAGCAGTCACCAGGGAGAGCTTGAGAAGTCTGGAGAAGGAAGAGAGACCGTCCCTCCTCTCGGTAAGAGGGAAACCAGGCAGGACGGAGGCGGGGGACATCATGGTAAGCCCAACCGTACCTACTGATGTGTGTCCCCGCAGCCACTCCAATGACCAGGAGCGACACCAGAACATCAACATCCTTCCTTATGGATCCCAGCACGTCTCCCATCAAGAAACATACTCCAAAAATACAACTGCTGAAGAGAAATCACAGGGAAGAGTTGCATTCTTCAGAGAAGGCCTGCGGAAGGGCTGTATTTCCAAGGTGAACTCTGTCAGCACCACCGAGTCAGGGTGCGCCCAACAGACGCATGTCTGGTGTCCCCAAGTCCAGGAACTACCTGCAGGGCATTCCCCCTCTGTCTGAAAATGGAGGGCATCGCTGGGCCAAAGGTGCCTTGACACAAGGAGAAGAGGGCCATCTCAGCGGGCTCTCCCAGCAAGTGACTTCCTGTGCCTCTTATGTCTGCCAGGAGCATGGGAGTGTTCAGAGGTCACTCTGGTCTAGGCTTTATTTTGCCAACCACTGGAGAGCCCCACCACTGCAAGCTTCTTAAGTCTCTGTTCTAGTGAGATGTGAACTAACTGCTCCCATGCACACCCCGGGCTTGTAGAAGGGGGTTGGCCACAGGACCAGACCCTGGCATTCTTCTCCAAGAAGCACTATTTTTTAGTTATTGCATACAATCTCGAGATACGACACCATTCCGTCCATTTTTAATAGAGGTGATTAAGCAGGTGTGACCCAACGTGCCGGGCCACTGCCACAGAATCTGTTAATGAACAGGAGGGGGAGGAACTCTTTGGCCTTCCTCATCCTGAAGCCTGATTACCTGCACAGCAACACGTTAAAACCCTCCCAGCAAATGCTACCTGTTCAAGAGCTACGCTCTGAAAAAGAATGGACTACAGAGTCTGCTTCCAAAGTGTCTAAAAGTGCTGTTACCAAACTGAGAAAATGAAGGTTATTCTGGAAGCACATGCATTTAAATGGCCAATTTCAAAAGCGAGCGTTTAATCGACAAAAGCTCTCATTAAAAAACAGTAAGTGTGAAAATACATGCCAAGGACGTGAGCGAGAACATTCCTTCTTTCCGTTCATTCTTGTCCTTCTGCAGCACACATCTAGCCTGTGCTGGTGTTCCCCAAGGAAGCATCTTAGCAGAAGCAGGAAGGTGAGACCAACAGGGACAAAGGTGTTCTGAATGGCCTCCGTGATTGAAACTCTGCTGTTCGATTCTGGGCCGTGACTCCCCCACCACCCAGTCACAGGTGCCTGTATTTGAATTTCCATAGTTACCCTCATCCCACACTTAAAATTATAGACTTTTTCCCAGCTTGCTTTTTAAATGCGACATCACAATGTTGAGGAAGCATCATACATAATTACATTTAATAGACAGAGAATTGATGGAAACACTTAGCCAGAAGAAAAAGCCCAGACTTAATTCTGTAAACATGCTATTGTACAGTAACCCCCAAAGAGTTTGCTCTTAAACCTCCTAATTAATTTTTAACTACAAAGCTCAAAGATGCTATTATACTTGTTGTTTTAAATGGCGGTCTCAGGCAAGTGGAAACGACTGAGTGCTGGGGACAAATATCTCCCATTAAAATCTGTGTTAACGAAAACAGCTGTGTTCGGGGTTTCCGAGATCCAAACAGAAACAGACGCCACCATTTTAGGGAGCCATTGGATGAAGGCTTCCTTCCCTCAGCTTGTAGGGATATGTGTACCTGGAGGGTGATGGGTTTTGGTATACAAGCTGTCCAAACTTTTATTTAAATACATCCTTTTCCTACCCTTTCCAAAACCAACCTAAATATAGCTTGCCTGTTCCATGGAGAATTGTATGTCACACTTTTGCAAGCCATAGGTGGCTTCTGCTTCCGGAGATGCTCAGTCTCTCTCCTGTTCCAACGCTTCCTGATGAGCAATGAAACCAGTCCCCTCTTCACTGCCCAGGCAGACACTTCCAGCCTCCCCACCTCACCATCTCCATCCCTCCTCCCGATCCAGCAGGAGCTCTGTGGTGATGCAGTCGGAAACTCTGTTTCTCTGGCCACATGGGTGTTGTCACCAGGGGAGAATTATTAATAGCACCACAAACAGCAAGGGTCTCTTTTCAACAATGCAACCTCTTTATAACAGAAGGGAAAGTGTTTCAGAAAGACCAACGGAATGCTTGCCTGTCCCTCAACCACTGTCAGGACGCCATCAGATGGGTACCCTCTGCTGGTCTGACTGCGCAGGGAATGAGCCACTTGGAGGGGACTGTAACTGAGAAGTCATGATGCCATGCTCACCGGCTGTACTCTTTAATTAAAAGGGGAAGTTTCCGTGCCTGCCACTGCCATTGGTGTGTCTAAAATGCCTGTGTATCACTGTGTGTGTGACGGGTTTCCCCTCTTCCAGTTTTCCAAGGAAAGTTCCCAGTGCTAGCGAGCCACAAATTCTAGGCCAGGGTCCCTCATTAGGATGAACTGTTATCTCACGTTTATGCTGCGTTCCCCCCTATGACCCAGGATTCCTCTTCCCTGGCACTCCTGACATTTGGGGTAGACAGCTCTCTGCTGTGGGGCTGTTCTTTGCACCGTAGCATGTTAAGCAGCATCCTTCGCGTCTCCCTACTACATTGCTGGTAGCGAGCCCCCAACGTTGAGACAAGCAAAACTGTCTCCAAACATCGCCAGGTGTCTTCAGGGGAGGGGCAAAATCACCGCCAGCCGGAAACAACTACTCCAGATTTAACAAAGGTAGACTCTCGGTTATGGAAACCATCCAGAGAGAAGCGAGAGGATGAATATTGATGTGGCAGGGATGATTATTGACACAACGATTCACCACAAGGCTCTTGGATTGGCTCAGGCAATTAGGAGGAAGGCTTGGTGTTTGTTTGTTTACCTGAAGCAAGCCTGTGTGTGCATGTGTGTGTACGGAGGTACACCAGCGCATGTTTGTAGAGAGACTGGCAGGAAGTAACGGGTGTTGGGCAGCAAGAGATCCCTTCAGCTAAACGTGGAGAGCTCATTTATGCCCAGACTGCCAGGAGCACCCCTGTCTGTCTGGTTTTCTCAGAGAGCTGCTGAAACCCAGGACGAGAGCTGAGAGACCACATTAGAGTTCACCAGTGAGGCAACTGGGGATGCACGCGGGTGTGTCGTGTGGGACGGTGTGTGCCTGCACCTGCTTTGGGGGGCGCGGGCCGCCAACCACACAGACCGACCCTTAAACCCACACAGGCACCCTGGAGTGGTTAAAAGGCTGAGGGCACATTCAGGAATTCCCTGAGAGGCATGAGTTCTGTTCTCTTGTGTCTCACTCTACCAAACGGACGTGCTCTGAAAAGCTATGCCACGTTTTTTTGCAAATCGAAGGACAATGTGCAACATTTTTTTCAATGTAAAGAAAGCACAAATTCTTTCGAGAAAGGGAGAAAATCTTTGCGTTAAGTGGAACATCTCTCTCAATTTACCTTTTTTTCCTAAATTTGGACATTGGAAGATTCGCCAACAAGGACGATGGAAGACACAGTGTAGTATTTCCATAGCACGTGGAAAACAGAAATGGATTATACACGAGAGGAAGAAGGTTTCAGGCATTCGACAGATAGGAGAGGCAGGTTTGAGTTCTGGCTCAACCAGACAGCCACATCACGCCTTCCTTCTTGATCTTCCCAGGGCAATAAAACCTGTCCTCTTTACCTCCCAGGGTGCGTGGGGGACACACGTGCAGGAAGGGCTGGGAAAAAAAACAGTCGATATTTGCAAAGGCTGGTGACTTTTTAGCAAGAAAACATTTCTTCCGGTGGAAGTTAGAGAAATAGCAGTGTAGATAACTGAAGACCTCTGTAGAATTAACTTCTTGGAAACTCCTCGCAGGTTCCCAGCTGCCTCAGCCCACAGCAAAGCTTATCTCCCTAGGTTTTGAGGTCACTTCCAGCCTTTAGCTTTCCCAGCTGATGACTTCTCTCTCTCTAGAAGACCCTATTTTTAGCTGTTTTCACAGGGGCACCCAGAGGCAAATATTATACAGAAACCGCCTACATTCGGACTGTGATAATCCCTACCTGCCAGTTGGGAAGTTAACCTCTGTATAAAGAAAGGAACTGGCTAAGGAATATGGCATGTGCAATTTGGGCAAAGCCATGCTATGTCATCTGAAATCCTTTTCCAAGCATCCTCAAGCATTCCAGAAGCTCTTGACAATATGTGAATTACAAACCATTCTTATCTATTCAGAAAACCAGGAGAGACTCCTTGGCTTGAGGAAAGGCACTGTGTTGGGAGAAATAGAGCCACCTTCCTTCCCAACATCCTGTCCCTCAGTGTGCTCCCATTCCTAAACAGAGGGCCCCAACCTCATTCACAATTCCCAAGTGATGACTGTATTTCCTTTCTTCTGTGACAAATAAAATCACCAGGAAACGGGCAAGCAATACCTTGATCTCCGGCCCCTTCCAAAGCCAACTTCGAGCATACATCAGATCTCTTCAATGGTAAATGTCAGTCACTCACATATTCACCCACCTCCATCACCAATTCTCCCACATTCTGGAATTCTCCACCCTTTGGGACTGCCTTGCAGCTATGTGAACCCAGCAGCCCTGTGATCGTGGGCCACGAGCCACGGCTTTGCAATTGGAGTAGGACATCAGTGAATCTCTGCAGAGTCCCTGCCACCAAGCAGAAGTGAGCATTGGACGAGTTTCCCCCAAGACTGGCTGGCCCTCTGCGATGCCTCGCATCGCACGCGGCTAGAATCTCGGGTCTTGAGGAAGGTGTGTTTGAGTTTGTTTTTGTTTCCAAACTTCACTGTGCACCAGCCTTTTCCCTCCAGGGAGACAGACTGGTTCTGCACATCATTAGCAGCCCCAAGGGGCATTCTGGAACCTCTCTGAGAGGAGTTTCCCTACCGCAGCTGTTATCAAATCCAGCATCCTAGATTCTAATAAACCACTGTGTTTATGAGCAGATCACCAAGACTGCAAACATCTACAACATTCACTCACTCTTCACCCTCTGGACTCTGCCCACGAATGAAGTTGGGTTGGGGTAGATTAATAATTTCTCAGCCTTACTGTCTCCCTAGGGCAAGCACCCACGCATGAAGAGGACCCCAATTTACGTAAATGGACTATTCCTAACGAGTTGGGGGCCTCGCGAGATCTGGATGCACTAAGTGGTAATTTTCCACAGGTGTGCCTCCTCATTGGAGGTATAATGAACATTCATTTTTAGTGTCTATCATCAATGGTAAGGTTCTTTTTTTTATTTTTAACATTTATTCATTTTTTGAGAGAGAGAGAGAAAGAGACAGAATGAGAGCAGGGGAGGGGCAGAGAGAGAGGGAGACAGAATCCAAGCAGGCTCCAGGCTCAGCCGTCAGCACAGAGCCCATCGCAGGGCTCGAACCCACAGACTGCGGGATCATGACCTGTGCTGAAATCGGACGCTTAAATACCTGAGCCACCCAGGCCCCCAACATGGTAAGCTTCTTAATACATTAATGTTTTTTTTTCCTCTTCTGTCAAGATTGCAATTCCATATTTCAGTCCATGAGCTATGAAAAATAAAGCTTGGCATTTCTGACTGTGTGCCATGCACTCACTGAACAGCTTACATGTGTTACATTCCCGGCTCTCACAGCAAGTCCAAGAGTTAGACAGTATTGTCACTTCATTCACAGATGAGAAACAGAGACAGGGAGTCAGTAACTTTCCCAGGTGCTGCGGGCTGAATGTTTTTGTCCCCCCAAATGACACCCACAAATGCATACACAGAAATGCTAATGCGTAAGGTGACTGTGTTAGGAGGTGGGGACTCCAGGAGGTGGTTAGGTCAGGGGGATGGGGCCCTCATGAATGGGCCCAGTGCAATCATAAAAGAGACCCCAGAGAGGTGTCTGACACCCTCCACCATGTGAGACACAGCAAGAAGACAGCCCTCTAGGAACCGGGAAGCAGGTGCTCATCAAACACCAAACACGCTGGTGCTACGATCTCGGACCTCACAAATTACACAACCTTTCAAAGTGTCTGCTTCTTATCTGTAACTCATCCTGTGGCATTTGGTTAGAGCACACTGAATGTACTGAGACACCCAAGTCACTCCTAGTGAGAAACAGAGGCAGACAAGACCCCAGCCCGTCTGAGCGGGGCCTCTGTGTTCCTCAGCACACGGTCCACGACACCCAAGCACCTCCACTGCTCTTCCTAAGACACGCCGCCCAGGACGTGCTTAATCTGTCCCTGACACAACACTCAGCCTGGATAAATGCCTGCGACTTCCATTCACACACCGAGACAACTAGGAGTAACAGGAGACACACTCAGCATTGAGTGGCCACAGAAAGTTTAGACTAAAGACAAGACCCATGGGTCAGGCCAGCCCAGTCGTGGCCAGGCTCCCAGGCTCTTGCCTGTACCTACGAGTGGAGCTCCAATGTGCTCCCCACTATGACCTAGGAGAGGTGCCCTTGGCTGGCCAGTCTCTGACGTCTTTCATCAGCAGTCATGAGACTTCAGGGAAATCTCAAGCAGTGGCTGCCTGGAAAAGGTTGGAGGCTGTCGTCCAGCAAGGAGTCTGTGAGGATGCAAACACGCAGAGCTGATGAACCGAGGAGAGACGCATCGGATTTGCTTCCTTCGGCTCCGTCTACAGTGACCTCCAAGCGTTTTCATTGCTCCGGGGATAACTGATTTGTGAGCTATTTGATTGGAAACAGTCCATTTTCACCAGGCGGAGGCAGCGCTCTCTGGGGGCAGAAGAACATGTTATCTCATGGGCTCTGCAGAGCCATGCTGGAATAAATAAGACACCGCTGAGTGATGAGGTAATGACAGATGGTGCCTTAGTCTGGAAGGGCGTCATTATGTAGGAAGGGCTCGTGTCTTGGGACCGTCAGCTATGGGATGTTCGACTGGCAAGCTCCAGGAAGCACGACCACGGAAGCCTGTGTGTGCCTACTCCATCTACTTAGGTTCCTGAAATTCTGAGAGATTACGGATGGTCACTTACTCAACAAGGGGCTTAACTAGCTTGACTTTTGTGTAGCTCGTCAGAAAGATGGCTCCTGCCCCCAACACCAACGCTCGTGGGGGGACTCGATACACTCTGACGCTAAAACGCTGACTCAAGTTACATCAAGATGTAGTCACAGTCACACACATATGAGTAGTGAAGTCTCTTTGCTACAGAGGCAAAGCCTCTCTTTGCCTGCAATCCATGGATAAAACACCCTCCTTTCTGTTGCTGAAAAGGAATGAATTACACGAGGAATTGGCAATGAGAGTGCGTTTTCATTAGCATCTATTGGGTGCTAGGGAATTACCAATCAGAAAGAAAGCTCTCTCAGAGCAGCACTAAAGAAATGCATTTTCCTTCATTTAACAGGCTGAGCACTGAGGGCTAGCAACAGGCACCTTTTGTTTCCTCCGGACGTCTCAGAAGGTGGTGGTCTTCTCGACGGACGTGAAGGACCCTTGCGCCCATCCACAGCCAGCTGCCGCTTGTCCGGCAGGGGAGCAGGAAACTACTGGTTTGTCTCCCCAGAGCCTGGGGGCGACTCCCGTCTTGAAACACCCAACATCTTCTCTGTGCCAGGCACTGGGCACCTGTTGTCAGTGGTCAGTTACAGGAACTCTCCCACTAGCATGGGTGAAATGGAAATAAACTTCACATACACCCAGAAATCTCCCAGATTCCTGCTCATGGAAGGCTATGTGCTCTAAGAATTGCCCAAGGGTACAGCCTCCCTCCTGGGATGGAGAGTGACTGATCACTCACGGGGAGATAGGACCACCAGGTCAGGTGTGCATCCTGGAGCTGAAGTGAGTGTCCCTGGTCATGTATGTTTTTCCCTGAGCTGATTGTCTAGTCTGGGTCATCTGAGTTACCCTTTGCTGATCTGGTCACACCTGGTCACGTATGCTTGCCTCCCTGAGCTGACTGATTAGTCCTGGCTGTGTGTGTGCATGTATGTGTGTGCACGTGTGTGTGTGTGTGTGTGTGTGTGTGTATGTGTGTGTGTGTGTGTGCCCGTGTGCATGTGTGTGTGTGTGTGTGTGTGTGTGTGTGTGTGTGTGTGTGTTTGCCAAGCTGGTTTGGTAGTCTAGGTCATGTGAGCATCCTGAGCTTGGCTTGGCCAAGGTGCCCGTCCCCAAAGGGAGATGGGGAGATTGATCCCGATGAAATGCACTCTACACAGGAACGAGAGGGTCCTACTAGCAGCGATGGAAGCAATGCTGGGCAGGCAAGACCCAGCCTCAGCCATGTGGCTTGCATTCTAAGAGCTGTGTGCAATACTGGTATTATCTGCATCTTACAGGTGGAAACACTTGCCCAATGAAGGGAAATGATTGGCCTGGCCACGGAGCTGGTGAATGGTGGTCCAGGATTCAAACCAGGGCTGTGAAAGCCCAAAGTCTGCAGCGTTTTCTGTAGCCTGCTCCACACTTCACCTCTTGGCTCTGGACTTCAAACCCTGCTAATGCCATTAACACACGAGCCTCAAGAACAGGGTGCAGATACCGAGGGGTCACCCAGGGAAGGCACGTTATGAGCCTATTTACAATCCCACATGGACAAACTATCTTCTATAAATGCCCTGTCCAGGCCAACGGAGAGCAGGAGAGCAGGGTGTGGCTCATACAACCATGACAGGGCAGGTGGGCACCGGCAACCAGGACACAGCACAGGTGCAGGGATCTGAATAGCACTAAAGGTCAGCTAAAGAGCAAGGAAGTGCAGGGCAGGGAAATCCGTGGGGCAGGGTCCTGGGGCAGCTCATAGGCTGATTCATCAGGAGGCAGGAAATGAACAACCAATGTGGACATCCTTATCAAAGCTGAGATCCCTACAGGTAGGTTGCTGGGACTCATCTTGCACTACGAATGACAGGGATCTTTCTAGCTACCCACCTAATAAATGGTCCCACGGAGGAGCTTGGGTCCGATGCAAACAGAGCCCCATGCTTGCGGCCATGTTCTGTGTCCCTTACCACTTCCCACAGACTGTCACGCGTGGCCGCCATTTTTCCAACTTTGTTCTCCTCCTGCCAGCCCACCAGGTCTGCTCCTTGTGACCGTAGTCCAGGGCCTTGCACAGCAGGTGCTCAGCCCAGGGCCGGGGAATAATGTCCACACATACTGAGCAGGGAACGGCTCCACGGACCCAACCACATTTTTATTATTTGTGGTCTTCAGAGTCGTGGCTACAGAGACCACTGGTCTGTAGAATCCAAGAAGAATACCATTGACCTGGAAGGTGTCACCATGCTGCCCTGGTCCCAGTCTGCATCAAGGGGAACCCTCAGGAAGGCATGACGATGCCACATCTCGCTGCCTTTCCCCGTTCCCTCCTTCTCCATGGGCAGGAGGAGAACCTCCCATCCACTCATGCCAGGCACACACTAAATAGTTCCTGAGCGCCTACTGGGTGCCAGAGGCTCAGCTATGTCCTTTGGCTACACCGATGAATGAACAGGATACACAGACCTGCCTCCATGGCAGAGCTCGCAGAGAATACGAGTGGACAGATCAACAAGGTATTTGAAGATGGAGACAATGTCCTAACCAGAACCAGGTGATTGAAAACAGGCGCCTTTCTATAAGATGCTCAGGTAAGCCTGTGACAGGAGGTGACAAGTGAGCAGAGACCGAGGAGCTGCTGGAATGCACCAGAGCAAGAGGGTCCTGAGGACAGTCAGAGGGCAGGGGCAGAGGCATCTGAGACCCAACTGCTGGGCCAAATGGAAGCCCTCAGCACAAAGGAAAGGACTTCCTGCAAGTGTATGGCCTTTGACTCTCACTCTAAGTACCAGGTAACAGAAGCAGCTTTTCTGCCCCTGATTTCATTTCCAAGTATGGGGCAACATTAGACATTCGAAGGTCATTAATATCATTTAACAAGGTGCCCCTGAAATCGCCCTGATGTGTCTTTCCACCAGGTGAGAAGCCTCTGCCTTAGGGAAGACTCAGAAGAAGGGAAGAGGGACCCTCATGCTCCTCGCACACCCCTACATCCTGTTCCCGAGACCCTCGAGCACGGATGTGAGAAGGTCAGGCCCCGTCCCAGTGCCCGGGTCAGGCTTAGTGGGCATTCAGGACAGGGATCAGCAGGTGGCCTCTGGCTCTGCACGCTAAACCACTTCCCACACCAGCCCTCCACCTCCCCTGTACTAACCTCGGTAGAGAGGCTGGCCTGGGTGAGGGAGGTCCTGAGGAACATGGCCACATCCCTGGGGACAAGAGACAGAGGCACACACTCAGGGAAGGGCCCAAACAGCAGAGCGCTGGTGCAGATGATGGCAGTGCGGGCCGGACTTCGGGGGTCCCGGCCGGGGGCACAGTACAGTCCTGGTGTGAAGCAGGGTAGCGCAAGGAGCCAAGCAAGGGCTTTTGACCAGCCCTCGGGAGAGGTTAGGGTGTGGGGCTTGGGTTTTACGAAGCCCAGGAAAATCAGCAACAGCACCCGGGACTTGCGTGTTTCCACGTGCCAGGAATAACTCTGCCAGGCACTTTATGAACATGACTTCCTTTAATCCCTGTGGAAGCACTCAAGGTAAGAGCTGTAGGGGTTTGTTTTCTGGCCGAGGTCATATTGCCAGGAGAAGGCAAACCCTGACCACCGCTGTGTTACGACCTAAGGTTCCTCTGCCTAGGAACGATAGACTTCTGGCCTGAGTGATTCTCTGTGATGGGAGCTGTGCACCGTGGGATGGTCAGCAGCCTCCCTGGCCTCCACCCCCTAGATGCCTGCAGACATCCCCAGGTGTCCCGTGGGGAGGGCACAGCCCCCTGGTCGAGAACCACTGGTCTAAACCAGTGCTATGTGTTTGTCGGCCCCAGCGAGAGAGTCTGGGCCAGGGTGAATGAAGAGCTGAGACCATACTTACCTGAAGGCTCTCGGAGGCTGGGGAGGAAATTAATTCGGCAGGGAGCAGATTCCACACATCGGGTGGGTTGAGGCATCTACAGCACTGTCAAAGATCTCTGGAGGCTGCAGGAGGCTTGCGTCCACGCTGATGTGACACGCTCTAAAACAAAAACATGTCAAGGGAGTGAGCGGTGACTCTGAAGATCGGGATGCAAATGAAGTCTGCTGGCCGCAAGGAAAGGAGAGAAGGACGTGACGTGTCAGAAGACACTAAGTCAGAAACCTAGAGAAGGAAAGGTTGGGAAGAGACTGATGTCCAACCACAGACAGAGAGAAGCACGGTGCTGTGCCAACAAGGGGAAGGGCAGGATCCTCTGCATACAGCCCACTGCATGTGACCTCAAAACCAGAACCAAGGTATAGCTGACTTCCACAGGTACTTACCTGAGAGACACTCGTGCTTATAAATACCTGTGGACGAGTGGCCTCACACGGAGCTCTCAGGATGAGAATTGTGGTGTTCTAAACTTACTTGCGGCCACCCAGGGCTGATGGCAAGCACTAGCCCAGCACCTCACCTTGACCGGAGAGGGGCCCAGAGGAGCAGGTGGTCAGGACTCCCCATGAGCTGACACCCTTGACCAGCCACATGGCCCTGGGCCACCCACCCCACCCACACACCCGGACCAGCGGCTCTGAGCTCTGGAAGCACCAGCTTCTTGCCCCCTGGGAGCCCCGTGCTCAGCCGCCTGCCCAGCCCTCAAGTTTAGCCTGCACCTGGCTTCCGGAGGAACAGCGGTCAAGCCCAGCACCCCAGCATCGGCCACTCTCCCTGAATGTTTTCTTTCAGTGTTAAAGTGAAAGCGACTCCTTCTTTTCCAGTGAATTTTCCAGGAAAGAGTCACCATTTTCCTGGCTCCTCTCTCCTCTGTGGAAGCCTGAGAGCTCTTTACCTTTCTTGGCGGAACCCAGTGCTATTTATTCCTTCCAAGCAAGTGTTACACAAACAGTTCCCTCCAGCTGTATTTATGTGCTCACAAGCCCTTGCTTGGACTGGGGAAATCTGAACCTGTGAATTGGCTTTGCAAAGCAGACGGGTGTAATAGTTACACTGTTCCTGCCTCTGACAGAAATGTTTAGCTTACATAAGAGAATGAGGCTGGCAGAGTTTCCACGTGAATGGACCAGGACCACCACCTGGTTTTTGGTGGAAAAGAAGCCACCGCTGGTAAGAGCTGGTGTCGCCAGGGCAGGGTGCCGTGTTTGAGTTAAGAAGGACAGATGTCGGAGGAAATCTTCCAGGGGGAGAAAGAGCTGTGACTTGGGCCCTGCTCTGCAGTCCCTACAAGGCCGCACTTCCATCTGCCGTGACCGCACCACTGACTCAGGGCAGACGCGACCCAATGAACACGGTGCAATCATACCCCTATTATTTTTCTGTATCTCCAATTTATTCAGGGAGCAGGAGAGATATTTAACAATTACGTAGCAGCCTTCTTTACAAAACGAGAGGACGAATACAGATAACACTGGAAAAGATTGTTGAGAGCAGAATATTGAATTATCTGCGGATGGGAGCGAGTGCAGGAATAATGCATTCACCGCACCTCAGGGTATCAGGGGCATCAGCCCCTCGCGGGTGTCCGAGGCCAGGCTGCTGGGCGGAGCATGGGCAGGGGACAGCAGGGCAAAATGCTGACATCTCGGCTCTCCCCGTTTTGCAAAGAGCGCAGAGCTGCACACAGAACGTGCCACGCAGAAGCGGTTGCACGTCAACCTCTGCTTCTCTGCAGAGCGTATTTAATTTCTGCATGGCTGTGGACGGTACTCAGTAATGAAGTCATTCAGTGCAAGAGGGGTGGAGAGAGATCTGTCTTCCAACCTTCTCCATTAAATTCAGGTACTTTGGCACATCTCTAATTAAGATCGGGAGGCTTGAGTTCCAACTGACTAAGCACTCCAACCCCATGAGACACAGTCAAGAGTGCTCGAGGGCAGAGCTAATACAGTGAGCGGGTAATGGCTTGGGTAATTCCAATAAAGATTTCCAGTTACACTAGATTCTGGAGGTTAACCGGCACTACACACAGAAGAAGCCCGTTTCTGGGTGAGTGGCCAGGTGCCTCACAGACTGCATGGCTCAGAAAGCTGCCTGGAACCCAAAGACACCGCCCTAGAACCTTTGTGCTCAGGACCCCCTCTTTCCAAAGGGGCAGTGCCTCTCCTCAGAGCTCAGAGATCTATAGCATTAAATATTCCCAACTGGATTCACTCAGGGGAACAGAAGATAGCCTTGTCAAATCTGTGGCAAAACGGTGGCCAGGTAATTCCTGAGGGTGGGGGAATTACATTGTTTTATTTTCCATTCATTTAGAAATTTGGAGAAAACATTTTGACATTTGCTGATTATCCCACTTTTCCCCCGAGGAACCTAGCTCGAGAGCATTAATTTTAGATCCGTGTCTAAGAAACACATGTGACATATGAGTGGGGGATCCGGGGGTGGGGACGAGGCAGAGGACGTGGGGTGTTCTGACTATTGTAGCTTCAAGAAAGCACTCCTATTTGGGACCAGGAGAGGCACAGAGCCCTGGAGAAGGGGGGGTGGGGAGGCCTGTGAACACAGGAAGGTTCCTCCGCCACCAGGCGTTGCTCTCCACACCCACTGGCTTCCACCCACAGGTGCCCTGCCTCCCAAGGCCAGCAAGCCAACTTACCTGCCCACCTGCAAGAGGCCGACACCTGTCCAGGTGAGAAACTAACTCATGGTGGGCCCCACATAAGTCCTTCCCTGACAGTCCTTTTTCAAAAGACCAGGCAACATGTAAGTCACAAAAGGCCGGGTTTTCATAAATTGTCCTTCTAGATAGATGGTTTCCGGTAATGGCCGACATGGAAGTCATTTGCTGGCATTAAGTCTCGCTCCACAGTGTGAGTACAGCTTATCTATCTCTGCACCTTTGGATACTCCAACAGAACCCAGACAGATTGTCACTTGGGCTGTAAACTGCAGTTAGGCCAAGTGGCCTTAAAAATCTCCATTAAAGCATATTCCTGAATTCTGTGCAACTTTGATAGCCACATTATTCTCTGGAGGGATTGCCATCTGTCAATTTTTTAAAGGTGGAGTCCTCGAAGTGTATTTCACAAAAGACTTGTTACATTTCTATATCTGCCGACTGCTTTTAACATAAATTTATAAGACAATTTAAAAATTAACATTACCACGTCCAGAAGTCTTTTTTCACTGCTTAAAGCAATTCAGTGAAATAGTCTGTGATGAGTATCAATAGTAAAAACCATTCACAAACGTTTAGAGCGAACAGGTGAGAGCCTTCCCTGGCCCATGTCCCCAGCAGGCCCTGACCCACCCCCCAGGGGCAGGGGGGAGGGGCAAGAAGCACCTGGTTTGCAAATTTTTTCAAGCCAAGTTTAAAAGTTATACTTTTGTCATGAGAAAAGAAGTGATTTTAATAAGACATTTTAGAATTTAATAAAGTAACCAAGAAAGCAAGTAATAAAAGCAACAGAAAGAAAATCTTGATAAAATTATCCCAATCAACATGACCACAGCAGGAATTAATCTCAAACCTACAAAGGAGGCACCGAATCCACAGCCCCTCTCTGGCAAAGACTAATGAATCCCCATTCCAAGGAACAATGGACGTCAGTTTCTGCGAGAAGCATCGGTATGTTAAATAGACAGTGAGATGAAACTCTTAACACATGGGGGAGAAAGCATTATGGGGATAGAAGAAAATCCAAAATGAACAAGAAGCAAATAAAAATGGATCGGCGGCTGGTTCTGCCATTCTGGAAAACCGAGTCCTCTCTGCTTTCGGTGGTGGCTGAATTTACAAGGAACTGCCTCCTTTAGGCACAATTTCCCAAGAAGGTTCTGGGGGAAACACCAGGCACATTCTTTGTCTGACGGCAAAAATGGATGCTGCTGGGCTCTCCTCGGGACACACCTGCTGTGTGTGTGAGGACCCTGGCTCACGAGGAGATGGACACGGAGCCCAGGCCTCCAGCCCCCGCACCTCAGCGCTGCTCTGCAACCTGGCACTGGTCATAAGACACAACTGGAGGTCAGCCAGATTTGGGTTCAAATCCAAGCTATTCCTCACAGAAGCTATAACACTCGGTGACATACTTAAAGTCTATGACACTTGATTTTCACACACACACACACACACACACACACACACACACACACACACACACTAAGGATTAAGTATGGCATTCTGGGGAAGGCGCCTAGAATAAATACCCAACAACTAGTAGATAATGTAGTTAAGGAAGAACACTGAGGTATGAAAATATGGTAGAACAGAGATTCTTAAAAGAAAATCCCAAACGCTATTCCCCCCTGTGCCTATGCACCGGCAAAGCACTAAGGAACAGTCTGGCTTTATGGTTTAGCGATTGATTCATCAGTTGATTGCTAATGAGCAAGGTGATGCCACCCTAACAGCCAAGCATTAACTGAGCACTTGCTGTGAGCTAGACTGTGTCCTCCACACCTGACAAGCATTACCTCCAACCCTATGGGACAGGCACCTTCATCAATCCTACCTCTTGAGAAGAAGAAAGCCAAGGGTAAGAGAGGTCAGTTTACCCAAGTTAAGCTGCTTCGGGGATTCCAGGGCCCAAATGCTTCCCCTTGACCCCAAACCACCCCATGTACGTACCAACTTTATCCAAGGACCGCCATGAGCTTGAGCCAGGCACACGGGCCTTGATCCTGGCAATGCGGATATCAGAGCCGGCACACTTGGCTGTGCCCAGATGGCAGGAGCGGCCACAGGCGAGCTTAGCTGGCACCACCACAGGGAGGCGCCCTGGACCCCGTCTGGGGAAGGCCCATCACTACCTCCAATTTTTTCCCTTCCAGCAAAATTACTGTGAAGTTTCTGTTCCCCTGGTTTGGCCCATCTTTCCCACGAGACCACACCTACCCCTGCCCCCGGTGCTCCCACCCTGTGGCACACTGCAGGTCTCCACTGATGACCATGAGACAGACCAGTGGCTGCCTGAGCCCCTTCTCAGTCCATGGCTCTGCCCTGCTCCTCAGCCTCGGTCTTGGGTCCTCACCTCATGCTGGATTTGCGGGGCCATGCATCTGTCCTAGCTGCAGTACGTGTGACCTAGCCCCATCCATGGCAGTAGCATGGCCCACAGTAGCTGGGGCAGGGGGCATCGCCAGGCCTGGGTGGGCTCCTGTGTGCATGACCTGTGATCGCAAGACTCAGACTGTCCCAGGGGATTCTGTGAGCTCACCAGAGTCCTTCAACGGGCTCTGTCCACATTGAAACGAGCCACGAGCTAGAGCGGGGTCTGTTGTTTGCAACCAAGAACCATGAGCAAGATGGGGAAGGAAAGGAGATGTTTCTTAAAGATAACAGGGAACTAGTTGGGGTGGAGAAGGAGGGAGGGAGGGAGGGAGGGAAAGTCGCCAGTCTTTGTCAGACAAAATCTAGTTGTTAAACCTTTCCTGTGATCCTGTGTGTGTGATTCCTTTCACCAAACCCTCACATCTTTCCTGGTATATTTTTCATAGGAGGCTGCTGTCCAGGCTTAACCCTGATTTTTGTCCTCTACAAAAACAGCAGTTTACAATGAACGCATGGACTTTCTTGGCAATAAGAATTCTTGGCAATGACAAGAAAGAGGTTTTATTTTTCCCCTGGGCTGTGCTTGGGCACGTAGGAAGGGAAGCAGGTGAGTCTCCCAGAGAGACTGAGCAAGGAAAAGGGAAGATTTCAGCGCCACTGGAGGGTGCCCTCTGACCCCACATCACATAACGCACCTGCCACTCTGGCTAAGCCGGTCCCGGCCTTCCCGCTCCAGGGACAGAATCTGTTGGAATCAAGTTGCCCTATTTAAGGAAATGGTGTTTGACTACAGAGACCTCCAGGTAACAAAGAGGTGGCTGTGGCAGGGCTCTTCAGCAGGGGTGAGGGCAAGGGCTGAAGCAGATGAGGGGGATAAGGAGGGCACAGAGGTCGACACCCCTTCCAGGGCGGCCCTTCCCACCCAGCCACGGGAAGGGTGAGAGGTAAAACCTTCCACACAGCCTGCTGGTGGCACAAGGAAGCTGTCACTCTGAAGGTGAGGTTGTGCCCCACTGAGCTTCCAGAATCACAGCAAGGGCAGGGAGTCCTGCCCTCAGGACTGAAGACTAATTTGTTAATGGAGCGCCACGCAGGGGGTCTGCCCTCTGGACGGGTGCACACAATTAGTCACTGTGCAGGTAGCAACTATCAAACACTTATTAAAATGCGGCTCTGCACGACACCCGCCCCAAGCGCCCCCGACTCCACGTGCCCAGCAGGCCAGCTCTCAGGGACACCCCAGCTCATTTATCCTCCAAGTCAAAGAAGCAGGTGGGGGCAGGAGGCAGGATGTGCTGGGGCAACGCGATTGTGGGCCGGGGAGACGACACTGGACGTTGTAAAAACAGATTAGTTCCAGGTTTCATTTTTGTCGCTGCAGAAAATCTTCATTATCCTTTTGTCCGAGGCCCTGGTGGTTTCCAGAAGGATCCTGAGGTGGGGAGGGTTTCTCCCCTAAGGAAGGAGGACGAGTGTATGTTGAGAATCCCAACAATGAGCCTTGGGGTCCACACTTGGCTCTTGACACTGTAACCTGCCCACGTGCACCCCAGACTCATGGCAACAAAGTCTTGCCCCTGAGCCTCTGATGTGGGTGAGGCCAATGCCCAGATACCCGGGATCAGTGCCTTCTGCAGGAAAGGCTGCTGCGCACAGACCCACAGTTTCCCTCCACACCCTGCGCTTGCCCCGCACACCATGAGAGGCCCTCCTCTGCCCATCAGCACACAGCGCCAGGCCTGCAGCACAGAAGGGCCCACCCATGGCCAGCTCACAGCCAGGCTGAGGAGCACATCCAGAGGCCTCTACCCAGAGGGCAGGGCATGGAGGCACCAGGGAAAAGGATGGGTGGTGGGTGCAGAAAGGGCTCTGGAGGTCAGGTGCCTGGAGGCCAGACCTGCCAGCAATATTCAGCTGAGGGCAAGAGAGGGGACGGGAGCAGCCAAGAGTAGCCATGGGAGGTGGGCAGGTGAGCAGGGCAGTGACAAGAGCCAGGGGGCCCTGCACTGATGTACTTACTGTACATGGGGCTTTTTTAACAGACCACATGCTCACGGAGGGCAGGCCTTGTAGGATTCATTTAAATGAATAGCTCCCATGCCTGGAGCAGGGCCTGCCCAGCTCAGTGAGAAAGCTGAACTTGAAAAACTAGCAGGGGTCCCCATGAGCCATCTGTATACTCCTAATGAATGCTGTCTTGTCCCCACCGTCCCCATCAACCCATCCAACAATGGCCCCGAGGGTTAGGGAAGTGGGTGAGAGACACTGAGACACAGGGCTCCTGGGACATCTGGGTGGCTCAGTCCATTAAGCCAGCGACTCTTGATTTCAGCTTAGGTCATTATCTGGGTTCGAGCCCCACATCAGGCGCTCTGCTCACAGCTCAGAGCCTGCTTGGGACTCTCTCTCTCTCTGCCCTTCCCGCTCTCGCTGCCTCTCTCTCTCTCTCTCTCTCTCTCTCTCTCTCTCTCTCTCTCTCTCTCTCTCTCTCCCCCCCTCCCCCCAAATAAGTAAACTTTAAAAAAATAAATAAAAGAAGCAGGTCTCTGGTAAGTTGATGCCATTCAGAGCCCACCTACCCACTGCTCTGGCTCAGGCTGGTTCAAAACCTGTAGGCCCAAGGAATCACAGCTGAGGGGATGATACGAACAGGAGCCCCTGGGGCAGCCGGCGAGAGGGGCTGGGAGGGGGTGTGATTAGGAACCATGCTCATGGATCTCACATTTGGGTCCTTCAATGCCCCTGCTGAGGCATCCCCTGGGATGGCCGTCAAGACGCTGAGGAAGTCCCCAGGCCAAGCATGCACACAGGCCCACCACAGACATCTGTCACAATGGATCCACAGCAACAGCAATTGAATCAGATGCCCCACCATCCTCTCGCTGTGGTGGGTAATCAGGCCCCCTGCCCTGCCGTGTAGTGGGTCCAGGAACCTCCCTAAGGGGTTGGGGCCTCCTAAGAAAGGGACCTGAGGCTGACGGGCACTCGTCAGCACAGTTTACAAATCCAAGACTCAGGGCGGGCGGCACTGGTAATATAACCCCTCATTCCCATGTACAGATTGTAAGACTTGGCTGCCCAATCTAGTTCTCCTTGACTCCAACATCAAGATGTCATTAACTCCCTGCTTGGCAGTGTCCGATGAGTGCTGGGCAGTGGTGTGAATGTTCTGGATGATTTCCGAGGGAGTGAACAAATCAAGGGGGTGACCAGGGAATGTCTGGGGCAAAAGCAAACTGGCAGCAGAACCCAGAAAACTTTCAAGTCAAAACAAAGAGGTTTCTTCACTCTCCAGGCACCTGCTGAGTGCCCCTTACCTGTCTGGTCCCCGCACAACGTCCTTCATCGACTAAAACACAACCTGCAGGGTCAGACCCAGGTTCGAAAACCAGCTCCACCACTAACCAGCTGTGTCACTTGGGAAATGGCTCACCATCCCCAATGTCAGTTTCCCCAATTATAAAAAGGGAATCGCATTCTTAATAGGATTCCTATAAGGATTAAATGAAGCAAAGAACATGCCATGTTTACCTGGGGTCTAGAGTCGGCAGTGGGGTCATCTGGGGCCAGAAGAGCCTGTTTGGGACATCTGATCTAGACACTGAGGGATGTTTGAAACATCCTTGGCCTGTACCCAGTAGATGCCAGGAGTGCACACACGTACACACACAAGCACACATACACACACGTGCAGGCACGTGTGAGCACACACACAGTGGTGACAACCACAAATGTCCCCAGACATTGTCCACTGTCAGCCAGGGGACAGAATCACCTCTGGTTGAGAAGCATGGCCTCTTTCAGCGTTATTTCCTGCTGATCCTCATGCAGCGTCCAATCAGAAGCACAGATGCGGGGCATAGACACTCGGGCCACAGCTCCCTCGGGAGGGGTAACACAGAAGCTGAAGTCAGTGGGAGTTAATCTGACCCCCTGGATGACTGTGCTACGTATCACTCTCCTAGCCCCAAAACCCGCTTCTCACATCAGTGTGGCTACAGCTAAGCCCCTGCCCATGTTGCCAGGCGGTGCTCTTCCTGTTGCCTCCAACATCCAGGCCTGTCCCTGCCACTCCTGCCCCATCTCCCCATGGCCCTCCACTCCTCCCCAGATGCCTCACAATCATGGCTGTAGCCTTGCCATCTGCCGGGAGCTCGCAGGACACAGGGATGGTCCCTACTTCCTTCTGGGCTCTGCTCACCCCACGCCCTTCCAAGAAGATGTTTCTGACCTAATCTAGAGCTCCTCTCTCGAACCCTAGGCTTCTTTATTTTTACAGCATGAATCCTGCTGGATGGACCTCAGGATTCTGCTTACTGGTCTCCTGTCATCTCGGACCTGGAACAGGGGCCCCCGTGGGCTGCCGTTTTATTTGTAGCTTCAGACCAACTGCCTGGTTCTTTTTTTTTTTTTTTTTTTTTTTTTTTTTTTTTAATTTTTTTTAAACGTTTATTTATTTTTGAGACAGAGAGAGATAGAGCATGAACAGGGGAGGGGCAGAGAGAGAGGGAGACACTGAATCCGAAACAGGCTCCAGGCTCTGAGCTGTCAGCACAGAGCCCGACGCGGGGCTCAAATTCACGGGCTGTGAGATCATGACCTGAGCTGAAGTCAGACGCTTAACCGACCAAGCCACCCAGCCGCCCCATGCCTGGCTCTTAAAAAGCAGCTCAACAATATTTGCAGAACAGATCGAGGACTAAGATTGCCCAGAGTCCACTGGGGCCACAAAAGGGAGTGTGGGCCACCGAGACACACTAACAGGATTGATTTGATTCTATAGACGGTGGCTGGGCTCATTATCGATTTGCCCAAAGCCAGTGAATGAGATGGAAGAGGCTGTGAACCCCCTGCAAGGAGAGGACCCCGAGTTGCCCCCCCCGCCGCCAGAGCAAAGCATTATCCGACATGAACAAAAGACCTGACTTCACAAATCGAAAGGAAAAGTACAAATCCAAAACCCTAGTATAGAGTGGCCATACCCTGCTCGCCCTCCCCTAGTGCTTTGAGATACTTGTACATCAATCCACTTAAGTGCAGCACCTATCAGACCTTCGCCACAAAGACCTTCCCTGCAGCCTGAGAAGCTCCCCACTGGCGGGCCTTAGAGAGGACCCCAAGGGGCGGGCCCCATCAGCTTGTTTATGGATCCCTAAGAGTCTTCATTCTGCTTTTATTTTCTGTGTCTCTAGCTGCCTTTCACTTCCTGTAGACCTCCTGAAGCACCCCCTTCCCCCTTCCCTCCATTCCCCCATCACCCCCTTTCCCCTTCCTGGGGGCTGCGGTCTCCCGACCCCACACAAACCCAGCTTCCAATGGGACCCAGCCCCTCCCTGACCGCAGCCTCAAAGGGACACTAAGAAAGGAAGTTTCCAGCATGATGCGGTCACAACGGACAGGACGCTTTGCTCAGGTATGGTTCTACCTCCTGTCATTTCTGACACGGGCCTGCCGGCAGCACCACAATCCCTGGGTGAACGCCTGGCCCACGCCTACCCACCTGCCCCCCCACAGCAGCCAGGTGGCCCTCTCCTCCCTCAGAACATCTTCCCAAGGGTCTGGGAGCACACCACCCTCCCCCTGCCTGGCCCGCTCATTCGACCCAGAAAATGAAATTTTGCCATGCATCATGCCATAGGGCTGGACAGACCAGATCTGGACAATACGGCTGGGAAAATATGGCTTAAAAGAGGGCAGGGCGGGACACTCCTGATCTGTCTGGGGACCCTGGGGGTGCACCAAGGGTCGGCGTTGGCACAGCTAGCGGAAAACAAGGCCATGTGAATGAAGAGGAAACAAACGCCTGTGCATGGTTCCAAGCATGAGTCCCAAGGGGGTGGAGCACAAGGCGGGTGTTGGACACTGGGCTTCGTGGACAATCTAAGCACTCTGCAAGGTGGGGGTGGGGCAGCAGACTGGGCAGGAGGGGTGGGGGATCTGGTCTCCCATGGGATGCAGGGGACACTGTGTGTGAGTGTTCCCGAGCCTCACTAACTGGTCACTAACTTCCTTTTCCTTTTATCTTGCAATCACTGTCAAAGCCACAAAAGACTGCGAGAATAGTAAAGGAACCCCCATATACCTTTTAGCCCGTTTCACTAATACTTCACTTGGCCATGATTTACATATGTACAGACGTATGTGCGTGCACTCGTACATAAAGTAAAACCTTGGTTTTCGAGCATACCTCATTCCAGAAACATGTTTGTAATCCAAAACACTCATGTATCAAAGCAAATTTCAAGAACCACTGGCTCAGTTGTGACCACATGACATTCGGAGTCACGTACGACTCATACTGCAAGACATCGCTCCTTCATCAAGTTAAAGTTTATTAGAAATGTTTGCTTGTCTCGTGGAACACTCGCGGAGCAGATTACTCGCAATCCAAGGTTTTACTGTATTTCTAAATCATTTCCAAGTTGGTTGCACATACCATGCCCCTTTGTCGGTTCTGCTCAGGGTCTACACCCTGAGGACAAAACCATCCTCTCACATATTCACAAGTCAGTGACCAG
The DNA here is from genome assembly GCF_046562875.1 of Panthera onca. Lineage (NCBI taxonomy): Eukaryota > Metazoa > Chordata > Mammalia > Carnivora > Felidae > Panthera > Panthera onca. The sequence continues at coordinate 255,605 of NW_027675869.1, forward strand.
CCTCAGGAAATTGAACACCAGTACAACACCGTAATCTAAACCATGGGTCATATTCCAATGTCATCAACTGTCCCAAAAATGTCCTTATTAAACTTTGTTCCTGTACAGAATGCATTCCAAGGTCACTAACTGTATTCTGTGGTCACATCTCTTTATTTACCTTCTATTCTGGAACATTCCTCGGCCTTGGTCATTCATGCCACAGAAATTTCGAGGAACAGAGGCCTGTGTGTTACTTTCAGGCTGTGCATCAGTTTGGGTTTCCCTGTTGTTCCTTCATGTTCACATGATGGTACATAGACACCCCTCCAGTGGCCTTAGTGACCGAGTCAAAACCCCCCAAAACACCCAGGCATTTCTGAGTCTCAAAAGGGCTTCTTCCCGTGTGCCCGTCTACCACGTCCTGTCACTGCTGGACTTCTGTCCGTCTTGGGTCCCCCCTGACCATGCTGGTGGCCTAGGAATCCACTTGGAGAAGCCAAAAGGGCTGCCATGGCCCCCGAGAGGATGAAGAGACCTGCTCTCTTCCATCGGCCTCTTTGGGGAGGCTCGGCTCCTGACAGAGGTGAGGCGGTGAGGGGAGAGTCTTGCCCTTGCCAGTGCCTGGGCCTGAAGCTCCAACGCTTGGGCTGAACAGAGGGTAGGCTCCTCGGGCTTGATCCCACTGGCTGCTCCCACAGAGGCTCCTGGCTGGTCTGAGGGCTGCGGCCAGCTCACAGACAGAGCCCTCTTCTTCCCTCCCGTGCTCTCCCAAGCGGTCAGCTTTTATAGGACACTCTCATACTCCTCCTCCAGGGCTCCCCTTAGGGGGCGCAGACATTCCACTATTAACACTACGGTCAGGACTTCTGGTCCCCAAGTGGCAGGGAGGCCGGGAAGCAAGGCAGGAGCAGCCCACAGGGTGCCCCACCCACACCCCCTCCTGCCAAGGCTGCTGCCTGCAAGGCATCTCTGCCCCAGCATCAACCATGGAGGGTGGGCTCACTGCACGCCCATGCCCCAGTCCTCTGCCCCCACTAGGCCACGCTGAGGCATTTCCTACACTGTCCCCACACTGTCCCCACGGTCTCTCAGAGGAGCCGCACACCCTTTATTGGCCCCCATCCTGTCCTGCTCCCTTAGGAGCAGTAACATCACTCAAATCTTGTCTCAGGATAAGTCCCAAACTCAGAGCCCCTCCATCCCGAGAAAGGTCCCTCAGGGTCTTCGGTGGCCATGCCTGACGGGGCCTAAGCCTCAGAGAGACACCGGCTGAGCCTTCTTGCGCAGACTGCCAGACAACAAAAATGCAACTGAGCAGATTTTAAATATATGATTGGCTTTAGGACTCATGAATTGGGTAGCACCCCAAGCAGCAAGCAGAAGGGGCTCTAAGAAGCTGGACAGAAAGGAAGGTCCATCTAGAAGGAGAGCCGGGTAAGAAACTTACTAGCAACAGTGAAGGGCTGTTGCAGGGAGGCTGCTGTCCAGGGGGAAAGCAAGGGGTCCCTGGATCCAGGAGACATCTTCTTTCTTTGGGGGGGGGGGGTGGAGAGGCCCCTGTGGCAGAGGCACTGGCACTGATGGAACATTCCTGGCTGGTTCAGACTACGTCTCTGAGGGGGGCTGAAATGCAGTTGGATTAGGCCTTAAGCCCCAGTTTGGGAACTTCAGCGAAGTGACACTATTTGGGGCCTGTGGTTTTCATTCTAACGACACCCACAACACACCCACCGCCACCCTGCCACCCTGCTCACCTCCAGCTCACTGACCTTGGGGCTGACACCGCCCTTCAGAAGGGAGGCAGGGTCAGGTCAAACAAAACTTGCAGGCAGGTCTGAGATGCCTGAGAATTATCAGAGGCCACAAGACAGGAGGGAGGGGGCAGTTTAGGGGTCAAACTGAAACTCACAAGGGTGTCATCAAGGACACCCACACCCTGGATGGGCTCAGAGGAGGGGTCCCTGAAGCCACATCACTCCCCTAGATGCTCCTGCTGTACTGCTGTATGTGGATGACCCAGGGCTCATCGGAGTGGATGACAAGCATCCCTCATGAGTTATTAACAGCATCGGTAACGGTGAGACAAAGCGATCACTGGAACACTGAGGCACCTCAAATTGTATTTCAATCAGAAAAATCATTGTTATTGTAACAGTGAGTTAGAAAACTCACAACATCTATTCAGGCTGCATTTCTTTGTGACCTAGTTGGTCTACTTAAGAAAGGAAGGAGAATCTCAAAGTATGTATGGGGATGTCTCTCCCTCTCCTGTGTTCATCTGCATCAATCAAGCAGTTACTGAGCACGGAGTCGGGTAGGTGCTCTGCTAACTGCCATACAAGAACAATCTTAACCAACAAGCACAGGCCCCAGGAGGCACGGGCACTTTCCCTCTACATGAAAGGCCAGGAGCAGAGCCTCTGGGAGGCCAGGTCCCCATGCGGCTGGCGCGCACTGAGCCAGTCTGCCGGGCACCGCCTCTGTCCTGATTGGATAGCATGTGGGTCTTTTTCTACACTAATTTTCTGTTGCTACTGCAACAAGTTATCACAAATGGTGGCTTAGACGACCTCAGTGGATTCTGGAGGTCAGAAGTGGCTGACACCAAGTACGGGCAGGTTGCGCCCCACCCCCCCGGGGGCCCTGTGGGGTGGGGCCTCTCCTGTTCCATCACTCTGTGGGCACAGTGCACCTCTGGCCGGCTGGCCGCTGAGGCCCGTCCTGACTGCAGGGTCCCCTGCATTCCACGACTCCGCACCCTTCCTGCATCTTCAAGGTGCACTGAGTCCTTCTTGCCCCTCTCACCCCCTCTTTCCCTTTGGCCTCGTCTCTCCCACCTCTCTTGTGCCTCCTTCTTCCACGTTTAAGGGTCCGTGAGGCAATGGTGCGCCTGTCCAGACAGTCCAGGAGGGCTTCCCATCCCCAGGCCCTTATTTAATCCATCCTCGGTGCTCCTTGGGCCACAGCAGAGGACACATCCACAGGCCCAACGGGTTACAGTGGACATCTTTGGGGGCCATTTCTCCGCCTCCCATAGGCTTCTCACTGGCCTGTTCTTTCCCACCCTTTCAACTCCTTTTCTGAAACATCCAAGCTGCTGGGATAACGCTGAAATCCATTCATCTCTTCTCTGATGATCCATCCACCCCTTGCTACTCTGCCCGGTCCTCATTTTACAACAGGAGTCCGCAGAAAACACTTCCTCTTTGGAAGTAACAACTGTTTCCTGGCTTTATCTCATGTTTTTCAAGCTCTCTCCTTTTATTTCTGGTTAAAGATCAGCCTCACCCCACACCAGCACTACTGAGATGGTCTCACGCCCAAGGTCTGCTCCTTCAGAACCTCCATACTGGTTCCTGTCTGTTGGAAGTTTGCAGGAAGACTGTCTCTCCCCATGACATGGGATGGGGCACGGCATGAATCTTATGGTTCTGACCTCCAAGGAGGAGACCTGGTCACTACCCTCCCCAATGACGTCACAGAAAGACTCCTGGTCTGGTCACATAGCCAGTTGGGAGTCACGTGCCCAGCAGGAAACAAGTCACTGTGTCCACATCCCCCACCCTGCCCCAGGGAAGGGGGCAGTTAGCCTCACTCACCTCAAACCCACAAATGGCTTTCTAACAGAACTGGGCAGATTATGGTAAAGAAAAGAAACCTGACATGTGTCACATTTTTCAGCACATGAGTCCATCGCTACGACGTCACTGCCATCATCACTGCTACTCATTCTCAGTACTAAATGGAACCGGAAATCTCTAAAATTTCTGATAAGGAAAATGTCTTTTTTGGAGGGATGGAGGGACAACACTCTTTTGCAAAGGCATGCCGATGAACAAAGCTCATGCCTGAGGTGAGATCTGGACAAATAACAGAAAAAAAAACAAAAACACAAAACCCACGGCATCTGGAGGACTTTTCCCCAGGGGTTGAGGACCTTGGTTAAGCCCACACCAAAACAGAGTGATGAGGCCAATTACATTTTTAGTCATTTTAAAAAATAATAAATGATAAATCAACAAAAGGGCCCGAGCAACAGAGGAGCTTCCTTTCCCCTCCTCCTCCTGGAGAAGGCAGATGTGCAGGTAAAGACTGGCGTGTGTGTGTGTGTGTGTGTGTGTGTGTGTGTGTGTGTGTGTGTGTGTGCACGCGCGCGCGTGCTCACACACATATTGGTTACTCTGTCCCAAACACCGTGACTCAAAATTCCGAGAATCTGAATTCTTGTTTTCTATGTCCTGCTCATCCCCATAAATGAGTTCTGAGAAGAAAAAACACTTAAAACTCATCAATGTATGTTAAACTGAGATCACTACCCTAGAAAAATAGTCTGGGGAAATTAGTGTCAAAAAATAATAGTTTATGGTTCAGTGCCTTATTTTCTTCAAAGGGGCAGAGTTCAACCCCAAGCTCACTGCAAGTAGTCGGGGTAAAAGAAAGGAATTTGTTCAAAACCCATTCTGCATTCAAATACGAACTGTCTGAAATGTGAGTAACTTGGCAGAAGCCCGAAATGTGTCTCTTCCTAAGCGGCGCTGGGCTATTTTTTCCAGGAAGTCATGTTCTGCAGGAGCTTCGTGGCCGGCTGCTTGTATCTAACATCAGCCCTGAAGTTGATGTGCAAGAATTTGGAGTACAGCCCCTCCTCCTACTTGAGAAAGTTTCCGGCATTTCTCCTTTGTACCTCCCCTTTACGACTAACATTTCCGGCAGTAATGGAGTGGGTTTGCCTCTAAGAGAACTGACTTCATCTACACAGGTGCAGAATGCATCAGATGTTCTTCCCACCTCCGTTTTGTAGACAACCAAGATGGGACTCAGGAAGACGGATGTATTGAGTGTTCCGATTCCCACCTTTCCAACATCACCTACCTGACTCTGGTGACAATCTCAGCAACCTCCCAAGATCACGTGGCAACTAGGTGGGAGAGAACCAGGTCTGGCTGGCTCTAGAGCACACATTCCACTCCACCGAGGAATCTGGGGTACGTAACAGTCAAAATTTTACAACCGATATGACAGCTACTATTTGTCGCTGGAGCATACGTGGACCTTTTGTTACCCTTTTCTCCACTGCAAGAAGAGAGGTGGCTTCTAGTCTGCCTAGTGTCCCATCCTGGCTTTCTGGCCTCCTCACCAATACAGCCAACATGCACCCCACCAGATTCCTCCAACTCTCCGCCCCTGACAGGGTGCCGCGTGTCCTAACGGGATCTGTGAGTGTGTCCCCTTCACAAATCCCATCGCGCTATCTGAAAAAACAGTGTGAAATCTACCAGACTCTTTGCAAGAAAAGTGAAATGTGATTCACCGTTGGCTGTTCCCTGCAAGTCAGGCCATTTCACATGTGACTCTGGAGCAGACGGGAGGTGGAGGCGTTCCCTTGTTTCCTGCCCACCCACCCTCTCCACCTCAGGCGTGGCTCAGAATTACTCCCCTCTGTGTGTCTTCCACCACAGCGGAGAAGCTGCTAAGACATCGCCTTCTCCAGAGGAGCATGTCCTTCGTCAGACCCTGTGACCTGCCAGGTCGGCACCTTGCCCCTACTGGGACCCCATCACATCAGCTCTCCTCTCCCACTCCAAACTCTCCTCCACACCAGGGACAAACCTCAACAACGCACGTCGGGTGCATTCTGTGGCTCCCCCTTTCATCCCGAATGAAGTCCCAGCTCCACGCGTCTGGCCCTCACTTCAGCCGCATCTCACGCGACCTCTCCTTTACACACCTGGACTGTTTTCCAAACGGCACGCCTGACACTTCCCCCCACGGACACCATTCTGCCTCATGTCCAGTGTCACTGTGAAGATGCCACTTAACTTTCTGGATGTTAGCTTCAAACTAGAAAAAAACGGAGGTCTCCTCAACTCCCTCACAAGGTTGCTTTGAAGATGAAGTCACATTATATATGCAGTGCAGACCTCGAAATACATGTTACTTGGAGATGTTAACAATGAGGAGCCCAGGGCATCTGGTGACTGTGTAAGACAGGGCCAGTTATGTGACTCCCCCCAGTGCCTCCTCCCCCTGGCTGAAACACGGGAACAAGAGTAGGACCTACATCACAGCCTTGCAGTGAGAACTGAGTGGTTTAGACTTTCGCCGAGCACCTGATGCCTGACGGACAACAAGGAAGCTTAGCCGCCATCGTCATCATTGACAAGGAGAACAAAGGCAAAAGACAGGAAAGTAAAATTAAACTGCCTTAGAACTCGCATCCTCCTTGAGGCAGGCAGAGCACAGGAACTCAGGACCGCATGAAGTATAATGCATAAAACATTACCGTTAATGCTTTGCTAGAGGCAAAAAGCCTCCTTAGCTTGACCAAAGCCAGACCTCCAGGATCCCGCAAGACCTCTTCAACATGCAAACACCGTCATTTTTCAAAATGCCTTGATTTCTACCTGCCCCCAAGTTGAAAGCTCCTCACAATCCCAGTGCATCTCTTTCTGCCCAGGGGTCCTGTCCCTGTGCCTTTGATAAAACCACCTTTTCCAACTCAAAATGTGTCAAGAATTCTTTCTTGACTGCTCACTCTGAGCCCATATCACGTCACATCACACCACCCGCCATCCACCACCACAAGCACCATCATCAAGATCATCCCTGGTGCACCAGGGGGACGTGTGACCCCCTCGAAGCTCCCTGGGCTCAGCCTCATGAGCAGCCGCGTCAGCGCTTGTCCAATCTGTGTTCCGGCACAGTCCTCGCACCCATCTGCTGTACAAAACCAGTAAGTAACTGCGGCCACTACTTTTAGCACTCCCCGTGTACCAAGCACCGCCCTGTGACTCTGACACACACGAAGCAGACTAATCTCTCCCCCCCAGGCAAGTAGGAGACTTGGAGTCGCCTTGTCTCCTCCCAGACAGCGGCAAAGCCTTTCTGTTCTCTGCATCACCAAGCAGCTACCTCCATCCCGGGAGCGTGGCGGCATCTACAGGAGGTAGGCTGGAAGGAGGTCTGTGCAGAGTCCCAGGCACAGATGAGTGACCTTGCAGCTGGATGACCAGTGGTAAACCTCCTGACCCCAGCTGAGAGGCAGTTCCCACCACAGAGAAACAAGTTATTGGTGCTACAGTTCCTACTGCTCCCTAATAATGAACCCTGAGACTTAGCTCTTCAAAGATAGTAACACCTGTTATCCCTGTTTTGGGGAGAGGGAGTCATGGGAAGGGGACTCGGGAGCAGCTGTGCCTGGCAGTTCTCACTCAGGGTCTCTCGCAAGACTGCAGTCAGATGGCGGCTGCCATGAGAGTCGCCTTCTATCACATGCCTGGAGTCTGCACTGGGGAGACTCAGAGACAGCTGGGGCTTCGGCAACATCTCCTTTCCTATGCACCTCCCCCAGCATAGTGACTTCATGCTCCCTGGTGTGACAGCTCTGAGCCCCAAAAGGGGTATGTTCAGTGAGAGACACAAACAAGAAGACACTGCCTTTTGGACACCTTTTCCAAACGAGTCCCAGAAGCCATGCATCATCACTTCTGCCACATTCCCCACCCAGCTGTCACAGAGGCTGACCCAATTTCAAAAGGAAGGGACATAAGACTGACTTTATTTTTTTTTCTTTTAAAGTCTACTTATTTTAGGGGCAACCCGGGTGGCTCAGTCAGTTGAGCATCTGACTTTGGCTCAGGTCATGAGCTCACAGTTTGTGAGTTTGCGCCCTGCGTTGGGCTCTGCGTTGATACCTGGGAGCCTGGAGCCTGCTTTGGATTCTGTGTCTCCCTGTCTCTCTGCCCATCCCCCACTCATCTCTCTCAAGTTTATGTATTTTTGAGAGAGAGCTTGAGGAAGGGAAGGGAAGGGAAGGGAAGGGAAGGGAAGGGGGAAGGGGAAGGGGAAGGGGAAGGGGAAGGGGAAGGGGAAGGGGAAGTGAAGGCAAGGGAAGCGAAGGGAAGGGAAGGGAAAGAGAGAGAGAGAGAAAGAGAAAGAGAAAGAGAGAGAGAGAGAGAGACACAGAGAGAGAGAGAGAGAGAGGGAGAATCCCAAGCAGGCTCTGTGTTATCAGCACAGAGCCTGACACGGGGCTCAAACCCACTAACCATGACATCATGATGTGAGCTGAAGTCAAGAATTGGACGCTTAACCGACCGAGTCCCCCAGGAGCCCCAAGACTGACTTTCAGTGAGGCAGGGGCAGAGTTCGGTAAGAACACATGGACAAAGGGGCGCCTGGGTGGCTCAGTTGGTTAAGCGGCCCACTTCGGCTCAGGTCATGATCTCACAGTCCATGAATTCCAGCCCCGCGTTGGGCTCTGTGCTGACAGCTCAGAGCCTGGAGCCTGTTTCAGATTCTGTGTCTCCCTCTCTCAGACCCTCCACCATTTATGCTCTGTCTCTCTCTGTCTCAAAACTAAATAAACGTTAAAAAAATTTTTTTTAAAGGACACGTGGGACAGGGAATATCAGCATGGCCATTTGTGGAATACGCAATCTGCCATAATCTGGTTCCCAGACTGCCTCCTGAACCTCATTCCCAAGAAGCCTCACATCACTTCCCCTCTCTTGCCTGACTTTGAGACCTTTCCATTCCTCCATTCTTGCTCAGGATTTGATCCGGCTACTGGGGCAGTAAACTCACTCTGCGAACAGTCATCCACATCTCTCATTTACACTTAGGCCAACAGCTTCCGAACGTTATTTGCCGACATGTGAAAACAGTGGTTTTCTTTGCCTGGAATGTACGTCAGATCTGTCTGGCTGGGTGGTGGGGTGGGAAGGGGAGCCCTCTGGGTTAAATGAAGAATGGGAAGGGGAGCCCTCTGGGTTAAATGAAGAATTCAAGAGCAATTGAAAATGCTCCCCCCACACACACCCGACCCTCACTATAAACATGCTCCCATGTTAAGGTTTAATCTGTGGTCACAGAGCTAAGAGATAGAGGCGGTGAATCTGGGTTTTGAACCCAGGCAATCTGAGCCCAAACAATGTTTTAACCCCTATCCAACTGTGACCCTAACAAGGAAGTGGCCTCTGTCTCTAAAGCCCTCATCAATCACCAGGATGACGAGCATGGTTAACACAGGTTGCTGGTCCCCAACACTCAGGTCCAGGGAGGGGATTAAGAATGTGCATTTCTTATGTTTTTAAAAAGATTTCATTTTAGGGGTGCCTGGGTGGCTCAGTCAGTTCAGTCTCTGACTTCAGCTCGGGTCACGATCTCATCATTTGTGAGTTCAAGCCCCATGTTGGGCTCTGTGCTGACAGCTCAGGGCCTGGAGCCTCTTTTGGGTTCTGTGTCTTCCTCTCCCTCTGCACCACCCCTGCTCACTCTTACTATCTCTCTCTCCCTCCCTCTCTCTCTCTCTCTGTCTCTCTCTCTCTCTCTCTATCTCTCTCTCTTTCAAAAATGAACAAACATTAAAAAAAAGATTCTATTTTTAAGTAATCTCTACATCCAATGTGATGTTGAGATCAAGAGTCACGTGCTCTACCTACTGAGCCCCAGCCAGGCACCCCACGAATCTTCATTTCCAGTGAGCTTCCGAGTGCCTGCCTAGGTAAGCTGGTCCACAGGCCTCACTGACAACACTTCTGAACTCTTATACTTGAACAGCAATGCTGAGAACTAAAAAAGAAAATGTATTTCTTCTTACTCTGATTGCAGCAGGAAATAACTGCAAGAAGAATGAACATAAGAAACCCACACATTTGTTAATACTTAAAACTCCGGATGTTTTATGTATGCCTATGTTCAAGTGTATATTTTTTCAGTTCACAAAATTAGTTTCCCTTTTAATAAAAATTGCATGCGATTTTAAATAATCCAAGGATGGAGACTATGATTCTGAAAAGTAATCAGCTTTATGAAAAAGTAAAAGATGAATCATCCCTGTTATTAACATCACATCACCTTAGCGGTCTGGCCAGCGGCCGTCTTCTCTCAGAAGTGGGCCAGGATCCCTGCACTACAAGCTGGAAAACCAAAGTGAAGGAGTCCCAGGCCACATCTTTCTGGGAGCCATGTTCTCACCATTATTATTGTAATAAGAAATGCTAATTGGCATCAAAAGGAAATCACATGAATTGTCTGTGCAAAAGGACTACAAAAAAAGTTTTTATTATTGTTATTTCAATTTCTAGATATTTCATTGAAATGAGAGAAATCACAGGCCTGGCTGAGAGTTACTCTGGTATTTTGTGGTGCCGTGAGGAATATTTTTCCCTCCTAATCTCTGCTTAAAGTGTAAGTAAGAGTGCCTCTATCCACTGCCGTGAACAAAAAGCACAAAAGGATTCAGAAAGTAATAACAAAGATAAACAACTTTGCAATAAAATTTCAGTTCCAGTAATTTCCCATCTATGTCTTCTCACTGAATCATGTAGTCCTGATCTTTGCACTTTGCACGTGCGTGCTGCACTGTGCAGCCATTTCATATCCGAGGCTTCCCAGTGAGCCCAGTCGACACCTGCTCGGTGTGCCCATGCAGTCACTGAGTTCGACAGTCACCCCATAGCAGGCCTTCCTGTGTGATTTCCTGGTCTTTCTCAGGCAATCAATCTCAGTGTCTGAGACAGAATGAGTTGTCAGTCAACCCCTTCCATCAAAGGGGGCTTCAGATGTGATTACTTAAAGCCGCTCACTCTTGGAAGCAAATGCTGAATATGGTTTTCCCAGCTGAAACCACTGACGTGGTTTTCAGCCAGCGAGTGTGGGCCTCTCCAGCAGAGCGACCGCCAAGTGCATCAGGGCACCTCAGGGAACATTCCAGAGACAGAAAGGAGGTAGAAGGAGGGAGGGTGGGGGCCAGGAGCAGGGGGAGAGGGCTCCTCAGGTGGCGTATAGGAACAACACTTCTGTTCTGTTGAAACAATGCCGTCAAACCCAAGATAGATTTCACCATGTATTATCACATTATATTATTTGCAATTCCCATTCATAAGTTGATGGACATTGGAGGTATGTCCACTTCTATGCAACGCTGCTCGGAACAATCTACGGGTTAAGTTTCATCAGCCTTGGAGAAGGGTGGTGGGGGGGGTGGGGAGGCTGTGGAAAACAAACCTCAGAGGACAGAAGGGCAGCATGGATGCACCACGGCCTTCAGCAGAACCCCAGGGCTGAAGGAGCCCAGCCTGGCCTGAGCAAGGCCACTGTGCACCGAGCTCTTGCACGGATGACCCCACTCACTCCCCCCCACAACTTGTGATGATTTCCTCATTTCACAGATGGATAAATTGAGGCTTGTCCAAGGTCACATGCTCGGACTGAAATCCAAGCTTTTCCAGCCACAAAGACTAGGTTTTCAGCTAGGATGCTATGGAGATCCCGGGGTGGCTCATGGGGCGGGGGGGTGGTGTGAACCCCTCAGTGCTCGTCTCTAGCTAGCCACCCTCTGCGGGATCACCCGCCCAGTGGCTCTGTCCCCCGACACCCACTATCCAGTGTAGCCCAAATAACTGACAACAGCTGCCGAGTCCCTTGTCACTGAGCCCCAGCCAGCTCTTCAAACTGCCTTCCAAGGCAGAGTTTTCATTCCCCCACACGATCTCCCTGAACCAAATCTCATTAATAAAAGACAAGAAATACGTTTTAACAAAGGTCTTGCCGAGATGCCTCTGCAGCAGCAGACGCTGTCAAAAACTTCCCCCTGCTCCTTGAGCGAGAAGAATTTTTCTCCACAGGGAAAGCAATCTCCCTTCCTTCCAGCAGGTCCTTGGATCTCCAGCCCAGAAGCAGCCTGAGTATGAACTCGTATTTCTATGTGTGCTGTTGCTTCCTCCCTTGTTGAAAAATGCAAATCTCCCTGGTGTACTTAAAATATGCCATTAATTACCGAACATTGTGTGGGTTTGGAAAGAAAAGAAAAAAAAAGAGTACATATTTGGAGACTCCCTTTCACTCTGAAGATGTTTTGGGCAACATGGAAGGAAGTCACTGGAGTGTGACTGGCTGTCACCAGGAGCCGGCTTGTGACAGTGGCTGCGAGTGCCACACAGCAGAATGCTGTAGCCTTGGGAGGCATAGCTCCCAAGCCTTGGAAGCCTTGGGAGTCGTGGCTCCCAAGCCTTGGAAGCCTTGGGAGGGCAGAGATGCTGCCCCTGCTCAAGGAGACCGTGGGTGGGCCCCAAGGAAGCGGCTTTGTTTGACCTCATGGTCTGAAAACCTGCAGGGCCCAGCCCACACTGCACATGTCCAGCAGGAGACACAGGAGTCTGCTCTGGCAGAAAAGGCACAAAGACAACTCCCTCTAAGCCAAACCTTCAAAGAGGCGCCTGGTGTCCTCCCGCTCAAAGGTCTGCAATGGCCCTGCCTTGTGCATGTCTTCCCTCTAGAGTCTCCTGCTTTCCGTTCAAGTTTACTTATGCTTGTTTCCCACGTCATCATGCTCAACAGACAGGAGCGCTGGCTAGGAGCCCTCCAGCCTCAGGTCAGAGACGAACAACAGGAAGGCATGTGTCCTGGCTGCACCTTGTGGGCTGGCGGTTTCAAAGGCCAGAGACGGTGCTGGGGCCCCAGCCAGGCACGGCAGGTAGTCACAGGCTGCTTCTAGTCCACTCCACTGCCTTTGTGTTTTGCATCTCAGGAGCCTGAGTTCTGTGCAGTGCCCTGCAAAGCCGGGCTTAGACACAGCCCCGTGGAGCGCTCAGGAAGAGAAGGAAGCCGAGGAAAGAGAACCCGCGGGCTCCCTGCCAACAGCTCTGAATGATAGCGTGGAGCAGCGTGGGCCACACGCAGCTTAGACCCAGTAGAAGCCGTGTTCTTGCTCCTCCTCCATCAAGACAGCAGCCTGCGCGTCCCTGGCTATCAGGCTTTGACTCTGTGCCGAGTGACCATCCTCCAGGAATGGCGTGCTGTGTCCACGGGGCAGAGGCTGTGGGCAGAGGTCGCGTTCGCGCCACCAACCGGAGCAGTGGAAACCCGAGTAAAGGGAGAAGGGCCCACAGTGGCCACCCCCCACTTCCTGGCTGAACACAAACAGGCCCATCGGGCGACGTGCCTCAAAACAGCCATGAGCCCTGCCTGCTCACCTTCCTCCTGGAAGACAGCCCCGCACCTCCACTGCATGACAGATGGCCTCTCCCTCCCCCAATGTCCAGACCCAAGACTCCAATAAACATCTGTCTCCTTTTTTCTGCCCCTGGTGAATCTGTCACCATATACATACATATATGTGTGTGAGATATATATATATATATCACACACACATATGTATATATATATATATATATGTATATATATATTTGTATATATATATATTTATGTGTATGTGTATGTATATGTATATGTGAATGTGTATATGTATACATGTATATACGTGTGTGTGTGTGTGTATATATATATATATATATATATATATATATATATATATATATATGTTTTTTACACACACACACACACACACACACACACACACACACACACACACTACACCTTTATCCATTCACGCATCGATGGACGTTTGGACTCTTTCCATACTTTGGCTATTGTTGATAGTGCTGCTATAAACATTGGGGAGCATGTGCCCCTTCGAAACAGCATATTCGTATCCCTTGGATATCGTAATTGGTGGCTCACAGGGTAGTTCTACTTTAGTTTTTGAGGAACCTCCATACTGTTCTCCAGAATGGCTGCACCATCTTGCATTCCCACCAATGATGCAACAGAGATCCTCTTTCTCTGCATCCTCACCAACATCTGTTGTTGCCTGACTGGCGAATGTTAGCCATTCTGACAGGTGTAAGGTGGTATCTCATTGTGGTTTTGACTTGTATTTCACTGATGATGAATGAAATTGAGCATTTTTTCATGTGTCAGTTGGCCATCTGGATGTCTTCTTTGGAGAAGGGTCTATTCATGTCTTTTGCCCACTTCTTCAGTGGATCATTTGCTTTTTGGGGGGTTTGAGTTTGATAAGTTCTTTATAGATTTTGGATACGAGCCCTTTATCTGATATGTCGCTTGCAAATATCTTCTCCCATTCTTTCACTAGCCTTTTAGTTTTGCTGATTGTTTCCTACGCTGTGCAGACGTTTTTATTTTGATGAGGTCCCAGAAGTTCACTTTTGTTGTTTCCCTTCTCTCTAGAGGACATGTTGAGTAAGCAGTTGTTGGGGCCAAGATCAAAGAGACTTTTGCCTGTTGCTCCTCGAGGATTTGGTGGCTTCCTGTCTTACATTTAGGTCTTTCATCATTTTGAGTTTATTTTTGTGTATGGAGTAAGAAAGTGGTCCAGCTTCATTCTTCTGCATGTCGCTGTCCACTTTTCCCAGCAACACTTGCTGAAGAGACAGTCTTTATTCCATTGGATATTCTTTCGTCTTTGTCAAAGATTAGTTGGACGTATGTTTGCTGGTCCATTTCTGGTTCTCCATTCTGTTCCATTGATCTGAGTGTCTGTTGTTGTGCCAGTATCATACTGTCATGATGATGATTACAGCTTTGTATCATCAACTATAGCTTGAAGTCTGGGATTGTGAGGCCTCCTGCTTTGGTTTTCTTTTTCAAGATTGCTTTGGGTATTCGGGGTCTTTTCTGGTTCAAAAAAACTTTAGGGTCATTTGTTCTAGCTCTGTGAAGAATGTTGGTGTTAGTTTGATAGGGATTACGTTGAATATGTAGATTGCTTTGGGTGGTATCGACATTTTAACAATAGATGTTCTTCCTATCCAGGAGCATGGAATCTTTTTCCATTTCTTTGTGTGTCTTCTTCAATTTCTTTCATAAGCTTTTTATGGTTTTCAGTGTATGGATTTTCCACCTCTTTGGTTAGATTTATTCCTAGGTATCTTAGGGGTTTTTGTGCAACTGTAAATGGGATCAATTCCTTGATTTCTCTTTCTGTGGCTTCATTGTTTGTGTATACGAATGCAACCTATTTCTGCACATTGATTTTATATCCTGCAACTTTGTTGAATCCATGGATCGGTTCTAGCAGTTTTTGGGTGGAATCTTTTGGGTTTTCCATATCGAGTATCATGTCATCTGTGAAGAGTGAATGTTTGACCTCCTCCTGGCTGATTTGGATGCCTTTTATTTCTTTGTGTTGCCTGATTGCAGAGGCTAAGACTTCCAGTTAATTCTATGTTGAATAATCGTGGAGATAGTGAACATCTCTGTCTTGTACCTGACCTTAGGGGGAACGTTCTCAGTTTTTCCCTCTTGAGGATGATATTAGCGTTGGGTCGTTCAATATGGCTTTTATGATCTCGAGTTAGGCTCCTTCTATCCCTACTTTCTTGAGAGCTTTTATCAAGAAATGTTGCTGTATTTCTTCAAATGCTTTCTCTGCACCTATTGAGAAGATCATATGGTTCTTGTCCTTTCTTTTATTGATGTGATGAATCACGTTAATTATTTTGTGGATATTGAACCAGCCTTGCATCCCAGGTATAAATCACACTTGGTTGTGGTGAATAACTTTTTTTTTTTTTTTTTAATATTGTTGGATCCGGTTGGCTAATACCTTGTTGAGGAACTTTGCATCCATGTTCATCAGGGAATTTGGTCTATAGTTCTCTTTGTTAGTGGGGTCTCTGTCTGGTGTTGGAATCAAGGTAACGCTGGCTTCATAGAAAGAGTTTGGAAGTTTTCTGTCCATTTCTATTTTTTTGGAACAGTTTCAAGAGAATAGGTGTTAACTCTTCTTTAAGTGTTTGGTAGAATTCCTCTGGAAAACCATCTGGCCCTGGAATCATTTTTTTTTTTTTGGCAGATTTTTTTTTAATAGTAATTCGATTTCCTTACTGACTATGGGTTTGTTCACATTTTCTACTTATTCCTGTTTCAGCTTTGGTAGTGTATATATTTCTAGGAATTTGTCCATTTCTTCCAGATAGTCCATTTTAGTGGCATATAATTGTTCATAATATTCTCTTATTATTGTTTGTATTTCTGTTGTGTTGGTTGTGATTTCACCTCTTTCATTCTTGATTTTGCTTATTTGGTTCCTTTCCTTTTTCTTCTTGGTCACACTGACTAGTGGTTTATGAATTTTGTTAATTCTTTCAAAGAACCAGCTTCTGGTTTCATTGATCTGTTCTACTGTTTTGTTTGTTTGTTTGTTTGTTTGTTTGTTTGTTTGTTTTTGGTTTTGATAACATTAATTTCTGCTCAAATGTTTGTCATTTCCTGTCTTGTGGTGTTTTTGGGTTTTACTTGCTGTTTTTTTTTTCCAGCTCCTTAAGGCATAAAGTTAGGTTGTGTCTCTGAGATCTTTCTTCCTTTTTTAGGAAGCCCTGCGTTGCTATATACGTTCCTCTTATGACCACCTTTGCTGCATCGCAGATGTTTCGGTTGTAGTGCTATCATTTTCTTTGACTTCCATATACTTAATTTCCTCTTTCCCTTCTGTGTTAGCCCATTCAATGTTTGGTAGGATGTTCTTCAGTCTCCAAGTATGTGTTACCTTTACAAATTGTTTCTTGTGGTTGATTTGAGTTTCATACCATTGTGGTCTGAGAATATGCACGGTATGATCTTGATCATTTTGTACTTACTTAGGGCAGATTTGTTTCCCAGTATATGGTCTATTCTGGAGAATGTTCCATGCACACTGGACAAGAATATATATTCTGATGTTTAGGATGAGCTATTCTGAATATATCTGTGAAGTCCTTCTGGTCCAGTGTGTCATTCAAAGCCTTTGTTTCTGTGTTGATTTTTTGATTAGATGATCTGTCCATTGCTGCTAGTGGGGTGTTAAAGACTCCTCCTATTGTGGTATTACTATTGATGCGTTTCTTTATGTTTGTTTTTAATTGATTTATATATTTGGCTGGTCCCCACATTTGGCACATAACTGTTTACAATTTTTAGGTCTTGTTGGTGGATAGACCCCTTGATTATGATATATGCCCTTCTGCATCTCTTGATACAGTTTTTATTTTAAAGTCTAGATTGTCTGATAGACGTATGGCTATTCCTGCCTTCTCCACCTCCTTATTTTAAGTCTGAAGGGATCTTTCGGTCTAAAGGGGGTCCTTTGTAAATAACATATAGATAGATCTTGTTTTCTTTTTTTTTTTTTTTTTCTAAATTTATTTTTGGGACAGAGAGAGACAGAGCATGAACGGGGGAGGGGCAGAGAGAGAGGGAGACACAGAATGGGAAACAGGCTCCAGGCTCCGAGCCATCAGCCCAGAGCCTGACGCGGGGCTCGAACTCACAGACCGCGAGATCGTGACCTGGCTGAAGTCGGACGCTCAACCGACTGCGCCACCCAGGCGCCCCTTGTTTTCTTATCCATCATATCTTTTGATTGGAGTATTGAGTCCATTGACGTTTAGAGTGAGTACTGAAAGATATGCATTTATTGCCATTATGATGCTTGTAGAGTTGGAGTATCTGGTGGTGTTCTATGGTCCTTTCTAGTCTTTGGTTCCTTTTGGTGTGTGTATATATATGTAAACACACACATATATATGTGTATATACATATATATGTACATATATACATATATGCATATATGTATACATATACATATGTATGTATATGTATACATATTTTTGCATTTATATTATATTATATTATATTATATTATATTATATTATATTATATTGTATTGTATTGTATTGTATTGTATTGTATTGTATTGTATTGTATTGTATTGTATTGTATTGTATTATATTATATTATATTATATTATATTATATTATATTATATTATATTATATTATTATATCATTCATATCATATTATTATATTTTATTATATTATATATTATAATTTATATGTATGTATATATAATTTTCATCTTTTCTCCCCTCAGAGTGTCACCCTTAAGATTCCTTGCCGGGCTGGTTTACTGTCACAAACTCCTTTAATTTTTGTTTGTATGGGAATCTTTTTCTCTCTCCTTCTATTTTTGAATGACAACCTTGCTGGGTAAAGAATTCCTGGCTGTGTATTTTTCTATTTCAGCCATATTCAATTCAGCCAACTGAATATATTTCGCCACTCCTTTGTGGCCTGCCAAGTTTCTGTGGATAGGTGTGCTGAAAACCTGATCTGTCTTCCCTTCTAGGTTAGCGACTTTTTTTCCCCACCTTGCTGCTTTCATTATTCTCTCCTTGCCTGAGTATTTTGTGAATTTGACTATGATATGGCTTGTTGATGGTCAGTTTTTGTTGAATCAATGGGAGTCCTCTGTGATTCCTGGATTTTGATGTCTGTATCTTTCCACAGTTTAGGAAAGTTTCTGCCATGATTTGCTCACATAACTTTACTACCCCTATTTCTCTCTCTTCCTCCTCTGGGTCCTCTATGACTCTGATGTTTTTCCTTTTTAATGAGTCACTGATTTCTCTACTTCTTAAATCATGCTCTTTTGTCTTAATCTCCCTCTTTGTTTCTGCTTCTGTATTCTCTATAAGCTTGTGCACTATGTTCTCAGAAAACTGATTCTCTGTTCTGCCTTGTTCATCCTTACCGCCACTGCATCCATCTGTGATTGCAGCACCGTTATAGCATTTTAAATTTAACTCTGGATATTTTTTACTTCTCTTATCCCTGCAGAAGGGGATTCTAATCTATGTTTGACTCCAGCTAGTATTCTTGTTATCATGATTCTAAATTCTGGTTCAGACATGTTTCTTGTATCTGTGTTGGTTAAATCCCTGGCTGTCATTTCTTTGACTTTCTTTGGGGTGAAATCCTTCACTTTGTCATTTGAAGGGAGAAAAGGAATTAAAGAAGTAGAAAAATTGAAATTAAAAAAAATTAAAATTAAATAACATAAAAATCAAAAATTACACACACAGACACACACACACACACACACACACACACACACACACACACACACACTTCGAATAGATGATGCTAGACCCTAGGTGTGTTTTGGTCTGGGTGTTAACGTGGTTTGACAGATTAGAGAAATGAAAAAAAAGGGGGGGGGGTAAAAGATGGAAATCGTTTGAGATTTTGAGAAAAGTATTGCACTTAAGTAGACTAAAATGAGATGATGTGGGTAAAATAGAATTTGAAAAAAATTATTCGCAATAGTAGAGAATATAGTATAAAAATTACAGAAAAATATTTTTAATAAAAGTTAATAAGAAATATGAATGTTTTAGTTTTCTGTATTTAAGAAAAAAGAAAGAAATGAATGAGTAAAAAGATAAAAAAGCAAAAAAAAAGAAATAGTTTGAAAATTTGTAAAAGTGAATACACTGTAGTAGTTGAAATAAAATATGGGAGTAAGATGGAATTTGAAAAAGAAAATATAAAAGCAAAAAATATAGTAATAAAAATTAAATAAAATATTTTAAAAGAATTTTAAAGTACAAATGAAGTTTCTCTGTTTTTCTGCATTCAAGAAAAAAAAGAAATGAAAAAGGGATACAAGAAAAAGAAAGAAAAAAAGGAAATTGCTTGAAAATTTGAAAAGGTGAGTACACTGAAGTAGATTAAAATAAAATGATGGAAGTAAAGTAGAATTTAAAAAAAATTACACAAGGAAAAAATTTTAGTAATAACAACTAAAGACAGATATATTTAATAAAAATTGAAAATAAAATGAAATTTTTTCTTTCTGTATTGAAGAAAAACAAAAGAATTCTAAAAAAGAAAAAGGAAAAGAGAGAAAAAAAGAAAAAAATGAATAGATGAAAAGTGCTCACAGATTGAAGTAGGACTGAAATGGCTTCATTTTCCCCTACAGATCAGTCCATGTAGCTCTTTGTAGTCCACAAATTAAGCCGGGGATGAGGTTTTTGTTTTTGAAGAGCAAAGTTGGCCCAGTTGGGCGGGCTTCGTGTAACAGCTCTGCTCTCCACTAGATGGCGTTGCTAGCCTACTGTGGTTGATTGTTCCAGAGCTGTTAGGTGCGCCTAGGCATTGTGCCAGTTGTGAAAAAGGCGCCACCCAGTTACCCAGTCTGTTTTCTTGGATCTTCAATCGCTCACCGGTCCTCCATCTTCAGCTCTCATCCACTCCCCACTTTTGCACTCTCCGTGACCAGGCCCCAGGCAGTACTCTGTCCCAAGTTTTGTCTCAGATGCGGCTGTTTTCCCCAGCCCCTTACTTCTGACAGATTGCAGCTTTGATCTGTTGCACCCCTCTGTGGGAGGGTCTCACCGAGCAATGGCCAAATGAGCAATGGCGGAGGTTGGATGCACCCAGGAATTCCCGCCAGACTCTGCTGTTGCCAGTGTCCCGACACTGCGGCCAGGTACCAGCCCGCCCCCGAAAAAGATCGCGAGACAGTGTAGCATCAGCTTTTCAGGGATTACGGAAAATCGCAACACAGATCTGGCACCAGGCATCACCCACAACAACCTTGCCCCAGCACCACCAAATGTGGCTGTCTTCCAGGGTCAGCTGGGAACAGGTGATGTCAACAGTCTCTACCAAATGGTCTTCCAGCAGTGAAACCAGTTTTCCCCATGTGGTACAAGAACCTCCCATACCCCACTCTGTTCCTGGGCATTCACCTTTCCCACCAGAGCACTGCCAGGTATCGAGCTGAGGAGTTGCAGCCTTTGCAACTCCCCTTGTCTACAGTCTTCATGGAATTTAAACCCTCTGCTTTCTCCTTGGTCCTTTCTCCATTTTTAGTTTAGTCCCTGTGGGTGTTTCCAATTTTCTACTTTCTCTCCAGCTGCTTTTGGGGAGGTGTCCTTTTCCCGTATGTTTTCTCCCTCCCCCAGTCTCTTGCTCCCCAAGTTCAGCTCTTTGTGTCGCATACTTGCTGAATAATGTGTTTCAGGTTGTGCAGATTGTTGTGTTAAACTTCCAATCAGTTTCTAGGTGTGTAGGATGGTTTACTGTTGGTCTGGCTGTATTTCATGGATGTGAGACACACAAAAAACGTCCATGCTGTTCTGCCCTTCTGGCTCCTCCCCCAGGGTATCATTTATCTTAGCTGAGAGTGCAGTATCCTTCATTATACCTGGGAGTGTGAATACATTCAATCTGCCTGGATGTGCTGTCTACATTTTCCTGCCCTGGAGAACAATATTCATTACGTTCCCTTGGTTGCTGTGTCTCTTATACTGCCTGAGAGCATGATCTGTTTAATTATGTCTAGAGTAAGGTTTCTGATTTATTGCCTTGAGGAGGAATCCCAGTCTCCTAACATGAGAGTGTCACCTTTTTCTCCTTTGGGAAAATGGTTTCCATCATTTCCATAAATTTTCCTGGGAGCATGATCTCCAACATTTCTCCCTATAGGGCAGTCTACAATTCCTGCCTGGACGTGTCATCTCTGTCATACTTAGTGGGTGTGAGAAACCATAATTCTGCATAGAAAGGCCATCTCTTTCATCCTGCCATTGAGCACAGTCTGCATAATCCTGACTACAGGTGACTCTCCCTCTTCCAGCCTGGGAGAGTGACATACTTCATCATGCTTAGCAACACGGACTATCTCATTCTGTCTGGAATTCAAGTTCTCAGACATACCGTCGGGAACATGATGTTGGTCAACCTGCCTGGGATTGCTGTCTTATTCATCCTACCTGGTAGCACATATCTTGCATCCTGCTTCAGAGAACCCTATGGTCATTTACCTTGCTAGAACAGTCATCGTCATCCTGCTTGGGAGCATCATCTCTTTCATCCTATATCAGGGTCTGGAAGAAGCACCTCTTTCATCAGTACGCTGGAGTACCACCTACAAATTCTACTTGGGACTGCATATCTGTCACCCTTCCTCAGAGCACAATCTCCAGCATCCTGCCTATGAAGACTGTCTTCATCATCCAACCAGGGAGCATCTTCTCCAAAATTTTCCCTGGAGCACATCTCCTTATCCTGCCTGGAAGAGTGGTTACCTTCATCCTGCATGGGACATCCATCTCCGTCGTCCTGTCTTGGTGCCTGGGAGAATGGTTTTTCTTTTCATCCTGCGCTGGAGTGCCGTCTAAGAAACCTGCCTGGTAGCACTTATTTGTCATCCATCATGGGGACATGATCTTCACCATCCTGCCTCATAAGACCATATCCTTCATCAGGCCAGGGAGCATGTTCTCCAACATCTTGCCTATGAACATGTCTCTCTCACCATGCCTGGAATAGTGGTCCCCTTCATCTCTAGGACCTCTACCTCTGTCATGCTTCCCAGGAGCGCCAACTCTGTCATCGTGGCAGGAAGCACAAACTCACTTTTGTCATGGGGAACCATTTCTCTCATCCTCTCTGGTAGGGCAGTATCCCTCATCCTGTCATGGAGGGCCTTATCTCTCTTTTTGTCTGGGAGCACCATATCCATCATCCTGCCTAGGTGTGTGGTCTCCCTGTCCCTCTTTTCCTGAAAAAGGATGGTATCCTTCTTCCTGCCTTGGATCATGATCTCTGTCATGCTGCCTGGGTGCGGATCCATGTCATCCTGTTTAGATGGCCATCTCAGAAATCCAGTCTGGGAGCATGTTTTCAGACATTCTACCTGGGAGTGAGATGTACTTCATCCTACATGGGAGAGGACTTCCATCATCCACATGTGGAATGCAATTTCTATTGTTTTGCCTGAGTAGCGAGCTCTGTCACCCTGCCTGGGGACATGGTCTCCTTCCTTCAAGGTGGAAACACCATCTGTCATTGTAGCAGGGAGCGTGGAAGCCACATAGTTGCTGGTTATACTATATCCACCATCACCTGGGGACATGAACTCCATCTTCCTGAATAAAAGTGCTCTTACGTCAACCTGTCTAGGAGCACAATATGCCTTATCTTGCGTGGGAAAGCCTCCGCTTCATCTTTTTTGCAAGCACAGTCTCAGTCATCATGTCTTGAAGCATGATATTACTCACCCTACTTGAGAGTGTCCCGCCCTTCATTGTACCTGAATGTGTGATTACCTTCAAACAGACTGGGAGTGCCTTCTCAATTATCTCATCTCAGAGCACGATCTCCATCATGCTCTTGTGGTGTATCATGTCTATCGTACGTCCAGGGAAGGCCATGTCTCTCATCATGCCTGGATGCACAATATCCTTCAACCTACCTGGATACCCAGTGTATGACATCCTTTCTCAGAGTGCCTTCTATGTCACATTTCCTGTTATCATTTTCCCCATCCTCCTGTCTTGGAACACTATCTCTATCATCTTACCTTGGATCATTGTCTCTATCTTTTTTTTTTCCCCTGGGCGCACAATATCTATCCTCCTGCCTGCCTAGGAAACCTGTGTCCATCCTCCTATCTGGAGGTATGATCTATGTCATCCACCCTGGAAGTGCTATCTCCATCCTCCTTGCCATTACCCTGCCTGTGAGTGCATTCTTTGTCATCCAAATGGGAGGACGTAACTGTCATCCTTCCTGGGTGGGTACTACCCTGCATCCTGTGAAGGTAAGCTCATCTCTTTCATCCCGCCAAGGAGCATTTTCTCCATACCTTGCCTGGGAGTGCATCTCCCTCATCCTGCCTGGACGAATGGTCCCCTTCATCTTACATGGGAGTGCCATTTCTGTCATCCTGCTTGAGAGTGCCAACTCCTTCGCCCTTGCAGAATGCATGATCTCCCTTTTTCTCCCATGGAGCACCATTTATGTCATCCACCATACTTGTGCAGTATCATATTCCTACCTTAGAGGGCCTAATCCATCATTTTTCCTGGGAGGGCCATTGTGGTCCTCATGTCTGGGACTACCTTCTTTGTCTTTCTTCTTGGAGCAATGTCTCCATCATCCTGCCAGGATGCATGATCTCGCTAATCCATCTGGGGTGGAAGTCTCATTCATCCTGATTTGGAGAAAGATCTACGTTATCCTGTTCTGAGCATGATTTTTTTTTTTTTTACTGATAACTTGAGAGCTTTATTTCAGACATCCTACATGGAAGCGCGATTTCTTTAATCCTTCTGGAGAGTGTCCTCTCCAACATCCATTTGGAAAAACTATTTCTTTTGTTTTAACTGGAAATGCCATCTCCATTACCATGACTGAGAATAATATCTCTGTCCTTCAGGTTGGAAAAGCCATCTCTGTCATCCTGATTGAGAGCGTGGTGTTCACATCACTCATAGGAACATGACATCCACCATCGTCTGGAGTCATGAACTCCATCATCCTCCTGGGAAGCACCGTTTTGTCATCTTGGCCAGGAGAGCAATATCTCTTATCCTGTGTGGGAGTGCCTTCTCCGTCATCCTTCCTGCTAGCGCATCTCTGTTACCCTTCTTGAGAACAGGATATCATTCATCATACTTGAGAGTGCTGCGCACTTCATTATAACTGGGAGTGTGATTACCTTCAACTTGCTTGGGTGTGCCGTTTACCTTATCTTGTCTTGGAGAGCGATTTCCATCATGCTCCCTTGGTTGTTATGCCTGTCATCCTGCCTGACAGCACAATCTCTGTAATTGTGTCTAGAGGAAGATCTTGGATTTACTGCCTTGGAGAGCTATCTAGGTGTTCCTGCATCATCTCCATTCCCTCTTCACGAACCTGATTCCCATCATTTTTCCCCCCTGGGAGCTCCTGCTTTGTCATCTTTTCAGGGTGCATGATCTCCTAATTTCTGTGCTGGAGTGAAGTCTACAATTCCTGCCTGAGAGCGTCTCTCTGTCATACTTACTGGGAGTGGGGCATCATGATTCTGCATAGAAAGGTCATCTCTGTCATCCTGCCAGGGAGCACAGTCTCCATAATCCTGCCTAGGAGTGATTCTTCCTCATATGGCCTGGGAGAACAATGTCCTTCGTCATGCTTAGGAGGGCCAACTGCACCATTCTGTAAGGAAGTGAGTTCTCAGACATCCTGTGTAGAATATGGTCATCATCATCCTGCCCAGAACTGTCCTTTATTCATCCCACCTGGAGGCACAGTACCCCTCATTGACCAAACATGTCTGGCAGTGCTTGTCTGTCACACTTCTGGGAGCATGATGTACATCACCCTGTCTCAGAAGGCTGTCTCCATTGTTCTTCAAGGGAGAAACTTCTCCAGAATTTCCCTGGGAGTACATTTCCCTCATCCTGCCTGGAAGAGTAGTCCCCTTCCTCTTTACTGGGACAACCATCTCTGTCATCGTGTCTGGAATGCAAACACCATCACGTTTACAGGAAGCATGATCTCCCTTGCTCTGCCTTGGAACACCGTTTTTCTCATCCTGCCTGGTAGCCCAATATCCCTCATCGTGTCCTGCAGGGTCTTTTCTGTGATTTTGCTTGGGAGTGCCATTGTAATCATCATGTCTGGGAGCACCTTCTTTGTCATCCTCCTGGGAGCAACGTATCTGTCATCCTACTGTGTCCATGGTCTCCCTGATCATCCTGAGAGGACTATTTTCTTCATCCTGCTTTGCACATGATCTCTGTCCCCCTGTGTGGGAGGACGATTTCTGTCATCCCGTTTAGAGAATGATCTCTTACATCCATCATGGGAGCACGGTTTCCTTCATCTTACTTGGGATCATTCTGTCTATGATGCTTTTTTCTGTTGTTTTGCCTGAGAGTGTCACCTCTCTCATCCTGACTCGGGGAAAGGTCTAAGTTCTTCAGGTCGCAAACGTCATTTCTATATTGTGGCTATGCAAATCCCATGCCCACTAACCCATTTTTTGAATCTAGAAATAAATGGCATTTCACTAAAATTACAATCAGTCCAATGCATGATTGTGTACGAGTTTAAAGAAAAGGAATGCCTTCTTCACCTATACTGAAAGTTATTTCTCATGCAGTAAACCCACATGCATCAGCAATGTGATAATACGTACTGAATTCACAGCACATTACAAGTATAGATCCTCACGATAAACTGAAGTCAGGTGATGTGAATCCAAATTTAGGGACATAAAAAAAAAAACACACGAAGATCATAAACATAAAAAATCTCAATTGCTAAAGACAAAACGCCACTTCATAAAACAATTGTATTATGGATACCTAAGAAAATTAATTTTAATTGTATCTTACCCTAATAAAGCCCTGATAATAATAGCACTCCACATTGTCAAGGGTGAATGACAGCCAAATACACCCCAGGGTGGAAAGTAGTAGATCATGGTTCCAGAAACGATGACAAAAAGTGAGGTCCCAGGATAAATGATGTATACAGCACTCCTAGGCAGGCATGATGAAGGATAAGGTGCTCTAAGGAAGGAGGACATGGGGAGAGTGCTCCATATCAACATTATGGAGACGGTATTCCAAGGCAGAATGATGGGGGACACGATGGCAGAAGGATGATGTACAAGGTTCTCGTAGGCAGGAATTTAGAAACTGAGATTCCCAGGCAGGTTTAAGGAGATAATGCCCCTAGGCATGCTGAAAGATGCTGTGCTCCCCAGCAGTATGACAGACATGGGATGCCAAGGGAGCATAATGGAGATCATGCTCTGGGGCAAGATTAGGTAGACCACGCTCCAAGGAAGCTTGAAGGAGGTCATACTCTCAGGAAAAATGAAAGACATGGTGCTCTCATGTAGAAACAATATGTCCTCCCATGAAGGAAGATGACGACTGCTGCTCAAAGGAATGATGACGGAGGAGCACTCCCACATAGGACAAGGAATACTTGTCGGGGAAAGATCTAAGTCCGTCAGGTCGCAAACATCATTTCTATATTGTGCCTTTGCAAATCCCATGCCCACTAACCCATTTTTTAAATCTAGAAATAAATGACATTTCACTAAAACTACAATCAAAGCGATGCATGATTGTGTAGGAGATTAAAGAAACGGAATGCCTTCTTCACCTATACTGAAAGTTATTTCTCATCCAGTATACCCACATGCATCAGCAATGTGATAATACATACTGAATTCACAGCACATTACAAGTATAACTCCTCAGGATAAATTGTCACTTATCCTGCAAAGCAGGATGACAATATGGCATTTTCAAGCAGGAGTATGGAATCTGTGTCCCCATGCAATGATGGACATAGTATTACCGGCAGGAGGTAGTTAGCCCATTCCCTGCCATGAAGCCATAAATGTTGCTTCCAACCAGTGGGGCAGAGATGGTGACCACAACCAGGGTGATGGATATGGAACTCCAAGGAAAACAAGGTAAATCTCATTTCCAAAAAGGATGATGGAGAGGATGCTCCCAATTTGAATGAAGGAAATTGCACTCCCAGGTAGAATGACCAAAACCACACTCTCAGTCTTAATATGAGTGATCATCCTCTAAACAGGAAGGCTTAGGTAATTCTCTCAGGCAGGATGATAGAGACCATGCTACAGAGCAGGGTGAAGGAGGCTACCCTCCCAGCAGGAGTATGGAGACCATGCACCCAGGCATGATAATGGATATGGCACTCCCAGGAGGATGACAAAGAAGGTGTTCTCAGGCGAGAAGGTGGCAATGGCTCTCCCAGACAAAGTGACAGATAAGCCTCTCCAAACCAGCAGGAGGGATTTTGCTCTACAATGCAGGATGAGGGAAATGATGCACCAAGTAAGAATGAGGGAGGTTTTCAGGGAGAAAGCAGGAAAAAACATCTTTGATCTTGGCTGCAGCAACTTCTTACTCAACATATTTCTAGAGGCAAGGGGAACAAAAGCAAAAATGAACTAATAGGACCATGTAAAAAACAAAAACAGAAACAAACAAACAAAAAAGAAACAAAGAAAAAAACCTTCTGCACAGCAAAGGAAACAATCGGCAAAACTAAAAGGCAACTGACAGAATGGGAGAAGACATTTGCAAGCAACATATCAGAGAAATATTAGTATCCAAAATCTATAAGAACTTATCAAACTCAACATGCATAAAACAAATAATCCAGTGAGGAAATGGGCAAAAGACATGAATAGACACTTCTCTAAAGAAGACATCCAGATGGCCAACGGACAAATGAAAAAATGCTCAACTTCACTCATCATCAGGGAAATACAAATCAAAACCACAATGATATACCACCTTACACCTGTCAGAATAGCTAACATTAACAACTCAAGCAACAACAGATGTTGGTGAGGATGCACAGAAAGAGGATCTCTTTTGTATTGTTGGTGGGAATTCAAGCTGGTGCAACCATTCTGGAAAACAGTATGGAGGTTCCTAAGAAAAAGAAATAGAACTACCCTATGACCCAGCAATTGCACTAGTAGGCATTTATCCAAAGGATACAGGGGTGCTGTTTCGAAGGGACACATGAATCCCAATGTTTATAGCAGCACTATGAACAGTAGCTAAAGTAAGGAAAGAGCTCAACTATTCATTAATGGATGAATGGATAAAAAAGATTAGATATAGAGATAGAGATAGAGATAGAGATAGAGATAGAGATAGAGATAGAGATAGATAGAGATAGAGATAGAGATAGAGATAGATAGAGATAGAGATAGAGATAGAGATAGAGATAGAGATAGAGATAGATAGAGATAGAGATAGAGATAGAGATAGAGATAGAGATAGAGATAGAGATAGAGATAGAGAAAGAGATAGAGATAGAGATAGAGATAGAGATAGAGATAGAGATAGAGATAGAGATAGAGATAGAGGTAGAGGTAGATGTAGATATAGATATAGATATAGATATAGATGTAGATGTAGATGTAGATGTAGATGTAGATGTAGATGTAGATATAGATATAGATATAGATATATAGATATATAGATATAGATATATACAGATATATAGATATATATAGATATAGATATACATATACACATACTTATCTATATATATGTGTGTGTGTATATATATATGTATACATACATACATACATACATACATACGTACATACATACATACTTACATACATACACACACAATGGAGTATTACTCGGCTATCAAAACGAATGAAATCTTGCCATTTGCAACTATGTGGATGGGATTGGACGGCATTATGCTAAGTGAAATTTGTCACAGAAAGACAAAAGTCATATGAATTCACGCATAGGATGACTTTAAGAGACAAAACAGGTGAACACCAGATAAGGGAAACAAAAATAATATAAAAACATGGGGGGACAAATCATAAGAGACTCATAAATATGGAGAACCAACTGAGGATTACTGGAGGGGTTGTAGGGCGGGTGAGCTAAATGGGTAAAGGGGCACTAAGGAATCTAGTACTGAAATCATTGTTGTACCACATGCTAACTAATTTGGATGTAAATTAAAAATAATAATAATAATAATAATAAAAAGAACGAAGGATATTATGTTTCCTGCTACGATGATGGATTGGTGCTCCCAGGCAAGATGATGGGGACCACTCTTCCAGGGAGAATGAGGGAGACATGCCCCCAGGCAAGATTCTGAAGAAGACGCTCCTTTTCAGGATAATGGAGATGGTCTTCCTAGTCAAGATGATGGATATATGTTCTCAGGGAGGATGACGGACAAGTGCTCCCAGGAGGATTCATACAGAGCACTCCATGGCAAGATAAAAGGGAAATTTCTTGCAGGCACTGAGACAGCATCTCAGGATCTGATGGATCTCAGATGGAAACAGGATCTCAGGCAAGAAGACAATGATGGCTCTACTGGGGTAAATGACAGTAAGGCATTTGAGGCGGGAAGAGGGTTACTGCATTACCAGATAGGATGACAAATACATTGCTCCCAGGTGGGCTGATGCAAATCATGTTCCCGACAATAGGTTGGAGAACATGCTTCCTGTCAGGATGATGGAGATGTCTCTCTCAGGTATGATGAAGGAGATCCCTCTTCCAGGCATGAGAGAGGGATGCACTTGTAGGCAGCATGATATAGAGATGGTGCTCCTTGGGAAGATGATATCCATGGCCTTTCAAAACAGAATATGGTTTCTTGGTCCCAGTCAGTATGACAGAGAATGTGTTCACACGCTGGAATTGTAGAAGAGCCTCCAAGGCCGGCAGATGGAGATCATGATCGCAGACAGAATGATGGAAAGGGTGCTCCCAGTAAAATGATGTAAATAACCTTCCCGAAAGGAGATCAGAGATTACACTCCCAGACAGGAAGGGAGAGAGTGATATCCCGGGGGGGGGGGGGGGGGGAATTGGACATTCTATACATGGCAAATGTGAAAGATTGTATTCCCTGGCATGATGAGGGGGCTTGTGTTCCTGGGTATTATGATGAAAATGTCCCTTCCAGACTGCAGGAAGGAGATGGAACTCCCAAGGAAGATTTACAGAGATTGGAACTCCACACAGGAGGATGGACACAGCACTCCATGGCAGGCAGGAGGATGGCTAAGTACTTCCAGGCAAAAAGACACCAATGGTGCTCCAAAGGAAGATGAGGGAGACAAGGTCCAAACAGGAGGACAGGAAAAATGATAGCAGGAAGGATGAAGAAAACACTTTCCGAGGCAGGAAGTTGGAGACTTAGTATCCAGGTAGCTTGAGGGAGGTCATGTAACCAGGCAGGATGAGGGACACGGTGCTCCCTGGAAGTAAAACAGACACAGCACACCAAGAAAGCATGATGAAGATTGTGCTCCTAGAGGAGCTAACGTAGATGGCATTTGAAGGTGGGTGGAAGGAAATCACATTCCCAGGTATAATAGAAGACATGGTGTTCTTGGGTAGGAGGAAGGATATCATGGTCTCAGGCAGGATGATGGAAACTGCACTTGCAAAAAGGAAGACAGAGAAGGTGCTCTGACACAGGATAAGCCATATTGTGCTACTAGGCAAGAGAACGGCCCTTTCCGGGATGATGGAGTCTGTGTACCCAGGGTATGGTGCATATAATGTTCCCAGGCAGGATGTGGACACCATGCTCCCTGCCATGATGGTGAAGATGGCGCTTCCATCCTGAAGGACGGAGCTCATGTCCCCTGCAGGCTGAAGGAGATGGAAATCCAGGTAAAACAATACAAATAACGTTCCCAAAAAAGATTATGGAGAATATGCTCCAAAGTTGAATGAAGGAAATAACACTCTTAGGTAGGATGGCTAAAAACATGTTCTGAGGCTGGATAGTGGAGATCGTCCATGAAACAGGATGACATAGATCATGCTCACAACGGAATCACAGAGATCACTCCGCAAAGCAGGATGAAGGAGACTTCCCTCCTTCAGGTCAGGAGGAACAGGGAGACCATGCACCCAGGCAAGATTATTAATATGGTGCTCTTGGGGAAAATGAAAGATAAGGCCCTCACAGGGATGAGGAATATTTTAATACCAGGCAGGATGGGAGAAACAAGTGAGATCTTCTAGGATGCTGGAGTTGGCGCCCTTGGGCATAATGACAAAGATGGCGGGTCCGTGGCAAGATGAAGGTAATGACTCTTACAGGCAGGATAAGAGTGGTGCTCTCTTAGGCAAGATGTTGGAGAATATCCTCCCTGGCAGGATGAAGGAGATGGTCTTCTGAGGCAGGATGTTGGACACGGTGGTTCCAGGAAGGAAGATAGATAACCACTCGCAGGAGGGTTTGGTACACCATGCCCCAGGACAGGGTAAAAGAGACCATTCTCCCAGGCACTGAGGTAGTGTGATGGAGAAGCCAGCCAAAGGAAAGGCGAAGGAGACCACTCTTCCAGGCAGGATTGAGGGAGATGAGCACCCAATCAAGATGTTGTAGAACATGCTCCCTGGCAGGATGACAGACACTGCCTTCCTAGGCAGGATGATGGAGATCATGCTCCCAGGAAGAAGACAAATAAGTGCTCCCAGGCAGTATTCAGAGAAGGTGCTTGAGGGCAAGATGAAAGAGATTCTTCTCCCAGTCACCGAAACAGGATGGTGGAGGTGGCTGTCCAGAAAAGATGATGATGATGATGATGATGATGATGATGATGATGATGATGATGATGATTGTTCTGACGGGGTAAATGACTGTAAGGTGCTCTGAGGCAAGATGAGGGATATTGTGCTACAAAGAAGGGTCATCTCTCAGGATGAATGAAACATTTTCAGGCAGGATAATGAGGATCATGTTCCAGACAGTGTGTCTACGAACTTGCTTCCAGGGAGGGTGATGCAGTTGGTGCTGCTAACTATGATGAAGTACATCACTCTCCCAGGCAGAAAGGAGAGTGAGAATGGCTCCTAGGCAGGATGATGGACACTGTGTTCCCTGACAGGATGACAGAGACAGCCTTTCTAGGCAGAATGACATTTTTTTTTTCTTGCTCGCAGTCAGGATGGCAAAGAAAGCAATCTCAGCAAGGAATCCTAGACTGTGCCCCAGGGCAAGAAGTAGGGGATCGTATTATCAGGCAGAGTGACAAAGAGGTTGCCCCAGAACAAATTATGGAAATCACGTTCCCAGAAGGTGAATAGAGGTGATGATCCCATGCGGGAAGAACACGATTGCTCTCCAAGGATAAGTCGAAGATCTTCCTCTAGGCCGAGTGAAGGAGATCACGCTCACATATAGGATGATGGGGATTGCATTCCCAGGCATCATGAAAGAGGTGGCCCTCTAGGCAGGAGATTGCACAGAGCATTCATAGGCATGCAGGAAGACCGATATTGTGCTGCCAAGCTGGAAGACTGAGGTGCTCTCCATGGCAAAGTGGTAGGGATGGTGTTCCATGGCAGGAGGACAGGGAACATGATACCAGGAAGAATGATGGAGAAGACACTACAAGGCATGAGTCAGAGACCGAGTTCCAAGGCAGGTGAAGGAGAACATGCTCCCAAGAAACATGAAGGACATAGCGCTCGCAGGCAGTTCAGCAGATCCCGCACACCACTGAAGCATGATGGAGATCTCATTCCAAGGCAAGATAAATCAGGTGGTGTTCCCAGGAAAGCGGAATAAAATACACTCACAGGCATAATGAAGGACACAGCGCTCTCAGGTAGGATGAAAGGTATTGTGGTCCTAGAAAGGATGACAGTGACTGCTCTAGAAGGAAGGATGACAGAGCAGGTGCTCCTACACAGGATAAGGGATATTGGACTCCTTGGCAACATAAAAGAATGGCTCTTTGAAGTAGGATGATGTAGTTTGTGTCCCCAGGCAATGGTGCATATCGTGTTCACTGGCAGGCTGCCTTTACAATGCTTCCTGCCACAAAGATGGAGATATTGCTTCCCCCCTGAAGGACGGAGATGATGCCGCCAAGCAAAGTGATGGAGAGCATTCCCAGGTAAAACAAAAGAAATCACTTTACCATAAAGCGTGATGGAGAGGACACTCCCAAATAGGATGAAGGAAATCATGCTCTGAAATAAGATGACCAAAACCACTGTCCCAGGCTGGCTTTTGGAGTTCATGCTCTAAACAGGATAACGTTTATCACACTCCTAGGCAGGGTGACGGATATCATGCTGTAAAGCAGGATTAAGGAGACTACTTGCCCAAGTGGATCAAGGAGACCATGCCCCCAGGCAGGATGATGGAAACAGGGCTACAAAGAGACTGACAAAGTAGGCACTCCCAGGCATGAGGATGACAATAATGCTTCCAGGCAAATTAACAGATTCGGCCTTCCAAGGCAGGATGGCTGATATTGCATTACCAGACAGGAGGACAGAAATGGTGCTCCAAGGCAGAATAAGGGAGATTATTCATCCTGCCAAGAGGAAGCAGTTGGCACTCCCAGGCAGAACGACAGAGATGGTGGTTCCAGGCAAGAGGAGGAGGGCCATACTTCCAGGCAAGATGAGGGAGACAACACTCACAGGTAAGATTCTGGAAAAGATGCTCCCAGGTAAAATGACTGATACAGACTTCCTAGGCAGGATGCTAGTGATTGTGCTCTGAGGCTGGATTACCATGATTGCTCCACAAGGGTAAATGACTATATGTCACTCCGTGGCAGGATGTGAGATATGGTGCTATCAGGTAGTATGAGGAAAACGCTGCCAGACAGGTTGACAGAGATCATGTTCCAGACAGTATGTCTCATACCTCGTTTCCACGCCGGATTACCCTGTAGTTCCAAAATAGGATGAAGGACATCACTCTCCCAGGCAGGACAAGGGAGCAGCACTCCTAAGCCAGATGAAAGAGATAGTGCCCCCTGGCAGGATGATAGAGGTGGCCTTTCTAGTCATGATGACAATTTCTTTCTCCCTGACAGTATGAGGCAGAAGGCACTGTCAGGCAAGAGTTGTAGTCTTCACTCCAAGGTGGGAAGTAGGAGATCATGATCCCGGTCAGGGTGCCAAAGTGGGTGCTCACAGGCAAAATGATGGAAATCACATTCCCAAAAGGAGAAAATGCTCCCAGGCATGAAGACCAGGATTGCTCTGCCAATTAATATGTTGGAGATCCTCTTCTAGGTAGAATGACAGAGATCACGCTCCCAGGCATGTTGAGGGAAAGTGCATTTCAAGGCATCAAGAAACAAATCCCCCTTACAGGCAGGAAGACAGAGCCAGCACTTCCACGGACGATGGAAGAAATAAGGCCTCCAGGCAGGGGGACCTCCACAATACTCCTCACCAGGCAAAACGGTGGATATAGTGCTCCCAGGGAGTAAACCCGAGACGGCACCTAATGGCCAGGTTGATGAATATGGTGTTCCAAGGCAGGGTGACATGTAACACGATACCAGAAATGGAGACGTTGAAGGAGTTCCCAGGCAGGATTTCGAGACTGAGTTCCCCCAACAGGTTGAAGGAGATGATGGTCCCAGGCAGAAAGCAGGACATAGGGCTTCTGGGAAGTATGAAAGAAACGACACACCAAGGGAGCATGATGGAGTTCACAACTGACAGGAGAAGATAGTCAGTGCTCCTAGTCAGTTTGAAGGAAATAGGACTCCCAGGCCTAATGAAGAACTTGTAGCTCTCAGGTAGGGTGAATGATACCTTGCTCTCAGAAGGGATGATGGAGACTAAATCTCAAAAAGGATGGTGGAGAAATGGCCCATTTGTGGAGTGACATTGCGCTCCTAGGCAAAATAACAGAATGGCACTTTCAGACAGGATGATGGGGTTTGTGTCCCTAGGTAAGAGTGGATATCGTGTTCCCATTCAGTACGCAGATGCCATGCTCCCCACCACAATGACGGAGCTTGAGCTCCTACCCTGAAGGATGGAGGTCATGCCCCAGTAAGCACTCCCAGGTAAAAGAACAGAAAACATGTTCCCACAAAGTATGAGGGAGAGGATGCTCCCAAGTAGATGAAAGAAATAGCACTCCTAGGAAGGATGACAAAAAACACAGTTCCATGGTGGATGTTGGGGATCGTCATCTGAACAGGATGAAGAGCATGCTTCCAGACAGGATGACAGATCATGCTATAAGGCATGATGAAGGACACTGAACTCCTTCAGGTCAAGAGGGAGAAGGAGACCATCCACCCAGGCAGGATGACAGATATGGCTCTCCCAGGGCGAAATGTCGATAAAGACCTCTGAAGCAGGATGAGGGACATTGCACTGCCAGGCAAGATGAGAGAAATGGTGCCCTAAGGTAGAACGCGGGAGATGGTGGTTTCTGCCAGGATGAAAAGGATTTGGTCCTCCTGGGCAGAATGACAGAGTTGGCGGTTCCTTGCAAGATGAAGGGGACCATTCTTCCAGGCAAGATCAAGGAGACGTGTTCCCAGGCAAGGTGTTGGGGAAGATGCCCTCTGGTGGGATGATGCAGACGGCAATCTGAGGCAGGATGGTGGAGACTGCATTTTCTGGAAGGACGAATAAGCACCCCCATGCAGGATTCGTAGATGACTCTCCATGGCAGGATGAGAGATCATTGTCCCAGGTACAGAGGCAAGAAGTGGCTGATGGTGTTCCCAGGCAGGATGATGGTGATTGCTCTACCAGGATCAATGACCACAAGACACTCTGAGGCATGATTAGGGATTTTATGCTACCAGGTAGGGTGGCCACAACAGCACTCCCAGGAAGGTTGATGGAGATTGTGTTACATACAGTACATCGGAGAATTACTACCAGGCACGATGATTGTTGGTGCTCCTAAGCATGATGACTGGTCATATTTCTCCCAGGCAGGAAGAAGGAGAATGCTCCCAGGCAAGAAGACATGGATTGGTGCCCCCGTAAAGAGGACAGAGACAGTGTTTCTAGGTATGGAGATGGTTTTGCACTCCCAGTAAGTATGATGGAGTAGGGACTTTCAGGCAGGAATCATAGTGTGTTACACAACAGGAAGTAGGAGATTCTGCTCCCAGATGGGATGACAAAGAGGGCACTACCAGGCAAAATAATGGAAGTCAATTTCCCAAAAGGATAAGAGAAATGACTTTCCCTACAGGGACACTGAGATCCATGCCCAGGAACTACGTTGGAAATCTTCCCTGAGGCAGAATGACAAGATTGTGCTCCCAGGCATGATGAGGGAGGTTGCAATCCCAGGCACGATGAAGGAGATCACCAATCCAGGCAGGCAGAAGGAGAGAGCACTTTGAAGGAGGATGAGAGATCACCCATGGAGGAAGGATGACGTACAAATGATTTCTAGGCATACAGGATGACAGATACAGTGCTTCCAGGTCGGGTTACTGAGATGGTCCTCCATGGCATGTTCATGGAGAAGTCGTTCCAAGATAGAATTACAGGGACTATGATAACAGGAAGGATGACATAGAAGGCTCTCACAGTCAGAATGTCAAAAGCAGAATTCCCAGGCTGGTTGAAGGAAATCATATTCTTAGACAGGAGGAGGTACGTGGTGTTCCCAGACAACAGGACAGACATGGCACACTAAGGGAACACGATAGGTTCACACTCTGACAAACTAAGTTAGATGGCACTCCCAGGCAGGTAGGAGGCAATCACCCACCCAGGAAAAATGAAGGACACAGCGCTTTCAAGTAGGATGAATGATATGCTCCCAGGCAGGGTAACAGAGACTGCACATGCAGGATACAGGACGGTAAAGGCATTCCCACAGAGGATAAGGGATATTGCGCTCCTAGGCAGGATGCCAAAAAACGACACTTGGAGGTCGGGTGGCAGAGGTTGTGACCCCAGGAAATGGTGGATATCATGGTCCTGAACAGGATTCAGATACCATGCTCCCCACCACGATGACAGAAATGACTCCTCCAACCTGAGAGATGGAGATCGTGTCACCAGGAAAGATGAAGGAAAAGTCCCTCCAAGGTAAAACAACAGAAATTGCATTTCCAAAAAGAATGGTGGGTCAGGATGCTCCCAGGTACGATGAAGTACATGACGCTCTCAGATAGGATTGCCTGAAGTCACACTCCCAGGCCGGATGTCAAAAATCGTCTCAACGGACTGATGTAGATCATGCTTCCAGGAAGGGTGATAGAGCCCACACAGCGTGGCAGGAAGAAGGAGTCTGCACGGCAGGAAGATCAAGATCACATACTCATGCAAGATGAAGGATGCCGCATTCCCAGGCAAAATGACAGAAAATACCCTCCAAGGCAGGATGAGGGGTATTGTGCTAAAAGGCATGATAAGAGAAGATTTTCTCCAAGGAAAAGAAGAGGGATGGTGCCTCCTGCCAGGATGACAGATATGGTGCTGCCAGGTAGGGTGATTAAGATGGCAGTCACAGGCAAGATAAAGTGGAGTTATCCACTCAAGGCAGGATGAGGGATACACGCTCCTAGGGAAGATGTTGGAAAAGATGCTCCCTGGAAGGATAATGGACATGGCTTTCTGTGACATGATATGGAGATTTCACTACTAGGAGGAATTACAGATACGCACTTCCAGGTAGGATTCGTAGATGGCACACAAAGGGAGGATTAAAAGAGCAATATCCCAGGCACTGAAGTAGGGTGTAGGAGATGGTGCTCCCAGGCAGGATGAGGATGATTGTTCTAACAGCTTGAATGACTGTAAGGTGCTCTGAGGAAAATGAGGGATATTTCACTACCAGGTAGGTAGGATGGCTGAAATGGCGTTTCCAAGGCAGGGTCGCTTACATCATGTTCCAGGCAGTATGCTTGAGAACTTGTTTCCAGGCAGGATGAAGCAGCTGGTGCTCCAAAGCATGAAGAAGGCCATCGTTCCCCGAGGCAGGAGGAGGTAGAAACCCTCCTAGCAGGATGACAAAGATAGTGCTTGCTGGCAGGATAACAACACAGCCTTTCTAGGCAGTGTGATGGTTTCTTCACCCCAGTCAGTATGAGGGAGAAAGTCCTCTCAGGTAAGAAGCATCGACTGCACTCCAGAAAGGAAACTAGGAATTCATGCTGCGAGTCGGGATGAAAAGAGGGCACTCCCAGTCAAGATATTGGAAATCACCTTCCCTAAAGTAGAATGGACATGACTATCCCAGGAAGGAAGACTGAGATGGCTCTCTCAGGCATTTGTCAGAGATCTTCCTCTCGTCAGAACAGCAGAGACTGTGCTACTGGACGTGATGAGAGAGACTGTGTTCTCAGGCATCCTGAAGGAGATGCGTCTTCCAGTCAGGAGGACCGAGGCAGTACTTACAGCAGGATGAGTAACATCAAGCCTCCAGGCAGGAGGACATACAAAGCACTCCCAGGCAGGCGTGATGACAGATACAGTACTGCCAGGCAGGTGTACCGAGATGGCGCTCCATGCTAAAATGATGGAGATGGTTTTCCAAGGCAGGGTGATGGCAAATATGATATCAGGAGAATGATGTAGGGGGCACGCCCAGGCAGGCAGGAGATCAGAGACTGGGTTCCCAGGCCAATTGAAGGAGATCATGCTCCCAGGAAGGATGGATTCTGTGCTCCAAAGGAGGATGAGGATTGCACTCCTTGGCAAGGTAAATGACACAAATCTCCCAGGTATGATGAAAGAGAAGGTGGCCCAGGCATGTTGAAGGAGATAATGCTCCCAGGGAGGAGGAGGATGGAGATCCTGGTCCATGGCAAGATGATGGGGCAGTGTTCAAAGTCAGTGTGGTGGGGAACACGATAGCAGTAAAGGTGAGGTGAAATGCACCCGAGGCAGGACATCGGATGCTTGGTTCCCAGGAAGGTTGACGGAGGTTTTGCTCGGAGGTAGGCTGAAGCATACTGTGCTCCCAGGAAGCACAACAGACACAGCAGACCAAGAGAGCATGATGAAGAGCCTGCTCCAAGGAAGGATATGGTAGACTGCCCTCCAAGCAGCTCTAAGGAAATCATCCAGCCAAGCATGATGGAAGACACAGCACCCTGAAGTAGAGTGAATGAAATTGTGCT
Organism: Panthera onca; assembly: GCF_046562875.1. Classification (NCBI taxonomy): domain Eukaryota; kingdom Metazoa; phylum Chordata; class Mammalia; order Carnivora; family Felidae; genus Panthera; species Panthera onca. Next base: position 294,440 of record NW_027675869.1, read on the forward strand.
GCCAGCCAGGATGATGAAGAAAGCGCTCCAACACAGGAAAAGGGATAGTGAGCTCTAAGGAAGGATGACAAAATTGTGTTCCTGGGCAGGATGATGGAGTTATTGTCCCCAGGCAACGTTGGATATCATGTTCCCTGGCAGAATGCGGATACCTGGCACCTTGCCAGGATGATGGAGATGGCACTTCCAACCTGTCAGGCGGAGTTGGTGTCCAAATCCAGGGTGATGGGGATGGAACTGCAAGATACAACAACACATATCACATTCCCAAAAGACTTATGGAGGAGACGCTCCCATGTAGGATTAAGGAAGTCTCACTTCGAGGTATTATGATCAAAATAACACTCCCAGACTGGATGTCAGAGATCTTCCTGTAAACAGGATAACGTACATCGTGCTCCAAGGCAGTGTGACAGAGAACACGCTGGAAAGCAGGATGGTGGAGACTGCCCTCCCAGGAGGATCAGAGGGACCACACACACAGGGAGGATGATGAATTTGTCACCCCCAGAAGGATGACAAAGAAGGTGCTCCCAGTGAGGATGATGGTAATGGAGCTCCCAGACAAAAGGACAGAAAATATCCCTTATCCAAGCCAGGATAAGGGATAATGCACTCCCAGGCATGATGAGAGAAACACCTCTCCAAGGAAGAAACGGATAGGTTGTGTTTCCTACCAGGATGACAGAGTTGGTGCTACCAGACCTGATGACAGAGATGGGGGTGCCAGGCAAGACGAAGGGGATCACACGTCCAGGCAGGATGAGAGAGATGTGCTCCCAGGCAAGGTGGTGGAGAACATGATCTCTGGCAGGATGACAGAGGTGGTCTTCCTAGGCACTGTGATGGTAACATTGGTCACAGGCAGGACAACGACGATTACTCTACCAGGGTAAGAGACCATAAGGTGTTTGTTCCAAGACAGGTTGAGTGATATTGTGCTACCAGGGAGAATTACTGAAACAGTGATCCCAGGAAGGATGAAAGAGACCATGTTCCAGGAAGCATGTCAGAGAACATGCTTCTAGGCGGGATGATGGACTGGAGTCCCCAGGCATGTGAAAGACAATCACTATAACAGGCAAGATGAGGGGGAAATTCTCCTAGGCGAGATGACAGAGATAGTGCTTCCTGAGCGGATGCCATATACAGCCTTTCAAGGCAGGACAAGCGTTTATCACTCCCAGTCACTATGACACCGAAGTGACTCTCCGGCAGGAACTGGACTGTGCTGCATGGTGCGGATTGGGAGTTTATACTCCCATAAAGGATGACCATGATGATGTTCCCAGACAAAATGACGTGAGTTAGATTTCCAAAAGGAGAACAGAGATGATATTCTCCCAGGCAAAAAGACTGAGATCACTCTCCCAGAACATATGTCAGAGATCTTCCTCAGGCCACAATGACAGAACACATGCTTCCAATCATGAGAGGGACATTGATTTCCATGGCATGATAAAGGATATGGCCTTTCCCAGAAGGAGGACGTACTCAGCACTTTTAGGAAGACAGGATGACAGGCATACTGCTCCCAAGGCAGTAGGACGCATACAGACTTAATGGCAGGATGATGGAGATGGCATTCCGTGGCAGCATGATGGAGAAAAGGATACTAGGAGGGATGATGTAGAAGGTGCTCCCACACAGGATGTCAGAGACTGAGTCCAAGACAGGGGAAGGAGATGGGGCAACCGGTGATCCCTGGGAACAGATGGAGATGGCGTTCTGAGACAGGATGACAGGGAACAGCATACCAGGAAGGATGACTTAAAAGGTGCTCCTAGGCAGGATGTTGATGACTGAGACCAAGGCAGGTTGAAGGAGATCATATGACCAGGCAAGATAAAGGACATGGTGCACCAAGGGAGCATGACAGAGATTGGGCTCTGAAGCAGGAAAAGGTAGAAGGCACTCCCAGGCAGGTGGAAAGAAATCACACTCTCAGGATCATGAGGACACTGCTCTCTCAGGTAGGATGAAGGATATGCTTCTCTAGGCAGGATTATGCGGATGACACTCACAAAAAGGATGATGGACAAGGTGCTCCTACACAGGATAAGGGATATTGCTCTACTATGCATGTAGCAAAAGGGCACTTTCAGGAAGAATGGTGGAGTTTGTGTCCCAAGTTGTTGATGGATATTCTGTTCCCTGGCAGGATGCAGAGACCAAACACCCTGTCACAATGACAGAATGGCATTTCCACCCTGAAGGATGGAGATCGTGCCCCATGCAGGCTAGTGGAGATGGCACTCCCAGGTAAAACAAAACAAATCATGTGCCTCTCCCCCGCCAAAAAAAAAAAAAGACGATGGAGAGGGCACTCCAAAATACGATAAAGGAAATCATGCTCTCAGGTAGGATGACTGAAAAGAGGCTCCCAGACTGGAAGTTGGAGATGATCCTATAAATAGGATGATGTACATTTTGCTCCCAGGAAGGGAGACAGAGAGCATGCCGAAAAACAGGATGAAGGTGACTACCCTCACTCGTGGCCACACAACCAGGAAGATTGATGGATATGGTGCTGTCAGGCAAAAAGGCATATAAGGACTTCCAAGCAGGATGAGTATATTGCACTACAAGGCAAGATGAAAGAAACGGTGCTCCAAATGAGATTCAGCTTCCTGCCAGCATGACATATTTGGCGCTCCTGGACAGGATGACAGAGTTGGAGGTCCCAGGAAAGATGGAGGCGACTCTTCTTCCAGGCACGATGAGGGAGACAGGCTCCCAGGGAAGATGTTGGCAGAAATGTTCGCTGGAAGGATGACAGAGTTGGCATTCTGAGGCAAGATGATGGAGATCACACTCCCAGGAAGGGTGAGGGATACGTGCTCCAGGCTGGGCTGTAAGAAAATGTCCCAGGGCAAGAAGAAAGAGATTATCCTAAATTCAACCAAGGCAGAATGAGACAGATGTGCTCCCAGGCAAGATGCTGGAGAAGATGCTCCCTGGCAGGATGTCAGAGATGACCTTCCTAGGCAAGATGTGGGGATAAACCTCCAAGGAAGGATGACAAAAGAACTCCCAGGCAGGAACCATAGACAGAACTCCAGGTCAGGATGAAACACATCCTTCTCCCTGGCACCCAGACAGGATGATGGAGGCAGATCTCCCAGGCAGTATGAGGATGATTGCTCTAGCAGTGTAAACGACCATAAGGCGCTTTGAGGCAAGATGAAAGGTATTGTGTTACCAGGTAGGACGACTGAAATGGAGCTCCTGGGCAGGATGATAAGGATTGTGTTCCAGACAGTATGTCTCAGAACTTGCTTTCAGATAGGATGATGCATTTGGAGCTCTTAATTATGACTGGCATTGCTATCTCAAGCAGAATGAGGTAGAACTGCTCCTAGGCAGGCTGGTGGAGACTGTGTTCCCTGGCAGGATGACAGAGGCAGCCTTTCTAGGCAAACGATGGTTTCTTGCTCTTGGTCAGTATTAAGGAGAAGGCACTTTCAGGTAGGAATTGTGGACTGTGCTCCAGGGTGGGAATTAGGAGAACATGCTACTAGGTACGATTAGAAAGAGGGAGCTCCAAGGCAAGATGATGGAGATCTGTTCCCAAAAGGATCAAGGAGACAATGATCCCATTCAGGACGACCAAGAATGCTCTCCAAGATAATAAATTGGAGGTATTCCTTCAGACAGAATTACAGAGATCGTGCTTGTAAGAAGGATTATGGGATTGCATTCCCAGGCATCATGAAGGAGAGGACCCTTCGAGGCAGGAGGATGGATACAGGACTCCTAGGAAGGCAGGATGTCAGATATTGTGCTGCCAGACCAGAGTATAGACATGGTGCTCCATGGAAAGATGATGGAGACTGTATCCCAAGCCGGGATGATGGGGAACATGATACCAGCAAATATGACATAGAAGGCACTCCCAGGCAGGATGTCAGCGACTGACTTCCCAGGCAGGTTGAAGGAGATTGTGCTCCCAGATAGGATGAAGGAAGGGTACAGCACTCAGAGGCAGTACAGCAGAGACAGCAATGCAGGGGAGAATGATGTGGATCATGATCAGAGGCTGGCTAAGGTAGATGGTGCTCCCAGGAAAATTGAAGGAAATCACACTGCAAAGTATAATGAAGGGCAAGGCACTTTTAGGTACGATGAATGATTTCATGCTCTCAGGCAGGATAATAAGGATGAGCTCACAGAAAGAATGTTGGAGAATGCACCGCCACACAGGATAAGAGATTTTGCACTCCTACACAGGATGACAAAATGGTGATTTCAGGCAGGATGAGGTAGTTCATATCCCCAGGCAATGGTGGATAACGTGATCTCAGGCAGGTTGAAGATACCATGCGCGCCACCATTATGATGTACATGGCGCTTCCAACATGACAGACAGAGATCATAGCTGCAGGCATGGTGACAGAGATGGCACCCCAAGGTAAAACAACAAAAATCGCATTCAAAAAAAAAAAAAAAAAAAAGACTAGGGACAGGAAGCTCCCAATTAGGATGAAAGAAATCAGGCTACCAGGCTGTATGCGAGACTTCATCCCCTATACAAGATATCATAGGTTGTACTCCCAGGAAGTATGACAGAGATCACACTGGAAAGCAGAATGAAGGAGACTGTCCTCCCAGGAGGATCAGGGATACCTCACATTCATGCAGGATGAAGGATACAGTGCTCCCAGGATGATGACGTAGACAGTGCCAGCAAACATGACAACCAAAATGCTGCTCCCAGGAAAAATGGTGGAAATGGCCTTCAAGGCCATTCAACGTGAGTGATGGATACTGTGCTACCAGGCAGAATGAGAGAAACAGTGGTTGAGAGCAGAATGAGGGAGGCCTTGCTTCCTCTCTGAATGATGGAGTTGGCATTCCCAGGCAGGATGACAGAAATTTAGGTCCCAGGAAAGATGTAGGGGACCACTATTCCAGGAAGGATTAGGGAGTTGCATTCCTAGGCAAAATGCTGGAGAAGATGCTTTCTGGAAGGATGTCCCAAGGTGTCCTTCCTAGGCAGGATGATGGAGATCGGGCTCCCAGGGAGATGGAAAGATAAATATTCCCAGCAAGATTTGGTAGACGATGCTCCAGGGGAAGATGAAAGAGAATCTTCTTGCAGGTACCAAGGCAGGAATAGGGAGATGGTGGTCCGATGTAAGATAAAGGATTTAAATTACGTGTTTCTCATTCAATTAGCAGATATGGATTTTCCACAGATTGCCAGATGCACAGATGGCTACCAACGTGTGACAGGTGAGTTGGGGTGATTCATTATTTCCAGCTGGGCTCATTTCAGTAGGAGTGTCTCTATTATTGCCTAATAACTAAGAATCACAACACCCAAATCAAGCAAACATAAATAAAATTATATGGCCAGTCACATCAGTGGTGTTACCCACGTTCATCATTTGTTTCAAGCTTGCATTGGTCTTCACTCCCTGCCTCTTTTGTACTGTTCATGCAGTATCCTTCTAAGACAGAACACTGATTTTATTCAAGAGCAAGGAACACTTTGTATTCAATAATTAATTCAAAATTAACAGTTTTAAGCACGGTATAAAGAGTATACTGGAATTGTGTTTTCTCTGTAAAACAACATTTGACAATTTCCCTGTCACTTATAAATTAATGAGACCAGAAGTTTTTTTTTTTTTAGAAGACTTTTATTTCCTTTTAGAGAGACACAGACAGCGTGTGTGTGGAAAAGGCAGAGAGGGAAGAGAAAGAGAGAATCCCAAGCAGCCGCTATACTGTGAACACATAGCTTGATGCAGGTCTTGAACTCATGAAACCATGAGCTCATGACCTGATCCAAAATCAAAAGTTGGAGGCCTAACCAACTGAGCCACCCAGGAGCCCAATACCAGAGTTTTTTGTTTTTTGTTTTTTGTTTTTTCTGGCTTGTATGTAAACTTCACGTTAAGTAACACTCAGTAACCAATTTATATGGACTTTGACTCTAATATGTACTATCAGTATGTGCTAGTGCAGCTTTGGGGAAACAAATTTTGTAAGACTAATCTAATTCTCCCCAGTACTGTACCATTCAAAACCACAAACAAACCTTGGAGGAGCCATGAAACTTGTCTAATCTCCATGAACTTGAGGTAATATGATGTGAAAGATTTCATCAGCATGGTTGGAAGCATGGCATCAAAGACAAGATACTCAGTTTTGCCAATGCTAGAAATGTAGAGAAAAACTCAAATAAGGCCAGATGGCAAAAAAAAAAAAAAAAAAAAAAAAAAAAAAAAAAAAAGGTCGCAGGACAAAATAATGGTTCCATAGGAAGAATCTAGTGGAGGGTTGCTATAAAGATAATTGATCAGATGAGAAAATAATCTATTTACTTTTATTGATTGAGAGCTAAACAAGGGCAAAGTGACAACATTTTAAGAAAGTAAACCAGATAATGTAAAAATCCATTCAAACTTTGATACGGTGGTGATTAGTTCAAAACATTCTGATGGACAAATTTATTCATCACACATATGTGTGAAGATTAGATTGCCATCTCTCTGTTAATTTGGCTTGTTTGAAAGCAGATAGATAAATACACTTATTTGAGGATGCTTCCTGGATGGTTAAGCTTTCACCTTCAGCTCAAATCATGATCTCATGGTCCATGAGTTCAAGCCCCATATCTGACCCTTGCTGACAGGTCAAAGTCTGGACCTTACTTTAGATTATGTATTTCCTGCTCTTCTGCCCTTCCCCCATTCATTCTGTCTCTCTCCCCTGTCTCTCTCTCTTTCTCTCTCCATGTCTCCCTCCATACCTCTCTCTCTCTCTCTCTCTCTCTCTCTCTCTCTCTCTCTCTCACACACACACACACACACACACACACACACACACACACACACACACACACACAGATGGAGACGCACACGCACACGCACACACACACCAAAAATTAATTTTAAAAATAAATAAATAAATAAATAAATAAATAAATAAATAAATAAATAAACATTTAAAAAAGAAAGAAAGAAACTAGGTGCAAGTTTGGCTGTGTCAGTTAAGCATCTAACTTCAGCTCAGGTTATGATCTTATGGTTCATGAGTTCTAGATCAGCATCAGGGTCTGCGTTGCAGCTCAGGGTTTGAATCTTGCTTGGGTTCTGTGTATCCATGTCTCTCTGCACCATCCGACCTTGTGCCCTCTTACTCTCTCTCTCCCTCTTTCTATCTTTCTATATTTCAAAAATAAATAAGCATAAAACTCTCTTAAAATGTTTTTATTGTTTATTCATTTTCACAGAGAGACAGAGACACAGCATGAGCAGGGAAGGGGCAGAGAGAGAGACAGAGAGAGAGAGACAGAGAGAGAGAGAGAGAGAGAGAGAGAGAGAGAGGGGGGAATCTGAGGTAGGCTTCATGCTCTGAGCTGTCAACACATAGCCTGACGTGGGGCTTGAATTCACAGACCATATGATCATGACCTGAGCCAAAGTTGGACACTCAACCACTGAGCCACCCAGGCTCCCCAAAACAGAAAACCCTTTTAACAATAAATAATTTAAGACAGGCAACATAAAGCAATCTTCTGTTTTTTACTTGATTTCACAGGGAAGTGACTGGATATACATTGGATTTTCATGGTTTTATCTATGGCCAGTATCAGCAGCTCATTTCGGGGAAACTAAAAATTTCAGGCACAAAATATTTTTTAAGAGTAAAAGGGAAACTTGGAAACCTAAAGTTGTTTTCCTAAAGTTGTATATTTGCTTAAAATTCGTGGATATCAAATAATATTACGTGATAGCCATAGTAACACATGTAAAGTTCACCATTTCTACCTTTGCTCTTCTAAATGTGGAATAAAAAGTTATCGGGCCTTACAGAACAACTGCTGTTTATTTGGGGTGCTTTCCCTTATCTGTCTTCCATATCACTGATATGTCCTTCCACATGCCGTCTTCTACAGGTGATTCCCTCTAGTGTTTTTTTTTTTTTTTTTTTTTTTTACTTTTCAGCTATTATCTTCTTGAACTCTGATTTTGTGTGTGTTTGCTATCTCTTAATTAAGGGTCTCACTTATTTCTTCCCTTTTCTCTGCAGCCCGGCAAGCATCTTGACCATCATTAATTTATATTCTTTATTTAATTGAGGCACAATGCTTACCTCTGTTTCAGCTCTTTTCTGGGTTTTTTATTGTTCTTTCTTTTGGAGCATATTTCCCTGTCTCTCCATTTTGCTTACCTTTCTGCATTTGTTTCTATAGATGAGGCAGAGCAGCTACTCCTCCTACACTTGAAGGAATTGTCTTATATATGATTGTCCCCCTGGGTAGACTCTGTGTGCTAGTTGGTGACATTGGCTGGCTGGCTGAAGCCGTGGCTTGCATGGACTGGGAATCCTGGGGCTTTCTACATAGCAGGCACCCTGTCAGGATACTTAAAGCTGAAGTGAACGCAGACTGGGGTGTCCCAGGAATCTGTGTGTTGAGGGTACCCTGGCAGGACAGCTGAAGCTGAAATGATTGCAGGTTGAGGCATGCTGGGGTGCTGTGTATAGGTGCCCTGTACAGGGTGGCTAGAACATAAGCAGTCTGGGGGTCAGATTGTCCTTGATCTCTCTATGCAGACGGTTCCTGGGCAAGATAGGTGAAGCTAAAGTGGGTACAAGCTGAAGGCACCTGGAGCTGTACATGCAGAGGATACCTTGCCAATATAGTTGAAGCTGAAGTGGATATAAACTAGGGTTTACCAGGACTTTCCACTGAGAGGGTGCCCTGAAGGGGCCGTGGGAGCTGAGGTGGGTTACAGTCCAGGAATGGCTCTTTTTATATGCTAGTTCCTCTTTAAAGTGCATTGTTTAAGGGGAGAAAGCATGTCATGGGTGTGTGTGTGTCCAGTGCAATTGGGGCTGCTGTGTATTGTGTGCCTGGAACTTACTGAGGCAGCAGGCCAGCTACAGCAACTGGACCCTGCTACGGTCTATGCTTTTAAGGTGGAGGGAGAATGTGGGGCAGCTGGGTGGCTCAGTGGATGGAGTATCCGTCTTCAGCTCAGGTCATGATTTCACAGTTCATGAATTTGAGAACCACATTGGGCTTGATGGTGTCAGTGTAGAGCCTTTCCTGAATCTTCTCTCCCCCTCTTTCTGCCCCTGCTCTGCTTGTATTCTCTGCTTCTCAAAAATAAGTAAACATTAAAAAATGTGGATGTAAAATGTAACCCTGCCATTCTCCCGTCTCTATGACCCAGAGAGAACTCCTGTGGCTCCTCTGTCATTGACAGAGTTCTAATGCTCTCTTTTATATGACAGTTGCTCTTTTCAAACTGCAGGGTTGTGTTTTTCTTTTTTTTTTTTCTTTCTTTTTTCTGCCCAAAGACAGAGGAGTCTGTCCCTGGTCCTTCCCCAACTGCCCTTGCCAACGTTAGGGGTGAGTGTGCCCTTTGTTACTGTCTCTCTGTCTTGCTGTTTTCTTTCTTTTCTGTCTTTTGATTTGCTATGTTTTGTTAGGCACAATCTGTGCAGTCAGTCCTCAGCTCCTCAGCAGGAATTGTTATATCAATGGGTGCAATCCCCAGGGAGCTGGACAAATTAGAAGTACACCTTCTGGCTGGTTCACCAGAAACGTAGTCAGGAAGTTCAGGAACAAGAGCCCCTAGCTCCAGGGGACCCAAAAAGGTGAGGTTTGGCTGCCCATTACTGACAAGATCGCAATTGAAAGGAACTAGTGGAGGTGAAACAAATGGGAAATGTATTCAGAGGCCGACACCAGAAATGCAGCAGACTCACATCAAAGACTCTCTCTAAAGTGCTGAAAATACTTCCAGGTTTATGAAAGGAAAATGTGGGACAAAAAGAGGTAGGTGTACACAGGTGGTCACTAAGGTCAGGTTGGTCATTGTCTTGGGCTTGAGGGTGGAGACTTATTGGCTCAGGCAGTCCTTATTGCTAGAGCGGTAGATTCAGTTCCCATCAGATGATACTTTGCTTTCAGGATCCTGAATTAAGAGATAAGCTGAGGGTGGGGAGGGGGCGCCTGGGTGGCTCTGCTGATTAAGCATCCTACTTCAGTTCAGGTCATGATCTCATGGTTCATGGGTTCATGCCCCGCATTGGGCTCTGTGCTGACAGCTCAGAGCCTGGAGCCTGTTTCAGATTCTATGTCCCCTGCTATCCCTGCCCGTCCCCCACTTGCGCTCTGTCTCCCTCTGTCTCAAAAATAAAGAATCATAAAGAAGGAGACAAGCTGGAAAGAAAAAGTTAATCAATTGGAAAGTTTAAGGTCAATATGGAGGTAGTTAAAATCTTCTTTCACCTTGGAGGAGTTGAGTTCAAGGCCTTCCTACACAGCCATCTTGAACCGAAATTAGAATAGAGTCCCTCTGAATCCTATTTTGATTGGGGAAAGTTTGGGAGAAATCCAAGGAAGGAGACAATACAAGCAAGGAATCTGCCAGTTCTGTGTACAAATCGACATACACACCAGTACCTCCCCTGATTACAAGTGTGGCATGTACAGAAAAAGGCATAGAAAAGGCCTTCAGATTGGAAAAAGTAAAAATAAAAATTATCTCGATTCTTTTATTTATTTATTTATTTTTCAATTTGTATTTTGGAAAGAGAGAATGAGCAGAGACGGGGAGAGAAAGAGACAGAAAGACAGAGAGAGAAGCTTAAGCAGGCTCCATGATTAGCACAGAGCCCCACACGGGGCTCAGTCCTCTGACCATGGGACCATGACCTGAGCTGCTGAACCCAGCAGTCTGGTAGTCAAATGATGGAGCCATCAAGGAGCCCTAAAAACTGCCGGGACTCTTAAATCATGGGGTTATCAACATGAAACAAATTCTAAGGGGTATACATCAGTTTTCTAGAACTCAAACATAATTAAATAAGCCCCAGAATACACGGTCAATATATACAACTCAGTTTTATTTTTATACATAAGCAATGAACAATTAGAATAGGAAATGCTTTTAAAGAACCATTTAATATCACACCAAACATTGAAATATTACCTTTAAATCTAACAGCCAAGCACAGGATCTGTATGCTAAAAGCCACAGAAGGCTGATTGGATCAATCAAGGAAGATATAAATAAATGGAGAGATATGCCATATCTATCCATAGAAGCCTCGCTAGTAAGATGCCAATTATCAACTTGATCTAGAGATTCAACATAATCCCAGTCGAAATCCCAGGATTGTTTTGTGGATATCAGCAAGCTGATTCTAAAATGTGTGTGAAAAGACCAAGGAACTAGAACAGCCAAATAGCTCTGAAAAATAACCAAGTTGGAGAACTCATATTGCACAATTTTAAGACTCAATATAAACCTCCCGTAATCAACACAGTGTGATATTGAAGAAAGATGGAGACACAGGTCAAGAGATAGAACAGAGAATCCAGAAACTGACCCCATACACAAGCATCCTCACCCAACTTCTGATAATGACATATAGCCAACCTAACAGAAAAAGGGATATAGTCTTTCATCAAGTGTTACTGGAACAATTAAGTGTTCGTATGCAATAGTAATCAATGATATGTAATTAATTGTTTACTTAGTCGGTTTATTGATTAATTAATTAAGAGAAGCCTTGACCTAAATTCATAACTTATACAAAAATTCACTCAAATGGATCATAGATGTATGTGTAAAGTACAAAATTATAAAACTTTCATAAGAAAGAAGGAGTGATGTTGATTCATTGAATCATTCAATAAAAACTTTTGGAGCATTTAGAGTGAGACAACACAGTCTACACCCTGAGGATCCACTAGTGAACAAAAGGAGCAAGGATCACTGTGATCTTGGTGCTTAATAGTCCAGTGGGGGGACTGACAAAGATAATGGAAATAGAAACTATGGTAGAGAATAATGAATGGGGAAAAAAAGGAAATACATCTTGGAGAGGCTATAAGAATTGGGGGAGGGGTGTGAAATAGTAGACAGGGTGAAATACTAGACACAGAGGGTCCTGCTGAAAAAGGTGTCAGTTCAATAAATACCTCAAGGAAATGAGAGAACTACCTGCTGACAGGAAGGTGATCTAGGCAGAAGGACCCATGAATTCCCCAAGGCAGGAGTGTGAACATGTGTACTGATGGGAAGCAAGGAGGCCAGTATAGACAGAGAAACGAGGATGAGAAGAAGGAGGAATAAAGAGGTGGAGGTTGTAGGTCAAGGAGGGGAAAAAGAGGATGAGGGAGATAAGGATGTAAAGACTGCCAGCAATAGACAAGGTGAAGCCAAATCTGGTCATACCTGTTCCTCCGCTTCACATTACCCGCTGCAGTTCTTTTTATTTTTTAATTGACATTTACTAAACTGTCTAGACCATGAAAAGCTAATTCTACTTGTAGCAACTAATTGAAGCAAGAAAATGGAACACCCTAAATGATCAATAGCAGTGTTTAAACAGGTTATGGCATGCTATGTGGCCTTTAAAATTCATAGCCCTGCAGAGCATTTATGACCTAGCGAAATGCTCATATCACTAGATGACCGGAAAGGGATTCACAGCTACATAGCTAATTTTGGTTAATGCATGTACATATACCTCTTCCGTGGCGATTATACCACAGTGTTAGAGGTGCTTACCTCCAGGGGCACCTGAATGGCTCAGTCGGTTAAGCATCTGGCTCCAGATTCCAGCTCAGTTATGATTCCACAGTGTGTGAGACCAAGCTGCATATTAGGCTCTGCACTGACAGCGTGGAGCCTGCTTATGATTCTATCTCTCTCTCTCCTCCCATCACTCACTCTTGCTCATCTCTCTCTCATTCTCTCTCTCTGCCAAAAATACATAAACATAAAAAAAGGTGTTTAGATATGCTTATCTCCAGGTGTTTGACTTATGACCATTTTTCTTTCTTTTTTATTTTTAATTTTCTAACTTTTATGCCATACACTTTAAGACTACCATAATCATAAAATAACGTTTCAAATAAATGATTCAGTCTAGTATCATTTAAATAATAAAGTGTTTCAATTTCATAAATTTACTAGGTACATTCAACATATCAAGGATATTTTCAAATAGTCCAGTGTTAACGTTGCTAAGGTCTAGATTCCAATGGGAGTCTTGGGATACCTGGGTAGCTGAGTCAGCTGAGTGTCCAACCTCTGCTCAGGTCATGATCTCACAATTTGTGAATACAAGCACCACACCAGACTCAGTGCTATCAGCATAAAACTCACTTTGGATCATCTGTCCCCTCTGTTTGCCACTTCTCTGTTTGTGCTCTCTCTGTCTCAAAATCAACATTATTATTTTTTTCATTGTTTTAATTTTTTTAATGTTGATCTATTTTTAAGAGAGAGAGAAAGAGTAAAAGCCGGGTCAGAGTGAGAGAGAGAGAGAGAGAGAGAGAGAGAGAGAGAGAGAGAGAGAGAATCCAAAATCGAAATCCGATTCCGGGCTCAAACTGATAGACTGTGAGATCATGACCTGACCTGAAGTCAGATGCTTGACTAATTGAGCCACACAGGAGTCCATAAAAACTGTGAAATTTATAAGAAATTACATTTGTTTGAAAATCATATAATTGGCTTTACGCCATATGCTATTGGCTTTAGGAAAGACTTTAGTGAACAGATTCATCAATCCACTTACTCTAATTCATATATTAACTTCCAAAATATCATCTTCAGTGGGTCTGCTCCAGGACCACATCATATTAAACACGAACAAACAAGCAAGCAAGCCAACAAACAGACAGGCAAAGAAACAAACAAAACAAGAACTAGTAGCAAATCATGACGCATAATGATCCATCCCACTGTCAACTTTTGTTACTATTTTTTTGGCCAAAGAGCTTATTTCAAAGGATTCTATTGCTTTTAATACAGATGAACTTCTGCAAATAGTTCAGCATATAGGTTTGAGGACATACTGAAAATGTAAAGGAAATACATAAGTTTATATTGTATAACCTTAGGCCTCTAACTTCCATGAAACTCCAAAAGGAGAACATTACCAGCACCATGAATTCTCTCCCTGCGATCACTCCCCATACCTGCTCCATCTCCCTTCCCCAACGTAATTGATATCCTGACTCTGAGCAACAGAGATTAAATTAGTCCATGTTTGAATTTTATAAAAATATAGTGGAATAATATGCATTTCTTTAGATCTGGCTTCTTCCTTTCAACATTATAACGCTCATTGATGTTGTTTTGCATAGGTGTAACTCAGGGATTGGTACTTCAATATTGTATTCTCTTACATGATTATTTAACAATTTGCTTATCTCTTCTACTGTTGATTCACGTTTAGAATGTATGTTTCCATACTGTACTTATTATACGGAAGACTGCTATGAACATTTCCCTTTTACTGTGCTCAGCATGAAGCGTATCTACTACAGCGCGTTAATGTTTAGTTAGCTGCCTTATCCTTAAACCCTGGCTGTACATCAGAATCACCCTGATGTCTGGATGTCAGTTCCACAAATCATTCTAATTTGAGCTTGGGTTAAGAACCACGAGGGTAGATGTTGAAATCCCCAGACAAAAGGAGGAGATGAATCCAGTTTAAGGAATTCTCAATGGGTTCCTCTTTCTGGACAATAAAATGCAACGCAAAAATTATTTTGTGGCCATATTGACATCACTTTCCTCCCCCTCCCCCTCCCCCTCCCCCTCCCCCTCCCCCTCCCCCTCCCCCTCCCCCTCCTCCTCCTCCTCCCCCTCCTCCTCCTCCTCCTCCTCCTCCTCCTCCTCCTCCTCCTTCTTCTTCTTCTTCTTCTTCTTCTTCTTCTTCTTCTTCTTCTTCTTCTTCTTCTTCTTCCTCTTCCTCTTTTTTCATAAAGCTCCTACACAAAAAGACTACCTATAGGCTTTAAGAGACTCTGCATGGCTTCCATAATATGTGGAAAATTCCCCAAATTCTCAAAGGAAACGTCTTTAGACATGTTTGAAAAATATGTGTTCCATGATACGGCACACTTGAGTGGGAGATTAGGGTATCAAATATCTAGACATGCCCTAGTTTGGTATCCCAGCTCCATAAATACTGAGACTGGAAAAGGCAAGAGTTAATTTTCCATGGTCCAGATAAAGACAGAATTAAATGAGATCTCCTTAGTAGTAACTGTTACAACTGAAAATTTAGTTGGTGCTGTTTAATTTTCTAGTTTTCTGAAACTGCTTTTTGGATTCATGACCAGAATCTGTCTTGATGAATATATGTCAGAGAATGAAAGCGAAAAACAAACAATGTGACTCTAGAAAGTACTGCAACAGTTAACATTGAGGTATCACAAAACTCTGAAAGCACGTTCTTCAAGTTCAGTCTCCAATATGCATTGACAGGTAGGAGAAAACAGAGGTCATGGTATAACTCTTTTGTGAAACGTGAAGATATGTGCAGTAAGTTATTATTTTTGTGAAGTTAGGTAATTGCCTTTAGTTTGTGATGTAAACATTGTTTCAAGGTTGCGCTTGAATCCGAAAATTCCTTTAGCAGACTCCCCTCCCACCTGATATGATGTTGACTCCACCACTTCACCAAGAAAGATTTCTAAACTTTGACCATGTTTGAGTGTTTATAAAAGTTTCTGGAAGCATGGAAGACCTCATCTTTGCCTTCAAGAAACTTACAATATTAGAGGGTAGGAAAAACCCAAACACCATACAAAGCACAGTAAGACTTCAAGGTCAAGTTTCATGTATCAGGAGAAGTCCACTGAGCTGAGTTGATCAGTAAAGGCATCTCAGAGGCATAGCACAAAGAATCTTAAAGGATGACCAAATTTTTGGCTGGCAGGCAGAAAGGAGAAGGACAAAGGAGACAAAAGCAAATGTGTGGGAAAAAAGGAGGGGCAGGCATTCCAAGAACACTGAGAACAACCCTGTTGGAGTTTGAGGTTCTTCTACAACACTGGCCATTAAGTATTTGTGACGATGACCAAGACTGGGTAGAAGATGAGGTACCTACATCACCCATCAATTCCATAATCTTATGTAAGAAGGTTTTGTTGACAGTGAAGAATTGGAGACCATCAGTTAGAACCTCAAGATGGTAATAACAAAGCAATTTGGTAGACAAAAAACAATGAAAAGTTAAAATTCTAAGCAAACTTCTGTAAGTATGTGAATTAATACCCAATCAATAAACAATTGAAATCCATGACCAACTTAAGAACCCTCTTGTGTCTCTCTGTTAATGGGACATTGTCTTCAGTTGCTCAGGAGGGAAAGAGACTCATTGTCAGTCGTCCCCTCCTCAATGTCTTTCCTGTGATGCATTCAGCAGCAGGGGTTTTCAACTCCACCTCCGACGTATGCCAAGCCAGCTAGTTTCTCACCACCTTCTGCCTACTCTCCATTTTCGTTCTTAGCCCCATGCTGCCTTTCCCTTCCAACCAAAATCCCAGTTCATTCTTTTCACTGCATCAGGAATGCAATCCAAAAATCCTGAATCTGAGCAGTTCATTCCTCTGCTTAAAACAACCCTCTAATCTCCACTGTACTCAAAATGACACATAGAATCTGTAACGTGACCACCAGACGTTGGCAGTCCTGCCTTGTCACCCCTCTAATGCCATCTTTCCTCATTCTCCTTTCATTAGGTGATTGGGACCATCTCTTCTCCTGGTTTCTCAAATTAGACCCACGTAGGTGCCGCTTAGAATGCATTTTGTGTTCGCTAGTTTCCTTACCGTTCTTGCTACGGGTCCAAGTTTGAATAAAGGACTTTTCTCCCCAAGAAACCTTTGTTGGCCAATCCTCTAATCGACATTCTGTCCGTTGTGTCATTCCTTCTCATAACATTTAGTCTTTTATTTAACAGCATTTGCCACAACTTGAAACTACACATGTACCTTTTGTAGCTACGTTTTGAAACATCCTGAATATATGAAGCGTGCATGTTTGATTATCACTGTGTACTTGAACCTAATAGCACCTGACACCTAAGGTGCTCGATATGTATATCCACAGTGCCTGAAATAGGGGACTTTTAAGTATCTCCCGGTGTGCTTGACTGCAATATACATTCAAGTCTTCAATAATCTCTACCACCAAATTTATTATTCATATACAAAAAAGGGAAAGGTCACCTCCTCAAGAATAGGAAAAACAGTTTGCCTCGTTGATAACTTCTATGGTGTAGCTTACATTTTGACCTACAAAAGACCCCACCCTGGAGATACAGGTTGCATGGATGTAGTGACAACTATGAGGAAATCAAAACACAATACAGTGTTTATTGAGTGTAATGTGCCAGGATTTTTCCCACAAGTTTTACAGCATTACCAATAATCTCACAACTATCCTGAACATAGGCAGTATACTTGCACTTTACAAATTGGAAAAGCAAACTCTGAGGTATCATTTGCATACAATCTAAGATCTGGCTGGTAGAAGAAATTGATGGGGCCATGTAATTTAAAAAATCCACAATTTTGCCCAAGGTAACCTCTGGGAAATCAGAAAATGAGTGGCTTTCATAAGCGCAGCTGCCCAGAGCGTTTCGGAGGAGCCATCTGTGTGGAGCCGGGGCTTTGGCGCCATCACATCTCCAGGATCTCACTACCAGGAGAAACCCCCATTGTTGGGAAGGGCAAGAACATCCATCCATGGCAACTTAAGGTGTTTTAACCCCTGTCAAGGTAGTGCAAACCTCCAATTACTTCATTTGGTACTTCAAGGAACAAATCAAAGCACACCTCGTGGGATTTTCAAAAATCATTCTGAGACGAGAAATCAAACAACGAAAGTCATAGCAACGCAAAGCAAGTAACACTTTCCAAAACACACCTCCAGAAGGGCCAGGCCATGGAGAGGGGATGAGCCCACTTTAAAGTAGGAGTGCTCTCAGGTGCAGAGCACATAAAACAAAACAAAACAAAACAAAACAACAACAACAACAAAAACGTTAAAACACATAAGGAATAGAAAACTATCCACAATGATGAAACAGAAGAATTCCCCTCAGACGAAATTCCAGGAGAAGTGACCATTAAAGAATTGATCAACATAGATAAAAGCAGTATAACAGCAAGAATTTAGAATAATTGTCATAAGATTAATTACTGGGCTTGAAAAAAGGCATACAAGACAACAGACAATTTAGTATTGCAGTGATAAAAGAACTAAAACATAGCCATGGTTAATTAAAAAGGCAAT
The DNA here is from genome assembly GCF_046562875.1 of Panthera onca. Taxonomy (NCBI): domain Eukaryota; kingdom Metazoa; phylum Chordata; class Mammalia; order Carnivora; family Felidae; genus Panthera; species Panthera onca. Next base: position 312,517 of record NW_027675869.1, read on the forward strand.
GACATAGGGATTGATTTTAATCACTGATACAAAAACAGATAAGCTGGAAACTTGGATGTCCATTACCCAAGTTAATAGTTATGTGATTGTAGCAAAAGGTAATTCTAAAAAAAAAATATTAAATAATGAAAAACAGAAAGCTAAAATATGTCAAGGTTTAAATACCTAGCATGAGCCGTGCAGCTGTATAGTTGTTTAAAATTCCCAGGATTTTACGTAGATAAATTACAGATCTTACAAACAACAACAAACAGATTAGAAGGATGGTTCAAAACCAAGGATTGCAAGATTGCAGTAAGGACATACTATGTGGGAGTAATCGGGGTGGGTGGGAGGAAGAAAGGTCCAGGGGCAGATGGAGGGTCTGTAAATGGAAGCTGGCATGCTAGCAAAGGTGGAGACTTGTTACTTCCACTCCTTTACTCCAGAACTTGTTGTCCCCAGCATGTGGTGTCCACTTAGCATAGGCTTCAGAGATGGAGGATGGATAAGCTGCCCATTGTAATCAGGAGAAAAGATTCCACCCACAGAATTCACTAATTGGCCTGTTCTATAATGTTTACCCTCTTACTGGCATTGCTAAAAGTACCTACTTTCTCTATACCACCATAGAACAGGTGGATTTTCCCTTGTCAGCCTTTGCTCACTTGCTTGTCGGTTTATTGGTTCACCTGTGGCTTTATTCACCACTCACCGAAAACTGACTGAGGGACTCTGTGTGCCAGGCTCTGTTCTTGAGGTATACCCCTGCCTCCGTGGTGGTTGTGGGTAATTCTTGACTTCTGGGCTTCCAGCTACTACATCAGGGGGCCTCTCCATCACCTTCTGTTGCTTTTTCATTGTCATTGGGCAGGTGTCTGCCTGCTTCTTCTCTCTAATTATGTACATGGTAGAAATCAGTGCTTTGGGAACATGGATGACTGCAAGAACAGACTCCTGGACATGTCTTTTCCCTTGGGGAATTTGCATATTTGTGCATATTTGTATCTCAAAATGTAGTTTATCCTAGAGGTAGACATTTTAACAAAGCAAACACACAGTCCAGAAGGGGCTCAAGAAACAAAATCGTTGGATGTGTCCCCGAGCCTGGTAGCAATGCAGGTGGGCTAGAAGCCTACAGATATGGAGCTAGACTGTTGTTGGATGACAGCTTCACTGTGCATCTTCAGCCAGGAAGTGGTACAGCTGGAATGAGAATTCTCCTAGTGTGATTCTTGGCCTGGTGTTTTCCTGCTGACTCATTGGCCTGGGAGGGCTGAGACCTTTTGAAACTTTGTTGCGTTTTGCTGCAGAATCAAACACTAGCTATGTTTGTCAGGTAGTTATAGAATGGGCTTTGACAGCAAGGTGGGGTGGGGGTCAGGGATACCTGGCAGGAGGGAGGAAACTGCACAGGCAGGAGAGTGGGACTGACAGAGGCTGTTTTCTTCCATTTTGTTCTGGGCAGACCTTAGTGAGGATGTCTAGTCCTGAGTACTGGTGAAGTTTCTGTACTGGCCATGGAGTTGGGCCGGCACCTTAGAGAGATTCTGACAGTCTGTGGGAAGTGTGTGTGTGTGTGTGTGTGTGTGTGTGTGTGTGTGTGTGTGTGTGTCAAAGAAAGAGAGAGAGAGAGAGAGACAGAGAGAGAGAGAGAGATGGAGAGAGAGAAGTCCCAGTATGGGATTGTGATATTTTATCGGATTGCCTCTTCAATTCATTTTCAAAGGATTCAAATCACAGGGAATTTTTCTTAAAATGAAAAGTATGTACTGAGGTTAATCCTAATAACATTAATCAGAAAATAAGATCTAGAATTTGATGTCCATCAATTTATAAATAAATCCTTCTTGGGCAGAGTGGTCAACATGGTGGAGAAGTAGGGGGATCTGTACATCCCATGTGTCTCAAACAAAGTGCTGAACGAAAGTATTTTGAACCCCAAAAGTCTGCGAGAAAAACAGCCTGAATACTCCTGAAGGAAATGTGACAACTTCAGAAATGACAGGTGGCTGATTGTGAACTGAGGAACATAAACTGGGCCAAGTAGGAATGGAGGGAAGAGATCCTCTTCTGCGGAGAGACAAAAGTAAGAAAAAGAGTGGCTCGGGAAGTGTAGGGCTGTATGTGGATAAGAGGAGAACCTCGGACTGGGACTGAGAGGGATCTTATCTCTAACTATGGGGCTTTCTTGGGTCTGGGGCTAGCTCCCTGTTTGCGCACCTGGGGAGGAGAGGAGCCAGCATTGGTTTCAGGGGTAGATCAGGGGCACAGTCCACAGAAGGCGACAGTAGCCCCTCCCTGGAAGGCTGTGCAATAGAACAAAGCCTGCCTGCATCCACCACCCCCCGGATCAGTGGCTGGGTCTAGGGCGCAGTCTGCAGTAGGAGAAAGTGGCCCCCTCCCTGGGGGCGTCGCTGTGGGACAAAACAATGCCTGCCTGCATCCACCATGCCCAAGCTCAGCAGTGAGGTCAGCAGGACAGTCCAAGGCAGGAAAAGGCGGGGCTCCCTGAAGCACAGCAGCACAAAGATAGCCAGGAAGACATTTGTAGCAGCACAGAGAGCCACTTCCCCAGTGCCAGAGCACACGGAACGGGTCTGCGAATCCTAGACAAGCGCTATGCCAAAGGAGTCAGCGGAGCAAGAAGGACCACCCTGCGTGTGCCCTCAGCACAATGAGGACAACTGGAACGGAGTATACCAGGTCATGGAGAAGAGGCTGGACATCACCATTTCCCCACCACCATCACCACCACCACCACCACCAAGGCGGGGCCTCAGGGATCAGTCCGAGGGTCCATAGCGGAGGTGGGACCAGCCTACCCCAAACCACGCCCCTCTGTGCTGGGTACCTGCTTATCTGATGGAGCAGGGTAGGCGCTGTGGAACCAGGCAGGTCCATCATCCTGACCAGTGATGCTGCATAGACTGGATTAATTCCGGGACAACTCTTGTTATTTAGACATACTCTCCCTTCCGATCTCTTCCTTCTTTTAGGTTGATAACTCTGCTTATTGGTTTGCTTAAGCAGACACCTATAATCCATTACCTTGATACATTTCCTACCTATATTTGTATACTTTCCTTTCTCTCTCTCTGGAATAATCAAGCCATCTAGTTTCTCTGCCTGGGTAAACTTATCTTCCTTTTGTTCCCACACCTCCTTCCTTATTTTCCTTTCTCTCTCTCTCTGCATTAAGCCATTTAGCCTCCCAGTCTGGTCAATATATATATATATATATTTTTTTTTTTCCTTTTCCCCACTCCTGTCAGTTCCCTCTTTATATGTGTTCTTCCAAAAGCAACACCTCTACCGTGTTCTTTACTTGTAGCTGGTGTTTCTGGTTTGTTTGTTTTGTTTCGTTTTTGATTTCAGACTGTTTTTCTGTGTGTGTGAGCGTGTGTGTGTCCATTTATTTCTTTTAGTTGCACGTTTCCTTCCATGTCTCTGTTTCCTGTGTGTTGGTTTGTTCGTTTTCCTTTCCAGGGATACTTCAAGGGACAAATAAAAGCACACCTTGTGGAGGGTCAAAAACATCATGACGAGTAGAGAACTCAAAGAGCCAATGTCACAACAACAGAGAGCAAGTAACACTCTCCAAGAAACACTACGTGCAGGGCTAGAACCTGCACAGGGCGTGACTCCCATTACATATAGCAATTCTTGCAGGCGCAGAGCAAATAACAAGCTTGTAAACCTCATAAGAGAAAGAAAATTAGCCAAAATAATGAAACAGAAGAAGCATTCCCCTCAAAAGAAGTTCCGGGAAGAAGTGGACATCTAACGACTTGATCAAAACAGATATAAGCTACATATCAGAATTTAGCATAACAGTCAAAGGATGAATTGTTGGGATTGGCAAAGGCATAGAAGACAGCATGGAATCCATTATTGCAGAGATCAAGGAAATAAAAAGTGGTCATGATGAATTCAAATGGTATAAATGAGGTGCAATTTAAAATGGAGGCAGCCACAGCGCGGATTGAAGAGACAGAGGGGAGGCTAAATGAGTTAGAAGATAAAAACATGGGGGAAAGGAGGTGAGAAAAAGATAGAGAAAAAATTGAGAATCGAGAGGGAAGAATTAGAGAACTAAGTGATGCAATCAAAGTGAACAATATCCATAGCACAGGATTTCCAGAAGAGAGCAAAAAGGGGTGTGAAGATGACCTTGAACAAGTCATAGCTGAGAACTTCCACAATCTGGGGAAGGAAACTGGCATTGACACCAAACGGGCACAGAGAACTCCCTTCAGATGTAACTTGAGTTGATCTCCTGTACAACATATAATAGTGAAACTGGCAAAATACAAGCATGAAGAGAGAATTCTGAAAGCAGCTAGGGATGAGTAGACCTTAACGTACAAAGTTAGAAGTATTGGGATAAGAGCAGACCCATCTACTGAAATCAGACAAACCATAAAGGAATAGGGGAATCTTCAATGTGATGAATAGGAAAAATATGCAACCAAGAATCCTTTACCCAGCCAGCCTCCCATTCAGAATCGAAGGAGAGGTAAAGGTCTTCCCAAACAAACCAAAACTGAAGGAATTCATCACCGCTAAACCATCCCTGCAAGAGATGCTAAGAGGGATTCTATGAGGGAAATGTCGCAAGTATCACAAAGTGCCACAGACACCAGTACAAGCATGAAAGTACAGACATCACAGTGCCTCGGAACCATAGCTCTCCATAATAACACTGCATGGAAGTGGAATAAATGCTCCAACCAAAAGACATAGGGTATCAGAATGGATAATACAAAACAAGACCCATCTATTTGCTGTCTTACAAGAGACTCCTTTCATACCTGAGGACATCTTACTATTGGAAGTGGGGGGATGGAGAACTACCTTTCATGCTACTGGGAGTCAAGAGGAAACCGTATTAGCCATACTTATATCAGACAAACTTGACCTTAAATTAAAGTTTGTAGCAAGAGATGTTTAAGGGCATTATTAAATAATTACTGTGTCTGTCCATCAGGAGGAGCTAACAATTATAATGACTATGCAGTGAATTCGGAAGCACACAAAGATTTAAAACATTTAATCACAAACATTAACAATCTCATTGATAAGAATATGGTAATTGCAGGGGGCTTTAATACTCAACTTACAACAATGGACAGAAAATCTAGACAGAATCAGGAAAGAAACAATGGTCCTGAATGATACATTGGACCAGAAGGACGTTTCAGATATTTTAGAACTCTACATCCCAAAGCAGGAGAGCATACTTTCTTCTGGAGTGCACGTGGAACATTCTGCAATAGAGACCACATACTGGGTCACAAAAAGCCTTCAATAAATATAACAGAATTGAGATGACACCATGCACACTTTCAGGTCACAATGTTTTGAACTTGAAATAAACTACAGGAAAGAGTCTGCTAAACCTCTAAAAGCATACAGGTTAAAAAACATCCTACTAAAGAACAAATCAGTCAAGCAGACAATTAGAAAAGAAATTAAAAGACATAAGGAAACAAATAAAAATGAAAATACAACAATCAAAACTTTTTGAAAAAAATTTCCTTAAAAAGATGGTAAAAGGGTTACTGAAGCTGAGTTTTGCATACTTGAGACAGCATGTAATGCACTAAGGAGTCAGAGTGCTTGGGGTAATGGCCATTTCCATAACTTTCTTAGTTCTGTGACCTTGAGCAATTATCACATCTCCTTCAGCCTCAATTCCTTCTTCTGTACACAGGGTCAATTGAGATGCTTTATCAGGTAACGTGCTTGCCACAGGGAAGTGATTGGTAGCTGTAAGTTCATTGCTTTGCCCCTGATCTTCCCAGGACTCCTGCCAGGGAGCCTGGAGGCTGTGTGCTGGCCTGAATCTGCAGCATTTTCAGTCAAATTGTTCACCCTGTGATTAAGTCTCCGTTTCACTGAGTCCTTGATTCACCCCATGTGTTCTGGCATCTGCTGCCCTGTGTGGGTTCCCTCCTCCTTTTTAACACCCTTACTTGGTTTTGTGTGATACAGTGATCACACCACCTGAGCATCAGTTATTAACAATAAGCGTGACTCCTCTGAGTACCTATGGTATTCTGATTATTCCCACATACAGCTAGTTTCTGCAGCTCTGATTATCTGCTAAATTACACCAATGCATATTTTAGAAGACTCTTTTGTTGTTGTTGTTGTTGCTGCTGCTACTGCTGCTGTTGTTGTTGTTGTTGTTGTTGTTGTTGTTGTTGTTGTTTTTGTTGTTTAGAAATCATTTGCTTCAGGTTCATCTAGTCTATCCAGGAACACCTGCAATAACATTGAGATAAACCTTGGTGTTACCTGTTTTCACTTTTTAACGCCAGTGGATTTTGTTTTTGGTTTTCTTTTTCAGGCTCCCTTTGGGAACTTCTATTTCTTCCATCTTCTCGCTCATGTTTCCTACATAGACAACGGATTGTTTGCTAGTTGCTGTCTCTGGGACGTTGTTGCTGTTTGCCAGGTGTTAGTATTGGCATGCCAGGCCTGGGGTGTTCATTCTTTCACGGATTTTTGTTCCAGGTCTTCATGACAAAGGCAACAGAATGAAGAAGGTACTGAGTTGAAGCAGTTAGAAATTCACTTCAAGTAGGACTGCCAGAGGAAGTGGGCACTGCATTTAGAGGAGGAGACACAGAAATGAACCACAAGTGAGCAAAATGAGTTGGGTATAAGAAAGAAAAATAATTCCAGCACGATAGTCAAGTTTTCTTTGCTTTTATTTGAACTATGGGATAAATGTGTAACAGAGTACAAAACCTTACGATTTGGGCTGCTTATTTTGATTTTAATGTTTGTTCGTTGGTTGGGTGGGTGGGTGGGTGGTTGACTTACAGTGTGTGTGAGGAAGGGGAGGGGATGAGAGAGGGGGAAGAGAAAATTCCAAGCAGGCTCTGTGCAGAGTGTGACCTGGGGCTTGAAACCACAAATGGCGAAATCATGACCTAAACTGAAACTAAGATTAGGTCACTCAACTAACTGAGCCACTCAGGCTCCCCTTGGCTGCTTATTGTATTTGCACATTGGGTCTTCGTGATACAAATACCATAGGGAGTGGTGTACATGCATGATCTAAGGAAGGTGCAACTATTTAGATCTGGCTAATTTTTTTTCCTTATAACACTTTATTCAGGAGTAATATTTCATAAGTTTATTAGAAAGACAGATTGAAGAAGGTAATTGGGAGGAAATCAGGTAAGGAGTCATTGCAGTTGACCAGGAGAGGTGAACATGACAGGAATTAGTGTGGACGCAGGAAATGGAGAGATGAGGACAGATGTGGTATTTTTTTGAAAATGCTTTTTGTTGTGTAATTAACAATTATATAAAATAACTCTTTTGGTGCATAGTGCTTTGAGTTTTAAAGATTGTATATACTCATGTAAATGTCACCCTAGTGATAATACAGAAGAGTTCTGTTCCTGGGGCACATAGGTGGCTTAGTCACTTAAGCATCCCACTCTTGATTTTGGCTAAGGTCATGATGTCACTGTTCTTGAGTTTGAGCCCCTGCTCACGAACTTCCCGGAGCCTACTTGGGATTATCCCTCTCTACCTCTTTTTCTGTGCATTCCCCTCTCTCACTCTCTGTCTCCCCCCCAAAAAAAAAAATTAGACGCAAAGAGAACAATTCCATCAGCTCCCAGAATTCCCCCATGTTGAATCACTGTCACCCCACCCCTGAGGCCTGGCAACCATCTATCTCCAACTTTAATATCATATAAATGAATCCTTATTGTAGGTAACTTTATGAGACTGGTTTCTTTCATTCAACATCAAGCCTTTACAATACATCTGTTTCTTAGTGTTTCCCTGTACGGATATACCAGGGTTTGTTTAACCATTCATTTCCTGAAGGAAATTTGTGTTTTTCCATTTTTGTCAGTTATGATTAGAGTTGCGGTAAACATTTGTGTGCATGTTTTTTTGTTTTTGTTTTATAAACATAAGTTTTCACTTCTCTAGTGCAAATGTCTAGGAGTCAGATTTATGGGTCACATGCAAGTATTAGGTATTGTCTTTAAAAAAATAGATATATTTCATGGGCTCCTGGTTGGCTCAGTAGATTGAGTAGCTGACTTCAGCTCAGGTCATGATCTCACGGTTTGTGAGTTCAAGCCCCATGTTTGGCTCTATGCTGACAACTCGGAACCTGGAGCCTGCTTTGGATTCTGTATCTCCTCTCTCTCTGCCCCTCCCTGCTCACACTCTGTCTCTCTTTATCCCTCAAAAATAAGTAAAGATTGAAAAAAACGGTTTCAATATGTGTATAGCAGTATCTCAGGGCAGTTTTAATGTGTTTCCCTGAAGCCTAGTGTTGTGGAGCATCATTTTGCGCACTTCAATGTGTGATATTCTGGACACAAGACCTTTGCTGGATATATGATTTGGGAATATTTTCTCCAAGTCCATAGATTGCCTTTCTGTTCTTTTCACAGAGTCTTTTACCAAGCAAAAGTTTTAGTACTAATGAAGTGCAATTTAGAGATTTTTTTTCTTTTATATGAATCCAATTTATACACCTTATAACTTCAGATATACTTTGTACTCCTTGTTCATATATTTGCTATTCTATACCAGCATCAGAATGTTTTCAGTTTGTTGCTATTGGTTGCACAAGTTGTATACTGCACAGTTCTAGGGGACATGATTTATATGAACTATAGTGCGAATGGTAACCCTCAAAACTGTAAAATGTACAACTTGTACACACATGTATTATCTCCTGGAGGGTCTTTTCTACTGTACAGATTGCAGTCATTGCTGTGGTTCTGTTTTACTTTCCTTGTCTTTAATTTATCATATGGAGTGTATACTGAAGCCAAATTTAAGAAGCTCCTGTTTGTGAGCTATCTAAAGATAATTTATTCTCACTGATTCTCAAGTAGCTTGGGCCTATTCTTGGGGTACAGCAACATCTGGCTTTCAAGCTTGTTCCCTTAAATGAATCTATTAATTTGCATTCATCAAAACTGGAAACTCTCTTCAGCCAGCCAGTTTTAGCTACATACCCGTGATTTTAAAATTCACCTGTAAACAAATGACTAAAACTTTAATATTTGTAGAATCATCGGGATTTGAAAAAAAAGGAACAATATAAAAAAGCTGGAAAAAATCAACAGAATATAATATAAAAACAAAATATCATTTGCAGGGAATACTTTGGCTCCATGTAATTCTCTATTTACTCTGAGTAGCTCTAAGTTGGTGGATGACGTCCCTCTGACAACATGAATGTACATTCAGTGTTACAAGATGTTTGTTTTGTCAATACTTAGTTCCTCTAAAGATGGAATCAGAAATTATTAACTGATCAACAGTTAGTGTTGTAGCAGAATCAGGAACAATTCAACAGAACAGGCCTGTTCTGGGTGTGTTCTTATAGAATTATATAATTATGTCCGTTATTACTACAGGTGTCTTCACCTACCTGGCCTCTTCATAATCAGCTACAGTAGCATTTCAGAAAGCATCCCATTCTTCTCCACTGAAATGGTGAAATATTTTTTTTTTAATTTTGTGTCTATATTTATTTATTTTTGAGAAAAAGAGTGAGACAAAGTATGAGTGGGAGAGAGGCAGAGAGAGAAGGAGACAGAATACGAAGCAGGCTCCAGGCTCTGAGCAAGTGGTCAGCACAGAGCCTGATGCAGGGCTCAAACCCATGAACTGTGAGACCATGACCTGAGCTGAAGTCGGACACTCAACCGACTGAGCCACCCAGGCGCCCCATGAAATGGTGAAACTTTTATGATGCTAGTTGTAGGCTTTTTTGGTGGGGATTTGTTTTTGTTTGTTTTATAAAAGTCCTTTATCAAGTTGATGAAGCCTCCCTGGACTCATAGTTTGCGGAGAGAATGTTTTATTTATTATGAATGGAGGTAACAATTGCCTTGTCTGCATCTGTTTCTAAGACCATCTGATCATTATCCGGTCTTTCTTCTTTAGCTTATTGTTGTGAGGGGTTAAACTAATTGATTTTTGAATATTGAACCAGTCTCCCATACTGGTACTAAATCCCTCTTGGTTATGGATGTATAATTCTTTTTACACATTGTTGGATTTGATTTGCTAACATGTATTGGGTATTTTGTGTCTATGAAAATGCAAGACTCTGGTCTCCAGTTTTCCTTTCTTATAATGCCTTTACCTTGTTTTGTCAATGCTGGCCTCCTAGAATGAGGAAGTTTTCCCTCTGTTTTTATTTTCGGGAAGAGATTATAGGACATTAGCATCATTTTTTTCCTGTAAATGTTTGCTAGAATTCTTCAGTGAAACCATGTGGGCCTGATGCTTTCTTTTGGGAAGGTTTTTCGTCCTTGACTCTATTTACTTAATAGATATAGGCCTATGCAGATAATCTATGTTTCCTTATGTGGGTTTTAGTAGTGTGTGTCTTTTATTTGTTTTCTATATTTTTCTAAAACGTTTTCATTTATTTCTGAGAGAGAAATGTAGAGTTGAAGGTGGGAAGGGGCAGAAAGGGAGGGGGATGCAGAATCTGAAGCAGGCCCCAGGCTCTGAGATGTTAGCACAGAGCCTGACACAGGGCTCAAACCCATGGGCCAGGATATTATGACCTGAGCTGAAGTCAAACATTTACTGACTGAGCCACCCAGGTGCCCCATCGTGTTCATCTTTTAAATAATTGATCTGTTTCATATAAGTTATGAAATTTGCGGGCATAGAGTCAGTCATAATATTTTCCATTATCCTCTTGATGATCATGGTATTGGTAGTGGTTATGTCTCTTTCATTTTTGATATTAGCCAATTGTGCCTACTTTTTTCCTTGGATAACCTAGTTAGGGGTTCATTGCCTTTATTGATATTTTCAAAGAACCATCTTTTGATTTCTCTATTGATTATCTCCAGTATTTTACTATATTTTATTTTATTGATATCTGTTCTAATTATTATTTTTTTAATTATTATTATTTCTTTTCTTCTACTGCAGCCTTCAACTGTACCTCCTCCCCTATTTTCCTAAGGTGGAAGTTTAGGCTGCTAATTTAAGGTCTTTCTCCTTTTTGATTTTGTTACATTTATTTACTTACTTTGAGAGAGACAGAAAAAGCATGTACGTGAGCAGCGGCATGGCAGAGAGAGGGAGAGAGAGAATCCCAAGCAGGAACCCAATACAGGGGATTGATCTCATGACCATGATAGCATGACCTGAGTGGAAACTAAGAGTTGCATGCTAAAACGACTGAGCACCCAGATGCCCAAAGATCTTTCTACTTTTCTAATAAATGCATTCAATGTTTTACATTTTACTGTAAATCATGTTTTCAGTGCCTCCCCACCCCCCGTCCTGCACATTTTGATAGGTTGTATTTAATTTCCTTTGAGTCCAAACTACTTTGAAATTTCTCTCAAGATTTCTTCTTTGATGTGTTATTTAGAAGTATGTTCTTTAATCTCTAAAAATCTGGGGATTTTTGCTGCTATCTTTTTATTATTGCTTTCCATCCAGTTTAATTCCAGTGTGGCCTGACAGCATACTTTGTATGGCTTCTAGGCTTTGAAATTTGGTAGGATGTGTTTTATGGCCCAGAACATGTTCTGACTTTGTGCATGTTTGTGTGAACTTGAGAAACATGTTTATTCAACTACTGTTGGACAAAATATTCCATACGTATCAGTTAGATCTAGGTGATTACTGCTACTGCTTAGTCCAGCTGTAGCCTTACCTATATCCTTCTAGACCTTCAGTCACTGACAGAAAGGTGTTGAAGTCTCCACTATAATAATGAATTGTTCCCTTTCTCCTTGAAATGCTAAAAGTTTTTCCACCATGTATTTTCATTCTCTGTTGTGAGACATAGAAAATTAGGGATTGTTATGTTTTCTTACAGAACTGACCCTTTTATCTCTCTAGATAATCTCTTTATATAATGACACTCTTTATCTCTCTAGAGTTTCCTTGTTTGGAAGTTTGCTTTGTCTGGGATTAATGCAATTACTCCAACTCTCTTTTGATAAGCATTAGCATGATAAATCTTTCTTCATCCTTTTACTTTTAATCTATCTGTACCTTTATATCTCATGTGAATTTCTTATAGACAATATAGAGTTGCATCTTGTTTTTGGATCTCCTGTGACAATCTCTGAGCTTTAACTGGTATATTTAGACTATTCACATTTGGTGTGAGTATTGATATAGTTGGAATAATATCTACCATGTTTGTAACTGTTTTCTATTCACTGCATTTATACTTTGCTTCCTTTCTATCTTCACCTTTTTCTGCCTTCTGGATGTTAATGCAGCAGTGGGTATATTCCATTTCCTTCTTTCTCTTAGCATATTCACTATACTTTTTTATTTTAAACAGTTGGAGTGGTATCCCCTTTATTTGCATTTGCATTACTCATTTATAACTAGTCAAATTCCTCTTTCAAATCACACTGTACCACTTCAAAGGTAGTGCAGCTACCTTATAAAACTTTCTCAATTCCTCCAACCCATGCCTTCTAATATTGAGGTCATCTACCTCCTTATCCATATGCTATGATCAACCGAGTATATTGTTGCTGTTATCACTTTAAGCAAATTGTTATCTATCAGATAAGTTGGGAATGAGAAAAATAAAATATTTTATCTTACCTTCCCTTATTCCTACTCTAATCTTCTTCTTTTTTAAACATAGATCTGAATTCCTTATCTAAAACCTATATCCATATTCCTTTTTCTAAAGACCTTTCTCTTGAGAGAGACAGGGGGCACAAACGAGCAAGGGGCAGAGAGAGAATCCCAGGACAGGCAGAGAGAGAGGGAGAGATAATGCGATCTCACTCAAAGCATGTATCATGCTCACTTGCAGTGGGGCTGGAGCTCACTTGATGTGGCACTTGAACTCACAAACTGGGGGACTTGAACTCATGAATGATGAGATCATGACCTGAGCTAAAGTCAGGTATTTAACCACTGAGGTATCCTCCAAGGAAATTTTTTTTTTTTATTTCTTACAAGGCAGATCTACTAGTGATAAAGTACTTCCTTTTTTGTTTGACAACGTATTACTTGTTTTGGGGTTGTTGTTGTTTTTCTTGTTGTTGTTCTTGTTGTTTACAAAGGTGAGGGATTGTAAAATTCAGATGCTTTTGGGAAGAATAACGCACTCCATGCCTAACGTCTTTTTTTAATGTTTATTTATTTGTGTTGAGGGAGAAAGGGGCAGAGAGGGGGGGGGGAGAGAGAATTCCAAGCAGACTCCATTCTGATAGCAGAGAGCCCTATGTGGGGCTCAATCTCATTAAACATGAGATCATGCCTTGAGCAGAAACCAAGGTCGGATGCTCAACCGACTGAGCCACACAGGCACCCCAAAAAGTCTTTTTTCTTCAGTTTGAAATACACTTTTGCTGGATATAGAATTTTCAATGGGTATTTTTTTCCCTTTCAACACTATTTTTATTTTTATTTTTATTTTTATTTATTTTTATTTTTATTTTTATTTTTTTTTATTTTTATTTATTGTATTTTTATTTGTCCTTCTACCCTGGCTACGAAGAAAGGGATAGATGGGGTAAGAGGAGAGAGAGTGATGCTGGCTGGTGGAAGGGCATGACCTTAGCCTGGCTGGTGAATTGCTGTCTGACAGACACACTAAATGGAGCATTGAAGCAAACGTGCAGTCATCTGAGGGAAGATGCAGGAAGAGCTGTAAGTGTAAAAGAACAGTGGTATCACTGAGGTATTTGAGAAAGGGGATGATGTGACACACGCCAGTATTGTGTTGCCTCAAAAAGCACATCTGCAAGCAGTCTTGTATATTCACAAAAACACTTTCTACTTACCTGGCATTGTGGCTCTCTGAAGTTTTATGATGAGTGTAGTTTTCTTTTTCTTTTTTAGTAATGAAAGGAAAATGTTGAATTCTCTAGTTTCCAAACTCATTTCTGGGACATCATTTTTTCTTGGAAGTTTTTGAAAACCATCCAGTACTACTCAAGGGAAGGTGAGACTTTGCTTCTATGGTATAAGGGGAAGGCCCCAAAGCCAGACAGTGGGATGATGTATTTTTTTTTTAAGGTAGTATATCAGCTCAGAGGGGGCACATGGCAGAATGGCCGAATATGAGCCTGGAGCCAGATGACCTGGGCTTGAACCCTGGCTGACTAGATGTGTGACCTTGGGTAGGCTATTTAACCTTTCTGTTCCTTAAGTCTCCATTTGCAAAATGAGGCTAGTGATTCTATGTCCAAATGTTCCTGGATTGTGGCCGTGCCTGGCACATCTGTTAATGGCTTTCCGCTTTGATTCCCCAAAGTATCTTTATTTGGACAATAAATTATATTGTTGCCCTCACAATAAGCAAACCTGTGTCAGATGATCCATTTTGAAGATTAAAAGCATTAAAAACTATACCTGCTCATAATATGTGCTCAGTAAGTACTAGTTGCTATTATTAGCTGTGACAACCAGAATACACCTTTTAACTATCCAGTTTCATGCATTACCCCAGAGGCAAGGATTGTTACTGTAGACCTTGAACTCTGAAAGTGACATGTTTTGTTGGAAAATGGAGAATCACCACAGTGTGAGCAAATTTAATACAGTTTTGAAAAATTCTCTTCCAGTTTAACCTAGCATGGGTGAAACCAGTAGCTTGAAAAAAATGGCCGTTTTCTTTCATTTCACTAACAGGGTAATCACCACCCAGGACATGCTGGTGTTACAGAGAAAATACCATGGGGGTTGTTAATTTGGGTTTTGTGTTTACTGTGCTGTTCTTTCCGGTCTGATCCCTAGTTTTCTTTCTTTGATCTTTCTTTGGGCATTCCCTTCCTTCTCCTCCCCTCATGTAATGTCTAAAGTCAATTGCTGTCCCTTCTTCATACATCCTTGTGCTAGGGGATAAAGAAATTATACATAACTGAAAAAGCTTTATTTGCGGTAATGGTTTCATGTGCCTACTCTTAAAATCCTTTGACGTGTTTGAGATTGGGTAGAAAAAAGTGGGTTAATTGGGATATGACTTTTCTTCATATAGGCATCTTGATGAGAGTTTCTGCTAAGCTTGTGAGGTAGTCACGCTACACAGGCACAGAGGTGGGATGGACCTCGACTCCTGGCCCTGCCACAGGCTAGTTGTGTGACCTTGGGCACTCCATTTGTTTCATCTCTCTGAGTTTCAGTATTTAGCATGCTTAAAAAGGGGGGTAAAGATACTTGCTGCTTCCCAAGGTTAAACATGAGGCTCAAATGAGATGAGTTAGTGTGCTCTAAGCAAGTGTTGGCCAAGAGTTCCTTTCTTTAAAAATCGGTTGATGTGATTGGGACTCCTTTTGTAAGATGCATGAGCAGAGGCTTGGAGGAAAAGAAGATAAAAATGCTGCTTCTGTTTGTGTGTTTCTGAGTTGCCTGTGGCTGTAGTACTTGGCTATCTAACCAGGTGCTGCTTCAGCATGCATGAAATACTTCAAATGGGCGACAAGATGGTTTTTCTTTTATCCTAAACTTCAGGCTGTTGGAAGCATATCTGTGAAAGCCTGTGTGGTCTGACAGCTTGAAGGCTCCACGAGAAGTCAAGTGTGCAAGGGAGCCCAGCTTTGAGCCAACCAGGGAAAGGATGGCTTCGCTCTCAAAGGAGCGTGCACGTTTCTCAGGTGATAGAGTAGAGAATAAAATGTGTCCCTTTAAACTCCACATTCCCCTGCTCTTCAACTTCTAAGAAAGTCTTTGGCTACTAGCAGTCTGGGCTCTGGAGCCAGCATAGTATTTTTGTTCTTTTAGTTTATCCTGGTTTATGATTTGCTCCCCTTCAACTGAAAAAATGTTTTTATTATAGAAAATGTCAAATATGTAAAAGTTAAGAAAATAGTATATTATACCCCCATGTCCTTAGGACCTAGTTATAAAAATTAACAACTCATGTCTAATCTTGTTTCATCTGTATTTCTACCCGTTTTGTCCTTGCTCCCGTCTTCGCCTGGTTTATTTGAGACAAATCCCACACATTGCATTTTATTAAAAATATCATCCTGTTTGTTTTTATTTTTAAAAGTTTTATTGTAGTATAATTGGCATAACTTGCAGGAAACTAAAGTGTGCTATTTGATAAGTTTATACATCAGTGTGGATGAGTATTCACACAGATCAAAAACTATATACACACACATATCCATGGAACCACCACAGTCTAGATAGTGAACATATCCATCACCGAAAAGTTTCCTTGTTTCCCTTGGTTATACTTTCCTCTTGCCCCTCTCTGCCACCCATTACTGATCTGCACTCTGTCACAATATATTAATTTCTTTTTTTTAGAGTTCTAGATGAATGAGATCATAAACGACGTACTTTTGTTTTTGGTCCAGTTTTTTTGTTTTTTGTTTTTTGTTTTTGTTTTTGTTTTTTTTTCCGCCGTGGCATAGTCTTTGTCTAATCTACCAATATCAGCATGTTGTGACTAGGTACCATTTAGGAAGCTGCACGTCTGGGATGCAGACGGGATACCTGATCAGACCTAGACTAATCTTACAATCAGTGTTAGAGCTGTAATTTGGACCCAGGCAGGTCCCAGATGGTACTCCTGGGTGGCTCAGTTGGTTAAGCCTGCTTGGGATTCTCTCTCTGCTGCTCCCCTGCTTGTACACTCTGGGAGGAAGCCGGGTGATGTCCCGGAGGAGGAGACTGAGCAGGTACCCCGAGGGTCCGAGCTGACTGTGCTAAATTCATTAAGAGATAATATTCTCATTAAGAGATGGTACTCCTGGGTGGCTCAGTTGCTTAAGCCTGCTTGGGATTCTCTCTCTGCTGCTCCCCTGCTTTTGCTTGCTTTCTCTCTCTCTCTCTCTCTCTCTCTCTCTCTCTCTCTCTCTCTTTCTCTCTCCCTTTATCTCTATCTCTATGTCTTTCTCTCTCTCTCTCTCTCTCTCTCTCTCTCTGTCTCAAAACAAACAAAAATGTGTTCTTTTTTAAAAAAAAGAGATAATACTTGAGGTGGATCTTGCAAGATAAAGGGAAGTGTAATGGACTGTGGGGACTGGCATATAATGTAGAAAGAATGTAGTACCAATGCGGGGACATGAGAAACTTATTGGCCTGGGGGCTGATGATGAGAAATAATTTTGGTAATGATGGTATGACCAGAAAGATGTAGGGCCTAAAAAAAAAATACTTGTTTTGCTTATCCAAGGCAGCTTTTTCACTGATAATCTTATGAGGTCTTCAAAAAGTCTCCTTGAAATGTTGAATAAATGCAGGAGATCCCATTTCTGTTTTCTCAGTTCCAAGGATCTCAGATGGAGAGCTTCTGAACAAGCTGATCTCAAAAGCATTTTCTGATTTCAGCCAACCTAGGTTTTGCCATCCAGGAGTAAATTCACTGCTCCCACCTTTTCTGCTCAGCTCTGAGTCCCTTTCGTGTTAAAAGAGATCTGCTTGCTACTTTTAAACTGAATAGTATTTCCAAACCTGTCCCCACTGTCAGTAGTTGAAAGGCTAATAGTCAGCTAGCATCTGAATACCATTGGAGTGGTACCTCACTTATTTGGTTCATAAAAGGATGACGGTTGTAAAAAGGAAAGTGTACGATGTGGTGGTTTAGCCATGTTTTGGAGGCTAACTCTTGTTTCCTGCTTTAAAAATGCATTTTGCTATTTCCTAGTTAAGAATCAATTATAATGAGAAGCTAGTAAATGCAAAATAAAAGGTGCTTTTAGGTTTTAATGCACAGTGCTGTTGCTGAGTATCAGTGAAACAGATTTCTTTTTGTTTTTGTTTTTGTTTTTTAAATGAATAGGTAGTTTGTGGATGTGAATTTTAAAAGGTACACATGTTCATCCTATATCTCAAATCCCTTCTTTCCTCCTCAAGCAACTTTAAATGTTCTTTAGTGGCCCCTTTTATAAAGGGAGTCTATGCTTGTATTAGCGTGTATGAGTGTGTTATTGTTTCTAGGATTTTGTTATGGAAATGCAAATTAGTAAGAATAGAGAGAATGTTACCTCTTGCCAGTCATGATATCAACCAGTGTGTGTGTGTGTGTGTGTGTGTGTGTGTGTGTGTGTGTGTGCGCCTGGTGCGTGCGTGTGCGCGCGAGCAAATGAACAGATAATCTAAACAAGTGTTTACTTTTCACCTAAAAAAAGAAACATGTACATTAACAAAGTTTAACCCATACTAAGGAAAAAGATTAAATAGAAACTGACTAGGCCCACCTTAGGATTTAACAAACGCTTCAAGAGCTACTATATTTTTCGGTGAGTGGTGAATAAAGGCCACAGGTGGACCAATAAACTCACAAGCAAGCGAGCAAAGGCTGACAAGGGAAAATCCACCTGGTGTATGGTGGTATAGAGAAAGTAGGTGCTTTTAGCAATGCCAGTAAGAGGGTAAACATTATAGAACAGGCCAATTAGTGAATTCTGTGGGTGGAATGTTTTCCCCTGATTACAATGGGCAGCTTATCCATCCTCCAGCTCTGAAGCATATGGTAAGTGGACATCACATGCTGGGGACAACAAGTTCTGGAGTAAAGGAGTGGAAGTAACAAGTCTCCACCTTTGGTAACATTCCAGCCTCCATTTACACCCTCCATCTGCCCCCTGGCCATATCTTCTTCCCACCCACCCTGATTACTCCCACATATTATATCCTTACTGCAATCTTGCAATCCTTGGTTTTGAACCATCCTTCTAATCTGTTTTGTTGTTGTTTGTAAGATCTGTCATTTATCTCCGTAAAAACCTGGGGATTACAATCTTAACAAAGGTGAGATTACCTGGATGGCTCAGTCAGTTAGGCATGTGACTATATTGCTTTTGACTCAGCTCATGATCTCATAGTTTGTGAGCTCCGCTCTGAGTCAGGCTTTGGGAGGACAGTGTAGAAGCTGCTTGGGATTCTCTCTCTCCCTCTCTCTGAGCTTTCCTGGCTCTCTCTCACTGTCATGTTTGTGTGCTGCTTTTTAAACTGGCCTACGAGTAATTTGGGACGAGTGATATGATAAGTAACCTTCTCTTTCACCTTCTATGACAGCTCTAATGTTCCTGTTACTCTGCTGAGATAAGATGTAAGGCAGAGTGTCCCGAGATCCTCAACCAAACTACACGGTGTAATCGTATGAGCATAGGTATTCACACTTCTGTCCATTCCCTCATAAACTCACTCAATTCGCAAAGAGCGAACACTTACGCTGTGCACTCTGAGAAATATAACAGTAAGCAAAATAGCCTTCGTAAATTAATATTTTTCCCGCCTTGGGATTGCATGGGCCTATAGTACCCAGTCCTATGTTATTCAGCGCATCATTATGATTAACATATTTCACTTCTTCCAAAGATGTTTCTAAAGATTGGCAGAGGCAGTGGGATGTGACCGATGCTGGTTCAAATCCTAGCTCTGCCACATAGATGTGATATTTGGCAAGTTATTTAAACTTTCTAAGCATTAGTCTAGTTGCGTGTTAAATGGGAATAATAATACCTTTCCCACAGGCCTGTTATGTTTGCTTGAGAGGGAAACGTGTGTGAATTGCAGAGAACTGTACTGGTGTATGGTGGGAACTAAAGGAAAATTAGTTTGATCCCTCTGTTTTCCTATGGCTTTCTGATCATCTTGTTATGGGTTTGTACCAGGCCTTGTGCCTCTCTGTGCCTCTATGTGCCCTTGAGTATCGTCTTGCAATCACCAGCATCAGGGAGTTGGAACTCATTCTACCAAGTAAGCCTGACTCTGACATGGTGCCTTCCATAGTTCACCTCTTCTGTACATTCAACACAGACAATGTGGAGGTTTTAAGTAAGCAAGCAGCGACTTTGTCAAAAATGTAGTTACATCACTAATAAAGGTGAGTGTTTACTGACTCGCAGTTAAGAGGGTTCCATGCATTATTCTAAGTTTTTTACCTTTGTTACCTCACTGAATTCGTTTCAGAGCTCTATGGTGAAGGTGCTAGGTTGTGCCTGATTTTACAGTTGACAAAACTGAGTAACAAAGAGAAAAAGTAAGTTGTCCAAAGGTCTGCTGCTAGAAATAGAGCAAAATAGGATTTCAGATCCCAGGCAGCCTGGCTCCAGGGGCCACCCTCTTAGTCACTGAACTATAGTGCTTCTTGCTAAGCAAGAATTTACTCTAGGATAGGGAATTTGAGTGGTATTGGGTTGCAAATAAGATCTTAAGAGATGGCAAAGTTTCCACTCAATTCATCTGATCACAAAAGGGTAAGAGTTCATCAAAAGTTGATTATGCAGGTGTTTGTAAAAAGAGAGAATGTGAGAGAGAATCCCCAGTATAGAGTGCTGCTGTTACACATAAAATTGAAGTGAGACAGCTAGTTCTTCTGTAAAAATTGGGAACTGAAACCCCATAAATACATTGCATTCATTCATTATGTACAGGGTCCTTTGCACATGGCTGGCACTGTAGTAACGACACACGGATGGCTAAGGTGAGCCCTGTCCATGAGGAACACGTGGTCTAGGAGGGGAGCAATGGCTATGTAAGGAGGTTCATGGCAACACAACTAGTGGGAGGAAGAACTGTGGACACACAAAGGTGAAGTAAGCATCGCCAAGACACTTTCCATAAAAAAAGACATAAGAAAGGAACGAATCCTCTTAGAGTTCTGGAGGCATCCTTCACGTAGGCTCTCATGAGTGTATTTTCACTAAGTCCATAACAATTGGAAGCTAATCCCTGCTGAGCCAAACTCCTCCAGGGCAGAACCTTCCTCTGCTCAGTTGGCTTCAAGTGAACCTGGGTATTCAGCACTTCTCCAGTGTCCCTCTCCCACCATCCCACTTCTGGCCCTCTTGATTCCTAAATTTCTAGGAAAATCTGCCAATAAGGTCAAATCCTTATTTGTTGTTAGTTCCTTCCAGAGACAGGGTCTCCACGATGCTATCGATTACTTCAGTGGAATCCTGCCCATGGGCTGCACAAGGAACTCCATGATACTAGTTCAATGCCTCCTCAAATGATGGGTTTTATGAGTAGTTAAGTCCTCTTAGCTTGTGTTAGAAATAGTCCACATCATTCCCAATCTCAAGGCTTGTTTCGGACAAAGGATGAAGATAAAAAACAATGAATACATAAAAGCCTTTTGTAAAAGCTCAGCCTAAAAAAGGCAGAAGAACATATAGGGGGAAAATGTCTTTTCATTTCATGCTAAGAGCCAAAGAGAAAAGCTTCTTTAGATTTCAAGAAAAAAGGAATAATATCAGTACACAAAGCAAGCTTTAAAGATGAGTTTATCATCGTGTCAGTAGAGCTTTTTAGCTTATCTTAGTTCATCAAGCTTTTTAGCTTATCTTAGTTCATCAAGTTCTTTAAGCTTTTTAGCTTATCTTAGTTCATCAAATATTTTTTTTTCTTTTTTTGATGACAGAAATCTTATTTACACTCCTGAATGTCCTATTACCCTTGACAGGTACCTAGCATTCTACCTTGCACATCTACTTATTTATGTGGGGAAAAAAGAAAAAAAAATAGACATTTGTTTATTCACCGTCCACAGACAGAATAAACTCCTAACGGAAATCATAAAATATTTGGGCAGTGAACACCTGACTGCTCTTAAATGTTCATATATTCAATTTGAGGAATTTTTTTTTGACAGGTTTGCTTAAATGCTCAAAAGAACGATTCAAAAATAAAGAGAACTCTGGGAATAATTGGGTTAGGAAGGTAATGAAAAATTGGAGACTACGATCCAGATCTTAAAAAAAGCTCTGAATGTATACTCACAAAGACTTAATGACTTTTGATAAACAGGTTAGAAATAGTGCTTTGAAAGTCCATAGAGCTGTAGCATTCGAAGGCAGGGTTTCTTACAGTATGGTCTGATACCTCTCCCTAATCAACGGAATCATGGAGGGCTTACTACAGGTACGGATTCTGAATTCACAGCGAATTCTACATTTTTAGATAATTTGCCAGTTGTTGTTAAGATAACCCAAACTAGTAACAGCATTCCAATCTGCAAAGGACACACGAGGCCCACTCTCTTTAGCATAAAGTTTGGGTTGCTTTGGTAGGTGGATGAAAGCAACAAAACACAGACGTCTGCAGGGAGAAGTGGAGACTTGAAGGGTTTGAAATGCATACTGTCCCATTTCTGAGGGAGGGCACAGATACTGCTTGATGGCACCCAAATCAGGTGTTTCTGTCTGAACCAGTCCTGCTACCCAGGCCACAGGCAACCATAAAGATTATCCAGAGAAATGATCTGCATCTGTATCTGCTGGAGATTCACTGACTAACCATATTCTCACTGCTGCTTGGGCTGGGGGTATGGGGTGGGAGGCAGATAAACGGGAAAAATCAGACAAGGCCAAGTGGCCAAGAACTGGATGGAGTCCACCCTAACTTTTACCGTGGCCATACCTGTTACTGTGGCCATATCTGAAGTTTCCAGAGCTGATAATGCTACATTCGGGCCACCATTGTTCCCTGATGATATTGCAGTTGGTATATGATGCGAAGAAATTAAACAAGGAAACGGGGTAACTTAGTATACATTATAACGTGTCAACAAGAAGACAAAGAACACTCTTGGTTTTTACTTCATTGGCAATTACTAATAGATATGAAAGTTACAGTGCCTCCTAGGAGGCAAGGTTCTTGCCAACAGAAATACAACGCTAATACAGGAGCACCTTCCAAGGGTTCATCTGAGAGTATACTGAATGGCATGAGTATTTAATGTGATTTGATAAGGCAGAACTGGTTTCTCCATGACTCACAAGTATTAAATTCTAGAATTCCTATGAGTTTGCTTGATGCATTGATAAGCAAAGGAAACCTAGGAGGGGATTTGGTGAAGCCACATGCCCTAGAAATATGACAGCTAATTTTTGACTTAAGAAGAAAACGAATGACCTCCAAAAGACATCAACAATTCTACCTCACAGATGTGCTGTGAGCTTGAAATGCTCACACATGTGATGCATCTTGAAGATGGTAAGTGGTAAAAATATTTGTATTATTATATTAATGGCTGCTACCCTTTTCTCCAAAATTGTGTAGTAGGTCGTAAAGAAATTGGCAGCTCTGCCATTCCATGCAGCCTGCTGCAGATGACGTTGCTGCCTTAATGGGACACAGCCTACAGCCTCTTTGTGAGTAAAACTCTCTTTGTTCGTGCCACTGGTGGCAGCCTTTCTGTGACAGCTGAACACGTCCCTAACCGATACTACTTGCCCTTACTCAATGCCATTCAAATACAATTTCATGTTTTGTTAGCACAGATAACATCAATAATGTCACTCTTATTGAAGGTGAAATTATTACCAACCTCACTCAGCAGATGACATTGGGGAAAAGATGCTAGAAAAGTGTCCTAAATGAAGAAGGGTCTTGGAGAATACTGGTGTTCTCTCTCATAAGCATACCCTCGCAGAGTAAACTGTGGGGCACAGGGTTCTCTCTGTTACAACATAACTTGAAGTTTAGGAGTGGTTTTCCTTATAAAGGTTTGAAAAAGTCCATGGTAGAGAAGAGTTTACTTAATCCCAGAGAGTAAAATGAAAGAAAGCTTTGGACCCACAAACTCCTAAAATCAGTAAGTAGGCCGAGACAACCATAAGGCTGTAGACACAGGCTACCTTTCATGAGAAGGGAAGAATGACTTGGAGGTTGAAAGCCAGAACCCCGGAGGAGCTAGAGCCATGGAAAATCAATCCCAGGCCTTAAGACCCAATGAAAGGACTGCCTATCTGTGCCAGCTGATCTTCAGAATTGCTATGGACCAGTGACTCATGAAAACCTCCTTCCTTTCTTTGGGAACAGAAATGTTTGTGTTTTGTTGGTTTGTTTGTTTTTTCTGTGTGTGTGTGTGTGTGTGTGTGTGTGTGTGTGTGTGTGTGTGTGTGTGTTTTCTGGTTATCATGTGCCTGTGTTGGTTGTATGCTTAATTCATAGGTCTTCATTGATAGGTCTTCAGATTGAAAGTGGAATCGAGGACCAGTGCACACAAGGAGACTCATTCACACCTGGACCTAATTTGGATAAAAATATCCTGGACTTTGAGCTGATGTTACAAGGGTTGGGTCTTTAAGAGGGAGGATTCTTGGGGTAAGGTGAGGATATTTTCCATGCAGGATGAAAGTGAATAATAGGAGGCCAGCAGACAGGCTGTGGCAGTCTAAAATATGTTCATAAATTCTCTTTTAAGCCCTTCAAAAGGTGAACCTCCATTCCCTTTTCCTTAAGCATACGCCAGACGTACTGAATGGTTTTGAAAAATACAAGAAGGTGAAAGTGATGGTGAGTCAAAAACACTCTAAAGAGCAGATATTGTAGTTCCAATGATGTTGTGATCAGGGAATAATCGATGGAAGGGGCAACTGGCCAATAGACGCTAGAATTCTATGAGTGGAAGAGATGAACATAAGGGAAGAGAAACAAAAATACTATAAAATCAGGGAGGGGGCAAAACATAAGAGACTCATAAATATGGAGAACACACTGAGGATCACTGGAGGGGTTGTGGGAGGGGGAATCGGCTAAATGGGCAAGGGGCATGAGGAATCTACTCCTGATATCCTTGTTGCACTACATGCTAACTAATGTGGAGGTAAACTTTAAAAATTAAAAATAAATAAAATAAAAAAAGAAGCTAGAATTGTACACCTATCAAAATTATCAATTCAATTTGAGAGTGGACTCAAGATATCTTCAGATGTGCAAAGACTCAGAACATTTGATTCTATTCATTCTTCATTAGGAAGTTATCTGAAGGTGTACTCCAGCAAAACAAGGAGTGAAAAAAATAAAGAAAAATTATACTTAATAATAGCCAACATTAACAGTGTTTATTTTTGTGCCAGACACTGTTATGGGTTATTTTCACATATTATTACATATTAACCACACAAGAAACTTATAAAGTACATACAATTACGATTATTATCTTCTAGAGGAGGAAATAGGGTTATAAAGAAGCCAAATAACTCATCCAACATCCAACTTACACAGTTGGTAAGTGGAACAAGTAAAGACTAAGTCCAGGCCGTCTGGCTCTAGAGTCCAGGCTTTTAAATGCTCCCTCACTCCCCAGATAGCCATCTTACCATGAAACCATGGAAACAAACGGGGACTGTAGCAGAGGAAAATCACAGGAAGGAAGCTATGAAGCAGACCTACTGAGTCACCACCTAAATGAGGCAGGAAAAGAGAAGGGTCCATAAGTGACCTCTAAGAGGTTAACAGGAAGATGTCATAAGTGGCATGATTTGAGAACAGTGAAAGAGTGCAATAAAACAAAGAAGTGCAATTAGAAAACTAAGGAGAGCGAGAAAATATCCGTAAGATGGTCTTAGTCTGAATGAGCCAAGTGAAACATGGCGTGGTTTAAAGCACTGATGGAACACAAAGAAAAAGGACCCATTTCACCTTGATCCCAGAGGTGTTCTCATTCAGCAGGTCCAAGGACTCAAGGAAAAGTGTAGTAATTCTAATGTTTGCATATTATTTAATAATCCCAATTTTAAACCATTTATTAGTTTTCAAGTTTTAGAATCAACCTTGAACAATCTAAAGAGGCTTGATTGCAGAGCATAATACCAGTGTTAACAACAATGACAAACAGAAGTCCAAAGCTGATGGGAGACCGAGAAAAAGTGCAGCAAGGTTAAGGAAGACATTTATCTTACAATGTAAGGAATGAAAAATGACAGTACAGGTAAAGGAATTAGGTCTCTATTTTAAAATTTCATCTTGTGGGGTACCTGAGTGGGTCAGTGAGTTCAGAATCCAACTCTTGATTTTGGCTCAGATTATGATCTCACTGTTCATAAGACTAAGATGAGCATTAGGTTCTGCACTGACAGAATTCTCAGAAGTCTCTCTCTCTGCCCCTATCCTGCTTGAGCATATGCTCTCTCTCTCTCTCTCTCTCTCTCTCTGTCTCTCTCAAATAACATATATTCATTCACACATGCATACATACATACATACATACATACATACATACATACACACATAAAATTATATCTTGTGATGGTTAATTTCATGTTTTAACTGGACTAAGCCACAGGGTACCCAGATATATGGTTAAACATTATTTCTAGTGAGTCTGTGAGGACATTTCTTAGTACAGTGAACATCTGTATATCAGGAGACTAAGCAAAACATATTGCCTTGACAAACACTGGGTGGCCTCAACTAATCGGTTGGAGACCTGAATGGAACAAAAGGCAGAGTAAGAGAGAATCCAATGTTGTGTATCTGAGTGTCTTCAAGCTGCGATATTGGTCTCCTGACTTCAGACTCAGACTTGGAGTGGAACATACATCATCAGCTCTCCTGATTCTTAGGCTTTTGGAGTCTGCCTGGAACTAAACTACTGGATCTCCTGGGTCTGCCCTTCTCAGCCTCCATAATCCTGTGAACCAATTCCTATTGATACTGAGTCTCTGGAGAACCCTAACTGGGACATATATGTAACTTCATCCATTATGTCTTTTTGCCCTCAGATCCAGTTCCTGCACTTCTCCTACAGACTGTGTTTCCGGGTTCCTTGCCACCTGGCTTCCAGAGGGGTTTGACCAGTGGGTGTTTGATGGGAGAAAGGGAGGAAGGTATAAGCCCAGAGGTTTTTCTCTCGCCCGCTCCACTTGCTACTGGTGATTTTATCTCCTCCAAATTCTAGCTTCTTTCCAAGAGCCTCTTTCCCCATGTTCTCAGTTCCTGCTAGGTATGGTTCTGAGTTTCTCTAGCCCTGGGGGTGGAAACAGCTTTCTGATGATACTAATTCCTGATTGCTTCGCCATCCTTTGTTTGGCTTCTGGGATTTCCCATCACGTGTGTAACTCTTTAAAATACCGATAGTGACTCACCGGCTGGCGGGACCTGACTGAAACAGTACAAAGATAGAAGTTCAGGAATATATCAGAAGGTGAGGAGAGAGAAGACAGGTGGCTTAAGCGACCTATATACCTCATGTTCACATAGGAAGTCAGTAGACGGTGCTTAAAACTGACAAATCAATAAGCAGCAGTATGCTACATTACTTATATTCATGAAGATACCTAAGAAAAGAATATAAACCTGGAACAGTTAAAAGTGTTGCCTGAAATAATGGAGGCAGTAAAGAGACCTGTGGTTGCCAGGAACTCAGGGTGGAAGGGAGAGATGAATAGTAGATGAAGCACAGGGAATATTTACGGCAGTGAAACATCTTGTAAGACAGTGAAATGCTTTGAACCATGGCATTGTGCATTTGTCAAAACTCACAGAACTGCACACCACAGTGAATGCTAAGGTAAACTTGGGACTTTCATTAAGAATAGTTTCCATTTTGGCTCATCGGTTGTAACAAATGTACTACACTGACACATGAAGTTTACAATAGGGAACATTATGTTTTTGGGGGTAGGAGGGAGAACAGGGGAACTCTGTAATTTCCAGTCTTCTTCTGTAAAGCAAAAGCTGTTTTAAAAAATAAGCTCCCTTAAGGAAAGGAAGGCAGAGAGACAGAAGAGGAGGGAAGGAAAGAGGGAGAAAGGGAGCTACTTAAAAGTCATGCAGGAAACTTAAATGTGGATTACTAAGTGAAGGGAACAATCCGAAAAAGCCATATGCTTTACGATTCCAACTATGATAACATTCTGGAAAAACAAAACAAAACAAAACGACAACAACAATGACAACAACAACGACAAGAACAACAACAACAAAAACACCTTCGGAGACAGTAAAAAGACCAGTGGCTATGAGGGTTTAGGGGGAGAGAGGAAGTGGTAATAGGTGGAGCACAGGGCACTTTAGGGTGGTGTAACTATTCTGTATGATACTGCAATAGTAGGTACATACCATTTACATTTCTCAAAACTTATGAATCTATATAACACAAAATAAACCCTAACTGTTAATGATAATGTGTCTAATGATAATATGTCAATCAATAATGGCTCATCCACCACTTATAATTAATGTATCCACATTAGTGCAAGGTACTATAGAAACTAGTGGGGGTGAGGAAACTGGATTTTTTGTGTAATTTGTCTCTAAATCTAAAATTGTTCATACAAAATGGTCCGTTTAAAAAAACCCTGATTTTAAAAAAAAAGAGAAAAGAAAACAAAAGAAAGTGTTGCCTCTGGGGAAGAGGTGTTCGTGGGGGAAACAAAGCTTTTGTTTTTTTTATTGCAAGTCCTGATCTGCAATTTGGATGTTATGGGTATTTTTTTTAACTATTTGTAGACAATACCTGGATTGAAATTTCTCAAATAAAAAAAAAATCTGTACACCTGCCAGCATAGATAACATGAAAAAGACCATATTAGCAAGTGTTGGCAAAGCTATCAAGTATTCAGAGCTCACAGACACTATGCAGGCACTACTATAGAAAGAAGTTCATGTAAATTGGTATAACCATTTTGGAAACAGTTTGGAGGAATCTTACCAAAGCTGATAAGGTGGATGACATGCGACCCAGCAAATTCCCTCCTAGATAAATAAATACTATTCTAAAACATGTTCACCAAACAACGTGTCCTATAATATTCACTGAAGTTTCATTCATAATTACCCTAAGGCATAACCTACCTAAATGTCCACCAAGAGTTGCAGAAATATTGTAAACTATTCATATAAGGAAATTCTATACACCAATGAGCATAAAGGATCTATACACACAATAACATGAATATCACTAACATAAGTTTGAGTGAAAGAAGCTAGGTGTAGGACACATAATTCCATTTCTATATAGTGCAAAAACAAGCAAAAGTTGTATATTTTGTAAGAAGTCAGAATAATTCCTGTCCCAAAGGAGAGATAGACCGTGACTGAAAGAGGCACAGGTGGTCCCTTGGGGTATTGGTACCTTGTTTAATGAGTGCAGGTTCCACAAGTATATTGAACTTAACTTCATCAAGCTGTGCTCAGAATACTTTTAATAATATATGTCCTTTTTGGGTGCCTGGGTGGCTCAGTCGTTAAGTGTCCAACTTTGGCTCAGGTCATGATCTCACGGTTTGCGAGTTCGAGCCCCACATCAGGTTGTGTGCTGACAGCTCAGAGCCTGGAGCCTGCTTCGATCCTGTGGCTTCCTATCTGGCCCTCCCCTGCTCACACGGTGTCTCTCTCTCAAAAACAAACAAACATGAAAAAAAATAATATATGTCCTTTTGAATGTATACTATACTTCAGTAATCTTATTTTCATCTGAGTGCAGACCCATAAAACACACCCTTTTTTCTCTACTGTCTCTACTAAACATTTAAAGAAATTGTACTTTAAACATAAATATATTTAAAATATGTAAAAATAAATATAAACATATAAATATATGTACTTTATACACATTTTACATAACTTATTTCAGTAGTTGGAAGAATCTCAACATTAACATTTCTATGAATACCTTTCAAAGTAAGAAAAGTTCAGTTTTGAGTCCCCTAGAATATTTATTCAAATTTGCTTGGGAGACATACTGTCCCATCTTTTCTGAGCACTGCTTTCCTTTTGGGCTCTGGATATGTCCCGCATGTTATAAATTTCAGTGTAAGGTGACATTGCCCAGACAGGGAGTGCTGACGATAAGTCATTGCTCTTGCAAAATCTGCAGCCAGGCTCAGTTTTGATCTTCTTGCCACTGGATAAATTCCATCTAGGGAAATTCTTTTATTGTTAATTTCAGCTACTGTAACTTTGACTTGCTCCCCAACCTAGAATATGTTGTTATTCCTTCTGCAGGTGGGAGTGGAAAGAGAGCTAAGTCACAGGCATTAGACCCAAATCTAAAGATGAGTGTGTCCATGCTTCAACTGTGAGGCTATCTATTCCCTATGGTAACAACGTTCTGCTATTTCAAATCTAACTACTGCACTTACTTGTCTCCTTTAACACAGGAAGTACAAAACTCACACATATTGCTTCAAATTTAGTTTTGTACATGTAAACTCACACGGATTTACAGCAAACAATAAAGAGCTTACCCAAAATGAAAATTTCGTGGTGACATTTGGCAAGTTCGTGATCGGTAACTCTTATTATTTGTATAAATTCTCAGATAATTTAATATACATAACAGTATCTTTTAAATATATTTCGGAACAAGGGACAAAAAGACCCCAAATATCTAAGGAAGTCTAGAAAACCTCCAACAGTGAAAACTACCTAATAAATCAACTTAACCTCACCACCTGCTGTCTCTTTCTTCAACTAAACCCACTCATACATTACCTTCTCATCATTTGTCTTTTGGCTTTCTCAGACCACACTCTATTTTCAAGATGTTAAACTCGCAAGTACCTCTCAGCATATATATTTATTTTCAGCCCACATGCCTCCAATTAATAGCATTTATGAAGCATTTTCTATGTGTTCACCCATTAACATCCTTTTTTAATCCTTTCAGTAGTCCAATAGTTTACTTTACTAACCACATCTGATTCTTCAGGAAGCTAAAGCACAGAGTATTTCTGTAACTTACGTACAGTTCTAATGGTTTCCAGTGGTCAATCTTTCATCCCACTGCAGGCAATGTGATCCACAGTTAGTACGCTGCTGCCTCCAATTATTAATAGGAACTCAGACACAAAGACAAATCCAGGGCACATAATACTATGAATCCTGCCCTTGCTAGCACTCTACGTCTACCCCCTAGGCTGTAATGAAAATTCTGGCTTTACTTTATTCTCTAGGACAGCCTTTACTGCTGCTACTCTTATGCAGCACACTTACGTTCTTTTATAATATAAAAATACGTGAGTGTTAGGCTTTCTATCGCTACTAGAAGGGGGTTGGAGTCAGGACTCAAAATGAACTTTGATGCAGTTTTAAAGTCTTTATTGTGGCAAACTGGGTACTGGTTTGGACTGTGGCATGAAGCATTGTCTCAGAGATTCACTAGATCATCAGACTTGATATTGAAAAACTGTTGACTCCCAAAATAGCATAAAAACCATATCTCCAGGCTTCCAGGGTGTTGACGTTAACAAAAGAAATAAAAATTTCTCACATTGTTTTGCGATTCACATGCAAACATAAGATTCCATTTCAAAAACTTTCTAACATCATGAAAATAGACAGATACTGCATATTCTCTAACACATATGTACAGTTAATACATTAAAAAGAAAAGTACAAGCAGATTTTTAAACTTAATCATATGTGCACATTAAACTGTCCCAGAACACAATTCAATTCCATGACAAACAACTGAGTTCTATTTCCCATAAGACATGACTATCAACCAAAAATATTTTAAACACACCAATAAAGCAAATTTTATATATATATCCACTAAATAATATAAATATTATATATATAAATTATATATGCACTAAAAACACTCATTTTATGAGCTCCGTGGCAATCCTTGGAACACCAAAAAACTATGAGTTCAAAATTGCTCAGATTTCTTTGTATTCAAATATGTTTCATGCATTTTTATTCAACAGTGTTCAGAACACTAGTACTATTGTTTGCACACAGCAAATCAATATGTGTCAGCCACCGGTTTAAATTATACTGGAAAAATTGTGTACTCAAACTTGGACAAAACACACAGCACAACAGTGACAATACACAACAATGAAGCTTGCTCTCCACAATTATAACATTACTGGTTCTGTAAGGAAAATTAAGTTGCTGGGTGACAAGTAGAAGGGGGATAAAAATGACATCAGGAATTCAAAAGCTTATTTGAGGTGCCAGTCACCACATATAGGCACTCAAGCATAGCAAGGTCACAAACTTCCTCCTTACTTGTGCCATATGAGATATAAAGGTACGAGAATGAATAAAGACTATGGGATTTATTTCAAAAATCTGTACAACCTAAGCGCAGACTCGTTTTAGAAGACAGTAAATGAATGCCTCACCAGAAAGGCCACCGTGTCAAGTTCCTTTTCACGGTCTGCCCAAAAGGATACATAAAATACTTTCATTTTCCTATTAATATATGAATCAACTATATTAGTTGTTTCTTCACATTTTATAAGTTGTAAAACAAAACGTCAGCAAGGTTTTGCTAAAAACTTAGCAAAAACAAAGATTTTTTTTTTAACATCCTGTTTTTTAAACTAGAAATGGCAATATTTTTTAAGGGACCAGCTAAACAACATATTGAATTCAGGATGGACATTCAGATCCAAACCGAAATCGGATAGCCCAGATAACCCAAAGCGTGAATGCAAGTTCAAGTGCAACAAAGTAACAAGGTATAGCAGGGAAAAACTAAGATTCTCAGTTAAGTTCAAATAACTGCATGGTTGTGTTTCAAAGCTGTGCTGAGCAAAGTTATCCTCCCAGCTACATCTAATTTCAAAACCCTCTGGGAAGCTACCTCGGTAAGCTATATGTTGAAATTACATTCTAATATGGTCATTGGATTCATTTTAATTATTATACATTTATATAAAATAGGGAAGTTGTACAAATATGTATCTTTCCCTCAGGGGCTAATTAGCTAAAACAGTTACTTTGGGAAGGGTGGGGGAGAAAAACCTCTGTATTTGAAATACCATTGGCCATGGAAGCTAGTAACGAAAATTTATATAAGCTTCCTATGAAACGAGTATAATTTAACCCTCTGCATCTTTTAAATAATTATTCACTTTTATTTACTTATGTGGCAGTATTTGTAACAACACATTATCATTGAGTAGTGAAAAAAAGAATATGAGGCTTACTGGGAAACTGTATATTAGGAAGCTATGCCATTTGAACTCTACAAGCCCAAGAGTCAAAATCACAACTCTCGGGGCGCCTGGGTGGCTCAGTCGGTTAAGCGTCCGACTTCGGCTCAGGTCATGATCTCACGGTCCGTGGGTTCGAGCCCCACATCGGGCTCTGTGCTGACAGCTCGGAGCCTGGAACCTGCTTCAGATTCTGTGTCTCCCTCTCTCTCTGACCCTCCCCCATTCATGCTCTGTCTCTCTCTGTCTCAAAAATAAATAAACATTAAAAGAAAATTAAAAAAAAAAATCACAACTCTCATTATTCCCCTAAAAAGCTGCCAAGCAGAGAGAAACCGTAGTATGGAAGATTTAATAGGTCATGTTTCAGCCTGGGATGGATGGTTCTATTGCAGAATACTTAAACTTGAAAGAATAATGGTACAAAATCACTCCTTGGCCCTTCTGATATCGCAGTAAAATCTGGCTGCGGCACCACTGACTAAACACCATTAAGTCTTGCTGCCACCAATAACTGAGGTCACTTGGATAATCAAGAATTCCATGCTGGGCCACAGGATATAAACACTATCATAAAAGTGAAAAGTACTCTGTGTGGCTCTCCTGTTTGATCCCTGTGGTCTTTGATTGTCAAACAAAAGACCAATACCTGCTAACATAACTGTGCATGGACATAAGATAATAAAGGAAAGTCCTGGAGCAAAACTGTTAACCAACTGCCATGATATTGATAAGAGTGATGCATGGTAATGTGGATATTTCCTGTTATCCAACAATGACAAAAACAAGTGAGGAAAATCTATTTTGCCCAAAGATAACCTCCACCAGTTATTTGGTGCCAAAAAAAAATGTACCACCGCTCTAGATCAGTAATACTTCAGAGAATTCCAACGGCTATTATGTATGCAGGTTTAGTCACCACCCTTACCCATACTCATTTACACTATGTGATTTCTATTTTAAAATAAATTATCCTGGAAAGATTCCCAGATCAGTATGTGAGATTGGTACAAGGCCAAGTCATTTCCGAGTGGATTCCATCCATGTCCATAACCAGCACCAGTTTTTTATTCATTTATTTTTTGAAATTCACTCATTGGTTTTTAATAGAAACCATGTGGTTTCTCAATGCACTTTCAATTTTACCCACTTATAAAGAATTTCCCAAGTTAATTTTACTAAACAAAACCTTCCAAGTGTCTACCATTTCCTTTAGGAGCTCAGTAAACATAAACATTACATTTCAATATAAAATCTTTAGAAACGTCTTAAGAATGTGTACACAGTTGAACTTGGAATCTTTTGGTTTGTAATCACCGAGCCCATGACATTCAAAGCCATACAAATCCTTACATTATTAACAGTGATACGCTTGAATTTCTTAGACAATATCCTTGGTCAAAGCTTTGGAATCCAGTTAAAACTCAGAAAGGTGTGGGATTGAGAATACCCACTATTGCAATTGGTATTGAGAATACCAACTATTGCAACAACTTTCCACACATATTCGATCTTCCACACATATTCCACAGAATACATGGAATATTCCACACATATTCGTCCAAAAAGAGTGGCAGTCAAAAAAGGAAAGAAAGAAAGAAAGAAAGAAAGAAAGAAAGAAAGAAAGAAAGAAAGAAAGAAAGAAAGAAAAAAAAAAAAAAAAAAAACAAAAACAAATGGGGCGGGAGGAGCCGGGAGGTGGGTGAACAGCAAGGAAATTCTAGCTTTATTACACAAGCATGGAACCAAATTCCTTTGGAGGGGGTGGGGGTGGAAGTCTAACGACTTCAGACCAACGAGGGAACAAGAGAGAACATGGATCTGCCCCTACAGTCCTGGAGACATCTCAATCTGGGGTTAGGAAGAAAGGGGACCTCCCTTGTGGTCCAGGGGTCTCCTCCCTCCGCAGACCCGGTGCTGGGAGGCAGGCGAGGGCACTGCTGCCCGGGAGTCCAAGAAGACGGCGCCGCATCCCGGGGGCGCGGGCGTGGACCATCTGGTGCTTCTTCGCCCATAAAGTGCACTAGGGGACGCGGTCCCGGCTGTCCCTGGTTCATCCCTCCAGGCACAGCCCGTCCCGGGTCTGAGAGGTCGCGCGGCGGTGGCCCACATCTCACGCCCAGGCACTGGGAAGCGGCGGAGTCTCACCACGGGTTCCAGGTTCACTCCCAGGACTTGGCGCGCCTGGCGCCGCGCTTCTGCCAGGCTGCTCTCGACCCACACGTCGCCCGCTACGCGAAAGGTGGGGAAGGTGGTCAACGTCGGGGTGGCCGCCCTCCCACTCTCCTCCAGGGTGCGGCCCCTGGAGCAGGGCCCGGGTGCCGCGGGCTTACGGGGGCTGCTGTCCTCGCGGGACGGTGGCGGCGGGGGCGGCACCTTCCTCTGGCCGACCGCCACCGTCCGGGCTCCGTGGCGCCTCCGCCTGGCAGCTGGCCGGCGCGTCTGGAGGCGGGCCTCGGGGGGCTGGTGCCGGGGGTCCGGGACCAGGGCCAGGAGGGAGGAGTAGCCGTAGACGTCCTTGCTGCGCAGGATGTGGGGGGAGAACTGGTGCTTGAGGCTGCAGAGGTAGCTCCAGAGCTCCGCGACTGAGCTCATGAACTCCGTGCTGCGGGGCAGGAATAGCTTGAAAGCGTCGATCAGCGCCTTGGTGCTGCTGGCCAGCGACAGTCGCGACGGTTGCCACCGCATGTACACCACCTTCTCCTCAGGCGCCTCCAGCGCGGCCCCTCCTGCAGCGCTAGAGGCTCCTCCGCCGGCGGCCTGGGCCAGGGCCTCCCTGGGCCAGCGCCGCCTCCTCTTCATGCTGCTCAGGATGTGAGGCCGCTAGGGGCCGCCCGCGCTTGCCAGGTCTTGTGGCCGCCGCAGGGCCCTGATGAATTTCCTACCATGAAGCCAAATCAGGAGTCAGGCTGTGAGAGTTACATCGCAGTTGCTAGGAGACCAGGCGCTTTGTGAGGTCACAATGTCTGCACATCTTATCACGGTGGGCTGCCCAAAGCTGCCTTAGGTTTGGCTCTGTTTAAGATTATGCCCTTGAGAAAGACCTGCACGTAATCTTACCTGAGAAGGCCCATAATTCTTCACGAGTTCAAGAGGGTTGTCTTAGAGGTGAATGCACGGGTGCTTCAGCCTCCAATAATTCCATCTAACATGAAATGACACTTAGCGGTGGACAGTACACACACCTTGCAATCAAACATGACTCTAAGAGGGTTTTAGCTAATAAAATGCCTTGTCATGCAACGCACTGAAAGCCAAATTGAAATAACTACTCTACCCTTTCAAAGAATACCGATGTACTGTGCCTTGCTTAGGGTTCCATACGTGTGTTGCTACAGCTCACAGTTCAGGAAGCTGTTCTTCACAGCAGCAGCAAACAGTTTGCCTAGTTAGTATCCATGCTCACTTTCATGCAGCGTAGGGAAGACCGAGTCATTGTGTGCTTAAGAGCAAAGCGTCAACGAATTCTGTGTGAGTGGCCAGTAGGGCATTCAGTGCCACTAAAACCTATTCGCTACCTACCAATTCATGATATTTCAGGTAAGTCATACACAAAGTAGTAAGAGACCGTATGGGATTCCAAGGGTAGAAAACGTGTTACACCGTCCGTGTAAGTGCTTTTGAAAGCAACCGGCATAGTCCATCCATCATCACCACATACACAATTCATTCACAAAATACTACAAAGACCACCCACCATGATCAACTGAAATCCATTTGGTATGAAAGGATGACTCCAAACTAGGTGAATCACTAAGAGTGATAAGTCATGGTAACAATCAGAAGAGAAACTTGCCAAGGTCAACGTGATACATGTGAGAGGCCTCTGTCTTTATCCAGCTCCTTTTCTTAAACACACAAACAAAACTTTCATCTACGCAGCTTAAGCTACTACTACCTCACGCTCATAAAGTGCTGAAAATGGAAAGCTATCCTCATATTCAGTAAGAGCAAACCCTGGATTTTTTTTTATTAAATGTAATTTATTTTCAAATTGGTTTCCACGCAACACTCAGTGTTCATCCCAACAGGTGCCCTCCTCAATGCCCGTCCCCCACTTTCCCCTCTCCCCAACCCCACATCAACCCTCGGTCTGTTATCAGTATTGAAGAGTCTCTTATGGTTTGCCTCCCTCCCTCTCTATAACTTTTTCCCCCCATCACCTTCCCCATGGTCTTCCGCTGAGTTTCTCTGGATCCACACATGGATGAAAACATATGGTATCTGTCTTTCTCTGCCTGCCTTATTTCACGTAGCATAATACCCCCCAGTTCCATCCACGTTGCCACAAATGGCCAGATTTCATTCTTTCTCATGGCCAAGTAGTATTCCATCGTATATACATAAACCACAACTTCTTTATCCACTTGTCAGTTGATGGACAGCTAGGCTCTTTCCATAGTTTGGCTGTTGTTGAAAGTAGTGCTATAAACATTGGGGTACATGTGCCCCTATGTGTCAGCACTCCTGTACCCCTTGGGTAAATTCCTAGCAGTGCTGTTGCTGGGTCTTCGGGTAGGTCTATTTTTAATGATTTGAGGAACCTCCACAATGTTTTCCAGAGCAGCTGCACCAGGTTGCATTCCCACCAACAATGCAAGAGGGTTCCTGTTTCTCCACATCCTCACCAGCATCTATAGTCTTCTAATTTGCTCATTGTAGGCACTCTGACTGGCATGAGGTGGTATCTCAGTGCGGTTTTGATTTGGATTTCCCTGACGGGGAGTGCTGTTGAGCATCTTTTCATGTGTCTCTTGAAAATCTGGATGTCTTTTTTAGAACAGTGTCTGTTCAAGTCTTCTGCCCGTTTCTTCACTGGATTATTTGTTTCCTGGGTGTGGAGTTGGTGAGTTCTTTTGATAGCTTTTGGATACTAGCCAATTATCGAGTATGACTTTTGCACACATCCTTTCCCATTCGGTCAGTTGCCTTTTAGTTTTGTTGATTGTTTCCTTCACTGTGGAGAAGATTTTTATTTCGATGAGGTCCAATGGTTCATTTTTGCTTTTAGTTCCCTTGCCTTCGGAGATGTGTCAACTAAGAACTTGCAGATGCTGAGGTCAGAGATGATTTTTCCTGCTTTCTCCTCCAGGGTTTGATGGTTTCCTGTCTCACATTCATGTCCTTCATCCATTGTGAGTTTATTTTTGTGAGTGGTGTAAGAAAGTGGTCTAGTTTCATTCTTCTGCATGTTGCTGTCCACTTCTCTCAGCACCATTTGTTAAAGAGACTGTCTTTTTTTTTTTCCATTGGATATTCTTTCCTGCTCTGTCAAAGGTTAGTTGGCCATAGGTATGTGGGTCCAATTCTGGGATCTCTATTCTATGCCATTAAGTCTACGTATTTGTTTCTGTGCCAATACCGTGCTGTCTTGATGGTTATAGCTTTGTGGTAGTGGCTAAAGTCTGGCATTGTGGTGCCTCTCACTTTGGTTTTCTTCTTCAGTATTACTTTGGCTATTCAGGGTTTTTTGTGTTTCCATACACATTTTATGATTGCTTGTTCCAGCTTGGAGAAGAATGCTGGTGCAATGTGATTGGGGCTGCATATAATGTGAGGACTGCCTTGGGTCATATTGACATTTCGTCAATATTTATTCTTCCAATCCACGAGCATGGGATGTTTTTCGCTTTCTCTGTATCTTCTTCAATTTCCTTCACAAGCTTTCTGTAGTTTTCAGCATACAGATCTTTTACATCTTTGGTTAGGTTTATTCCTAGGTATTTTTTGACTCTTGGAGCATTGTAAATTGGATCCGTTTCTTTATTTCTCTTTCTGTTGCTTCATTATTGGTGTATAAAACGCAACCAATTTCTGTACATTGATTTTGTACCCTGCAACATTGCTAAATTCATGTATCAGTGTTAGAGGACTTTTGGCGGAGTTTGTCCGATATTCCATGTATAGTGTCATGTCATCTGCAAAAAGTGGAAGTTTGACTTCATCTTTGCAAATGATGATACCTTCAATTTCATTTACTGTCTGATTACTGATGCTAAAACTTCCAACACTATGTTCAACAACCGGGGTGAGAGTGGACATCTCTGTCTTGTTCCTGATCTCAGGGGGAATGGTTTCACTTTTTCCCCATTGAGGACGATATTTACTGTGGGTTTCTCATAAATGGCTTTTATGATGTTTAAGGTATGTTCCTTCTATCCTAACTTTCTTGAGGGTTTGTATTAAGTAAGGAAGCTGTATTTTCTCAAATACTTTTTCTGCATCTATTGACAGTGCACTATGGTTCTTATCTTTTCTTTTATTAATGTGATGTAGCACATTGATTGATTTGTGAATATTGCACTAGCCCTGCGGGCCAGGAATGAATCCCACTTGATCGTGTTGAATAATACTCTCTATATGCTATTGAATGTGATTTGTTAGTATCTTGTTGAGAATTTTTGCACCCCTATTCATCAGGGATATTGGCCTGTAATTCTCCTTTTTTTCTGTGTTTCCCGTTTGTGAAGCAAAGTAATGCTGGCTTCATACAATGAGTCTGGAAGTTTTCCTTTCATTTCCATATTTTGGAACAGCTTGGGAAGGATAGCTATTATCTCTACTTTAAATGTCTGATAGAATTCGCCAGGAAAGCCACCTGGTCTAGGACTCTTGTTTATTGCGATATTTTTGATAACTGATTCAATTTCCTCACTAGTATGGGTCTGTACACATTTTCTATTTCTTCCGGTTTGAGTTTTGCAAGTGTGTGTGTATGGAGGCATTTGTCCATTTCTTCCAGGTTGTGCAGTTTGTTGCCATAGAAGATTTTATAGTGTTTCCTGATGATTGCTTGAATTTCTGAGGGATTCGTTGTAATAATTCCATTTTCATTCGTGATTTTACCTATATGGGTCCCCTCTCTTTTCTTTTTGAGAAGCCAGGCTAGACGTTTATCACTTTTGTGTATATTCTCAAAAACACAACTCTTGGTTTCATTGATGTGCTCTACTGTTTTCCTTTAGACTCCATATTGTTTATTTCTGCTCTGATCTTTATTATTTCTCTTCTTCTGCTCGGTTTGGGGTGCCTTGCTGTTCTGCTGCCAGTTCCTTTAGGTGTGCTGTTAGATTTTGTATTGGGGATTTTTCTTGTTTCTTGAGATAGGCCTGGATAGCAATGTTTGTTGTTGTTGCTATTGTTGTTTTGTTTTGTTTTGTTTTGTTTTGTTTTGTTGTTCCCTGTCAGGACTGCCCTTGCTGAATCCCGAAGGGTTTGCATTGTTGTATTTCATTTCCATTTGTTTCCTTATATCTTTTAATTTCTTCTCAAATTGCCTGGTTGACCCATTTATTCATTAGTGGGATGTTTTTTAACCTCCATGCTTTTGGAGATTTTCCATCCTTTTTTCTGTGGTTAATTTAATGTCCCTTCAATTACCTCATTCTTATCAACAAGTTTCTGTATGTTTTTAATTAATTGTTTTATATATGTGTGTGTCTACGAATTTGGTGTGTAGACATTTAAAATGTTGAGCACTTCCTGATGGAGAGACCCTGAAATTAAAATAAAAAGCTCTTCGTCATCTCTTGTTACAGTCTTCAATTTAAACTCTACTTTGCATGATATAAGTTGGCTACTCCAGGTTTCTTTTGACCTCCAGTAGCATGATAGATAGTTCTCCATCCCCTCCCTTTCAATCTGAAGGTGTCCTCATGTCTAAAATCAGTCTCTTGTAGACAGCAAAGAGATGGGTCTTGTTTTGTTTTTTGTTTTTGTTTTTTCTATCCATTCTGATACGCTATGTTGTTTGGTTGGAGCATTTAGTCCATTGAAATTCAGTGTTATTAGGGAAAGATATGCGTTTAGAGTCATTGTGATGTCCGTAGGTTTCATGCTTAGAGTGGTGCACCAGTTTCCTTTCCCACCAACAGTGAGAGAGGGTTACTCTTTCTCCATATGCTCGGCAGCATCTGTGGTTTCCTGAGTTGCTCATTTTAGCCACACTGACTAGTGTGAGGTGGTATCTCAGTGTGGCTTTGATTTGTATTTTCCTGATGATGAGTGATGTTGAGCATCTTTTCATGTGTCTGTGGGCCATCTGGATGTCTCCTTTGGAAAAGTGTCTATTCATGTCTTCTGGCCCATTTTTTCACTGTATTACATTTTCCAGGTGTGACTTGGGTAAGTTCTTTATACATTTTGTACACTAACCCTTTACCAATATGTCATTCGCAAATATCTTCACTCCTTCCATCGGTTGCCTTTTAATTTGGCTGATTGTTTCCTTTGCAGTGCAGAAGATTTTTATCTTCACCAGGTCCTGATAATTAATTTTTGCTTTTCGTTCCCTTGGCTTTTGAGACATGCCAAGGAAGAAATTGCTGCAGTTGAGGTCAAAGGTTTTTTTTTCCTCTTTTCTCCTCTAGTGTTTTGATGGTTTCCTGTCTACATTTAAGTCTTTCATCCATTTTGCATTTATTTTTGTGCACGGTGTAAGAAAGTCATCTAGTTGATTCTTCATCATGTTGCTGTTCAGTTCTCCCAGCACCACTTGTAAAGAGACTGTCTTCTATCCATTGGATTCTCTTTCCAGCTTTGTCAAAGATTAGTTCACCATACATTTGTGGGGCCTCTTCTGGCTTAACTATTCTGTTTCATTGGTGAATGTGCCTGTTTCTGTGCCAATGTCATACTATCTTGATTACAGCTTCGTAGGAGAGTCAAAAGTCTGGGATGCCTCCCACTTTGGCTTTCTTTTTTCAACATAACTTTGGCTACTCAGGGTCTTTGGTTGTTCCGTGCCAATTTTCAGATTGCTTGCTCCAGTCTGGAGAAGAATGTTGGTACAATTTTGATTGGTATTGCATTAAATGTGTAGATTTCTTTGGGTAGTATTTACATTTTAACACTATTCATTCTTCCACTCTATAGGCATGGATTGTTTGTTTGTTTGTTTGTTTTTTCCTGATTTTGTTGTGTCTTCATCATTTTCCTTCATACATTTTCTATACTTTTCACTGTACAGATCTTTTACATCTTTGGTTAGGTTTCTTGCTAGGTATTTTACGGTTCTTGGTGAAATTGTAACTGGCAGTGATTTATTGACTTCTCTTTCTGTTGCTTCCTTATTGGTGTATAGAAATGCAACCAGTTTCTTTACACTGATTTTGTATCCTTTGAGTTTGGTCAATTCATGTATCAGATCTAGCAGCGTTTTCATGGAGTCTTTTGGGTTTTCCGCGTTCAGTCTCACGTCATCTTTGAAAGGCCAAAGTTTGACTTTCAGTGATATATGTTCAGTAAGTGTAGATAAAAAGAATTTACTCTTTGGGCTCTATGTTTACTTCATAATTGCACAATAAGTGAGAAATAAGCAAGAACTGTGCATGTTATCCCACATTAGATTTGGTAACTGGAATCTAACTCTTTAAAATATATTGAATTCCTCATGTTATGGATAGAAGTATGAAACATCTAACTTCACCCAGTGCACACGTGTGTATTTGTAAACACATATGCTAATCAGCAAAATTGTAATACTAGTGAGTTGTACCATATTTTACACGTTCATGGTACAGGTAATATTGTTTTACCATCTTTATGGTAGCAGCCCAAATAAGATATTTGGAAGCAAGGAGAGAATCCAGAACCTACAGGGTACATTCTCCATGCTCTATCCTGGCTTTCAAATAAATGAACAAATGGACTTAAAAAAAAAGATTGCACTGGTAATCATGTTTATGCAATTGTGCAATAACTTTTTATGGACTCTAGCCATAATAAGAGTGCACGTGAATAAGGTTTGGAAATAACACCTATTTATAACTTTGTTTGACATGGCAAACTCACTAGCAACATATACTTTCGAAAACTTTTTAATTTTTAGTATTAATCTTTTCAGATATTCTATAAGGCCCAATCACATCTTACTCCACATGTAGAAGAGCAAAGGTAGAAATGGTGAACTTTGCATGTGTTACAAAGGCTATTACATGATATTATTTGATATCCTAGAATTTTAAACAACTATACAGCTGCACGACTCATGCTAGATATTTAAAACTTGACATATTTTAGCTTTCTGCTTTTCATTATTTAATAGTTTTTTAGAATTAGCTTTTGCTACAATCGCATAACTATTAACTTGGGTAATAGACATCCAAGTTTCCAGCTTATCTGTTTTTGTATCAGTGATTAAAGTCAATCCCTATGTTATTGCCTTTTTAATTAACCATGGCTATTTTTTTTTAGTTCTTTTATCACTGCAATACTAAATTTTCTGCTGTCTTCTATGCCTTTTTTCAAGCCCAGTGATTAATCTTATGACAATTATTCTAAATTCTTGCTGTTATACTGCTTTTATTTATTTTGATCAATTCTTTAACGGTCACTTCTCCGGGAATTTCGTCTGACGGTAATTCTTCCGTTTCATCATTGTGGATAGTTTTCTATTCCTTATGTGTTTCAACGTTGTTGTTGTTGTTGTTGTTGTTGTTGTTGTTGTTGTTGTTGTGGTTGTTGTTGCTGTTGCTGTTGTTGTTTTGTTTTGTTTTGTTTTACGTGCTCTGCACCTGAGAGCACTGCTACATTAAAGTGGGCTCATCCCCTCTCCATGGCCTGGCCCTTCTGGGGGTGTGTTTTGGAAAGTGTTACTTGCTTTGCGTTGCTATGACTTTCGTTGTTTGATTTCTCATCTCAGAGTGAGTTTTGATAATCCCATGAGGTGTGCTTTGATTTGCTCCTTGAAGTACCGAATGAGGTAATTGGAGGTTTGCACTCTCTTGACACGGGTTAAAACACCTTAAGTTGCCATGGATGGATGTTCTTGCCCTTCCCAACAATGGGGGTTTCTCCTGGTAGTGAGATCCTGGAGATGTGATGGCGCCAAAGCCCGGGCCCCACACAGACGGCTCCTCCGAAAGGCTCTGGGCAGCTGCACTTATGAAAGCCGCTCATTTTCTGATTTCCCAGAGGTTACCTTGGACAAAATTGTGGATTTTTTAAATTACCTGGCCCCATCAATTTCTTCTACCAGCCAGATCTTAGATTGTATGCAAATGATACCTCACAGTTTGCTTTTCCAATTTGTAAAGTGCAAGTATACTGCCTATGTTCAGGATAGTTGTGAGATTATTGGTAATGCTGTAATACGTGTGGAAAAATCCTGGCACATTACACTCAATAAACACTGTATTTTTTTGATTTCCTCATAGTTGTCACTACATCCATGCAAACTGTATCTCCAGGGTGGGGTCTTTCGTAGGTCAAAATGTAAGCTACACCATAGAAGCTATCAACAAGGCAAACTCTTTTTCCTATTCTTGAGGAGGTGACCCATCCCTTTTTTTGAATATGAATATTAACTTTGGTGGTAGAGATTATTGAAGACTTGAATGTATATTGCAGTCCAGCACACCGGGAGATAGTTAAAAGTGCCCTATTTCAGGCACTGTGGATATACATATCGAGCACTTTAGGTGTCAGGTGCTATTAGGTTCAAGTACACAGTGATAATCAAACATGCACGCTCCATATATACAGGATGTTTCAGACCTTAGCTACAAAAGGTACATGTGTAATTACAACTTGTGGCAAAATGCTGTTAAATAAAAGACTAAATATTATGAGAAGGAATGACACAGGGGACAAAATGTCAATTAGAGGATTGGCCAACAAAGGTTTCTTGGGGAGAAAAGTCCTTTATTCAAACTTGGACCCGTAGCAAGTACGGTAAGGAAACTAGCAAACACAAAATGCATTCTAAGCAGCACCTGCGTGGGTCTAGTTTGAGAAACCAGGAGAAGAGACGGTCCCAATCACCTAAAGAAAGGAGATTGAGGAAAGATGGCATTAGAGGGGTGACAAGACAGGACTGCCAACGTCTGGTGGTCACGTTAC
Organism: Panthera onca; assembly: GCF_046562875.1. NCBI lineage: Eukaryota > Metazoa > Chordata > Mammalia > Carnivora > Felidae > Panthera > Panthera onca. Next base: position 356,937 of record NW_027675869.1, read on the forward strand.
AGATTCTGTGTGTCATTTTGAGTACAGTGGAGATTAGAGGGTTGTTTTAAGCAGAGGAATGAACTGCTCAGATTCAGGATTTTTGGATTGCATTCCTGATGCAGTGAAAGGAATGGACTGGGATTTTGGTGGGAAGGGAAAGACAGCATGGGGCTAAGAACGAAAATGGAGAGTAGGCAGAAGGTGGTGAGAAACTAGCTGGCTTGGCATACGTTGGAGGTGGAGTTGAGAACCCCTGCTGCTGAATGGATCACGACAAAGACGTTGAGGAGGGAATGACTGACAATGAGTTTCTTTCCCTCTTGAGCAACTGAAGACAATGTCCCATTAACAGAGAAACACAACAGGGGTTAAGTTGGTCATGGATTTCAATTGTTTATTGATTGGGTATTAATTCACATACTTACAGAAGTTTGCTTCGAATTTTAACTTTTCGTTGTTTTGTGTCTACCAAATTGCTTTGTTATTACCATCTTCAGGTTCTAACTGATGGTCTCCAATTCTTCGCTGTCAACAAGACCTTCTTTCATAAGATTATGGAATTGATGGGTTATGTAGGTACCTCATCTTCTACCCAGTCTTTGTCATCGTCAAAAATACTTAATGGCCACTGTTGTAGAAGAATCTCAAACTCCAACAGGGTTGTTCTCAGTGTTCTTGGAATGCCTGCCCCTCTTTTTTTCCCACACATTTGCTTTTGTTTCCTTTGTCCTTCTCCTTTGTGCCTGCCAGCTAGAAACTTGGTCATCCTTTAAGATTCTTTGTGCTATGCCTCTGAGATGCCTTTACTGATCCACTCGCTCAGTGGACTTCTCCTGATACATGAAACTTGACCTTGAAGTCTTACTGTGCTTTGTATGGTATTTGGGTTTTTTCTACCCTCAAATATTATAAGTTTCTTGAAGGCAAAGATGAGGTCTTCCATGCTTCCAGAAAATTTTATAAACACTCAAACATGGTCAAAGTTTAGAAATCTTTCTAGGTGAAGTGGTTGAGTCAACGTCAAATCAGGTGGGAGGGGAGTCTGCTGAAGGAATTTTCGGATTCAAGTGCAACCTTGAAACAACGTTTACATCACAAACCAGAGGCAATTACCTAACTTCACAAAAATAATAAGTTACTGCACATATCTTCACGTTTCACAAAAGAGTTATATCATGACCTCGGTTTTCTCCTACCTCTCAATGCATATTGGAGACTGAACTTGAAGAACGTGTTTTCAGAGTTTTGTGATACCTCAATGTTAACTGTTGCAGTACTTTCTAGAGTCACATTGTTCGTTTTTGGCTTTCATTCTCTGACATATATTCATCGAGACAGATTCTGGGCATGAATCCAAAAAGCAGTTTCAGGAAACTAGAAAATTAAAGAGCACCAACTAAATTTTCAGTTGTAACAGTTACTACTAAGGAGATCTCATTTAATTCTGTCTTTATCTGGACCATGGAAAATTAACTCTTGCCTTTTCCAGTCTCAGTATTTATGGAGCTGGTATACCAAACTAGGGTATGTCTAGATATTTGATACCCTAATCTCCCACTCAAGTGTGCCGTATCATGGAACACATATTTTTCAAACATGTCTAAAGACGTTTCCTTTGAGAATTTGGGGAATTTTCCACATATTATGGAAGCCATGCAGAGTCTCTTAAAGCCTATAGGTAGTCTTTTTGTGTAGGAGCTTTATGAAAAAAGAAGAAGAAGAAGAAGAAGAAGAAGAAGAAGAAGAAGAAGAAGAAGAAGAAGAAGAAGAAGAAGAAGGAGAAAGAGGAGGAGGAGGAGGAGGAGGGGGAGGGGGAGGGGGAGGGGTAGGAGGAGGGGGAGGAAAGAGATGTCAATATGGCCACAAAATAATTTTTACATTGCATTTTATTGTCCAGAAAGCGGAACCCATTGAGAATTCCTTAAACTGGATTCATCTCCTCCTTTTGTCTGGGGATTTCAACATCTACCCTAGTGGTTCTTAACCCAAGCTCAAATTAGAGTGATCTGTGGAACTGCCATCTAGACATCAGGGTGATTCTGATGTACAGCCAGGTTTTAAGGCTAAGGCAGCTAACTAAACATTAACGCGCTGTAGTAGATACGCTTCATGCTGAGCACAGTAATAGGGAAATGTTCATAGCAGTCTTCCGTATAATAAGTACAGTATGGAAACATACATTCCAAACCTGAATCAACAGTAGAATGGATAAGCAAATTGTTAAATAATCATGTAATGGAATACAATGTGGAAGTACCAATCCCTGAGTTACACCTATCCAAAACAACTTTGATGAGCGTTATAATGTTGAACGGAAGAAGCCAGATCTAAAGAAATACATATTATTCCATTATATTTTTATAAAATTCAAACATGGATTAATTTAATCTCTGTTGCTCAAAGTCAGGATATTGATTACATTGGGGAAGGGAGATGGAGCAGGAATGGGGAGTGATTGCAGGGAGAGAATTCATGGTGCTGTTAATGTCCTCCTTTTGGAGTTTCATGGAAGTTAGAGGCCTAAGGTTATACAATATAAAATTATGTATTTACTTTACATTTTCAGTATGTCCTCAAATCTATATGCTGAACTAATTGCAGAAGTTCATCTGTATTAAAAGCAATAGAATCCTTTGAAATAAGCTCTTTGGCCAAAAAAATAGTAACAAATTTGACAGTGGGATGGATCATTATGCGTCATGATTTGCTACTAGTTCTTGTTTTGTTTGTTTCTTTGTCTGTCTGTTTGTTGGCTTGCTTGCTTGTTTTTCGTGTTTAACATGATGTGGTCCTGGAGCAGACCCACTGAAGATGATATTTTGGAAGTTAATATATTAATTAGAGTAAGTGGGTTGATGAGTCTGTTCACTAAAGTCTTTCCTAAAGCCAATAGCATATGGTGTAAAGCCAATTATATGATTTTCAAACAAATGTAATATCTTATAAACTCACAGTTTTTATGGACTCCTGTGTGGCTCAATTGGTCAAGCATCTCACTTCAGGTCAGGTCATGATCTCACAGTCTGTCAGTTTGAGCCCGGAATCGGATTTAGATTTTGGATTCTCTCTCTCTCTCTCTCTCTCTCTCTCTCTCTCTCTCTGGCCCAGCTTTTAAACTTTCTCTCTCTCTTAAAAATAGATCAACATTAAAAAAATTAAAACAATAAAAAATAAAAAAATAATGTTGATTTTGAGACAGAGAGAGCACAAACAGAAAAGGGGCACACAGAGGACACAGATGATCCAAAGTGAGTTTTATGCTGATGGCACTGAGTCTGGTGTGGTGCTTGTATTCACAAATTGTGAGATCATGACCTGAGCAGAGGTTGGAAACTCAGATGACTCAGCTACCCAGGTATCCGTTGACTCCCATTGTAATCTAGACCTTAGCAATGTTAACACTGGACTATTTGAAACTATCCTTGATATGTTTAATGTACCTAATAAATTTATGAATTGAAATATTTTATTTATTTAAATGATACTAGACTGAATCATTTATTTGAAACGTGATTTTATGATTATGGTAGTCTTAAAGTGTATTGCAGAAAAGTTAGAAAATTAAAAATAAAAAAGAAAGAAAAATGGTCATAAGTCAAACACCTGGTGATAAGCATATCTAAACACCTTTTTTTATGTTTATGTATTTTTGGCAGAGAGAGAGAGAATGAGAGACAGATGAGCAAGAGTGAGCGATGGGAGGAGAGAGAGAGATAGAATCATAAGCAGGCTCCACGCTGTCAGTGCAGAGCCTAATATGCAGCTTGGTCCCACAGACTGTGGAATCATAACTGAGCTGGAATCTAGAGCCAGATGCTGAACCGACTGAGCCATTCAGGTGCCCCTGGAGGTAAGCACCTCTAACACTGTGGTATAATCGCCACGGAAGAGGTATATGTACATGCATTAACCAAAATTAGCTATTTAGCTGTGAATCCCATTTCTGGTCATCTAGTGATACGAGCATTTCGCTAGGTCATAAATGTTCTGCAGGGCTATGAATTTTAAAGGCCACATAGCATGCCATAACCTATTTAAACACTGCTATTGATCATTTAGCGTGTTCCATTTTCTTGCTTCAATTAGTTGCTACAAGTAGAATTAGCTTTTCATGGTCTAGACACAGTTTAGTAAATGTCAATTAAAAAATAAAAAGATCTGCAGCCGGTAATGTGAGGCGGAGGAACAGGTATGACCAGATTTGGCTTCACCTTGTCTATTGGTGGCAGTCTTTACATCCTTCTCTCCCTCATCCTCTTTTTCTCCTCCTTGACCCACAACCCTCACCTCTTTATTGCTCCTTCTTCTCATCCTCCTTTCTCTGTCTATACTGGCCTCCTTGCTTCCCATCAGTACACACGTTCACACTCCTGCCTTGGGGAATTCATGGGTCTCTCTGCCTAGATCACCTTCCTGTCAGCAGGTAGTTCTCTCATTTCCTTGAGGTATTTATTCAACTGACACCTTTTTCAGCAGGACCCTCTGTGTCTAGTATTTCACCCTGTCTACTATTTCACACCCCTTCCCCCAATTCTTATATCCTCTCCAAGATGTATTTCCTTTTTTTCCCCATTCATTATTCTCTACCATAGTTTCTATTTCCATTATCTTTGTCAGTCCCCCCACTGGACTATTAAGCACCAAGATCACAGTGATCCTTGTTCCTTTTGTTCACTAGTGGATCCTCAGGGCGTAGACTGTGTTGTCTCACTCTAAATGCTCCAAAAGTTTTTATTGAATGATTCAATGAATCAACATCACTCCTTCTTTCTTATGAAAGTTTTATAATTTTGTACTTTACACTTACATCTATGATCCATTTGAGTGAATTTTTATATAAGTTATGAATTTAGGTCAAGGCTTCTCTTAATTAATTAAACAATGAACCGATTAATTAACCAATTAATCACTTAGTTCATTGATTACTATTGCATACGAACACTTAATTGTTCCAGTAACACTTGATGAAAGACTATATCCCTTTTTCTGTTAGGTTGGCTATATGTCATTATCAGAATTTGGGTGAGGATGCCTGTGTATGGGGTCAGTTTCTGGATTCTCTGTTCTATCTTGTGACCTGTGTCTCCATCTTTCTTCACTATCACACTGCCTTGATTACGGGAGGTTTATATTGAGTCTTAAAATTGTGCAACATGAGTTCTCCAACTTGGTTATTTTTCAGAGCTGTTTGGCTGTTCTAGTTCCTTTGTCTTTTCACACACATTTTAGAATCAGCTTGCTGATATCCACAAAAGAATCCTGGGATTTCAACTGGGATTATGTTGAATCTCTAGATCAAGTTGATAATTGACATCTTACTAGCGAGGCTTCCATGGGTAGATATGGTATATCTCTCCATTTATTTATATCTTCCTTGATTGATCCAAACAGCCTTCTGTGGCTTTTAGCATACAGATCCTGTGCATGGCTGTTAGATTTAAATGTAAGTATTTCAATGTTTGGTGTGATAATAAATGGTTCTTCAAAAGCATTTCCTATTCTAATTGTTCATGGCTTATGTATAAAAATACAACTGAGTTGTATATATTGAGCGTGTATTCTGGGGCTTATTTAATTATCTTTGAGTTCTAGAAAACTGACGTATACCCCTTAGAATTTGTTTCATGTTGATAACCCCATGATTTAAGAGTCGCGGCAGTTTTCAGGGCACCTTGATGGCTCCATCAGTTGACTACCAGACTGCTGGGTTCAGCAGCTCAGGTCATGGTCCCATGGTCAGGGGATTGAGCCCCGTGTGGGACTCTGTGCTAAGCATGGAGCCTGCTTAAGCTTCTCTCTCTGTCTTTCTCTCTCTCTCTTTCTCTCCCCGTCTCTGCTCATTCTCTCTTTCCAAAATACAAATTGAAAAATAAATAAATAAAAGAATCGAGATAGTTTTTATTTTTACTTTTTCCAATCTGAAGGCCTTTTCTATGCCTTTTTGTGAACATGCCACGCTTGTAATCAGGGGAGGTACTGGTGTTTATGTCGATTTGTACACAGAACTGGCAGGTTCCTTGCTTGTATTGTCTCCTTCCTTGGATTTCTCCCAAACTTTCCCCAATCAAAATAGGATTCAGAGGGACCCTATTCTAGTTTCGGTTCAAGATGGCTGTGTAGGAAGGCCTTGAACTCAACTCCTCCAAGGTGAAAGAAGATTCCAACTACCTCCAGATTGACCTTAAACTTTCCAATTGATTAACTTTTTCTTTCCAGCTTCTCTCCTTCTTTATGATTCTTTATTTTTGAGACAGAGGGAGACAGAGCGCAAGGGGGGGGGGACGGGCAGGGATAGCAGGGGACATAGAATCTGAAACAGGCTCCAGGCTCTGAGCTGTCAGCACAGAGCCCAATGCGGGGCATGAACCCATGAACCATGAGATCATGACTTGAACTGAAGTAGGATGCGTAATTAGCCAAGCCACCCAGGCGCCCCCTCCCCACCCTCAGCTTATCTCTTAATTCAGGATCCTGAAAGCAAAGTATCACTTAATGGGAACTGAATCTACCGCTCTAGCAATAAGGACTGCCTGAGCCAATAAGACTCCACCCTCAAGCCCAAGACAATGACCAACCTGACCTTAGTGACCACCTGTGTATACCTACCTCTTTTTGTCCCACATTTTCCTTACATAAACCTGGAAGTATTTTCAGCACGTTAGAGAGAGTCTTTGATGTGAGTCTGCTGCATTTCTTGTGTCAGCTTCTGAATAAATTTCCCATTTGTTTCACCTCCACTAGTTCCTTTGAATTGCGATCTTGTCAGTAATGGGTAGCCAAACCTCACCTTTTTTGGGTCCCCTGGAGCTAGGTGCTCTTGTTCCTGAACTCCCTGACTACATTTCTGTTGAACCAGCCAGAAGGTGAACTTCCAGTTTGTCCAGCTCCCTAGGATTGCACCCATTGATATAACAATTCCTCCTGAGGAGCTGAGGATTGACTGCACAGATTGTGCCTTACAAAACATAGAAAATTGAAAGACAGAAAATAAAGAAAACAGCAAGACAGAGAGACAGTAACAAAGGGAACACTCACCCCTAACGTTGCCAAGTGTAGTTGGGGAAGGACCAGAAACAGAGTCCTCTGTCTTTGGGCAGAAAAAAGAAATAAAAAAAAAACAAAACACAACTCTGCAGTTTGAAAAGAGCAACTGTCATATAAAAGAGAGCATTAGAACTCTGTCAACGACAGAGGAGCCACAGGAGTTCTCTCTGGGTCATAGAGACGGGAGAATGGCAGGGTTACATTTTACATCCACATTTTTTAATGTTTACCTCTTTTTGAGAAGCAGAGAATACAAGCAGATCAGGGGCAGAAAGAGAGGGACAGAAGATTCAGGAAAGGCTCTACACTGACAGCATCAAGCCCAATGTGGTTCTCAAATTCATGAACTGTGAAATCATGACCTGAGCTGAAGTCAGATACTCCATCCACTGAGCAACCCAGCTGTCCACATTCTCCATCCACCTTAAAAGCATAGACCACAGCAGGGTCCAGTTGCTGTAGCTGGCCTGCTGCCTCAGTAAGTTCCAGGCACACAATACACACCAGCCCCAATTGCACTGGACACACACACATCCATGACATGCTTTCCCCCCTTAAACAATACACTTTAAAGAGGAACTAGCATATAAAAAGAGCCATTCCTGGACTGTAACCCACCTCAGCTCCCACGGCCCCTTCAGGGCACCCTCTCAGTGGAAAGTCCTGGTACACCCTAGTTGATATCCACTTCAGCTTCAACTATATTGGCAAGGTATCCTCCGCATGTACAACCCCCAGTGCCTTCAGCTTGTACCCACTTTAGCTTCACCTATCATGCCCAGGAACCATCTGCATAGAGAGATCAAGGACAACCTGACCCCCAGACTGCTTACGTTCTAGCCACCCTGTACAGGGCACCTATACACAGCACCCCAGCATGCCTCAACTTGCAATCATTTCAGCTTCAGCTGTCCTGCCAGGGTACCCTCAACACACAGAATCCTGGGACACTCCAGTCTGCATTCACTTCAGCTTTAACTATCCTGACAGGGCGCCTGCTATGTAGAAAGCCCCAGGATCCCCAGTCCATGCAAGCCACGGCTTCAGCCAGCCAGCCAATGTCACCAACTAGCACACAGAGTCTACCCAGGGGGACAATCATATATAAGACAATTCCTTCAAGTGTAGGAGGAGTAGCTGCTCTGCCTCATCTATAGAAACAAATGCAGAAAGGTAAGCAAAATGGAGAGACAGGGAAATATGCTCCAAAAGAAAGAACAATAAAAAACCCAGAAAAGAGCTGAAACAGAGGTAAGCATTGTGCCTCAATTAAATAAAGAATATAAATTAATGATGGTCAAGATGCTTGCCGGGCTGCAGAGAAAAGGGAAGAAATAAGTGAGACCCTTAATTAAGAGATAGCAAACACACACAAAATCAGAGTTCAAGAAGATAATAGCTGAAAAGTAAAAAAAAAAAAAAAAAAAAACACTAGAGGGAATCACCTGTAGAAGACGGCATGTGGAAGGACATATCAGTGATATGGAAGACAGATAAGGGAAAGCACCCCAAATAAACAGCAGTTGTTCTGTAAGGCCCGATAACTTTTTATTCCACATTTAGAAGAGCAAAGGTAGAAATGGTGAACTTTACATGTGTTACTATGGCTATCACGTAATATTATTTGATATCCACGAATTTTAAGCAAATATACAACTTTAGGAAAACAACTTTAGGTTTCCAAGTTTCCCTTTTACTCTTAAAAAATATTTTGTGCCTGAAATTTTTAGTTTCCCCGAAATGAGCTGCTGATACTGGCCATAGATAAAACCATGAAAATCCAATGTATATCCAGTCACTTCCCTGTGAAATCAAGTAAAAAACAGAAGATTGCTTTATGTTGCCTGTCTTAAATTATTTATTGTTAAAAGGGTTTTCTGTTTTGGGGAGCCTGGGTGGCTCAGTGGTTGAGTGTCCAACTTTGGCTCAGGTCATGATCATATGGTCTGTGAATTCAAGCCCCACGTCAGGCTATGTGTTGACAGCTCAGAGCATGAAGCCTACCTCAGATTCCCCCCCCTCTCTCTCTCTCTCTCTCTCTCTCTCTGTCTCTCTCTCTCTGTCTCTCTCTCTGCCCCTTCCCTGCTCATGCTGTGTCTCTGTCTCTCTGTGAAAATGAATAAACAATAAAAACATTTTAAGAGAGTTTTATGCTTATTTATTTTTGAAATATAGAAAGATAGAAAGAGGGAGAGAGAGAGTAAGAGGGCACAAGGTCGGATGGTGCAGAGAGACATGGATACACAGAACCCAAGCAAGATTCAAACCCTGAGCTGCAACGCAGACCCTGATGCTGATCTAGAACTCATGAACCATAAGATCATAACCTGAGCTGAAGTTAGATGCTTAACTGACACAGCCAAACTTGCACCTAGTTTCTTTCTTTCTTTTTTAAATGTTTATTTATTTATTTATTTATTTATTTATTTATTTATTTATTTATTTTTAAAATTAATTTTTGGTGTGTGTGTGCGTGTGCGTGTGCGTCTCCATCTGTGTGTGTGTGTGTGTGTGTGTGTGTGTGTGTGTGTGTGTGTGTGAGAGAGAGAGAGAGAGAGAGAGAGAGAGAGAGAGAGAGAGAGAGAGGTATGGAGGGAGACATGGAGAGAGAAAGAGAGAGAGACAGGGGAGAGAGACAGAATGAATGGGGGAAGGGCAGAAGAGCAGGAAATACATAATCTAAAGTAAGGTCCAGACTTTGACCTGTCAGCAAGGGTCAGATATGGGGCTTGAACTCATGGACCATGAGATCATGATTTGAGCTGAAGGTGAAAGCTTAACCATCCAGGAAGCATCCTCAAATAAGTGTATTTATCTATCTGCTTTCAAACAAGCCAAATTAACAGAGAGATGGCAATCTAATCTTCACACATATGTGTGATGAATAAATTTGTCCATCAGAATGTTTTGAACTAATCACCACCGTATCAAAGTTTGAATGGATTTTTACATTATCTGGTTTACTTTCTTAAAATGTTGTCACTTTGCCCTTGTTTAGCTCTCAATCAATAAAAGTAAATAGATTATTTTCTCATCTGATCAATTATCTTTATAGCAACCCTCCACTAGATTCTTCCTATGGAACCATTATTTTGTCCTGCGACCTTTTTTTTTTTTTTTTTTTTTTTTTTTTTTTTTTTTTTTTTGCCATCTGGCCTTATTTGAGTTTTTCTCTACATTTCTAGCATTGGCAAAACTGAGTATCTTGTCTTTGATGCCATGCTTCCAACCATGCTGATGAAATCTTTCACATCATATTACCTCAAGTTCATGGAGATTAGACAAGTTTCATGGCTCCTCCAAGGTTTGTTTGTGGTTTTGAATGGTACAGTACTGGGGAGAATTAGATTAGTCTTACAAAATTTGTTTCCCCAAAGCTGCACTAGCACATACTGATAGTACATATTAGAGTCAAAGTCCATATAAATTGGTTACTGAGTGTTACTTAACGTGAAGTTTACATACAAGCCAGAAAAAACAAAAAACAAAAAACAAAAAACTCTGGTATTGGGCTCCTGGGTGGCTCAGTTGGTTAGGCCTCCAACTTTTGATTTTGGATCAGGTCATGAGCTCATGGTTTCATGAGTTCAAGACCTGCATCAAGCTATGTGTTCACAGTATAGCGGCTGCTTGGGATTCTCTCTTTCTCTTCCCTCTCTGCCTTTTCCACACACACGCTGTCTGTGTCTCTCTAAAAGGAAATAAAAGTCTTCTAAAAAAAAAAAAACTTCTGGTCTCATTAATTTATAAGTGACAGGGAAATTGTCAAATGTTGTTTTACAGAGAAAACACAATTCCAGTATACTCTTTATACCGTGCTTAAAACTGTTAATTTTGAATTAATTATTGAATACAAAGTGTTCCTTGCTCTTGAATAAAATCAGTGTTCTGTCTTAGAAGGATACTGCATGAACAGTACAAAAGAGGCAGGGAGTGAAGACCAATGCAAGCTTGAAACAAATGATGAACGTGGGTAACACCACTGATGTGACTGGCCATATAATTTTATTTATGTTTGCTTGATTTGGGTGTTGTGATTCTTAGTTATTAGGCAATAATAGAGACACTCCTACTGAAATGAGCCCAGCTGGAAATAATGAATCACCCCAACTCACCTGTCACACGTTGGTAGCCATCTGTGCATCTGGCAATCTGTGGAAAATCCATATCTGCTAATTGAATGAGAAACACGTAATTTAAATCCTTTATCTTACATCGGACCACCATCTCCCTATTCCTGCCTTGGTACCTGCAAGAAGATTCTCTTTCATCTTCCCCTGGAGCATCGTCTACCAAATCTTGCTGGGAATATTTATCTTTCCATCTCCCTGGGAGCCCGATCTCCATCATCCTGCCTAGGAAGGACACCTTGGGACATCCTTCCAGAAAGCATCTTCTCCAGCATTTTGCCTAGGAATGCAACTCCCTAATCCTTCCTGGAATAGTGGTCCCCTACATCTTTCCTGGGACCTAAATTTCTGTCATCCTGCCTGGGAATGCCAACTCCATCATTCAGAGAGGAAGCAAGGCCTCCCTCATTCTGCTCTCAGCCACTGTTTCTCTCATTCTGCCTGGTAGCACAGTATCCATCACTCACGTTGAATGGCCTTGAAGGCCATTTCCACCATTTTTCCTGGGAGCAGCATTTTGGTTGTCATGTTTGCTGGCACTGTCTACGTCATCATCCTGGGAGCACTGTATCCTTCATCCTGCATGAATGTGAGGTATCCCTGATCCTCCTGGGAGGACAGTCTCCTTCATTCTGCTTTCCAGTGTGATCTCTGTCATACTTCCTGGGAGTACAACCTATGATATCTTGTATAGGGGATGAAGTCTCGCATACAGCCTGGTAGCCTGATTTCTTTCATCCTAATTGGGAGCTTCCTGTCCCTAGTCTTTTTTTTTTTTTTTTTTTTTGAATGCGATTTTTGTTGTTTTACCTTGGGGTGCCATCTCTGTCACCATGCCTGCAGCTATGATCTCTGTCTGTCATGTTGGAAGCGCCATGTACATCATAATGGTGGCGCGCATGGTATCTTCAACCTGCCTGAGATCACGTTATCCACCATTGCCTGGGGATATGAACTACCTCATCCTGCCTGAAATCACCATTTTGTCATCCTGTGTAGGAGTGCAAAATCTCTTATCCTGTGTGGCGGTGCATTCTCCAACATTCTTTCTGTGAGCTCATCCTTATTATCCTGCCTGAGAGCATGAAATCATTCATCGTACCTAAAAGTGCCTTGCCCTTCATTATACTTTGCAGTGTGATTTCCTTCAATTTTCCTGGGAGCACCATCTACCTTAGCCAGCCTCTGATCATGATCCACATCATTCTCCCCTGCATTGCTGTCTCTGCTGTACTGCCTCTGAGTGCTGTACCCTTCCTTCATCCTATCTGGGAGCACAATCTCCTTCAACCTGCCTGGGAAGTCAGTCGCTGACATCCTGCCTGGGAGTGCCTTCTATGTCATATTTGCTGGTATCATGTTCCCCATCATCCCGGCTTGGGATACAGTCTCCATCATCTTTCCATGGAGCACCATGTCTATACTCTGGTCTGGCAGCACAATATCTGACATCCTGCCTTCCTAGGAGTCCTGTATCCATCCTCCTGCCTCGAAGGGTCCTCTCCTTCATGATGCCTGGGAATGCAATCCCATAATCCTTCTTACAAGCACGATCTCTGTAATTCTGTCTGAAGGAATACCTCCAATTTATTATCTTGGAGAGCATTCTTGGTCGTCCTGAATGGGATCATTGTCTCCTTGATCCTTTTGGGAACAGATCTCCATCATCTTGCCTTGGAGCTCCCTCTTTCTAATCGTACCTAGTAGCATGTTCTCCTAATTCCCACCCTGGAGCACAGTCCACAATTCCTACCTGAAAGTGCCTTCTCCTTAATACTGACCAAGAGCAAGAAACCATCGTTTGCCTAGAAAGGCTGCCTCTGTCATCCTGCCAGGGAACACAGTCTCCACCAGCCTGCCTAGGAGCAGTTCTACCTCATTCTGCTTGAGATAGCAATGCCAGTCATAATTAAGAGCTCCAAATGCATCATCCTATCTGAAAGCAAGTTCTGAGACATACTGTCTGGAACACAATCCTTATCATCCTGCCCAGGAGCTCCATTTCAGTCGTCCTACCTGGTAACACAATACCTTTCATCTTGCCTCAAAGCGCCTTATGGTCGTTTACACTGCTAGAGCAATCATCCTCATACTGCCTGGGAGATCTGCCTCCATCATCCTGTCTGGGTGCCAGGGAGAAGGATGTGTTTCATCCTGACCTGGAGTTCTGTCTATGGTTCCTGCCTGGGAGTTCTTTTGTCATCCTTCCTTGGAGGTTTATCCCCACATCTTGCCTAGGAAGGTCATCTCTGACATCCTGCCAGGGAGCATCTTCTCCAGCATCTTGCCTGGGAGCACATCTGTCTCATTCTGCCTTGGTTGAATTTAGGATAATCTCTTTCTTCTTGCCCTGGGACATTTTCTTACAGCCCAGCCTGGAGCACGTATCCCTCACCCTTCCTGGGAGTGTGATCTCCATCATCTTGCCTCAGAATGCCAACTCTGTCATCCTTCCAGCGAACATTTCTGCCAACATCTTCCCTGGGAGCCTGTCTCCCTCATCGTGCCTGGAAGAAGAGTCGCCTCCATCTTTCCTGGGACCTCCAACTCTGTCATCCTGTCCAGGAGCGCCAAATATGTCATGCTGGCAGGAAGCTGAATCTCATTTGGAGCACCGTTTCTTTCATCTTGCCTTGTAGTGCAATATACTCATCCTGCTTGGAAGTCCTTATATGCCTTTTTGCCTGACAGCACCATATCCATCAATCTTCCTGGTTGTGTGGCCACGAGTGAGGGTAGTCACCTTCATCCTGTTTTTCGGCATGCTCTCTGTCTCCCTTCCTGGGAGCAAAGTGTACATCATCCTATTTATAGGATCATCTCCAACTTCCAGTCTGGGAGCCTCTTTTCAGTCATCCTACCTGAGAGCATGATTTCCTTTATCGTATTTTGGAGTGCCCTCTCCATCGTCTTTTTTTTTTTTTGGCGGGGGAGAGGCACATGATTTGTTTTGTTTTACCTGGGAGTGCCATCTCCACTAGCCTGCATGGGGCACGATCTCCATCCTTCAGGGTGGAAATGCCATTCTGTCATTGTGACAGGGTGTTTGGTCTCTGCATCCTGCCAGGGAACAGAATATCCATCAACAACTTGGGACACAAACTCCACCATTCTTCCTGAAAGTGCCCTTTTGCTACATGCATAGTAGAGCAATATCCCTTATCCTGTGTAGGAGCACCTTGTCCATCATCCTTTTTGTGAGTGTCATCCGCATAATCCTGCCTAGAGAAGCATATCCTTCATCCTACCTGAGAGAGCAGTGTCCTCATGATCCTGAGAGTGTGATTTCTTTCCACCTGCCTGGGAGTGCCTTCTACCTTTTCCTGCTTCAGAGCCCAATCTCTGTCATGCTCCCTTGGTGCACCATGTCCTTTATCTTGCCTGGTCATATGATCTCCTTCAACCTGCCTTGGTCTCAGTCATCAACATCCTGCCTAGGAGCACCTTTTAAGTCATCCTTCCTGGTATGCTGTTCCCTGTCATCCTGTCTCAGAACGCCATCTCCATCTGTTCCCAGGGATCACCGGTTGCCCCATCTCCTTCCCCTGTCTTGGACTCAGTCTCTGACATCCTGTGTGGGAGCACCTTCTACATCATCCCTCCTAGTATCCTTTTCTCCATCATGCTGCCACGGAATGCCATCTCCATCATCCTGCCATTAAGTCTGTATGCGTCCTACTGCCTTGGGAGCAGTATGCCTGTCATCCTGTCTTCCTAAAAGTGCTGAGTACGTCCTCCTTCTGGGAAAGGCCATATCCTTTATCATGCCATGGAAATCAATGTCCCTCTCATGATTGGAAGCATGTGTTCTGTCATTGTGGCCTGAGGAAGATCTCTGACATATGTTCTGGGAGAGTGATCTCAGTCTTTTTGCCTGGGAGAATATCATCTCTGTTCTCCTTTTGGAAATCTAACTCACGTCATTTTGTCTGGGAACATCATCATGGTCATCCTTTATGGGAGTATAAACTCCCAATCCGCACCATGCAGCACAGTCCAGTTCCTGCCGGAGAGTCACTTCGGTGTCATAGTGACTGGGAGTGATAAACGCTTGTCCTGCCTTGAAAGGCTGTATATGGCATCCGCTCAGGAAGCACTATCTCTGTCATCTCGCCTAGGAGAATTTCCCCCTCATCTTGCCTGTTATAGTGATTGTCTTTCACATGCCTGGGGATTCCAGTCCATCATCCCGCCTAGAAGCATGTTCTCTGACATGCTTCCTGGAACATGGTCTCTTTCATCCTTCCTGGGATCACTGTTTCAGTAATTCTCCCTGGTAGCACAATATCACTCAACCTGTCTTGGAACAAACACCTTATGGTCTCTTACCCTGGTAGAGTAATCGTCGTTGTCCTGCCTGTGACCAATGTTACCATCACAGTGCCTAGGAAGACCACCTCTGTCATCCTGCCAGAGATCATGTTCTCCACCACCTTGCCTGGGAGCACATCTCTCTCATCCTGCCTGGACGTGTGATCCCCTTCGTCTTGCCTGGCACCCCCATCTCTGTCATCAGGTCTGGTAGCACCAACTCTGTCATCCTGGTAGGAAACACAACCTATCCGTTTCTTCCTTGGAGAGGTGTTTCTCTCATCATGCCTGGGAGTGCATTATCCCTTATCCTGGCTTGGATAAGGGATATTTTCTGTCCTTTTGTCTGGGAGCTCCATTACCATCATCCTCACTGGGAGCACCTTCTTTGTCATCCTTCTGGGGGTGACAAATTCATCATCCTCCCTGTGTGTGTGGTCCCTCTGATCCTCCTGGGAGGGCAGTCTCCACCATCCTGCTTTCCAGCGTGTTCTCTGTCACACTGCCTTGGAGCACGATGTACGTTATCCTGTTTACAGGAAGATCTCTGACATCCAGTCTGGGAGTGTTATTTTGATCATAATACCTCGAAGTGAGACTTCCTTAATCCTACATGGGAGCGTCTCCTCCATAAGTCTTTTGGGAATGTGATATGTGTTGTTGTATCTTGCAGTTCCATCCCCATCACCCTGGATTTGGACACCAACTCCGCCTGACAGGTTGGAAGTGCCATCTCCATCATCCTGGCAAGGTGCCAGGTATCCGCATTCTGCCAGGGAACATGATATCCAACGTTGCCTGGGGACAATAACTCCATCATCCTGCCCAGGAACACAATTTTGTCATCCTTCCTTAGAGCTCACTATCCCTTTTCCTGTGTTGGAGCGCTTTCTTCATCATCCTGGCTGGCAGCACAATTTCATTCACTCTACTTCAGGGTGCTGTGTCTTCCATCATGCTTGGCTGGATGATTTCCTTAGAGCTGCTTGGAGGGCAGTCTACCATATCCTTCCTTGGAGCAGGCTCTTCATCATGCTCTCTTGGTCTGCTGTGTCTGTTGTGCTTCCTGGGAGCACAGTATGCTTCAGCCTACCTCCGAGCAAAACCTCTGTCAACCTTCCTGGGAACCAAGCATCCGATGTCCTGCCTCGGGTGCATTTCACCTCACCTTTACTGCTATCGTGTTCCCCACCACACTGACTTTGAACACTGCCCCATCATCTTGCCATGGACCAGGATCTCCATCCTCCTCCTCCCTGGGAGCATTATCTCCTTCAACATGCCTGGGCCACCTTCTCTTTCATCATACCTGGGAGATTTGTGTCATTTACCTTGCCAAGGAGTGCAATCCTCATCCTCCTTTGGAGCACAGAATCCATCCTTCCTGGGAGCATGATCTCCTTCAATTGGCCTGGGAACCCAGTCTCTGATCTCCTGCCTGCCTGGGCGTGCCCCCTACATCATTCTCCTGATATCATATTTGCCATCACCCTGCCTTGGAAAACCATCTCCATCATTTTAGCATGGAGCGCCATCTCGGTACACCTGCCTGGCAGTACTGTATCTGTCATCACGCCTGCCTGGGAGTGCTTTGTATGTCCTCCTGCCTGGAGGCTTGATGTTACTCATCCTGCTGTAAGTACTGCCTCGGTCCTCCTGACTGGAAGACGCATCTCCTTCAGGATGCCTGAGAACACAGTCTCTCTCATCACGTCCAGTAGCACAGTCTCTGCTGTTCTGACGAGAGGAAGATCTCTGACAAATGCCTGAGAGAGCCATCTCAGTCTTCCTTCCTGGGATAGTCATGTCCATTCTACTTTAGGGAAGGTGATTTCCAATATCTTGACTGGGAGTGCCCTCTTTTCATCCCGACTCGCAGCATGAATTCCTAGTTTCCTTTCTGGAGTGCAGTCGATGCTTCTTACCTGAGAGGACTTTCTCCCTCATACTGACTGGGGTGAAGAAACCATCACACTGCCTAGAAAGGCTGTGTTGTTATCCTGCCAGCAAGCACTATCTTTGTCATCCTGCTAGGAGGGTTTCTACCTCCTCCTGCCTCGGGGAACGATGGCCTTCTTCATGCTTTGGAGCACCAGCTGCTTCATCCTGCCTGGAAACAAGTTCTCAAGCATACTGCCTGGAACATGATGTAAGCGACCCTGCCTTGGAAACGCCATTTCAGCCATCCTACCTACCTGGTAGTGAAATATCCCTCATTTTCCTCAGAGCACCTTACAGTCATTCAAGCTGTTAGAACAATCATCCTCATCCTGCCTGGGAGCACCATCTCCTACACCCTACTTCAGTGCCTGGGATATTGCTCTTTTAATCCTCCCTTTGTGTGCCATCTACGAATCCTACCTGGAAGTGCGTATCTGTAATTCCTCCTAGTAGTGAAATCTCCATATCATGTCACAGAAAGCCATGTCCGTTATCCTTCCAGGGAGCATCTTTTCCAACATCTTCCCTAGGAGCGTGTATCCCTCATCCTGCCTTGAGTGGATAACTCCACTTTATCTTGCCTGTGACTGCCATCTTAATCACCCTACCTGGCAGCACCATATCTGTCATCCTGGCAGGAGGCACCATCCCTCTTCTTTTCCTTGGAGAAAATCTTCTCTTATCATGCCTTTTAGCACAATACCCCTCATCCTGCCTTGGAGGGTATTTTCTGTCATTTTGCCTGGGAATGCGGCATCCTTCATCTTGCATGAGTATGTGATCTTGATCTTCCTGCCGTGCAGACTCCTTCTTCCTGCCACGCTGTGTGGGCTCTATCACCCTTCCTGGAAGCATGATCTACATCAGTCCGTTGAGACGATTTTTGACATCCGGCCTGGGAGTGTGACTTCAGGCAATCCTATCTGAGAGCGTCATGTACTTCATCCTACCTGGGAGCATCCTGACCCACCATTCTTTTTGGGAATGCAATTTCTGTTGTTTTACCTTGGAGGGACTTTTCCTTCATCTTTCCTGGTGACACGATCTCCATCTCTCAGGTTGGAGGAGTCATTTCTGTCATCGTGGTGGGGAGCATGGTATCTGAATCCTGTTCAGGACCATGATATCCACCATTTCCTGGGGTCACAACCTCTGCCACCCGACCTCCAAGTGTCGTTTTTTGGCATCCTGCCTAGGAGCGCAATATCCCTTATCCTCTGTGGGAATGCCTTTACCGTCCTGTATCCTGCATGTGCAGTCTCTGTTACCCTGCCTGGGAGCATATCATTCATCCTACTTGAAAGCGCTGTGTCCTTCATTTTTCCTGGGTGGGTGATTGCCTCCTACCTGCCTGGGAGTGCCATCTAACTTAGTTTGTCAGAGTGTGAACCTATCGTGTTCCCTTAGTGTGCCATGTCTGTCCTGTTGTCTGGGAACACCACGTACCTCCTCCTGTCTAAGAATATGATTTCCTTCAACCAGCCTGGGAATTCTGCTTTTGACATTCTGACTGTGAGAGCCTTCTATGTCATCCTTCCTGTTATCATAGTCCCTGTAATTCTATCTTGGAACGACTTCTCCATGAACATGCCATGGAGGACCATCTCAGTAACCCGACCTGGAAGCACTGTATCTGTCATCCTGTATGCCTAGAAATCATTTGTACGTCATCCTTCCTCCATGGGTGATCTCTCATCCTCCTTCAAAGTGCCCTCTCCTTCTGCCTGCCTGGATTGGTGATCTCCTTCCTCGTGCCTGGGATTGCAACCTCCCTCATCATGCCTGGGAGCACAATCTTGTCATTCTGCCTCAGGGAAGATTTCCAACGTAGTTCCTGGGCATGGATCTCAGTGTCCCTGTAGGGAAAGTCATTTCTCTTATCCTTTTGGGAAATTGACTTCCATTATTTTGCCTGGTAGTGCCCTCTTTGTCATCCCATCTGGGAGCAGAATCTCCTACTTCCTGTTGTGTAACACACTATGATTCCTGCCTGAAAGTCCCTACTCCATCATACTTACTGGGAGTGCAAAACCATCTCCATACCTAGAAACACTGTCTCTGTCCTCTTTACGGGGGCACCAATCCATGTCTTCTTGCCTGGGAGCATTCTCCTTCTTCCTGCCTGGGAGAAATATGACCAGTCATCATGCTTAGGAGCACCAACAATCATCGTGCCTGGTAGTAATTCTCCGATGTACTGTATGTAACACAATCTCCATCAACCTTCCTGGGAGTGCTGTTGTGGCCACCCTACCTGGTAGCATAAAATCCCTAATCATGCCTCAGAGTGTCTTGTGGTCATTGATCCTGGTAGAGCAATCACCATCATCCTGCCTGGGAACACCATCAGCCACTTCTTGCCTCTGTACCTGGGACAATGATCTCTCATCCTGCCATGGAGAGTCATCTACGAATCCTGCATGGGGGTGCTTATTCGTCCTTCCAGAAAATGCAGTCTCCACCATCCTGCCTCAGATTGCCGTCTGCATCATCCCACCAGAGGGCATCTTCCCCAACACCTTGCCTGGGAACACGTCTCCTTGATCTTGCCTGGAAGAATGGTCCCCTTCATCTTGCAAGGAACCGCCAACTCTGTCATTCTGCCCAGGAGGACCAAATCCTTTTCATCCTGGCAGAAACCACCATCTCCCGCGTTCTACCTTAGGGCACCATTTCTCTCATCTTGCCTGGCAGTGCAATGTCCCTCATCCTGCTTCAGAGGTCTTTATCGACATTTCGCCCTGGGAGAGCCATATCTGTCATCCTGCCTGGGTGGATGGTCTCCTTCTCCCTCTTGACCTGAAGGAGTTCAGTGTCCTTCATCATGCCTTATAGCATGATCTGTCATCCTGTCTGGAAGCATGCTCTTCATCCTGTTCAGATGACGATCCCCAACATCCACCATGGAACTGTGTTTTTTGTCATCCTTCCTAGGAGTGCTATTTCTTTCATCTACTTGGGAGCATCCTCTCCCTCATACTTTGTGGGAACATGTTTTCTGTTCTTTTACCTGGGAGTGCTTACTGGGGCATGACCTCCATCCTTCAGGGTAGGAGCTCAAGCTCCGTCATTGTGGTGGGGAGCATGGCATCTGCGTACTGAATGGGAACACGATATCCACTCTTACCTAGGGACACAAACCCCATCATCCTGTCTGAAAGTGCCATTCTGTTATTTTGCCTAGGAGCGCAATGTCACTCCACAAATGGGCCATTTCTCCACCATCCTTTTTGAGATTTAGTCTCCATCATCCCTTCTGAGAGCAAGGTATCATTCACCCTACCTGAGAGCTACAAGTTCTTCATTAGGCCTGGGAGTCCTATTTCCTTCAAACTGACTAGGAGCACTGACTATCTTCTCCTGTCAGTTGTGAACTCCATCATGCTCCCTTGGTGTGTCGTTTCTTTCATACTTCCCAGAAGCCCTATGTCCTGCTTTCTGCCTGGGACCATCATCTCCTTCAACCTGTTGGGGGAACTCAGTCTCGAAATCCTGCCTGGGAACTCCTTCAACGTCTCCATTTCTGGTATCGTGTTACATGTCACCCTGCCTTGGAACACCATATTCATCAACCTGGCCATTAGGTGCCGTCTCGGGTTTACTCCCTGGGAGCACTATATCCACCGTTTTGCCTGGTGAGGAGTATTGTGGAGGTCCCCCTGCCTGGAGGCCTTATTTCTTCCATCGTCCGTGGAAGTGCTGGCTCTGTCTTCCTGCCTGTAAGGGGGATTTGTTTCTTGATGCCTTGAAATGCACTTTCCCTCAACATGCCTGGGAGCGTGATCTCTGTCATTCTACCTAGAAGAGGATCTCCAACATATTAATTGGCAGAGCAATCCTGGTCTTCATGCCTGGGAGCATTTTCTCCTTTTGGGAATGTGATTTCCATCATTTTGCCTGTGAGCACCCACTTTGGCACCCTGACCGGGATCATGATCTCCTACTTCCCACCTTGGAGTGAAGACTACAACTCTTGCCTGACAGTGCCTTCTGCCTCATACTGTCAGGGAGAAAGAAATTGTCATCATGACTAGAAAGGCCACCTCTATCATCCTGCCAGGGGGCACTATCTCTTTCATCTGGCTTAGGAGTGCTGCTCCCTTGTCCTGCCTGGGAGAGTGATGTCCTTCATCCTATTTTGGAACTACAGGGTAATCCGGCGTGGAAACGAGGTATGAGACATACTGTCTGGAACATGATCTCTGTCAACCTGTCTGGCAGCGTTTTCCTCATACTACCTGATAGCACCATATCTCACATCCTGCCACGGAGTGACATATAGTCATTTACCCTTGTGGAGCAATCATGGTAATCCAGCCTCAGAGCACAATCACTAGCATCCTGCCTAGGAAGTCTGTATCAGTCATTTTACCTGGGAGCATCTTTTCCAGAATCTTACCTGTGAGTGTTGTCTCCCTCATCTTGCCTGGAAGTATGGCCCTCCTCCTCTTGCCTGGAACCACCATCTCTGTCGTTCTGCCTGGGAGTGCCAACTGCTTCCTCTTGGCAGGATGAATAATCTCCCTTATTCTGCCTTGGAGCACCATTTCTGTCCTCCTGTCTGGTAATGCAATATCAGCCATCCTGCCTTGGAAGGCCGAATCTGTTAATTTGCCTGGAAGCATTATTGTCATCCTCATGCCTGGGAGTGCCTACTTTGTCAGTCTCTTTGTAGCCCTGTTTCCATCATCCTGCCTGGGGGCATGGTCTCCTTGATCCACTTGGGCAAGTAGTCTCCTTAATCCTGCTTTACAGCATGATATCCGTCACCCTGCCTAGGAGTGTGATAAACGTTATCCTGTTTAGAGCATGAACTCCAAAAGCCAGCCTGGGACAGTGGTTTTGGTCATCTTATTTCAGAGCATGATTTCCTTCATCCTATTTGGGAGTGTCCTCTCCATCACGCTTTATGGTAAAGTGATTTCTTTTGTTTTACCTGGGAATGCTCTCCATCACTTTGCTTGGCGGCATCATCTCCGTCCTTCAGGGGGGAAGCAATATCTCCATCTTTGTGGCAGGAAGCATTGTAAAGGCAGCCTGCCAGTGAACACGATATGCACCATTGCCTGGGGACACAAACTACATCATCCTACTTCAAAGAGCCATTCTTTTATGTTGCCAAGGAGTCCAATATCCCTTATCCTGTGTAGGAGCACCTGCTCTGTCATCCTTCCTTCTAGAGCAGTCACTGTCATCCTTTCTAGGACCACAATACCTTTCATCCTACCTGAGAGCGCTGTGTCCTTCATTATGCCTGTGAGTGTATTTTATTCCGCTTTCCTGGGAACACCACCTGATTTATCTTGCCTTGGAATGAGATCTCCATCATGCTTCAGTGGTGTGCGGGATCTGCTGAACTGCCTGCGAGCGCTATGTCCTTCATGTTTCTTGGGAGCATGTTCTCCTTCACCTGCCTTGGAACTCGGTCTCTGACTCATGCCTTGTAGTGTCTTCTCCATCATTCTTCCTGGTATCATGTTCCCTGTCCTCCTGCCATGGAACACCATCCCTACCACTTTGCCATGGAGAGCACCTCAGTCTTCCAGCTTGGCAGCACAATATCGGTCTTCCTGCATGCCTATGAATGCTCTGTGCAATCTCCTGCCTAGAGGGCCACCTCTTTCATGATGCCTGGGAATGCAATCCCCATCATCCTATATGTGAGCGTGATCTCCTTCACTCGGCCTAGAGGAAGATCTTCGACTTATCCTTGGAGAGCAATCGTGTTCTTCCCGCATGGGATCATCACCTCTATTCACCTTCTGGGAACGTGATTTCCATAATTTGTTCTGGGGCAACCTCTTTGTCACTCTGCCTGATAATACGATCCCCTACTTCTTGCCCTGGGGCACAGTCTAGGATTCCTTGCTGAGATTGCTTTCTTTGCCATCCTGACTGCGAGCAAGAAAAAAAAAATGTCATTCTGCCTAGAAAGGCTGTCTCTGTCATCCTGTCAGGGAACACAGTGTCCATCATCCTGCCTAGGAGCCATTCTCACTCTCCTTTCTGCCTGGGAGAGTGATGTACTTCATCATAGTTAGCAGCACCAACTGCATCACCCTCCCTGGAAGCAAGTTCGTAGACACACTGTCTGGAACATGATCCTCATTATCCTGCCTGAAAATGTTTCATTCATCCTGAGAGATGACCCTTCTTTGTAGCACAATATCCCTCATCTTGCCTCAGAGCACCTTACAGTCATTTACCCCGTCAGAACAATCATCATCATCATCATCATCATCATCATCATCATCATCATCATCATCATCATCATCTTTTCTGGACAGCCACCTCCACCATCCTGTTTCGGTGACTGGGAGAAGAATCTCTTTCATCTTGCCCTCAAGCACCTTCTCTGAATACTGCCTGGGAGCACTTATTTGTCTTCTTCCTGGGAGCATGATCTCCATCATCCTGCCTAGGAAGGCAGTGTCTGTCATCCTGCCAGGGAGCATGTTCTACAACATCTTGATTGGGTGCTCATCTCCCTCAATCCTGCCTGGAAGAGTGGTCTCCTTCGCCTTTCCTTTGGCTGGCTTCTCCATCACACTACCTCAGTGCCTGGGAGAATGGTCTCTTTTACCCTGTCCTGGGGCATGGTGTACCAAACCCTCCTGCGAGTGGTTATCTATCTTCCTTCCTGGAACCACCGTGTCCAACATCCTGCCTCAGAAGACCATCTCCTTCATCCTGCCAGGGAGGATATTCTCCAACATCTTGCCTAAGAGAGCACCACTCTTATCCTGCCTGTAAGAGTCATTACCTTCATCTTGCCACGGACCCGCCATCTTTGTCATTATGCCCAAGGGCGCCAACTCCAGCATCCTAGAAGATCTCACTTGTTTCTCCCATCCTGCCTGGTATTAAAATATTCCTCATCCCTGTGAGGGCCTTATCTTTCATTTTCCCCAAGAGCACCATATTAATAATCTTGCCTGGGTGCATGGTCTCCCTGTTCCTCCTGACCTGAAGGAGGGAAGTCTCCTTCATCCTGCTTTGCGGAGTGATCTCTGTGATTCCGTTGTGAGCATGATCTATGTCATCCTGTTTCATGGACGATCTCCACTATCCAGCCTCAGAACATGTTTTTAGCCATCCTACCTAAGAGTGTTATTTCCTTCATTCAACTTTGGAGCATATTCTCCATAATCTTTTTTGGGAACGTTATTTGTATTGTTTTACCTGGATTTCCATCTCCTTCAGCCTGCAGGGGACATGAGCTCCGTCCTTCAGGATGGAAGCGCCATCTTCACCATCATGGCAGGGAGCATGGTGTCCACATCCTGCCTGGGAACATTATATGCACCATACCCTGGGTACACAGACTCCATCATCCCGGAAAGGGCCGTTCTCTTGCCTAGTAGCACAATATGGCTTATCCTGTGTCAGAGCACCTTCTCTGTCTTCCTTTTTGCAAGTGCAGTTTCCATCATCCTGCCTGAGACCATGATATCCTTCCTCCTACCCAAGAACACCATGTCTTCTATTATACCTGGGAATGTGATTTCCTTCCACCCACCTTCAAATGCCATCTACGTTAGCTCCTCTAGGAGCACAATCTTCATCATGCTTTCTTGGTGTGCTGTGTCTGTTTTACTTCCAGGGAGCACCGTGTCCCTCATCCTGCCTGGTTACATGACCTCCCTCAAGCTACCTGGATACTAAGTCTCCAACTTCCTGCCTCGGAAAGTGTTTTCTTCATCCTTCCTGCTATCATTTTTCCTGTCCTCCTGTTTGGACCTTGTCTCCCTCATCTTCCTTTGGAGCACCATTGGTGTCTTTTTGCCTGGAAGTACTTAGCCATCCTCCTGCCTGCCATGGAGTGCTGTGTCCATCCTCCTGTGTGGAGTTCCAATCTCTGTAAATCTTCCTTGGGAGTTCCATCTCCTTCCTGCAGTCTGGAAGGGACATTTTCATCATAATACCCAGGAACACAAGCCCCCTCATCATGCCAGGGAATACAATCTTTCACATTTGCCATGTATAGAATGTCCAATTCCCCCCCCCCCCCCCCCGGGATATCACTCTCTCCCTTCCTGTCTGGGAGTGTAATCTCTGATCTCCTTTCGGGAAGGTTATTTACATCATTTTACTGGGAGCACCCTTTCCATCATTCTGTCTGCGATCATGATCTCCATCTGCCGGCCTTGGAGGCTCTTCTACAATTCCAGCGTGTGAACACATTCTCTGTCATACTGACTGGGACCAAGAAACCATATTCTGTTTTGAAAGGCCATGGATATCATCTTCCCAAGGAGCACCATCTCTATATCATGCTGCCTACAAGTGCATCCCTCTCTCATGCCTGGAAGAGGGATCTCCTTCATCATACCTGAGAGAGACATCTCCATCATCCTGACAGGAAGCATGTTCTCCAACCTATTGTCGGGAACATGATTTGCATCAGCCCACCTGGGAGCAATGTATTTGTCATCCTATCTGGTAATGCAGTAACCCTCTTCCCGCCTCAAATGCCTTACTGTCATTTACCCCAGTAGAGCCATCATTGTCTTCTTGCCTGAGATCCTGTTTCCATCTGAGATCCATCAGATCCTGAGATGCTGTCTCAGTGCCTGCAAGAAATTTCCCTTTTATCTTGCCATGGAGTGCTCTGTATGAATCCTCCTGGGAGCACTTGTCCGTCATCCTCCCTGAGAACATATATCCATCATCTTGACTAGGAAGACCATCTCCATTATCCTGAAAAGGAGCGTCTTCTTCAGAATCTTGCCTGGGGGCATGTCTCCCTCATTCTCCCTGGAAGAGTGGTCCCCATCATCTTGCCTGGGAGCACCAATCCATCATCGTAGCAGGAAACATAATATCCTTCGTTCTTTTTATTATTATTATTATTATTTTTAATTTACATCCAAATTAGTTAGCATGTGGTACAACAATGATTTCAGTACTAGATTCCTTAGTGCCCCTTTACCCATTTAGCTCACCCGCCCTACAACCCCTCCAGTAATCCTCAGTTGGTTCTCCATATTTATGAGTCTCTTATGATTTGTCCCCCCATGTTTTTATATTATTTTTGTTTCCCTTATCTGGTGTTCACCTGTTTTGTCTCTTAAAGTCATCCTATGCGTGAATTCATATGACTTTTGTCTTTCTGTGACAAATT
Source organism: Panthera onca (assembly GCF_046562875.1). Taxonomy (NCBI): domain Eukaryota; kingdom Metazoa; phylum Chordata; class Mammalia; order Carnivora; family Felidae; genus Panthera; species Panthera onca. The sequence goes on from NW_027675869.1 coordinate 383,469, forward strand.
TCACTTAGCATAATGCCGTCCAATCCCATCCACATAGTTGCAAATGGCAAGATTTCATTCGTTTTGATAGCCGAGTAATACTCCATTGTGTGTGTATGTATGTAAGTATGTATGTATGTACGTATGTATGTATGTATGTATGTATGTATGTATGTATACATATATATATACACACACACATATATATAGATAAGTATGTGTATATGTATATCTATATCTATATATATCTATATATCTGTATATATCTATATCTATATATCTATATATCTATATCTATATCTATATCTACATCTACATCTACATCTACATCTACATCTACATCTACATCTACATCTACATCTACATCTATATCTATATCTATATCTATATCTACATCTACCTCTACCTCTATCTCTATCTCTATCTCTATCTCTATCTCTATCTCTATCTCTATCTCTATCTCTATCTCTTTCTCTATCTCTATCTCTATCTCTATCTCTATCTCTATCTCTATCTCTATCTCTATCTCTATCTCTATCTATCTCTATCTCTATCTCTATCTCTATCTATCTCTATCTCTATCTCTATCTCTATCTCTATCTCTATCTCTATCTCTATCTCTATCTCTATCTCTATCTCTATCTCTATATCTAATCTTTTTTATCCATTCATCCATTAATGAATAGTTGAGCTCTTTCCTTACTTTAGCTACTGTTCATAGTGCTGCTATAAACATTGGGATTCATGTGTCCCTTCGAAACAGCACCCCTGTATCCTTTGGATAAATGCCTACTAGTGCAATTGCTGGGTCATAGGGTAGTTCTATTTCTTTTTCTTAGGAACCTCCATACTGTTTTCCAGAATGGTTGCACCAGCTTGAATTCCCACCAACAATACAAAAGAGATCCTCTTTCTGTGCATCCTCACCAACATCTGTTGTTGCTTGAGTTGTTAATGTTAGCTATTCTGACAGGTGTAAGGTGGTATATCATTGTGGTTTTGATTTGTATTTCCCTGATGATGAGTGAAGTTGAGCATTTTTTCATTTGTCCGTTGGCCATCTGGATGTCTTCTTTAGAGAAGTGTCTATTCATGTCTTTTGCCCATTTCCTCACTGGATTATTTGTTTTATGCATGTTGAGTTTGATAAGTTCTTATAGATTTTGGATACTAATATTTCTCTGATATGTTGCTTGCAAATGTCTTCTCCCATTCTGTCAGTTGCCTTTTAGTTTTGCCGATTGTTTCCTTTGCTGTGCAGAAGGTTTTTTTCTTTGTTTCTTTTTTGTTTGTTTGTTTCTGTTTTTGTTTTTTACATGGTCCTATTAGTTCATTTTTGCTTTTGTTCCCCTTGCCTCTAGAAATATGTTGAGTAAGAAGTTGCTGCAGCCAAGATCAAAGATGTTTTTTCCTGCTTTCTCCCTGAAAACCTCCCTCATTCTTACTTGGTGCATCATTTCCCTCATCCTGCATTGTAGAGCAAAATCCCTCCTGCTGGTTTGGAGAGGCTTATCTGTCACTTTGTCTGGGAGAGCCATTGCCACCTTCTCGCCTGAGAACACCTTCTTTGTCATCCTCCTGGGAGTGCCATATCCATTATCATGCCTGGGTGCATGGTCTCCATACTCCTGCTGGGAGGGTAGCCTCCTTCACCCTGCTCTGTAGCATGGTCTCTATCATCCTGCCTGAGAGAATTACCTAAGCCTTCCTGTTTAGAGGATGATCACTCATATTAAGACTGAGAGTGTGGTTTTGGTCATTCTACCTGGGAGTGCAATTTCCTTCATTCAAATTGGGAGCATCCTCTCCATCATCCTTTTTGGAAATGAGATTTACCTTGTTTTCCTTGGAGTTCCATATCCATCACCCTGGTTGTGGTCACCATCTCTGCCCCACTGGTTGGAAGCAACATTTATGGCTTCATGGCAGGGAATGGGCTAACTACCTCCTGCCGGTAATACTATGTCCATCATTGCATGGGGACACAGATTCCATACTCCTGCTTGAAAATGCCATATTGTCATCCTGCTTTGCAGGATAAGTGACAATTTATCCTGAGGAGTTATACTTGTAATGTGCTGTGAATTCAGTATGTATTATCACATTGCTGATGCATGTGGGTATACTGGATGAGAAATAACTTTCAGTATAGGTGAAGAAGGCATTCCGTTTCTTTAATCTCCTACACAATCATGCATCGCTTTGATTGTAGTTTTAGTGAAATGTCATTTATTTCTAGATTTAAAAAATGGGTTAGTGGGCATGGGATTTGCAAAGGCACAATATAGAAATGATGTTTGCGACCTGACGGACTTAGATCTTTCCCCGACAAGTATTCCTTGTCCTATGTGGGAGTGCTCCTCCGTCATCATTCCTTTGAGCAGCAGTCGTCATCTTCCTTCATGGGAGGACATATTGTTTCTACATGAGAGCACCATGTCTTTCATTTTTCCTGAGAGTATGACCTCCTTCAAGCTTCCTTGGAGCGTGGTCTACCTAATCTTGCCCCAGAGCATGATCTCCATTATGCTCCCTTGGCATCCCATGTCTGTCATACTGCTGGGGAGCACAGCATCTTTCAGCATGCCTAGGGGCATTATCTCCTTAAACCTGCCTGGGAATCTCAGTTTCTAAATTCCTGCCTACGAGAACCTTGTACATCATCCTTCTGCCATCGTGTCCCCCATCATTCTGCCTTGGAATACCGTCTCCATAATGTTGATATGGAGCACTCTCCCCATGTCCTCCTTCCTTAGAGCACCTTATCCTTCATCATGCCTGCCTAGGAGTGCTGTATACATCATTTATCCTGGGACCTCACTTTTTGTCATCGTTTCTGGAACCATGATCTACTACTTTCCACCCTGGGGTGTATTTGGCTGTCATTCACCCTTGACAATGTGGAGTGCTATTATTATCAGGGCTTTATTAGGGTAAGATACAATTAAAATTAATTTTCTTAGGTATCCATAATACAATTGTTTTATGAAGTGGCGTTTTGTCTTTAGCAATTGAGATTTTTTATGTTTATGATCTTCGTGTGTTTTTTTTTTTATGTCCCTAAATTTGGATTCACATCACCTGACTTCAGTTTATCGTGAGGATCTATACTTGTAATGTGCTGTGAATTCAGTACGTATTATCACATTGCTGATGCATGTGGGTTTACTGCATGAGAAATAACTTTCAGTATAGGTGAAGAAGGCATTCCTTTTCTTTAAACTCGTACACAATCATGCATTGGACTGATTGTAATTTTAGTGAAATGCCATTTATTTCTAGATTCAAAAAATGGGTTAGTGGGCATGGGATTTGCATAGCCACAATATAGAAATGACGTTTGCGACCTGAAGAACTTAGACCTTTCCCCGAGTCAGGATGAGAGAGGTGACACTCTCAGGCAAAACAACAGAAAAAAGCATCATAGACAGAATGATCCCAAGTAAGATGAAGGAAACCGTGCTCCCATGATGGATGTAAGAGATCATTCTCTAAACGGGATGACAGAAATCGTCCTCCCACACAGGGGGACAGAGATCATGTGCAAAGCAGGATGAAGAAAATAGTCCTCTCAGGATGATCAGGGAGACCATGGACACAGTAGGATGACAGATACGTTGCTCCCAGGAGGATGACAAAGAAGGTGCTCCCAGGCATGATGATTACAATGGCACTCCCAAGCAAAATCACAGAAAAGACCCTGCAGGACACGATGAGGGATATTGGGCTACCAGGCAGGATGAGAAAAACGGTGTTCCAAGGCAGAGCAAGGGAGATCATGCTTCCTGTAAACGTGATGGTGTTTGCATTCCAGACACGATGACAGAGATGGTTGTCCCAGTAAAGAGGAAGGGGACTACTCTTCCAGGCAGGATGAGGGAAATGTACTCCCAGGGAAATTCTGGAGAAGTTTCTCCCTTGAAGAACAATGGAGACAGCCTTCTGAGACAGGGTGATGTACATCATGCTCCCAGAAGTGTGACAGACAAGCACTGCCAGACATGTTTGGTCAATGAGGGGTACTGTGCCTCCAGGTGGGATGAATAAAGGACAGTTCTGGGCAGGATGATGATGACCATATTCTACACAGGATATCTGAGAACTCACTTCCTTACAGAATGGTGCAGTTGGCCCTCCTAAGCATGACGAAGGACATTGTTCTCCCAGGCCATATGAGGAAGAATCACTCCTAGGCAGGATTATGGAGACTGTGCTCCCTGGCAGGATGACAGAGATGACCTTTCTATGCAGAATCATGATGCCCCACTCCCAGTAAGTATGACAGAGAGACGCTCTCAGGCAGGAATTGTAGACTTCACTCCAGCACAGAAATTAGGAGATCATGCACCCTGAAAAGATGACAAAGCAGGAGCTCCCAGGGGGGAAAAATGATGGGAATCAGGTTCGTGAAGAGGGAATGGAGATGATGCAGGAACACCTAGATAGCTCTCCAAGGCAGTAAATCCAAGATCTTCCTCTAGACACAATTACAGAGATTGTGCTGTCAGGCAGGATGACAGGCATAACAACCAAGGGAGCATGATGGAAATCGCTCTCCAAGACAAGATAAGGTAAACGGCACACCCAAGCAAGTTGAAGGTAATCACACTCCCAGTTATAATGAAGTGCGCAGCACTCTCAAGTATGATGAATGATATCCTGTTCTCAAGAAGGGTAACAGAGATGCGCTAGCAGGAAGGATGACGGAGAAGGCACTCCCACACAGGATAAGAGATATTGCTCTCCTGGCCAAGATGACAAAACGGTGCTTCCCAGGAGGATGATGGAGTTCATGACTCCAGACGATGGTGGATGTCATGTTCCTATGAGTGATGTGAACACCACGCTCTCAATCAGGATGACAGAGATGGCTTTTCCAACCTGAAGGACAGAGATATTATTCTCAGTCATGGTAATGGAGATGGCATTTCCAGTTAAAACAAAAGAAATAGTTTTTCCAAATGGATGTTGGAGAGGACACTCTCCAGAAGGATTAAAGAAATCGCGCTTCCATGTAGGATGTCTGAAATAAAGCTCTCAAGTTATCAGTAAAAAAAAAAAAAATCATGCTCAGAACAGGATAACGTAGATCTTTCTCCAAATCAGGATGAATGAGACTTCCACCCCAGATGGATTAGCGAGATCATGCATCCTGGCAGGATGATGGAGACATTGCTCCAAGAAGAAAGACAAAGAAGGTAGTCCCAGACATGAGGACCACAATGGCCCTCCCAGGAAAAATGATGGATTAGGCCCTCTAAGGTAGGAATATGATACTGCACAAGTATGGTGGATGACATAAATGGTGCTCCATGGGAGAAAAAGGGAGATCATGCATTCTGCAAGGGCGAAGGAGTTGGCACTCTCAAGCAGGATGACAGAAATGGCACTCCCATGTAAGATGAAGGGGACCATTCGTCCAGGCAGGATGAGGGAGATGCACTCCCAGGCAAGGTATGGAGAAAATGCTCCTTGGCGGGATGAAAGAGATGAGCTTACCTTCACAGGATGCAGGGTAGTACCCACCCAGGAAGGATGACAGTTACGTCCTCCCATTTGGATGACAAAGAATGCACTCACAGGCAGGGTAATGGCAAGGAGGATGGAGATAGCACTTCCAGGGTGGATGACATAGATCATACCTCCAGATAGGAGGATGGACACAGGTTTCCTAGGCAGGCAGGAGGATAGATATTGTGCGCCCAGGGGAAAAAAAAAAGATAGAGACAATGATCCAAGGTAAGATGATAGAGATAGTGTTCCAAGACAGGAGGATGGGGAAAATGATAACAGGAAATGTGACATAGAAGGCACTCTGAGAAAGGATGTCATACACTGGGTATCCAGGTAGGTTGAAGGATATTGTGCATCCAGGCATGATGAGAGACATGGCCTTCCCTGGACGTACGATAGACATGATACACCACAAGAGCATGATGGAGATCGTGCTCTGAGATGAGATAATTGAGAAGGCACTCCCAGTCTGTTTGAAGGTAATCACACATTCAGGTACAATGAAGGGCGGGACACTCTCAAGTAGGGTGAGTAATATCATGCTTCAAGACATGATGACTGAGACTGTGCTTGCAAAAAAGATGAAGCGGAGGCTTTCCCACGCAAGATAAGGCATATTGTGCTCCTAGACAGGTTGACGTAAGAGCACTTTTATTCAGGAAGATGGAGTTCATGTCCCCAGGTGATGGTGGATATAGTATAACCAGCAACTATGTGGCTTCCACGCTCCCTGCTACAATGACAGATGGTGTTTCCACCTTGAAGGAAGGAGACCATGTCCCCAGGCAGGGTGACAGAGCTCGCTACTCAGGCAAAACAATAGAAATTGCATTCCACATGTGGATGATGGAAGTCCTCTCCCATGTAGGATGAAGTACATCTCACTCCCAGGTAGAATGTCTGAAAACATGCTCCCAGACTGGATTTCTGAGATGGCCATCTAAACAGGATGACATGGATCCGCACCCAGGCAGCATGACAGAGATCATGATCCAAGGCAGGAAGAAGGATACCATCCTTTTTCAGGAAAAGAGGGACAGGGAGACCACACACCTAGGCAGGATGATGGATATGGTGCTCCCAGACAAAAAGAGAGATAAGGCCCTCCATGACAGGATGAGGGATACTGCCCTACCAGAGAGGATGAGAGAAATGGTTCCCCATGACAAAAGTGAGTTTGTGCTTCCTGCCACGATGACAGAGTTGGCGCTCCTGGGAAGCATGACAGAGGTAGAGGTCCTAGAGATGAAGGGGACCACTATTCCAGGCATGGTGAGAGAGACATGTTCATAGGCAAGATGTTGGAGAACATGCTCCCTGGCCTGATGAAGGATATGGTCTTATGAGGCAGGATGGTGAAGATCATGTCCCCATGATGGATGACAAATAAGTGCTACCAGGCAGGTTTCTTAGACGGCACTCCAGCGCAGGATGAAAAGAAAAACCATTCTCCCAGGCACCAAGACAGGACGACGGAGATGGATGTCCCATGCAGGATGAAGGTAACCACTCTTCCAGGCAGGATAAGGAGATGTGCTCCAGGGAAAATTTTGGAGAAGATGCTCCCTGGTTGGATGATGAAGACAGTCTTCATAGGCAGGATGCTGGAGATTGTGCTCTGAGGAAGGGTGACAGATATGCAGTCCCAAGTAGAATTTGTAGGTGGTACTCCAGCGTACTGATGAAAGAGGTGCTTCTTCCAGACCCTGATATAGGATGAAAGAGATGATGCTCCCAAGCAGGATGACGATGACTGTTCTAGCAAGGTAAATGACCATAGGGTTCTCTGAAGCAGGATGCAAGATATGTGCTACCAGGTAGGATGAATAAGACAGCAATCCCAGGCAGGTTGACCAACATCATGTTCCCGACGGTATGTCTGAGAACTTGAATTCCAGACAGAATGAGATAGTCCGTGTTGCTAAGCATGATGAAGTATGTCACTCTCCCAGGCTGGAAGAGGGAGAGTCACCTGTAGTCAGGATTATGCAGACTGTGCTCAATGGCAGGATGAAAGAGATGGCCTTTCTATGCAGAATTATGGTTTCTCACACCCACTAAGTATGACAGAGATGACACGTCCAGGCAGGAATTGTAGACTGCCCTATAGGGAGAAATGTTGGAGATCATGCTCCCAGGAAAATTTATGGAAATGATGGAAACCATTTTCCCAAAGGAGAAAAAGGTGACACTCTCATGTTAGGAGACTGGGATTCCTCCTCAAGGCAATAAATCAGAAACCTTACTCTAGACATAATTAAACAGATCATGCTCTCAGGCAGTATAAGAGACACAGCAACCAAGGGAACGTAATGAATATTGTTCTCCAGGGCAGGAAAATGTAGACAGCACATCCAGGCAGATTGAATGTATTCACACTCCCAGGTATAATGAAGGATACTGCACTCTCAGCTAAGATAAATGATACCCTGGGGGAGGAGCCAGAAGGGCAGAACAGCATGGACGTTTTTTGTGTGTCTCACATCCATGAAATACAGCCAGACCAACAGTAAACCATCCTACACACCTAGAAACTGATTGGAAGTTTAACACAACAATCTGCACAACCTGAAACACATTATTCAGCAAGTATGCGACACAAAGAGCTGAACTTGGGGAGCAAGAGACTGGGGGAGGGAGAAAACATACGGGAAAAGGACACCTCCCCAAAAGCAGCTGGAGAGAAAGTAGAAAATTGGAAACACCCACAGGGACTAAACTAAAAATGGAGAAAGGACCAAGGAGAAAGCAGAGGGTTTAAATTCCATGAAGACTGTAGACAAGGGGAGTTGCAAAGGCTGCAACTCCTCAGCTCGATACCTGGCAGTGCTCTGGTGGGAAAGGTGAATGCCCAGGAACAGAGTGGGGTATGGGAGGTTCTTGTACCACATGGGGAAAACTGGTTTCACTGCTGGAAGACCATTTGGTAGAGACTGTTGACATCACCTGTTCCCAGCTGACCCTGGAAGACAGCCACATTTGGTGGTGCTGGGGCAAGGTTGTTGTGGGTGATGCCTGGTGCCAGATCTGTGTTGCGATTTTCCGTAATCCCTGAAAAGCTGATGCTACACTGTCTCGCGATCTTTTTCGGGGGCGGGCTGGTACCTGGCCGCAGTGTCGGGACACTGGCAACAGCAGAGTCTGGCGGGAATTCCTGGGTGCATCCAACCTCCGCCATTGCTCATTTGGCCATTGCTCGGTGAGACCCTCCCACAGAGGGGTGCAACAGATCAAAGCTGCAATCTGTCAGAAGTAAGGGGCTGGGGAAAACAGCCGCATCTGAGACAAAACTTGGGACAGAGTACTGCCTGGGGCCTGGTCACGGAGAGTGCAAAAGTGGGGAGTGGATGAGAGCTGAAGATGGAGGACCGGTGAGCGATTGAAGATCCAAGAAAACAGACTGGGTAACTGGGTGGCGCCTTTTTCACAACTGGCACAATGCCTAGGCGCACCTAACAGCTCTGGAACAATCAACCACAGTAGGCTAGCAGCGCCATCTAGTGGAGAGCAGAGCTGTTACACGAAGCCCGCCCAACTGGGCCAACTTTGCTCTTCAAAAACAAAAACCTCATCCCCGGCTTAATTTGTGGACTACAAAGAGCTACATGGACTGATCTGTAGGGGAAAATGAAGCCATTTCAGTCCTACTTCAATCTGTGAGCACTTTTCATCTATTCATTTTTTTCTTTTTTTCTCTCTTTTCCTTTTTCTTTTTTAGAATTCTTTTGTTTTTCTTCAATACAGAAAGAAAAAATTTCATTTTATTTTCAATTTTTATTAAATATATCTGTCTTTAGTTGTTATTACTAAAATTTTTTCCTTGTGTAATTTTTTTTAAATTCTACTTTACTTCCATCATTTTATTTTAATCTACTTCAGTGTACTCACCTTTTCAAATTTTCAAGCAATTTCCTTTTTTTCTTTCTTTTTCTTGTATCCCTTTTTCATTTCTTTTTTTTCTTGAATGCAGAAAAACAGAGAAACTTCATTTGTACTTTAAAATTCTTTTAAAATATTTTATTTAATTTTTATTACTATATTTTTTGCTTTTATATTTTCTTTTTCAAATTCCATCTTACTCCCATATTTTATTTCAACTACTACAGTGTATTCACTTTTACAAATTTTCAAACTATTTCTTTTTTTTTGCTTTTTTATCTTTTTACTCATTCATTTCTTTCTTTTTTCTTAAATACAGAAAACTAAAACATTCATATTTCTTATTAACTTTTATTAAAAATATTTTTCTGTAATTTTTATACTATATTCTCTACTATTGCGAATAATTTTTTTCAAATTCTATTTTACCCACATCATCTCATTTTAGTCTACTTAAGTGCAATACTTTTCTCAAAATCTCAAACGATTTCCATCTTTTACCCCCCCCCTTTTTTTTCATTTCTCTAATCTGTCAAACCACGTTAACACCCAGACCAAAACACACCTAGGGTCTAGCATCATCTATTCGAAGTGTGTGTGTGTGTGTGTGTGTGTGTGTGTGTGTGTGTGTGTGTGTGTGTCTGTGTGTGTAATTTTTGATTTTTATGTTATTTAATTTTAATTTTTTTTAATTTCAATTTTTCTACTTCTTTAATTCCTTTTCTCCCTTCAAATGACAAAGTGAAGGATTTCACCCCAAAGAAAGTCAAAGAAATGACAGCCAGGGATTTAACCAACACAGATACAAGAAACATGTCTGAACCAGAATTTAGAATCATGATAACAAGAATACTAGCTGGAGTCAAACATAGATTAGAATCCCCTTCTGCAGGGATAAGAGAAGTAAAAAATATCCAGAGTTAAATTTAAAATGCTATAACGGTGCTGCAATCACAGATGGATGCAGTGGCGGTAAGGATGAACAAGGCAGAACAGAGAATCAGTTTTCTGAGAACATAGTGCACAAGCTTATAGAGAATACAGAAGCAGAAACAAAGAGGGAGATTAAGACAAAAGAGCATGATTTAAGAAGTAGAGAAATCAGTGACTCATTAAAAAGGAAAAACATCAGAGTCATAGAGGACCCAGAGGAGGAAGAGAGAGAAATAGGGGTAGTAAAGTTATGTGAGCAAATCATGGCAGAAACTTTCCTAAACTGTGGAAAGATACAGACATCAAAATCCAGGAATCACAGAGGACTCCCATTGATTCAACAAAAACTGACCATCAACAAGCCATATCATAGTCAAATTCACAAAATACTCAGGCAAGGAGAGAATAATGAAAGCAGCAAGGTGGGGAAAAAAAGTCGCTAACCTAGAAGGGAAGACAGATCAGGTTTTCAGCACACCTATCCACAGAAACTTGGCAGGCCACAAAGGAGTGGCGAAATATATTCAGTTGGCTGAATTGAATATGGCTGAAATAGAAAAATACACAGCCAGGAATTCTTTACCCAGCAAGGTTGTCATTCAAAAATAGAAGGAGAGAGAAAAAGATTCCCATACAAACAAAAATTAAAGGAGTTTGTGACAGTAAACCAGCCCGGCAAGGAATCTTAAGGGTGACACTCTGAGGGGAGAAAAGATGAAAATTATATATACATACATATAAATTATAATATATAATATAATAAAATATAATAATATGATATGAATGATATAATAATATAATATAATATAATATAATATAATATAATATAATATAATATAATACAATACAATACAATACAATACAATACAATACAATACAATACAATACAATACAATACAATACAATATAATATAATATAATATAATATAATATAATATAAATGCAAAAATATGTATACATATACATACATATGTATATGTATGCATATATGTATATATGTACATATATATGTATATACACATATATATGTGTGTGTTTACATATATATACACACACCAAAAGGAACCAAAGACTAGAAAGGACCATAGAACACCACCAGATACTCCAACTCTACAAGCATCATAATGGCAATAAATGCATATCTTTCAGTACTCACTCTAAACGTCAATGGACTCAATACTCTAATCAAAAGATATGATGGATAAGAAAACAAGGGGCGCCTAGGTGGCGCAGTCGGTTGAGCGTCCGACTTCAGCCAGGTCACGATCTCGCGGTCTGTGAGTTCGAGCCCCGCGTCAGGCTCTGGCCTGATGGCTCGGAGCCTGGAGCCTGTTTCCCATTCTGTGTCTCCCTCTCTCTCTGCCCCTCCCGCCTTCATGCTCTGTCTCTCTCTGTCCCAAAAATAAATTTAGAAAAAAAAAAAAAAAGAAAACAAGATCTATCTATATGTTATTTACAAAGGATCCCCTTTAGACCGAAAGATCCCTTCAGATTTAAAATAAGGAGGTGGAGAAGGCAGGAATAGCCATACGTCTATCAGACAATCTAGACTTTAAAATAAAAACTGTATCAAGAAATGCAGAAGGGCATATATCATAATCAAGGGGTCTATCCACCAACAAGACCTAAAAATTGTAAACACTTATGTGCCAAATGTGGGGACCAGCCAAATATATAAATCAATTAAAAACAAACATAAAGAAACGCATCAATAGTAATACCACAATAGGAGGAGTCTTTAACACCCCACTAGCAGCAATGGACAGATCATCTAATCAAAAAATCAACACAGAAACAAAGGCTTTGAATGACACACTGGACCAGATGGACTTCACAGATATATTCAGAATAGCTCATCCTAAAGCATCAGAATATACATTCTTGTCCAGTGCGCATGGAACATTCTCCAGAATAGACCATATACTGGAAACAAATCTGCCCTAAGTAAGTACAAAATGATCAAGATCATACCGTGCATATTCTCAGACCACAATGGTATGAAACTCAAATCAACCACAAGAAACAATTTGTAAAGGTAACACATACTTGGAGACTGAAGAACATCCTACCAAACATTGAATGGGCTAACACAGAAGGGAAAGAGGAAATTAAGTATATGGAAGTCAAAGAAAATGATAGCACTACAACCGAAACATCTGCGATGCAGCAAAGGTGGTCATAAGAGGAACGTATATAGCAACGCAGGGCTTCCTAAAAAAGGAAGAAAGATCTCAGAGACACAACCTAACTTTATGCCTTAAGGAGCTGGAAAAAAAAAAAACAGCAAGTAAAACCCAAAAACACCACAAGACAGGAAATGACAAACATTTGAGCAGAAATTAATGTTATCAAAACCAAAAACAAACAAACAAACAAACAAACAAACAAACAGTAGAACAGATCAATGAAACCAGAAGCTGGTTCTTTGAAAGAATTAACAAAATTGATAAACCACTAGTCAGTGTGACCAAGAAGAAAAAGGAAAGGAACCAAATAAGCAAAATCAAGAATGAAAGAGGTGAAATCACAACCAACACAACAGAAATACAAACAATAATAAGAGAATATTATGAACAATTATATGCCACTAAAATGGACTATCTGGAAGAAATGGACAAATTCCTAGAAATATATACACTACCAAAGCTGAAACAGGAATAAGTAGAAAATGTGAACAAACCCATAGTCAGTAAGGAAATCGAATTACTAATAAAAAAAATCTGCCAAAAAAAAAAAAATGATTCCAGGGCCAGATGGTTTTCCAGAGGAATTCTACCAAACACTTAAAGAAGAGTTAACACCTATTCTCTTGAAACTGTTCCAAAAAAATAGAAATGGACAGAAAACTTCCAAACTCTTTCTATGAAGCCAGCGTTACCTTGATTCCAACACCAGACAGAGACCCCACTAACAAAGAGAACTATAGACCAAATTCCCTGATGAACATGGATGCAAATTTCCTCAACAAGGTATTAGCCAACCGGATCCAACAATATTAAAAAAAAAAAAAAAAGTTATTCACCACAACCAAGTGTGATTTATACCTGGGATGCAAGGCTGGTTCAATATCCACAAAATAATTAACGTGATTCATCACATCAATAAAAGAAAGGACAAGAACCATATGATCTTCTCAATAGGTGCAGAGAAAGCATTTGAAGAAATACAGCAACATTTCTTGATAAAAGCTCTCAAGAAAGTAGGGATAGAAGGAGCCTAACTCGAGATCATAAAAGCCATATTGAACGACCCAACGCTAATATCATCCTCAAGAGGGAAAAACTGAGAACGTTCCCCCTAAGGTCAGGTACAAGACAGAGATGTTCACTATCTCCACGATTATTCAACATAGAATTAACTGGAAGTCTTAGCCTCTGCAATCAGGCAACACAAAGAAATAAAAGGCATCCAAATCAGCCAGGAGGAGGTCAAACATTCACTCTTCACAGATGACATGATACTCGATATGGAAAACCCAAAAGATTCCACCCAAAAACTGCTAGAACCGATCCATGGATTCAACAAAGTTGCAGGATATAAAATCAATGTGCAGAAATAGGTTGCATTCCTATACACCAACAATGAAGCCACAGAAAGAGAAATCAAGGAATTGATCCCATTTACAGTTGCACAAAAACCCCTAAGATACCTAGGAATAAATCTAACCAAAGAGGTGGAAAATCCATACACTGAAAACCATAAAAAGCTTATGAAAGAAATTGAAGAACACACAAAGAAATGGAAAAAGATTCCATGCTCCTGGATAGGAAGAACATCTATTGTTAAAATGTCGATACCACCCAAAGCAATCTACATATTCAACGTAATCCCTATCAAACTAACACCAACATTCTTCACAGAGCTAGAACAAATGACCCTAAAGTTTTTTTGAACCAGAAAAGACCCCGAATACCCAAAGCAATCTTGAAAAAGAAAACCAAAGCAGGAGGCCTCACAATCCCAGACTTCAAGCTATAGTTGATGATACAAAGCTGTAATCATCATCACGACAGTATGATACTGGCACAACAACAGACTCTCAGATCAATGGAACAGAATGGAGAACCAGAAATGGACCAGCAAACATATGTCCAACTAATCTTTGACAAAGACGAAAGAATATCCAATGGAATAAAGACCGTCTCTTCAGCAAGTGTTGCTGGGAAAAGTGGACAGCGACATGCAGAAGAATGAAGCTGGACCACTTTCTTACTCCATACACAAAAATAAACTCAAAATGATGAAAGACCTAAATGTAAGACAGGAAGCCACCAAATCCTCGAGGAGCAACAGGCAAAAGTCTCTTTGATCTTGGCCCCAACAACTGCTTACTCAACATGTCCTCTAGAGAGAAGGGAAACAACAAAAGTGAACTTCTGGGACCTCATCAAAATAAAAACGTCTGCACAGCGTAGGAAACAATCAGCAAAACTAAAAGGCTAGTGAAAGAATGGGAGAAGATATTTGCAAGCGACATATCAGATAAAGGGCTCGTATCCAAAATCTATAAAGAACTTATCAAACTCAAACCCCCCAAAAAGCAAATGATCCACTGAAGAAGTAGGCAAAAGACATGAATAGACCCTTCTCCAAAGAAGACATCCAGATGGCCAACTGACACATGAAAAAATGCTCAATTTCATTCATCATCAGTGAAATACAAGTCAAAACCACAATGAGATACCACCTTACACCTGTCAGAATGGCTAACATTCGCAAGTCAGGCAACAACAGATGTTGGTGAGGATGCAGAGAAAGAGGATCTCTGTTGCATCATTGGTGGGAATGCAAGATGGTGCAGCCATTCTGGAGAACAGTATGGAGGTTCCTCAAAAACTAAAGTAGAACTACCCTGTGAGCCACCAATTACGATATCCAAGGGATACGGATATGCTGTTTCGAAGGGGCACATGCTCCCCAATGTTTATAGCAGCACTATCAACAATAGCCAAAGTATGGAAAGAGTCCAAACGTCCATCGATGCGTGAATGGGTAAAGGTGTAGTGTGTGTGTGTGTGTGTGTGTGTGTGTGTGTGTGTGTGTGTATAAAAAACATATATATATATATATATATATATATATATATATATATATATATACACACACACACACGTATATACATGTATACATATACACATACACATATACATATACATACACATAAATATATATATATATATATATATATATATATACATATATATATATATATGTATATATATACATACACATATATATATATATATGTATATATATATATATATATATACACACACATATATATGTATGTATATGGTGACAGATTCCCCAGGGGCAGAAAAAAGGAGACAGAAGTTTATTGGAGTCTTGGGTCTGGACAATGGGGGAGGGAGAGGCCATGTGTCATGCAGTGGAGGTGCGGGACTGTCTTCCAGGAGGAAGGTGAGCAGGCAGGGCTCACGGCTGTTTTGTGGCAGGTCGCCCGATGGGCCTGTTTGTGTTCAGCCAGGAAGTGGGGGGTGGCCACTGTGGGCCCTTCTCCCTTTACTAGGGTTTCCACTGCTCCGGTTGGTGGCGCGAACGCGACCTCTGCCCACAGCCTCTGCCCCGTGGACACAGCACGCCATTCCTGGAGGATGGTCACTCGGCACAGAGTCAAAGCCTGATAGCCAGGGACGCGCAGGCTGCTGTCTTGATGGAGGAGGAGCAAGAACACGGCTTCTACTGGGTCTAAGCTGCGTGTGGCCCACGCTGCTCCACGCTATCATTCAGAGCTGTTGGCAGGGAGCCCGCGGGTTCTCTTTCCTCGGCTTCCCTCTCTTCCTGAGCGCTCCACGGGGCTGTGTCTAAGCCCGGCTTTGCAGGGCACTGCACAGAACTCAGGCTCCTGAGATGCAAAACACGAAGGCAGTGGAGTGGACTAGAAGCAGCCTGTGACTACCTGCCGTGCCTGGCTGGGGCCCCAGCACCGTCTCTGGCCTTTGAAACCGCCAGCCCACGAGGTGCAGCCAGGACACATGCCTTCCTGTTGTTCGTCTCTGACCTGAGGCTGGAGGGCTCCTAGCCAGCGCTCCTGTCTGTTGAGCATGATGACGTGGGAAACAAGCATAAGTAAACTTGAACGGAAAGCAGGAGACTCTAGAGGGAAGACATGCACAAGGCAGGGCCATTGCAGACCTTTGAGCGGGAGGACACCAGGCGCCTCTTTGAAGGTTTGGCTTAGAGGGAGTTGTCTTTGTGCCTTTTCTGCCAGAGCAGACTCCTGTGTCTCCTGCTGGACATGTGCGGTGTGGGCTGGGCCCTGCAGGTTTTCAGACCATGAGGTCAAACAAAGCCGCTTCCTAGGGGCCCACCCACGGTCTCCTTGAGCAGGGGCAGCATCTCTGCCCTCCCAAGGCTTCCAAGGCTTTGGAGCCACGACTCCCAAGGCTTCCAAGGCTTGGGAGCTATGCCTCCCAAGGCTACAGCATTCTGCTGTGTGGCACTCGCAGCCACTGTCACAAGCCGACTCCTGGTGACAGCCAGTCACACTCCAGTGACTTCCTTCCATGTTGCCCAAAACATCTTCAGAGTGAAAGGGAGACTCCAAATATGTACTCTTTTTTTTTTCTTTTCTTTCCAAACCCACACAATGTTCGGTAATTAATGGCATATTTTAAGTACACCAGGGAGATTTGCATTTTTCAACAAGGGAGGAAGCAACAGCACACATAGAAATACGAGTTCATACTCAGGCTGCTTCTGGGCTGGAGATCCAAGGACCTGCTGGAAGGAAGGGAGATTGCTTTCCCTGTGGAGAAAAATTCTTCTCGCTCAAGGAGCAGGGGGAAGTTTTTGACAGCGTCTGCTGCTGCAGAGGCATCTCGGCAAGACCTTTGTTAAAACGTATTTCTCGTCTTTATTAATGAGATTTGGTTCAGGGAGATCGTGTGGGGGAATGAAAACTCTGCCTTGGAAGGCAGTTTGAAGAGCTGGCTGGGGCTCAGTGACAAGGTACTCGGCAGCTGTTGTCAGTTATTTGGGCTTCACTGGATGGTGGGTGTCGGGGGACAGAGCCACTGGGCGGGTGATCCCGCAGAGGGTGGCTAGCTAGAGACGAGCACTGAGGGGTTCACACCACCCCCCCACCCCATGAGCCACCCCGGGATCTCCATAGCATCCTAGCTGAAAACCTAGTCTTTGTGGCTGGAAAAGCTTGGATTTCAGTCCGAGCATGTGACCTTGGGCAAGCCTCAATTTCTCCATCTGTGAAATGAGGAAATCATCACAAGTTGTGGGGGGGAGTGAGTGGGGTCATCCATGCAAGAGTTCGGTGCACAGTGGCCTTGCTCAGGCCAGGCTGGGCTCCTTCAGCCCTGGGGTTCTGCTGAAGGCCGTGGTGCATCCATGCTGCCCTTCTGTCCTCTGAGGTTTGTTTTCCACAGCCTCCCCCCCACCCCCGCCACCCTTCTCCAAGGCTGATGAAACTTAACCCGTAGATTGTTCTGAGCAGCATTGCATAGAAGTGGACATACCTCCAATGTCCATCAACTTATGAATGGGAATTGCAAATAATATAATGTGATAATACATGGTGAAATCTATCTTGGGTTTGAGGGCATTGTTTCAACAGAACAGAAGTGTTGTTCCTATATGCCACCTGAGGAGCCCTCTCCCCCTGCTCCTGGCCCCCACCCTCCCTCCTTCTACCTCCTTTCTGTCTCTGGAACGTTCCCTGAGGTGCCCTGATGCACTTGGCGGTCGCTCTGCTGGTGAGGCCCACACTCGCTGGCTGAAAACCACGTCAGTGGTTTCAGCTGGGAAAACCATATTCAGCATTTGCTTCCAAGAGTGAGCGGCTTTAAGTAATCACATCTGAAGCCCCCTTTGATGGAAGGGGTTGACTGACAACTCATTCTGTCTCAGACACTGAGATTGATTGCCTGAGAAAGACCAGGAAATCACACAGGAAGGCCTGTTATGGGGCGACTGTCGAACTCAGTGACTGCATGGGCACACCGAGCAGGTGTCGACTGGGCTCACTGGGAAGCCTCGGATATGAAACGGCTGCACAGTGCAGCACGCACGTGCAAAGTGCAAAGATCTGGACTACATGATTCAGTGAGAAGACATAGATGGGAAATTACTGGAACTGAAATTTTATTGCAAAGTTGTTTATCTTTGTTATTACTTTCTGAATCCTTTTGTGCTTTTTGTTCACGGCAGTGGATAGAGGCACTCTTACTTACACTTTAAGCAGAGATTAGGAGGGAAAAATATTCCTCACGGCACCACAAAATACCAGAGTAACTCTCAGCCAGGCCTGTGATTTCTCTCATTTCAATGAAATATCTAGAAATTGAAATAACAATAATAAAAACTTTTTTTGTAGTCCTTTTGCACAGACAATTCATGTGATTTCCTTTTGATGCCAGTTAGCATTTCTTATTACAATAATAATGGTGAGAACATGGATCCCAGAAAGATGTGGCCTGGGACACCTTCACTTTGGTTTCCAGCTTGTAGTGCAGGGATCCTGGCCCACTTCTGAGAGACGACGGCCACTGGCCAGAACACTAAAGTGATGTGATGTTAATAACAGGGATGATTCATGTTTTACTTTTTCATAAAGCTGATTACTTTTCAGAATCATAGTCTACATCCTTGGATTATTTAAAATCTCATGCAATTTTTATTAAAAGGGAAACTAATTTTGTGAACTGAAAAAATATACACTTGAACATAGGCATACATAAAACATCCGGAGTTTTAAGTATTAACAAAGGTATGGGTTTCTTATATTCATTCTTCTTGCAGTTATTTCCTGCTGCAATCAGAGTAAGAAGAAATACATTTTCTTTTTTAATTCTCAGCATTGCTGTTCAGGTATAAGAGTTCAGAAGTGTTGTCAGTGAGGCCTGTGGACCAGCTTACCTAGGCAGGCACTCGGAAGCTCACTGGAAATGAAGATTCGTGGGGTGCCTGGCTGGGGCTCAGTAGGTACAGCACGTGACTCTTGATCTCAACATCACGTTGGATGTAGAGATTACTTAAAAATAGAATCTTTTTTTTAATGTTTGTTCACTTTTGAGAGAGAGAGAGAGACAGAGAGAGAGAGAGAGGGAGGGAGAGAGAGATAGTAAGAGTGAGCAGGGGTGGTGCAGAGGGAGAGGAAGACACAGAACCCAAAAGAGGCTCCAGGCCCTGAGCTGTCAGCACAGAGCCCAACATGGGGCTTGAACTCACAAATGGTGAGATCGTGATCCGAGCTGAAGTCAGAGACTGAACTGACTGAGCCACCCAGGCACCCCCAAAATGAAATCTTTTTAAAAACATAAGAAATGCACATTCTTAATCCCCTCCCTGGACCTGAATTTTGGGGACCAGCAACCTGTGTTAACCATGCTCGTCATCCTGGTGATTGATGAGGGCTTTAAAGACAGAGGCCACTTCCTTGTTAGGGTCACAATTAGATAGGGGGTAAAACATTGTTTGGGCTCAGATTGCCTGGGTTCAAAACCCAGATTCACCGCCTCTATCTCTTAGCTCTGTGACCACAGAGTAAACCTTAAAATGGGAGCATGTTTATAGTGAGGGTCGGGTGTGTGTGGGGGGAGCATTTTCAATTGCTCTTGAATTCTTCATTTAACCCAGAGGGCTCCCCTTCCCATTCTTCATTTAACCCAGAGGGCTCCCCTTCCCACCACCCCACCCAGCCAGACAGATCTGACGTACATTCCAGGCAAAGAAAACCACTGTTTTCACATGTCGGCAAATAACGTTCGGAAGCTGTTGGCCTAAGTGTAAATGAGAGATGTGGATGACTGTTCGCAGAGTGAGTTTACTGCCCCAGAAACTGGATCAAATCCTGAGCAAGGATGGAGGAATGGAAAGGTCTCAAAGTCAGGCAAGAGAGGGGAAGTGATGTGAGGTTTCTTGGGAATGAGGTTCAGGAGGCAGTTTGGGAACCAGATTATGGCAGATTGCGTATTCCACAAATGGCCATGATGATATTCCCTGTCCCACGTGTCCTTTAAAAAAATTTTTTTAACGTTTATTTAGTTTTGAGACAGAGAGAGACAGAGCATAAATGGTGGAGGGTCTGAGAGAGGGAGACACAGAATCTGAAACAGGCTCCAGGCTCTGAGCTGTCAGCACAGAGCCCAACGCGGGGCTGGAATTCATGGACTGTGAGATCATGACCTGAGCCGAAGTGGGCCGCTTAACCAACTGAGCCACCCAGGCGCCCCTTTGTCCATGTGTTCTTACCGAACTCTGCCCCTGCCTCACTGAAAGTCAGTCTTGGGGCTCCTGGGGGACTCGGTCGGTTAAGCGTCCAATTCTTGACTTCAGCTCACATCATGATGTCATGGTTAGTGGGTTTGAGCCCCGTGTCAGGCTCTGTGCTGATAACACAGAGCCTGCTTGGGATTCTCCCTCTCTCTCTCTCTCTTTCTCTCTCTCTCTCTCTTTCCCTTCCCTTCCCTTCGCTTCCCTTGCCTTCCCTTGCCTTCACTTCCCCTTCCCCTTCCCCTTCCCCTTCCCCTTCCCCTTCCCCTTCCCCCTTCCCCCTTCCCTTCCCTTCCCTTCCCTTCCCTTCCCTTCCCTTCCCTTCCCTTCCCTTCCCTTCCTTTCTCTTCCCTTCCCTCCCTCAAACTCTCTCTCAAAAATACATAAACTTGAGAGAGATGAGTGGGGGATGGGCAGAGAGACAGGGAGACACAGAATCCAAAGCAGGCTCCAGGCTCCCAGCTATCAACACAGAGCCTAACGCAGGGCTCAAACTCACAAACTGTGAGCTCATGACCTGAGCCAAAGTCAGATGCTCAACTGACTGAGCCACCCGGGTTGCCCCTAAAATAAGTAGACTTTAAAAGAAAAAAAAATAAAGTCAGTCTTATGTCCCTTCCTTTTGAAATTGGGTCGGCCTCTGTGACAGCCGGGTGGGGAATGTGGCAGAAGTGATGATGCATGGCTTCTGGGACTCGTTTGGAAAAGGTGTCCAAAAGGCAGTGTCTTCTTGTTTGTGTCTCTCACTGAACATACCCCTTTTGGGGCTCAGAGCTGCCACACCAGGGAGCATGAAGTCACTATGCTGGGGGAGGTGCATAGGAAAGGAGATGTTGCCGAAGCCCCAGCTGTCTCTGAGTCTCCCCAGTGCAGACTCCAGGCATGTGATGAAAGGTGACTCTCATGACAGCCGCCATCTGACTGCAGTCTTGCGAGAGACCCTGAGTGAGAACTGCCAGGCACAGCTGCTCCCGAGTCCCCTTCCCATGACTCCCTCTCCCCAAAACAGGGATAACAGGTTTTACTATATTTGAAGAGCTAAGTCTCAGTGTTCATTATTAGGGAGCAGTAGGAACTGTAGCACCAATAACTTGTTTCTCTGTGGTGGGAACTGCCTCTCAGCTGGGGTCAGGAGGTTGACCACTGGTCATCCAGCTGCAAGGTCACTCATCTGTGCCTGGGACTCTGCACAGACCTCCTTCCAGCCCACCTCCTGTAGACGCCGCCACGCTCCCGGGATGGAGGTAGCTGCTTGGCGATGCAGAGAACAGAAAGGCTTTGCCGCTGTCTGGGAGGAGACAAGGCGGCTCCAAGTCTCCTACTTGCCTGGGGGGGAGAGATTAGTCTGCTTCATGTGTGTCAGAGTCACAGGGCGGTGCTTGGTACACGGGGAGTGCTAAAAGTAGTGGCCGCAGTTACTTACTGGTTTTGTACAGCAGATGGGTGCGAGGACTGTGCCGGAACACAGATTGGACAAGCGCTGATGCGGCTGCTCATGAGGCTGAGCCCAGGGAGCTTCGAGGGGGTCACACGTCCCCCTGGTGCACCAGGGATGATCTTGATGATGGTGCTTGTGGTGGTGGATGGCGGGTGGTGTGATGTGACGTGATATGGGCTCAGAGTGAGCAGTCAAGAAAGAATTCTTGACACATTTTGAGTTGGAAAAGGTGGTTTTATCAAAGGCACAGGGACAGGACCCCTGGGCAGAAAGAGATGCACTGGGATTGTGAGGAGCTTTCAACTTGGGGGCAGGTAGAAATCAAGGCATTTTGCAAAATGACGGTGTTTGCATGTTGAAGAGGTCTTGCGGGATCCTGGAGGTCTGGCTTTTGTCAAACTAAGGTGGTTTTTTGCCTCTAGGAAAGCATTAAAGGTAATGATTTACGCATTATGCTTCATGGGGTCCTGAGTTCCTGTGCTCTGCCTGCCTCAAGGCGGTTGTGAGTTCTAAGGCAGTTTAATTTTACTTTCCTGTCTTTTGCCTTTGTTCTCCTTGTCAATGATGACGATGGCGGCTAAGCTTCCTCCTTGTCTGTCAGGCATCAGGTGCTCGGCGAAAGTCTAAACCACTCAGTTCTCACTGCAAGGCTGTGATGTAGGTCCTACTCTTGTTCCCGTGTTTCAGCCAGGGGGAGGAGGCACTGGGGGGGAGTCACATAACTGGCCCTGTCTTACACAGTCACCAGATGCCCTGGGCTCCTCATTGTTAACATCTCCAAGTAACATGTATTTCGAGGTCTGCACTGCATATATAATGTGACTTCATCTTCAAAGCAACCTTGTGAGGGAGTTGAGGAGACCTCCATTTTTTTCTAGTTTGAAGCTAACATCCAGAAAGTTAAGTGGCATCTTCACAGTGACACTGGACATGAGGCAGAATGGTGTCCGTGGGGGGAAGTGTCAGGCGTGCCGTTTGGAAAACAGTCCAGGTGTGTAAAGGAGAGGTCGCTTGAGATGCGGCTGAAGTGAGGGCCAGAAGCGTGGAGCTGGGACTTCATTCGGGATGAAAGGGGGAGCCACAGAATGCACCTGACGTGCGTTGTTGAGGTTTGTCCCTGGTGTGGAGGAGAGTTTGGAGTGGGAGAGGAGAGCTGATGTGATGGGGTCCCAGCAGGGGCAAGGTGCCGACCTGGCAGGTCACAGGGTCTGACGAAGGACATGCTGTTCTGGAGAAGGCAATGTCTTAGCAGCATCTCCGCTGTGGTGGAAGACACACAGAGGGGAGTAATTTTGAGCCACGCCTGAGGTGGAGAGGGTGGGTGGGCAGGAAACAAGGGAACGCCTCCACCTCCCATCTGCTCCAGAGTCACATGTGAAATGGCCTGACTTGCAGGGAACAGCCAACGGTGAATCACGTTTCACTTTTCTTGCAAAGAGACTGGTAGATTTCCCACTGTTTTTTCAGATAGCGCGATGGGATCTGTAAAGGGGACACACTCACAGATCCCGTTAGGACACGCGGCACCCTGTCAGGGGCGGAGAGTTGGAGGAATCTGGTGGGGTGCATGTTGGCTGTATTGGTGAGGAGGCCAGAAAGCCAGGATGGGACACTAGGCAGACTAGAAGCCACCTCTCTTCTTGCAGTGGAGAAAAGGGTAACAAAAGGTCCACGTGTGCTCCAGCGACAAATAGTAGCTGTCATATCGGTTGTAAAATTTTGACCGTTACGTACCCCAGATTCCTCGGTGGAGTGGAATGTGTGCTCTAGAGCCAGCCAGACCTGGTTCTCTCCCACCTAGTTGCCACGTGATCTTGGGAGGTTGCTGAGATTGTCACCAGAGTCAGGTAGGTGATGTTGGAAAGGTGGGAATCCGAACACTCAATACAGCCGTCTTCCTGAGTCCCATCTTGGTTGTCTACAAAACGGAGGTGGGAAGAACATCCGATGCATTCGGCACCTGTGTAGATGAAGTCAGTTCTCTTAGAGGCAAACCCACTCCATTACTGCCAGAAATGTTAGTAGTAAAGGGGAGGTACAAAGGAGAAATGCCGGAAACTTTCTCAAGTAGGAGGAGGGGCTGTACTCCAAATTCTTGCACATCAACTTCAGGGCTGATGTTAGATACAAGCAGCCGGCCACAAAGCTCCTGCAGAACATGACTTCCTGGAAAAAATAGCCCAGTGCCGCTTAGGAAGAGACACATTTCGGGCTTCTGCCAAGTTACTCACATTTCAGACAGTTCGTATTTGAATGCAGAATGGGTTTTGAACAAATTCCTTTCTTTTACCCTGACTACTTGCAGTGAGCTTGGGGTTGAACTCTGCCCCTTTGAAGAAAATAAGGCACTGAACCATAAACTATTATTTTTTGACACTAATTTCCCCAGACTATTTTTCTAGGGTAGTGATCTCAGTTTAACATACATTGATGAGTTTTAAGTGTTTTTTCTTCTCAGAACACATTTATGGGGATGAGCAGGACATAGAAAACAAGAATTCAGATTCTCGGAATTTTGAGTCACGGTGTTTGGGACAGAGTAACCAATATGTGTGTGAGCACGTGCGCGTGTGCACACACACACACACACACACACACACACACACACACACACGCCAGTCTTTACCTGCACATCTGCCTTCTCCCAGGAGGAGGAGGGGAAAGGAAGCTCCTCTGTTGCTCGGGCCCTTTTGTTGATTTATCATTTATTATTTTTTTTTTTTTTTTTTTTTTTTTTTTTTTTTTTTTTTTTTTTTTTTTTTTTTTTTTTTTTTTTTTTTTTTTTTTTTTTTCAACGTTTTTTATTTATTTTTGGGACAGAGAGAGACAGAGCATGAACAGGGGAGGGGCAGAGAGAGAGGGAGACACAGAATCGGAAACAGGCTCCAGGCTCCGAGCCATCAGCCCAGAGCCTGACGCGGGGCTCGAACTCACGGACCGCGAGATCGTGACCTGGCTGAAGTCGGACGCTTAACCGACTGCGCCACCCAGGCGCCCCTATCATTTATTATTTTTTAAAATGACTAAAAATGTAATTGGCCTCATCACTCTGTTTTGGTGTGGGCTTAACCAAGGTCCTCAACCCCTGGGGAAAAGTCCTCCAGATGCCATGGGTTTTGTGTTTTTCGTTTTTTTTTTTCTGTTTTTTGTCCAGTTCTCACCTCAGGCACGGGCTTTTATTCATCGGCATGCCTTTGCAAAAGAGTGTTGTCCCTCCATCCCTCCAAAAAAGACATTTTCCTTATCAGAAATTTTAGAGATTTCCGGTTCCATTTAGTACTGAGAATGAGTAGCAGTGATGATGGCAGTAACGTCGTAGCGATGGACTCATGTGCTGAAAAATGTGACACGTGTCAGGTTTCTTTTATTTACCATAATCTGCCCAGTTCTGTTAGAAAGCCTTTTGTGGGTTTGAGGTGAGTGAGGCTAACTGCCCCCTTCCCTTACCATGGGGCAGGGTGGGGGATGTGGACACAGTGACTTGTTTCCTGCTGGGCACGTGACTCCCAACTGGCTATGTGACCAGACCAGGAGTCTTTCTGTGACGTCATTGGGGAGGGTAGTGACCAGGTCTCCTCCTTGGAGGTCAGAACCATAAGATTCATGCCGTGCCCCATCCCATGTCATGGGGAGAGACAGTCTTCCTGCAAACTTCCAACAGACAGGAACCAGTATGGAGGTTCTGAAGGAGCAGACCTTGGGCGTGAGACCATCTCAGTAGTGCTGGTGTGGGGTGAGGCTGATCTTTAACCAGAAATAAAAGGAGAGAGCTTGAAAAACATGAGATAAAGCCAGGAAACAGTTGTTACTTCCAAAGAGGAAGTGTTTTCTGCGGACTCCTGTTGTAAAATGAGGACCGGGCAGAGTAGCAAGGGGTGGATGGATCATCAGAGAAGAGATGAATGGATTTCAGCGTTATCCCAGCAGCTTGGATGTTTCAGAAAAGGAGTTGAAAGGGTGGGAAAGAACAGGCCAGTGAGAAGCCTATGGAAGGCGGAGAAATGGCCCCCAAAGATGTCCACTGTAACCCGTTGGGCCTGTGGATGTGTCCTCTGCTGTGGCCCAAGGAGCACCGAGGATGGATTAAATAAGGGCCTGGGGATGGGAAGCCCTCCTGGACTGTCTGGACAGGCGCACCATTGCCTCACGGACCCTTAAACGTGGAAGAAGGAGGCACAAGAGAGGTGGGAGAGATGAGGCCAAAGGGAAAGAGGGGGTGAGAGGGGCAAGAAGGACTCAGTGCACCTTGAAGATGCAGGAAGGGTGCGGAGTCGTGGAATACAGGGGACCCTGCAGCCAGGACGGGCCTCAGCGGCCAGCCGGCCAGAGGTGCACTGTGCCCACAGAGTGATGGAACAGGAGAGGCCCCACCCCACAGGGCCCCCGGGGGGGTGGGGCGCAACCTGCCCGTACTTGGTGTCAGCCACTTCTGACCTCCAGAATCCACTGAGGTCGTCTAAGTCACCATTTGTGATAACTTGTTGCAGTAGCAACAGAAAATTAGTGTAGAAAAAGACCCACATGCTATCCAATCAGGACAGAGGCGGTGCCCGGCAGACTGGCTCAGTGCGCGCCAGCCGCATGGGGACCTGGCCTCCCAGAGGCTCTGCTCCTGGCCTTTCATGTAGAGGGAAAGTGCCCGTGCCTCCTGGGGCCTGTGCTTGTTGGTTAAGATTGTTCTTGTATGGCAGTTAGCAGAGCACCTACCCGACTCCGTGCTCAGTAACTGCTTGATTGATGCAGATGAACACAGGAGAGGGAGAGACATCCCCATACATACTTTGAGATTCTCCTTCCTTTCTTAAGTAGACCAACTAGGTCACAAAGAAATGCAGCCTGAATAGATGTTGTGAGTTTTCTAACTCACTGTTACAATAACAATGATTTTTCTGATTGAAATACAATTTGAGGCGCCTCACAGTGTTCCAGTGATCGCTTTGTCTCACCGTTACCGATGCTGTTAATAACTCATGAGGGATGCTTGTCATCCACTCCGATGAGCCCTGGGTCATCCACATACAGCAGTACAGCAGGAGCATCTAGGGGAGTGATGTGGCTTCAGGGACCCCTCCTCTGAGCCCATCCAGGGTGTGGGTGTCCTTGATGACACCCTTGTGAGTTTCAGTTTGACCCCTAAACTGCCCCCTCCCTCCTGTCTTGTGGCCTCTGATAATTCTCAGGCATCTCAGACCTATCTGCAAGTTTTGTTTGACCTGACACCGCCTCCCTTCTGAAGGGCGGGGTCAGCCCCAAGGTCAGTGAGCTGGAGGTGAGCAGGGTGGCAGGGTGGCGGTGGGTGTGTTGTGGGTGTCGTTAGAATGAAAACCACAGGCCCCAAATAGTGTCACTTCGCTGAAGTTCCCAAACTGGGGCTTAAGGCCTAATCCAACTGCATTTCAGCCCCCCTCAGAGACGTAGTCTGAACCAGCCAGGAATGTTCCATCAGTGCCAGTGCCTCTGCCACAGGGGCCTCTCCACCCAAAGAAAGAAGACGTCTCCTGGATCCAGGGACCCCTTGCTTTCCCCCTGGACAGCAGCCTCTCTGCAACAGCCCTTCACTGTTGCTAGTAACTTTCTTACCCGGCTCTCCTTCTAGATGGACCTTCCTTTCTGTCCAGCTTCTTGGAGCCCCTTCTGCTTGCTGCTTGGGGTGCTACCCAATTCATGAGTCCTAAAGCCAATCATATATTTAAAATCTGCTCAGTTGCATTTTTGTTGTCTGGCAGTCTGTGCAAGAAGGCTCAGCCGGTGTCTTTCTGAGGCTTAGGCCCCTTCAGGCATGGCCACCGAAGACCCTGAGGGACCTTTCTCGGGATGGAGGGTCTCTGAGTTTGGAACTTATCCTGAGACAAGATTTGAGTGATGTTACTGCTCCTAAGGGAGCAGGGCAGGATGGGGGCCTATAAAGGGTGTGCGGCTCCTCTGAGAGACGGTGGGGACAGTGTGGGGACAGTGTAGGAAACGCCTCAGCGTTGCCTAGTGGGGGCAGAGGACTGGGGCATGGGCGTGCAGTGAGCCCACCCTCCATGGTTGATGCTGGGGCAGAGATGCCTTGCAGGCAGCAGCCTTGGCAGGAGGGGGTGTGGGTGGGGCACCCTGTGGGCTGCTCCTGCCTCGCTTCCCGGCCTCCCTGCCACTTGGGGACCAGAAGTCCTGACCGTAGTGTTGATAGTGGAATGTCTGAGCCCCCTAAGGGGAGCCCTGGAGGAGGAGTATGAGAGTGTCCTATAAAAGCTGACCGCTTGGGAGAGCACGGGAGGGAAGAAGAGGGCTCTGTCTGTGAGCTGGCCGCAGCCCTCAGACCAGCCAGGAGCCTCTGTGGGAGCAGCCAGTGGGATCAAGCCCGAGGAGCCTACCCTCTGTTCAGCCCAAGCATTGGAGCTTCAGGCCCAGACACTGGCAAGGGCAAGACTCTCCCCTCACCGCCTCACCTCTGTCAGGAGCCGAGCCTCCCCAAAGAGGCTGATGGAAGAGAGCAGGTCTCTACATCCTCTTGGGGGCCATGGCAGCCCTTTGTGGCTTCTCCAAGTGGATTCCTAGGCCACCAGCATGGTTAGGGGGGACCCAAGACGGACAGAAGTCCAGCAGTGACAGGACATGGTAGACGGGCACACGGGAAGAAGCCCTTTTGAGACTCAGAAATGCCTGGGTGTTTTGGGGGGTTTTGACTCAGTCACTAAGGCCACTGGAGGGGTGTCTATGCACCATCATGTGAACATGAAGGAACAACAGGGAAACCCAAACTGATGCACAGCCTGAAAGTAACACACAGGCCTCTGTTCCTCCAAATTTCTGTGGCATGAATGACCAAGGCCGAGGAATGTTCCAGAATAGAAGGTAAATAAAGAGATGTGACCACAGAATACAGTTAGTGACCTTGGAATGCATTCTGTGCAGGAACAAAGTTTAATAAGGACATTTTGGGGACAGTTGATGACATTGGAATATGACCCATGGTTTAGATTACGGTGTTGTACTGGTGTTCAATTTCCTGAGGCTGGTCACTGACTTGTGAATATGTGAGAGGATGGTTTTGTCCTCAGGGTGTAGACCCTGAGCAGAACCGACAAAGGGGCACGGTATGTGCAACCGACTTGGAAATGATTTAGAAATACAGTAAAACCTTGGATTGTGAGTAATCTGCTCCGCGAGTGTTCCACGAGACGAGCAAACATTTCTAATAAACTTTAACTTGATGAAGGAGCGATGTCTTGCAGTATGAGTCGTACGTGACTCCGAATGTCATGTGGTCACAACTGAGCCAGTGGTTCTTGAAATTTGCTTTGATACATGAGTGTTTTGGATTACAAACATGTTTCTGGAATGAGGTATGCTCGAAAACCAAGGTTTTACTTTATGTACAAGTCACGCGCATACGTCTGTACATAGGTAAATCCTGGCCAAGTGAAGTATTAGTGAAACGGGCTAAAAGGTATATGGGGGTTCCTTTACTATTCTCGCAGTCTTTTGTGGCTTTGACAGTGATTGCAAGATAAAAGGAAAAGGAAGTTAGTGACCAGTTAGTGAGGCTCGGGAACACTCACACACAGTGTCCCCTGCATCCCATGGGAGACCAGATCCCCCACCCCTCCTGCCCAGTCTGCTGCCCCACCCCCACCTGGCAGAGTGCTTAGATTGTCCACGAAGCCCAGTCTCCAACACCCGCCTTGCGCTCCACCCCCTTGGGACTCATGCTTGGAACCATGCACAGGCGTTTGTTTCCTCTTCATTCACATGGCCTTGTTTTCCGCTAGCTGTGCCAACGCCGACCCTTGGTGCACCCCCAGGGTCCCCAGACAGATCAGGAGTGTCCCGCCCTGCCCTCTTTTAAGCCATATTTTCCCAGCCGTATTGTCCAGATCTGGTCTGTCCAGCCCTATGGCATGATGCATGGCACAACTTCATTTTCTGGGTCGAATGAGCGGGCCAGGCAGGGGGAGGGTGGTGTGCTCCCAGACCCTTGGGAAGATGTTCTGAGGGAGGAGAGGGCCACCTGGCTGCTGTGGGGGGGCAGGTGGGTAGGCGTGGGCCAGGCGTTCACCCAGGGATTGTGGTGCTGCCGGCAGGCCCGTGTCAGAAATGACAGGAGGTAGAACCATACCTGAGCAAAGCGTCCTGTCCGTTGTGACCGCATCATGCTGGAAACTTCCTTTCTTAGTGTCCCTTTGAGGCTGCGGTCAGGGAGGGGCTGGGTCCCATTGGAAGCTGGGTTTGTGTGGGGTCGGGAGACCGCAGCCCCCAGGAAGGGGAAAGGGGGTGATGGGGGAATGGAGGGAAGGGGGAAGGGGGTGCTTCAGGAGGTCTATAGGAGGTGAAAGGCAGCTAGAGACACAGAAAATAAAAGCAGAATGAAGACTCTTAGGGATCCATAAACAAGCTGATGGGGCCCGCCCCTTGGGGTCCTCTCCAAGGCCCACCAGTGGGGAGCTTCTCAGGCTGCAGGGAAGGTCTTTGTGGCGAAGGTCTGGTAGGTGCTGCACTTAAGTGGATTGATGTACAAGTATCTCAAAGCACTAGGGGAGGGCGAGCAGGGTATGGCCACTCTATACTAGGGTTTTGGATTTGTACTTTTCCTTTCGATTTGTGAAGTCAGGTCTTTTGTTCATGTCGGATAATGCTTTGCTCTGGCGGGGGGGCAACTCGGGGTCCTCTCCTTGCAGGGGGTTCACAGCCTCTTCCATCTCATTCACTGGCTTTGGGCAAATCGATAATGAGCCCAGCCACCGTCTATAGAATCAAATCAATCCTGTTAGTGTGTCTCGGTGGCCCACACTCCCTTTTGTGGCCCCAGTGGACTCTGGGCAATCTTAGTCCTTGATCTGTTCTGCAAATATTGTTGAGCTGCTTTTTAAGAGCCAGGCATGGGGCGCCTGGGTGGCTTGGTCGGTTAAGCGTCTGACTTCAGCTCAGGTCATGATCTCACAGCCCGTGAGTTTGAGCCCCGCGTCGGGCTCTGTGCTGACCGCTCAGAGCCTGGAGCCTGTTTCGGATTCCGTGTCTCCCTCTCTCTCTGCCCCTCCCCTGTTCATGCTCTGTCTCTCTCTGTCTCAAAAATAAATAAACGTTTAAAAAAATTAAAAAAAAAAAAAAAAAAAAGAACCAGGCAGTCGGTCTGGAGCTACAAATATAACGGCAGCCCACGGGGGCCCCTGTTCTAGGTCCGAGATGACAGGAGACCAGTAAGCAGAATCCTGAGGTCCATCCAGCAGGATTCATGCTGTAAAAATAAAGAAGCCTAGGGTTCGAGAGAGGAGCTCTAGATTAGGTCAGAAACATCTTCCTGGAAGGGCGTGGGTGAGCAGAGCCCAGAAGGAAGTAGGGACCATCCCTGTGTCCTGCGAGCTCCTGGCAGATGGCAGGGCACAGCCATGATTGTGAGGTATCTGGGGAGGAGTGGAGGGCCATGGGGAGATGGGGCAGGAGTGGCAGGGACAGGCCTGGATGTTGGAGGCAGCAGGAAGAGCACCGCCTGGCAACATGGGCAGGGGCTTAGCTGTAGCCACACTGATGTGAGAAGCGGGTTTTGGGGCTAGGAGAGTGATACGTAGCACAGTCATCCAGGGGGTCAGATTAACTCCCACTGACTTCAGCTTCTATGTTACCCCTCCCGAGGGAGCTGTGGCCCGAGTGTCTATGCCCTGCATCTGTGCTTCTGATTGGACGCTGCATGAGGACCAGCAGGACATAACGCTGAAAGAGGCCATGCTTCTCAACCAGAGGTGATTCTGTCCCCTGGCTGACAGTGGACAATGTCTGGGGACATTTGTGGTTGTCACCACTGTGTGTGTGCTCACACGTACCTGCACGTGTGTGTATGTGTGCTTGTGTGTGCACGTGTGTGCACTCCTGGCATCTACTGGGTACAGGCCAAGGATGTTTCAAACATCCCTCAGTGTCTAGATCAGATGTCCCAAACAGGCTCTTCTGGCCCCAGATGACCCCACTGCCGACTCTAGACCCCAGCTACACATGGCATGTTCTTTGCTTCATTTAATCCTTATAGGAATCCTATTAAGAATGTGATTCCCTTTTTATAATTGGGGAAACTGACATTGGGGATGGTGAGCCATTTCCCAAGTGACACAGCTGGTTAGAGGTGGAGCTGGTTTTCGAACCTGGGTCTGACCCTGCAGGTTGTGTTTTAGTCGATGAAGGACGTTGTGCGGGGACCAGGCAGGTAAGGGGCACTCAGCAGGTGCCTGGAGGGTGAAGAAACCTCTTTATTTTGACTTGAAAGTTCTCTGGGTTCTGCTGCCAGTTTGCTTTTGCCCCAGACATTCCCTGGTCACCCCCTTGATTTGTTCACTCCCTCGGAAATCATCCAGAACATTCACACCACTGCCCAGCACTCATCGGACACTGCCAAGCAGGGAGTTAATGACATCTTGATGTTGGAGTCAAGGAGAACTAGATTGGGCAGCCAAGTCTTACAATCTGTACATGGGAATGAGGGGTTATATTACCAGTGCCGCCCGCCCTGAGTCTTGGATTTGTAAACTGTGCTGACGAGTGCCCGTCAGCCTCAGGTCCCTTTCTTAGGAGGCCCCAACCCCTTAGGGAGGTTCCTGGACCCACTACACGGCAGGGCAGGGGGCCTGATTACCCACCACAGCGAGAGGATGGTGGGGCATCTGATTCAATTGCTGTTCCTGTGGATCCACTGTGACAGATGTCTGTGGTGGGCCTGTGTGCATGCTTGGCCTGGGGACTTCCTCAGCGTCTTGACGGCCATCCCAGGGGATGCCTCAGCAGGGGCATTGAAGGACCCAAATGTGAGATCCATGAGCATGGTTTGTAATCACACCCCCTCCCTGCCCCTCTCGCCGGCTGCCCCAGGGGCTCCTGTTCGTATCATCCCCTCAGCTGTGATTCCTTGGGCCTACAGGTTTTGAACCAGCCTGAGCCAGAGCAGTGGGTAGGTGGGCTCTGAATGGCATCAACTTACCAGAGACCTGCTTCTTTTATTTATATTTTTAAAGTTTACTTATTTGGGGGGAGGGGGGAGAGAGAAAGAGAGAGAGAGAGAGAGAGAGAGAGAGAGAGAGAGAGAGAGAGAGAGAGAGAGAGACAGTGAGAGCGGGAAGGGCAGAGAGAGAGAGAGTCCCAAGCAGGCTCTGAGCTGTGAGCAGAGCGCCTGATGTGGGGCTCGAACCCAGATAATGACCTAAGCTGAAATCAAGAGTCGCTGGCTTAATGGACTGAGCCACCCAGATGCCCCAGGAGCCCTGCGTCTCAGTGTCTCTCACCCACTTCCCTAACCCTCGGGGCCATTGGTGGATGGGTTGATGGGGACGGTGGGGACAAGACAGCATTCATTAGGAGTATACAGATGGCTCATGGGGACCCCTGCTAGTTTTTCAAGTTCAGCTTTCTCACTGAGCTGGGCAGGCCCTGCTCCAGGCATGGGAGCTATTCATTTAAATGAATCCTACAAGGCCTGCCCTCCGTGAGCATGTGGTCTGTTAAAAAAGCCCCATGTACAGTAAGTACATCAGTGCAGGGCCCCCTGGCTCTTGTCACTGCCCTGCTCACCTGCCCACCTTCCATGGCTACTCTTGGCTGTTCCCGTCCCCTCTCTTGCCCTCAGCTGAATATTGCTGGCAGGTCTGGCCTCCAGGCACCTGACCTCCAGAGCCCTTTCTGCACCCACCACCCATCCTTTTCCCTGGTGCCTCCATGCCCTGCCCTCTGGGTAGAGGCCTCTGGATGTGCTCCTCAGCCTGGCTGTGAGCTGGCTGTGGGTGGACCCTTCTGTGCTGCAGGCCTGGTGCTGTGTGCTGAGGGGCAGAGGAAGGCCTGGCGTGGTGTGCGGGGCAAGTGCAGGGTGTGGAGGG
Organism: Panthera onca; assembly: GCF_046562875.1. Lineage (NCBI taxonomy): Eukaryota > Metazoa > Chordata > Mammalia > Carnivora > Felidae > Panthera > Panthera onca. The sequence continues at coordinate 417,294 of NW_027675869.1, forward strand.
AAACCATGGGTCTGTGTGCAGCAGCCTTTCCTGCAGAAGGCACTGATCCCGGGTATCTGGGCATTGGCCTCACCCACATCAGAGGCTCAGGGTCAAGACTTTGTTGCCATGAGTCTGGGGTGCACGTGGGCAGGTTACAGTGTCAAGAGCCAAGTGTGGACCCCAAGGCTCATTGTTGGGATTTTCAGCCACTCATCATAAACTCGTCCTCCTGCCTAAGGGGAGAAACCCTCCCAAACTCAGGATCCTTCTGGAAACCACCAGGGCCTCGGACAAAAGGATAATGAAGATTTTCTGCAGCGACAAAAATGAAACCTGGAACTAATGTGTTTTTACAACGTCCAGTGTCGTCTCCCCGACCCACAATCGCGTTGCCCCAGCACATCCTGCCTCCTGCCCCCACCTGCTGCTTGGACTTGGAGGATAAATGAGCTGGGGTGTCCCTGAGAGCTGGCCTGCTGGGCACGTGGAGTCGGGGGCACTTGGGGCGGGTGTGGTGCAGAGCCGCATTTTAATAAGTGTTTGATAGTTGCTACCTGCACAGTGACTAATTGCGTGCACCCGTCAGGAGGGCAGACCCCCTGCGTGGCGCTCCATTAACAAATTAGTCTTCAGTCCTGAGGGCAGGACTCCCTGCCCTTGCTGTGATTCTGGAAGCTCAGTGGGGCACAGCCTCACCTTCAGAGTGACAGCTTCCTTGTGCCACCAGCAGGCTGTGTGGAAGGTTTTACCTCTCACCCTTCCCGTGGCTGGGTCGGAAGGGCCGCCCTGGAAGGGGTGTCGACCTCTGTGCCCTCCTTATCCCCCTCATCTGCTTCAGCCCTTGCCCTCACCCCTGCTGAAGAGCCCTGCCACAGCCACCTCTTTGTTACCTGGAGGTCTCTGTAGTCAAACACCATTTCCTTAAATAGGGCAACTTGATTCCAACAGATTCTGTCCCTGGAGCGGGAAGGCCGGGACCGGCTTAGCCAGAGTGGCAGGTGCGTTATGTGATGTGGGGTCAGAGGGCACCCTCCAGTGACGCTGAAATCTTCCCTTTTCCTTGCTCAGTCTCTCTGGGAGACTCACCTGCTTCCCTTCCTACGTGCCCAAGCACAGCCCAGGGGAAAAATAAAACCTCTTTCTTGCCATTGCCAAGAATTCTTATTGCCAAGAAAGTCCATGCGTTCATTGTAAACTGCTGTTTTTGTAGAGGACAAAAATCAGGGTTAAGCCTGGACAGCAGCCTCCAATGAAAAATATACCAGGAAAGATGTGAGGGTTTGGTGAAAGGAATCACACACACAGGATCACAGGAAAGGTTTAACAACTAGATTTTGTCTGACAAAGGCTGGCGACTTTCCCTCCCTCCCTCCCTCCTTCTCCACCCCAACTAGTTCCCTGTTATCTTTAAGAAACATCTCCTTTCCTTCCCCATCTTGCTCATGGTTCTTGGTTGCAAACAACAGACCCCGCTCTAGCTCGTGGCTCGTTTCAATGTGGACAGAGCCCGTTGAAGGACCCTGGTGAGCTCACAGAATCCCCTGGGACATTCTGAGTCTTGCGATCACAGGTCATGCACACAGGAGCCCAGCCAGGCCTGGCGATGCCCCCTGCCCCAGCTACTGTGGGCCATGCTACTGCCATGGATGGGGCTAGGTCACACGTCCTGCAGCTAGGACAGATGCATGGCCCCGCAAATTCAGCATGAGGTGAGGACCCAAGACCGAGGCTGAGGAGCAGGGCAGAGCCATGGACTGAGAAGGGGCTCAGGCAGCCACTGGTCTGTCTCATGGTCATAAGTGGAGACCTGCAGTGTGCCACAGGGTGGGAGCACCGGGGGCAGGGGTAGGTGTGGTCTCGTGGGAAAGATGGGCCAAACCAGGGGAACAGAAACATCACAGTAATTTTGCTGGAAGGGAAAAAATTGGAGGTAGTGATGGGCCTTCCCCAGATGGGGTCCAGGGCGCCTCCCTGTGGTGGTGCCAGCTAAGCTCACCTGTGGCTGCTCCTGCCATCTGGGCACAGCCAAGTGTGCCGGCTCTGATATCCGCATTGCCAGGATCAAGGCCCGTGTGCCTAGCTCAAGCTCATGGCGGTCCTTGGATAAAGTTGGTAGGTACATGGGGTGGTTTGGGGTCAAGGGGAAGCATTTGGGCCCTGGAATCTTCGAAGCAGCTTAACTTGGGTAAACTGACCTCTCTTACCCTTGGCTTTCTTCTCAGGAGGTAGGATTGATGAAGGTGCCTGTCCCATAGGGTTGGAGGTAATGCTTGTCAGGTGTGGAGGACACAGTCTAGCTCACAGCAAGTGCTCAGTTAATGCTTGGCTGTTAGGGTGGCATCACCTTGCTCATTAGCAATCAACTGATGAATCAATCGCTAAACCATAAAGCCAGACTGTTCCTTAGTGCTTTGCCGGTGCATAGGCACAGGGGGGAATAGTGTTTGGGATTTTCTTTTAAGAATCTCTGTTCTACCATATTTTCATACCTCAGTGTTCTTCCTTAACTACATTATCTACTAGTTGTTGGGTATTTATTCTAGGCGCCTTCCCCAGAATGCCATACTTAATCCTTAGTGTGTGTGTGTGTGTGTGTGTGTGTGTGTGTGTGTGTGTGTGTGTGTGTGTGTGTGTGAAAATCAAGTGTCATAGACTTTAAGTATGTCGCCGAGTGTTGTAGCTTCTGTGAGGAATAGCTGGGATTTGAACCCAAATCTGGCTGACCTCCAGTTGTGTCTTATGACCAGTGCCGGGTTGCAGAGCAGCGCTGAGGTGCGGGAGCTGGAGGCCTGTGCTCTGTGTCCATCTCCTCGTGAGCCAGAGTCCTCACACACACAGCAGGTGTGTCCCGAGGAGAGCCCAGCAGCACCCATTTTTGCCGTCAGACAAAGAATGTGCCTGGTGTTTCCCCCAGAACTTTCTTGGGAAATTGTGCCTAAAGAAGGCAGTTCCTTGTAAATTCAGCCGCCACCGAAAGCAGAGAGGACTCGGTTTTCCAGAATGGCAGAACCACCGCCGATCCATTTTTATTTGCTTCTTGTTCTTTTGCATTTTCTTCTATCCCCATAGTGCTTTCTCCCCCATGTGGTAAGATTTTCATCTGACTGTCTATTTAACATACCGATGCTTCTCGCAGAAACTGACGTCCATTGTTCCTTGGAGTGGGGATTCATTAGTCTTTGCCAGAGAGGGGCTGTGGATTCGGTGCCTCCTTTGTAGGTTTGAGATTAATTCCTGCTGTGGTCATGTTCATTGGGATAATTTTATCAAGATTTTCTTTCTGTTGCTTTTATTACTTGCTTTCTTGGTTACTTTATTAAATTCTAAAATGTCTTATTAAAATCACTTCTTTTCTCATGACAAAAGTATAACTTTTAAACTTGGCTTGAAAAAATTTGCAAACCAGGTGCTTCTTGCCCCTCCCCCCTGCCCCTGGGGGGTGGGACAGGGCCTGCTGGGGACATGGGCCAGGGAAGGCTCTCACCTGTTCGCTCTAAACGTTTGTGAATGGTTTTTACTATTGATACTCATCACAGACTATTTCACTGAATTGCTTTAAGCAGTGAAAAAAGACTTCTGGACGTGGTAATGTTAATTTTTAAATTGTCTTATAAATTTATGTTAAAAGCAGTTGGCAGATATAGAAATGTAACAAGTCTTTTGAGAAATACACTTCGAGGACTCCACCTTTAAAAAATTGACAGATGGCAATCCCTCCAGTGAGAATAATGTGGCTATCAAAGTTGCACAGAATTCAGGAATATGCTTTAATGGAGATTTTTAAGGCCACTTGGCCTAACTGCAGTTTACAGCCCAAGTGACAATCTGTCTGGGTTCTGTTGGAGTATCCAAAGGTGCAGAGATAGATAAGCTGTACTCACACTGTGGAGCAAGACTTAATGCCAGCAAATGACTTCCATGTCGGCCATCACCGGAAACCATCTATCTAGAAGGACAATTTATGAAAACCCGGCCTTTTGTGACTTACATGTTGCCTGGTCATTTGAAAAAGGACTGTCAGGGCAGGACTTATTTGGTGCCCACCATGAGTTAGTTTCTCACCTGGACAGGTGTCTGCCTCTTGCAGGTGGGCAGGTAAGTTGGCTTGCTGGCCTTGGGAGGCAGGGCACCTATGGGTGGAAACCAATTGGTGTGGAGAGCAATGCCTGGTGGTGGAGGAACATTCCTGTGTTCACAGGCCTCCCCACTCCCCCTCTCCAGGGCTCTGTGCCTCTCCTGGTCCCAAATAGGAGTGCTTTCTTGAAGCTACAATAGTCAGAACACCCCACGTCCTCTGCCTCGTTCCCACCCCCGGATCCCCCACTCATATGTCACATGTGTTTCTTAGACACGGATCTAAAATTAATGCTCTCGAGCTCGGTTCCTCGGGGAAAAGTGGGATAATCAGCAAATGTCAAAATGTTTTCTCCAAATTTCTAAATGAATGGAAAATAAAACAACGTAATTCCCCCTCCCTCAGGAATTACCTGGCCACCGTTTTGCCAGAGATTTGACAAGGCTATCTTCTGTTCCCCTGAGTGAATCCAGTTGGGAATATTTAATGCTTTAGATCTCTGAGCTCTGAGGAGAGGCACTGCCCCTTTGGAAAGAGGGGGTCCTGAGCACAAGGGTTCTAGGGCGGTGTCTTTGGGTTCCAGGCAGCTTTCTGAGCCATGCAGTCTGTGAGGCACCTGGCCACTCACCCAGAAACGGGCTCCTTCTGTGGGTAGTGCCGGTTAACCTCCAGAATCTATTGTAACTGGAAATCTTTATTGGAATTACCCAAGCCATTACCCGCTCACTGTATTAGCTCTGCCCTCGAACACTCTTGACTGCGTCTCATGGGGTTGGAGTGCTTAGTCAGTTGGAACTCAAGCCTCCCGATCTTAATTAGAGATGTGCCAAAGTACCTGAATTTAATGGAGAAGGTTGGAAGACAGATCTCTCTCCACCCCTCTTGCACTGAATGACTTCATTACTGAGTACCGTCCACAGCCATGCAGAAATTAAATACGCTCTGCAGAGAAGCAGAGGTTGACGTGCAACCGCTTCTGCGTGGCACGTTCTGTGTGCAGCTCTGCGCTCTTTGCAAAACGGGGAGAGCCGAGATGTCAGCATTTTGCCCTGCTGTCCCCCGGCCATGCTCCGCCCAGCAGCCTGTCCTCGGACACCCGCGAGGGGCTGATGCCCCTGATACCCTGAGGTGCGGTGAATGCATTATTCATGCACTCGCTCCCATCCGCAGATAATTCAATATTCTGCTCTCAACAATCTTTTCCAGTGTTATCTGTATTCGTCCTCTCGTTTTGTAAAGAAGGCTGCTACGTAATTGTTAAATATCTCTCCTGCTCCCTGAATAAATTGGAGATACAGAAAAATAATAGGGGTATGATTGCACCGTGTTCATTGGGTCGCGTCTGCCCTGAGTCAGTGGTGCGGTCACGGCAGATGGAAGTGCGGCCTTGTAGGGACTGCAGAGCAGGGCCCAAGTCACAGCTCTTTCTCCCCCTGGAAGATTTCCTCCGACATCTGTCCTTCTTAACTCAAACACGGCACCCTGCCCTGGCGACACCAGCTCTTACCAGCGGTGGCTTCTTTTCCACCAAAAACCAGGTGGTGGTCCTGGTCCATTCACGTGGAAACTCTGCCAGCCTCATTCTCTTATGTAAGCTAAACATTTCTGTCAGAGGCAGGAACAGTGTAACTATTACACCCGTCTGCTTTGCAAAGCCAATTCACAGGTTCAGATTTCCCCAGTCTAAGCAAGGGCTTGTGAGCACAGTAAATACAGCTGGAGGGAACTGTTTGTGTAACACTTGCTTGGAAGGAATAAATAGCACTGGGTTCCGCCAAGAAAGGTAAAGAGCTCCCAGGCTTCCACAGAGGAGAGAGGAGCCAGGAAAATGGTGACTCTTTCCTGGAAAATTCACTGGAAAAGAAGGAGTCGCTTTCACTTTGACGCTGAAAGAAAACATTCAGGGAGAGCGGCCGATGCTGGGGTGCTGGGCTTGACCACTTTTCCTCTGGAAGCCAGGTGCAGGCTGAACTTGAGGGCTGGGCAGGCGTCTGAGCACGGGGCTCCCAGCGGGCAAGAAGCTGGTGCTTCCGGAGCTCAGAGCCACTGGTCCGGGTGTGTGGGTGGGGTGGGTGGCCCAGGGCCGGGTGGCGGGTCAAGGGTGTCGGCTCATGGGGTGTCCTGACCACCCGTTCCTCTGGGCCCCTCTCCGGTCAAGGTGAGGTGCTGGGCTAGTGCTTGCCATCAGCCCTGGGTGGCTGCAGGTAAGTTTAGGACACCACACTTCTCATCCTGAGAGCTCCGTGTGAGGCCACTCAGCCACAGGTATTTATAAGCACGTGTGTCTCTCAGGTAAGTACCTGTGGAAGTCAGCTCTACCTTAGTTCTGGTTTTCCAGTCACATGCAGTTGGCTGTATGCTCAGGATCCTGCCCTTCCCCTTGGCGGGACAGCACTGTGCTTCTCTCCGTCTGTGTTTGGACATCAGTCTCTTCCCAACCTTTCCTTCTCTCAGTCTCTGATGTAGTGTCTTCTGACACATCATGTCCTTCTCTCCTTTCCTTGCGGCCAGCAGACTTCATTTGCATCCCGATCTTCAGGGTCACCGCTCACTCCCTCGACATCTTTTTGTTTTAGAGCCTGTCACATCAGCGTGGACGCAAGCCTCCCGCATCCTCCAGAGATCTTTGACAGTGCTGTAGACGCCTCAACCCACCCAATGTGTGGAATCTGCTCCCTGCCGAATTAATTTCCTCCCCAGCCTCCAAGAGCCTTCAAGTACGTATGGTCTCATCTCTTCATTCACCCTGGCCAGACTCTCTCACTGGGGCTGACGAACACATAGCACTAGTTTAGACCAGTGGTTCTCGACCAGGGGGCTGTCCCCTCCCAATGGGAGACCTGGGGATGTCTGCAGGTATCTAGGGGGTGAAGGCCAGGGAGGCTGCCGACCATCCCACGGTGCACAGCCCCCATCACAGAGAATCACTCAGGCTAGAAGTCTGTCATGCCTAGGCAGAGGAACCGTAGGTCGTAACACAGCAGTGGTCAGGGTTTGCCTTCTCCTGGCAATATGACCTCAGCCAGAAAACAAACCCCACAGCTCTTACCTTGAGAGCTTCTGCAGGGATTAAAGGAAGTCATGTTCATAAAGTGCCTGGCAGAGTTATTCATGGCACATGGAAACACGCAAGTCCCGGGTGCTGTTGTTGATTTTCCTGGGCTTCGTAAAACCCAAGCCCCACACCCCAACTTCTCCCGAGGGCTGGTCTCCTGTTCTTCATCTGCTCAAAGCCCTTGCTTGGCTCCTTGCACTACCCTGCTTCACACCAGCACTGTACAGTGACCCCGGCCTGGGCTCCTGCAGCCCGGCCCGCACTGCCAGCATCTGCCCCGGCACTCTGCTGTTTGGGCCCTTCCCTGAGTGTGTGCCTCTGTCTCTCATCCCCAGGGATGTGGCCATGTTCCTCAGGACCTCCCTCACCCAGGCCCGCCTCTCTACCGAGGTCAGTACGGGGGAGGGGGAGGGCTGGTGTGGGAAGGGGTTTAGCGTGCAGAGCCAGAGGCCACCTGCTCATCCCTCTCCTGAGTGCCCACTAAGCCTGACCCGGGCACTGGGACAGGGCCTGACCTTCTCACATCCGTGCTCGAGGGCCTTGGGAACAGGATGTAGGTGTGTGCGAGGAGCATGAGGGTCCCTCTTCCCTTCTTCTGAGTCTTCCCTAAGGCAGAGGCTTCTCACCTGGTGGAAAGACACATCAGGCTGATTTCAGGGGCACCTTGTTAAATGATATTAATGGCCCTCGAATGTCTAGTGTTGTCCCATACTTGGAAATGAACTCGGGGGCAGAAAAGCTGCCTCTGTTACCTGGTACTTAGAGTGAGAGTCAAAGGCCATACACTTGCAGGAAGTCCTTTCCTTCATGCTGAGCGCTTCTTTTTGGCCCAGCAGATGGGTCTCAGATGCCTCTGCCCCTGCCCTCTGACTGTTCTCAGGACCCTCTTGCTCTGGTGCATTCCAGCAGCTCCTCAGTCTCTGCTCACTTATCACCTCCTGTCACAGGCTTACCTGAGCATCTTATAGAAAGGCGCCTGTTTTCAATCACCCTGGTTCTGGTTAGGACATTGTCGCCATCTTCAAATACCTTGTTGATCTGTCTACTCGTATTCTCTGCGAGCTCTGCCATGGAGGCAGGTCTGTGTATTCTCTTCATTCATGGCTGTAGCCAAAGGACGTAGCTGAGCCTCTGGCACCCAGTAGGTGCTCAGGAACTATTTAGTGAGTGCCTGGCATGAGTGTATGGGAGGTTCTCCTTCTGCCCATGGAGAAGGAGGGAACGGGGAAAGGCAGAGAGATGTGGCATCGTCATGCCTTCCTGAGGGTTCCCCTTGATGCAGGCTGGGACCAGGGCAGCATGGTGACACCTTCCAGGTCAATGGTATTCTTCTTGGATTCTACAGGCCAGTAGTCTCTGTAGCCAGGACTCTGAAGACCACAAATAATAAAAATGTGGTTGGGTCCGTGGAGCCGTTCCCTGCTCAGTATGTGTGGACATTATTCCCCGGCCCTGGGTTGAGCACCTGCTGTGCAAGGCCCTGGACTACGGTCACAAGGAGCAGACCTGGTGGGCTGGCAGGAGGAGAACGAAGTTGGAAAAATGGCGGCCACGCGTGACAGTCTGTGGGAGGTGGTAAGGGACACAGAACATGGCCGCAGGCATGGGGCTCTGTTTGCATCGGACCCAAGCTCCTCCGTGGGACCATTTATTAGGTGGGTAGCTAGAAAGAGCCCTGTCATCCCTAGTGCAAGATGAGTCCCAGCAACCTACCTGTAGGGATCTCAGCTTTGATAAGGATGTCCACGTTTGTTGTTCATTTCCTGCCTCCTGATGAATCAGCCTATGAGCTGCCCCAGGACCCTGCCCCACGGATTTCCCTGCCCTGCAGTTCCTTGCTCTTTAGCTGACCTTTAGTGCTATTTGGATCCCTGCACCTGCGCTGTGTCCTGGTCGCCGGTGCCCACCTGTCCTGTCATGGTTGTATGAGCCACACTCCGCTCTCCTGCTCTCTGTTGGCTGGGACGGGTCATTTATAGAAGATAGTTTGTCCATGTGGGATTGTAAATAGGCTCATAACGTATCTTCCCTGGGTGACCCCTCGTTATCTGCACCCTGTTCTTGAGGCTCGTGTGTTAATGGCATTAGCAGGGTTTGAAGTCCAGAGCCAAGAGGTGAAGTGTGGAGCAGGCTACAGAAAACGCTGCAGACTTTGGGCTTTCACAGCCCTGGTTTGAATCCTGGACCACCATTCACCAGCTCCGTGGCCGGGCCAAGCATTTCCCTTCACTGGGCCAGTGTTTCCACCTGTAAGATGCAGATAATACCAGTATTGCACACGGCTCTTCGAATGCAAGCCACGTGGCTGAGGCTGGGTCTTGCCTGCCCAGCATTGCTTCCATCGCTTCTAGTAGGGCCCTCCCATTCCTGTGTAGAGTGCATTTCATCGGGATCAATCTCCCCACCTCCCTTTGGGGACAGGCACCTTGGCCAAGCCAAGCTCAGGATGCTCACATGACCTAGACTAACGAACCAGCTTGGCAAACACACACACACACACACACACACACACACACACACGTGCACACACATCCACGCACACACACAGCCAGGACTAATCAGTCAGCTCAGGGAGGCAAGCATACGTGACCAGGTGTGACCAGATCAGCACAGGGTAACTCAGATGACCCAGACTAGACATTCAGCTCAGGGAAAAAACATACATGACCAGGGCCACTCACTTCAGCCCCAGGATGCACACCTGACCGGGTGGTCCTGTCTCCCCATGAGTGATCAGTCACTCTCCATCCCAGGAGGGAGGCTGTACCCTTGGGCAATTCTTAGAGCACATAGCCTTCCATGAGCTGGAATCTGGGAGATTTCTGGGTGTATGTGAAGTTTATTTCCATTTCACCCATGCTAGTGGGAGAGTTCATGTAACTGACCACTGAAAACAGGTGCCCAGTGCCTGGCACAGAGTGGACGTTCGGTGTTTCAAGACAGGAGTCTCCCCCAGGCTCTGGGGAGACAAACCAGTAGTTTCCTGCTCCCCTGCTGGACAAGCGGCAGCTGGCTGTGGATGGGCGCAAGGGTCCTTCATGTCCCTCGAGAAGACCACCACCTTCTGAGACGTCCGGAGGAAACAAAAGGTGCCTGTTGCTAGCCCTCAGTGCTCAGCCTGTTAACTGAAGGAAAATGCATTTCTTTAGTGCTGCTCTGAGAGAGCTTTCTTTCTGATTGGTAATTCTCTAGCACCCAATAGATGCTAATGAAAACGCACTCTCATTGCCAATTCCTCATGTAATTCATTCCTTTTCAACAACAGAAAGGAGGGTGTTTTATCCATGGATTGCAGGCAAAGAGAGGCTTTGCCTCTGTAGCAAAGAGACTTCACTACTCATATGTGTGTGACTGTGACTACATCTTGATGTAACTTGAGTCAGCGTTTTAGCGTCAGAGTGTATCGAGTCCCCCCACGAGCGTTGGTGTTGGGGGCAGGAGCCATCTTTCTGATGAGCTACACAAAAGTCAAGCTAGTTAAGCCCCTTGTTGAGTAAGTGACCATCCGTAATCTCTCAGAATTTCAGGAACCTAAGTAGATGGAGTAGGTACACACAGGCTTCCGTGGTCGTGCTTCCTGGAGCTTGCCAGTCGAACATCCCATAGCTGACGGTCCCAAGACACGAGCCCTTCCTACATAATGACGCCCTTCCAGACTAAGGCACCATCTGTCATTACCTCATCACTCAGCCGTGTCTTATTTATTCCAGCATGGCTCTGCAGAGCCCATGAGAAAACATGTTCTTCTGCCCCCAGAGAGCGCTGCCTCTGCCTGGTGAAAATGGACTGTTTCCAATCAAATAGCTCACAAATCACTTATCCCCGGAGCGATGAAAACGCTTGGAGGTCACTTTAGACGGAGCCGAAGGAAGCAAATCCGATGCGTCTCTCCTCGGTTCATCAGCTCTGCGTGTTTGCATCCTCACAGACTCCTTGCTGGACGACAGCCTCCAACGTTTTCCAGGCAGCCACTGCTTGTGATTTCCCTGAAGTCTCATGACTGCTGATGAATGACGTCAGAGACTGGCCAGCCAAGGGCACCTCTCCTAGGTCATAGTGGGGAGCACATTGGAGCTCCACTCGTAGGTACAGGCAAGAGCCGGGGAGCCTGGCCACGACTGGGCTGGCCTGACCCACGGGTCTTGTCTTTAGTCTAATCCTTCTGGGGCCCCTCAATGCTGAGTGTGTCTCCTGTTACTCCTAGTTGTCTCGGTGTGTGAATGGAAGTCTCAGGCATTTATCCAGGCTGAGTGTTGTGTCAGGGACAGATTAAGCACGTCCTGGGCGGCGTGTCTTAGGAAGAGCAGTGGAGGGGCTTGGGTGTCATAATAGGTGGACCATGTGCTGAGGAACACAGAGGCCCTGCTCAGACCGGCTGGGTTCTTGTCTGCTTCTGTTTCTCACTAGGAGTGACTTGGGTGTCTCAGTACATTCAGTGTGCTCTAACCAAATGCCACAGGATGAGTTACAGATAAGAAGCAGACACTTTGAAAGGTTGTGTAATTTGCGAGGTCTGAGATCGTGGCACCAGGGTGTTTGGTGTTTGATGAGGACCTGCTTCCTGGTTCCTAGATGGCTGTCTTCTTGCTGTGTCTCACATGGTGGAGGGTGTCAGACACTTCTCTGGGGTCTGGAATTGCAATCTTGTCAGAAGAGGAAAAAAAAAAACCATTCATGTCTTAAGAAGCTTACCATGTTGGGGGCCTGGGTGGCTCCGGTGTTTAAGCGTCCAATTGCAGCACAGGTCATGATCTCGCAGTCTGTGGGTTCGAGCCCTGCGTTGGGCTCTGTGTGACGGCTGAGCCTGGAGCCTGCTTGGATTCTGTCTCCCTCTCTCTCTGCCCCTCCCCTGCTCACATTCTGTCTCATTCTCTCTCTCTCAAAAAAAGAATAAATGTTAAAAATAAAAAAAGAACCTTACCATTGATGATAGACACTAAAAATGAGTGTTCATTATACCTCCAATGAGGAGGCACACCTGTGGAAAATTACCACTTAGTGCATCCAGATCTCGCGAGGCCCCCAACTCTTTAGGAATAGTCCATTTGCGTAAAGTGGGGTCCTCTTCATGCGTGGGTGCTTGCCCTAGGGAGACAGTAAGGCTGAGAAATTATTAATCTACCCCAACCCAACTTCATTCGTGGGCAGAGTCCAGAGGGTGAAGAGTGAGTGAATGTTGTAGACGTTTGCAGTCTTGGTGATCTGCTCATAAACACAGTGGTTTATTAGAATCTAGGATGCTGGATTTGATAACAGCTGCAGTAGGGAACCTCCTCTCAGAGAGGTTGCAGAATGCCCCTTGGGGCTGGTAATGATGTGCAGAACCAGTCTGTCTCTCCTGGAAGGGAAAAGGCTGGTGCACAGTGAAGTTTGGAAACAAAAACAAACTCAAACACACCTTCCTCAAGACCCGAGATTCTAGCCGCGTGCGATGCAAGGCATCGCAGAGGCCCAGTCAGTCTTGGGGGAAACTCGTCCAATGCTCACTTCTGCTTGGTGGCAGGGACTCTGCAGAGATTCACTGATGTCCTACTCCAATTGCAAAGCCGTGGCTCGTGGCCCACGATCACAGGGCTGCTGGGTTCACATAGCTGCAAGGCAGTCCCAAAGGGTGGAGAATTCCAGAATGTGGGAGAATAGGTGACGGAGGTGGGTGAATATGTGAGTGACTGACATTTATCATCGAAGAGATCTGATGTATGCTAGAAGTTGGCTTTGGAAGGGGCCGGAGATCAAGGTATTGCTTGCCCGTTTCCTGGTGATTTTATTTGTCACAGAAGAAAGGAAATACAGTCATCACTTGGGAATTGTGAATGAGGTTGGGGCCCTCTGTTTAGGAATGGGAGCACACTGAGGGACAGGATGTTGGGAAGGAAAGTGGCTCTATTTCTCCCAACACAGTGCCTTTCCTCAAGCCAAGGAGTCTCCCCTGGTTTCTGAATAGATAAGAATGGTTTGTAATTCACATATTGTCAAGGGCTTCTGGAATGCTTGAGAATGGTTGGAAAACGATTTCAGTTGACACAGCATGGCTTTGCCCAAATTGCATATGCCATATTCCTTAGCCAGTTCCTTTCTTTATACAGAGGTTAACTTCCCAACTGGCAGGTAGGGATTATCACAGTCCGAATGTAGGTGGTTTCTGTATAATATTTGCCTCTGGGTGCCCCTGTGAAAACAGCTAAAAATAGGGTCTTCTAGAGAGAGAGAAGTCATCAGCTGGGAAAGCTAAGGGCTGGAGGTGACCTCAAAACCTAGGGAGATAAGCTTTGCTGTGAGTTGAGGCAGCTGGGAACCTGTGAGGAGTTTCCAAGAAGTTAATTCTACAGAGGTCTTCAGTTATCTACACTGCTATTTCTCTAACTTCCACCGGAAGAAATGTTTATATTTAGCTTGGTTTTGGAAAGGGTAGGAAAAGGATATATTTAAATAAAAGTTTGGACAGCTTGTATACCAAAACCCATCACCCTCCAGGTACACATATCCCTACAAGCTGAGGGAAGGAAGCCTTCATCCAATGGCTCCCTTAACTGGTGGTGTCTGTTTCTGTTTGGATCTCAGAAACCCCAAACACAGCTGTTTTCGTTAACACAGATTTTAATGGGAGATATTTGTCCCCAGCACTCAGTCATTTCCACTTGCCTGAGACTGCCATTTAAAACAACAAGTATAATAGCATCTTTGAGCTTTGTAGTTAAAAATTAATTAGGAGGTTTAAGAGCAAACTCTTTGGGGGTTACTGTACAATAGCATGTTTACAGAATTAGGTCTGGGCTTTTTGTTCTGGTTAAGTGTTTCCATTAATTCTCTGTCTATTAAATGTAATTACGTATGATGCCATCATACATTCATCAGCCATCAACATTATGATGTCGCATTTAAAAAGCAAGCTGGGAAAAAGTCTATAATTTTAAGTGTGGGATGAGGGTAACTATGGAAATTCAAATACAGGCACCTGTGACTGGGTGGTGGGGGAGTCACGGCCAAGAATCGAACAGCAGAGTTTCAATCACGGAGGCCATTCGGAACACCTTTATCCCTGTTGATCTCACCTTCCTGCTTCTGCTAGGATGCTTCCTTGGGGAACACCAGCACAGGCTAGATGTGTGCTGCAGAAGGACAAGAATGAACGGAAAGAAGGAATGTTCTCGCTCACGTCCTTGGCATGTATTTTCGCACTTACTGTTTTTTAATGAGAGCTTTTCATCGATTAAACGCTCGCTTTTGACATTGGCCGTTCAATGCATGTGCTTCCAGAATAACCTTCATTTTCTCAGTCTGGAAACAGTGCTTTTAGACACTTTGGAAGCAGGCTCTGTAGTCCATTCTTTTTCAGAGCATAGCTCTTGAACAGGTAGCATTTGCTGGGAGGGTTTTAACGTGTTGCTGTGCAGGTACTCAGGCTTCAGGACGAGGAAGCCCAAAGAGCTCCTCCCCCTCCTGTTCATTGACAGATTCTGTGGCAGTGGCCCGGCACGTTGGATCCCACCTGCTTAATCACCTCTGTTAAAAATGGATGGAACGGTGTCGTATCTCGAGATTGTATGCAATAACTAAAAAATAGTGCTTCTTGGAGAGGAATGCCAGGGTCTTGTCCTGTGGCCGACCCCCTTCTCCAAGCCCGGGGTGTGCATGGGAGCAGTTAGTTCACATCGCACTAGAACAGAGACTTAAGAAGCTTGCAGTGGTGGGGCTCCCCAGTGGTTGGCAAAATAAAGCCTAGACCAGAGTGACCTCTGAACACTCCCATGCTCCTGGCAGACGTACGAGACACAAGAAGTCACTTGCTGGGAGAGCCCGCCAAGATGGCCCTCTTCTCCTTGTGTCAAGGCACCTGGGGCCCAGCGATGCCCTCCATTTTCAGACGGAGGGGGAACACCCTGCAGGTAGTTCCTGGACTTGGGGACACCAGACATGCTTCTTTTGGACGCACCCTGACTCGGCTGTGCTGACAGAACTCATCTTGGAAATACAGCCCTTCCGCAGGCCTTATCTGAAGAATGCAGCTCTTCCCTGTGATTTCTCTTCAGCAGTTGTATTTTTGGAGCGTGTTTCTTGATGGGAGACGTGCTGGGATCCGTAAGGAAGGATGTTGATGTTCTGGTGTCGCTCCTGGTCATTGGAGTGGCTGGAGGGGACACACATCAGTAGGTACGGTTGGGCTTAACATGATGTCCCCTGCCTCCGTGCTGCCTGGTTTCCCTCTTGCCGAGAGAAGGGACGGTCTCTCTTCCTTCTCCAGACTTCTCAAGCTCTCCCTGGTGACTGCTGAGGTGGCAGATCCCTTTGTGGGGGGGGATTCTAAGAGGGGAAAATAGACTATTTCTCTTGCTGCGTTCATATAGTATTGGGGGCATTAGAAAAAAGGGGGCAAAGAAAAAGTTATTTTCAAGGCTTGGGGGGTGCTACTGCAGTGTAGTGGTGTTACCTTCTTTTTGTTTCTTTCCTCCAGGGTATAGTTAAAATTCTGAATTAGAATTTTTGTGGCATGTTCTCACTGTGCATCTTGATGATCAGATTTCCACTACGAGATGATATTTATCCCATATGCCTCACTTTAAGAACTGTCTTTTTTAAATCATTCCTCACAAGATGGGAGTGACTTTGTTTCAGGTTTTCAAATGCCTTTCATCTCATGCATCTCTCTCCCTATTTTGAATAACACAGTTTTCACTCAAGAAGACACTTCAGGCTGAAAGAGCCTCATTCAGTCCCAGCTTGGGTGCTTATGGAGGGAGCACATATCAAGATTGGTAGTGGAGGTTTTTTTTTTTTTTTCCCCAAAGCAATAAAGACGAGTTAGCACAGATTTGGCAATTATTGCATGAGGTGGGACCTCGCATCTCCAAGCCTTGTGTGTTATTGGACACAGATCTGTCAAGAACCACTTTAAAAAGCAGCACAGGAGTAGTTACTCTGGAACTCATTTGATTTACATGTATCAGAAAAGAAAAAAAGAAAAGCAAACTGTCCTTGTGTCACACAAATACACACTTGGACTAGGCAGCAATTTCCAGAAACACATTCATGTGTGGAATCAAAAAGTGCTTAATTGCAAACATCTGAGATGAAAGGAAAAGTGGGATACTTGGAAAAGTATGCTAGATGATTCAGATGGGCGCCCTGGAGATGGGAGAGACACTGATGGGAGAGCCAAGCACGGGGTCTGAATGAAGTCATCTCATCAGACACGAGATGGAGAAATTAATGTTTCCACGTTGATACTTTCTACGGGATAAAAATGTGTATACGTGCCTGAGTTAATAACCTGAATATTATTAATAGATATTGGACGTCTTCATCTTTTTCAAGGAGCTTTATTTATTTATTTTTTCTTTCAGTTTGGTCAGAATCTACTTTGGGATTACCTCTTCCTGGAAAAACAGCACCATGTCTCTGGGCACATGTGTTGTTGATTTTTCTTTCAGACCTTGGAGCAAGGCTTGAGGTTGGGAAGTATTGGGGGAGGTGGAGAGAACTGCCCGTCGTTCACACCTGTGCATGGTACATCCACAGGTCACGTACACAGTTCTGGTTAAGTCGGCAAACTTGGAGTGTGCTTATAACCTTAATTTTCAGTGTTTCATAAACATCAGAATGGTCGGTGGAGTTTATTAAAAATATAGATTCTGGGGGCCGCCTGGGTGGCTCAGTCAGTTAAGGGCCCCACTCTTGATTTCAGCTCAGGTCATGATCCTGGAGTTGTGGGATCCAGCCCCGTGTTGGGTTCTGTGCTGAGAGCAGAGCCTGCTTCGGATTCTCTCTCTCCCTCTCTCTGCCCCTCCCCAGCTCATGTTCTTTCTGTCTCTCAAAAGAAAAATTAAAAAAAAAAAGAATGGAAAGAAACACAGATTTGTGGGCATCATCTCCCATAGAGCTGGAGTAGGACCAGGAATCTGAACTGGGGACATTTGGATGTCGCCATCACACTGAGGCCTGGAGAGTTTTCCAGGGGTGCGATTCGATCCAGCATCAAGGGGAGGTGTGGGTGATGGGGCTCCACGAGGAAGGTAGAGCAAAGGGGCTGGGTCTCTACGTGCGTGTGAGGAATCAGCTGTACCCAGGCAGGTCCAGTCTCCACCCTCAGCCTCAAGGATATCATCTCAAGGCCCTTGGAAGGTTCTAGCCAGAAGGAGCATCCTCGTTTGATGGGGACTTTGGCCACTCAACAGTCCAGCGGTGTGATTTATGACGGGGTCTTTAGGACCCATCATATCAGTTCTGATCTGGGGTAGGAGACTAAAGGTCAGCCAAGTGGGCAGGACGCAGTCAAGCCCCAGTTAAGATTCTGGAAAACAAAGGCTTGGGTGAGCTTCCCGGATGAGCCACGCTCTGCAGTGCTGTCGCGCACGGAAGCCCGGAGGAAGTAATACCGTCCAGGACACCACGGGGGTGGCTGGAGGTTTTTGGCACTGGAAATTCATACGTGGACCCTCCCAGACTTTGCCTCTGTCCTGTGGTTGGCTCTTACTTGTATCCTTGTACTCATGATAAACCTGTTCGTAAATACAGTGTTTCCTGCATTCTGAGAGGTGTTCTAGTGAATTATCAGACCTGAGGGAATCTTGGGGACCCCAGGATTCGCAACCAGGGGGTCAGACGTGATGGTGGCCATGGTGACCCCGAGTGTGTGGCTGGCATCTGAAGTCTTGCGCCTACATGGCAGTCTGGAGGGCTGTGCCCTCTCCTGGAGCATGGCCAATCCTTCTGCAATGTGCTTCAGCCTGGACAAGCCTGAGAAACACAAGGTGGAGAGAAAGAAACAAGTTCCATACAATGATATACAGCATGACAACATTGATGCCAATTTTAGAAAGAATAAAGCGATGCCGCTGTGCCTAGGTGGCTCAGTCGGTTAAGCGTCCGACTTCAGCTCAGGTCATGATCTCACGGTCCGTGAGTTCAGGCCCCGCATCGGGCTCTGTGCTGACCCCTCAGAGCCTGGAGGCTGTTTCGGATTCTGTGTCTCCCTCTCTCTCTGACCCTCCCCCGTTCATCCTCTGTCTATCTGTCTGAAAAAGAAATAACTGTTAAAAAAAATTAAAAAAAATAAATAAAACGATGCCATAGGTTGTTTACTAACATATATGCACACGCACATATAACTCATATTTTCATGCGTGTGAAGTGCATAGGTAAATGTATATGGTTTATGTATAAATATGTATACTTACTCATTTCTATGAATATGCAAAGCATTATAGTTTGGAACTGGACAGATACACACCAGTTTCTTAACCAACCTGCTTCCAGGGTCAGGATGAGAAAGCGAAAATGACAAACTGAGAACATTTGTTAATTACCGATGATGATTTTGGGACGTTCATATTATTATTCTGTATGTTTCCCTGTATTTGAAATTAATGCACACAAATCTGGATTGGAGGCAAGGGAGTCAGTGGGGCTTCAAGGGTGCTGGGAAGAGACCTAGGGGGCTGAGTGGTCACAGCTCCAGCAGCAGGACCACCCGGAGAGCAGCATGGGCTGTCGAGCAAGGACATGCAGATGGTTTGTGTGGCTTCTCCCGTGATGGCTGTTCCACAGACGACCACACCAGGAGGGATTCTTCAGCCTGAGTGCCTGGAGGTTCAGGAGCTGCCCATCGCTGGACTCCCCTCCCCCCCCACCCCGTCCACCCAGATGCCTGGGTGATGGTCACCAAGGAGGGAACAGCTGGGGGCTCTTGGTTCAGCTTCAGCCCAGTGTCTGGGAGCGGCCCTAACAGAGCGGCCATTGGGCTTTCCTGCCTTCGCTTGCTGCCCCCTTGCAACTGAGGGCACATGTGGGTGTGCAGACTTGCCCGGCCTCAGCTCAGGGCATCCACGAAGCCCTCTATGTGGTGCGGGCCAGCCCCGGCCGCCACAATGCCAGCTTGGCCTCCTCGGTGGCTATTGTTTCTTGCCTGTGCCTAATTATGCTCATCGGTGGCACAAGTCAATAAAAACCCCACCTGGCCCTCACAGCACAGAAGACTCTGTCTGCCTTGAAAATTCGTTTATGCTGAGCCAAGCACATGCTTCTAAATCACAAGGGACAGAAGAGTCAAGGTGACATGGCAGGAACAAAAAATCAGCCACAGGAAGCACAGGCGCCATGGGGCCATATTTCACCCTTCATGGGGAGGACAGCAAAGGCACGTTTCCTGGTTTGTTCAGGTGATGAGAGGACATGAGGAGGCACGTGTGAGGACGTTAAATGGGGTGTGCATTTTACCCAGAATATATTATTGTGGGTGCATTGCATTTAACGTCTGTTTGACCTAACTGGGGACCCAGTCAGACTACCAGCTTCACTGTGTCAGAACCACAGGCATTAAAAAAAAAAATTTTTTTAATGTTTATTTATTTTTGAGAAAGACAGAAGGAGAGACAGAGAGAGAGGGAGAGGGAGAGAGGGAGAGAGAGAG
Source organism: Panthera onca (assembly GCF_046562875.1). Lineage (NCBI taxonomy): Eukaryota > Metazoa > Chordata > Mammalia > Carnivora > Felidae > Panthera > Panthera onca. The sequence continues at coordinate 436,812 of NW_027675869.1, forward strand.
AGAGAGAGAGAGAGAGAGAGAGAGAGAGAGAGAGAGAGAGGAGAGGCAGAGAGAGAGAGGAGAGGCAGAGAGAGAGGGAGACACAGAAACAAAGGCAGGCTCCAGGCTCTGAGCTGTCAGCACAGAGCCCGACGCGGGGCTCGAACCCACAAACTGTGAGATCATGACCTGAGCCAAAGTCCGGTGCTTAACCGATTGAGCCACCCAAGCGCCCCAGAACCACAGGCATTTTGAGCTCCAGCCACCCTAGTAAGCTGCCTGGGACAGTGTCAGGTCAGCTGTGCCCAACTCAGGGTCCTGGGCACCTTCCTGTGAGAAAGAATTCCAAGCAGGATACCAGGTGGAAAAAGCCTGGATTTTCACAATAGACATGAACTTGATGTGTAGGTGTCTTGTTCTGTTCTGGTGTGGGGCAGGGGTAGGACACACCCCTTATCTTTCTTACCCTCTTTTTCTGAGCATCTGTGCTTCTGAGCTCAGCGTTGGGGAAGCAGGGCTGGTCAAAACACGGGTCCTGCTCTCCAGGGTCCGCATGTGGCGGTGGGGAGAAAGAGGCAGGTCAGGGAACAGACAGGCACTTTCAGGTGCTGAGGGAATGGGGGAAGTCACAGGGCGGGGGTGTGGGGTGAGGCATGGGGTCCCCATGAGGGGCCTCATTGAGAAGGAAGGAGGGGTAGGAGGACTGACAGAGGAAGAAGAAGGAGGGGAGGGAGGAGGCGAAAGGAGGGAAGGAAGAGGAGGGAAGAGGAGGGATGGAGGGAGAGAGGAAAAGGAAGCATGCATGGCTGCCACTGTGTGGTAGGCTGTGGCAGCGGCTCGCCCACCTTCCTGGGCGCTGGCTGCTTGGCTGCCCTCGGTCTTCCTCAAGCCCTCCGTGTCCCCACCTCTCACCACCTCTGTCGCCCCTGGGCTATCTCTGACTTCCGGCATCTGTGGCCCCCAGCCTGGCCCCTGCATCTGGCCCAGATATGACAATTCTAACTTTTATCCAGTCCTTGAATCTTAATATGTTTCAGCTGCTTGGGGCCTGGGTTCCCCTGCTGGTCTCGTCCTCACCTCGTTGCTGGCAGCACCTGGTGCCCCTGTCCCGGTGGCTTGCGGTCACCTGCGACGTCCTCCAGGGGCCGGCTTCTCTGCCACAGCCCTGGCCTCCGGGTCCCTAGAAATTAGACATTTTGGTGGAGGCAGTAACATTTCTTAGCACCTGGAATCGGCAGGCAGCCTCCTGTCCGTGCGTTACCCGCAGTCATCCGCCGCCTGCGGTTACGGTAAACAGAGTGCGCGTGGGGGCGAAAGGCTCGTGTGGTGATAGATGTGGCCCCCTGGTTCCACACCCCACGCAGGATTAAACAGGTGTTTCACCTTCTGCTTATGAATTCTGTCAATAAGTCTAATAAGAACTTGCAAACATTAAATTAGAATCAGCTCATAGGTTTTTAACATGAAAGGAGACAAAATTTGCTGAGATAAGTCAATTTGAAAAAAAAGAAAAGAAGCTGCTCACATTATGCATTTATGAAGTAGAAACTCATTTTCCCATCCAATTTGAGCTTGCTGTTTCACGATGGGTAATAGGTACTTCTGATAACAACAGCAGCCCCTGATGGAAACGCCAACGCAGTCTCACCAGTAAGTTCTCTCCAGGCTCGGGTCAGTGATGAAAATCTCATTGGCCGGACCCTGGCTAGTTAAAGGCGGAGTGCAGTGTGCCAGCCAGTTCCTTGGCTCACTGCCTTGCTGCATTTATTTATTATTCGTACCTAAATGCTGCCCACCCTGTGCACGTGAACTCCAGGCTCCCTCCTCTGGGAAGCGTCCAGGGCTGGCCCTGGGCTGCAGTGATTGCGCCTCTGGCCACCACCACCCTTCAGGCCCCTCATCCGCTGCTCCCAGCTCTGTGGTCAGGACGGGACAGGCAGAAAGGGTAGGCGGGTGCTGAGTTTGACACCCATTTTCTGCTGGATCCCTCACGAGAAATCTGTTTGTGGACCTGACAGGCCCCTGCTCAGGCTTCTGGGGGTGACCTCTGCCTTCTTGGGCCCCAGCCTGGGTGTGGGAACCAGGATGGTGGGTGCAGAGGCCTAGAAGGACCCAGAAAGTTCTGCATAAGCCACGTCGTTGAAAAGCAGGCTTGGGGAAGGTTTGCTCTTAGAGAACTAGAGTCAGAGAGATCCAGGGGGGAGCTGGGCAACCGGCCTAGGGAGGATTATGGCGTTATCTGGGGTGGCCGGTTTACAGAGAAATGATGAAGGATTTTGAGGGCATCCGCAAGGCAAGGGCTAGACGGCCCGTGAGTGGGGAGAGGACTGGTGTGCGGTATTGTCGTTCGGGGTCACTCATCCCATCTTCTCCGGTGTTCGCTGAGATGCTCTGCCAGACCCAGAGGGACCGCGTCTCTCTGCACTGCCCCGCGTGGCCGTGTGACCCCTTGGCTGCATGGCATGTTGTGGGCCGTATGTGGCCCCTTTGCTCAGGCCCGGGTCTGAATTCGGCTATGCGGCGGGGAAGCTGGATGGCAGATCTGGAGCAGGTTGCTTAGCTCTCTAAGCCTCGTGTCCTCAGCTGTGAAAGGGGCACAACTAATCACCTCCTAATGGGGTTGTTCTGAGGTCAAAGTGAGATAAAGGGAGGTGACATGGGGTGTGGGGCTCATCACGCAGCAAACAATTGGAGGCTAACAGGTCTTTGTGTCATTGATCTCCTAGCCCCGCATGGCTCAGCCCTACCCTGTGTCTGCGTCTTACCCCTCAGCTGCTGTGTGTGCCCTCTGCGGAAGGGGCCGTGACTCAGGAGCTGTTTATGCCCCCAGAGCCCTCCCAGGAAGGGGTACGCAGGGGGAGCTCAGTGAGCCCATGAGCATGTTCCTCCTGTTACCCCAGCGGGCAGTTTCCTGAGCTGCGGGAGGGCCGGGCTGGCGCAGGCACAGAGGAGAGCCCTGGGGCCAGCACGCTGGCCCGACGGGATTCCTCTCTGGCTGCGCTGTCCTGCATCTGAGTTTCTGGACTTTGGTCACAAGAATCTCGTAGGAGAGAAGCACGCGGGTTTGGCATGCTGAACTCAACCTCTAGAAATAGCACGCACACACACGGCTCTCAACACATGTTCCTGCGAGGAGTCATAAATTCGTAAGCACATTTAATTGTTCAACAACAAGGCGTCCACTTGTCTAAGGGCAAAATACTGAAAAATGCATCGAGCAGGGGAAAATCACCAACAAAAATTGAACTTAAAGTCCCATGACTAAGTATTTATGTAGGGTGTTCCGTTCAATCACAGTTGACCATGTCTGAAAACAGCCAGATTGTGCAGCAGGCATGGGAGAGTTGACCATGGGTCAGCCCAAGCTGGGCCCGTGGACCCACGCCATGTCTGTGAGCAGGCGACTCAGGCAGATACAGTGGCTCCTTGGACTGTGGTTTCACAAGAGGAGCTGAGGGGCTGTGTGCACAGCGTCCAGCACCAACCGAGGACTCAGTGTATCCCAGACGTTGTAACTGTTATTACTGTAGTTTTTATTTTATTTTTTTACTTCATTTTACTTAATTATTTTATTTTACTGTATGTATGTATGTATGTATGTATGTATGTATGTATGTATGTATGTTTGTATGTATGTATGTATGTATGTATGTATGTATGTATTTGAGAGAGGGAGAGAGAGCACACAGGCATGTGAGCAGGGGAGGGGCAGAGAGAGAGAGAGGGAATCCCAGGCAGGATTCACGCTCAGCGTAACGCCCACACGGACTCAGTGTCACAACCAAGAGACCACGACCTGAGCTGAAATCAAGAGTCAGACGCTTAGCCTATTGAGCCACCCAGGGGCCACCCTTATGATTGTATTTAGGAGTACTAATGCCATTTGTTCCTCCTGAAAAAATGGCCGTTCTTAATTCTTTTGTGTACTCTCAAGTGAGATAAACATGTTAACTGATGGCTGTCGCACATTCCGCGTCTGACACCCTAGTGAACGGCAAACACATCTCCACTCAGTAACGGCCTTAAAAGAACCACAGACCTGGTTTCGCAAAAAGATGTATCTTTGCAATCAACAGACCTGCCGTTCATTCCTGCAGCCATCAGGAGGCTCTCAGCTGTTTGCACACATCCACCAAAAATGCAGAAGTGTGGGTGCGTGACCTTGAATACTCACGTGAGAACAACAGGTGGCTGTTAACACGAGCTGAGAGCAAAGAGCACACTTAGGGACATTTCACTCGGAGTGGGACTCCTGGCGCTCACACCTACTCCCATGGAAGCAAATTTACTGAGAAAGCAATGGAGGCAGCATGACAGCAGCTCAGACTGGAGCCCCCCGCCATCTGTGCAAAGACCTAAGCGTGTGGTGCAGACCCCGTGCCTTTTCTCTCAGGGTGTTTTAAGATAAATATCCTGAAAAAGCATAACTGTTGACTGAGCTTGATTCAGTCGTTATGGAAAGAAAAGTCCGAACTAATAAGCAAAGAGAAAGCACTCAGAGGTTTGGCGGTTGGTGGGCGTTTGGCTCACCACCTGTCCCCAACCCCAGTGCTGGGCATTATCCCACTATTCCTGCTGCGACTTTGATCCCTAATGAGCAAGGGCCAGGCCTGGGTCTCAGAAGCAGCTGAGGTCACTGATGGGAGACAAGTGATGGTAAGACCATAGCTGTGAGTCAGCCCTTCCTGCACAAGGTGCTTTGCAGAGTGATTCTGTTTGCCTCGGCCATCCTCGGATTGTGGCGTCACTCTGACCTCTGCCTCCTCTTCACATCAGCTCCGCTGTATGTCGTCTCCTCTTTGGTCTTTTATAAGGACACCACTGTGTCACATCTGGCATGAGCTCATCTCGAGACCCTTCACATAACGCCATCTGCAAAGACCCTTTTCCAGAGGAGGTGACATTCACAGCTTCCAGGATGCAAATGTAATTGGGGGCGAGGGGGCACCGTTCACCCTCTGCAGAGAGCCTTCAGTCAAAGATCTCAGCACAATGCCTGGCACCACTGAGTGCTCGAGGAATATTATCTGTTCCTGTATGGTAACTATTGTTTCCTGGGAGAGGGTTTGGGAAGCGCTCTGGTCCTTTGTTTAAAACAGAACAGATGGAAAGGAGAGTCTTCATGACGGGGCAGGCTAGAAGGGGCCAGGGGCACTGCCGCCGGGCCTGCCAAGCGAACACGGGGCTCCCTGCCTCAGTCCCCTCAGCCTGGGTTGAACTTTTCTTTTGGCATCTGCATTGTGGGTTTCTTGGGAGCAGAAGTTTTCCCGGGTAGAGTATGCTTTCGCTCTTGAGAGGCTCGGCTGTCCTGCCCCTGGCCAGTGTGCTCCTGCAGCACCAAGTCTCAGAGCTAACCACCACCTGCTGTCAGCAGAGAGGTGGGCAGAGCCCAGGAGGATTGTACCAGGGGACGAATGCACCACTGGCCTCCTCTATCATCTGCGGCCTCAGTGGAGCTGCTCAGATGCCAGACTGGAGGAAGCAGGAGAATCTTCCTCTCTTCCCAGGGGAGGAACCCATGCACCTGACCTGGGACGTTCACCCACCAGAGCACCAGGACTGAGGGGCTCGGAGCTCCTTGCTTGAGGCTGGGGCTCTCGGACAGGTCTCTGTCCCGAGCCCTGCACAGCGGCCCCCTCACTCCCGCCTGACCTCTCCGACCCCATGGGTGGCCCGCAGGCACTCATGCCCTTCCATGTTCTCTTGACTTCTGGGGATCACGGGCCCACTTTATGCCAGGTGAGGTGCTAGGTGGACGCTGCAGCCTTGGAGGGAGCACTGGCCAGAGAAAAGCCATCTGTCTGTGTCTGCCCCCATTTACCGATTTGTGGGATGAACAGATCCTGCCCAGGCGGTGACCGTTGAACACCTGCAGGCTGCAAGCCACCTCCCCCTGCGGTCCTCAGGTGCGTCTCCGGCTCTGGCCTTGTGTGTGCGCTAAGAGCCAATTAAGTCTGTTCCCACATCTGTTTATGCCAATTGCACCAGTTCGTGTAATTACATCACATGACTAAATATTGCATAAAACAATGGCATTTCAGTGCGAACAGGAAGAAGGGGTTTGTTTCTATAAAAACAGTCGAATTTTTGGAAAGACTTAAAATGGGCAAGGTAGTAAAATTTTTCTTTCAAATTCAGTTTCCATGAATCTGCAATAAAGGATTGAAGGGAGGAGTCACAATTCTGACTGATGGTGATACCTGCAGGCGCTTCAAATTGCCTGCGTCCTCACAGCACGTTTGGTGGGTGGGATGTGCACTGCGGGCATGGTAGCTGTGAGCCAGAAACCAGAGGGCAGAGGGGGGGTGTTTTCCCAGTGGTGACCAGACAGTAAGTGAGCATATGTCTAAGCGTTTTGTGTTGAGATGTTTAAGGCATCATCAGTGGTAATGACTGTCCACTTCACAAGACTGAGCCTGTGTGGCTCAGTCGGTTTAGCATCTGACTCTTCTTGACTTTGGCTCAGGTCATGATCCCAGGACTGTGAAATCCAGGCCTGCGTCAGGCTCTGCCCTTACTGTGGATCCTGCTTGGGATTCTCTCTCTCTCTCTCTCTCTCTTTCTCTCTGTCCCTCTCCCCTCCTTCTCCCTCCCTCTCTCTCCCTCTTCCTCCCTCTTTCTCTCCCTTCTCTCTCTCCCTGTCTCTCCTTCTCTCTTCCTTCCCCCTCCACCCCTCTTCTGCTCATGCTCCCTCTTTCCAAATTAAAAAAAAAATGGTCCACTTCACAGGATTTTTTTGGTCCCGTTTGAGAGGGAGTCTTCTGGGAGGCACTGTGATGGCGGGAGCTCACAGGGACCCAGGTCTCTCCAACATCCAGGATGTCATCCCCAGACCAGAGATCGCAGAACAGTGATACCTGTGGGATGGCATGTCAGAGTCTCCACAGCGCCTGACACATCCTCAGGAGGAAGCACTCCAGTTTTCTTGTTACTCTTCAGTGGAGGAAGCGTGTAAAAGAGGGCTTACTTTTGTCACACATATGCACACGCGTCTGTATTTCTCTCTCTGTTCCAAAGACGGTAACTCTAAATGTGACTTTCTGTTCGGTCAGCGTACACAAAATAATCCTGAAAACATGGGAACTCACTTCCAAGAGAGAAAAAGAAGTTTAGACAGAAACTGAGGCATAAGCAGCAGTTACCTGCCGGTCAGGTCTCCTTAGGGTCCCAGAGAGCTGTCAGCTGGCCCCTCGACACGAAGACGCAGGGTCTCATACAGCGGCCACCTGGATGCTCACACACCAAGCGTGGGGATGCTTTGCTTGCAAAGCTCATTGCACTCCGTCTAGTTAGAAGGCAATATCTTTTAAAAGGTAAAATATTGCTCATGTAGATTATTTAACTTTTTTTTTTAGCTCCTTCTATAATAATAAAAAGAGGCATACAGCATCGAAATGAGCAATTTATGGAAACATATAAAGGAGCACATTTTCTTGGCGAGTCCTTGAAATTTAATTTAGAGATGTGGCAGCAGAGGAAAGGATGCATTTTCATGATGCTTGTTTCCTCTCCTTTGGGTGACTTTGCGGTGCCTTTGTGAGAGCAGCTGAGTTCAGGGAAGGAGCCACAGGGCCTTTCAGATGGTCAGGCATCCCCGTCCCTGAGCATTGGGTGGGGAGGGCCTTGTGCTAAGCCTGAGGAACTCCTGTCTCTGCACTCACTCCCTCGCTCGAGAGTTGAGTGCCACCGGCGTGTCTCTACTTGGACGTCAGGAGCCCATCTCACACTTGATGCATGGGGAGCTCAGCTCCCGCCTACGAAGCTTTCTCTGCGAAGTCTTTCCCATCCTCGTGGATTTCAACAGTGTCCATCCAGGTGCTCCAGCCGGATCACCGTGTCATCCCGGCTCCTCTTTTCCTACACCTCACACATAATCCATCACCGTGCCTTTCAGCAACACCTTCCAAATACATCCAGAAGCCAGCTGACATAGATAGGTAGCTTGTAGCCAACACCACGTGGGCGCCTGAGGAACTGCCGTGGCTGCTGAACTTCCATTCTGCCCATCCTTACCCCATTTCGGTGTCTACACGACGGCCAGTGGGAACCTGCTAACGCCCAGTAGGGCGATGTCACCCTGCTTCCAATCCTCTGAGGGCTCTTTTCTCCCTCGGTCGGTCATGTGACTGTGTGAGTGAGGGGCCGTTCCGCCGTGTGGTGGCAGGGGCTCCTGCAGCTGGAGACACTGAGAGCCGGGGGTGGTGAATGTGAGCAGGCACACTCACAAACGGAGCAAGCCCCACGGACAAAGCAGGTTCTTAGTGTTCTGGCCCCGTCCCTCTGATGCCAGAGCAGGCACATCCCTGTATCACGTCATCGTCACTGGGGAAGCCCTCTTAGGCTAGGACCTTGGTGGATGTGAAGGAAGATTGCCAGGAGGGAGAGAATACCAGATGGATGAAATGTCTACGATTCCATTCTGGTTTAGGGAAGTAACTTACGCCTCAAAGATAGTGAGTGGGGCACCCGTGTGTCTCAGTCAGTTGACCGTCTTGACTCTTGAAATCATCTTAGGTCGTGATCTCACAGTTCATGGATCGAGCCCTGTGTCAGGCTCTTCATTGACGAGGAGGCTGCTTGCCATTCTCTCTCTCCCTCTCTCTCTCCCTTTCCTGCTTGCTCTCACTGTCTCAAAAATGGAGGAGGGGGAGGAAAAGGGAAAGGAGAAGGAGGAGGGGAAGGGAAAGAGGAAGGGGAAGGAGGTGACTAGGTGGCTCCGTCACTTAAGCAACCAAGTTCGGCTCAGGTCATGATCTCACACTTCATGAGTTCAGGCCCCACCTCAGGCTCTGTGATGATTGCTTGGAGCCTGGAAGCTGCTTTGGATTCTGTGTCTCCCCCTCTCTCTGCCCCTCCCCTGCACATGCTCTGCCTGTTTCTCAAAATTGAATAAATGTTAAAAAATTTTAATAAAAGGAAGAAGGAGGAGGAGAGAGGGAGGAGGAGGAAGAGGGGAAGGAGGAGGGGAGTGGGGAAGGGGGAGGAAGAGGGGAAGGAGAAGGAGGAGGAGGCTGAGTGGTGGGGGAGGGGAGGGAGAGGAGGAGAAGGAGGCAGAGATGATAATACAGAGTGGCTGGAATAACCAAAGCCCAGGTATGACCCTGTGGGATCAACCCTAGGTTGTGTGCCACAACTAGGTTTTGGCACACAACCCTAGTACTTCCCCGGAGAGTGCCCCAGGCGAGGGACGTCCCTGCTCTCACAGAGTGTACAGTCTGGAATACCTGTCTAAAGTCCCCAAGAGGGTCTGAACTGACCGACATCAGCCAAGAGAGCTCACTGGCATCACATGACGCTCTGCAGACTGAGTCTGGTTTCTCTGTGTGTCATCCAGTCAGATTGCACGTGGCATTTAAGGCCCTCGTCTGAAATGAAACCAGGGGCCCAGGTGATGGATTGTTGACTGATTCATTCATTCACACACATTCACTGCACACCTGTTGTATGCCAGGCGCTGGGTCAGCCACTGGGGGTGGTGAGCCCCGCGAGACCATGAAGCAAACCAAGAGTCTCCCAGCACCAGGGCTCCTGGAGGACCCTGTCGCAGAGCCATCTTGCACAAGGATGTCTGGAAGGCCGCCCTGTGCAGCTGCCCCCACGCACAACACATCTCCGTTGTATGTTTACACAGGGCATCAGGGATTTATGTGGGGAGGCATTAAAGCATCAGGGATATCCAGTCAGAGCAACAAAAAAATACAGGGACCGTCTTTCACTCCTGGTATCTGCACAGTTCCCTTTTTATGTGACAAATATGGAGAACAATTAGGTCCCTTTTGATGGGATAATTGCTTGCTACCTGAAGAAGCTGCCTTAAAATGACAACTCGAGCAACGTGGACTTGCCAGCACTATTTAAACCCGTCACATTATCCAGAAGAAGTGGAAGGAAGGCTGAGCCAATCCGTGAATGCCTCCTTCCTAGATTGCCCAGCCTTTTGTATCTGTTATTAAGCCCTTCACAAGTATGCTGTTTCTCTGGTGAGAAAATGTATTTGCATAGCTCCCAGTGGCTACACCAGACAGTGGTCAGCTCGAGATACACCTCCCAGAGCTGGGGAGGAGGGTATTACGCACATACCATAACCAGGTCCAATTATGTTGAAAACCAATAGCTGTGTTTCTCTGCCCATGTGTTCCCTGAGTGTGAAGAGAAGGAACAAATAGACTGATAAAATAGAATGGAATGGAATGGAATGGAACAGAATGGAATGGAATGGAACAGAATAGAACAGAATAGAATAGGAGTAAAATAAACTAGACTAGGCTAGAATAGACTAGACTAGATTAGAACAGACTAGACTAGACTAGACTAGACTGGAATAGAATAGAAAAGAATAGAATAGAAAAGAATAGAATAGAATAGAATAGAATAGAATAGAATAGAATAGAATAGAATAGAATAGAATAGAATAGAATAGAAAAATAATATAGAATAGAATAGAATGGAATAGAATGGAATGGAATAGAATAGAATAGAATAGAATAGAATAGAATAGAATAGAATAGAATAGAATAGAATAGAATAGAATAGACTGGACTCAAGTAGACTAGAGTAGACGAGACTAGACTAGAATAGAATAATAAAATTGCTACAGGGTTTTAAGGATGGGAGTCTGAGGAGGAGCCATTCAGGTTCTTGCCGCTTGTCCTGTCTCGTGTGGGTCTCCCAGGAGCACAGGGTATGCTGGTTCTGCCAGCCCCTGTGGGCTGCCCCCTGGTTGGAGGCAGTGTTGGGGTCTGCCAGCACTCCATGTGGCAACAGGAGCCTGGAAGTGCCTTCTTGAAGAAATGGCCTAGAGAGGCATGAAGCTCCTCGTTTTCTTTCTTTCCAGTAATTGACTGTATATTGAGTTCCCCACCAAAGTGGACAGTCAGGCGCTCGTTCCCAATGAAAATTGCAGCGAGAGACAAATGGCAGTTGAAATAAGTAACATCGAGTCGCTTCACAAATGCATCTGCAGCAGCAGCAGAGGCCCCGGCTCAGGAGACACAATTATGCACCTGACCTTTGAAGCCAGTGCCTCAGTGGCCGCAGGAAAATGGATCGGCTACGTGGGGCCTGGCGTGGGCCCTTTCCATGTATTTGTCCCAGAAAAGTTAATCAGAGTGAAGTGGAGACGGGGAGAGCTAAGGTTATCCTAATAGCGTTAAAACAAATTAAATTCCGGTTGGCCCTTTGCAATCCAGGCTCATTTCTCTCTCCCTCTCTCTCTCCTATGGAAACCGTGTCTATCCGTGTCTTTTCAGTGTGAGAACAGTTTCACCCTTGAATTGGTGAGAGGGGCCTTACAGTTTCTTAGGGAAGTGCAGAGGGCAGGACAGGGATTGCGAGGGGAGGTCCAGTGGCTCCCATGGTCTCCTCCACCCCACCCACAGGGCTGGCAGGAGAACACAGATAGTGCCATTTTACCTGGACAAGCATGTGGTTGAGGACAAGGCCCCTGGGGGTTTTATGGGCATGGGTTTGCCTGGAGGACAGATCTGGGAAGGCTAAGAGAACGTACGCAGGGAGCTCCGGAGGGGCAGAGGAAGGATAGGTCAGGTGTCGTCAGTCACCCAGCGCTCCTTGCCCTGAACAGATGCATCGTGCAAGAGTGTGTCTTTGCATCTGCCCATCATGCCCAAGGCTGGGGGTGAGCCTACGCCCCTGAGGATTCAAGGACCAGACTGAGCCCCTCTGCTGGTTGAGGCGGGAGGAGTGTCAAGGCTGGGATCCTAGATGCTTACACTGGGGAACATCTCCCCGAGCACCATACGGCTGCCTGCCTGGCCAGTGCCAACCAACGTGGCCTGGAAGGCTCCAGAGCTCAGGCTGAGAGGCCACCTCTGGACATTGTGCCCATAGGAAGCCCCTCCCTTAGCTGTCATCCAGCAGGAGAAAGTCCCTGGTGTTGCTTCTGAGGCCACCACCGCATTGCCTCTTAACACCCCAGACAGGTTCCTGGAGGTTGGATGGTTGCTGAGTAAAAACCAGCACCTCCTTGACCTGCTGCCCTTAGGAAAATGGACATGGCCCAGCAGCCGGGGGTGACTGTGCTGCCATCCCCACCCAGCCTCCAGCCACGCTGCACCCAGAACCTTCTAGGGGTCCGCCAGGGGGCTTTGTGCATGTGTACAGTGTCAGGAGGCCCTGCAGGAGGTTGCCTCCACCCGGTGCGGTGCCCTGGTGGTGGTTCAAGGTCCTTCTCTCCTGCCCTCCCACCCTTCACGCGTGTATGGGCAGCACTGGGTCCCACATGCCAGGTGCCGATGGCAGTGTTTTACCAACCTCAGTCATTTACTTCCTTACTCCGTGGTTTGGTTTGGCCACGTCTCCTGCCACCACGGCCCATCTTCACCGTTTTCCACTTTGAAATATTTCCTTTTTTATTATTTATTCATTGTCTCCTCTTAGTTGCCTTTTTAAAAAATAGACTTTATTTTTTAGAGCCGTTTTAGGTCCACAGCAAAATCGAGAGCAAGAGGAAGGTCCAAAAACGTTTCCATATGCTGCCCTCCCCGCACTGACGTGGCCTCCCTCGTCGTCACCGTGCCCACGGGATTTGTTACAGTCCATGAACCACGTGGACGAGTCATTATCACCCAAAGTCCATCGTTCACCTGAGGATTCACTCTTGGCGCTGTGTGCATTCTGTGGGTCTGGACTGATGTGCGGTGGCACGGCCCGCCAACATAGCACCACACACTGTGGTTTCTCGGTCCTGAAAGTCCTCCGTGCTCCCCCCTTGTCATCCGCCTCGCAAATCCCTGGAAACCACCGATCTGTTTACTGTCTCTGTAGTGTCGCCTTTCCCAGAACATCATAGATTGGAGTCAGATTGGCTTCTTTCATGTGGTAATACACACTTAAGTTTCCTTAAGGTAACTTATTAAACTGAAGTGAATTTATTTTTTTTTAAATTTTTTTTTTCAACGTTTTTTATTTATTTTTAGGACAGAGAGAGACAGAGCATGAACGGGGGAGGGGCAGAGAGAGAGGGAGACACAGAATCGGAAACAGGCTCCAGGCTCCGAGCCATCAGCCCAGAGCCTGACGCGGGGCTCGAACTCACGGACCGCGAGATCGTGACCTGGCCGAAGTCGGACGCTTAACCGACTGCGCCACCCAGGCGCCCCTGAAGTGAATTTATTTTAAAGGGACTCAGTACCACGCATGGAAAACTAGTATCATTTATATTAATGGGGGATAATGGGATGAATACAATAAAAAGCGAATACGTTTTGGCTAGATATCATCAATTAACAAAGGGTCAGAGCCCCAGATCTATTTTCTTTATTGAAAAGATACATGAGTGTATGTGAGGTGTCAAGGCTAGAGCACCATGGAACTGAGGCTTTCCTCTTTATCGGAAGAGCTGAACAGCCTCTGCTGCGTGTGTCCGCTCGGTCGATACCAGTAGGACAGTGGTGGGTTCACACTCTTCCTTCATTTCGGATTTAGTTATATTCTGGAGCAGATGTTACTATTGCCAGTTTAAAGAGGGGAAATTGAGGCTTGGCAAGGCAGTGGAGCCAGGACCTGAACCCAGCATCCTGGCCCTCAGGTCTCATGCTCACGAACATTGCATTCCTCGCGTCGGGGAGAGGGGGCGGTTCCGTCTCAAGGCTCCCAGCCCCCGGCATCAGACTGGCAGGGAGGGCTACCCCCAAGGCATGTGTCGGTCCTGGAGGGCTCAAGGCAGCCCACCTCTGGGGCCAGGCTGGTCATCTACCTCACCTTTGGGTTGACTCTCTGACCCAAAGCACAGATAGGCTTCTGTGTGAGTGGACCATCCGCAGCTGGGTTGGGTTGGATCCTCTGGGAAGGGCCCTAAACTTCCTAAGCGCTCTTCTCTGTCATGTGTCTCGGGGGCAATCAGGAAGTGATGCAGGTGACCTTTCCCCCAGAGCAGAGCTCCCCATTAATGCTCGACATTAATGCTCAGGTTCAGAGGATCAGGTTCACAACATCTCAGCCTGCCCCATTAATGCTCGACACCTGGAAAGATTGGGCCCACACCAGGAGTTGGTTTCTCAGAGAGGCTCTCTGCAGCCCCGGGGTTCCTTTTAAATTTCTCAGCAGCAAAGGATATACAAGAGGGAGTGTCATGCGTGCCCAGGCAGTGGGAGGACTTTCTTTCCAGTGACCTGGGGAAGTGACCTGCTGTCTCCAGGTAGGTGGATGCTGGAAGTCCCTCACCTGTGAGCATCTGGCAGGGCTTATTATCCATGGCCATGGAAGGAGCGGCCCCCCGCTTTCACGACTCGAGGATAAGTTATGTCTGAGTTATGCATATGACTAACGTATTGGCAGACCCGCGAGCGTCTGTCCTGGTTTTCTGGGTCAGCTGTTGTCAGCAGGAAGATTGACACTCCTCCAGCTCCTTGTTCTGCATCCTCCCTCCTTCTGTTCGACACCTGTTGATAGCGTGCCAGGCACTCCAACACTCGGGATGGCTCCAAGGCCCTGGTTTCTGCTTCTATTAGGCTACCGGGCACCTTGTCTAAGAGCGGAGCATAGACCTGGAGTGCGGGCTGTCTGCACCCACACTTCCCATCCGTGCACACTGGGGGGCAGGCTCTCTCCGTCCCCTGCATCCCCTCTGGAAGCTTACCTTCCATTCTGTGGCTGTGATGACTGGGTATTTCTATATTGAGGAAAGTATGCATGGTTACAGGGAGGTCAGGACCGGGACACTTGAGGCCTCTTTCCTCCCCTTTTTGGCGTTGTGTGTATGGGAAGATAGAAATGGGACCCACTGCATCTAAGTCCCATGTGCAGAACTGAGCCATGGGGAGTAAAGTGTCTACATGGGCATGGCCCAGGGGGCCTGGCTCTCTTGTCTGAGAAGGTTCTGGAAGCAATAGAGACCAGAGTCCAATGGTCTGTGTCACGATACCTTGTGGTCGGTCTGCCCTCTGTGGAACACAGAGTGGCAGGGTCGGTCACCCGGAGGAAGGAGTTGGCAAGCACCTGGCAAGTTGACAGGTCCCAGGCACTGCCTGAGCTTCAGGTGAGGCAACAGTTCCCATGGACACTGGAGAGCTGCACAGAGATGCCGCGGTCATCAAGACAGCGTGACGTGGGAGGAGAGGGGGTGATTACACCAGTGTGGCCCAAAGCCCAGGTGCCACCAGCACACCAGGTACAACATCTCTGAACCTGAGGGAGCAAGCCAAGAGCTCAGGCCTGTCACCAGAGGGGCTGGGGCCTCCCCTCTGCCCTCTTCCTTTGCCTCTTCA
The DNA here is from genome assembly GCF_046562875.1 of Panthera onca. Lineage (NCBI taxonomy): Eukaryota > Metazoa > Chordata > Mammalia > Carnivora > Felidae > Panthera > Panthera onca. The sequence goes on from NW_027675869.1 coordinate 452,015, forward strand.
GTTCTGGGCACCTGGTCTAATACTGTATATGCCCAGCCCACCCCCTTCCCTGCTGACTCGTTCTTCTGGCTGCTGCCACCATCCAATCTTACGTTGTACTTCATTCTTTCGTCCATCGTGTGGTTCTGCCCATTGGGGTCTGGGCGGGAGAGCTCATTGTCTGGTTCCCAGTGCCGGCCACCTTGTGAGTCCAGGACACATGTTTCTTGCATGGCTGACAGGTGGCCACATGCCACATGGACGTCTTGTGCAGGCTAGATCACACGGCCAGCTTACGGTGTCTGGAGGGGAGGCGTGCATGGGTCCACTCGGGCCGCAGGGACCTCGCCATCCACTCGGTCTTTCTGGCTTCTCCTGGAGCAGCTTTTCTTCCGGTAAATGGTAGCCAGAGCAAATGTGCTCAAGCCTAGTTGTGAAATCTGCAGTGGTGTGTAACAGGGACACTTGTACTTTCTGTAAAGCTGAGCTCACAGTTCTCCCCATATCCCCTTTTTGGGGGAGCCATGGGAAGGATTGTAAAGATATTTTTTTGTAACGTCAATTTTAAAAAAGAGAGACGCCACATATTCCCCTCTGTTCTGCCTTAAATCAAGGAAATACAGCTAGGGCCTTCTTGGGGGACTTCCCGACTCCTTCCCATCCACATACTTACTGCTCTGTTCAGTTGTTCATCTGGCCCACAGACACGGGTCTGGCACCCACCAAGCTCCAGGTGTGATGTGTGATAAAGAACCCTTCCTATTAGATCAGATGCTTTGAAGGTCAAAGAAACCAACCAGGGATAGCATTGGCTGAGGCCCACAAGGACTTTCTGGCAGTAGTCCAGGGAGCCTCCCTGAGTTACAGAGAGAGGAAGCCAGGGCACGAAGAGTGGTGGACGCGTGAACAGAAAGAACTCAGACAGTAAGCTGGTGCTGTGTCTTTGAGAAATTTGAAGGTGAGGAGAAGCCAAAGGTTGTGAGGACAAAGCAGGGTTAGAAGCCCGGGAATTGAAATCACCGTATTCCAAGTGGATGAGGAACAGCCAGTGGAGAGAAAGAGAGCCTGCTACACATAATCTTATAAAAAAATTTTAATTTCACTTTTTATGTTTAGAGAGCTCGAGTGGGGAAGAGGGCAGACAGAAGGCAAGAATCTTAAGCAGGCTCATGGAGCCCGATAACGGGGCTGGATCACACGACCCTGGGATCATGACCGGAGCCGAAGCCAAGAGGCGGACGCTCAACCAACTGAGACCTCCAGGTGCCTCGACGACGACACATCTTTCATCTCCTTGTGTCCTGCTGGCAGAGGTGGCGAGGAGGTGAGACTTCCTGGGAGGACCTTGGGGGGCCCGTCTTTGGCTAGACTCCCCGGTTCCTTAAGTCAGAGGGAGGCCCTGAGCAACCATCTAGTGCTCCTGCACGACTGCTTACAAGATGGGGAGCATGGTGGCATCAGCGGCGAGCGGGGATGACTTTCTTCTGGAACCTTCCTCGGTGTCACCGAGCAGCTTGTAGCCTGTGACATGCCATGTGTGTCATTCGACAGGTTTGCGTGAGTGCCCAAAATATGCCAAAGAAGGCTCTCCCGAATGAAAGGTTAAGAGATGAGGGGTCCGCGTTGCTGGTGGGGCGGTGGGAAGGGCGGCTTCCACCGTCACACTCGTCTTGTGGAGCCAATAGCCGCAGGTTCTTGCAGGGACCGGGGCGCACCTGCCCCCAGCCACGCAGAGCCCTTGGTGATCTTTCCGCCTGGGTCTCCATCGGCTCTGGGTGCGGCTACTCCACTAAATCATTGCCGGTGTGATGAGGGTACAGTGATGACTCCTGTGGCTTTAATGAGCGTTTCCTGAAGACCAGTGAGTTTAAGAATTGTTTTCACGTTTGTCGGTCGGTTGGCGATGCTCTTGAGATTTACTGACTGTGCACATCCTTTTGTTCATTGACAAGTGGCTGGGTTGTTTCTTCTTGTCCTTTCTGTCAGAGGTCTGTGCGTGTTGGAGCTGTTCACCCATTGCTTCTTATCTGCTGCAAATGCTGATGGCTCCAGACTGCCGATGGTTTGACCTCACTGTTTTTCGTCTTTTTCGTGGCGTGAAGGCAACATGCACTCAGTGGAAAGCGTCTTTGGGATTGCGGGTTTGGACCTCTTCCTGGGTTAGTGATGTGTGGTCCGATCATCACCTATGATGTGGGGCAGCGCGGGCTCCCGTTAGCCACATGACCACAAGTGTCACCAACCCATACGCTGGTGGCCACTCTGCACCCAGGCGTCCCTCTGGCTCCCACTTCAGGACAGTATTTGGTACATTCCACGAGGCAGTCAGCACTCCTTGATCCAATAGGATTTAGGATGAACGGTCCTGCCCAGCCGTGGGCTCACACGACTGTTCTTGCATATGGAAGGCAGGCTGGACTGAGCTCTGAGGTGTGGGAGGTCAGGCGTATGCATGCATTTTAGACTTAATGATGTTTTCAACGAAGGATGGGTTGATAGGGATACAACCCCATCGTGAGTCCAGGAAGATCTGTATTTCTTTTTTTTACAAAGACTTCATTTAGGGGCACCTGGGGGCTCAGGCCATGCGTGATCTCACAGCTGGTGGGTTTGAGCCCCGCGTTGTGCTCTGTGCTGACAGCTCAGAGCCTGGAGCTTCTTCACATTCTGTGTCTCCACCTCTCTCTGCCCCTCCCCTGCTCACACTCTGTCTCTCTCTCTCAAAAATAAATAAATAAATATTAAAAAATTAAAACAAAATAAAACCCACAAGGCTTTCATTTACCTGTTGATGTGTTTGCAAAGGCATTTGCTATGTAAAATTTCTCATTTTTTGTGCTGCCAAGTGTGAGTGCTGTCTGTGCAGCATCTGAGGTCCCGTCCTTCCCAGGGATGTGTCCCTGTGCCTAGATCCTGGTGGAGTTTCTTCTGTTTCTCCTAGGAAAGCGCCTGTATGACACCACCCCTTAAAAGAGCCTTGTCTTTTCTGAAACATCAATTAGATCTGAAATAGGAGAAATACGGAAGGTTTAAAATTGTTGCCTGGATATTATTTTATAGCCCTGTGTCAAGATCCTATTGAGAATTGCTGGGAAACCCGTGTTGTGAGAGAACTTTGACTTGATTTTCATGGTGTATATTTCCTTCTTACCCTTTCCGCACTGAGTCCTCTTCTCTGGACAGTCTGGACAGTGGTACCCCCAATTTCCTTGGGGTAATGAATGCGTCTCGGCCATCGAGGGCATTCTGGATTAGACACATTGGTGTCCACTCTTGCCCCGCGAGCTCCCGGTGCAGCCAAGCCTGGTGGAGGCCCTCCTGAGCTGAGTGGAGGGCTGGAGGCGGAAAGTGGGCCAGGGGGCTGGGCCATGTCTCTAAGCCCCTGTGCCTCCCCTGGGCTCTGTGTGCTTCTCTTCGTCAGAGAATCAAAATTACGGTTTTTATAACTGGCACGACGAAAGCGCTTGAATCCACTCCAAGCGCGAACTGGCCGGCCACTTACCCGTGTGGCTCCTGGACAAGGAGGTGCACGCGTGTTTGGGGGGATGAGAAATCACTTGCTAAGTAAGAGGCTCGTGGAGTTTCAATCAAACCCAGCACCTCTGGCTTCTGGCAAACTTTTAAAAGTATTACCACTCCTGCCTGCCTTTGTGCAAACACCCCCAGGCAGGGGTTAGAGGCAGGACTGAATTTCGCTGTTTGCTCACCTCTTAGGGCAGATTCCCCAGTGTCCCCTCCATCCCTCGTCATAGCTCAAGTGCCAGGAAATGAGTATTGCCATCTATCATCTGGCAGATTCCCAGTTCCCTCTGTTGGCTGGTGAGGAATCAGGTCTCTGGCTGCAGGGATATGCTGACTGTTTGTAAAATGGCTTTTTGCAGGGCCAGCTGAACTGTCATCCCCCCCACCCCACCCCCAAACTTTACAAAGTGCTGGATTCACCCCAGAGCCAGGAGCAGTTGCCCTGTGAACACATCAAGGCTCTGGAAGAGGATTTAAAGAATTTGCTTAAGAGAAGCTTTGAAAACCTCAAAGAGAGCAAATCCAGCTCAGCAGGAAGCCTGGGAGAGGAGCCCTTTCCTCGTGGGGTTTAATTTTAATTTGCAAATGTGACCAGAGGAAGGAAGGCTCAGGAGAGCAGGGCACTAATGAAATAGAAACACGTTGTTTTCTTTCATCTCCTCCACATCGAGGCAGCCAGGGGTTCTGCAAGGTGGGTGCTCTGTCAGCAACATCCGTGAACTTGGGAAATGAGGTGAAGCCATTCTTGGGTGCACAGCACATTCTTGAGATGCCCAAACTGGCACACACCATTCCCAGAGCCTGGCAGGGCTGGGACACATCCGAGTTGGATCTTTGGGTTTGATGCTCTTTCTCTCTGCTTCCTGCCCCTGCACAAGGTGACCAGTGGGTGCAGGCGGCGGGAGAATGAGCCCAAGGCCCTGGCTGTGGCTGTGGCTGTGGCTGTGGCTGTGGCTGTGGCTGTGACTGTGGCTGTGGCTGTGGCTGTCACTGTTTCATGACCTGAGTAAGTTCCGATCCGTTTCAAACCCTCATTCCCCCTCAGCACAATGGAGACAAAGATATCTCCTTTCTGGGCTCCCAGGGTCATTTGGAACATCAAATAAGGGCACAAATGTCAAGATAATAGTACTGACCATCACTGATTGCCTGCCTAATGCCGGGCTCTGTGCTAAGTGCTTTCCATGCAGAGCACAGAGCATAGATTGGCTGCCTGCTTTGTGTAGGAGCACAGTGGGGCACAGAGTGCGAATGAGGCGCCCAAAGTCATACAGCAAAGCGATGAGTGAGGATGACGACCCACATCAAAGCTAGTGCTCTAAGTCACTGCTCAGAGGCTTCACACATTTCTTGTAAAGGACCAGACAGTAATATTTTCGGCTTGCTGGGCCATTAGGTCTCTACTGTTATCTTCTCATCTCTGCTATTGTAGCACAAGAATGGTGGTAGTTGCCAAGTAAGCCAGTAAGTGTGGCTGTGTTCCAATAAACTTTATTGACAAAGACCAGCAGGGGAATGGATAGACGCTGCTTAAACGGTACAGGTTTTACTCTGGAGTTGACAGAAATATTTGGAACTAGATAGAGTGCGGATTGCAGAGCATTATGAAAGTACTAAATGCCACTGAATTGCTCATTTTTACAATGATTAATTGTACATTTTGTGACTTTCACCTCAGAGAATGAATGAAAAAAAAATTCTGGTGTTGAACCCAGTTTGCAAACTGTTCCCGGTCCCAAATCTAGTTAAATGAAGGTGTTCAAGAGGCATTGGGAATGAACTCTTTCAGCCACCTGCCAGCATCTTAAACCAGCTGGTTCCTTGTAGAAAAAACAGGGATGTCCACACAGGCAGAGGAGACCACCAGCATGCTGGAGAGCGCCAGGCTCAGCACATCCTGCTTCTGTTTAGCACCCGCTGAGTCCGCATGCGCAGTGGTTCAGTCTCTCAGTTTGCTCATCTGTAGGATGGGGGTGAAGGGGATGAGCTGAGTCAGTGCGTGTGCACGACAAGAGTCTGCCCATGTTTGCCATTTTTTCAGCTTTGAGAGATGAAGCAGCTTTCCTACCCGTCAGGTACTGTTTGCTAATAAATGAGAGCTCAGCAGGCAGGTCTGGTTTTATTTTTCTTTTTTTCCTCACGTTTGTTGAGATATAATTGGTCTATACAATTGTGCAGACTTAAGGTGTACACTGTGATAATTTGATATGCCTACATATTGTGGAATGATAACAACAATAAAGTTAGTTAACACATCCATCACTTCACAGACTTCCCTTGTTTGTTATGGTGAGAATATCTAAGATTTGTTCCCATGGCAACATTTCAGTGTACAATGTAGTGTTGTCAACCATAGTCACCATGCTGTATGTTAGATCCCCAGAACTTATTCATCGAACACCTGGAAATGTATGCTCTTTGACCAGCATCTCCCCATGTAACCAGCCCCTAGCTCCTGGCAACTGCCAGCCTACTTTGTTTCTAGTAGTTTGTATTTTTCAGATTCCACATATAAGTGAGATCACACAGTATCTGCTTTTCTCCATGCAACTTATTTTACTTAGGATGATGCCCTCAAGGTGCATCCATGTTGTTGCAACTGGCAAGGGTTTCTTCCTTTTCGTGGCCGAATAATATTCCACTTTGAGTGTGTGTGTGTGTGTGTGTGTGTGTGTGTGTGTGTGTGTGTGTGTGTGTGTCTGTGTCTGTGTCTGTGTGTGTGAGTGTGTGTGTAATGCTTGAGAGAGAGAGAGACAGAGAGACAGAGAAACAGAGAGATTGTGTGTCTGCCTGTGGAGCATATTTTCTTCATCTACTCATGCATTTATAGGCACTTAGATTGCTTCCATCTCTTGACTATTGTGAATAATGCTTCAGCGAATATGGGGTGCAGATATCTCTTCCAGATAGTGATTCTGTTTCCTTTGGGTATATACTCAGAAGTCGAATTTCTGGATCATGTGGAAATACTATTTTTAACTTTTTGCGGAAACTCCATGTTGTACTGGTAATGGCTCCATGGTAACGGCTGTACCAATCTATATTTCCACCAGTAGTGCACGAGGGTTCTTCCCATTTCTCTACACCTTTGCCAACACTCGTTATCTCTTGTAATTTTGATGATGGTCATTCTACTCAGTGTGAGGTGATATCTCATTGTGGTTTCCCATGATGTGCATTTCCCTGATGTTTAGTGGTAGTGACCACTGTTTTATGCATCTGTTGGTTATTTGCAGGGCTTCTTTGTAACAATATCTATTCAGGTCCTTTGCCCATTTTTAAAGGGGATGTTGATGATGAGGATGATGAGGATTTTGCTATTGGGTTGTATGAGTTTCTGAAATATTTTGGATATTAACCCCTTATTTGGGACATGGTTTGCAACTATTTTCTCCCATTCTGTACGTTGCCTTTTCATTTTGTTGATCATTTCTATTGCTGTGCAAAAACTTTTTTATTTTGATATGGTGCCGCTTTTTTAAATTTTTGCTTTTGTTGCTTATGCTTTTGGTGTCACATGCAAAATAGCCTTGCCAAGACCAATGTCAAGGAGCTTTTCTCTTATGTTTTCATCTAGGAGTTTATGGTTTCAGATCTTACACTGAAATCTTTGTAATCTATTTCCAGCTACTTTTTGTGAATGGGATAAGATAGGAATCCTAACTTCATTCTTTTGCATGAAAATATCCGGTTTTCTCAACACCATTTATTGAAGATGATATCTTTCTCCATTGAGTATTCTTTGCTCCCTTGTCACGTATTATTACTTGACAGTATATGCATGGGTCTATTCTTAGACTCTCAATTCTTTTTTTTTTCTTTGAAGGTTATTTATTTTAAGACAGAGGAAGCACGAATTGGGGAGGGGAAGAGAGAGAGGGAGAGTGAGGGAGAATCCCAAGGAGCCCCCACAACACTGTCAGTACAGAACCCAGAGCATGGCTCAAACTTACAAAACCCGAGCCGATCGTGACCCAAGCCGAAACCAAGAGTCAGGCGCTTAACCGACTGAGCCACTCAGGCACCCCATGGGCTCTCAATTCTGTTCTGTTGGTCTATGTGTCTGATTTTGTTTTGTTTTTGTTTTGTCAGTATGATACCGTTTTGATTACTATAGCTTTGTAATAGTTTGAAATAAGGAAGTGTGATGACTCCATTTTTTTTTCTTTCTTTCTCAAGATGGCTTTGGCTTTCTGGGTGTTTGTGATTCTATGTGAATTTAGGATTGTTTTCTTTATTTCTGTGAAAAATGTCATTGGAATTTTGGTAGGAATATCAGTGAATCTGCAGATTGTTTTAAGTACTATGGGCACTAACAATGTTCTTCCCATCCATGAACATGGGCTATCTTTCCATTTCTTCATGTTTTCTTCAGTCTCTTTCACCAATATCTTAAGTTTCCAGGACACAGATCTTTCACCTCTTTGGTTAAGTTTATTGCTAAGTACTTTATTGTGTTTGATCTTATTATAAATGGGATTATTTTCTTTTTCAGACACATTGTTGTTAGTGTATAAAAATGTAATTGATTTTTGTGTGTCAATTTTGTATCCTTCAACTTTACTGAATTTACTTTGAAGAGATTTTTGATGGAGTCTTCAGGGTTTCCTATAGGTAAGATGATGTTATCTGCAGAGACAAACTAACTTCTGATTTATAAACATTGTATTTCTTTTTCTTGACTAATTGTTCTGGCTAGGATTTCAGTACTAGGTTTAATGTAAGCATCTTTGTCTTGTTCCTGATCGTAGGGAAAAGCTTTCAGCTTTTCACCATTGTATGATGTTAGATGTGGGTTTATCATATATGGCTTTTATTTCGATGAAGTTCATCCCCTCCAAATCTAATTTGTTGAGAGTTTTTATCGTGAAGCGATGTTGAATCTTGTCAAATGCTTCATCTGTGTCTGTTGAGATGAACATATGGCTTTAATCCTTTATCCTGTTCATACAGTGTAACACCTTTGTCGATTTGTACATAGCGAACCATCGTTGTCTCCCAAGGATAATCCCCACTTGATCTTGGTGTATGGCTGAGAAGGGCTGGCCATTTCAAGGTACACACCTGGGACTGAGGTCTATGGGGCTCTGAGCCAGTGCAGATATGGGTATAACTTCTCCCAGAGCCCTTGACGTATGGGGCTGGTGACAGGAGAGATGGCAGATGGTGCTATAGCTGAGCCTGCAGGGGCATGGACCTGTTTCTGGGTATATAGTTGAGACTGCAGTCAGTGAGTCAGCCACCTGGCTATGGGCTTCCATTCTCAAAATAGCGCTTGGACTGCATAGGGTTTCAGAATTTCCTACCTGGATCCCAAAGCTCCCAGAAAAGCACTGTTGTCTGTGGATAGATGCCAGGTTTTTATTGCTGAGCGGGGGGTGGGGGGGTGTGCATATGAACAGGGGACCTACTGTGCTACCACCTTGCTGATGTCATTCTCTCAGCCTGGTTTTTAAGAGTCAGCACTGGCAAGCCCTAGATAAGCATGCTAAGGGAAGTTTAGAGGCAACTTCAGATAGATGTGGTTACTTCCCAGAATTCAGGAGGTTCTGTGAGCAAAGACCAGGCTTCATAACTTGTGTTTGTCATGAATATAACACAAGTGGCTCCTACCTGCTCCATTCTTTAGGGCTCACTAACTCCCATTATTGTCCAGCTACAATAGAAGCGCCTGTTTCTTGTTTGACCACAGAGGCCAATCTTTACTAGATCAGGCTTCAGGAAGGAAATAGACCACAAACTGGCAAAACAGAAGAATCAACAGAGATATTGTCCAGAGAGCGGCACATCAAGGAACCCCTTGGCTAGTGATAATGGGAGAACCATTTCCATCCCAGGACCTGAAGGAGTGGGGGAGGGGGCAGTTACAGGGCTCCATGGAGGAGAGCTGTAGGGAGCTACGGCAGAAGTGAGAGCTTCAGAAGGAGGACGAAGCCAGCTTGCAACAGTGGAGCAGAGAGGATACCAGAGGAATAAATAACTCAACCATTCTTCCTCTTCTGCTGGGCTCTCTCGTACATGGACCAAAGCCAGCTACCAGCCCCTCTGTACTTACAGCACCTCCCCAGCAAAATTCTCAGCCAACATCTGATGGTTCCAGTGAAAGTCCCAGGGAAGCTTTGCATTGGCCAGGATTGAGCCAGTAGGAGACCACATTCTGAGTGGCTAAGTCTGGTGTGCAAAGGGCTTCAGGCTAGAAAGAGAAGTTCTAATGCCAGAAGAATGAAGACAGGGAAGGGAACCAAGGAGGATTATATCCATTGACATCCACTGTACTTGTTCTTCTCAGACAGACCAATGCTCTGCCCTCCACACATCACCAGCATTTTGCAGTTACATTCTCCGGAAGGGTTAAGGACCTCCTCTGTTTCCTTAAAGTGGGATTAAATCAGGCTCCTTTCATGTTTATCAAAACTTCACAGAAAGCTTGGAGGGACCAAAGTTGAAAGAAGGCTGTGATCTGAAGCCAGGTCCACCATAACCACGGGTCCCTGCTAGATGTGCTTCTCTTTAACCCTCAACCTGATACCATGTTTCTGCATCCAGTGCACCAGTCCCAGGACCCACCTCTTGCCTGCCATCAACCGCAGCATTTTGGGATCAGCAGAAAGAATGCTGCCCGCTTCCCCCTAGCCCCCCACACAAAGGCCTAGACTCATCTCCCACATTACACTCCCAATTCAAAGGTGAGTTCCATGCACAGCAGTGACACACTTCACATTATCACGCAAGGCTATTTCACATCTCCTTATTTAGAACCTCTCCATTCCCAAATAGGGGTTTGGCTTCTCCTTTGTAAAGTCAAAGGGCTCCTTGAAATGCTTTGTTTTGTTTTGTTTTTTTGGAAATAAAAGAGCAGTCTTCCTTTCCAAAGATGGTTCAGAAAATTGCTGAGAGATTTAAAATAGCAGCATGTCCCCACTCCCACCCATCAAGTATTAAAAATATGAGGGTCTAGACTCAGAGTATCCCATTTACACAAGGATAAATTAAAATCAAAATGCTTTATTGCAAAAATCTGCTTCCTGCTGGGAAAAGTTGACCTGCCATGTGTCAAGGGGGAAAATTCTAGAGAGACACCACAATTTTCCCTATCCATAGGGAATCATAGCTGGACCTCAGGGAGCTACAGGTCAGGAGCTCTGTCAGTTTGGCAAAATGCATGCTTTTTTCCTCTACCCACATCTGGAGCTACCTTGTAATCAGTCCCTCCTGAGTCCCGTTCTCATGTTTTCTTTTCTTTTGTTTTTAAGGTTTCTAATAGATGAGTTCTCTGCCACCCCCAACCAAGTCCTTGCAGCTTCCATAATCACAGAGGTAGGAGATCAAAACAGAGGAGATTTTGTTCTGAAGTTGGGCGTGCATCTCTGGAATTAGGGGACATTTTGCCCGACAGAGAATTAATTGCTACCTTTGCATTCTGAAGATAATGCTACTCCATTATCTGTTATTGTTATAAACATTTTATGATTTTATTTTTTTTTCAACCTTTTTTTTTTATTTTTGGGACAGAGAGAGACAGAGCACGAATGGGGGAGGGGCAGAGAGAGAGGGAGGCACAGAATCGGAAGCAGGCTCCAGGCTCTGAGCCATCAGCCCAGTGCCTGACGCGGGGCTCGAACTCACGGACTGCGAGATCGTGACCTGGCTGAAGTCGGACGCTTAACTGACTGCGCCACACAGGCGCCCCATCATTTTATGAATTTAAAGAAAATCTTTCCTCTTCTTTTTTTTAATGTGCCTATGCTCAGATTTCCTTGTTGTCTCTTTTATTTGGGGAATGGTTACCACTTCCTCTGGAACTACTGATTGTCAGTGAGGAAAACAATTGAGATCAATATGGGCGTGAAGTATTGATCTACAAGTGGGGGAAATCCGTGGTACAGACCTCCAGCTGCTACCATGTCAATGCAGTGCCCCCCCCACCCCAACTCCCGATTCCTCCCCAAGATGCCAGGACCTCCAGCCTGCCTCCTGTCGAGGCCGCACAGTGCCAGCATCTGATCGTCCCCAGCTCTGGGTTCTGCTGAGCACACTGGGAGGCTGTGATGCTTTCAGCAAGGGCACGGGTCTGCCTCAAACCATTTCAGAAGTTCCTCCTGGGTCCCTGCTCTTTGTGCACAGCCATAGGTCCCAGTAGACAGCCAAAGAACTCTCTGGTGAGCACTCTTTGTTGGAGAGTTATTGACTTTCTATTCATGATACTGAGCCCAGGTCCAGTGAGCAGCTAAGTGTAAGGCAGAATCCGATTCTAAGGTGATCATTGTCCAGGGAAAGCTCTCTCCACCCATGATTTTCAATACAGGATGCTGTTTTTGGATCACAGTTGGAAGGGTCTGAGAAAGAAAATCTATAGATATGTAAGATTTTCCATGATTTCAGAAGGGCTCTAGCCTTCTTAAAGCCTCACCTTGGCTTCCAGGTTCAGATCCCCTAGTCTCTCAGCTGCTCTGAGGACATGTTCATCCATCCATCCATCCATCCATCCATCCATCCATCCATCCATCCATCCATCCAATAAATGTTGTTTTGGGTGTCTATTAGGTAACAAGCTATAGTGATACCTAGCAGAATAAAATAGACATAGTTCCTATCCTTTGAGGGCTTATAATTTTGAGGGAGTTTCCAGACTATAGGCAAAATAAAGAAGCAAATAAAGAGTTATGACTGGTGAAGGTGCTATAAGCCAACCCAAATCAACAGTAATAGAGTGAATTGGCATTGGATGTGTGTGGCCATCCAGTAGAAACCTGGTCCAGGAAGTACCTTGTGAAGATGTAGCATTTAAGCCATGCAGGCAAAGTGCTGGTGAGCACATTCTAGACAGAGATAGAACATGTGCAAAGGCCCTGAGATAAGGGGGTAGTCAGTTTGGTCCAGCACAGAATGGAGGCGAGCATGGTGCAAGTCCAGGGACCACAGGGGGAGGGAAGAGATAAACAGGATCGGATCCCTCAGGTCTTGTGGCACAGGTAGGAGCTCAGACTCTTCTTTTAAGTTTAGTAGGAAGTTAAGCAAGGATTGTATATGACAGCCCAATCCAGCTTTAAAATTCCTTTTTAGCTGCAGTGAAGAGAGTGTGCTGGAAGGAGCAGGAATGGGAGAAGGCCGTTTTTGAAGTGAGAGTTGATAACTTGAAGTCAGGTGGTCATTGTGACGACGGGGAGAGGCAAACTAATTTGGGATGTAGAAGTGGTGTGTTGGTAAGTGGTAAGCCAACAGTCTTAAAAACAAACACAATGAGTGTTACAATTCCATGACGTAAACAACTTCACCGCTGGCTGATTGCAAGCTGCCTGGGTGATGTCACTGAACGTGGAGTCAGGAAGCCGTGTGCACAGTCCAGCTGCAGTCTGGCACTGGTTAGCAGGAGGCACCTCAGGCAGGGAGGTGGATTGAAGAGGCCAGCAAGGAGGCATTGGAGACCCCCACACGTTTTGGTTTGAGTAGCTAAGAGGATACCAGGAGGACTGGACACCTGAGGTGCATGCATGTAGAATGGACAGGCTTCTTTCCTGTGCCCTCTGGAAGCTGGCACTTACTCAATCTATGATGCTGGAAGGTGACAGAAGGAAGGGAGACAGACAGTCTTTGGGAAGAGGGTGTGCATGACACCCACGGACTTTAAGATGTTCTGCCTGAACCCTCATCACCCTGGGATCTTTGGATTCTGAAGCCGCTCACTTCCCTGGCCTCCTATCCAGTAACAGACAGAGACCAAAACAGAAGACGGGGATCATGTGGAGGGTGGCCCCAGGGGGTGCTGGCCGTGGCCCTGTTTCCTAGCTTGATGAGCTCTGGCCTCCCAGACCCCAGGCCTTGGAGCCACAGCTGGAACCTGCCTTTGCTGACACAGTGCTTCCATATGTTTAATTAGACATGCTAGGTGGACCCTGATTTAAATGACAGTATGTTCAGGGCACTACTTTGGTCACAGCATACCTGCAAAGAAGAAAAGTTGCAAGTAGGAAATAAGTCAAATACTGAGGCCAGGACCAAATCTCTGAGCAGCCTGGCAAGATTTACAGACCCTGCCTTGAGCCAAGGTCAGAGAATGCAGCTCACTTCCAAGGGCTTAGTGAGAAACAAGGGGCAGGAGGGCTCGAGAAAGGGGCTGTGGAGGGAGGAAGGTGATCAGGGTTCATGCTGCCCAGGGCCCAAGCGTGTGGTCGCCATCTCTGTAGGGACCCAGGAAGGGGCAGTGGGTGTGCTCGAATGTGGGCGAGCTGTGGGTGGAGGGTGGACATGAGAAGGAACGTTGGATGCATGCGGCCACCTTGAGGGGTTGGGAGAAGCAGCCAAGTCTTCAATCCAGGCAGGTCTTTCTATTAATCATTTATTGAGCACCTAGATACACCGGGTACCATTCTAGTATCAAGGCTACAAATGCATCAGGGATTCATCAGGTTCCCAACTCTGAAGTGCACGGAATACCTAATACCCTTACTTTCTGGCCATCAAAGGAATGAACAAGCTGAGCCTTCATCCTTCCTGGTGAGAGGAAAATTCAGCCACACTTGTTCTTGGGGGTCAGCTTCTGTCAGGGTTTTGGAGAACTTCCCTTGTTGGAGGCCGTAGCCAGGTGTGGAGGAAACTGCTCTGGCCACTTGTCACTAGGCCAGAGTGCCCGCGTCCCAGCATGAAGGTCCATGCTGTTTTATGTCCATCCTGGACCGCAAGAGTCTTTGGCCAAGAAGTCTGGGGTGTGAAGCAGGCGTACTGAACAGGTGTGCCCCTAAGATACAGCCAAGGCTGGGGCTACTTCCAGAGCCTCCCTAGTCCCCTCCTCCCTCACTTTCTGCTCCCAGAAGACACTTATTTTCCTTTTTCCTGCAAATTCAACTCCATTTAAGCTTCTCCACCTCATCTTGTATTCTCCCTGCTCTCTGCCACTTCTAACACTTGCTGAGGTTCTATCACCTGCCCCGGAGCCTTTGAACCTGCTATTTCTTTCTGTCATCAGTGCTGTTTTCCTTGGTTTAGCTCTGCCCTCCTAATTCTGATCTCATCTCAATATGATTTTCCAAAGGGCTTCCGTGGTCACTTGATTTTCATAGCCTTCAGTCATTGTCACTTCCTATCAGGCATGCTGTTGGCTTGTCTTTATAAAGGACACTGCCATCTTACTGTTTTAAACTTACTTCTTTGTTACAAGTCAGTCCCAGCAGAATGTAAGCATTTGAGGATAGTCTCATCCTGTCCTGTTCACCACTGTGTCCTTCTCAGTGGCCAGCATTTAGTAGTTGCTCAATAAATACCTGTTGAGTGTGGGGTGGACAAGCGCAGAATGTCTGGCTTCTTGCACGCTAAGTAGAGCTCACTGAAGATTCCTACCTCCCTCCTGCAGAGTCCCTCTGATTGGGGTGGATTGACTAGAGAATAGGGCTGTTTTTATTTCTTTTCTGGATCTCATAGAATACATCTATTTCCAGCTTAATAAAAAAAAAAAACAACAAAAAAACCAAGAGACAATAAAAACGCATTGTTACAGATTGGATGGGTAAAACAATTGGTTTGACAGTAATCTAGGAATTTAATTATAGCAAAACATGCCCATGTAATACCCAGATTTGGGAAAGAAGAGTTGAAGGGGTCCAATAAATCATTGTTTGTAAAAACAGAAGAAGCCTTTGTAATCGTCCAGTTACTGCTGATGAGGCCATAAAGAAGGCCTAAGCAGGCTGGGCACCATGCATCAAAAGCCTTAATGTGCAGGCGGCTCTTCGGAATGGGGAGCTGCCTGCGAAAGAGCTGAACTATGTGGTTATTTGTCTCAAATGGAAAGCTATCACTCAGGGTGGTGGGAGCTGTTTAGTGAAGATCCTCCATGGCCAACCGCACGGTCCCGCATATGTTTGGGCAGGAGTCTAAAGGAGCACGGGTGGGGGGGAGACAAAGATGTCCAGGAAGCACTCGCAGTCCCACTTGGGCAGAATTCCCTGGTAGACGGCTTCTGGCAGCTCGCCTGCCCCCAACCGGGCCTGCGAACACATCCTCCAGGATCCCCTGCCCGGCGAGCGATGCAGGTCCCCAAGCGCCCCTTCACGCCTCTTTGCGATGGCACCTCGTTCATGCACCAGCTCCTCAGAGAGCCCTCTTGCCTGTCCACGTAAAGAACCTGCTGCCACCACCCCTCCCCCTCCCCCTCCCCCAGTCCCTGGTTGATTTTCTTCAGAGCATTTATCACCATTGGAGAGTGTCTTACCTGAGGGTTGGTTCACACATTATCCGTCCCCGCAGTGTGACGTAAACTTCGAGAAGGCGGGGGTTAGCTCACATTGCCACAGCCCCACATCTGGTACCTGGCACGGAGCCAGGCCCGCTAATGTGTGCGTAGCTCTTGGAGCGGTTCTCTAGCGGACCCAGGGACAGGATGTCCTGCCACCCACCCCCTCTTCAAGAAAGTGAGTGTGGAGAGGGCAGTGCAGGGGCGTTAGACACTGCCCAAGGTCTGCAGAAGGACATGTGGCTTGAGATCATAATTCATTTTTAGTTTTTTAAAGTGCTTATTGTGGACTAAGCCATGTGAATTGACTCCTACTCTCACATACATGTGCACACACACCACACATATGCATAGAGGGGAGTGTGCGTGTGCACGTACACCTGTGCACGTAAGTATATGTACATTTAATATTATCTGTAAACACAGGCAATATGATAAGTATACATAAACTACATATTATTATTGTTTATGAGTGCACTAGTCGTTAGTACGAAGCAATTTCTCTGTAGATGGTAGAAATACATCTATGTATATGGTCCCTCTCTGTGTATCTGGTAGAGTTACCTTTCCTGGCATGTCCCCTGTTGTGGGGGGGAGGGGTCAGGTGACCACCCCAGGTGGCCCGGGAGTTGTGAGTGGAGTCGGCACATGTCACTTCCACTGCTGGTGTGACATCCACGAGGCCCTCCCTCCCTCCACTGTCTTGAGCAGCAGAGGTGCCGGAACGGGGTCCCACTGGGGAGCAGAGCAGAACTCCCACCCACCCGCAGACAGCGTGTTGCTTCCTCAGACACAAACCTTTGCTGTTTTAAGCCACCATATTCAGGAAACCATTTGTTACTATGGCATGTAGTTAACAGCCTGGTCCGTCCTGACTTGCAGTTTTTTTGTGTTTTTTATTTATATAAAAATAAAGTACAACATTCAAATTCTCATATCACAGGAATTAGTGGAACTCTTCCAGGGTGCGTGTGTGTGTGTGTGTGTGTGTGTGTGTGTGTGTGTGTGTGTGTGTACACACACCATACGAGGCAGGGAGACACGTCTGTGTGTCTATATGCTAGACTCTATCATCACGCTCAGTGCTTCTACTTCCTGGTCTTCCAACCCTAACAAGTGGGCACATCTGAGCACAAGGCAAGGTCTTCATGCACTGAAGGTCTCTGCACTGAGGAACAGAGCTGCCTGGGCCCCAAAGTAGATCTTCTGACTCCCCAGAGAGGACCGAACCGCCCACTTAACCATTTCCATCATTTCTCAGTTTCCTCCAGTGATGGGGGTTTTCCATTGTTTTACCTCGGAGCATGACATCGGAGGTATTTCAGACGTCTTCATTTCTCCTCAGTAACAGACCCCTCCTTCATCTTGCATCACACCCTTCTTTTCCTCTGATTCTGTGCATTGCATGCATATCCTCGGGCTGTTTTGTTCTTCTAAAGATATGAAACAATTTCCCAGGCCCTGGTTACTTCTCCATGGATTCAGCCTGGCTTTTTCAAAGCACTGTTCAAGGTTTACGTGCGTCAGCATTATGTGGGACGTTGGCTGCACACTCAGATTCCTGCCTTGTCCTGCGGACCTCCTGCAGAGTTGGGGCCCCAGTTCTGGGCATGTTGAGGGGTCCCCTCCAGTAGGAGGTGTGCTCCCGCCCTGAATTGGACACCATCGAAGTGATTGTTAAGCATGCATAGTCCTGGGCCCATCTTTCTTCTCTGTAAGGTAATCATTAGGCGACTGGGGGAAGGAGGGCGAGATGGGACTCGGTATTGAGGAAGAAGCCGAGGTGTGGGAGTGACAGTAAAGATCTGATTTGTCCTCCAGTGTCTTTGACACGGTTGGGTCAGTGGGCAGGTATGCCGTTCCCCTACAGTGGACAGCCGCTCCTGGGTGTTGGGGTAAGGGTACTCACAATTTCCTTTGGGGGACCACTCTGTGCCCACACTTTGTCTGCGTGGTTTGTGTGGGGCTAATTCCACCCCAGCCGCAGAAAGCCCACTTGGCCCAGGCCTAGCCAGTCAGCTTCTTCCACTCATTGGCCTGTTGAGTGGGCCCTGGGACTTGTGCTCAGCACCCAGGAAAGGCTTCTCTCTTCACCTGGACAGGAGCCAGTGCACTGTGTCACCACCAGGGGAGCTTCCCCAGAGTGTAGTCCATGGAGGTGAACATAAACCTGACAGCAGAGGTTGGCCCTCTGCAGCCAGCCTGGTGCTTATTCGCCAGGTCATGGGAACCAAAAATGTTCTTGTCTTTAATAAACCCGCCTGTGTTTAGTTTCTGTCACTTACAAAAAGAAGGGTCCTGGTAATGCTGGGGCAGCCCCCTCCCCATCCTGGTTCCGCAAATGCCTGGGATGCTTGGCCAGGGGCTGTGAGCTGGCAGTGGTATTGTCAGGAGTTGATGGGCATTCCTGCAGGGCCTGATTCCAGTAACAATTAGGCCAAGCGACTCTCAATGCCAAACGCATCACCGGGGACCATCACACACAGCCCTCTCTAAATGCCTCCCTCAGGGCCTCCAGGGTGGTCCTGCCTAGCTGGTATTTTCATCCATGAACGTGTGGGTTTGCTCACCGTTAAATCATTTCCATCCTGAGGGGGTTGGTCGCCAGGTAACTGAGAGAGAAGGAAGTCTGGCCCCAGCTGAGTGCCCTTTGCTCTCCTCCCCGCTTTGGTCTTCAAGATATTTCTGCAAGTTTGTGCCAGCCCCTCCTTGTCTGGCTGGTTTCTCTTTAAGTTTCCACTGGCCCGTCCTGTTCCTCTGAATCTAGGACTTAGTCCACTTTCTTTCTACCAACTGTGAAGCTTTTCCTCTGCGAATGAACAAATTTGCCTTTAAGGAACATATTCCTCTCTGCTAGAGTCTTGTGTTTCCATGTTGTGTGCAAGGTTCCGTGAATATGCACGAATGTGAATTTTCATGGCCCACCGTCGCCTGCTGGATAATTTGCTGCCCAGAATTGACAGCACATCTGTCTCCTTCCTTTCCTCCTACAGAGGGACGTCCCCCGGGCCCCGGGCCCACCACTTACATCATAATTCACCGGCTGAAGGGAGGTGGAGGCCACTGAGCCATCTTTGGTTGGGGGTCTGGGAGAGTCAACATGGGCCGGACTCATAGGGCAGAGCGATGGGGACCAACTGCCTCCCTACCTGGCCCACGCCTTCACGTCACCAAATGCCGGGCCACCAAGCGCCCTCTGTGTGCTGCAAGGGGGCAGATGCAGCCTGTCTTGTGACTCCAGCTGCAGTTCCCCACCTGGACCCCTGCCCAACCCTGCTCATATCCCCCTTCTCTCCAGGACCTCCTCCTTTGAGCCCTCCCCCAGCTGGAGAAGTGTCTTCCCCTGCATGTGAGTGGCCTTCCCTGTCTGGACGGGTCACCTAGTGCTACGCTAAGCCAGGTCTTTGTCTGCCGACTCTCAGAGATCAGCGGTACTATCCACAGCTACTTGTCAGCTGTGAGGACAAGGGTCCCACCTCTGGCTTCTCAGTAAACCCCATTTGGCCATTTACATAGTGAATGCTCAATGAGTGTGTTAGTGAATTCATGGGAGAACTGTTTTATCTCCCAGAGGACAGGACGAGCCCCGTTGCTATGCTGTGTCCATGTAATGGGCCCATCCGATGTCTAACAGGATGAAATACTTACTGTGCCTTGCTGGAACAGTGTGTTGGGGATGGACGAGTCTGAGCAAGAGTCTTCATTATACACAGTAGGAAAACAAACCCCTCTGCTGGGCAGGAAAACCGGTTCCTACTTCACATTCTTGTCGACAGACAGGCCTGGGGGCCAGAACAGGGTTCCGGGGTCCCCCGCCTCACCACAATTTCAATGCAACGAGGAGTGGAGAAGAGCTCACTTTGCCAGCAGGGAATTGGGGAACAGTCCAGCTCCTGTGTTCTGGGGCTTAATGAAGCAAAGTGACAGAAGGAAGCCAAGTTGTGGGATGCAGATGCCTCCATAGCTGCAGTGGTGGACCCCGGAGCTGGGTGAATTAAGATGGAAACTGTTTGGGACGGTCTGGGTGGCTTAGTCAGTTAAGCATCCGACTTCAGCTCAAGTCATAATCTCGCGGTCCTTGAGTTGGAGCCCCGTGTCGGGCTCTGTGCTGACAGCTGGGAGACTGGAGCCTGTTTCAGATTCTGTCTCCCACTCTCTCTGACCCTCCCCCATTCATGCTCTGTCTCTCTCTGTCTCAAAAATAAATAACCATTAAAAAAAAAAGATGGAAACCATTTGGCCTGTGGCCTCAGAGCTGGTTTTATGGCCATGTGGGGACCGAGCCATGTCCTGGACCCGGCCTGAGCCAGGAGGAAAAACTCTGAGTAAGTTTTGTAAGTTCCAAGACCATGTAAATCCCCATGGTCCCTCCGTCCAGTTAGTCCCTGCCATACTGCCTGCCCCCGCAGGGTGTGGGATGGGTGGGGAGAAGCATGGAGAAGCATCAGTAGAGAGATACCACAAGCCTTCACATCTTATCCTGAGTGGTCGGAGCTCATTCTTTACTGTTGCAAATAAGCCGTGTCCAGACTCCCTGGGGCTCCGTACTGTACCCCCAAATCCTTAATTAGAGGTGGAAAACACAGCAGTTCTGAAGATGTGGTGCCGTGGGTGTCTGAGGACCATGCTTTGAAAACGAAAGACTTGGTCCCATCAGGACTTGTTCTCTGACACTGGGGATCCTGTGGCTTGAGGAAGGTCAGGGTGCATTAGAAAGAAGCACCTCTCTGCTCACTCCCCCTCCCTGAGACTTCATGGCACAGGCTTGTGGGTAACTGCGATGGCTCAAAGCTGGCCTGGGAGATGGCACCAAGGATGATCATTTGAAGAAGAATATCTCATACTGTGCAGGGAGTGAAGTTTCCATCTGTTCAGTCTGAAAGCAGGAACTATATGGAAACAAGGCACTGCTGTCATAATCCACAGAAGCGTCTCCCATCTCTGGCCACCCTCCCTCCATCCCCGTGACACTGCACTGGCTTCTCTTGAACATCTGGGACTCCAAAGAGTTTTCATGTCTAAGCTACCATGAGGAGTGACAGAAGAAGCTGGTTATTCATTTAGAGGATGGTTATCAAGTTGCAGCCTGCCAGGGGTCAGTTTTTATGGCTCACTCCTGATCCCCGAAATGCAGACTTGACGATGACAGTTTTTTGGGCAGCGCTTGGAGTTCCGTGGCATAGCAATAAAGAAATCTGAGCAGAACGCACTCTCCTTCCCAAGTAAGCCCCTCTGTCAGCAAAATTGCGCAAGTGCTTTTTCATAAATAAAATAATTCTGTGTTCCAGCTGAGAGTGCTGTGCACACCCTTCCTAGTTATGTGTCCATAGCCTGTGTTTTCACTGCTGGGCAGGATCTGTTGATGGGCACTTTATCGCTAAGTGTGTTGTCCCTTTGGGAGAAAAATACTTTTATCCCACCGCGTGCCTCATCTCCAAGTCTACTGATCAGTGGTGTTATTATACTTGCAAGAGTCATTTGTAAGCTTTTCAAATGATATGTCAATATGTGTGTGTGTGTGTGTGTGTGTGTGTGTGTGTGTGTGTGTGTGTGTGTGTTTTCCAGGTAAAGGAGAGGATACGCTAAAAGCAAAACCCTATATATCTACGGGGCCGGGGGGGGTGGGGTGGAGGGCGTCAATCCAACCGAATCGATGTTTATCTTACAAGTACCGTCTATCATGAAAGGCCTGCTGGCTACTTTCTTGTGCATGTTCCGGAAGCAATACTCACTATTAAATAAGATTGGGAAAGTGGATTGGAGAACTAAGCACCCGTCACGCTCCTTCTTAGCTGTCAGACCAAGGAAATATAGGTGGAAGATTTCAAGCCTTTGTTTTCTCATCTGTGAGAAGGGAGCAGTGCTGATGCTTAGTTCTTGAAATGGTTGTGGAGATTCATGGCCATGATGAAGGATAAGGGGCACAGAGTGCCGTTCCGGGTTCTCGGTACATCAGGAATATCTCTGTGATAGTCTCTGCTCTTGTGTTTCTTGTTCACTATGAGTTTGGCAAATCTCTCAGTATTTCAGGGTGGTTGGTGTTTGAGACCACTCTTTCTTATGTTTACTGGTGATCTTAAACCAGTTTGGGGCAGAGATAGAACCAGTATCCTTTTCCCCCCCTCAAAATCCTGCAGTTTGTTACACACGTTTGCCTAGAGTTCATGCATCGCGTGCTCAGAGCTGACAGCGTTGTAGTATCCCCGAGAGGTGTGTGTGAGTGTGTGTGCACACACATACACCGGGATGTTCTCACGAGCCTCCCATAGAAGGATGAACTCCTACTCAGGGGACGGAGAAGCCTGCCTTGGGCTGACTCTCACATACCAGTCAAATCTGGGCCCCGGAAGACTAAGGGGTCCTGCCATTATCTCCACCAGTCTCCAGATCTTGATCCTGAATGAAGGTCGTCTAGTTTCATGACACGCAGGCCGGATGGGGGACAGTCTTGGTGATGGCTGGTGGCATATTTGTGGAGCCCCAAAGAGGCAGGTGTGACCATCACACAAGTGTTCTGAACACAGTGTGTGTCACCTTTGGCCAGCGTGGCTCCCGTCCCCACAAAGTGAGCTGCCACCTTCCTGCTGGTGGCTGGGGATGGGGGTATTGGTGGGGATGGGGAGAGCACATGGCAGTGAGCTCCTCACTTGGTTGTCGTCTCCCCAGGGCTGCCATGAGGATGTTCTTCCCACAGGTGAGGTCGTGTGGGCCCCTTCTTTACTCGTTTGTCTTGGCTGTCACCAGACTAGCTGGGCCGGTGGGGTCGGGGTGGGGGGGCTAAGAGAAAACAATTCTCTTTCCACCAGTGAAACACAACATACAAGCCTATTTTTCTGTTGCAAACCTTGTATCCAGTACTTTTAAAGAACTGAATCTAGTACAGGGAATGTGCCCCAGAGTTGCCAGTTACCTTGCAAACCACCCCTGTGCTCTATGGTTTTCAGGGTGTGTGCGGTTCGAGCTCAGTCCCTATCAAATCACTATGAAACTGAGGGGCTGGGGGCTTCACCGCCCAGGGGAGCCTGAGACTCAGAGATGAAGCAATTGCCTGGGGACATGAGTAATTTAGCGGGGGAGGGGAGGCAGGAATTCAAGCTCAGGTCCTTCTGACCCCGAGTCATGGGTGTCTTCTGCCCTGCCCCACTGGGGTCCGGCCCTGTGCAGAATGCCGGTGCTGGAGAACAAGGTTGCAAGGAGTGTATGTGCTCTGCAGGTGCACATGCTAATCAGCCCCCTTCCAAATGTGCACACAGCTCTCTGTGTCAGCTGCTGTTTGGACAGCCGAATCTCTAAGGAAACACAACATAATGCCTGATTCCTACCCTGGGAGTTAGAAAGTAACCCCAGGTTGGAAATGTAAATATTTTCCCCATGGGCAAGAACTGTTTTTAGCTGATTATAAATGGAAAAGACTGGCAGCTGTCAATATTGATGGTTTTTCCTTGAAAAATGACTTCAAGGTACTGCTAATCAATTGTCTCTCAGAATGAAGAATGGAGCACACAGCTCTCTGGGAACGTCAACATGTATTTATAAACACATGCTTTATCGAACACACAGGAAAAGTGAGCCAGACGTTTGGCATTATGATGAGTTATTCAGAGTAAATACAACAATTATTAGCGTCTATAGTGGACTTCAAATTGACAAAATTCCTTTAAAAAATGGCTGTTGCTGCTGTTTTGTGTTTCTGTTATTTAGTGTTCTCCTCGCTACACTGAAGCATGCTGCTTGGCACTGAGCTGAAGACTTCACAAGGGCCGGGATTGTTTCTTTCTTACTCGGTAAATAAGTAGCTTTCCACTTGGCTAACAACGCCTGGATGAATTAGGCACTGGCTAACAACGTTTGCCTCGCCGTGTCTTCCTAAAACTGACGTTGGCGTGTAAGGTGCAGGAGAATGCGTGTTTTACTGTGAGGACTGTGGGTTCTTCTTCCTCACACCCTTTGCTGGGGACTGGGGTGTAGAGGCGTGGCAGGCAGAGTAAGATGACCTCCCGGAACTCATGTCCCTGGAATTCCCTTCCCTCTAGTGTGGACGTGATCCGTGGCTTGCTTTCAGCCACCGAATGTGGCAAAGTTTGGAATGTCGTTTCTGGTATTGCCCTTCAAAAGATTGTGACATCTGTCTGGTGAGGAGGCTGTCCCTTGTGCGCTGTGTTGAAGAACGCCCCGCTGCCCCCAGGGAGCCCCGATGGCAGGGCGCTGAGTGCAGGGCCCCTGTCTCAGCAGGAAGCTGAGACCCAGTCTGCCAGCAGCGAGGGGCTCCCCAGCTCACCTGTGGCCGCTTTTGGAGATTGCTGATTGACCCTTTGTTGCAGTAAGCCCTGGAACAATGATTTCAGAATCACAGCTTCCACTCCCCCAGCGGTTGGATACCCTCCACTACTCTCCCATTCCACGCCAGGATTGGCTGTATTCATCCTGAACCATGGAAGGTGAGGGCGGAAGAATCACAAGACCTCACGCAGGAGCCTACTCCTGATTCCAGGACTCATTTCTTAATTTATAACCCGGGAATTTTTAAAAACAAGAATAAATGAGTACTGTTTCACTGTTGTATCAAAAGACACAGAAGAAACTGTGTGTCATGAGGTCAGTGTCATGCCTCCTGCCCCAGGAGCAGACTCACAGTGCAGCCTCCAAAGTATCATGAGCTTACGGTGAAGCTTATAGCACAGTCCTCCACATCAAGGCACCACAGACCTGTGAACGTGAGGCCAACCAAGAGGCAAACGGGCTGTTCATGGAGAGCTGCAGACACATCACACACTCTCTGAATTGACTCACCCAATGTACATAGACGTGGGATGCTCTACGTGGTGTCATCCTTGTCCACAGAGGGCACGGAGGTAAAGGTCCTTCTGGGCAGCTGGCGTCCTCCCTGGGACGGTGCCCTTCACACCTGACATTCAGTCTTTCATTTGATGCACTTATTGGGCACCAGCTGCATGCCATATGTGACATAGATGCTGAGAGGAAATCAGTGAACAGATCATTTTCTCCCTTCCTAAGAGGGGATGGCGGCTGAACTTGTTCTGCTCCAGGATGCAGAGGGCTTCCATCCTGTAAATTCACTCCACACATTCTAGTACTCACCGCACTAGATGCCTTTACCACAATTAACGATGTTGGCCATTCCTCCTTTTCCAAACACCTGTCCCCTTGGAATTGTGAGAATGAAATGACCCATGTGGGAATCCAGTGGTCAATATGGAGAAGTTTTTGCAAGTTAGTGGGAATTCAGATCAGGAACAGGCTATGGTCTGATTTGTTCTTGGTTAAGACACTCTGGCTTCATTGTGGGGGCTCATGAGAGAGAGAGGAGGTCCTTCTGACTGACTTCCAGATGGGAGACATGGGAAGTTCACCTCACTGTCTTCTGGATGAGAGAGTGGTGGTTCTCCAGACCGACTTCTGGATGAGAGAGAGGGGTGGTTCTCCTGACTGACTTCTGGACAAGAGAGGAGGGTTCCCATCTATGAGAGAGAGGGTAGGTTCTGCTGACTGAGTTTTGGACGAGAGAGGAGAGATTCTGCTGAGTGAGTTTTGGACGAGAGAGGGAAGGTTCTCCTGACTGACTTCTGGACCAGAGAGTGGAGTTGCTTGAATGAGAGAGAGGGGAGGTTCTCCTGACTGACTCTTTACAAGAGAAAGGAGGTTCTCCTGATGTGATTCTGGACCAGAGAGTGGAGGTTCTCTTGAAAGAAGAGAGGGGAGATCTCCAGTCTGACTTCCAGGCGAGAGAGGGGAGGTTGTCCTGACCAACTTCCAGATGAGAGAGAAGGGAGGGGTTCTCCTGACTGACTTCTGGACCAGAGAGTGGAGGGTCTGCTCACTCACCTCTGGACAAGAGTGAGGAGAAGGTTCTCCTGACTGATTTCTGGCCCAGACCAGGGGAAGTTCTCCTGTCTTATTTCTCGACAAGGAAGAGGGGAAGATCTCCTGACTTCCGGACCAGAGAGGGGAGGTTCTTGAATACGTGAGAGGGGAGTTTCTCCTGAGTGACTCCCGGATAAGAGAGAGGGGAGGTTCTGGTGACTGATTTCTGGATGAGAGAGGGGAGGTTCTCCTGACTGACATCTGGACACGAGAGGGGAGGTTCCCCTGACTGACTTCTTGACGAGAGAAGGGAGGTTCTCCTGACTGACTTCTCGACCAAAGAGTGGAGGTTGTACTGACCGACTTCCGGATGAGACAGAAGGGAGGTTCTCTTGACTGACTTCTGGACGAGAGAGGGTAGGTTGTCCTAACTGACTTTTACACGAAAGAGTGGGCAGGTTTTCCTGACGTCTGGACCAGAGAATGGAGGTTGTTGAATGAGAGAGATGGGAGCTTCTCTTGACTGACTTCTGGACCAGAGAGTGGAGGTTCTTGAGTTAGAGAGATGGGAGGTTCTGTTGACTGACATCTGGACAAGAGAGTGGAAGTTCTCATGAATGACAGAGAAGGGAGGTTCTGCTGACTGACTTCTGGGTTAGAAAGAGGAGAGGTTCTTCCTGACTGACGTCTGGACCAGAGAGGGGAGGTTCTTGAACGAGAGAGAGGGGAGGTTTTCCTGACCGACTTCCGGATAAGAGAGAGGGGAGGTTCTCCTGACTGATTTCTGGACGAGACAGAGGGGAGGTTCTGCTGAGTGACTTCTGGGTGAGAGAATGGAGTTTCTCCTGACTGACTTCCAGACCAGAGAGTGGACGATCTTGATTGAGTGAGAGAGATGGGAATTTCTCTTGACTGACTTCTGGACAAGAGAGTGGAAGTTCTCATGAATGACAGAGAAGGGAGGTTTTGCTGACTGACTTCTGGACAACAGAGAGGAGAGGTTCTCCTGACTGACTTCTGGACCAGAGAGGGAGGGGAGGTTCTTAAAGAAGAGAGAGGGGAGGTTTTCCTGACTGGGTTCTGGATGAGAGAGAGGGGAGGCTCTCGAGACTGACTTCTGGACAAGAGAGAGTGGAGGTTTTTCTGCCTGACTTCTGGGCGAGAGATGGGAGATTCTCCTGACTGACATCTGGACCACAGAGTTGAGGTTCTGCTGACTGACATCTGGATGAGAGAGAGGGGAGATTCTCCTGACTGACTTCTGGATGAGAGAGGGGAGGTTTTCCTGACTGACTCATGGACGGGAGCGAGCGGAGGGTTTCCTGACTGGCTTCTGAACCAGAGAGTGGAGGTTCTTGAATGAGAGAGACTGGAGGTTCTCCTGAATGATTTCTGGGTGAGAGAGGGGAGGTTCTGCTGACCACAGTCCGGATGAGAGAGAGGGGAGGTTCTCCTGACTGACTTCTGGACGAGAGACGGGAGGTTCTCCTGACTGACTTCTGGACAAGAGAGGGGAATTTCTCCTGAGTGACTTCTGGGTGAGAGAATGGAGTTTCTCCTGACTGACTTCCAGACCAGAGAGTGGACGATCTTGATTGAGTGAGAGAGATGGGAATTTCTCTTGACTGACTTCTGGACAAGAGAGTGGAAGTTCTCATGAATGACAGAGAAGGGAGGTTTTGCTGACTGACTTCTGGACAACAGAGAGGAGAGGTTCTCCTGACTGACTTCTGGACCAGAGAGGGAGGGGAGGTTCTTGAACAAGAGAGAGGGGAAGTTTCCTGACTGACTTCTGGATGAGAGAGAGGGGAGGTTCTCCTGGCTGACTTCTGGACCAGAGAGGGGATGTTCTCCTGACTGACTTTTGGACGAGAAAGAGAGAAGGTTTTCCTGAGTGACTTCTGGACCAGAGAGTGGAGGTTCTTTTATGAGAGAGAGGGGACATTCTCCTGACTGGCTTCTGGATGAGTGAGGGGAGGTTCTCCTGACTGAATTCTGGACCAGAGTGGAGGTTCTCTTTAAGGAGAGAGAAGGGAGAATCTCCTGACTGATTTCCAGGCGCGAGAGAGGGGAGGTTCTACTGACCAACCTCCAGATGCCAGAGAATGTTGTTTCTCCTGACTGACTTCTGGACCAGAGAGCGGAGGTTCTGCTGACCAACGTCCGGATGAGAGAGAGGGGAGGTATCCTGTCCGATTTCTGCACGATATAGGGGACGTTCTCCTGAGTGACTTTGGAAGAGAGAGGGGGAGGTTTTCCTGATGGACTTCTGGACCAGAGTTCAACGGTTCTTGAATGAGAGTGAGGGGAGGTTCTCCTGACCGAATTCTGGACCAGAGATGGAGGTTCTCTTGAAGGAGAGAGAGGGGAGATGATCCTTACTGGCTTCTAGGTGAGAGAGAGGGGGAGGTTCTCCTGACTGACTTCTGGACCAGAGATGGAGGTTCTGCTGACCGACATCAGGATGAGAGAGGGGAGGTTCTCCTGTCTGAATTCTGGACCAGAGAGTGGAGGTTCTCCTGATTGACTTCTGGATGGAAGAGAGGGGAGGTTCTGTTTAGTGACTTCTGGACAAGAGAGGGGAGGTTGTTGAAGAGAGAGAGGAGACATTCTTCTGAATGACTTCCGGATGAGAGAGAGGTGAGGTTCTCCTGACAGAATTCTGGACCAGAGAGTGGAGGTTCTCTTGATGGAAAGAGAGGGGCGATTTTCCTGACTGACTTCAGGCAAGAGAGAGGGGAGGTACTCCTGACTGACTTCCGGAGCAGTCAGGGGAGGTTCCCCTGTCTTAACTTTAGACGAGAGAGAAGGGAGGTTCTCCACACTGAATTCTGTACCAGAGAGGGGAGGTTCTTGAGCAGGAGAGAGTGTAAGTAGTCCTGAATGACTTCCGGGGACAGAGAGGTGAGATTCTCCTTACTGACTTCTGGACGAGAGAGGGGAGCTTCTCCTGACCGACTTCTGGATGTGACAGAGCGGAGGTGGTCCTGAATGACTTCTGGATGAGAGAGGGGAGTTTCTCCTGACTGACTTTTGGATGAGAGCGAGGGGAGATTTTCCTTACTGACTTCTGGACCAGAGAGAGGAGTTTCTTGAACAAGAGAGAGGGGAGGTTCTCTGAATGAATTCTGGATGAGAGAGAGGGGAGGTTCTCCTCACTGACTTCTGGATCAGAGAGGAGAGGTTCTGCTGAACGATTTCTGGATGAGAGAGGGGAGGTTCTCTTGCAGAATAGAGAGGGGAGGTTCTCATGATTGATTTTAAGGTGAGAGAGAGGGGAGGTTCTGTTGACAGATTTCTGGACTACACAGGGGAGGTTCTCCTGTCTTACTTCTGGATGAGAGAGAGGGGTGTTTCTCCTGAATGACTTCTGGACCAGAGATGGGAGGTTCTCCTGACTGACTTCTGGATGAGAGAGGGGAGGTTCTCCTGACTGACTTCTGAATGAGAGACAGGGGAGGTTTCCCTGAGTGACTTCTGGACCAGAGAGGGGAGGTTCTTGAACGAGAGTAAGGGGAAGTTCTCCTGAATGATTTTCGGACGAGAGAGAGGGGAGGTTGCCCCAACTGACTTCCAGAATAGAGACAGAGGAGGTTCTTCTGACTGACTTCCGGACCAGAGAGTGGAGGTCCTCCTGACCCATGTCAGATGAGAGAGCGGGGAGATTTTCCTGACTGACTTCGAGGCGAGAGAGAGGGGAAGTTCTCCTGACTGATTACCGGACCAGACAGAGAGTTTCTCCTGTCTTACTTCTGGATGAGGGAGAAGGGAGGTTCTCCTGAATGACTTCTGGACCAGAGAGGGAAAGTTCTTGAATGAGAGAGAGGGGAGGCTCTCCTGAATGACCTCCAGATGAGGGACAGGGGAGGTTCTCCTGACTGACTTCTGGATGAGAGAGGGGAGGTTCTCCTGAGTGGCTTCTGGAAGAGAGACTGGAGCTTCTCCTAACTGACTTCTGGATCAGAGAGTGGATATTCTGCTGACCGACTTCCAGATGAGAGAGAGGGGAGGTTCTCCTGATTGACTTCTGGATGAGAGAGGGGAGGTACTCCTGACTGAATTCTGGATCAGAGAGTGGAGGTTCTCTTGCAGGAGAGAGAGGGGAGATTCTCCTGACTGACATCCAGGAGAGAGAGAGCAGAGATTCTCCTGACTGGTTTCTCGACCAGACAGGGGAGGTTCTCCTGTCTTACTTCTGGATGAGAGAGTGGGGAGTTTCTCCTGACTGACTTCTGGACCAGAGAGGGGAGGGTCTCCTGACCGTCTTTCAGGTGAGATAGAGGGGAGGTCCTCCTGACTGACTTCTGTACAAGAGAGGGGCGGTTCTCCTGACTGACTTCTGGAGTTGAAACCAGGCAGGTGCTCAGCGTGGCTATGTCAGCTCGAGGAAGCATCTTTACATTTGAAGGTGCTTGGGGAATGATGGCAACTGGGAAGTGCCAACTACCTCTTCTCAGGTGTAACAACAGTGGTTGTAGTATTTGCTCATTTCACCTACAGGTTGACTTCACTGATAGCAGATTCAGACAAATTGTGCCCAGCCAGCTCCAGGGGGCTGGTGTGAGCAGGACTCTGACAGGATGGTCAGCAGGTGTGAGCAGGTGACCCACTGGGATGGTCAGCAGTTCTGAGCAGGTGCCCTGACAGGATGGTCAGCAGGTAGCATGTTGCAAGGGCCTGGCAAGGACAGTGTAGGTGAGCAGTGTTCCGGGGATTATTGCTGGGGTCCTGTCTTTCAAATGGAATGGATGTTGCAACTGCTCACAGACACACTCCAAGGGGAATTACAGGGGATTTGGAAAAAGTTGTAGGGACTAGCAGTCCCAGAGGGTCTCAGGACCTGAGTGGACAGTCTGTCAGCCCAGGTCATGTGTCAATGCTTTCACGAGGTAAGTACTTACCTGGGACACCCTGGTCCTGTGTTTAGAGGATGGGACAAGGGC
Organism: Panthera onca; assembly: GCF_046562875.1. Lineage (NCBI taxonomy): Eukaryota > Metazoa > Chordata > Mammalia > Carnivora > Felidae > Panthera > Panthera onca. The sequence goes on from NW_027675869.1 coordinate 482,507, forward strand.
ACAGTGGGAGATGCCAGCTTCAGATCAGAGGAGGGGGCTGGACTGGAGAAAATCATGTGAGAATCACACATTCCTGTGCGGCTGAGGCCAGGGCCTGGGTGAGGTTCCAGAGCAACAGTGAGGATGTCACCCATGAGGGAGTGAGGCCCACCATCTCTCTGTCTCTCACTCCACTCTTCTCTCTGTCTCTGTCTCCCCCATGTCTCTCCATGTCTCTGTCTTCTGTCTCTCTCTCTCTTTTGTCTCCCTCTGTCTATCCTCTCTCTCCCCTCGTCTGTCTCTGATGAATGCCATGGCTGCCAGCTGGGTAGAAGAGACTATGCCTTACCAGCAGGCTGAGGAGCAGCGGGAAGGACACTGGAGACTGTAGCCAGGGGAGGAGTGTTTCTGGAAGGAAGTCGGTGCTGGGTGGTCCACAAGGGTATGGAGGATGGCGGTTGGGTGTGGGCAGGTGGAGGCCTCAGGAGACCCTGGGCAGGTTCCCGGGCCAGCCGAGGGGTAGGAGCAGCGTGGAGTGGACGCAGCAGTGGATGCGCCTGAGAAGCTGGTCTGGCACCCTCAGATGCCTCCAGAGTCTGTAGCTGGGGGAGCACTCGAGAGAAGTGGGAGGAGTTTTCAAAGGGAAGTACTGAAGCTGCCTACAGGTTGATGCAGCCAAGAGGGGAGTTTAAATGTGAAAGAGAGAGAGACAGAGACAGAGACAGAGACAGAGACAGAAAGAAGGGAAACAATAGAGTAATGACCTCTGAATGTCACTCTCCCAGTAAGAAAAGATGGCCGAACTGGTCAGAAGAAGCTTTTCCACAACTCTAGAAATTAATCAGTCTTCCAGGAACATAAGATTTTCTGTGTTCTGGTTTTCCGTTGTTGTTTTGAGGAAAAGCTGTTGAATTTTGTTAAGAACGGTGAGAATTCTGACTTTCCCCATATCGCTCCTGCTCTGCAACTCTGGGTGACCTTGAGCACCAGCAGTGCCACCCAAGGGGTGAACAGAGTCAGGGCTCGCTGAAACCTCCTCCTCAGAGCACTTCCCTCACCATACGTGTCCTGCAGTTGCTTGGACACCTCTGTCTACGAGGCTGTTTGTTTGCCTTGACTGGAGCTCACCTGGCGTGAAGTCAAGGAGGGGCAGGTGACAGACAGAGAGCCGGCCACTCAGTGACAGAGCACAAGAGCATTTCAGGTGGAGGGCACAGGTGCAGGTCCTGAGGCTGGAGTGAAGCTGGTTGGGATCCCAGAAGGAAGATCGGGGATAGGGCAGGTGTGGGAGTGCCAGAGAGGAGGGCTGGGGACCCTGGATCTCACCCCACGGGCACTGACGAATTCTGGCTGCGTTTTGAGTTGGGGAAACCGCTCTGAGGTGGGGTGCTACTTTGTCTTTGAGCCACGATTCCGCTGGCCTGTGAGTGATGTGGGAATAGAGACTGCCTCTTACATCCTCAGGACAGAATCCTGCCATCCGTCACAGGTCCTGTCGTAGGGGCATTTGGGGAAAGAAAGAGGAAGGAAGGAAGGAAGGAAAGCCAGCTGGGTGGCCTAAGCTCACGCTGCTGTGCCTCTGCCCTTAGCATGCTGGAGGGGGTGCTCTGATTTGGGATTTGAGGCCTTTTCTGACTGTTTAGTTTAGCATCTGTGCCTGTTGGGCCTGACATGCTTCTAAATTCAATACCCTCTTCCTCTCATATTTTATGCCAAAATTCTCTACTTTGGAAATTCTAGATCCTTTCTTCTGGGAAAAAAAATTGCATGTTTTTGATGCCATAAAATATAATTTACTGGGAGTTACACATAGCTTTTCCATTTAATCATTATTCATTTGTTCAATTTTACATTTCTTCTAACAATTTTATACCACTATGTTTCTCTCGGTTGTTAATTAGAGCCAGTGTGTATTCCAGGCATTCCTGGAGTCAGAACGCACAGGTTCGTTGTTTGCAAAGGTGAATGGGAGTTGCCAGCCTGTGCCTGCCCCAATATGCCCCAGTATGCACAGTACACTCTGCGTTTGCACATTCTCAGAAGGCACCATATGTCCCATATCTGGCTGGGGAAGCCGTTGGTGGCAGTGATGGTCCTCACCTGGTGATGATCTCTTTACTGCGTCTGTTAAATAATGTAGTCACTTTTATTAATTCTCAGTCCATCTATGCAGGAGAAAATACCTGAACAGGCATATGGTTGACTTTAAAAAAAATAATGTTTATTTATTTTTAGAGAGAGAAAGAGAGAGACAGAGCATAAATGGGCGGGGGCGCTAAGAGGGAAACACAGAATAGAAGCAGGCCCCAGGCTCTAAGCTGTCAGCACAGAGCCTGACACGAGGCTCAAACCGACAAACCATGAGATCATGACCTGAGCTGAAGTCAGACACTTAATCAAACGAGTCACCCAGGCGCCCCCATAAAGTTGACTTTTTAATGACTGCAAAATTCCTTTTTTTTCTTTTATGAAATTTATTGTCAAATTGGTTTCCATGCAACACCCAGTGCTCATCCCAACAGGTGGTCTCCTCAATGCCCATCACCCACCTTCCTCTCCCTCGACCCCCATCAACCCTCAGTTTATTCTAAGTTTTTAAGAGTCTCTTATGGTTTGGTTCTCTGCCTCTTATTTTTTTTTTTCCTTCTCCTCCCCCATGGTCTTCTGTTAAGTTTCTCTGGATCCACATATGAGTGAAAACATATGATATCTGTCTTTCTCTGCCTGACTTATTTCACTTAACATAATACCCTCCAGTTCCATCCACGTTGCTACAAAAGGCCAGATTTCTCATTGCCAAGTAGTATTCATTGTGTATATAAACCACAATGTCTTTATCCATTCATCAGTCAATGGACATTTAGGCTCTTTCCATAATTAGGCTATTGTTGAAAGTGCTGCTATAAACATTGGGATACAAGCGTCCCTATGCATCAGCACTCCTGTATCCCTTGGGTAAATTCCTAGTAGTGCTCTTGCTAGGTTGTAGGGTAGTTCTATTTTTGTTTTTTTGAGGAACCTCCACACTGTTTTTCAGAGCGGCTGCACCAGTTTGCATTCCCACCAGCAGTGTGAGAGGGTTCATGTTTCTCCACATCCTCGCCAGCATCTAGAGTCTCCTGATTTGTTCATTGTAGCCACTTTGACCAGCGTGAGGTGATATATCAGTGTGGTTTTGATTTGTACTTCCCTGATGAGGAGTGATGCGGAGCATCTTTTCATGTGCCTGTTGGCCATCTGGATGTCTTCTTTCGGAAAGTGTCTATTCATGTCTTCTGCCCATTTCTTCACTGGTTTTTTGTTTTTTGGGTGTGGAGTTTGGTGAGTTCTTCACAGATTTTGGATACTAGCCCTTTGTCAGATATGTCATTTGCAAATATCTTTTCCCATTCTGTCGGTTGCCTTTTAGTTTTGTTGATTGTTTCCTTTGCATTGCAGAAGTTTTTTATCTTGTGAGGTCCCAATAGTTCATTTTTGCTTTTAACCCCCTCGCTTTTGGAGATGTGTCAAGTAAGAAATTGCTGAAGCTGAGGTCAGAGAGGTTTCCTCCTGCTTTCTCCTCTAGGGATTGACGGTTTCCTGTCTCACATTCAGGTCCTTTAACCATTTTAAGTTTATTTTTGTGAATGGTGTAAGAAAATGGCCTAGTTTCATTCTTTTGCATGTTGCTGTCCAGTTCTCCCAGCACCCTTTGTTAAAGAGACTATCTTTTTTCCATTGGATATTCTTTCCTGCTTTGTCAAAGATTACTTGGCCGTACTTGTGTGGGTCTAATTCTGGAGTCTCTATTCTATTCCATTGGTCTATGTGTCTGTTTTTGTGCCAATACTATGTTGTCTTGACGATTACAACTTTGTAGTAAAGGCCAAAGTCTGGCATTGTGATGCCTCCTGCTTTGGTCTTGTTCTTCAATATTACTTTGGCTATTTGAAGTCTTTTGTGGTTCCATATACATTTTAGGATTGATTGTTCTAGCTTCTAGAAGAATGCTGGTGCAATTTTGATTGGGATTGCGTTGAACGTGTAGATTGATTTGGGTAGTATTGACATTTTAGCAGTACTTATTCTTCCAATCCATGAGCATGGAATGTTTTTCCATTTGTTTTTATTTTTTTTCAATTTCCTTCATAAGCTTTCTATAGTTTTTAGTGTACAGATCCTTTACATCTTTGGTTAGGCTTATTCCTAAGTATTTTATGATTCTTGATGATGATTGAAAAATTCCTGATGTCACATGAAAGATTCTGGAGGCATGCACATTATGCCTGATTTTCTGCTAACTTCCAAACCTAGTTCCGATCCCCTCCTGGGGGACCTTTACTACGTGGCTGTGTATTTAAGAAAAGGGGACAGTTCACAGTGCAGGCACAGAGCTGCAATGCATACTTAATGGCTTGTTCCAAGGAGTAAATGAAGCCTGGAACTGTCACTGTATTAAACTTAGCAGAGCAGGTCTTGAGCATTAAGGAGAGACATTTCTGAGAGAGAGGGTTCATTCTTTCACATTCACTCAATAGTAAAATATAGTGAACTCTGACAATGTGATTTAGCAAAGACTCTAAAATATAACATGTTGGAGTGGCTGTGTATCAAAAGTTATTTTTCTGTTCTATTACCTTTAATGAATAGCTTAGATCGCCAAGTATATTCACAGAGCTATGGCCCAGTACATTTTTGATAAGGAGAAAAAAAGTACCCTGGGTTTTGGTGTAATGTTATATATGCCGACGTTGCGTGCTCAGTGTCCTGTGTGTGCAGAAGTGCCTGTCCCCGTGCACAGTGTCCGTGTTTGTTTACACACAGGGGCACGTGAAGATTTTACCTTTGGGGTTTGACTGAATCAGGATAGGTTTGATAATAAAGAGCTTTATTGTGTTTTTCATCTTAAATAAATAGAAGCGCACAAAACCCTTTCTTGGAAATTCACTGAAAGGAGACACGTCGTCAGATTAGTCCCCACAAGGCCAGCTGTGAGGTGAAGTGGTGAATCTATCTCAGATGAGTCACTGCTCTGTGAAAATACCTCAGATTATTTAGCCCATGGCCTTGAAAGGACTAACTGTCTCCCAATGCATAGTTTGAAGCAGAGTAAAACCACCCATTCCTTACTTTCAGAGTTCAGGTGGGAAGTTTCCACTTGCCTTCTGGGCTGAGTCTCTTCTCCCCTTCCAGCAGCGTCTTCAGCTGCTGGGCGGGGAACACAGTCTGTCTGCCCCCGAGGCTGGGTCAGCCAGTGACTCCCCTGCTATAGGACCCCATCATGTACTGGGGACCAGTCACCTGGATGGAGAATCCTGGACAGGAATACTCTCCGTGGGGGTTGTGGTAAAGCCCTCTCCCCCATCCCCCGCAGGCTTCTGCCTGGTGTGGGTCAGCGTGGCTTAGCTGGGACCACAGCTTTGCCGACCCCACGGTCACTGGAGGCACCCCCGCTACCACCTCTCTGGCCTTTCTTCAAGGTGCCCACCCCTCAGGGCTTTTGCTCTGACTGCACCTTTTAGCTGGAACACCCCAAGCCTGGTTGCCTAGTTTACATTCCTCTAAGATTTTTCTATCGTCTGAATCTATCACCATTCATTCATTCATTCACTTATAACGTTTATTTTTGAGAGAGAGAGAGACAGAGAGAGAGAGCGAGCGAGCACTAGCAGGGAGGGGCGGAGAGAGAGGGGGACACAGAATTGAAAGCAAGCTCCAGGCTCTGAGCTGACAGCACACAGCCTGATGCAGGGCTCGAACTCAGAAACCATGAGATTATGAACTAACCTGAAGTCAGACAACTGATTGAGCCACCCAGGTACCCCGACACATATTTTTTAAAGTTTATTTATTTTGAGAGAGAGGGAGAGACCAAGAGCGAGCAATCAGAGTGCACATGAGTGGGAATGAGGCAGAGAGGGTGAACCCCAAGCAGGCTCCACGCTGTCAGTGCAGAGCCCCACACAGAGCTCGAACCCATGAACCGTGAGATCACAACCTGAGCCGATATCAAGAGCAGACTCCCAACTGACTGAGCCACCCAGGCATCCCACGTCCAACCCATTTTTTTGATGACTTCCTCTGGATGGGAGGCACCAGGTAGAGGTGTGTCTCTGAATGAGCCATATGGGGGGATCATGTTCTAAGCAGGGGAGACAGTATACGTTTCATGGATGAGGACATGCATCACACACAATCTGTCCTGTGCTTGGCACAAGCCAGGTGTCACATGGGTTCAGGGGCCCTCATTTGGGCTGTCATAGGCATTTGTCATGGTGTGCACCACGCTATATGAGAAAAGACCTCTTCCACTCCACTGTAAGTTTTGCAGGGCAGAGCCATGCTGTTTTGATCTTTTTATACATAGCGTGGTGCCTTCTTGACAGGTTCTAGAAAATGCTTTCAGTAATCCATCCCACAAATATTTACTGAGCTCCTGCTGTGCAGCTTGCCTCATTCTAGGTACCAGAGATGGAGATAGGTGAGGCTGCCACCCCCTGGGGAACGAGGGGAGGAAAGGAGGTTCAGTCAACTAGTTCACCTGGGACCCACCATCTCCAGAGTCTCTGATCAGGCAGGCGTGCCACGGGGTTTGAGAATGTGCATTTGCAGCAATCCCTGGAGCTGCTGCTACTGGTGCATAGGACACTTGGAGAAGGGGACATGGAAACTGAGGCCTGGAGGAGAGGAAGGGGGCAGAGTATTTCAGGGAGGGGCATCGAGGGCAAAGTCCCTGAGGTAGGAACAACCGGATCATAACACCAGGGGCCCTGAGCCTGGCGTCCAGTGAGAGGGGAGGAGGGACGTGACACTCAGGGGATTTGGTGTCAGGTAGGTCCACCAAGCTGGGGCCACTGAGCTCAGCAAGGAGCTGAAATTTTTGCAACAGCAGTGAGAAAGTGCTGTGGCCTGTTAAGCAGGGAGTGGCATCAGCTGATGTACATGACGGCAAACAGTGGCTCCAAGCAACACTGTTCTTCCCAGCTCTGGGCTCACCTGTGGTCTCACGGGGCTGAAGTCACGACGCCCACATGCCACATTCCTCTTGGAGGCTACCACCTCCTGGTCTGTTTCAGCCGCTAGCGGCCCTCGTGGGCTGGAGGTCGCCTGCTCGGTGGTTAAGACACATGACGGTGCACCCGCCAGTCTTTCTCTGCTCCCTCTCCCACCATCAGGGCTGACCCACTTGGGTGACCCAGGGTACTCTCCATATCCTGTGGTCCACAGATGAGCCATCGTTGTGGGGAGCACTGTTCTGCCCGCACATCTGGTTTACTTTAAAGTGAACACTGTGGATACAGTTCAGAGGTGTCAGCACAAGGGTCCGAAACTGGTCCAGGTGTGGGATGGGGGGGCAGAAGTGCCATGAACTGAAGGACAAGGCAGATGAGGGTCAGAGTCAAGTCTGTTCAACCTAGCTCACTTACCAGTATACACACCGGGCTTTAGAAGCACATAAACTTTATTTTTTGAACCAGAAGATGAATCTTGGGCTCTAGTGTCTTAAGGAAATCCATCACTCTGTGGGCTGGCACTGATTGACCTGCGGGACAAAAGGAATCTGCATCAATTCTCGGATGTTTCATAAAGAGAAAAAAGATGTTTGAAGACTGTGCTTGAAAGGAAGTGTGGACTTCTGGGATGGGCACAGGCTGACCTGAGTTTGAATCCAAGTTGGACACTTACTAATTGAGATATTCCAAGAACTTGGCTGACTTCCCTGACTCCTTCTTCTGGAAATATGCCCTGAGAAATCAACCTGTGGGGTTGTCTAAGACTGGGCATGCTGTACATAAATGCCTCACAGCTCCTGAGAGTTCATTCTTACACTCTTCTGGTCTCTGTTGAGTTCTAATGAGTTGGAAAGCATTTGTTCTGACATTAGTACTCTGAGGCAACGGCTTTTTCAGGGTGCTATACAATTACTGATCCAATTGATATGCCCTATGAAGGCTCCTCAAAGCAGCCAATAATTAAAAAATTAAGCTTTGTAAAAAAGTTCAGCATCCTTAAAAATATCTGTATTATTCGCTCTTCTTTATAGGCCAGCAGGTGGTAAGAAAACTTTTACTTAAAAAAATTTAAATTTTTTTTTTTATTTTTTAAGAAAGAGAGAGAGAAACACGGTGAGTGGGGAAGGGACAGAGAAAGAGGGACACACAGAATCTGAAGCAGGCTCTAGGCTCTGAGCTGTCAGCACAGAGCCCAATGTGGGGCTGGAACTCATGGACCATGAAATCATGACCTGAGCCAAAGGTGGACATTCAGCTGACTGAGCCACCCAGGTGCCCCAAGTTTTTCTCTTCTTTTTTTTTAATGTTTATTTTGAGAGAGAGAGAGAGAGAGAGAGAGAGAGAGAGAGAGAGAAAGGGAGAGAGAGACAGAGAGAGAGAGCACGCAGTAGAGGTGCAGAGAGAGAGGAAGAGAAAATCCCAAGCAGGTTATGCATTGTCCTCACAGAGACCTACATGGGGCTTGAACCCTGGGATCTCACGAACCCTGAGATCATGAACTGAGCCAAAATCAAGAGTCAGATGCTTAACTGACTGAGTCACCCAGGTGCCCCCCCAAAAAGTTTTTCTAATGAAGAATGTGGGAATCTCTGTGAAAGTCCAGCAGCCCTCTTTGAGAGGTAGGCAACGTTACGTACAAAAACAATACATCATCTGATGTTTTCCAAACTGCCTTACTTTCTCCTCTCGTGTTCTCATCTCTGTGTACTCTCCCATCTGGCGATGCGCACAAGTACTCGTCAAAAGTCAAAGCCATATTAATATGTTTGTTTTCTCAGACGGTTGACAGTGAGTGAACAATTAGCAGGTCTGATTATGGTTTTAAATTCAGTCCCGCCTCCTAGTTGCCAAGCATGACAGGCTTCATGAGCCGCAGACACTGTGAGTTTATTTTTCATTTGTATTCATGACACTCGTGATCTGAAATGGCTATTTTCATGTGTCCCCACTCCTCTTTGCAATAAATGAGTGGAGTCAGTTGCTTCTGGCCCGAGGTCTCATTTGTTGTGCCAAATGTGACCCGGATGCCAAGTTCTGTCTCAGCATTGGCATTTAGAGCACATTGGACATAAAGAGACCCTGACGGCCCTTATCTGCGGTCTGGGAAGGGGCCAGCAGTGCAGTACCACGGACAGCTGCCTGAATGCACCTCCTGACACTTTATGTCTGGGGATACAGTGACCACAGGCTGTCCCTCCAGCACAATGGTTGCTGATGAGAGGGGACAGCTCCACAGGCTCTACTCCAGCACTGGGGTATTGACGAGATGATTCTTGGTTTTGGCAGGGTTTTGGGCCAAGGAATTTCAAATACCTTTACTTTCATTGTGATTATTGATGCAGAATCTTCAGGTTGCTGAGTGTAGCATTTACAAAAATTAATGTTTATTTAGTTTTCAGAGAGAGACGGAGTGCAAGTGGTGGAGGGGCAGAGAGAGAGGGAGGCACAGAATCTGAAGCAGGCTCCAGGCTCCCAGCTGTCAGCACAGAGCCAGATGTGGGGCTCCAACTCACAAACCGTGAGATGGTGACCTGAGCCGAAGTTGGACCCTTAACTGACTGAGCTCCCCAGGCACCCTAGTGTGGCATTTTTAACCACTATTTAAAAATATTATAAAGGTAATATATACAATATATGACTTTTACAAAGTCAAATGTAGAGAAGAAGGTAGAAGATAGATGCTACACACAGGTGTGGTTTCTACCGTTCTAAGTAGGATCTCAAAGATGGGGAGGATGTAGAAGCCTAAGTTAGGGTTCTCTCCACCACTTCCATTGTGTGCTCATTTTCTACAGTTGACCTTCCACTGTATACTCACTTTCTACACTTGATCTTAGCCAAAAGGCTGATAAGCAATGTAAGTTTATTTTCTAGAAGTAGTATTTTTAGATTTTAGCTACTTTATTTCTTATGTACCTTTATAGAAATACGTATGCATTTACCACAATGTCATCTATATAATACATCTCTGTGGTACTTATAAGGCATCTCCATTTGTATACATATGCACATTTGAGAAGCCTGATTTAGATGAACTTTTCCCATTCTAAATGCACCTTTTTCCTGATCCGATCTTGAATATTTCATATGTACAGAAGAGTACATATACTGGGTGCATTCCTTAAAGAATGGCAATGAGTGGATTCTCTACCCTACTCAGGTACCCCAAAGAAGCCCATGAACACCCATCAACTGTACCCCTTCTCCTGTTACCCCAAATGCTATAATTATTTCTTTGCTTTTCTTATAATTCGTCACATATGCATACATCTCCCCCCAAAAAACACAATATTTTCTTTTACATACATGGAATCCTCTGTTGTTCTGCAGTTTTCTTTTTTGGGGGTAGAATATTTTTGTGAAATTAATCTAGATTGATGGATAAAGGCAGATATTTGGATTGGAGATAATATGGGCCAATCAGGGGCGATCGATGATGCTGACCGGGACGCTGAGAATAAACACGCCCCTGAGGTTCCCATGGCTGATTCTTCAACTCATCTGGTTGGACCAGAACCCCGTGCTGTCCCCACACAGCACCACCCCTCTGCCTGGGCCACCAACATCACTCCTGCCTGGGTTATGGCAGCCAGCCATCCTCACTGCACCCCCTGTACCCAAGTTCATATCCCATCAGCCTGCAGAGCAGCGAGGGCCACATTGTATCTCAGCACAGAGCCCGTCCTTGGACTCTCATGTCACCCCAAGCAGAAGTCAGGGTCCCTACAATCCTCTCCACGTCCTGACCCTGAGTCTCCTGGACCTCTGCACCATACCCCTCCCTGCCCTGCAGCCTCCAGCTGCCCCCGACACTCCTCCCCAGCCAGCTTCCTGCCAGCTCACTAGTCTCTTCTAAAATGTAAAATGGGGCACCTGGGTGGCTCAGTGGGATAAGTGTCCAACTTTAACTCAGGTCATTCATGATCTCATGGCTGGTGGGTTCGAGCCCCACGTTGGACGCTGGGCTGACAGCTCAGAGCCTTGAGGCTGCTTTGGATTCTATGTCTCCCTCTCTCTCTGCCCCTCCCCTGCTCCCGCTCTCTTTCTCTCCCTTTCTCTCTCTCTCTCTCTCAAAAATAAATAAACATTAAATTAATAAAAATTTTTAAAAAAGTGTAACATTCTGCCGAGGGCTCCTTGAACCATCCTCTAAAGAACTACATCCTACTGCCCTCTCCCCCAGCTCCCTGCCCCATGCCACGGTATGTTTTCAGTACTACTTGTTATCCACTAACACATCGTGTAACCTAGTCATTTGCGCTGTTAATTGTCTTTCATAGCAGAACAGTATCTCCTGCTAGAATATTAGTGGGGAGTTGTGTTTGTTTTATTCTCTGATACATGTCTACCGTGCAGAAGAACGTGGGGCACGTGGTAGGTACTAAATCAGTCTGTGTTGTATAATTGAAAGGAGGAATAAAATGGGACAGCCAAGTGTGCCCCGGATGTTTGTCTGACTGCGTCGGTGATGTGGGCTGCAGGTAGCGCTGTAGGACAGAGATGGACACATAGCTGGTGCCGGTGCCTGAGCGAGCTCACCTGGGAATGAGCAGTGGTGCAAGAAGAGGATGGAACAGTGACTGTCAGGGTAGGAGGTGTCCCAGGTGAGCGTGAGCCCTGGGGGCAGAGGAAAGAACATGCAGGGTGCCACCCTGGTGACAGTCTGACTGTGAGATTTGGTGATGGGATCCCTCGGGTCTTGCTGTAGGAGGTGATGGGAATAGGGGATGTGAACGCCCTTCTGTGGGAAGGTTTCAGGGAAAATGGGAGGAACAGTGGTGATGACACTGAGTATGGTCACAGCCTCTAAGACTTTTTCCATAAAGGGGAGAAGAGACTGAGGTACCTGCTGTGGGAGAAGGGAGCTTATGTGGTTTGTTCAAGGTGGGAGGCATTTTTGGCCCATCTGTGGCCAGAAGGAATTCTGTAGAGAGGAGAGTTGGTAACGAAAGACAAGATGACCGTGGTTGAGAGGTGGCCTTGAAGTTGTGAGAGGCCCAGGGCTCTGGTGTCCACACAGGGTCCCCAGCCTCCACAGGGCACACGAGTGTGTGTTTGCAGGAGTGAGCAGGTGGAGGAGACATGGGGACATGGGTGCCAGGCGAGCGATGGATGGGAGGACCTGTGTCTCTTTCTTATTGCTTCTGTCTCCCTTGGTGATCTGGGAGGGAAGGCCGTCATTGGGAGAGAGGAGGCCAGCAGCCCCCGGCCCTTGCAAGATGGGTGGCCTTGAGTGCTGGAGCGACCTGGACACATGTGTGTGCTGGCCTACTGCCACGGTCAATTGGGTGGGTGCAGGCACACGTAGGAGGAGCATTTGGGTTAATCAGGGCAGGGGTCTTCTGGGGACATAGACCATGTGGGCAGAGGCCAAGGGGGTTGACTGCTCAGGAGGTATCAAGCTGCATGAGGAAGGAAGGCGAGGGACGCTAGACAGGCCCCCAGATCTGCATCTCAGAGACTCTCAGAAATGGCTGGGGTTTGGCTGTGAAATGACCAGAGCGGGTGAGTCGCTCTGATACGTGTCTAGATACATGTGGTGTTTCTTTTTTTTTTTTTTTTTTTTTTTAATTTATTTTTGGGACAGAGAGAGACAGAGCATGAACGGGGGAGGGGCAGAGAGAGAGGGAGACACAGAATCGGAAGCAGGCTCCAGGCTCCGAGCCATCAGCCCAGAGCCTGACGCGGGGCTCGAACTCACGGACCGCGAGATCGTGACCTGGCTGAAGTCGGACGCTTAACCGACTGCGCCACCCAGGCGCCCCACATGTGGTGTTTCGAGAGTGCTGTGCTCGACGTGATTGTAGGGAGGTGGTGTGGCTTCACCAGCCACAGGGTCAGGAGAGAGTCGTGGGGATGGGTGACTGAGGCAAGGAGGGTGAGGTTACTGGAAGAGAGAAGCCAGGAGCTATACCCAGTGTCCTCATAAATGCTGTGGCTTGAGCATGTTGAGGGCAGAGGTGGGCTGGCTACTGGGACAGGCATCCATTTTCTGAGGTTACTGTTATGGGGAATTAGGATGTTGGCTGAAGGAGTTGGGGAGTGTTTGTGTGTCCTTGTGTCGGAGATGAACGGAGAGGATATGAGAGTCACAGAGCGACAGGGACAATGGCGATGGTGCTACTCACTGTCCTTAGTCACTTAAAAGCACGGGTTTGGTAGGTTTTTCGTGACAACCTGAGGAGGAGGACGCTGTATTACCCACACATTGCAGACAGTGAAACTCTGGCACAGAGGGTTTACAACACCAGCTTGAGATTGAATAGCTCATCAGAAATGGAACTAAGTCTGCACCCCAGAGATCAGATTTCAGAGCCCATGTTATCATGACTTGGCGTCCGTGCTGGACCCCACCTGCTTACCGTGCCTGTGCACCCCTCTGAGGGAGGATGACAGCCAGGGAGCACCGAGCAGGTTGCCTAGCCACACGGCATCTCTGGTGGGCTCAGGGCTCAGGGCCACCGTCTGCAGAGCCAGCTGCATCCAGCAGAGCGGGACACAAGTGCCTGAGCCCAGTGTGCACTCAGCCACTACTTTGTTTCCCCTCCAACGTTCCACTGTACAAACTTCACACGTACGGAAGAGCTGACGGAATTTTACAGTGAAGGCCTGCATGACATTCCTCCATGTAGCTTTTACTATTCCTGTTTTATCACAGCTTCGTCCATCTCTCTATCCCCTCCAAGCATCAAACCATCATATGCTTTTTATGTATTTCAGAGTCACTTGTGGAAGTCAGTGCACATTTCCCTGGGTTCTTCAACATACGTGTCATAAACTAGAATTTAGTATTGACTTAGATTTTTTTTCTTTTGAGGTAAAATTTGCATAACACTAAACGCACACATTTTAAGTGAATCATCCCATTTCCCTCTGACAAATGCACGTGTGTAAGTAACCCAGACTCCTGGCGAGACTCTGAACATCCCCCTCACCACAGAACGTTCCCTTCTGCCCATCTCCCATCACCTCCCACTCCCTTCCCACTCCCCGGAAGCAGCTGCTTGCTGGTTATTTTCCACCGTGGATTGTTTTTGCCTGTTCTAAAACTTTGGATAAATGGTACCATACTGCGTGCTGTTTTCTGTAGACTTGTTTCACTTGGCATAATGATTTTCAGGATTCAGTCAGGTTATGTACCTACTCTGTTCAATTAAGTTACTGAGCCCCAGTCATTGTGTAGATAGACACACAGATTGTTTATCCATTCTCCCATTCACTGATGTCAAGATTATTTTTAGTTGTTGGCTCCGGTGAATAAAGCTAAAGGGTGTGTAAGTCTTTTGTGGACACCTGTTTTTATTTTTCCTTGGGAAAACGCCTGGACCGCAGAATTGCCAGGTCATGCTGTACATGTGTCGCTTCGTTAGAAACACTGACTGACAATTTGGGCACGTGGGTGCTCAGTCAGTGAAGCATCTGACTTGGGCTCAAGTCATGATCTCTCAGTTCTTGAGTTTGAGCCCCGAGTTGGGCTCTCTGCTGTTCAGGGCATAGCCCACTTTGGTTCTCTGTCTACATGTTTCTCTGTCCCTCCCCTGCTCATGTGCTCTCTCTCTCTCTCTCAAAATAAGTAAATAAACTTTATATATAAAATTTATTCACTTATTTACTGTATATATTACTATATATATGGTTGTTTCTTCCAGGGAGGGGATAGCCCTTTCTTAACATTAACATCCATGACTGTGTTCCGTCCTGAGAAACATTCACCACAACCTATTGTGTGAACGAACATATCCATCACCTCCCTCACATAGCATTGTCTTTATGGGGATGCTTACGGTCTACTCTGTTAACAAGTGTCAAGTATAGGATATGGTATTGTTAACTGCAGTCGACCCCAGAACTTACTCCTCTGCACCCTTTGTCCGGCCTCTCCCCATCGCCCTCACCCTGGTCCCTTGTATCCACCAGTCAATCTCTGTTTCTGTGATAATATGTGTGCACAGCGGTTGGGATGCATAGGGAACCACCTGTGTCTGTTGAATGAATGGGCATCTCCAGATATATAATATTTCTTTGTATATGACATATGTGATATTCCATTATGCACAATGGAATCTTGCAGCCATAACAGGGAAGGAAATCCTGCCGTGTGTGACCACATGGATGAACCTGGAGGCATTATGATCAGTGAAATAAGCCAGAAAAAGAAAGATGGATACTGCATGGTATCACCTACATGTGGATTCTTAAAAAGAAGGAAGAGTAGGAGGAGGAGAGGTCCTTGAGCATCAGGGACTCAAATCCCTGTAGCTTGGGAGCAGCCATCCCAACATCTGACATCATTTGTCGGCCTGGATGGACTCTGAGGCTGAGTTGGGGAACACGACGCTGTGAGCAAGTGTGGGGTGGCGGGGGGGACAGTCCGTGCATAGCAGGAGCACCCTGAGGCTTGCAGAGTGAGAGGACACAGCTAGTGGTGCTGTCACTGTGACAGACGCATTCCCTCCGGGGCAGGGAAACCCTGAGTTAGCATCAGAACTAACTGGAAAGAGTGAGGAGCCATGGCATGGCAGGTTTCTAAAATACCCGCGAATGGCCTAATTTCCCACGTTCATTTTGTGGAATATTAACTTCCTGGACAGACGAACAAAGTGTCCGTTGTTCCCACCTAAGAGGCTCAGACCTTGGGAATCTGCCTGATGAGGGGATAACAGTCTGAGTCCCCAATGGGGGTGAGCATCACACCGCTTGCTCAGGCTGGGGTGTAAACTCATTCCAGGTAAGTAAACACATGACCTCTCACCAGGGTGGCCACATGCTCTCCTCATGTTGAATCTGCCCCATTGTTGCCCAAATCTCCTAGTCGCACCTGAGATGGGAGCAGGTTCTATGCTTCGGGCATACCCTGGTTCTGTGCAGCCTTCCTCTGGTGATTAAAAAAGAAGCTTCTTTTCTAAAGTGTGTGAAATGGGTAAAGAAGGGGTGTTGTGATTGAACGTGAATGTGGCTTAATTAAGCTGAATCTCTGTGCAGCCCTACAGCCCGTCGGACGCTCCAAACAGGATTCCCTTCGGATCTCAAGAGGCTGAAGCTCCGTGGGTAGGAGTGGAAGCCAAGTCCGGAAGCCAGCTGGCCCTTCATGCTGCTTCTTCATTAACTTTGATGAAATCCCTGGCACATCGTGAAATGGGTAGGGAG
The DNA here is from genome assembly GCF_046562875.1 of Panthera onca. Lineage (NCBI taxonomy): Eukaryota > Metazoa > Chordata > Mammalia > Carnivora > Felidae > Panthera > Panthera onca. The sequence goes on from NW_027675869.1 coordinate 498,625, forward strand.
GGCTTCAGTGGAAGAGAGCCCCTGAGAAATCAGTCTCAGATTTTCTCTCCCAGATTGTCCGTTTGTTAATATTACAGTGGCCAAAATAGACCCAAAGTAAAAGTGTGTGTGTGTGTGTGTGTGTGTGTGTGTGTGTGTGTGTGTGTGTGTGTGTGTGTGACCAGCAGGAGCATGTAGTGTGAAGTGCTCCCACCTTGCCAGGAGTGCTCTCCACACACATTTGGGGCATCATTGACAACCCCCACTCCGGGCAGCCTCCTGAGGGACAGGGGTCTTCCCTCCGTGTGGGGGCTCTCCGGGAGGCCCCTTCACCAGTGGTTATGCAGGGGATGGTCTGGCTTCCCCGGTGGAGCCATCACTCAAGACTCCACTTCTTTTGTACACAGAGTCTCCTTATGACTTTCATTCCTAATTTGGGGTATTTCTTAAGAAGCTGGAAGGAACAAAATAAATTCAAATTCTCTGTCATATCTAAACATAAGGCCTGGGCATTCTTGTTTTTCCTCCACCATATTGTTGAATTGGGGGAATTTTTAAACCGACGTCAACCTCATCATCTTCTGCAAGATACCAAGAGTTTTCTGATTTTTCTCCGCAATAGTTTCTCTACTTTTTTGTGAACACATACATTTACACACTATATACGCACAGCACCCCCCACACAAGCGCATGCACCACCTCTTCTAATATTTGTACTGTTTCCTATTTAGCAGAATATTCCCTTCTTAGAATATGCTCTGAAAATTATTCACACCAAAAACCCTGCAGCTTTTTAAAGATGTATTTCATTTTTCTCCTTGTGTCGCACAGAATTAATCAAGGTTCTGATGATTGCTCTGCAGGTGTTATTTCAAAAACAAAAAGTACCCCCAAATCAGTAAGTTTACAGGGAAACTTTTGATTACAGGAGCTGATGACTCTTCTTTCTAAAATAGAAGATGTGAAGTGTGACAAAAATCAATGACACCGCCATTAGGTTGGAGCTAAATTTACCCAGGTTTTACATTTGTGAGGTTCTTACCCCCTTCTCTGCAAATACTCACCACGTTGTGACTTGTGAGTGTGTACACTTGGACATTTCTAACTTATCCTGATGATTTGGGGAAGAATTTGAAAGAATCAATGCCCAGAGATCTACTCAACAATATTACTGAGGAGCTGATCAGTGCAAGGCTTGACCCTGGGCCACAAAGGGTTTGACACAGGGCTCTTCCCAATGGATTTTCCATTTGAGAGGAGACAGATATTAAGCCCACAGGTACCTGCGTGCATACATAATCCCAGGATTGATAAGAAATACACGTGGGCACCTAAATATGGGAGTCATATTATGGGAAGAGGCCCCAAGGAACAGACAGAGGGCACACCTTGAGTTATTTAGGGCGTGGAGTCTTACCTAGGAATGTGGTTGCAGAGAGAGAAAACTAATCTGCGTTTTGAAAAACTCTCTTTATCCCAAATCCTGTTCCCTCATGTAAATTTCCAGGACGGCGTAGAGAGCTCAGGTTTCAGGGTTCTTAAATTGTGTGCTGTTGCACATCATTATGACAGGACAGGGCCTTCCTTTGCACAACATTCTACAAGTGTGTCTCTACTTTGCAAAACTCACATGTCCCCAGTGTCAGGGGCTGTCAGCAGGGTATGACTTTGCCCCTGCCCCTGCCCCAGGGGATGTGTGACAATGTCTGGAGACATTTTCCATGGTCATAACTGGAGGGGAGTTGGTCCTGGCATCTAGTGGGTAAAGACCAGGGATGCTGATAACCACCCTGTAGTGCCCAGGATGGTGACAGTCTCCCCCCGCCCCGCCCCCAACCCCCAGGACAGAGAATCATCTGGTGTGAAATCTCAGTGACCCTTCTTCTCTTGTGTCCCTCACTGGATGGCAAGATCCTCGTGGACAGCACAGCAGGTACCACGGAAGCAGCCAATCACACGTCTGCAGGTTCTGTGGGAGCCGCTGGGCAGCTCCAGCTTCTGTCCTGCCGCCTACCAACTGTGCATGCATCCCGAAAGCTTAAACTCTCACCCCTCCCTTTCCTCCTTGGGAAAATAGCAATGCCTGTGTGGCCACAGGAGCTGAAAGTAAGTCCTGGGTGGGCTCCTAGTAAGTGCTCAGTAAATACTGCTGGTCTTTGCTAACCCTGGAGGAAGTTCACAGCTTCCAAAGCCTTATCTTAAGCCTTGTCCTTCTCCCTTTGAAAAGCCAAAGAAAAGGAGCACATGCCCCCACATTGCAGTTGAAGTGAGAATGTAAAAGGTTTATTGGCCTTTGGAAAGGCTCTGGGCTTGAAGGAGGCACAGGTTAGAGATAAGGATTATCAGTGTCTCCCCCCACTGGGGTCCTGGGTGCCTCCTCCGGATGCCTGTCATGATCACTGCTGCAGGCCGCCCCTCAGATTCTTTTATGTGCACACCTCTGAGATCACACCATTTGGTTAAGGACTGTGATGTCACACTTTGTCCTCAGAGCTCAGGGGGCTTCCCCCCCAGCCCCAGACACACAGCCTTCTCCTCTAGGTCTGAGCCGGCCTCCTGTTGGAGAGAGAAAGAGAAGGGATCTCGTGACTGAGCCCCCCCAACCCCCGCCCCGTTCCTCTGACTGTCGTGCCTTCAGCGTCCATGTAACCACAGCCTTCTGCAGGTGTGTGGGTATGTCAGGGCTCCAAAGCTCAACCCAGACCCTCTGTGATGTTCCAGACCCTTGGCCAGCCCATTTGGGGCCCAGGGATCCAGTTGCAAATTGGATCCAGCTCCCACCTTTCTGATGTATACAGTCCAGAGCAAGGGAAAGGATTAATTTTGAGGAAATCAGCCAAATACATGTAAAAATGATAATTGGACGAAGTGCTATGGAGAAGGGAAGGTGCTATAGGTACAGGTGACTATGGTCTGATGCAGCGAGCTCATGGGGGCCCGGCCTGAGTGCATGGCCATGAAGGGGATAGGCCAGGAGACCTGGAGGAGTCAGTGGAGGAGACCGCTGTGTGGGAGGTGAGGCAGGCGAGAGCAGAATCCCCTACTGGGCTGCCACAGGCCAACGCCACTGACCAGCATCTCCATCCAGGATATGATGGACCAGGGTTTTCTCCATCAGAGGAGAGCCCCATGTAGACTTGTTGTCCTACCCCACTAATCCCTTCCTCCCACAGATGGCACTCTTCGGATCCCACAAGCAAGGGCACAGTGGAGTTTCTGCAGCAGAGGGACATGACCAAACCCATGACTGAAAACTTCCTGGGTGCTTCACAGGGGCTGGATTGAAGCTAGGCACAATTTGGGTGCCGTTGGGGAGGACGTGATGGTCCTCTGGATTGGAAGCTGGCCATCGGGGGGGGGGGGGGGGGCGGGCGGTGAGAAGAGGCACATTTCCCAGACTTCTGGGAGTCAGAATCCTTGGACTCAGCGTTTGATGGGTTTAGAGGCTGCCTGAAGAGCCTGCAAGCGTGACGTCCAGGTTTTGGGTTTCAGCACTTTGGGTACAGTGGCTACATGGTCTAGTGTGTGGAGGGCTCGCTGAGAAAATCCCCTAGAGCAGTGCCGTGTTGGGGGAGGTGGGGGCACTCCAGAGGCGTGCTGGGGACACGCGGCACAGTCTCATCCCTATACGTCATGCCCCAGACATAGTCCATGCCTCCCCAGCTGGCCCTCCATCCCTGCTCCAAGTACACCTCCCTTCCCTCCCCGTCCCCATGCACTGACCCTGTGTTCCTCCTTCCTCTGGCTTCCTGAGCTCAGCACGAAGCCACCCCGCACACCTCCAGTCACTTGTGGACTCACAGGTCCACGTTATCTCAATAGAATGTTGGGGATCAAAAGAACTCCAGGTCACCAGTTGCCATGACCTTTTCCAGTGCTCCACTCCTCAAGGTCAGCGGCCATGGATCCCGTCGTGTCCCTTAAAGGACAACTATAGAGTTGTTCCCTCTTCCCCGCAAGAATGTCATCAAGTCTTCTCTGCCAGGCAGTCACCTGGCCTCTGCTTGTGTGTCTGTGGATGCTGGAAAGTTCCCCCTTGGGGCTGTTCTGCCCCAAATGCTCAAGTGGGGATCTTTTCCCACCAAGTGGAGTGTCTTTTCCAATTGGGACCTTAGGAGTTGGCCGCCTTCTCTGTGGCAGGACCGGCCTTTCCCCAAGCAGGAACCAGGGGACTTGTTACTTGGTAAGTGGTCCTAACGTGGAGTTGTCCCCCAGCTCCTGAGGGCAAAATCCCCTTTGTGCCCAGTGTTTGCTTCTGGGCTGTACTTGTGTGTTGCTCCTGGAAAAAGGGGAACAAGCAGGGGAGTTTCACCGACTAATGCAACCCCAGTAGACCCAGAGGGTTAGCCCAGTGAGAGCGTCTGTCTCATGTCTCCCTGCCCATCTCATGGGGACCTCGCCTCACATGATTCTGTGTCCCTAGAGCACATCCCTGGAACACGGTCAGTACACAGTGAATGTTTGCTGAGCCTGTGTCTCAAGAAGGAGGAGATTCCAGATAGTTGAGAATCTCCAGTCCTCACCGCACAGCCACCTCCAGGAGGATCCACATTCTAGCACATTCTGTTCATTACAAGCAAGCCACTAAGTACACCCCATGCTTAAGGAGACAGGAATTACCCCCACCTTTTAACATGAGGGTTATCAAAGGGGCTCTTGTGGACGTCCTAACAAGAACAAAGGGCCCAGACATGGAGGGACTTCCTTGTAGAGATCTGTCTCTTGGTCCTTCCATGCTCTCCAGACTCCGTCCTCATGTGAATCAGAAAAAAATCTTCTCATCTTTCCAGGTGTGCAGTATGGAAATTGAGCCTCCCCATGCTTTAAAGTTGGTCCCAGCAGATCTGAGCTGTGAACTCTCCCTTTGTGACCATTTACATCGCGGACCATTCAATCTGCCCATCAGAGTGTGCACCCAGTACTCACCTGCCCACAGCTTAGCAGCTGAAATTTAGACAGCCACGCCCGGGGACCTCCACCCTGCTGGTAAGGTGTGTGCTCTAGCCTGTCCAGTAGGGAGCGGGAGGATTTCTCCATTAAACAAAGAGGCCAGCCCTCCAAAGCAGCGATAAAGCCAAAGCCACACTTGATATTTGATGATCGGTTTAGCAAAGGAATATAAGTTCTCCCAGATCCCGCTGGAAAACACCGCGTTCCCACATCTCGCACCATGGATTTTGTTGACTGCCGTGGGTTTCTGCCTTGGATGGTGTCCTGAAGGCCTGAGTGCTTCTCCAGAGAATCATGCAAGGGCTTCAGGAACTTTCTGAATTTTTATGCAAGCTCTGTGTTCATTATATATATATATATATATATCTATAGATATAGATATAGATATAGATATAGATATAGATATAGATATAGATATAGATATAGATATAGATGATAGATATAGATATAGATATAGATATAGATATAGATATAGATATAGATATAGATATAGATACTGATACAGATATAGATATAGATACAGATACAGATATAGATATAGATAGATATGTATTTATAGATAGAAAGATATATATTTATAGATAGATAGATAGATATAGATATAGATATAGATATAGATATAGATATAGATATAGATATAGATACAGATACAGATATAGATATAGATATAGATATAGATACAGACACAGATTTAGAGATATAGATCGATATAGATCGATATAGATATAGATATAGATATAGATATAGATATAGATATAGATATAGATATAGATATAGATATAGATATAGATATAGATATAGATATAGATATAGATATAGATATAGATATAGATATGGATAGATGGAGATAGAGATAGAGATAGATAGAGATGATGATAGAGATAGAGATAGATAGAGATAGAGATAGATAAGAAATAGAGATAGAGATAGAGATAGAGATAGAGATAGAGATAGAGATAGAGATAGAGATAGAGATAGAGATAGAGATAGAGATAGAGATAGAGATAGAGATAGAGATAGAGTTAGAGATAGGGATATTAATGGAGAGTCAAAAACTTTTTCAGATCCTTTAGAATCCCTGATGAATTCCCACTGACTGTCCCTCTGTCCCCCATCCAGACACACTCATATCAAAAACAGTAGGTAAGTAAGTGACCCCCCACAATCGTGACTCTCTAAAAGAAGACATGCTCTCTGTCCTGAAGTTTGCACCACTGGTGTGTCTGGCCAGTGGACGTGGGTCGACGCTCTGAGAGAGTTGTAGCAGCTGCATTTCCCCAATCCCCCGCCATGGATTCATGAGCTTTGACGGAAAGGGCCATGCCTGTGTCTGCTCGTAGCTGTGGTTTCTCAGCACATGGCTCTTTGTGGAACAGAGTCTCCACGACCTTGCCAGAGCTTGGCTTCCAGGAGCTGGTTCTGGGCACAGTTGTTCTTGCTGCCATATGCTGGTCTCACCCAAAATAGAGCAGAGTGTTTGCTAAATGGCTATCAGCTTGTCATGTGCAAAATAAGCAAGATAAACCAGGAGGCAGATCCAAACAGAATCTAGGAAATAAATGTGATGTTACAGACTCGGCCCCCTTCTGACTGTGGAACTGTCACCTCCTTACTTCCCTCCTACCTTTCTCCCTCAGCAAAACTTACCCTGGATTCACCCAACACTGTGCAGAGGGCCAGGAGCCTGGGACAAACGGGGCTGTCTTGGATGTCCCTGTATGGAAGGGGGGGATGTAAGGAACCACCCAACACCATTCATAGCCTGAGAACACCCTGGAGGCAGGAACTTGGTACATCCTTGACCTGCCCTGTGATCTGATTTCAACATAGCAACCTGAGTGTCCTTCAGAATGGGTTGGACCATGTCACTTTTTGCTTAAAACCACCAGCTGCTGGATATCACTCAGAGCAAAAACCACATTCTTATGCCAGCCTGCAGGGCCCACATTATCCCTTTCCCTACCAGCTCCTCCTCCTTCCCCCCCACCTTATTCTCTACCTCTCTGCTCTCTCCCCTGTCTCACTGCTGCCCAGCCCTCTCCTCCCCTCCACTCAGCTCCTTGAGCACTTTGTCCTGGGGCTTCCTCCTGCCCCAGGGCCTTTGCGTTGGCTCTTCTCTCTAACTACCATGTTTTTCCCAGATGTTATTTTCTCTCTAGTTATTCTGTTCTCACCTCAAAAGGCACCCCTCATGGAAGCCCTCCTTACTTATTATTTTCCATGGGACACTCTCACTCCATCACTCTCTGGCTCTGTTAACCTTTGGCTGTATCTGTCCTTGCAGGTACACAGGCTGTCTTGGTTTTGCACATGTCAGCTACTGGAACACCATGCGGGGTGGGGAAGGGCAAATTGCTTGTTCTCGTGCGGGTCCTCAGTGTCCAGACCATGGCTGGCAGTGAGTGGGTGCTGCTTAGTGCCTGAGGAAGGAGAAAGGGGGACACTGTTATTTGTGATTCCCAATCCCTGGCTCCTCCCACTGCCCACTCCACACCTGCCCTTCTTCCCTTCCAGAAGGTGCAGCTGGAGTACGAATCCCTCACATTTATACACTTCTGTTTTCAATCTATGATGTTGACACCCAGAAAACAGGAGGTGCTCAGTGGGCATTGGTAGGATGAGTGAAGGAGTGAATGAGTGAACGAATGCACAAAGTTTAATCAGAGCTCGCAGATTCCAGCCAAGGGAGTCAAGGGGACTTCCCAGGAGAGCGGAGTTGAGCTCTTTCCTGAGGGAAGACCGAAATAGGCCTGGGAGCTGTGCCCAGGTGTGCCTGCATGTGCCCTGCACTGGTGGGTCGGAGACCCTCTTCCTGTGTCCTCCCTCTGCCTTGAATAGCTCAGCCTTCCCCTGTGCTGGATGCCCAGCCCTGCCCTGGCTGGGCCTCTAGGCCTGCCCCCTGTCCTTCCTTTCCTGCTCTCTAAAGTGGACGCCCCCTGGGGCTTCCCTCTCCTCTCCACCTGCTCCCTCTTGAACTGCTTAGAGCATTTCTCCCGCAGAGACATCTTTCTCCTTTGGAGCGTGAACAATGTGGAGTAAAGGTGGGCAGGCGAGCTGAAGATCAAGAATGTCTGTGAAGAATGAGGGTGACTTTTGAAGACATTGAGGCCGTGGAGATTGAGGTGGCAGAAGGATGCTGCCTACGACCATATAGGAAGGCAGAAATGGGTCCCCTGAGCACAGGGAAAGAGGGCACCATCCCCATTTCTGAGAGGCAGTGTCTATTGTTAGTGTGCTGGGGTCAGGTGCCTGCATCAGGCCCTGTGATGGGGAGGAGGAAGGAGACTGTGTGTATAAATAGGTAGGTGCGTGAGCACGTGTGCACAGACACCCACAGACACACACAGCATACTTGTATGCGTCAAGCTACTGCTTTAAAGCCGTAGATCTTGCCTACTATTGTTTCAAATGTAAAGGTATCTGCACAGTTAGATGCAGAAATTCTACTTCTAGTTATGTGTCCTAAAGGGATACTTATGTATGTATGCGAAGATGGGCAGTCAACGATGTTTATCGTAGCATGGTTGTAATAGCCACCACCATGCTCCCTGATGCACAGGAGACTGGGCAAGTCCAGGTCAAATGAGATGAATAAGTACAAATAAGTAAGCTGTCAGTGATGAGGCAAAAGCTTTGACGCCAATACAGGAATATCACCAAGCCCCATCACTTTGTGAAAGAAAACAAGGGACGTTTACATGTTTGAAAAGCTGCTGGGGTACGCATCCTTTTGTTGAAATTTCCGCTACTTTAAAAAAATTGTTATTATTTACTTATTTCTGTGAGAGAGACAGAGACAGAGTGCGAGTGGGAGAGGGGCAGAGAGGGAGGGAGACATGGAATCTGAGGAAGGCTCCAGGCTCTGAGCTGTCAGCACAGAGCCTGAAGCAGGGCTCAAACCCACGAACCGTGAGATCGTGGCCTGAGCCAAAGTCAGATGCTCAGCTGACTAAGCCAGCCAGCCCCTCCAAATTTTCACTACTTTCTTGTAATAACGTAAGAATGTCCAGTTTTCTTAGGTAATTTAAAGTCACCTCTCCGATGGCAGAGATCGAGGGGATGGTTGGGGCTGATGTGAAGCCATGTGCACGCTCAGTGAGGAGATTCCCCAGAAGCTCTTTCTGTTGGTATTTTTTACAAGGAGGAGCTATGCAGGCTTTGGAAGCAAAATGGAGTAGATTCTTGCCTGTCTTCATATTTGAAGGAAAAGGCTCTCCTTTATGAGGCTTCCCTCTGGGACACAGCCTGTCCTTTGGGTTTGAAAATCATTCAGCCTTCACAGGTTAGAGGTTCGTTCAGACAAGACTACCACATGCCTCGTGTTCCAAATCTCCTTCTGTCTGCTGGGTGTCCAGTGTACATCTTTGAGCACTTACTAAGAATCGAGAACTAGGCTAGGGATAGAATATGAGCAAAATTAAACATGTCTTTGCCTGCAAAGACGCTGCAAATACGTGTTCGTAGCACACGCAAAAAGCGTGCTATGGGAATGAGTCACGGAAGTTCTGAAGGGGGCCACCTGCACGGTTGTGTGGTCTGTGTACTGACCAAGGGCTTTCTCAAGAGGGTATAATGAGAGGGGATTGAAATCTAGCCCACACTTTGCTGACCAAACCCTGCGCCCTAATGTAGGGCTGTATCCACCTGCTGGGGGCACCACCATCCCTCCCCAAGCCATAAGTCCCCAGGGCTATGTTTGGCCAGAGGCAGCATCCTTCCTAATTGTCTACCCAGAAGGGGAGTCACATATTAATGCTTCCACTATTGTCTGTAGGCTAGATGTGTCTGTGGATACAGCCTCGTCGGGGATATCAGGGAGGGCTTCCTGGAGGAAGTGACACATGCTCTCTGGATGAGGAATGAGAAGAGCTCTCCAGTCAAGAACCAGTGGAGGCCGAGGATGGGAAAGGTCACGGTCCATGTGGGTGATGGTGATGGGAGGGGCATAGCGGCAGACACTGCCTGAGCATCCCTGCTTCTCTGTCTTTCCCACACTTGTGTGAGCATTCCACATGACAGATGACTGGACACCGAGCTGCTGACTAAGAGCCTGCACTTTCTCCGAACTCAGCAGAAGTACACAGGACTTACCAGGAGCCTCACTGGGCCCCTGTGGAACAGCTCATCCTGACCCCTGCTGGCCAGAGCCAAACCAAATTTCCCCGCTGGCCTGAAACCTCATCGTCTTGTTCTTCCAGGGCATTCTAGTGAACAATTTATTTTATCTATTTTTAATTTTTTTAATGTTCATGTATTTTTGAGAGAGAGAGAGAGAGAGAGAGAGAGAAAGAGAGAGAGAGAGAGAGGAAGTGGGGGACGGGCAGAGAGAGAAGGAGACACAGAATCTGAAGCAGGCTCCAGGCTCTGAGCTGTTGGCACAGAGCTGGACGCAAGGCTCGAACCCAGGAACCTGGAGATCATGACCTGAGCCAAAGTCGGATGCCTGACGGACTGTGCCATCCGGGTGCTCCTCAAAAACTTTTTTTTTTTAAAGCACCCTCTGAGGGGCGCCTGGGTGGCTCCGAAGGTTGAGCGTCCGGCTTCAACTCAGGTCATGATCTCGCAGTCAGTGAGTTCGAGCCCCGCGTGGGGCTCTGTGCTGACAGCTCAGAGCCTGGAGCCTGTTTCAGATTCTGTGTCTCCCTCTCTCTGACCCTCCCGTTCAGGCTCTGTCTCTCCCTGTGTCAAAAGTAAATAAAACGTTAATAAATAAATAAATAAATAAATAAATAAATAAATAAATAAATACACCCTCTGAGCCTGGCTTGTGGGCGCCGCTGGAAGAAAAAGAGAGGAACCCCCTTTGACCGTCAGTTAAGTAGCTACAAGGAGGCGTCAGAAGGTCTCACTATGGACAGGTGCAGATGGCAGTGTGCGGAGAGCTGGAGGCGCTTGCGCATTCTACAAAGTCCACCCCATTGGTGGGCGGAGACTTACTGTCGGGCTACAGGGCACATCAGAGGCACGAAGCCCGTGACTTGCCCAAGGTCCCAGAACTCTGCAGAAGTGCCTCCAGGGAGTTTGGGGGAGGACGGGTGTTCCTGGCTATTTCTGCTCAATCACAGACACTCTTAATTTAGCTCCCTCCACGATGGGGTCCCCTGGGCATGATGTTTTCAAGTCTCACTGTACAAACAACTTTGTAAACTGATGGAATCCACCTCCCTTGTTTTATGCAGAAGAGTAACCGAGGGAACAGGGAAACGGAGGATGTCAGTATCAAAGGTGATTAGTGGCAGAGCCGGGCCGGGACCAACTGTTTAGAAGATGGAAGTTTTTGTACACTTGAGTTCTGAACCCTGGCTGCACATGAGAATTACCTTGGAAATGTTTTAAAAATTGCCATGTCTGGGCCCAGTCTGCTCAATTGCATCAGAATCTTTAAGGGTGACACGCACATTCGGTATCTTTGAAAGCTTCCCAGGATATTCAAATGCACAGCTCTGACACCACTGCTGGGTAGAAACCTTCAATGGGAGGAATCACAGGTCCTCTGGATGGAAAAGTAGCACTGCTCTCCTGCTGGACTATTCAGATGTTCTGTTTCTACTTGTGACAGTTTTGGTAGGTTGCGTTTTCTTTTTCACCTAAGTTGTCAAATTTATTGGCATAAAGCCATTTAAACATTTCCTTGTCCATTTATTTATTTATTTATTATTTATTTATTTATTTATTTATTTATTTATTTATTTATTTATTCATTCATTCATTCATTCTTTCATTCATTCATTCATTCATTCATTTATTTTATTGACGTGTTTTATTTATTTATTTTTTAGTTTACATCCAAATTAGTTAGCATATTGTGCAACAATGATTTCAGGAGTAGATTCCTTAGCACCCCTTACCTGTTTAGCCCATCCCCCCTCCCACTGCCCCTCCCGTAACCCTCAGTTTGTTCTCCATATTTATGAATCTCTTCGGTTTTGTCCCCCTCCCTGTTTTTATATTATTTTTGTTTCCCTTCCCTTATGTCCATCTCTTTTGTCTCTTAAAGTCCTCATATGATTGAAGTCATATGATTTTTGTCTTTCTCTGACTAATTTCACTTAGCATAATATCCTCCAGTTCCATCCACATAGTTGCAGATGGCAAGATTTCACTCTTTTTGACTGTCAACTAATGCTCCATTGTGTGTGTATATATATATATATATATATATATATATATATATATATATATATATATATATATATATATATATATATATTTAATGTTTATGTATTTTTGAGAGAGAGAAAGAGAGAGACAGAGAGAGAGAGAGAGAGAGAGAGAGAGAGAGAGAGAGAGAGAGAGAGTTATATATATATAACACTTCTTCTTTATCCATTCATCCATTGATGGATATTTGGACTCTTTCCTTGTCCTTTCAATGTCTGTAGGGTCTGTAAGGATGTACATATTTTTATTCCTTATGTCAATAACTTATGTTCTCTTTCTCTCTCTCTTTTTAAAATTAACACAGTATTGGGCACTTGGGTGGGTGAGTCGCTAAGCATCCGAGTCTTGATTTTGGCTTGGGTCATGATCCCAGGGTCGTGGGATCAAGACCCGTAGTGAGCTCCACACTGAGCCTGGAGCCTGCTTTAGGTTTTCTTTCTCTCTACTCTCTCCTCTCCCCCCTCCTGCACTCATGCTCTGTTTCTCTCTCTAAAATTAAAAACTAAATAAATAAAAGTTAAATTAAAATAAATTAATACAGTATTATTAGCGGGGTCTAGCAATTTTATTACTCTTTCCAAAGAAAAACTTTTGGATTTGTTAAAATTATTTCTGCTTTTGTCTATTTCCTATTTTACTAATTATTGCTGTCCTACTTATAATTTCCTCAGGTAAGTCAATTGATTTCCTTAATTACTCCCCATTGGTCCCCTCCCAGAGCCCTTGGCAACCACTAATCAATCTACTTTCTGTTTCTGTGGATTTTCTTATTCTGGACATTTCATATGATAGTCATACAAACTGTGGCCTTTTCTTTTACATAATTTTTTCAGGGTCCATCCATGTTGTTGTAGCCCTGCATTCCTTCATTAGCCCTTCATTTCTTTTTATGTTCCGCTGTATGGAAATCACACTTTATTTTCTGATATGTTGATGGACATCTCAGATTGTTTCCACTTTTTGGAGATCATGAGTAATGCTTCTAGGAAAATTTGTGTACAAGTTTTTGTGTGGAAATATGTTTTCCGTTTTCTTAGACATACTTTGGAGTGCAATTAATTGTTTGTGTCATTAGGAACTCTATGTTTAACATTTTGAGAAAAATGTCAAAAGGTTTTCCAAAATGGCAGCGGTTCCATTTTACAATCACATAGCAAAGTCTGATCTTTCCAATTTTGCCATATCCTTGTCCAAGCTTGTAATGTTGTCTTCTTCCTTTTAGCCATCCTAGTGGGTGTAGAGTGTTATATCATTCAAAATACTCTGTTTCACTTGTGATTTATTCCTTGGTCTCTGGCTTGTTTCAAAGTGTGTTCTCCAATTTATAAGATTTTAGAGTTTTTATCAGGTTATTGATTGACATTAATTTCTGTTTTAAATATAATTTATTGTCAATTAGGCTAGCATACAGTGTATATACAGTGTGCTCTTGGCTTTGGGAGTAGATTCCCATGATTCGTTGCTTACGTACAACACCCAGTGCTCATCCCAACAAGTGCCCTCCTCAATGCCCATCACCCATTTCTCCCTTTCTCCCCCACTCCCCAGCAACCCTCAGTTTGTTCTCTCTATTTAAGAGTCTCATGGTTTGCCTCCCTCTGTTTGAAATTATTTTTCCCCTTCCCTCCCCCATGGTTTTCTGTTAAGTTTCTCAAGTTCCACACATGAGTGAAAACATATGCTGCTTTCTGTGACTGACTTATTTCACTCAGCATCATACCCTCCAGTTCCATCCACGTGGCTGCAAATGGCAGGATTTCATTCTTTCTCATTGCCAAGTCGTATTCCTTTGTGTATATAAACCACATCTTTATCCATGATTGACATTAATTTCTCACCTAATTCCAGTGTGGTTAGAGAACCTACACTATATGCTTTAATTCTTTTGAAATGTATATATTTAAAAATTATACAAATGGAATAATTCACTATATAGCATTTTGAAATTAGATTCTTTTACTTAATGATATGCATTTGAAATTCTTCCTGTGTTGCACGTGTCAATAGTTTCCTATTGCTGAGTAGTTTTTCAATGTGTACATAAACCACAATTCATTCATCTATTTGTGTTGCTTAACAGTTTTGACTCTAAGGAATAAAGCATTTATGTAGAATTCTTTATGTGGACACACAGTTTCATTTTTCTTAAAAACCTAGAAATGGAATTGTTGGGTCATTGGTTGAATGCATGTTTATTCTAAATTGACAAGGAATTTTCTAACATAGCTGACATGCTTTCCATTCCACTGGCAACATTTAAGAATTTCATGTATTCCAACAGTCTACAAACTTCGAAATTCTCAGTATTTTTGTTTGGTGCTATTATGTTAGTCGTGCACTGGTATCTCATTGTGGTTTTAATTTTCACTATCTCTAGTGATCAATTCTGTTGAATGTTCTTTTAGCTGTGTCTTTAACCATATACATGTTCTTTGGTGAATTACCTGTTTGTGTCCTTTATCGCTTGTTTAATCTTGTTATTATTGAATTGTAAGTATTCTTTACATATTCTGGAAACAAATAATTTGTCAGGTAAATGTTTTGGAAATCCTTCCTCCTACTCTGTGGCTTGGCTTACATTTTATTTTCCTAATAGTGGTCTTATGAAAGCAATGTTCTTAATTCTGATAAAGTCTAATATATCTTTTTAAATTTAAAATTGTATTTGAGATACATGTACATTTGAGATTGTAAGAAATAACCCAGTTGTCAGAAATAATACAGAGAAGTCCCGTGTACCCTTTACTGAGTTTCCACCAAAGGCAACACTTTGCAAAAATATACTTCAATATAACCACCAAGATATTGACATTGGTATAACCAAGGTACAGAACATTTACATCCACAGGGATCCCTCATGTTCCCCTGATGTAGCTACAGGCACTTTTCTTTTTCTACCTCCACCTGCTTAACTTAACCCTGGAAACCACCAATGTGTTCTCTATTTCTATAATTTTGTTATTTTGAGACTGTTATATAAATGGAAGCATACAGTATGTAACTATTTTGAGATGAGCTTTATTGCACTCAGAGTAAATCCCTTGAGATTAATCCCAAGAAGTTGCTAGTATTCCTTTTTTTATTTCCCAGTAATATTCCATGGTATGGATATACCACAGTTAGTTTAACAATAAACCCACTGAAGGATATTTAGCAACTTCCCATTTTTGACTGTTGCTAATAAAGCTATGGATTGTGTCTATAAGTATCTACATGAACATAAGTTTAGAATTATTTCCCAGGAGTACTGTTGCTCGATCTTTGATAATTCCATCACTAATTTTAAAAGAAACTTTCTAATTATTTTCCAGAGTAACTCCACCATTTTAAATTCCCACCAGCATTGTAGGAACAGTTCAGTTTCTCCAAATCTTTACTAGCTTTTGGTGTACTCATTATTTTTAAAATTTCTGTTGTGTTGATGGTGTGGATTTCAGTATGCTTTTAATTTCCATTTCCCTAGTGGAATAGAGGTTGAACATTGTTTCATGGGCTGATATGACATCTTTGTATCCTATTTAGTGAGATGTCTGTTCCTATATTTTGCTCAGTTTTTAATTGGATTTTTTAAATGTTGACTTTCCCAGGTTCTGTATATAGTTTAAAATTAGGCTTTTGTTGGAAACATGATTTGAAAATATGTGTCCCAGTCTCTAATTTTTCATTTTGTTATCTTGACAGGGCCTTTTGAAGAGCAAAGTGGTTAATTTGGATGAAGTCCACCAAATTATGCTGGTGTCCAGATCTTTGCTTAACCCTAAATCCCCAAGTGTTTGTCCCCTACTATAGTTCTTCAAGGTTTAGTTTTGTGCTTTATATTTTTTACCCACGATTCATGTTTTATTCATTTCTGGGTAAGTGATGTGACTCAGGTCGAGTTTCAGATTCTGTGCTATTGTTGTTGTGTATTTTCCTCCGCGTGTGTTACAAACACCATGCCTCAGTGTTGTTATTCTTCTCTAAGGAGCTAAAAGTCTCTTAAAGAGACTTGAATAATGAGTAAATATATATTTTCTCACTTATTCCCCACTTGTGGTCTTCATTAGTTTTCATGTAAATCCCTGTTTCCATCTATTATCATTTCCCTCGTTCCCGAAGAACTTCCTTTACTATTTCGTGTACCAGGTCTGCTCATCACGAATCCTTTCAGCCTTCCTTTTACACTTAAAGTGTCTTTATTCCAGCTTCACTTTTGAAATATAGTTTTGTTCTGATTAGTATCCTAAGTGGACAGGCTTGTGTTTGTTTTCCCTCAGTGGAGATGCTTTCTGCCATCTTCTTCCCTGGGGTCTTTAGACTTACCTTTGTTCCTGTTTATGGAATGTTTCTTTGTTCCCTGAATGCTTTTTTTTTTTTTTTTTTTTGCTTTTGAAAATATCTTGTGTCTTTTTCTCAACTTAGTATGTTTTTGTTTATTTATTTTTTAACTTTTTAAATGTTTATTTATTTATGAGACAGACAGAGACAGAGCATGAGCAGGGGATGGGAAGACAGAGAGGGAGACACAGAATTGGAAGCAGGCTCCAGGTTCCCAGCTGTCGGCACAGAGCCTGACACGGGGCTTGAATTCCCAAATGATGAGATCATGACCTGAGCTGAAGTCGGATGCTCAACCAACTGAGCCACCCAGGTGTCCCATCAACTGGGTGTGTTTTTAAAGATTCTACCATAATCTGTATATTTATCTGAAGTCTTCGCTTTTTCATTCCTAGATAACATCCCCATCTCTGAACCTGTGCTCTTTGTTAACTACAACTTACACGATGAACCTGTGAGCTATTTTTAGTCTAGAATCTCTGATTGCTTTTAAGATTTTTCTCTCCATCACTGGTTTTGAAGAAATTAGTTATGCTGTACCTTTGTGTAGTTTTCATGTTTCTTGTGCTTCAGGGCCATTGAGATTCTTCCATCTGGGAGTTTATAGTTTTCATCCAATTTAGAAATTTTTCACCATCATTTCTTCAAATATGTTTCTCTTCGAACTGCTTCTTATTCTAGGGCTCTTAAAATTATTAGGTAGCTAAATAGTCCATTTTATGTTTTGAACCTTTTTAGTCCCTGTGTTTCATTCTTCAGAGCTGGTATCACTGTGTCTTCTGGGTCGCTGATTTTTTCTTCTGTGACATCTACTTTGCCACCCACACATGTGTCACATGTTGACCCTGATTTCATGAAATCCATAGTCTGGTCAAGGAGACCCAATTCTCTTGCCCATGTTTGATGTGAGTTTCCTTTCTTCCGTCCCCTGTAATCTTCTGAATACAGAACGTTTAACTTTGAAAGCATATGTTCCCCCTTACTATATCAACCAACTGGTTCCTCTAAGACAGAGAGAAGGTTTCTTTGTAATACCGTAATAATGAATGTGGCAAAAAGTATCATTTCTTGATTTTTAATGTTTATTTTGTATTTAGAGAGAGAGAGAGAGAGAGAGAGAGAGAGAGAGAGAGAGAGAGAAAGCAAAGCAGGCTCCAGGCTCTGAGCTGTCAGCACAAAGCCAGTCAAACTCAAAACTTTGAGATCATGACCTGAGCTGAAGTCTGACACTTAACCAAGTGAGCCACCCAGGGACCGTGTCATTGTTTCTACACTGAAGTACCTTCCTCTTCACCACAGTTACCTTCCTTGTATGAACCTTCTTCAAATTCTGTGCCTCTCTCTCTCTCTGCCCCTCCTCCCACTTGCAGTCTGTCTGTCTCTCTCTCTCTCTGTCAAAAATAAATTAAAAAAAAAAACATTAAAGAAAAGATGCATAAATTCTAGGAATCTAATGAACAACGTAGTGATTACACTTAAAGGTACTGTACACTTGAAATTTGCTAAGAGAGTAGGTCTTAAGTGTCCTCGCCTCACACACATGATCCTAACCATGAGAGCAGATTTTCTTCAGTAATAGTTTTTGTCCACCTAAGAATTCCTTTGCTTTGGGGCACCTAGGTCCCTCCATTGGTTAAGCACCAACTTCGGCTCAGGTCACGATCTTGCATTTTGTGAGTTCAAGCCCCATGTCAGGCTCTGTGCTGACAGCTGGGAGCCTGGAGCCTGCTTCAGATTCTGTGTCTCACCCTCTGTCTGCCCCTGCCATGCTCATGCTCTCTCTCTCTCTCTCTCAAAAATAAATACACATTAAAAAAAATTCCTTTGCTTAGTGAATAGGGGATTTGATTCTTTTAATTTACATGGGCAACTCAGGCACACATCTGCGGTGTACAGGTGAGTTCCCAACTTATATATGTAAGTGGGGCAGTTTTCCCACCAATAAGAGGAGAAACTAGGTATCATCTTAGGTACCGTGATGGCATGTTAGGCAATTTTACAATCTTTGCATATGTGTTTTCCTCTTTTACTACTACTGTAGCTCTGTGAGTTAGGGACGGTCCCTTACGCTTATCCAATGGGCAGGGATGCTGGTGCTCAGAGTAATTAGGTGTCTCAAGTAAGGCCACATGGCGGAGGAGGTGACGTGTGCACCCAGGTCGGTCTGTCTGATGCAGAAGGATAACCATAATCCTGTGAGAAGAATGAGAGTTTCACAGATTCTTGAGTCAATGCTCTTTCTTTGAGACCGCATTACCTCTTACTTCGCTTTTAAGAGGCACGATCTAATGGAATATTATTCAGCCATAAAAGAGACAGTATCGACATGCTACCACGTGCATGGACCTTGAAAATGTCGTACTGAGTGAAAGGAGTCAGACCCAAGGTCACATGCTCTGTGATTCCACTGATAGGAAATCCACAGAGACAGAAGAATGAGTGGTTTGCAGGGGCTGTGTGAAGAGAGAATGGCGTGGCTGTGTAATAGGTCAGGGTTCCTTTTGGGGTGAGAATGTTTTAGAACTGGATAGGAGTGGTGGTTGCACAGCACTATGAGTGTACTAAATGCGGCTGAATTAGACACTTTAACAGGGTTGGTTTTAAGTTATGTGAATGTCACCTCAATAGAAAAGAGTAAATGGAGATCGGAAAAGCAGGTCCCCATCCAGGCTGACACACCAGGAGCAACAGAGGACGCTTCTCCCCAAGAGCTGTGTCATTTTCCTACCACCCAAGGTTCCCGCCTGTGACATTGCAACATGGCCAGGTGGTGACACTGCCGAGTGTGACTTGGAGCATGAGAGCAGACTCTGGTCCATGAAAGTGGGTCCTTCCAACATGGGTGCAAGGATCAGCGTTGGTGTTACCACCCCTAGGACAGCACAGCTGTGAAGAGCCCGGGCTCTGGATGCAGACGAGTCCAGTGTAGATCCCACTGAGGCGCTTTCCTTCCGTGTGATCCCTCAAAGCCACACTTTCCCCATATGTTATGGGGTCAGTAGTATCTTCCTCGTAGGGATGTTGTGGAGGTTAAGGAGACAACGTTCCAGGGCCTAACACAGTTGTGGTGAGCTGCTGGGCTCTGTTACAGACTCACATCGCTCGTGGCACAGCAGGATTGTTGGTAAGGTGAGGGCTGGATGTGCCCTGGTTCCCCAGAGCCCACCGAGCCAAATGAATCAGCCTCCCCAACTGGCTCTGCACATGACCTCCCTCACCAGGGCCCTCCGCCTCCCTGACACCTGGTTGACTCTAGCTCAGATCATGGGCCCCTATCACAGGTCTGATTTTGTTCAGTTGATTCCAATGGACCACATCCACAGGCTGCGGAAACACAGGAGCCCGTGTTCATGCACACAAAGTCCTTGGGGACGCACAGGCGGTGAAATTGTCAAGTGCCCTTGAGATAATCACACACGGTGACTTGTTGGAACCGTGGTAATGACGATCCCTTCCCTGAAGGACAAAGGGGTTGGTGCGAGCTGCCCTGACCTGGAGAACAAAGCACCCTTCTCCAAGTGCAGAGTGTTTGTTTGCAATGTGGTGTTGTTTTCATAATTTCTGAAGCATCCCTTGGACCAAAGCATGCTGCATAATGGGGGCCCATGGCTCATCCAGGGCTCCTTGACATTTGGACGGCAGTACACCTGTTTTCTGCCTTGAAGATATTAGGCACAAGCCCTTGAGAATGTTTTCTGAATCCTTTTGCTTGGGGAGAAAAAAAGGAACATTTTCCTTCTCTGTTCAGTGTGAACGCCAAGGGGCTAATTCACCAAGAAACAACCTACTCACAGTCATAGGCAGGAGACTTGGTAGAATGTGTTTGCTGGCTCAGGAAGAGCTGTAGTAAGCTGTGTCTTGAGCAATTGGAAGCCCTAAGAAAAAGTCACTCTCCAGCCCCCTGGCTTCATCTGCTGAGCAAGACTGAATGCCCCGCTGTCCTTCCCTGCACTTGTGAAGCTCGGTGTCGCATAGCTGCCTTTCGAGCCAGAGCCTCGTAATGAAAGGAGGATGCCACTCGAGGCCTGATTCAGGGCTTGGGGCTGATGCTCACGTTGATCCTCGCTGGTCGGCATCTCAGCCCCAGCGTCCCCTGGATGTTCAGCTGTGGTTCTGGGAGCAGTGCACTATGGGTATGTCTGCAGGTTCAGCTCAAAGCCTTCCCGAACTGGGGCCGTAGTCACCCTTGTGACAGCATAAGCGGACGGACTAAGGGGAGCTTTTGGGTGGTGCTGATCACATTCTGTTTCTTCATCTGGGTACTGGTTATGTGAATGTATTCAATTTGAGAAAATTCGTCAAGTGGTACCGTGTGTGTTTTCAATTTCGGTGAATAAAATGTAAAAACAGCGTTGGGTCCTGGCCTGAGGGAACCGTGTTGCTTTCTTGCCTCTGTCTTCCATACCGAAGATCCAGTTGCACGTGCGCCTGACCAGTCCCTGGGCTCACAAAGTCATGAAGAAAGTAGTACCTTGGGATCAAAGAGCTTTGGGATAATGAAGAAGAAACCAGGTGGCGATGGGTGAGCCCGTGAGAGAGTTTTGCAGAGTGAAGGACTGTCACAGCTCAGAGCAAGAGACCAAGAACATCAGGAAAGCTGGAAAGGCTTCAGGGAAGTCTGCATTGTTCTGATGTGCGGCAGGGGCTCCAGGAGTCTCCTGAAAGATGCCCTGCAGCACATTTGACCCTGAGCCGTCTGATTCTGAATCTCATGCCCTCTCAGCATCCCCACCTGGCCTCCCACCTGCTCCTACTTCTCCCTGGTCAGACTCTGTAAATTCTTCTGTGTCCTTTCTGTGACCGAGCCTTTGGCCTGATTCCTCACCTTGTTCCCTGGTCTTGATTTCCTAGTCCCGCTCCCCTTACCCACCTGCTGCACACTTCCCTGACTCTCAGCTCCCCTGGGCATTTCTGTTCTTACCAGGTTCCTAGTATGGGCCTGCTGGTCCCCCTGCTTGATAGCAGAGCCTGCCAGGCCCCTGCCCTGTGTCTGCCAGCACTTCCCTGCCTTCTCTTGCCCAAGTGGCAGCGCAAAACTTTGGAGAACTTTCCCTTTTTGGAAGAAAGCCAGCCTGTAGAAATGAAGCCCTCCTTTTCTTGCTCCTTTTTCAGGGAAACCAGAGGACAGATGGTCATTGTCCTCCACGCTGAGAAAAAAAAAAAATCTCACCAACAATTAAAATTGAAATGACCAGTATGTAAAAATGCCATCTTACCAGAATTCCAAAATATAAAATAAATAGCAATATTTCCTGGTTGCTGTGAAGCTCAGTGTTAGAGTTCTCTTGTTTTAGAACAGGCGGACTAGTATAAAACTTTAAGGGAAGATAAATGATTTCCTTTATATTTCTAACTAAGTGTGTTAAGGCCACTAATTTTTATGACCTTCTGACTTTCTCCATGGCAAGGTCTTTGTACCATTGTCTTCAGAAGAGAGTCTCCTGAGAGCCCTGTGCTGTCTGAGCCTCGCTGCAGTGTCCCTGTCCACAGACAAAGGTGGGAACAAAGTTGCCCTCATTACAGATGTGCAGGGGAGCACCCTGCTGTAGGGAAACTTCAGGAAACATTCGGAAACTGAACAATGGCTCCCGGAGAACAGGAACAGATACGCCTCAATTTCAGAAACAAATGCTCATGAAACATCATCTTTTATTGGAGGACATATATATTAACTTAAACTCTTTTAAAAATCATTACCAGGAAACAGTGACCTTTCCAACGCCTTCATGAGCTGTGGTTTTAGGAGAACATAATAAATGCCATGAGACGCTCTGGAACAGAAAACATAGGGATTCACCAAATGAAACTCGGGACACACGGCCAAGATACCCAGTATAGACCTGTGTGTACAGTCACTGCTATGTATTATTTTTCCCATCAAAAAGTTGACATTCAGGATATTCAAGAAATAGGAGTGCCCTTTCAGACTTCAAATTGGGATTTATTTCCTGGTGATGCTGTGTTTATTTAGCCATGTATTAGTGTCATGCAACAGAAATGGGCTTTCATGTAAATAAAATCTCTTACTTCTTGCAATCAAAATTCAGCATGAATTCCATTAAGAGAATGAAATGTTAGGGTAGGTTCGATGCACTAATCGCTCTTTATATGTAGAATTTTAACAGCTGAAAGCATCTCTGCTGTGCCTTCTCCTTCAAACATTTGTTTACGAGCATGTATGAGTTCATAAGCTATCATGAACTAAGAATTAAATTCAGGCTAAAATGTAAGGTAATAGTAGAATACAGAGAATAGGTTACTGTATATATTTGAGAACATGTTCAGATTTTGATGTTTGGGAGAAAAGCCAGCTTTCTGTGCTAGAATTTTTCCGCATTTCCCCTCATATGGGTCTATATGCAGAGGTCTATGCTGGTTTTCCTGAGTGTTTACTTATTATGAGGCAGAGCCGGCCACCACTGGACTATTTTCAAGCCAAGTGTGACTATCTGCTCTTGAATTCTCTATCTTCTTCATGTTCCTACACCCACGTTCTCACTTTCCAGAGCCATTGGAAAGGATGAAGGGCACTGTAGTGTGAGCCCACCTCAGTGCTGAGATGCCTCACAGGGTGACCGACTGACTGAGGGGACAGACTGGTTTGTTTCCAAGTGACGGGGCAATGTGCGTCCCCTGGGACCTGGCCCTCAGATGTGACAGCTCAAAATTTCAAGTAAAGCAAACCATTACTCTTCCTTGGGAATGGACTGTTGTGTTGGCCAATAATGAATATGGAAATTGTGCATCTGAACGTAGAGGATGCTAATCTTGCAAATCTATTTTCTTATCCTGTATGAGCATGAAGTAACTTTTTTTTCGTCCATGATCCTGAAAAACTGAAAGATTATGGCATACAATTATCTCACTGTCAAAAAGTTTTCTTCTGTTGAAAACGAAGTCAACTTCCTTGAATGTTTAGCCCTTCTTTTAATTGATCTCTTTTGAGATTTCACTGGCATGTTCGGGATACTCAGAAGTTGAGATATTATAGACAGTTGTTTACTGGGGTCTGTCAGGAAGGTGCCTGGCCCCGGGAATGGCTGCAGATGGAGAGATGCCAGCCCTATATGGCTCTCATCAGAGATGTGCGCCAGGTGGTGAGGGGTGACAAGTCTCAGTGCCAGAAGCCTTCACAACCTGGTCCTCACCCCTCTATAGCTTCATCCCAATGGCCCCAGCACTCAAGCCCTGTTCAGTTTGAGGTACTCCTCTGATATCATCCCTGTCCAACCATCTCTGTTTCTATGTCTGGTCTCTTGACTTCTCTTTTTTCTCCCAGCCCTGCACACACCATGCCTCTGCCTACAATGCTGTTCTCTCCCTCCTTGCCTGACTGTCGTCTGTGCAACCATTTGGTACTCGATTAAGTATTGCTTCTTCTGGGAAGACTTCCTTGGCCTTCTTTGAGACCATCGGAGTATTTCTCACACTTAACTGTATTTATTTAACGATTCCCTTTGTTAGATTCTATACTGAAAATCTCTAAATCGTCTACTTCAAGCCAAATGCTATTCACTGCCTGTTTTTGTAAACAAAGTTGTATTGGCACACGGCCATGCCCATTCATTTTGACACATGGCTGCTCTTGCAGTAGGATGGCTGAAATGAATGCCTCTTCCATCAGAGGTGTATGGCTCAAAAATCCTAAAATATTTGCTCTCTCGCCAGTAGCAGAATAAGTTTGCTGACCCCTGCTGTAAACAGTTAGGTCAGAGACCTGGTACTATTCCGTCATCAGTACTAGGTCTAGCACCGACAGGCATTTATTTTCTGGACATTTGTTGAATGAAGGAATGAATGAAGGAATGAATGAATGAATGAATGAATGAATGAATGAATGAATGAATGTGAGTACATTGGCTGAGAACTCAGCACGAAGGCACTAGCGGTAACTGGCTTACATTTGCGGAGGATCTGATACGCAGAAAAATGCAGAACATTAATGTTCTTGATTCTGTTTGTGCTGATGTTACGACGTCTAACCAGTTAGCGTGTATTGACTATTCACTACCTGCCACAGATAGTGCTAACGGATTTAGCTGGTTTCTCTCACTCAATCCTCGCAACAATGCAGCATGGTAGGAACTAGTATCATATCCATCTTACAGAGAAATACACGGAGTCTGGGAAAGTTTGGTTTGGCCGTGACCCCCACGTCTAGGAAGCAGACTTTTGGGAGCTCACTTCTTTCACCCATGAGCCTCCACATGAACTAGCTCATTTGCTTATTTGGGAATTGTGTCTTCAGTTGCATTTTGTTTTTGTGCAAAGCATATCTTCTGTCTGAGCAACTGTCTAGGTGTCTAGGTGAATGGTTAGTTTTGTAGGAAGTCCAGCTTCTGTAATGAAACTGAATTCCCCATACATTCCATTGTAGCCACAGGTATAAGATATATTTTCAGAATTGTTTTATTTGGACTAAAAAAAGTGTGAACCCAACAATTCGACTAAGTAAGAATTTTCTGAAGTCAGGAAGTACATGGGATGGACGGGTAAAAATCACTGCACCCAAACAATTGCAATGACAAAACAACAGCAACAATAAACGTGAGCAAAGCTGAAAGGCATTTTAATAGATCATCCCCATGAAGAACGCTCTTATGGGTAGGAAATCTGATGGGTGGAAAGGACCCCAGAGACCAGGGACAAATAATCTTCACATGGGGTTATGAACAGCACAGGCATTTAAGTGGAGCACTCATGATATTCCATAGAACAAATACTATATTCCGTAATGAATGAATGGAGTGATGTTTACAGTGTGACTTTGGCCTTCTGATAGCTGCTAACATCTAAAAGTTGGAATTACATTTTTAGTCACTTACCTTCCATACTTTGACATTATAAGCTATTCATATTTTATTTGTCTCTTTTGTAGTAAGTAAGCCGTTAACCCGAAAACGGGTCCACAGATACAAGAGGGCTTGGGTGTGCAATGAAAAGTCAGAGGAAACCTACATTTCCAAGATTTTCTGAACTAATTGCCAATGGGAATATGCATAAACTTGGAAGCAATTTGTTTGGTTAAATGAAGAAGTTCTTCATCCAAATTGCAAAATCACATGGGCTTCACATCAGGGCCAAAGTTAAAAGTGACTGAATTGGTCATTTGAAGGAAAATCTTCAATTTATGTTTTAATACGGTTCTTTTAAAAGCTGAACTAGTTGAATCATTAACCAAAAACCTACAAACAAACAAGCACACAAAAAATGCCCAGGACCACGTGACTACCAATGAACTCTAACAGACCTCTAAGCAATCAGTACCAATCTTTCTCAACCTCTTCCAAAACATGGAAGAGAAAGGAATACTTCCTAACTCATTCTATAGGGCCAGCATTACCCTGATACCAAAGTCAGCAAAAGACATAAAAAAACAACAACTAATGTGTCCATGAATAAAACACAAAAATCCTCAACAATACATTAGCAAACCAAAGCAAGTAGCAATAGTAGCAATATGCACCATGAGCAAGTGGGATTCACTCCAAGAATGCAAGAGTAGTTCAACATACCAAAACCAATCAGTGTAATACCTCACATTCATAGAATGAAGAAAGAAAAGAAATCACATAATCATTTCAATAAATGCAGATTAAAAAAAAAAAACAAGCATCTGGTAAAATCTAGTGCCCTTTCAAGGTAAAAACAAACAAAAACTAAACTAAACAAGGAATAAAGGGAACTTCCCCGATGTAATGAACAACATTTATGTAAAATCCACAGCTAATATCACACCTGAATGAAACAAGAATTCACACTTTCACCATCTTTTCAGCATTGTACGTGAAGTCCTAGCCAGAGCAATTAGGCAAGAAAAAGAAATAAAAAGACACCAACATTGGAAAGGAAAAGGGAAAGTTGTGTCTATTTATAGAGGATATAATCGGTTGTATTTCTGTAATGAATAGTCTGAAACAGAAATTAGGAAATCAATTCCATTTACAACAGTATCAAAAAGAATTAGGTACTTAGGAATAATTTGATGAGGTACAAGTCTTGTACAATGAAAACTACAAAATATTGCTGAAAAAATGAAGGCAGCTAAATATAAAGACACCCTGTGTTCATGTGATAGAAGACAATAGTGTTGAGATTGTAGGACTCCCCCAAACAATCTATGGATTCCTTTTAATAGCTATCAAAATCTCAATGGCTTTTTGTAAAAGTAGTAAAGCTGGACATACATTTGTAAGAAAATTCAAGGCACATAGAATAGTCAACTCTATCTTGAAATAGAAGAACAAAGTTGGAGGACTTATACTTGTTCATCTCAAAACTCTTTCCTGCATCAAAGGACACTATTCAGAATGAGAAAAAGAACTCACAGAATGAGGAAGAATTTACAAATGACATATCTGAAAAGGGTCTAGTATCCAGTATATATAAAGAACACTTACAATTCAACAACAAAAAGACTAAAAGCCCAATTAATGCATGGGATATCAACATGAACAGTCATTTGAGGAATGCAGATAAAACCACAATGAGATAATGCCACTTCACACCCACTAGGATATCTAGAATCATAATCATAATCAACAGGAAATAAGTGTTTGTGAGAATGTGGAGAAATTAGAACACTGTGCATTGCTGATCAGAATTTCAAGTGATGGAGCCACTCTGTAGGACACTTTGGATGATCCTCAGTAGGTTAAACCTAGAATTGCCACATGACCCAGCATTTCCACTCCTAGGTATATATCCAAAATAATCGAAAACAGGTGTTCCACCAAAAACTTTTATGCGAATGTGTGTTGGAATACTAAATACAGTAGCAAAAAGGTGGAAAAAACTCAAATGCCCATCAAGGGATGAACAGATAAATAAAGTGTAGTATAGCCATACAACGGAATAGCATTCTGGTATAAAAGGGAATGGCGTACAGATACATGCTATAACACAGATGAATCTTGAAAACTTTGTGTTAAGTGAGCAAAGACACAGAGGCCACATATTGTGTTATTCCACTCACATTAAACATACAGAATAAGCAAATCCATATACAGAAGCAGATTTGTAGATTTTAGGGGACAGGTGTATAGTGGGGTGGGAACTCAATGTGTACGGGATTTCCTCTTGGAGTGATGAAAATGTTCTGGAGCTACATGGTGGTGGTGGCTGCACAAGAGTGTGGAAGTACTTCACTGCCACTGTGTCGTACACCCTCAAGTGGTTAAAATGATAAACTTTATGTTTTGTGTATTTTACCACAGTAAAAAGCTGAGCTATTATGGCCAGTTTCTCCGAAGCAATGAAATTATTTTTTTATTATGCATCTTGGCAATTTCATACTTTAAAGGCCTGTTTTTTTTTTTCTGATTAGAAAAACAGTATTTGTTTACTAGTAAGGTTTCAGCCACACAGAAGCACTATGGGAAAAATAAAACATACCCGTGTTCCCACTACTAACAAGTAGCCACAGTGCGTTTTTAATGTCAATCCTTCCAGGCTTTTTTGTCACGGGCATAAGGGTGTGTGCACACACTCATGGTTGTTATTTGCATTTTTAACAAAACTGTTATTATGCAGTACATAGGCTGTTATAATCTGCTTTCCCTCTTGCTATATCATGAGCATTTTCCTATTGTCATTTTCTGTTCTCCCGCATCACATTAAATGGCCAGATAGCATTCCATCTTATGGTTGTAACATACTTTATTTAGCCAATTTCTATTGTTGGCTAGATCCTAACATTTTAGAGTCGGAATACACTATAGACATTGTTGTGTCCAAGTTATTTCTTTCCCAAGCTTTATAGCTGCAAGCCTTAAGCACATGGCACACAAAAACCATTCGACATTTTGAAAACAGTGTCATTTTTTCACTTTCCAGCTGGATTTGGGTATTGCAGGGGCTTTGGATTTGCCATTCAGGAATCTAAAAGATGGAAATAGTGGATGGGTGGTAGGAGGGGGGAATGAGCCAGGTGTGAAATAGTGCCCAAGGCATCAAAACTCTATCCTGAATGGTTTGTGTCCCTGAAAAATAGATATGGCAGACCACAAAATAGGTTCTATTGAATCTGTTGATGACAGTTCCATCATGCAAAATGGGTAATGCCTTGACAGAGAAGAGACTAAGTAGAGAACGGGTTGCGGTGAATGTGTCTCTCAGAGTCAAGCAGCACATTCTCTTCCCCACAGTTCACGGAACGAGAACATCCAGTCATTGGGTCTTGCTGTGCTGAGCCTCTTTGTGTTTCTGGAGGCACGGGGGCCAGGCAGGAGAAGTCGTTCTTGACGCTTTTTTTTTTTTAATTTTTTTAATGTTTATTTATTTTTGAGACAGAGAGAGACAGAGCGTGGATGAGGGACGGTCAGAAAGAGGGAGACACAGAATCTGAAATAGGCTCCAGGCTCTGAGCTGTCAGCACAGAGCCCGACGTGGGGCTCGAACTCACGGACCGCGAGATCATGACCTGAGCCGAAGTCGGCCCCTTAACCGACTGAGCCACCCAGGCGCTCCATTGACGCTTTCATTTCAACTGGCCATCGGTGTCAGAGACTTCAGGATATTCTCTGATGATGTCTTTAAACCCAAATGAGTCACATCAAGGTAGAAATAACTGCGTTCCTTGAGGTCTACACGAATGTGACACATACTCTGGATGTTGGAGGATTATGGAAGCAGTTGTATGTTTTTCCTGGGGCGTCCCTCATGGGACGGAGGTTTTCCAATTAGAGTGCTGCACTCTCCCTGTCACCGAGGCATTTTCCACAATAGGGTGGCTTCTCAATATCACTCCCCATTGGCTTAGTTGGGTTTGGTAGAGGGCACAGGAGGCCACCTTGCCTGGTCTTAAGCTGAAGTTTTCAGTCCAAGTTAGATTGGTTTTATGAAGAATCATTCCTAGACTATTTTTTTCTATTGTGTAGAATGGATTTTTCTTATTGAGTTATAGAAAATTTTCTATCTCAGGCAGCAATTATTTTTCTGTTGTGTATGTTTCAATTTATTTCCACATCTTTTGCCATCAAACTATGTGCATAGTATAGAGAAATTTAAGAATCTCATGTAACCAAACACGTCTTTCTTTCCTTCCTTGTTTCTGTACTTTATGACTTAATTTAGCAAGGCTTGCCCTCTCCAGTAATTAGTATTAGTTTTTAATATTTCTTTGTATTTTATTCCTAGGCTTATATGACATCCCCCTTCCATTTGGCTCCATTATCCACCTGAATTTAGATTTGCATGTCATTGGAGGCAGGGGATGAAGAATACGGTTTCAAGACCACCACCTATATAATCTTATGTTCTCCACTAACAAGTGTGTCTTCAGGATGCATTTCCTTGCTTTGGAAATTAAATCTAGAAGCAAGTCTTGCTTGTGAACAGTCAGAGAAGCTTCATTTGGTGGAATTCCCAGTGGTCTTACTTCAAATCAAGGCCAGTGCAAAGCCTGGACGCTTATTTCAGTGATCCTTTTGGCTTCTTTCCAAGGGAAGACATTGTAAGGTCATTCACAGATTTATAAAATGTGTTCCATGGCTTGTGCTGGCTACAGAGGAATTTCTAGTATGGCCCAGTATGCCTTGAAAATTTGATGAGCTTCCCAGAATGAGTAGATAAGTCTGTGCTGTAAGATCAAAAGCCCTAAGTCCAGATCGCTGTCTTAAAAAGGCCTTCTTCTGAGTGCCTGGCCAAGGGCCTTTGCTTCTTATGCAGTTGTCAAAGGTAACAACAGGAGAGCCACTGGCAGGTGAGGCCTCCCCAAGGTAGGACTTAGAAAGGACTTACAGTGCTCACCCTTTGCAAGGAGGGGCATGGTCTAGAACCTCAGTGATCCTGGCTCCCCCCTTTTTTTCTTTCACGAATTTCCTTGTTCAGGGAGAGGTTTACCTTTGCCAGAAAAAGGCTCCTAGTTCAAGCATACATCTGTCTGTGGGGACACCGTGTCCTCTTTCCCTTACCAGACCACAGACACTCAACAAAGAGCATCTAATAAAAACATCAGAGCCAGGTAAGGTTAACCAGAAGGAAGGAAATGACACTGAGTGATTGGGGTGCAATGATCCTGGGTCACTCCAAATCACCACAGCTTGAACTCACAAAGTCTTTTCTTTGCTCTTGGATGTCTCCCACCAGCACCTCTGGACGCCCAGTGGAAACATCACCACCCACAGAAACTTTCCACTGCTGGTTCGAGAGCCTTTTTTCCCAACAGAGCAGCACAGATGGATGGTGTCAGCAGAGGGCTAGGTGAGTCAGCAAGGTCAGGCCAGACCATTCAGCTCACGTCTGTGTCTAGTTGAGCAAACAGCAGAGCCTAGGGGATGCTGTCGGGAGTATTCTAACACTGATGCAGTTTGTCTCCCTGACGGTGATCTCTGATGTAATTAACAAATTCATAGTGAATGTGTACCTCATAGCTTTGTGCCCTGGAAACTTCTGGGAGATTCCTCTCTCTCCTGCACGTTCTAAGAAGCTGGTGAAAGACAGGGAAGGTGGAATTTTTATAAAATGCAATCCTTCCTGGAGCTAATGCTGAGTTATGCTTCCTGCCTTCTAGAAACGTGCTCCCATTCAACTTCAGCAGGAGCATGAGGCACTTGCCTGTCACATGGGCACATGGTGGGAAGTGAGAGAGAAAGAGAGAGAAAATACAGATATATATATCTGAGAGAGAGAGAGAGAGAGAGAGAGAGAGAGAGAGAGAGAGAGAGAGAGAGGGAGTGCACATGCCTCAGATGTCTGCTCCAGAATTTTCCCCTTCATCCCTTTACTTACTGGGCGGCCAGATGGAAAATGTAAAACAGCGCTGCTGCAGGAAGCCCTGTGACTGCCCGGGGTCCTGAATGATGTCTTTTGCCAACTTAGAGACTGGACCTTCTCCAGGTCTGAGGCTCCTTGTAGAGATTGAATTCCAGGATTCCAGAAGGCTCTCCCCTTCTTACAAAAGGAAACGATTGTCCAGGCAACAGTCCATTAACATCTGGCAAAGGTACAGATAACTTCTTGGAATCGAGCTCAGTATTTTACAGCTGTGGGCGCTCGAATGCTCCCTTGGTGACCACTAGACCCAGCCCTCGATCTTTCTTCTTTGCAAGAGAGGGTCACCCGGAAGTCCAGACGTGTGATGAGGCATAAGGAGAGGTGCACCTGCTTACCGCATTGTGGTCACCACAGAGAAAGTTAGGGGGAAGAGGGCTTTGGGTTGGCTGGGGACGCTTGCTGCCCTTGGCTTGGCACCTCCACCCTCACGGTCGGGAATCTGGCCAGGGAGTAGCAGATGGGCCCAGGGCTGGAAGCAGCCAAGAGACTACTTCTGCACCCAGAGTGCTTGTGGATGAACGAGTCTCTGAGTCACAGCATCAGATGAGTTTGCCTCCATGACCTCCAACCCTTGGCTGAAGGACGAGGGCTCTCTCCATCTGTTCCGGAATTTACAGAGTGGAGCCCTTGCCGAGAAGCCCACTCAGGAGGACTTTCTGAGAGCTGAGTGAATGTTCTACAGTGTGTGTCGACAGCTGGCCTCGTAGGAGGCCTGTGTGCTGGGGACCCTGGAGAAGTGCATGGCAGGGCTGGCAGGATGCAGCTCTGGGAGACAGTGACATGTCCCCTGACAGCCTAGGGGACAGAGGGCTGTTTGTTCGTTGCCTGGGCTTCAGACCAAACACTTCCCCAGAGCATAGAGACACCGTTTAGCAAACTTGAAGCCAAAGCTAACATAAGAGGCAAGGAAATCCATGCAAAGCATGTCAGTACCAAGGGCTGACACCCGTTTAGCACTCCCGGCCTATGAGGCCATGTGCTATAGTGGCCATAATGGGCACTGTCCCTTTCATCTTCAAAGCAGCCCTAGGAGGCCAGTGCTATGTCATTATTGTGCCTGTTTGACAGCTGAGACTCAGGCTCAGAGAGGCCCAGATGCTTGCCCTGAGTTGAACAGAAGCAGAGGAGACAGGACCCCAACCATGGCTGTGTGATGCAGCAGTAACATTGACTCCTTCAAACCTGTGCTGTGAAAAGTGGTGGTATCGATACATTCTTTGCAAACTAAGTAAAGATAGTGAGAAGACAGAAAGCGCCCTCTCTTTCCATTTGAGCTCCCCGTGTGTCCCTCCCCATCTCCCCAGCAGCCAGGCCCGGTGGCCCCTGGAGACAAACTTACTTTATCACATGGCTGCTTCTGGCCCTGCTGGAATTACCTGGGAAGCTCTTTTCTCTTATTCCCCGTAACTGCTCTTGGTGTAAAGCTCTCAGAGGTGAAGCTTATCCTGATCCATTTACCCCCCAGATGCCTTGGTTTCTTCTCCCTCGGAGTCTGACCCCACTTCTCCTCCTCGCCCTCACTAGTGTTGGGCTATGCAGGTTGGAAATCGGAAGGCGCCCTGCAGTCTCCTTGTTGGCACTGAGCTGGAGACTGGGGTGGGTGGGCACAGTGCCCACAGTCTGGGGAAACCACAGCCCGGTGAAAACGACAGCTGCTTCCTTACAAATGTGACCGAGCAACCCCTCCTCCTCCACCTGGAGCCCTGGGGGGGCTTGTTGTTTCACAATAACAAGTTAGATAGTGTGTGTGTGTGTGTGTGTGTGTGTGTGTGTGTGTGTGTGCGCGCGCGCGCGCCTGTGTGCGTGTGCATGTACACACGTGGGCACCCGCATGCACACTCAGCTTCCTGGTTGCGCAGATACAAAAGATGAAAATGTTGTTTTGGGGTTTTAAGGTCTCCTATTAATATATATTATATATATATAATAAATATATAAATATAATATTATATATAATATATATAATAAATATATATAAATATAATATATATACATATATAAGTATATATATATGTGTGTGTGTGTGTGTCTATATATATATATATGTATAACATATATATATGAATATATATGTACCTATATGTTTGTGTGTGTGTGTGTGTGTGTGTGTGTGTGTGTGTGTGTGTATAAATCTAGCTTTCTTTCCATGACTTATAGCCTACACGTGCAGGAAGTCCCTAGCCTCGGTCCCCATTCGGCCCCTCCACTCTGCAGAAGGGTGTAGACATTTCTTCCAGAAAGGTTTGGTGCTGATTGGCTGTTACGTGCATGTACTTAGCAAGCTCATAGATTGTTCATTTGCAGTCAAAATGCCGAACCCCCAGCCTCTGGGGCCACCATTCTGTCTTCCTGTTCTGTCCCCTGCCTCTCTTCCGTCTAGAGCAGGTGGCGTTTCTGCCGCAAAACTAACAAATGCATTTGGGGGCTCCACCTTGAGGTGGGGTGCTCCTTCAGGGTGATGGCGAATACCAAGCACCAAAGGAAGCTTCTAACTCGTTTGAGAACAGAGTAGAAGAAAGTTTCAGGAAAGCCCGTTGTCTCGGTTCTGAATGCCAGAACCAAATACCACAGACGGGACACTCAGACAAAGGGAATCTGTATCTCAAGGTTTTGGAGGCTGGAAGTCCAAGGTCAAGGTGCCTGCAGAGTAAGTCTCCGTGAAAGTCCCTTCCTGGCTTGTGGCTTCCCATCAGCTCCCAGTGTCCTCCCAGAGCCCATGCTCTGTGCTTGGTGCCTGTGCTCCTGGCACAGTCTTGTTGGATTAGAACCCCACCCTCCTGACGTCATCTAACCTTGATTACCTCCTTGAAGGCCCTACCTTCAAACACAGTGACATTTGGGATTATGGCTCCAATCTAGGAACTCTGGAGGGACACACATTACTACAAGTTACTACAATTTAACTATAACCTAAAAGCCAAGATGAACATATTCCTCCTACACATGTAGATTTCAATGAGTTTCTTTCTTCCCTTTTTCTATTCCAGTTGGGAGAGTGCATTGTGCACCAAGAAAGCTCAAGTCCCAGTAGGCAGAGGGGAGAAGTACCCTACAACTCTTCCCATGCCCCCTGTCTCCACTGTTACCAGGGACAGGAGCATAGCCATGCATGCCGGGACAGATGCCCACCGGCCTGTGCCCTCCCAGTGAGGAGGTCCCCGCTGGCCCTACTCCTGGTCGGTGTGTGGGCATTGGGTCTCAGACTGTCTCACACCTCACTCAGATGTGCACACACCATGTGGTTGCTCTGTTTTTGCAAGTGGCTGCTCCAGTGTCCTCGGGGGTCCCCCATTTGCCATATAGCAAGTGGGGGGAAGCTTCAGCCCAGCCCAGTGAGCTCGGTCTGAAGAAAGAATTTACATCCGGTAAAACCTTGGATTGCAAGTAACTTGTGCTGTAAGTCTTCTGCAAGACGAGCAAACACTTGTCATAAATTTTAGCTTGATAAACGAGCGATGTCTTGCCATAGGAGTCGTAGGTGGCACTGAATGTTCCATGATCACAACTGAGCCCATAGTTCTTGAAATTCACCTTGATCTATGAGTGCTGTGGATTCCAAGTGTGTTTCTGGAACGAATCACGCTCACACACCAAGGACTTACTGAATTTAGTTTAGCATGTTTGGTCTCTTCATGTAAAGATTCAGACATGGGTCACATTCCTCTGTCCCTCTGCAGGGTTGAGACTGGGTGGGTGTAGAGGCACAGCTTGTGGCCTGCTGGTGGCAGAGGACAGAGGAAGACCGTAGGCTAGGGAGGCACAGCCCCCTCTGGCTGTGGCCTGATGCCCCTTTTACACCGGGGACATGGACGACGCCCTGCCTTCCCAGGGAGGTGCCTGTCTCTGGGGACTTCCACACCGTGGCGCCTCGCCGGCACATGCTCCCCCTTTAGGAAGTCAGGCTCCTTCTCACAGCCTCAGCCTGAGCCCCAAGGTGTCCTCATTAGGAATCTTAGAGGGATGGTGCTTTAGGGACAGGGGACCTTCCCCCAGTCCTCCTGTTCCCTGCTCCCCCGTGGCTAAGTGGTGCCTTGGCTGGTGGCATGGGGAGAGGGGGGCTAATGAGGCCTGCTGGAGAAGTGTTTCAGTTCAAAGTCTGAAACGTTGCAAAGCTTCCCCCAAATCGCACACCTCCTTTGCACTCACAGCCTTTTGAAGTGGCTCAGCTGACTCGAAGCAGAGAGATTCAAAGCTGAATTTCAACCACTGTTCATTTCTTATTTGAGAATAGGGAAGGCAGATCCTTAGACGGTGAATGCACTGTGTCTGTTCAGGGGACAGAATGTGAGCTGCTGTGCGACCTCTCGGGGATGAACAGCCAGGCTCCTCTCTGGGCTCTGGGCATGCGGGGGGCAGAGGGTGGGGGCGGGGGTTGTGCCAAGACAAGCCCATTCAGACACAGGGCATAAGTCTGCAGCACCTCACTACAAATTTAGCAGGAAGGCAGCGATCACACAGTGATGATAAATTAAAAGATGAAAAAATAAAGATTAAAAAGAGGGAGAGAGCAGCTCAGCTCCTGAACAGAAGCCAAGCAGGAATTTGCTCCCAGAGTGGTTGGCGGTGCATCAGGAGTGAGTTAGGGTTGCACCCACTTCCTCTCGTTGCCACGGGCAGTCATCTCCTTTATTCTCTCTGGAAGGCATGCAGCATGGGGCGTGCATTCACCTTCAGGGCTTGTGAGCACATCAGACCTCTCATCTGGATGTAACGCACCCAGGAGTGCAATTTCTCAAGTTGGCAATTTAAGCCTTAGGTGGAGAGGTGGAGTGATCTCCCTGCTCCCTCAGATTCTGGGAGATGGGAGGTCACTGGAGTCCCACCCCGGGCCTGGGTCCAGTGCAGACTCAGCCCTGCTGGCTGCTTGAATCCTGGTCTCCTTCATTTGCATGCTGATTATCCAATTAGTTAATGTTCCCTTCTCCAGCTGAGTGGACTGGAGTGGGGGGAGTGGAGAAAAATAGTAGGGTGGAATCTCAGGGCCATAGTAATGGCTTTCTACTCCTTGAGAAGCATTTGATGGGTGTTTTTCCACAGAACTTAATTCAGTTTTGAATATGAATCAGGATGAAAACAGAACAAATCTAATAGCAATCAATAGAATTTCGCTATGGTGGATCTCGGGGTCATTTAAGATGAACTGGCACAAGGCAAGCTAAATCAAACAAATAAAGGCTTCACGCCTTTACCAGAGAGGTCGGACAAGGGCGTCCTTTAGGGTAGAAGTTCTTAGCTGGGGCCTCACAGCTCAGCATTATGGGGTCCGTGTAGTCCTGGATATGGGATTCCAAGCCAGCTGGTGTGTGCATTTTGGGGGGAAAGGATCCTTAATTTTTTCATCAGATTCTTAGAGCAGTGTCAGGTGGTCCCCACTGGCTTTGGCAACACTGTTTAAAAGAAGATTCAGGGATTGATTAGAGACCACAGGGGGAGAGATGTTACCAGGCCTGGGCCTTGGAGATGCAAATTGTTGCCATGTGTGTGTGTGTGTGTGTGTGTGTGTGTGTGTGTGTGTGTGTGTGTGTGTGTGTGTGTGTTGGGGGTGCACTCATACCCTTGTGCGGGTCTGCCAGACATGCTAGCAGAGTGAGAAGAGCACTGGCCCAATATCTCAACCCTGTTTCTGTCTCCCACTGTGTGACCTCAGACAAGTTTCTCAACCTTCCTGTGCTTCAGCTTCTTACCTGCAGAATGGGGACAGTCGTGGTGCGCATGCCATAGAGGCTTTGAATATTAAAAGCATCATTCCTCACAGAGATCTGCAGACCGCACAGAAGAGACAGAGACACAGTGGTCTCCGGCTGCTTTGTGCCTCCACTTAAGGCAGCGTCGCCGTTTCTATTCTCGATCCCGAGCGCTTCACGCTGCCGGTCATTTCTGTGTTAGGTATGGGCAATGAGGCACTTGGCAAAGTGCCTGGTTCAAGGTGAGCGTAGTGGAGAGTCAAGGAATGTTTGTTGGGGTGCAGTTCTGTCTGCCAAGTGCAGCCGCGCAGTGCGAGAGCCATCCAGGGTGCCTGGACGAGCCCAGACTTCAAAGCTGGTGAAGGCCGCACTTCTGTGAAGCCCTCCTCCTCTGTGCTGATGGCGACAATTTCTATTTGTATTTTCATTGTCTTTCCCCTAAGAGATACATTTTGTGGCCTGCCATTGAGTCTGCTTCCCAAAATGTAGCTTGGAGATTTTTTTTTTTTTTTTCTGAGATAAACTATCCTGTGAAGAAAGATAGATACTATATTTTAATCTGGGAAAATTGCATTCGGAACGTCTTTTTTTTTTTTTTTTTTTTTTTTTTTTTTTTTTTTTTTTAAGGCAACATTAGTAGTGCTATCATTCAGAGGATATGGACGTTTCGAGGAAATTTACATCCAATCATGCCTTTGAAGCTTTACCAGCCCTGGGCAATATCATCTTTCTGTCTGGAAACAGCAGTGGCTATGGATGTAACACATGATCCCGGATCATAGTGCCCACACCACGAAGGTCCGTGTCCACACATCTCCAGGCCTGTTGTGGCTAAGATTCTTACACGGGAGGGCCCCTTCCCTGACAGATGTCGTGTACCTATCGGAGCGAAGCCAGGGAGGTCTGCTGGTTAGCGCAAAGGCGGTATCCAACCCACAGGGAGGACACAGGGGCTGGCATTGAGCCACCGGGGAGCACTCTGCTTAATCCTGCCCCATTTTGGAAACAATGGGGAGGAAGGTGAGCTTGGTGGTTGAAGGCACCTAAAATTGTCACCCTGGGGTGTTTCCCAGATGGAAACTAATTGCCTTTTCTCATAGCAAGAAAGATGCAAAAAAAAAAAAAAAAAAAAAAATCAAGACCCATTAGTTTTGCTCCAGATAGATCTGGGTGCTTCTATTTGTTAAATATTAACCTGTAGAATAAGATGGTCCCCTGTGGGTTGGTTCCACCTCAGAACTCCCTGAGAACCCAAGCATGGTCCCCTCGTCAATGATTCTTCCCGGCTGGTGCCCTCGAGCCCCATGTACAGATGTGGGGCCCATCGATTTCAACATATGTAGGAGAAAATGCACCTGTTAACAATAGTCTTCTTACACATCTGTGGGATGTACAATACACTCATCCCCCCACAAACCAAAACGTGACCCGCTGCTGCAGACTCGGGGAGCACCCCACAGTGTGCCTGATGTGATGCTTCTCCAGGAAAGGAACAAAACTGCATGACATCAGTGCCCACCCTTTCCAAAGATTTTCAATTCGCCGTGGTAATGGGGAGCGGGCCAAAACATGGGCAAGACAACACCAAAGATATTTTTAAAAATTTTTCTCCAATCGTTATTTATTTTGAGAGAGAGGGACAGAGCTTGAGCAGGGGAGGAGCAGAGAGGGAGGGAGACAAGCCGAAGCAGGCTCCAGGCTGTGAACTCTCAGCACAGAGCCCAATGCGGGGCTCGAACCCATGAAAGCAAGATCATGATCTGAGCCAAAGTCAGATGCTCAACTGACTGACCCCCCAGTCTCCCCGATGGTCTTATTTATGGAAACTGTGTGACATTCCTTCCATCCCCAGCCCCTCCCAGTGGGCACCCCGTCTGTGATTTGCTGAAACCTACAGTGGTTTTTATGAGGATGTGTGATCCCACCAAATGGTGGAAACTGACCCAGGGTTCAAATTTGGTGGAACTCAGTCTGTGAAATGGATTACATTGCACCTTGCTAGAATGTAAACGCAAATTCAAGTTCACAAGGTGGGGGTGGGAAGGGATTTACTAAGAGCAAGAAAGACTTGAGCTGAAAATGCATTTTGAAAGCGTGGAATTGCGCTGATAGGTATGGGCGTAAGGAAGACAGGATTCTACAAACATGTATTGGTCCAAAACTTGGGGCTGATGCTGGGCTGGTTAGTGGACAAATACGGCTCAACTGTGACCTCACAGGAGGACGTAGGTCTAGAGGATGCACACTGGGGCAGGAGAGGGCCTCTCTGGCCGGACAGGCAGGAAGGAGCCCGTGAAGGTGGCCACCCGGACGAGGTGGGGAGTGGAGCCAGAGGGTGGGCACGCCCACGATTTGGAATGCCGCTTTGGTGCTGAGCAGGATGCGGGATTGTGAGGAGACCCCTTGCTCTTTCAGACCCCAGCTTTGGGGACCTTGGGTCTGCAGAGTGTCCTGTTAGGTGACAAGCTAACAACATCACTAAAGAGTGTTATCTGCTTCCCTTAACCACGTGGCCAGGGTCGGGGCACCTGGGTGGTTCCGCCAGTTAAGCATCTGACTTTGGCTCAGGTCATGGTCTCAGCTTCGTGGGTTGGAGACCCCCATTGGGCTCTGTGCAGACAGCACATGGATCCCGCTTGAGTTTCTCTCTCTCCCTCTCTCTCTGCCCCCTCCCTGCTCACGTACGTGTGCTCATGCTTTCTGTCTCTCAAAAATAAATACAAAACTTAAGAAAAGAATGGCCAGGTTCCTGACACTGTTTCTGCAAAGAGGGGGCCAGCAGCGGTAGGGACTCACTTTACTGGACATGGAATCGGGCTACAGATGTGTCACTGACACCGCCTGTGTGGCACAAAGCCTCACCCTCTGCCCTCGGTGTTTCCTGTTTTCCCTCTCTCTGAACATTTGTCTGAGTTTCTCCTGAAAAGCCAATACTCCTCTCAAGGAAGCAGTGACCCCTATAAGTAGTTCTAGGGAACTCCTAAACCTGGCCCATCTCTCTGTCTCTTGTTCCCAGACCATGGCTCTTAGGAGCTTTAATACAAGTTCAGGAAGTAGGAGGAAGGTGTGATGAGTGATAGTGGCAGGTCGTTGTGGTTTGCTGGGCGACAGGTTGCGAGTGTCCCCACAGTTCTGTGTGGCACTTCACTGTTGCTCTTCTTCCACATGTGGCTGAGAGTTACGGCCATGAGCACGGCTGGCTGTCTCTGACGTGCTGTGAGGACGCTGGGGTGGGTTTTTCTAGGGACCGGAAATCCTGGGTGCCTCAAGATGTTCTATTTCTCTTGGGAAAAAAAAGGCTCTTCTGGGGCCAGTACAAAGAGAATCCTTTATGCTTCTGTGAGGGGGTTCCAAAAAATATATGAGAACCACAACAACAAAAAGAAATCACCATCACGTTTACGCCTTAAATTTACGGACAGCCTGTCATGATGAAGTCAAAGATTGATACTCACTTTGTGGACTTAATTTCAAATGACTTAGTGGAGGGAAAGCAGGCCCTTGCTTTGAACTGCCCGCAATCCAAACACAGACTCCGACAGCCGAGTGTGAAAAGGGGCCGTTGGGCACTGCTAACCACCTGTCCCACGTTCACCTCCCCTTCTCTCTCTCCCCGCAGAGTCTCCACCCGCGTTTGCCCCTCCGCCTGGAGGTCCAGGTGGCTCCAGGGCTGCCAGCCACACCGGGAGGGGCCATGCATATGCCTGCACGTGTGCACCGGGGGTCCTGGAGACACGAGGCCTCCTGGGTTCTGCCACAAGCATTCACACCCAGCCTCGCCTTTGGGATTCTGCTGTGTCAGGGCAGCGACATGCTGCAGCCACTTACTGGTGGAGGCCAGCCCGGGGGACAGGTGAAGGGTGCTCCGAAGCCAGACATGCAGGAAGATGGGCCTGGTGACTCCCTCTGTATGGTTGCCATTGGAGTGCGGGCCTCTTTATTCACAGGCAAGAGAGTCCCTGGAAGCTGAGAGCTAGCTGTTCATACTACGTATCTGGGATCCAGGTTATCCCCAGGTGGCCTACTCAGTCGTTGTAGACTTTGGAGTCCCTTGGGTGGAAGTTTCTCATGCTCCTGGAGCAGGAGCCACCCAGGCATGGCGTCATTCTCCCTGTCCTGCCAGGAGAAGGGCCTCGGACCCCTGTTCACCCCAGCAAGACAGCAGAGTGGGAGCACAGAGGCCACTGCATTCCCTGGAGGCCTCAGGGAGGCTGCGTGATGGAGGCTTTTCATGGGCCAGATGCCCTGAACCGCCCACAACTGCTTCTGGTGCCTCTGCACGGCCCAGACCACCCTGGGCGTGGACCCCTGGGCTCCGCCTGTATGAGTGAGGGTCCCAGGTCTTCAGTGGCAGAGCATCCCCGGCTGCAAAGCCCTCCTGCCGCTCTCCCCACAGGATGTCCTGTGCCCCCCGCCAGCTCAGCATGGGCAGAAGTGCTGGAGGCCAGGGAACTTGACGCAGCAACGCTGGCCACAGGCACGGCCAAGTTTGGAAGGTCGTGGAATAGGAATTGTGTCAGTGCTCAGCGGCTTCTTCAGGGTTACGGGCTATTTATTTTTGTGTTTATTTAGTTAGGTTTGGGTTAGAGGCTGGGGTGAGCCTGCACATGCGAGTATGAGCAGGGGACGGGCAGCGAGAGAAGAAGAGAGAATCCCAGGCAGGCTCCACGCTGTCAGCACAGAACCCGATGTGGGGCTCGAACCCACAAACTGAGAGATCATGACCTGAACCGAAGTCAAGAGTCGGACGCTTACCCGACTTTGCCATGCAGGCTTCCCATGTTACAGGCAGTTTAACTGAATTAGTGTTTCTGTGGTGAGCAGAGTGCAGGGCACCCAGGAAGGATCTAGTCCTTTGGGAGGCACCTGACCAGAAGATGACAAGAATTGCAGGGAGAACTTATTTTCGGTAAGGGTTTTCTTCATATACCTTCAGAGTGCTAAGTCCTTTCCCCACCTTCTAACTTATTCCTCCCACCGACCTATTAGCTCCATTTTATAAGTGAAGGCAGAGGTCAGAGAGGTTCAGGAACTGTCCAAGACACACAGCACGAAGAGTGTGGGATCAAGATTTGGACCTAGGGGCGCCTGGGGGACTCAGTCGGTTAAGCAACTGACTTCACCTCAGGTCACGATCTCACGGTTCGTGCATTCGAGCCCTGTGTCAGGCTATGTGCTGACAGCTCGGAGCCTGGAGCCTGTTTCGGATTCTGTGTCTCGCTCTCTCTGCCCCTCCCCCCGCTTGTTCTCTGTTTCTCAAAAACACATAAACGTTAAAAAAAATTTTTTTTTTTTAAATTTGGACCCAGGTGAGTCTGAATGCCAGACGTGCCTGGACTCTCGCCCGTTACTGACGTGCACCTAGACCTACGTCTCCGTGACAGTTTGCTCCTGTAGGGAATGTGACGGTGAGAGGCTGAAGGGTCTGACTTACCTGGTAGTTTAGAACCAACCGTTCATCCAAGAGGCATCGCAAACCTCCAGCTCTCTCCCACCTCGTCCTTACCCTGCATGCTGACGAGACAGATGCCATTCAAACACTGGCAAGTCTCTGTCATTGCCCCCAGGGGATGGGTGACCTTAGAACACAGGCCAGCCCCATCTGCCTGAGCTGGAAGAGGGCAGAGAAGAAAAACTACAGGGAATCCAAACACTAAGACCACAGCCACCCGTCGGCCATCCTGTGCTGACGATGTGCTCGTCACAACACATTAATACGATGCTTTCGAATTCTGCTCACTTCAAATGATGAAGCCTTGTACCATAAACGGACGTCACTGCTGCCCCATGAACGAATGCAGAGGGATTCCTCGTAAAGTCACCTCGAGCTTGCCCCTGACCTCACCCACCTGCTTTAATTATGCACGAGGTGCTCAGATTCCCTGGCAACAAGCAGGCATTCATTACCTATAATTCCTATTTTATAACCTTTTTCTTTGATCTGTCCCAGAATTCATTCTGAAGAAATCCAACAGAATAAATGATCATTCTCCCCGACCACATGACTGCTTCTTTGAATACGTGATGAGGCTGCACGTGTGTATTATTTATGAAAAATTGATTGCCACGGAGCCTCCACATCCCTTTCATGCTCTGCAAACGTGGACTTAACACACTCCCTCTGAAACCCGCAGCCAGCCCCGCGTACGTGACAACACGTTGAAGGAGCAAATGGATTTATTGGTTTGGGCAGCATGTCCCTGGTGAGGAAATTAGGGGATGTGCAGATATGCAAACTCTGCTCTTGTCTGCATCTCGGCACACTGCTCTGGGGCCTGAAGACTGCATCAGCCTACAGGGAAGCCCCCCACCCCTGGGAGACATGAGGACTCCATGAGCCAGAAGCAGGCGCCCGAAGGCGTTTCTCTTAGAACCTTTGCCAGAAAGAAGCACCTGCCAGTGGGGTACCCGGGACACAGTGTCAT
This sequence comes from Panthera onca, assembly GCF_046562875.1. NCBI lineage: Eukaryota > Metazoa > Chordata > Mammalia > Carnivora > Felidae > Panthera > Panthera onca. The sequence goes on from NW_027675869.1 coordinate 541,916, forward strand.
GGCAGCTCAGGGGCTGACAGGTGCCCCAGGGGCTCTGTGATTGGGGCCCTTGGGTGCAAGCCTTCAGACAAGGACTTGGGTCCAAGAGTTCACTTACAAGGAGATGCCAGAAGAATCATAAGGTTTGGGCAGGGGCCAACGAAGGGTGTGTTTGTTACCAGACTCGGGGATCCTTGTGAAACACCTCTGAGCTCCCCCAGGGGCGAGGGGGCAGGGGTGCACAGCACCTGATGCCCACTCATCCCTGGCGGGGGCGTGATCCAGGTCCCCTCCTTGCTTGGCATTTCTGGCCGGCCCTGCTGGTGGCGGGGTGGGGGGCAGGGGAGTGGGGAGGTGGGGTGGCTGGAACGGGACAGCGTGCACTGCGGGGCAGTGGCTGGGTCAGTGGTGGTCACCACATTTAGGAGACCCTAGTCCCACGTTTCTCGCTGCACACCCGGGGCCCCAGGAGTCACAGCAGAGTGACCCTGCGAAGTCGCATCTGTGACCTTGGATCCAGATGGTGTGGTGGCATCCCAGTGAGAACAGCCACCTGGGGACGTGGGGATCTGGGGTCATGGTGAACGTTACCACCTGAGCCTACTGTTGTGCCATCCAGAACCTTCTGCAGAGCTTCACTGGTGCTGGCAGTATGAGAGGCCCCCAGACCTGAGTGGGACTGGGAGATGAGGAGCGGAGGGGAAGTAAAGGAACAGAAATGGGACAGCAAGTAGTGGGAGGTGCACTGCATGGGGGGCGGGGGGGAGGCAGTGTGTTTGAGGCTCACTTGGACATGGCGACCCCAGCTCAGCTCCAGCGCAAGGACCGTGCAGTCCAGCCTGTGTCCCTGAGACGGACGAGGGCCTGTTTCAACTTGTCTCCAGCCTAGCTGCTCCCAGTCTGGTCAGCGGCCGGGCAGCTCCCGCCTCGCCTGGGAGCCATGAGAAATCCCACTGTGGTCCAGCCCTGGCCTCTGATTCAAAATCTGCATTTTCATAAGATCCCCAGCTGCTTCCCAAGCCCATGGGCTGAGAGGCACGGATTGGGCTCTGGCTCTCCAGCTGGGAGTCCTGGGCCCTCCCCTGGGTGTTTGGGGTCTGAATGTCGTGTAGCCTATGTGGCTTCCATGTTTTCAGGTGGCCAGACTCTGCATGGCCTCATTTCACTCTGCAAATGATGCTGCTCGGCCACAAGCACCAGGGTCCTCATCACCATACAGGGTAGGAACCCACAGTTGTGCCGGGGACATATACACCACAGTCCCTGAGTCCTGCAGCATCGGGCCTGGAGCCCACACCCCTCGGGCCCCCGTCTCCCCGGCCAGCCTGTCCCTAGGCAGTGGAACACGTCCGATCTGGAAGATTGTTGGCAGATTTCCACACCCGAGAAAACATTTTGTTTTGTTTTGCATTCCAAATGAAGGAGACAGTGAAAGACAGACAAAGGGGTTAAGTTGTAGGCAAACAGTTTTGTGCTGTATTTTCTTGCTGAATGTTTTTTATGAGGCATCCGATGCCCTTTAAAGGTCAGATATTACTATTGTTCATTTCCTCATCAGTTAGCTAACCAAGCACTGTGCACCGCTTCAGGTCACAAGTGTTAGTTACTGATGAAAGAGAAAGCCTGCTCTTGATTTTGTAAGGGGAAGACATGATTCAATCGCACGCTTGTAGAAACAGTTTTGCAACCAGGGCAAGCATGCTATGCACAGATTTAATTTGGGGGAGATAACGTTATGTCAGATACAGGATCTTGACTCCCATCGCTGGCCACTGTGTGCAGGGGCCACACCTGCTGGTGCCGATCTGGCCAGGACAGTGGCCAGAGCAGACACCACCGTTTATGCATCGTGACCAGGAAAGACACCGAGTGCTGCAACAGCTCGGGCCAGCCTGCTTCCCCTCTGGTGTGACGGGGATGAGGAACCTGCCTGTCCCCAGCAGGGTGAGGGTCGGGGTGGCATACACAGTCTTTCTCAGTAAACGGTCGGTGAGAAAAATGAGAGCACATGAACTCCTGGTACTTGAGAATCCACGTCATGGTAGAACTTCTCTTGGGAAAGCTTGGGAAAGAAAAGAAGAGAAGAGAAGAGAAGAGAAGAGAAGAGAAGAGAAGAGAAGAGAAGAGAAGAGAAGAGAAGAGAAGAGAAGAGAAAAGAAAAGGAAAGAAAAGAAAAGATAAAAGAAAAGAAAAGAAAGGAAAGGAAAGAAAAGAAAAGAAGAAAGAAGAGAAGAGAAGAGAAGAGAAGAGAAGAGAAGAGAAGAGAAGAGAAGAAAAGAGAAGAGAAGAAGAAAAGAAAAGAAAAGAAAAGAAAAGAAAAGAAAAGAAAAGAAAAGAAAAGAAAAGAAAAGAAAAGAAAAGAAAAGAAAAGAAAAAAGAAAAGAAAGGAAAAGCTGGATTAAAACTCCTGAATAGGGTTTGCCCAGCACAGGCGAGCGATGAGGACAAACCTGACGACATTCCACTTTCTTTCAGCATCTTGGGGTCAGTTTGGATGTAAGAGACAGACCCAGTCCTGTCGGTCAGGGATCAGGGGCATCCGGCTCCAGAAAACAGAGCAGCGACCCCAGCAGTTACAGATGGAGCTGGGCTGAGGGGCTGTGGCTCCTGTGTGGTGCCTCCCTCGGATAAGGGTTTATAACTACCCCCTCCACTCCCCCTACCCTGTGCCTCTCCCTCTCTGCTAAAGGAGACTGGCTTTTGTCCAGATATCAAAGAAGGAGAGAAAAATATAATCACTTCTCTAAAGGAGAGGGGAAAGGGGTTCCCACGATTCTAATTGGTTGATTTGAGCCACGTGATCAGGGACCTGAGGGGAGGGGAGGGGTTCTGATGATTCTGATTGGTTGGTTTGGTTCAGAAGCATGTGATTCTCATGGAAGGTCTGGCCTGGACTACCTGTGTGGAGGAGGGGGAAATATTTCACCTCATTCAGAAGAAAGCGCCAAGCCTGGGGACCCTCCCTTGGAGTTGCTGACTATGGGGTGGGTGGCTCTGGTCACTGGGTAGATTCCATGTCCAGGCAAGAGTGCCCTTTGAACTTGTCGCCCGTTGTCAAACCAGCCAGGCCCGGGCACTGCTCTGTTTCATTCCCCACCCATTGTCACCCCCTTTGAGGGGTCGCATCACTCAAGGGGACACATGAGCCCTGTTGATGTTCAGTTCCCCGGTTTTTATTGTTGTTAATTCTGTCCTTTGCTGCGATCATGGAATTCTGCTTTGGAAATCATTTTAGGCAATACTGGTCTCATGAGTGTTAGAAGTGACTCTGTATTTTTGCCTGGGGGTGTGTTTCCAAGCTGTGTGAGTTCACTTGTGTTTTATGGGCCTGGCAGGAGGGTCTGGCCCTTCACCTGCATCACAAATGTATGTGTGTGTACAGTATTGCACACTCACGCAGTATCACAGCCTCTCCAAGTGCCAGAGACATCTGTTTACGCTGTGCCTTGTTCTCCATATACCCCCACACCTGTCTGATTTGGGCCAACGAAGGCCGCTGTGCAAATGAGCTGACATGCCACTCTGCCCGCAGGGCACAGACACGCTTCCCGTGCCCCCCCGGGTATGGGGGCCCCAGGAGATGCTGTACGTCATTACCTATCAACACTGCGTCCGATCAGTTTCTCCGGGAATATGACAGGCTCGTTCTTCCCCTCCAGCTGCAGCAAGTGCTGGGGCCTATCCTGGGTTGGAGATCTTCTGCTCCCCTTGGAAACCTAGAGCTTTAATGACTGGTTAACATATCGACTGCCCCCACAAACCCTAAGGCATCTCCTGTTAAAAGTCAGCCTGCAGCCAGTGTATAATGGCTGCTTCTCCGAGATAATTAGTTACTTTCCTCCGATTAAAATTGGAAAATGCACAGAGCTGAACATTTGTCTCAGTTAACATCCACTGAGATGCATCTTCAGACCCATAATCGCTCCCCCGAGGTGGGAGGGCTGGCTTAGGGGACCGCAGACAAGTCGGGTCTGAGGTGGTGTTTTCCCATCATTCTCACCACGGTGACCTAATCTTGGCACCGAGATGGCGTGGGACCTTGGAAGGCCTCAGGGAGATATGTGAAGGCTTCCCAGACGCCAATCAACACCCCCCACCCCCACCAATGCCCTCCCATACTGCCTGCTGCGGCCAAGCCAGGGTCCAGGATGTCTGTATCTGATCACCAGCTGCCTCCTGCCTCCTGAACATGCCAACAACACAGCTCATTATTCAAATAGATGTTTCTGTTTGCTTCGGATTGCTATCCCGAAGGGAATCAGGCTTTCTCATTTGCAAAATGAAGACTGTACTTCAGTTTGTGCAAGATGTTAGGTCCCCCAAATACCCAGATCATTGGTAGAGAGGCTGACGGCTCAGGTTAAGAGGTTGGATGGGAAAATGGTCATTCTGCAGTCAGTGAACATTCTGTATTCTTGTGATGGGCCTCTGGCCCTTTATCTCTGTCTCTTGAACATTCAGAATTCCGGAGAGCCTCACTCTGGAAGAGCCCCCCACCCCCTAGCCCCCGACAGGCAGGTTATACTCCTGTGTCTACAACACAGCTCTGGAGGCCCAGCCTGAGGGGCTTAAGACACAGTCCACGGGCTCCTCTCTGCCCTCTTGTTAGATACGTCTTGTTTTTACTCCCACACCCTTAGTGGCTGTCCTTTGTTTATAAATAATTTGTGTTGAATACTTAAAAGTCATAAGAGCACACAAAAATAACACGAAGAGAGTAAAAGTCTCCTGAGTCCCTGTTGGCCTGGTCTAACCCGTGGCAAATGGTTTTTATTCAAATCCTTCGACTTACTATTTCTTTCCATTTCTCTCCACCATTTCTTTGAGGGATGGGCTGGACAGCGTATTCATTTAGGAGTCTCTCCAAGTCAAGACCCTTTACAAAAATTGTTGCACACTTGTTGCTCTGTGGCTATATAATATCTTAGCAACCTTTGCCCCAGTGACGAACATCCACTTGGTTTCTAGTTCTTTTTGTTTTTGGGGGGTGGGAGGTTTTACTGGCCAGGCAGCAGTGCTACAATGTGCTTGATGTACGTACCTATCCTCATGCACCAGCTCAGTCTTTAACTCCTAGAGAACTCTGGCTTCTAGGCACTGATAAGGAATGCAAGTGGTTGTTTGCAGAGCCTATCTCTTGGGAAAGCAAATGCTGTTTTCAGCTCCACTGCCACCTTGTCCTGGAAGAGAGTTTGTTCCCATTGCACAGAAGACACCTGAGGCCTGGGGTCATCTTCTCAGATGTGCGAGGCTCTCAGCTCCCATCCCATTTACTCTTGGCTCCCCAGCCCGTATCAGCCATACCTCTCGCGGTTTGCTGAGGTCCCCAGGAATGAGTGACTGACTCTCTATGTTGGAGAACAGTCCATAGAAGTGTGTCTAGGTCCCTCCTGCATGCCCAGCCTCTGTTTACCTCGGCAAGTAGACCTCTCCCCATTCCTATTTAGCCTCACTACATCAAGCAGATAGCCTTCCAGGGCCAGGAGGAGGCAGGGTTCCTGGGTCCAGACCTTGATATAGCCGACAGGCAGAAGGGGTCATAATTTCATGGTGTGGCCTCCAGTTGAAATATTAGGAGTTCTGGTGGGGATTGGAGAAAGCCGGTTTCAACCGGTTACATTATGCACACCGTCTATCTCCATTCTTCTAAAGAATTTTAGGTAGAGGATTCTGATTTCAGAGCACAGGCAGGAGGGCCAAGTCCTTTGGGGTTTGGGGGGAAAGTGACATTTAGATACGACCAGGACAGGTCTTAAGTCCTGGCAGAATGGAATCCCTAGATAGAGCCTGCACATCAGAAGTCAGGAAGGTAAGAACGAGATTTTGTACTGGGATGGGGGTCCAGACTCTGGACAGCCTGGTAGGCAGGGGGTCAGGTTCTGAGCAAAGGTTGCAGCAAAGGTTGTTGGAATATGTTGAAGAAAACCTGGACATTCCCAGGAGTTCTGGCTGCTCCCGTCTTTGCCTCCTTCGGGACACACTTTCCCTGTGATCCCACACCTGCTGGAATCAGAGAGAGCCGCTCTAAGGGGTCAGGGCAAGTACTTCCCGGATGTTGAGAAGCACATGCATTCACAGAAGGGCCACGGACAGCTTCAAGTTCAGGCAGGAAATGCGGCGCGTGACAAAGTTTGGGCAGGAATGTTGTTTTCTACTTTAAGATACCTGAAAGGCGTTTTAACACTAACCTCCCATGGAGCTTTCCTGTGGATGATATATAACTCCATTTACCGCTGTAATCTGGGTAGCAAAATGAATACTCCATCGTTGTACTATGAATAGTAAATTAACCCAGATAAAAGTGTTCTCTAGCCAATCAAAACCATTAAGTAACTAGGAGACTAAGATTAGTGAGCACATTCCGAAGGCAATTATAATGAATAACTAAAGAATACATTCACTTCAAGAGGGCAGACGGCTTCAGAAGCTTTCTGGTCTCTCCAAAGAAAATGAGGGTAGGTGGGAAGAAAGCTGAAGAAATTTCATAAAAAGGACATATGTATTGATCAATGTGGGGCCATTTAGAATCGGTAATGGGTTCTTAGGGCGACTTGGGCGTCTTAGCCATCAGTGGGATCATTAAAGGAAACAAAGAACCGAGAAGTTTTCCCTGTTCACCACCTTTTACAGCCAGGTCAGACCCAGAGGCTGTGCCTGAATCTCAGTGTGGCAACAGTTCTCAGTCTCTTGTGAAGAAATACCATTTTCGTGTTTTAAATGTAAGTGTAATGCATGCTAATTGCAGACAGTATGGAACACTCACCAAAAAACACGAAACGATACCAAAACCGATCCATAATCCTGTCACCCAGAGACAGCCATTATTAACATTTTGGGGTAACTAGGCTTTTAAGTGTTTCTGGGTATGTACATTATATGTTTGGATAGTCCTAAATTATTCTGTTCACTTAAGAATGATGACTTTAATATTTTGGTAAAAACGATACAACTTATTATATAAAATTCAAGCCATACAGAAAAATGCAAAGAAATGTTTTAAAAACTTTCACCTTGGGGCACCGGGGTGGCTCGGTGGGTTGATTATTCAACTCTGGGTTTCGTCTCGGGTCATGATCTCGCGGCTTCACGAGTTCGAGCCCTGCCGATGGGCTCTGTGCTGCCAGCCCGGATCCTGCTTGGGATTCTGTCTCTCCATCTCTCTGCCTCCTCCCTGATCCTGGCTCCACCTCTCAAAATAAATAAATAAACTTAAAAAAACCAAACTTGCCCCTGAACTCTCACCCAGGGAAGTTAACCATCCTGCATCTTCCTTCAGCTTATGGGCTAATTATGTGCTCTCTCAGAGAGAGATCAATTACCTTCTGTAAAAAATGGATGATTGTAGGCTATTTTCATGCAAAAATGGTAATTTTTTTTTTTTTTTTTTGTAATTTCAGGTAAGGAAATAAACAAACCAGAAGGACAAAACACAAGGCTGAATGACTGTGACACTACTGGAAACTGTTTCCAGGGGCCACACTGGTTCTTTTAAGAGATTCTGCCCATTCTCTCTCCTGACTTTCTCTTCTTTGTGCTGAGACATGTCAGCTCATCGCGTCTTCCAAGGCAGCAACAGGGCTCCGTGTAAGGCCCTCGGCAAACAAAACTCACTGATGGGTCAGCCGGATGTCTTTTGCTGTTCTGACACAATTTAGTACAATTCAGGACACCAGTTCAAGAATATCAAGTGAGCAGCAGACAATTTTTAGTGAAAGTATGACCCAGACAATATCGGGCACATATTTATACCAAAAGATATTCATTGTTGTTTGTTTTTCTGTGTTTTATCTGAGATTCAAGTTTTGCCTGGATGTCTTGTCTTTGCTTGTGGGTTTTGGTGGATGATTTCCACCCCCCCTCATGGGGACCCCCGTCTTAGGAAGTCTGTGAGCTTTCTCTGTCTTCCCTGCCTCTGTCCAGATTTCAAAGTATTTGGCAGCTAAGCGTCATGTTTTTGGTTTGGTCCGTTTCCTTTTTCATTGATAATGTAGTTGTTTTTCTCTTACTATTATTATTTTTTTAATTTTCTTTTTGTTTCCAGTAGGTTTGGAGGAAATTGTGGGGTAAGAATGTATTTTTTTATGTCATTGATGAGCAGTCTCTACAGTCTGCTTTTTAATTTAACATTGTATCATATATATTTCCCCATCATGAAATCTTCCTATTTAAATTTGTTTAATGTTTAATTATGTTTGAGAGAGAGACGGAGAGAGAGCATGAGCAGGGGAGGGGCAGAGAGAGAGGGAGACACAGAATCCAAAGCAGGCTCCAGGCTCTGAGCTGTCAGCACAGAGCCCGACGCAGGGCTCGAACTGACAAACTGTGAGATCATGACCTGAGCCGAAGTCAGACGCTCAACTGACTGAGCCACCCAGGTGCCCCAACATTTCCTCATTATGAAATATTTTTAAAACACATTCACTCGTATGAATTTCCCAAACCTGTCTTAGGTGAAGTTCAGTTACATTTAATGCTCGGAAAACCTGTGTACAGATATTGGAGCTAGAAGCAGAACTGTGTGGGAGAAAGAGTCGATTCTCCTGCTTGTTCCTAATGGGGCTGGGAGAACAGGAGAACTGTCCACGGTGGGTCGGCTCTGACTGTCCTTAGCAGCCACTACAAATGATGGTTCCTCCCACAGCCCTGGTCCCAGATTTCCAGTGGCCTTCCTTAGCTTTACCTTACACAAGTCCGGTGAAGGATTTCTTTTTCTCCCCTAAATCATCTGGGGACCTCTTCTTATTAACTGTTGGTTTCTAATGAGCAAGGCAATCCTACCAACTGGGTTTGATGTGATTAAGAAAAGTGCTTTTTCAAGCTATTATTTTTTGTGGTGGGGATGATTCTCGGGTAATTAGGCCACACTGTGGAGACATGACTTGATACATTGGCTTATTTGGGTTTTGACAATATGAATAAAAGTCCTAGGCTTTTGCCAAACAAGCTGCTGAGGACTGTTGGCATTCCATTTGGTATCTGCTGGGATCTGAAGTTGTGTGCGGGGGACAAGGGTAAGTGCACAGAAGGGGAGGAAGGGGCTGCCGTGTCCTGTCTGCGTAATCCACCTGCGTGGAGCTCGCGCTGGCTCGCAGAGATGGTAAGGGCACCGTTGGGACCGCATACTGCAGCCCAAGTGCAGAATCAAGTCATAGTAGGAAGGTTCCGTGGGCACCTGGAGGCACGAGGCTCTCTGTTCAGCGCTGTGGGGGCGTAAGGCACCGCCCTCATCCTCACGGAATCCGAGTTTGACTGAAGGGCTGAGATCTGTAAGCACGCAGCAGTACCAGGTAATAAAAGATAGGGTACATTTAGGTGCTCACGGGTTCGGGTGGAACCCCAGAGACCATGTGTTACATTTGCCCATCCAGCTTGTGCTTTGGGGGCTGACCCTCCGGTACTTGTGGTTCCCAAGGGACCATGACGCAGAAGACCTGGCTCCCGGGAGCCCAGGGGTCCTGTCTGCTCAGCGGTACTGCAAGTGGGATCATGTGTTCAAGCAGGGCCAGTCAAACTTGTTACCAGAGTTCCCTTATCATCTATGGAAACTGCTTGAACCAAGAGCTCTTTCTGCCCCACTGCTGAAGTGCGCACAGGGTTGGCTCTAGCTCGAGGGAGGGGGGTAGCCAGGACACAAAGTGTAAGGGGGGACGTAGCTCTCAGGCATGACCCTGAGAATGAGCGTCTCCTTGAATCTGTGCATATTTGCCTGCCCTGGTCCTGGTGCCTCAGGGACATCGTCCCTCACAGCCATCTTTCCTTTCCACGGAGAGACAGCCTATCTGGAGAAGGAGATGGAAACGGCGCAAAGACACAGAGAGAGCTAGAACCCCAGTGATATCATGAGAGCTCCTGGAGCCAGCCATGCCTGCAGCTTGTGTTTCTGGTCATAGAGCTAATGCATTGAACTGGCTTTCTGTCCCTAAAACTGACTTGGCACCTTCAAGTGGAGGGCAGCAAGTGACAGGGTAGAAAGCGAGGCCTTGGCTGAAACGAGGGGACAAGGGGGGGTGATGTGAATCACCGTCTCCTGCTGAGGAGTGTGTGAACTTAGTCTGTGCATGAGGACGTCACAAGCTGGCAGGGGAGTTTGTAGATGCTGTGTGGTGTTTGTTAAGAGCCCACAGCCGAGGAGGCTCATTCTACCCGCCAGAAGAGCAGAACAGGACAGAAAAGAACTTTATTGATTGCGTATTTTTCACGACTGAGAGCCCTGGACCCAGCTGTGCCTGAAGACAGGCCATCCCTCAACTTCCGAGCTATGACAACCAATAGACTGCTCTTTTCTGTGAGCCAGGCCAGGAGACATGGGTAATGCCCACAGAAACTAATACAGGCTTGGTCCCCCCTCACCACCACACGCACTGAACTATAAGCAACTTGGGGGCCAGTGTGGTGTTCCGGGCCAGGGTAGGGACGGAGACACTGTACGCACACAGTCAGCCATGACACCCGGATGGATGGATGAATGGTTGGGGGGAGAGGTCCAGGGCCCCCTCTATGGACATGTAGCCCCTGCCTCCTTGGAGCACCTAAGCAGGGAAGCAAAGTGGAAGGAGGCTTATGGACCATTTGGGGCCACCGGGCCTGGGTGCTGGGAATCCCACAGCTGAACAAAACACACACACTTCTAACTTTCCAGGCCTCCTCCAATCGCTGTGCCCTGAAAGGATCTGGAGCTGGGGCTGAGAGGGTGTGGCAGACCTACCTCCCCGAAGGTGACCTGTGATGAGTCACACCCTTGTACAAATCCCCTCCCCTCCAGAGCAGGCAGACCAGGGACTTGCTTCTGACCAGCAGAATAGGGCAAAGGGGATGAGACGTCACTGTCATGAGCACATCATATCATATAACAACGGTGAAGGGATGTTGGGTGCAGTTAAGGTCCCTATTTCTCTGGCTATAATTAAATAGAGTTCGACCTGGGTGGGCCTGATCTAACCCAGGGATGGAAAGTCCTTTATAAGAGCATCTCATCCTTCTCTGACATCAGAGACTGCCAGTAGAACAATATGTTTGTGCTGGCTCTCAAAAAGCAAACTGCCAGGCTGTGAATGGCCCACAGGGAGGGCCATCTGCCAGGAGCCGGGGCCACAAGCAAGTGAACACATTTTGGAGCTGGGCTCTATAGGAGCTGGGCGGTCCAGCTGCTCCTTGACTGCAGCCGTGGGAAACCCCGACCACAGGAAGGGCCTGCCTGGACCCCGAAGCTGAGGCGTGTGGCAACTACGAGTGGTGTTCCAAAGTGCGATGTTTACAGAAATTTGTGCAGGAGCAACGATAGGAAACTCACAGGGTTTGGGGAGATCTGATGGGGCTGGGAATCCTCTACCCAAAATGAAAAGTCTTCCAGTATGAGATTCAAACCCCGGCTGTGGGGCCGGACAGTGTCAGCAAAGGGTTGGCCCCATGCTGACCACCGAGGAGGGACCCCGAAGTGTGGAAGGACTGTCTACACAGGTGCGTCTCACCCCTGCCCTCAGCCGCAAGAACTTCCGCACTCATGCCGCCCGGCCCTTGCCTCAGGCTCGGATTTACCAAACAGTCCTTGTTCCTGCCCTTTGTGCCCAACCTTCACTGTGCCTCCCTTTCCCCACTGGGCTCCCAGGGAGACCTCAGCTCGGCCCTGACTCAAGTCCGCTGCTGGCCTGAGAGTGTGTCATTCAATATTAGAGCGGGTAAAGCATTCCAATTCCCTCACTCAATGATATTAAATTACACATTCCCACAAAAAACTCTCCCATTGCTGCATTATTTAAGCAGAAAGAGCTAAATACAAGAAGGCCTATAAGTTCCATTCCTGATTCTCGTGTCACTATAAATATACTGGCTTTTTCCACCCCCTTAATCATGGATTAACTTTTATGGAGATGGTTGGTTTCCTTTCTATGGAGACACGGTTTTGACTGGAGCCCTAAACCAGTAGTAAAGATAGTGACTATTCTCACTCCCATCGTGCTCACCAGAACATGTGCCCGGGCATTTCTATAGCAACTGCTGCCGAGGGCCCGGAGGCCACGGCATATCTTGCCCTGGAAGCTGTTTCTCTTCTTGACCCGTCTTGTTACGTGCTCCAAACAAGGCTTCCGAATCCAGGCGGTACCCTCCGTGGGAAATGCATTCGTCATGTTACGCAGGGATATGCAGACGCCCGCACACCGAGTTTTAGCAGACTGAACCCCGCTTGCCCGTCTGTACACTTCGGTTTTGCTTTCCCGAGTGAGTTTCCAGAGGGGGCTGAGGGAACATACACTCACTCTGCTTCAGACACTTCCCAGCTAATTGTGATAAGCCACCAAGAGGAGACCTCACGACTCAAGTAAACAAATCAATCCATGTTTGTGCAGAACCCAGGCTTGTTTAGGTACAGCAAATAATGCCATATCACTTTAATGTTTTTTAATGTTTTTATTTATTTTTAAGACAGAGAGAGACAGAGCGTGAGTGGGGATGGGTCAGAGAGAGAGGGAGACACAGATTCCGAAGCAGACGCCAGGCGCCAAGCTGTGACACAGAGCCCACGCGGGGCTGAAACTCACGAACCGTGAGATCATGACCGAGCTGAAGTCGGACGCTCAACCCACTGAGCCACCCGGGTGCCCCCATATCACATTAATAGAGAGGAAGTACGGAACAGGATTAGAGCGCAGCCTCCAGGTGGGGGACGCCCCGGGATTCTCAATCCTGTACTGCTATTCCCCAGCTCTGTGACCTTGGGCTAGTGACGCAGCCTCTCTATGCCTCGCTGTTTCCGTCTTCAGAATGTGATATTGTTAGTGCTTGGCGCATAGGGCGCTGACCAGGCTTAAATGAGTTACCGAGTGGAAAGCCCTGAAAATGGTGCTTAGCCCGTAGTAACTTGCAAGCCTTTGTGGCTCTTCTTTGGCTGTTGTTACCATCGTCTTCATTTTTCTAGGGTGGATTTCACTGAAATGAACACCACAGGCGATTTAGTGATTTCCTCACCGTCTCGCCCATGCATTCATTCATGCCCCCAGCATTAATCCGTGTCCCCCGCATGGCGCCTGGGGCGGCTGTGATCTAGGTGACAAATTTTCGGTAGCACTTTTCTCCTCTGCAGCGAACAGCTTAGATTCACTCCTCCGGGTTGAGCTGAGTCCTTCCGGCCCACACCGAGCCTTCTCCTGCGAGTTCCTGCAAGAGACAGGACACTCCAAATTGTCTTTCTCAGGCTCCAGATGTGTCCACAGAGAGAATGTCTCACAGATGAGGTCAGTGGGAGAAAATGAGCAAGATACACTCATGCGGGCATTCTGCTGAACCAAGGATGTGTTGCCCTCCTCCGGCTTTCCCAGTGCTTCGGGATCTTGGTCATTCTTTGGGTTTGAGCAATACAGGAGCGGCAGATTCGGGACTGTATTGTTCTTTTCTGCAATCTTATTTAAGCCCTCTGTGAGCATAGGTGAGTTTTCAGTGGCCAACACCTAGCACATAGGAGCGCCTGAATTTCCATCTCATTCATGTGCCAAATCTATTTCACAGGGGCAGGGATGAGGGCTCCACGGAGCAGTCAGGGTCACGCAGGTTACCACAAATGCATGCCTAAGAAAACACAGCAGCCAGAGAAAGATGTGCCCGGCCATCTACTCGGGCAGTGCCATTAATTTCCATCACATTACACTGCCTTCAGCCAAACGTTACTCTTCTTTTTACTGATTGCAACAAGTCCTTGATTTGAGAGAATAAGATCACCTATGGTACGCCCGGTCCGTCCAGATAATCAGATCACAGGTGTCCTTGCTTCTTCAAATGTAATCAAGGGCAACATCCATCAACCCAAGATGAGACAGCCTTGCTCAGCACCACCCTGGAAGCAAAGGTGTCCTCTCCCGATCACGGAGGGCTTGAGGTTCGCAGGTAATTACACCCATCCATGCTGACCAAATGCTTGTAAACGTCAGAGAATCACAATCAAAGGAGATAAATTAAATGGGAGGAAAGCAAAAGTTTTGAAGAAGTCAGTTTTTCAACATTTGGATGGCATCTCTTTGTTGAGGTTAGAATTTTTAATTAAAAACTGAAACAACCAATATCTCTATCATAGCAATCATGCTTCACTCCATCTACATTTGGGGGAGTTGGTGCAGGGGAGCGGTTCTCAATGGGCAGTGAATTTCCCCCTTACCCCGGGGGACATCTGACAATGTTTGGAGACACTTTTGGTTGTTGCCATTGGCACGTAGCAGGTGGAGGCCAGGGACACTGCTAAACGTCACGTAACACACCAGATGACCTCCCCCACCCAAGAGAGACCGTCTGCCCCCACCCCCGTCAGCAGTGCCGAGGTTGCGGACCCTATAGGAAGGGACCATAGGGGGTCCAGCAGGTATACTTTTATACAGTGTAAGAAAGCCACTTGCTAGGCTAACTCAACATGTAGGTAGGACCTGACGAGGAACACTTAACATTTCAGTACCTGTGTTTTCACCCATCGGACCAAAAATCACTGAACATTTTCCTTTAAGCAATGAAGCTGCCCCAAATCATCATTCTGTCATGCATGCCAGCAACATTATTGCAAATAGAAAAGATAAAACATTTGTTGAGTGGTATCACCCTCGCCATGGGAGGAAGTGAGTGAATGCACGTGGCACCTTGGATGCAGCACATGTGTGGCTGCGGGCAGTGTGGCCTTGACTGCCCGACGAGTGCTGTATGCTTTGGGTGATCTGACTGCGATCAGACAGCTCAGTTCTGGGGCGGGGAAGCTGTCTCGCCGGGGAAGAGGACTCACGGAGGTTGACCAGACGGTTAGTGGCAAAGCTGAGGCTGGAGCATGCACCTGGCCTCCTGTGTCTGGAGCACAGAGGAAACACTCCGTCGTCTTAGCAGCCTGCACCGTTCCTCGTCTTTGAGCGTCTGAGAATGCAGAGGTCAGGCAGGAGCACGGCCAGCGGGGGCACCCAGTGTGGCGTGTCAGTGGCGGTAAGGGATTCCAAGCTGTGTGGTTGTGCCTCTTTGATGGTCCAAGGGCAGCAGGAGGTCAAGCTTGCCCAAAGGCGAACCCTTTTACCTGGCCATTAAGACCCCAAAGGCTGTGGAGAAGAGGATGGGGTTCTTCTGTTTGGAGACCCAGTCTAATTTACTTCCTTGAGGATCTTATTTTGAAAGTCCTGATAATGATTTTGTGCCTATTCTTGGATTTCACACTGCGGTCAGGGTGGCAGGGAGAGGCAGAACCTCAAAAGGTGGCCTGCACCCCTTGGTCGGCACGTGGCCAAACTTAGGGCCAAACTCCCAAGTCTCTGAATCCTGCCCTGTTAAGCCATCATATCCCACGGCAAAATCTCTCCATTTCTTCCTGATCTCCTTAAGGGCCAAGACACCCAGGAAGGGGGTGGCGGTGCAGAGAAGAAAAAGGACCCCTTAGAGCCCACAGACTCACACCGTCTCTGTTTCCAAACGGAACCCCTATGGTGTCACCTGTGGGCAAGAAGGCTGAGGTGCAGAGAGGCCAATCAGGTGTCCAAGCCCCTGTCACCTGTTAGTGCCAACACCAGGCTTTGTTCCCAGACTGCCTGATGACACAGCCAGTGATCCGGGAAGCAGATGCCCAGACAAGGCCCAACACCTCAGCCACTTTCAAGTGCATGGGTGACGTTGGAGGGCAGTTGATGTCTCAGCTTGCCCATCATCAGTTTGAAAGTGAGGATGACCTCTGGGCCCTGCTCAGCACGGAGCCCGGTACACAGCACATGCACAGGAAGGGTGTCCCCACCGCCACGGTTTCTGATCCAGGTGTCCCATGACGCTGGCCACACAGAGCTTCAATGTGCCGAGGACCAATGTGTGAAATCCAGGTGTGCAGCCAAGCAGGCAGAATTTAGCACAGTCAGCTCGGACCCTCGGGGTACCTGCTCAGTCTCCTCCTCCGGGACGTCACCCGGCTTCCTCCCAGAGTGTACAGACGCACCCCACACTGCCTCCCCAGGGCATTGCTGCGGGTTTCCCCGTGATGGAGTTCAACAGTACAGCTGCCATTCCACACCTGAAGTACAATTCTTCAGCCTCCTAGTTCGACCTCAGTTGTGGAAACCGGGGCCTGCTGTCTGGCTGCCAAGACCATTTCTCCGCACGTGGTGAATTCCTAGCCAGCGAAGAGTAGCAGGGCGACTGAAACAGCATAATTTCTTCATCTTCATTTTTAACGGAGAGTTTTGTTGGGCACAGAATTCTTAGTTGATGGTTTTTTTCAGCACTTCGGATTTATCAGTACACCATCTTCGGGCTTCCATTGTGTCTGATGAGAAATCAGCCATTAGTCACATTATTCTTGCCCTATATGTGGTAAGGAGCTTCCTCTTTCTACTTTCAAAATAATATCTTTATTTTCCAATAGTGTAACTATGATTTGTCTAGGTGTGTTCTTCTTTGTGTTCATCCAAATTGAAGTTATTTCAAGTTTTTGGATCTTTCAGATAATTTTCATCAAATTTGGTATGTAAACAACTAGTTCAGTAATATTTTTGTCCCTTTTTCTCCCTCCTCTCCATCTGGGGCACCTATTATACATGTGTTACATAATTATGTTGGAGCACCTGATATTGTCACAAAGTGCTCTGCTGATTGGTGTCCAATTTTTCTCCCCTCTCTATTCTTTGGCTTGGCACATTTCCCTTGATTTACCTTCAAGTTCACACATTCCTTCTTCTATTTCTAATATACTGAGTTAATCTAGTGAAATTTTATTTGAGTTATTGTATTTTTCAATTCCATAAATTTCACTTTTTAAAAAATCACTTCCATTTGTCTATTGTGATTCTTGGTGGACTCACATCATGTTTCCTACTGTATCTTTGAATATATTTTCCTTTAGTTCTTTAAATATAGTAGCTGCTGGAAGTCTTTGTTAAATCCAAATACATTTTCCTTTAGTTCTTTAAATATAGTAGCTGCTTGAAGTCTTTGTTAAATCCAAAGGTGGGCCTAGTCAGTTTCTATTTAACTACTCTTTTTCTTCAGTATGGGTTAAACTTTGTTAATGTGCGTGTTTATTATTTTTAGGTGAAAAGTAAACACTTATTTAGATTATCTGCTCACTTGCATGCGCACGCAGGCACGCATGCACACACACACTTGTTGCTATCATGACTGGCAAGAGATAATATTCTCTCTACTCTTACTAATTAGCATTTCCATAACAAAATCCTAGAAACAATAACACACTCATACGTGCTAATACAAACATAGAGTCCCTTTATAAAAGGGGCCACTAAAGAACAATTAAAGTTGCTTGAGGAGGAAAGAAGGGATTTGAACACGTGTACCTTTTAAATTCACATCCACAAACTACCTATTCATTTAAAAAACAAAAACAAAAACGAAAACCAATCTGTTTCACTGATACTCAGCAACAGCACTGTGCATTAAAACCTAAAAGCACCTTTTATTTTGCATTTACTACCTTCTCATTATAATCGACTCTTAACTAAGAAATAGCAAAATGCATTTTTAAAGCAGGAAACAAGAGTTAGCCTCCAAAACATGGCTAAACCACCACATCATACACTTTCCTTTTTACAACCATCATCCTTTTATGAACCAAATAAGTGAGGTATCACTCCAATGGTATTCAGATGCTAGCTGACTATTAGCCTTTCAACTACTGACGGTGGGGACAGGTTTGGAAATACTATTCAGTTTAAAAGTAGCAAGCAGATCTCTTTTAACATGAAAGGGACTCAGAGCTGAGCAGAAAAGGTGAGAGCAGTGAATTTACTCCTGGATGGCAAAACCTAGGTTGGCTGAAATCAGGAAATGCTTTTGAGATCAGCTTGTTCAGAAGCTCCCCATCTGAGATCCTTGGAACTGAGAAAACCAAAATGGGATCTCCTGCACTTACTCAACATATCAAGGAGACTTTTTAAAGACCTCATTAATATTATCAATGAAAAAGCTGCTCTAGATAACCAAAACAGGTATTTGTTACACCCTACATCTTTCTGGTCATACCAGCATTACCAACATTATTTCTCATCATCAGCCCCCAGGACAATAAGTTTCTCATGTCCCTGCATTGATACTACATTCTTTCTGCCTTATACACCAGTCCCTACTGTCTATTAAGCTTCTCTTTATCTTGCAAGATCCACCTCAAGTATTATCTCTGTTTTTAAAAAGAGCACATTTTTATTTGTTTTGAGACAGAGAGAGAGAGAGAGAGAGAGATAAAGAGAGAGAGACAGAGAGTATGCGAGCACAAGCACGGGAGCCACAAGGAGAATCCCGAGCAGGCTTAACCAACTGAGCCACCCAGGAGTACCATCTCTTAATGAAAATATTATCTCTTAATGAAAGCATGAGCGCTGCAGCCAGACTACCTGCCTGGGTCCAAGTTACAGCTCTAACACTGATTGTAAGACTAGTCTAGGTCTCATCAGGTATCCCGTCTGCATCCCAGATGTGCAGCTTCCTAAATGGTACCTAGTCACAGCATGACGATATTGGAAGAATAGACAAATACTATGCCACGGCGGGAAAAAACAAAAACAAAAACAAAAACAAAAAACAAAAAAAAAACTGGACCAAAAAAAAAAAAAAGTACTTACTTTATGATCTCACTCATCAAGAACTCTAAATAATAGAAACTAATATATTGTGACAGAAGGCAGATCAGTAATGGGTGACAGAGAGGGGCAAGAGGAAAGGATGACCAAGGGACACAAGGAAACTTTTCGGTGATGGATATGGTCACTATCTAGACTGTGGTGGTTTCATGGATATGTGTGTGTATATACTTTTTGATCTGTGTGTATACTCATCCACACTGATGTATAAACTTATCAAATAGCACACTTTAGCGTCCTGCAAGTTATGCCAATTATACAACAATAAAATTTTTTAAAAATAAAAACAAACAGGATGATATTTTTAATAAAATGCAACGTGTGGGATTTGCTTCAAATAAACCAGGGGAAGAGGGGAGCAAGGACAAAACGGGTAGAAAGACAGATGAAACAAGATTGGACATGAGTTTTTGATAATTTTTAAAACTAGGTCCTAAGCATATGGGGGTATAATATACTATTTTCTTGACTTTTACATATTTGACATTTTCTATAATAAAAACAATGTTTAAGTTAAAGGGGAGCAAATCATAAACCAGGATAAACTAAAAGAAAAAAATACTATGCTGGCTCCAGAGCCCATACTGCTAGTAGCCAAGACTTCCTTAGAAGTTGAAGAGCAAGGGAATGTGGAGTTTAAAGGGACACATTTTATTCTCTACTCTATCACCTGAGAAATGTGCATGTTCCTTTGAGAGCTAAGCCATCCTTTCCCTGGTTGGCTCAAAGCTGGGCTCCCTTGCACACTTGACTTCTCGTGGAGCCTTCAAGCTGTCAGACCACACAGTCTTCCACAGATATGCTTCCAACAGCCTGAAGTTTAGGATAAAAGAAAAACCATCTTGTCGCCCATTTGAAGTATTTCATGCATGCTGAAGCAGCACCTGGTTAGATAGCCAAGTACTACAGCCACAGGCAACTCAGAAACACACAAACAGAAGCAGCATTTTTATCTTTTTTTCCTCCAAGCCTCTGCTCATGCATCTTACAAAAGGAGTCCCAATCACATCAACCGATTTTTAAAGAAAGGAACTCTTGGCCAACATTTGCTTAGAGCACACTAACTCATCATCTCATTTGAGCCTCATGTTTAACCTTGGGAAGCAGCATGTATCTTTACCCCCCTTTTTAAGCATGTTAAATACTGAAACTCAGAGAGATGAAACAAATGGAGTGCCCAAGGTCACACAGCTAGCCTGTGGCAGGGACAGGAGTCAAGGTCCGTCCCACCTCTGTGCCTGTCTAGCGTGACTACCTCACAATCTTAGCAGAAACTCTCATCAAGATGCCTATATGAAGAAAAGTCGTATCCCAATTAACCCACTTTTTTTCTACCCAATCTCAAACACGTCAAAGTATTTTAAGAGTAGGCACATGAAACCATTACTGCAAATAAAGCTTTTTCAGTTATGTATTATTTCTTTATCCCCTAGCACAAGGATGTATGAGGAAGGGACAGCAATTGACTTTAGACATTACATGAGGGGAGGAAAAGGAAGGTATTGCCCAAAGAAAGATCAAAGAAAGAAAACTAGGGATCAGACTGGAAAGAACAGCACAGTAAACACAAAACCCAAATTAACGACCCCCATGGTATTTTCTCTGTAACACCAGCATGTCCTGGGTGGTGATTACCCTGTTAGTGAAATGAAAGAAAACGGCCATTTTTTTCAAGCTACTGGTTTCACCCATGCTAGGTTAAACTGGAAGAGAATTTTTCAAAACTGTATTAAATTTGCTCACACCTGGTGATTCTCCATTTTCCAACAAAACATGTCACTTTCAGAGTTCAAGGTCTACAGTAACAATCCTTGCTTCTGGGGTAATGCATGAAACTGGATATTTAAAATGTGTATTCTGGTTGTCACAGCTAATAATAGCAACTAGTACTTACTGAGCACATATTATGAGCAGGTATTGTTTCTAATGCTTTTAATCTTCAAAATGGATCTTCTGACACAGGTTTGCTTATTGTGAGGGCAACAATATAATTTATTGTCCAAATAAAGATACTTTGGGGAATCAAAGCGGAAAGCCATTAACAGTTGTGCCAGGCACGGCCACAATCCAGGAACATTTGGACATAGAATCACTAGCCTCATTTTGCAAATGGAGACTTAAGGAACAGAAAGGTTAAATAGCCTACCCAAGGTCACACATCTAGTCAGCCAGGGTTCAAGCCCAGGTCATCTGGCTCTAGTCTCATATTCAGCCATTCTGCCTGTGCCCCCTCTGAGCTGATATACTACCTTAAAAAAAATACATCATCCCACTGTTCACTTTGAAGCACACAAACCTCTCTATATTTCAGAATACATTTGCTACAAGAAAATGGCTAAAACCCAAGGAGAAATATGACTCAAGAGTTCATATGTTTAAAAAATAAAGACCGGGCGCCTGAGTGGCCCAGTCAGTTACTATCGGACTCTTGATGTCAGCTCAGGTCATGATTTCATGGTTAGTGACATGGCGCCCTGCGTCAGGCTCTGCACTGCCAGGTTCTCTCTCTTCCTCTCTCTCTCTCTCTCTCTCTCTCTCTCTCTCTCTCTCTCTCTCTCCCTCTCTCTCTCTCTCTCTCCCCTTCCCCTTCTTGCATTCTTTCTCTCTGTCTCTCTCTCACACAGAATAAAAAAAATCTTTAAACACACACACACACACACACACACACACACACACACACACACACACACACACACACATACATACATTTGCTCTTGGGTATGCAACTGAAACATGTCCCTTGTTACACATGCTTTTCTTAATTACTTTTCTCCACATACAGTATCTCCTCATTTCACTCAGGAATAAATCCACAGCTAAAGCAGCAACAGCTACATTTCAGACATGCATACTTAGATTGATACCACAGATACATTCAGTGGTTTCACTGCTCAGACCACACTGGGCTTTGGGGCCTTCACCTTATACCATAGAAGCAAAGTCTCACCTTCCCTTGAGTAGTACTGGATGGTTTTCAAAAACTTCCAAGAAAAAATGATGTCCCAGAAATGAGTTTGGAAACTAGAGAATTCAACATTTTCCTTTCATTACTAAAAAAAAACAAACAAACAAACAAAAAAAAAAAAAACCTACAGGCATCATAAAACTTCAGAGAGCCACAATGCCAGGTAGGTAGAAAGTGTTTTTGTGAATATACAAGACTTCTTGCAGATGTGCTTTTTGAGGCAACACAATACTGGCGTGTTTCACATCATCCCCTTTCTCAAATACCTCAGTGATACCACTGTCCTTTTACACTTACAGCTCTTCCTGCATCTTCCCTCAGATTACTGCACATTTGCTTCAATGCTCCATTTAGTGTGTCTGTCAGACAGCAATTCACCAGCCAGGCTAGGGTCATGCCCTTCCACCAGCCAGCATCACTCTCTCTCCTCTTACCCCATCTATCCCTTTCTTCGAAGCCAGGGTAGAGGAAAAAATAAATAAAAATAAAAATAAAAATAAAAATAAAAGTAAAAATACAAATACAAATACAAATATAAAAATAAAAATAAAAATAGTGTTGAAAGGAAAAAAAACACCCATTGAAAATTCTATATCCAGCAAAAGTGTATTTTAAACTGAAGAAAAAAGACTTTTTGGGGTGCCTGTGTGGCTCAGTCAGTTGGGCATCCGACCATGGTTTCTGCTCAAGTCATGATCTCATGTTTAATGAGATTGAGCCCCACATAGGACTCTCTGCTATCAGAATGGAGTCTGCTTGGAATTCTCTCTCCCCCCCCCCCCCCGTCCCTTTCTCCCTCAACATAAATAATAAATATTAAAAAAGATGTTAGGCATGGAGTGCGTTACTCTTCCCAAAAGCATCTGAATTTTACAATCCCTCACCTTTGTAAACAACAAGAACAACAACAAGAAAAACAACAACAACCCAAAAACAAGTAATGCGTTGTGAAACAAAAAAGGAAGGACTTTATCACTAGTAGATCTGCCTTGCAAGAAAAAAAAAAAAAGTTCCTTGGAGGATACCTCAGTGGTTAAATACCTGACTTTAGCTCAGGTCATGATCTCACCATTCATGAGTTCAAGTTCCACAGTTTGTGAGTTCAAGTGCCACATCAAGTGAGCTCCAGCCCCACTGCAAGTGAGCATGAGCCATGCTTTGAGTGAGATCCCATTATCTTTCCCTCTCTCTCTGCCTTTCGTGGGATTCTCTCTCTGCCCCTTGCTCATTTGTACCCCCTGTCTCTCTCAAGAGAAAGGTCTTTAGTAAAAGGAATATGGATATAGGTTATAGATAAGGAATTCAGATCTATGTTTAAAAAAGAAGAGGACTAGAGTAGGAATAAGGGAAGGTAAGATAAAATATTTTATTTTTCTCATTCCCAACTTATCTGATAGATAACAATTTGTTTAAAGTGATAACAGCAGCAATATACTTGATTGATCATAGCACATGGATAAAGAGGTAGATGACCTCAATATTAGAAGGCATGGGATGGAGGAATTGAGAAAGTTTTATAAGGTAGCTGCACTACCTGTGAAGTGGTACAGTGTGATTTGAAAGAGGAATTTGACTAGTTATAAATGAGTAATGCAAATGCAAATAAAAGGGATACCACTCCAACTTTTTAAAATAAAAAGTATAATGAATATGCTAAGAGAAAGAAGAAAATGGAATATACCCACTGCTGCATTAAAATCCAGAAGGCAGAAAAAGGTGAAGATAGAAAGGAAGCAAAGTATGAATGCAGTGAATAGAAAACAGTTACAAACATGGTAGATATTATTCCAACTATATCAAAACTCACATCAAATGTGAATAGTCTAAATATACCAATTAAAGCTCAGAGATTGTCACAGGAGATCCAAAAACAAGATGCAACTCTATGTTGTCTATAAGAAATTCACATGAGATATAAAGGTACAGATAGATTAAAAGTAAAAGGATGAAGAAAGATTTATCATGCTAATGCTTATCAAAAGAGAGCTGGAGTAATTGCATTAATTCCAGACAAAGCAAACTTCCAAACAAGGAAACTCTAGAGAGATAAAGAGTGTCATTATATAAAGAGATTATCTAGAGAGATAAAAGGGTCAGTTCTGTAAGAAAACATAACAATCCCTAATTTTCTATGTCTAACAACAGAGAATGAAAATACATGATGGAAAAACTTTTAGAATTTCAAGGAGAAAGGGATAAATTCATTATTACAGTGGAGACTTCAACACCTTTCTGCCAGTGACTGACAGGTCTAGAAGGATATAGGTAAGGCTACAGCTGGACTAAGCAGTAGCAGTAATCACCTAGATCTAACTGATACGTATGGAATATTTTATCCAACAGTAGTTGAATAAACATGTTTCTCAAGTTCACACAGAACATGCACCAAGTCAGAACATGTTCTGGGCCATAAAACACATCCTACCAAATTTCAAAGCCTAGAAACCATACAAAGTATGCTGTCAGGCCACACTGGATTGAACTGGATAGAAAGCAATAATAAAAAGATAGCAGAAAAAATCCCCAAATGCTTAGAGATTTAAGAACATACTTCTAAATAACACATCAAAGAAGGAATTTTGAGAGAAATTTCAAAGTAGTTTGGACTCAATGAAAATTAAATACAACCTACCAAAATGTGCAGGGCGGGGTGAGGGGGGCACTGAAGACATGGCTTTCAGTAAAATGAACAGCACTGAATGCATTTATTAGAAAAGTAGAAAGATCTTCGGGCATCTGGGTGCTCAGTCGTTTTAGCATGCAACTCTTTGTTTCCGCTCAGGTCATGCTATCATGGTCATGAGATCAATCTCCTGTATTGGGTTCCTGCTTGGGATTCTCTCTCTCCCTCTCGCTGCCATGCCCCTGCTCACATACATTCTTTCTCTCTCTCTCTCTCTCAAAGTAAATAAATGTAACAAAATCGAAAAGGAGAAAGACCTTAAACTAGTAGCCTAAACTTCCACCTTAGGAAAATAGGGGTGGAGGTACAGTTGAAGGCTGAAGTAGAAGAAAAGAAATAATAATAATTAAAAAATAATAATTAGAACAGAAATCAATAAAATAAAAGATAGTAAAATACTGGAGATAATCAATAGAGAAATCAAAAGATGGTTCTTTGAAAATATCAATAAAGGCAATGAACCCCTAACTAGGTTATCCAAGGAAAAAAGTAGGCACAAATGGCTAATATCAAAAATGAAAGAGACATAACCGCTACCGATTCCATGAACATCAAGAGTATAATGGAAAATATTATGAATGACTCTATGCCCTCAAATTTCATAACTTATATGAAACAGATCAATTATTTAAAAGATGCACACGATGGGGCACCTGGGTGGCTCAGTCAGTAAATGTTTGACTTCAGCTCAGGTCATAATCTCCTGGCCCATGGGTTTGAGCCCTGTGTCAGGCTCTGTGCTAACATCTCAGAGCCTGGGGCCTGCTTCAGATTCTGCGTCTCCCTCTCTCTCTGCCCCTTCCCACCTCCCACTCTACAGCTCTCTCTCAGAAATAAATGAAAACCTTTTAGAAAAATATAGAAAACAAATAAAAGACACACACTACTAAAACCCACATAAGGAAACATAGATTATCTGGATAGGCCTATATTTATTAAGTAAGTAGAGTCAAGGACGAATTACCTTCCCAAAAGAAAACATCAGGCCCACATGGTTTCACTGAAGAATTCTAGCAAACATTTACAGGAAAAAATGATGCTAATGTCCTATAATCTCTTCCCGAAAAAAAAAAAAAAACAAAAAACAAAAAACCAGAGGGAAAACTTCCTCATTCTAGGAGGCCAGCATTGACAAAACAAGATAAAGGCATTATAAGAAAGGAAAACTGGAGACCAGTGTCTTGCATTTTCATAGACACAAAATACCCAATACATGTTAGCAAATCAAATCCAACCATGTGTAAAAAGAATTATACATCCATAACCAAGAGGGATTTAGTACCAGTATGGGAGAATGGTTCAATATTCAAAAATCAATTAGTTTAACCCCTCACAACAATAGGCTAAAGAAGAAAGACAGGATAATGATCAGATGGTCTTAAAAACAGATGCAGACAAGGCATTTGTTACCTCCATTCATAATAAATAAAACATTCTCTCCACAAACTATGAGTCCAGGGAGACTTCATCAACTTGATAAAGGACTTTTATAAAACAAACAAAAACAAATCCCCACCAAAAAAGCCTACAACTAGCATCATAAAAGTTTCACCATTTCATGGGGCGCCTGGGTGGCTCAGTCGGTTGAGTGTCTGACTTCAGCTCAGGTCATGGGTTTGAGCCCTGCATCAGGCTCTGTGCTGACCACTTGCTCAGAGCCTGGAGCCTGCTTCGTATTCTGTCTCCTTCTCTCTCTGCCTCTCTCCCACTCACACTTTGTCTCACTCTGTTTCTCAAAAATAAATAATATAGACACAAAATTAAAAAAAAATGTTTCACCATTTCAGTGGGGAAGAATGGGATGCTTTCTGAAATGCTACTGTAGCTGATTATGAAGAGGCCAGGTAGGTGAAGACACCTGTAGTAATAATGGACATAATTATATAATTCTATAAGAACACACCCAGAACAGGCCTGTTCTGTTGAATTGTTCCTGATTCTGCTACAACACTAACTGTTGATCAGTTAATAATTTGTGATTCCATCTTCAGAGGAACTAAGTATTGACAAAACAAACATCTTGTAACACTGAATGTACATTCATATTGTCAGAGGGACGTCATACCCCAACTTAGAGCTACTCAGAGTAAATAGAGTATTACATGGAGCCAAAGTATTCCCTGCAAATGATAGTTTGTTTTTATATTATATTCTGTTGATTTTTTCCAGCTTTTTTATATTGTTCCTTTTTTTTTTCCAAATCCTGATGATTCTACAAATATTAAAGTTTTAGTCATTTGTTTACAGGTGAATTTTAAAATCGTGGGTATCTAGCTAAAACTGGCTGGCTGAAGAGAGTTTCCAGTTTCCATGAATGCAAATTAATAGATTCAATTAAGGGAACAAGCTTGAAAGCCAGATGTTGCTGTACCCCAAGGATAGGCCCCAGCTAGTTGAGAATCAGTGAGAATAAATTATCTTTAGATAGCTCACAAACAGGAGCTTCTTAAATTTGGCTTCAGTATACACTCCACATATAAATAAATGACAACGAAAGTAAAACAGAACCACAGCAATGACTGCAATCTGTACAGTAGAAAAGACCCTCCAGGAGATAATACATGTGTGTACAAGTTGTACATTTTACAGATTTGAGGGTTACCATTCGCACTATAGTTCATATAAATCATGTCCCCTAGAACTGTGCAGTATACAACTTGTGCAACCAATAGCAACAAACTGAAAACATTCTGATGCTGGTATAGAATAGCAAATATATGAACAAGGAGTACAAAGTACATCTGAAGTTATAAGGTGTATAAATTGGATTCATATAAAAGAAAAAAAAATCTCTAAATTGCACTTCATTAGTACTAAAACTTTTGCTTGGTAAAAGACTCTGTGAAAAGAACAAAAAGACAATCTATGGACTTGGAAGAAATATTCCCAAATCATATATCCAGCAAAGGTCTTGTGTCCAGAATATCATATATTGAAGTGTGCAAAACGATGCTCCACAACACTAGGCTTCAGGGAAACACATTACAACTGCCCTGAGATACTGCTATACACATATTGAAAATGTTTTTTTCAATCTTTACTTATTTTTGAGGGATAAAAGAGACAGAGTGTGAGCAGGGAGGGACAGAGAGAGAGGAGATACAGAATCCAAAGCAGCCTCCAGGTTCCGAATTGTCAGCATAGAGCCAAACATGGGGCTTGAACTCACAAACCGTGAGATCATGACCCGAGCTGAAGTCAGCTACTCAATCTACTGAGCCAACCAGGAGCCCATGAAATATATATATATATATATTTTAAAGACACTACCTAATACTTGCATGTGACCCATAAATCTGACTTCTAAACATTTGCTCTAGAGAACTGAAAACTTATGTTTATAAAAGAAAAACAAAAAAACATGCACACAAATGTTTACAGCAACTCTAATCATAACTGACAAAAATGGAAAAACACAAATTTCCTTCAGGAAATGAATGGTTAAACAAATCCTGGTATATCCGTACAGGGAAACACTAAGAAACAGATGTATTGTAAAGGCATTATGTTGAATGAAAGAAACCACTCTCATAAAGTTACCTACAATAAGGATCCATTTACATGATATTAAAGTTGGAGATAGATAGTTGCCAAGCCTCAGGGGTGGGTTGATAGTGATTCAACATGAGGGAATTCTGGGAGCTGATGGAATTGTTCTCTTTGTGTCTAATTTTTTTGGGGTCAGACAGAGAGTGAGAGTGGGGGAGGCACAGAAAAAGAGGTAGAGAGGGATAATCCTAGGTGGGCTCCGGGAAGTTCGTGAGCAGGGGCTCAAACTCAAGAACAGTGAGATCACGACCTTAGCCGAAATCAAGAGTGGGATGCTTAAGTGACTAAGCCACCTATGTGCCCCAGGAACAGAACTCTTCTGTATTATCACTGGGGCGACATTTACATGAGTATATACAATCTTTAAAACTCAAAGCACTATGCACCAAGAGTTATTTTATATAATGTTAATTACACAACAAGATTGAGATGTCTCCAGGACTGTAGGGGCAGATCCATGTGCTCTATTGTTCCCTCATTGGTCTGAAGTCCTCAGAAGAAGCCATTCCACCCCCAACCCCTCCAAAGGAATTTGGTTCCATGCTTGTGTAATAAAGCTAGAATTTCCTTGCTGTTCTCCCACCTCTGGCTCCTCCCGCCTCATTTTCTTTCCTTCTTTCTTTTTTTGACTGCCACTCTTCCTGGACGAAAGATCGAATATGTGTGGAAAGTTGTTGCAATAGTTGGTATTCTCAACACCAATTGCAATAGTGGGTATACTCAATCCCACACCTTTCTGAGTTTTAACTGGATTCCAACGCTTTGACCAAGGATACTGTCTAAGAAATTCAAGCGTATCACTGTTAATAATGTAAGGATTTGTATGGCTTTGAATGTCACGGGCTCGGTGATTACAAACCAAAAGATTCAAAGTTCAACTGTGTACACATTCTTCAGACGTTTCTAAAGATTTTATACTGAAATGTAATGTTGATGTTTACTGAACTCCTAAAGGAAATGGTAGACACTCGGAAGGTTTTGTTTAGTAAAATTAACTTGGGAAATTCTTTATAAGTGGGTAAAACTGAAAATGCATTGAGAAACCTCACGGTTTCTATTAAAAACCAATGAGTGAATTTCAAAAAATAATAAATAAATAAATAAATAAATAAATAAATAAATAAATAAATAAATAAACAAACAAACAAACAAACAAACAAACTGGTGCTGGTTATGGACATGGATGGAATCCACTCGGAAATGACTTGGCCTTGTACCAATCTCACATACTGATCTGGGAATCTTTCCAGGGTAATTTATTTTAAAATGGAAATCACATAGTGTAAATGAGTATGGGTAAGCATGGTGACTAAACCTGCATACATAATAGCCGTTGGATTTCTCTGAAGTATTACTGATCCAGAGTGGTGGTACATTTTTTTTTGGCACCAAATAACTGGTTGAGGTTATCTTTGGGCAAAAGAGATTTTCCTCACTTGTTTTTGTCGTTGTTGTTGGATAACAGGAAATATCCACATTACCATGCATCACTCTTATAAATATCATGGCAGTTGGTTAACAGTTCTGCTCCAGGACTTTCCTTTATTATCTTATGTCCATGCACAGTTGTGTTAGCAGGTATTGGTCTTTTGTTTGACAATCAAAGACCACAGGGATCAAACAGGAGAGCCACAGAGAGTACTTTTCACTTTTATGATAGTGTTTATATCCTGTGGCCCAGCATGGAATTCTTGATTATCCAGGTGACCTCAGTTATTGGTGGCAGCAAGACTTAATGGTGTTTAGTCAGTGGTGCCGCAGCCAGATTTTACTGCGATATCGGAAGGGCCAAGGAGTGATTTTGTACCACTATTCTTTCAAGTTTAAGTATTCTGCAATAGAACCATCCATCCCAGGCTGAAACATGACCTATTAAATCTTCCATATTACGGTTTCTCTCTGCTTGGCAGCTTTTTAGGGGAATAATGAGAGTTGTGATTTTTTTTTTTTTATTTTCTTTTAATGTTTATTTATTTTTGAGACAGAGAGAGACAGAGCATGAATGGGGGAGGGTCAGAGAGAGAGGGAGACACAGAATCTGAAGCAGGCTCCAGGCTCTGAGCTGTCAGCACAGAGCCCCACGCGGGGCTCGAACCCACGGACCGTGAGATCATGACCTAAGCTGAAGTCGGACGCTTAACCGACTGAGCCACCCAGGTGCCCCGAGAGTTGTGATTTTGACTCTTGAGCTTGTAGAGTTCAAATGGCATAGCTTCCTAATATACAGTTTCCAAGTAAGCCTCATATTCTTTTTTTCACTACTCAATGATAATGTGTTGTTACAAATACTGCCACATGAGTAAACAAAAGTGAATAATTATTTAAAAGATGCAGAGGGTTAAATTATACTCGTTTCATAGGAAGCTTATATAAATTTTCATTACTAGCTTCCATTGCCAATGGTATTTCAAATACAGAGGTTTTTCTCCCCCACCATTCCCAAATTAACTGTTTTAGCTAATTAGCCCCTGAGGAAAAGATACATATTTGTACAACTTCCCTATGGTATATAATTGTATAATAATTAAAAATGAATCCAATGACCATATTAGAATGTAATTTCAACATACAGCTTATCGAGGTAGCTTCCCAGAGGGTTTTGAAATTAGATGTAGCTGGGAGGATAACTTTGCTCAGCACAGCTTTGAAACACAACCATTGACACCATGCAGTTATTTGAACTTAACTGAGAATCTTAGTGTTTCCCTGCTATACCTTGTTACTTTATTGCACTTGAACTTGCATTCATGCTTTTTGTTATCTGGGCTATCTGATTTCGGTTTGGATCTGAATGTCCATCCTAAATTCAATATGTTGTTTAGCTGGTCCCTTAAAAAATTTTGCCATTTCTAGTTTAAAAAACAGGATGGTAAAAAAAAAAAAAATCTTTGTTTTTTCCACGTTTTTAGCAAAACTTTGCTGAAGTTTTGTTTTACAACTTATAAAATGTGAAGACACAACTAATATAGTTGATTCATATATTAATAGGAAAATGAAAGTATTTTATGCATCCTTTTGGGCAGACCGTGAAAAGGAACTTGACACGGTGACCTTTCTGGTGAGGCATTCATTTACTGTCTTCTAAAATGAGTCTGCGCTTAGGTTGTACAGATTTTTGAAATAAATCCCATAGTCTTTATTCATTCTCATACCTTTATAGCTCATATGGCACAAGTAAGGAGGAAGTTTATGACCTTGGTATGCATGAGTGCCTATATGTGGTGACTGGCACCTCAAATAAGCTTTTGAATTCCTGATGTCATTTTTATCCCCCTTCTACTTGTCACCCAGCAACTTAATTTTCCTTACAGAACCAGTAATGTTATAATTGTGGAGAGCAAGCTTCATTGTTGTTTACTGTCACTGTTGTGCTGTGTGTTTTGTCCAAATTTGAGTAACAATTGATCCAGTATAATTTAAACCGGTGGCTGACACATATTGATTTGCTGTGTGCAAACAATACTACTATTGTTCTGAACACTGTTGAATAAAAATGCATGAAACATATTTGGATACAAAGAAATCTGAGCAATTTTGAACTCATAGTTATTTGGTGTTCCAAGGATTGCCATGGAGCTCTTAAAATCAGTGTTTTTAGTGCATATATAATTTATATATATAATATTTATATCATTTAGAGGGTATATATATTATATAGTGGATATATATATATATATATATATGTATATATACATATATATATATATATATATATACACACACACACACATATACATATATGAAATTTGCTTTATTGGTGTATTTAAAATATTTTTGGTAGATTGTCATGTCTTATGGGAATTAGAACTCAGTTGTTTGTCATGGAGCTGAATTGTGTTCTGGGACAGTTTAATGTGCACATATGATTAAGATGTACAATCTGCTTGTACTTTTCTTTTTATTGTATTAACTGTAAATACGTGTTAGAGAATGTGCAGTGTCTAGCTCTCGTAATGATGTTGGAAAGTTTTTGAAATGGAATCTTAGGTTTGCATGTGAATCGCAAAGCAATGTGAGAAATTTTTATTTCTTTTGTTAACGTCAACACCCTGGAAGCCTGGAGATATGGTTTTTATGCTATTTTGGGAGTCAACAGTTTGTCAATATCAAGTCTGATGATCTAGTGAATCCCTGAGACAATGCTTCATGCCAGAGTCCAAACCATTACCCAGTTTGCCACAATAAAGACTTTAAACCTGCATCAAAGTTCATTTTGAGTCCTGACTCTAACCCCCTTCTAGTAGTGATGGAAAGCCTAACACTCACGTATGTTTATATTTAAAAGAACATAAGTGTGCTGCATAAGAGTAGCAGCAGTAAAGGCTGTCCTAGAGAATAAAGTAAAGCCAGAATTTTCATTACAGCCTAGCGGGTAGATGTAGAGTGCTAGCAAGTGCAGGATTCATAGTATTATGTGCCCTGGAATTGTCTTTGTGTCTGAGTTCCTATCAATAATTGGAGGCAGCAGCGTACTAACTGTGGATCACATTGCCTGCGGTGGGATGAAAGATTGACCACTCGAAACCATTAGAACTGTACGTAAGTTACAGAAATGCTCTGTGCTTTAGCTTCCTGAAAAACCACATGTGGTTAGTAAAATAAACTATTGGACTACTGAAAGGATTAAAAAAGGATGTTAGTGGGTGAACACATAGAAAATGCTTCACAAATGCTATTAACTGGAGGCATGTGGGCTGAAAATAAATATATATGCTGAGAGGTACTTGCGAGTTTAACATCCTGAAAATAGAGTGTGGTCTGAGAAAGCCAAAAGACAAATGATGAGAAGGTTATGTATGAGTGGGTTTAGTTGAAGAAAGGACAGCAGGTGGTGAGGTTAAGTTGATTTATTAGGTAGTTTTCACTGTTGGAGGTTTTCTAGACTTTTCTAGACTTCCTTAGATATTTGGGGTCTTTTG
This sequence comes from Panthera onca, assembly GCF_046562875.1. Lineage (NCBI taxonomy): Eukaryota > Metazoa > Chordata > Mammalia > Carnivora > Felidae > Panthera > Panthera onca. The sequence goes on from NW_027675869.1 coordinate 574,595, forward strand.
TCCTTTGTTCTGAAATATATTTAAAACATATTGTTATGTATATTAAACTATCTGAGAATTTATACAAATAATAAGAGTTACCTATCACGAACTTGCCAAATGTCAACACGAAATTTTCATTTTGGGTAAGCTCGGTAATGTTTGCTTTAATCCGTGTGAGTTTACATGTACGAAACTAAATTTGAAGCAATATGTGTGAGTTTTGTACTTCCTGTGTTAAAGGAGACCAGTAAGTGCAGTAGTTAGATTTGAAATAGCAGAGCGTTGTTACCATAGGGAAAAGATAGCCTCACAGTTGAAGCATGGACACACTCATCTTTAGATTTGGGTCTAATGCCTGCGACTTAGCTCTGCTTCCACTCCCACCTGCAGAAGGAATAACAACATATTCTAGGTTGGAGAGCAAGTCAAAGTTACAGTAGCTGAAATTAACAATAAAAGAATTCCCCTAGATGGAATTTATCTGGTGGTAAGAAGATCAAAACTGAGCCTGGCTGCAGATTTTGCAAGAACAATGACTTCTGGTCAGCACTCCCTTGTCTTGGCAATGTCACCTTACACTGAAATTTATAACATGCGGGACATATCCAGAGCCCAAAAGGAAAGCAGTGCTCAGAACAAGATGGGACAGTATGGCTCTCAAACAAATTTGAATAAATATTCTAGGGGACTCAAAACTGAACTTCTCTTACTTTGAAAGGTATTCATAGAAATGTTAATGTTTAGATTCTTCCAACTATTGAAAAAAGTTATGTAAAATGTGTATGTATATATATATATGTGTATGTGCATGTATATATATATATATATATATTTATACACACATATGTATATATACATATACAAATATATATACATATATAGACATATATGTCTATATACATATACACATATACATATACACATATGTATATATACATACATACATACATACATACATACATACACATATACATATACGTATATGTATATATACATATATATAAATATATATATACACATATATATATACATATATATATATTTCTCTCTTCTAGGATGTTTTAAAGTACATATTCTTTAAATGTTTAGTAGAGACAGTAGAGAAAAAAAGGGTGTGATTTACGGGTCTGCACTCAGATTAAAATAAGATTACAGAAGTATAGTATACATTCAAAAGGACATATATTATTTTTTTCATGTTTGTTTATTTTTGAGAGAGAGACACCGTGTGAGCAGGGGAGGGCCAGATAGGAAGCCACAGGATCGAAGCAGGCTCCAGGCTCTGAGCTGTCAGCACACAACCTGATGTGGGGCTCGAACTCAGAAACCGTGAGAACATGACCGTAGCCAAAGTTGGACACTTAACGACTGAGCCACCCAGGCATCCAAAAAGGACATGTATTATTAAAAGTATTCTGAGCACAGCTTGATGAAGTTAAGTTCAATATACTTGTGGAACCTGCACTCATTAAACAAGGTACCAGTACCCTAAGGGACCACCTGTGCCTCTTTCAGTCAAGGTCTATGTCTCCTTTGGGACAGCAATTATTCTGACTTCTTACAGAATATACAACTTTGCTTGTTTTGGGACTATATAGAAATGGAATTATGTGTCCTACACCTAGCTTCTTTCACTCAAACTTATGTTAGTGATATTCATGTTATTGTGTGTGTAGATCCTTTATACTCATTGGTGTATAGAATTTCCTTATATGAATAGTTTACAATATTTCCGCAACTCTTGGTGGACATTTAGGTAGGTTCTGGCTTAGGGTAATTATGCATAAAGCTTCAGTGAACATTATAGGACATGTCGTTTGGTGAACATGTTTTAGAATAGTATTTATTTATCTAGGAGGGAATTTGCTGGGTCGCATGTCATCCACCTTATCAGCTTTGGTAAGATTCCTCCAAACTGTTTCTATAATGGTTATACCAATGTACATGAACTTCTTTCTATAGTAGTGCCTGCATAGTGTCTGTGAGCTCTGAATACTTGATAGCCTTGCCAACACTTGCTAATATGTTCTTTTTCATGTTATCTATTCTGGCAGGTGTACAGATTTTTTTTTTATTTGAGAAATTTCAATCCAGGTATTGTATAGAAATAGTTAACAAAAATACCCATAACATCCAAATTGCAGATCAGGACTTGCAATAAAAAAAACAAAAGCTTTGTTTCCCCCACGAACACCTCTTCCCCAGAGGCAACACTCTCTTTTCTTTTCTTTTCTCTTTTTTTTTAAATCAGGGTTTTTTTAAACGGACCATTTTGTTTGAACAATTTTAGATTTAGAGACAAATTACACAAAAAATCCAGTTTCCTCACCCCCACTCGTTTCTATAGTACCTTGCACTAATGTGGATACATTAATTATAAGTGGTGGATGAGCCATTATTGATTGACATATTATCATTAGACACATTATCATTAAGAGTTAGGGTTTATTTTGTGTTATATAGATTCATAAGTTTTGAGAAATGTAAATGGTATGTACCTACTATTGCAGTATCATACAGAATAGTTACACCACCCTAAAGTGCCCTGTGCTCCACCTATTACCACTTCCTCTCTCCCCCTAAACCCTAATAGCCACTGGTCTTTTTCCTGTCTCCGAAGGTGTTTTTGTTGTTGTTGTTCTTGTCGTTGTTGTTGTCATTGTTGTTGTCGTTTTGTTTTGTTTTGTTTTTCCAGAATGTTATCATAGTTGGAAACGTAAAGCATATGGCGTTTTGGATTGGATCCCTTCACTTAGTAATCCACATTTAAGTTTCCTGCATGACTTTTAAGTAGCTCCCTTTCTCCCTCTTTCCTTCCCTCCTCTTCTGTCTCTCTGCCTTCCTTTCATTAAGGGAGTTTATTTTTTAAAACAGCTTTTGGTTTACAGAAGAATACTGGAAAGTGCAGAGTTCCCCTGTTCTCCCTTTTACCCCCCAAAACATAGTGCTCCCTATTGTAAACTTCTTGTGTCAGTGTAGTGCATTTGTTACAACGGGTGAGCCAAAATGGAAACTATTATTAATGAAAGTCCCAAGTTTACCTTAGCATTCACTGTGGTGTGCAGTTCTGTGAGTTTTGACAAATGCACAATGCCATGATTCAAAGCATTTCACTGTCTTACATGATGTTTCACTGCCGTAAATATTCCCTGTGCTTCATCTATTATTCATCTGTCCCTTCCCCCCTGAGTTCCTGGCAACCACAGGTCTCTTTACTGCCTCCATTATTTGAGGCAACACTTTTAACTGTTCCAGGTTTATATTCTTTTCTTAGGTATCTTCATGAATATAAGTAATATAGCATACTGCTGCTTATTGATTTGTCAGTTTTAAGCACCGTCTACTGATTTCCTATGTGAAGATGATGTATAGGTCGCTTAAGCCACCTGTCTTCTCTCTCCTCACCTTCCCATATATTCCTGAACTTCTATCTTTATACTGTTTCAGTCAGGTCCAACCAGCCGGTGAGTCACTATCGGTATTTTAAAGAGTTACACACGTGATGGGAAATCCCAGAAGCCAAACAAAGGATGGCGAAGCAATCAGGAATTAGTATCATCAGAAAGGTGTTTCCACCCCCAGGGCTAGAGAAACTCAGAACCGTACCTAGCAGGAACTGAGAACATGGGAGAAGAGGCTCTTGGAAAGAAGCTAGAATTTGGAGGAGATAAAATCACTGGTAGCAAGTGGAGTGGGAGAGAGAAGAACCTCTGGGCTTATACCTTCCTCCCTTTCTCCCATCAAACACCCATTGGTCAAACCCCTCTGGAAGCCAGGTGGCAAGGAACCAGGAAACACATTCTGTAGGAGAAGTGCAGGAACTGGATCTGAGGGCAAAAAGACATAATGGCTGAAGTTACATATATGTCCCAGTTAGGGTTCTCCAGAGACTCAGTATCAATAGGAATTGGTTCACAGGATTACGGAGGCTGAGAAGGGAAGACCCAGGAGATCCAGTAGTTTAGTTCCAGGCAGACTCCAAAAGCCTAAGAATCAGGAGAGCTGATGATGTATGTTCCACTCCAAGTCTGAGTCTGAAGTCAGGAGACCAATATCGCAGCTTGAAGACACTCAGATACACAACAGTGGATTCTCTCTTACTCTGCCTTTTGTTCCATTCAGGTCTCCAACCGATTAGTTGAGGCCACCCAGTGTTTGTCAAGGCAATATGTTTTGCTTAGTCTCCTGATATACAGATGTTCACTGTACAAAGAAATGTCCTCACAGACTCACTAGAAATAATGTTTAACCATATATCTGGGTACCCTGTGGCTTAGCCCAGTTAAAACATGAAATTAACCATCACAAGATATAATTTTATGTATGTATATATGTATGTATGTATGTATGTATGTATGTGTGAATGAATATATGTTATTTGAGAGAGAGAGAGAGAGAGAGAGAGAGAGAGAGAGAGAGAGAGAGAGAATACGCTCAAGCAGGATAGGGGCAGAGAGAGAATTCTGAGAATTCTGTCAGTGCAGAACCTAATGCTCATCTTAGTCTTATGAACAGTGAGATCATAATCTGAGCCAAAATCAAGAGTTGGATTCTGAACTCACCGAGCCACTCAGGTACCCCACAAGATGTAATTTTAAAATAGAGACCTATTTCCCTTACCTGTACTATCATTTTTCATTCCTTACATTGTAAGATAAATGTCTTCCTCAACCTTGCTGCACTTTTTCTCGGTTTCCCATCAGCTTTGGACTTCTGTTTGTCATTGTTGTTAACACTGGTATCATGCTCTGCAATCAAGTCTCTTTCCATTGTTTAAGGTTGATTCTAAAACTTGAAAACTAATAAATGGTTTAAATTATTGGGATTATTAAATAATATGCAAACATTAGAATTACTACTCTGTTCCTGGAGTCCTTGGACCTGCTGAATGAAGACATCTCTAGGAACAAGGTGAAATGGATCCTTTTTCTTTGTGTTCCATCAGTGCTTTAGACCACGCCATGTTTCACTTGTCTCATTCATACTAAGACCATCTTATGGATATTTTCTCGTTCTCCTTTTCTTGTTTCTCGTTTTCTAATTACACTTCTTTGTTTTATTGCACTCTTTCAGTGTTCTCAAATCATGCCACTTATGACATCTTCCTGTTAAACTCTTAGCGGTCACTTACTGGAGCCTTCTCTTTTCCTGCCTCATTTAGGTGGTGACTCAGTAGGTCTGCTTCATAGCTTCCTTCCTGTGATTTTCCTCTGCTAAGGTCCCCGTTTGTTTCCATGGTTTCATGGTAATATGGCTATCTGAGAATTTAGGGAGCATTGAAAAGCCTGGACTTTTGAGCCAGACGGCCTTGGGTTAGACTTTACTTGTTCCACTTACCAACTGTGTAACGTGGATGTTGGATGAGTTATTTGGCTTCTTTATAACCCTATTTCCTCCTCTAGAAGATAATAATCGTAATTGTATATACTTTATAAGTTTGTTGTGTGGTTAATATGTAATAATATGTGAAAATAACCCATAACAGTGTCTGGCACAAAAATAAACACTGTTAATGTTGGCTATTATTAACTATAATTTTCTTTATTTTTTTCTCTCCTTGTTTTGCTGGAATACACCTTCAGATTACTTCCTAATGAAGAATGAATAGAATCAAATGTTCTGAGTCTTTGCACGTCTGAAGATATCTTGAGTCCACTCTCAAATTTAATTGATAATTTGATAGGTGTACAATTCTAGCTTCTTTTTTTATTTTATTTATTTTTAATTTTTAAAGTTTACCTCCACATTAGTTAGCATGCAGTGCAACAATGATTTCGGGAGTAGATTCCTCAGTGCCCCTTACCCATTTAGCCCATTCCCCCTCCCACAACCCCTCCAGTGACCCTCAGTTTGTTCTCCATATTTATGAGTCTCTAATGTCTTGCCCCCTCCCTGATTTTATATTATTTTTGTTTCTCTTCCCTTATGTTCATCTCTTCCACTCATAGAATTCTAGCATCTAATGGCCTGTTGCCCCTTCCATCGATTATCCCCTGATCACAACACCATTGGAACTACAATATCTGCTCTTTAGAGTGTTTTTGACTCACCATCACTTTCACCTTCTTGTATTTTTCAAAACCATTCAGTACGTCTGGCGTATGCTTAAGGAAAAGGGAATGGAGGTCCACCTTTTGAAGGGCTTAAAAGAGAATTTATGAACATATTTTAGACTGCCACAGCCTGTCTGCTGGCCTCCTATTATTCACTTTCATCCTGCATGAAAAATACCCTCACCCTACCCCAAGAATCCTCCCTCTTAAAGACCCAACCCTTGTAACATCAGCTCAAAGTTCAGGATATTTTTATCCAAATTAGGTCCAGGTGTGAATGAGTCTCCTTGTGTGCACTGGCCCTCGATTCCACTTTCAATCTGAAGACCTATGAATGAAGACCTATGAATTAAGCAAACAACCAACACGGGCATGTGATAACCAGAAAACACACACACAAAACACACACACACACAAACACACACACACACACACACACACACACACACACACACACACACAGAGAAAACAAACAAACCAACAAAACACAAACATTTCTGTCCCAAAAGAGAGGAAGGAGGTTATCATGAGTCACTGGTCCATAACAATTCTGAAGTTCAGCTGGCACAGGTAGGCAGTCCTTTCATTGGGTCTTAAGGCCTGGGATCAATGAGGAAATATCACTGCCTGCCTTTGCTCTCGCTGAGCAGCTTGGGGTCTCGGCTGGGTCCCAGGGAAGGCTCTCCTTCCTAAGGACACCAGGGTCGCAGTATAACAAAGGACGGGTCTTGTCGGTGGGAAGCAAGGCCAGAAGACAGCATGGTGGGGAGCTTGGCAGATGCATCCGAGCTCCGCCTTTTACGTGTCGGGTCGGGGAAGCTTCTTTGAGAAAAGACTGGAGTCAGAAAGAGTAGAGGTCTCCTCCCAGGTACCAAAGGGTATGAGCTCCCAGCAGGCAGGGATCCCTGCGACATGCAGACAGGCCTACTGAGGCCCTACTGTCAAAACGCCCAACGGCTGAGAAACAGTGCTCTTCTGACGGCTCCTCAGAATAAGTGGGATGATGCCCAGACTGTGTGGGCCTGGTTCCCACATTGGCAGTAGCGGAGTAAGACAGGCACCGTGTACAACTGAGGGGCTTGTTACAGGAAAGAGGGAGCATCAAAAAGCAAGGGGGAGTCCAAAGCCGACAGAGGTGGCTCCATGGCTGACAGATTTCCTGCTCTGCGTCCTAAGGGAAGGATGGACAGAGGCTGTCTGGCGGTCGATACCTGAGGCTTTTGTTTCTGTCTCAAAATCTCAGCTCAAATGCCCCCTCTCTCTTTTCAATTGTTTTAAAGGTGAACAAAGTTTTCATTTGCTCTAACTTTCTCGTTGATGGTCTCTGCACACGCTGGAGCATCTCTTCTGTAGGACAAGGCCTCCCCAAAGTGTGTTTGCTGCCACATAGTCCCAAGTGGTGTCTTAGATGTTTTGTTTGTCTGTTTTTTCACCAACGGGGTGCCTTGTCTAAGAGGTCCAGGAAAAGAGGGTTAAATGAAGCAAAACCAGGGTTTGGAAATAAGAGGTTGGCAAAAATAATAAGAAGCGTGCTGGCAGGAGAATTAGAAGTAGCCGTGGTTCAGACGTGTGATAGTGAGGAGGACACCTCAACATTCCACCGTCCTCCTCGGTCACCGACTTCTATCCCAAACTTGCATCGTTTACCAGTCAAAACAAGCTTTTGCCAACAGCCCCACTAACTCAATCACATCCGAGAATCAAGTCCTGTCCGGCCGGCAAGAAAGACACCAGGGTCAGCCTCTCCTTGGCTCCTGGGCTGTGGGTGTGCGGGGCACAGGAGACTCGGGTGTTTTCCCTTTTCTTCTTATCACAGCTTTCTCTCCAGGAGATGCTCTAGAAATGGAGCCCTTTTTGTGTCCATGCCTCCAGGTGGAGAGGCGTGCTAGGTGCAACTCGAGATTGGATAGATGAGCATTTTGGAGCCACTGAATATTTGATTTCTCTTTTTGGGGATGACACTTTAAAGTTCAGATGACGTTCTGAGTACCTGCCCTCAAGCTCACCCTGACACCCGTGGTCCTTCTGCATGTGGAGTGATCCCGGAGCATTGATCTTTCCTAATGCTCTCCCTCTTCCGCTCCCTCCCTCCTCCCCCGCTTCCTCTGTCCTTCTGCCTTTCTTCTTCTCCTCTCCATTTCTTTTTCTTTCTCTCTTACTACCCTAGCCAAAAATGGCCGGACTAAGGCACTCATTGCCAAAACAAGGATGGATGGACCCTCTGAGCCGGCCAGCAAGCACTGGGTGGAAGAGTGCAAGAGCGCTGGCCGGTGGACGCCTCCCACACGAGACAGACACCCACAGGCCAATCCAGTCCTGTATCTGAAGAAGAAGAAAGCTAGTTTGTGGAGGCCCAACATGTCACCCAAAGTGCCTCATAGTTTCTACATAACAGGATTCTCAACTTCATAAAAGTGGCATTTGAAGCCGCCAACAAAATTAAAAACACCAGCTCTAAAACCGAGAACGATCGTGACTCACTGTGCCACAGTGGAGTGGATCTGGAGAAAAAAACAGGAAGTAGAATGGAATTATCTCGGTGTTTTGTGCCATCAGGGTAGATGCCATCCACCTTCTTCATGGAATGTGGTTATCCTGGGAAGCAGTATGCGGTCCCAAAATGGTGCCCTTACCATCTCCGCGAGCCAGCGCGACCTCCCCCCAGGTGAATTACGTGGACCGGACACGGCAGCCCCTTCCTCCCCTAGCTGTGCATTTGCCCTTGTCCCCCGCACACAACTTCAGATCCCAGCAGATACCAAATGGAATGCCAACATTCCTCAGAAGCTTGTTTGGCAAAAGCCTAGGACTTTTATTCATATTGTCAAAACCCAAATAAGCCAATGTATCAAGTTGTGTCTCCACAGTGTGGCCTAATTACCCGAGAATCATCCCCACCACAAAAAATAATAGCTTGAAAAAGCACTTTTCTTAATCACATCAAACCCAGTTGGTAGGATTGCCTTGCTCATTAGAAACCAACAGTTAATAAGAAGAGGTCCCCAGATGATTTAGGGGAGAAAAAGAAATCCTTCACCGGACTTGTGTAAGGTAAAGCTAAGGAAGGCCACTGGAAATCTGGGACCAGGGCTGTGGGAGGAACCATCATTTGTAGTGGCTGCTAAGGACAGTCAGAGCCGACCCACCGTGGACGGTTCTCCTGTTCTCCCAGCCCCATTAGGAACAAGCAGGAGAATCGACTCTTTCTCCCACACAGTTCTGCTTCTAGCTCCAATATCTGTACACAGGTTTTCTGAGCATTAAATGTAACTGAACTTCACCTAAGACAGGTTTGGGAAATTCATACGAGTGAATGTGTTTTAAAAATATTTCATAATGAGGAAATGTTGGGGCACCTGGGTGGCTCAGTCAGTTGAGCGTCTGACTTCGGCTCAGGTCATGATCTCACAGTTAGTCATTTCGAGCCCTGCGTCGGGCTCTGTGCTGACAGCTCAGAGCCTGGAGCCTGCTTTGGATTCTGTGTCTCCCTCTCTCTCTGCCCCTCCCCTGCTCATGCTCTCTCTCCGTCTCTCTCTCAAAAATAAATAAACATTAAAAAATTTAAATAGGAATATTTCATGATGGGGAGATATATATGATATAATGTTAAATTAAAAAGCAGACTGTAGAGACTGCTCATCAATGGCATAAAACAATACATTCTTACCCCACAATTTACTCCAAACCTACTGGAAACAAAAAGAAAATTAAAAAAAAATAATAGTAAGAGAAAAACAGCTACATTATCAATGAAAAAGGAAACGGACCAAAACAAAAACATGACACTTAGCTGCCAAATACTTTGAAATCTGGACAGAGGCAGGGAAGACAGAGAAAGCTCACAGACTTCCTAAGACGGGGGTCCCCATGAGGGGGGGTGGAAATCATCCACCAAAACCCACCAGCAAAGACAAGATATCCAGGTAAACTTGAATCTCAGATAAAACACAGAAAAACAAACAACAATGAATATCTTTTGGTATAAATATGTGCCAGATATTGTCTGGGTCATACTTTCACTAAAAATTGTCTGCTGCTCACTTGATATTCTTGAACTGGTGTCCTGAATTGTACTAAATTGTGTCAGAACAGCAAAAGAAATCCGGCTGACCCATCAGTGAGTTTTGTTTGCTTTGCGCGGTGTTTTCGATTTTCTAACTTACCCTCAATATATGTAAGTAAGGAGATTTCAGTTAAAAATTTAGGTCCCTGTGGGGGCGCCTGAGCGGCTCAGTCGGTTCAGTGCCCGACTCTTGGTTCTGGCTCAGGTCACCGTCTCACAGTTTGTGAGTTCGAGCCGGAATCAGCCTCTGTGCCGACAATACGGGGTCTGCTTGGGATACTCTCTCCCTCTCTCTCCCTGCCCAACTCAATCACCTCCCCCCTTGAAACAAATAAAATAAACATTACCCAAAAAATTTAAAAACATTTAGATTTTTGGTTCCTCCTGACAAATCTGATGATATGCCCACATGGACCCCAATTCCCATCTGGCAAGACTAGGCTGGGGGTTTTCAGTGTCCGCTCTGGATGCTCAGGTTTATTGGTTTGCTCTTATCCCACATAAGCCACTTAATTCACTGATATCACTGCTTAGGTCTTGGAAGCTTTGCTTTGTTTGGTGTTTGTGTTTGTTCATCTTTCCCTAGCACCTGAGGATGCGGGTTGGTGGTACATGTAAGAATGTCCCTTTAGTGACTGGCTAGACAGCCGAGGGTCACCGTGGCCACGGGTTGAACACTTCTCAGTATCCGGCCATTGTTGTGTCTGGGATTGAGCCACCAGACTTAGAGAATCTGCTGGAAGTCAGGAAAAGCAGGATGTGCGGCTCAGGGCCTTACACGGAGCCCTGTTGCTGCCTTGGAAGATGCGATGAGCTGACATGTCTCAGCACAAAGAAGAGAAAGCCAGGAGAGAGAATGGGCGGAATCTCTTAAAAGAACCAGTGTGGCCCCTGGAAACAGTTTCCAGTAGTGCCACAGTCCTTCAGCCTTGTGTTTTGTCCTTCTGGTTTGTTTATTTCCTTACCTGAAATTACAAAAAAAAAAAAAATTCCATTTTTGCATGAAAATAGCCTACAATCATCCATTTTTTCAGAAGGTAATTGTTCTCTCTCTGAGAGAGCACATAATTAGCCCATAAGCTGAAGGAAGATGCAGGATGGTTAACTTCCCTGGGTGAGAGTTCAGGGGCAAGTTTGGTTTTTTTAAGTTTATTTATTTATTTTGAGAAGGGGAGCCAGGATCAGGGACGAGGCAGAGAGATGGAGAGACAGAATCCCAAGTAGGATCCGGGCTGACAGCACAGAGCCCATCGGCAGGGCTCGAACTAGTGAAGCCACGAGATCATGACCCGAGACGAAACCAAGAGTTGAATGATCAACCCACCGAGCCACCCCGGTGCCCCCAGGTGAAAGTTTTTAAAACCTTTCTTTGCATTTTTCTGTATGGCTTGAATTTTATATAATAAGTTGTATCATTTTTACCAAAATATTAAAGCCATCATTCTTAAGTGAACAGAATAATTTACGACTATCCAAACATATAATGTACATACCCAGAAACACTTAAAAACCTAGTTACCCCAAAATGTTAATAATGGCTGTCTCTGGGTGACAGGATTATGGATCGGTTTTGGTATCGTTTCACGTTTTTTGGTGAGTGTTCCATACTGTCTGCAATTAGCATGCATTACACTTACATTTAAAACACGAAAATGGTATTTCTTCACAAGAGACTGAGAACTGTTGCCACACTGAGATTCAGGCACAGCCTCTGGGTCTGACCTGGCTGTAAAAGGTGGTGAGCAGGGAAAATTTCTTGGTTCTTTGTTTCCTTTAATGATCCTGCTGATGGCTAAGACGCCCAAGTCACCCTAAGAACCCATTACCAATTCTAAATGGCCCCACATAGATCAATAAATATGTCCTTTTTACGAAATTTCTTCAGCTTTCTTCCCACCTACCCTCATTTTCTTTGGAGAGACCAGAAAGCTTCTGAAGCCGTCTGCCCTCTTGAAGTGAATGTATTCTTTAGTTATTCATTATAATTGCCTTTGGAATGTGCTCACTAATCTTAGTCTCCTAGCTACTTAATGGTTTTGATTGGCTGGAGAACACTTTTATCTGGGTTAATTTACTATTCATAGTACAACGATGGAGTATTCATTTTGCTACCCAGATTACAGCGGTAAATGGAGTTATATATCATCCACAGGAAAGCTACATGGGAGGTTAGTGTTAAAACGCCTTTCAGGCATCTTAAAGTAGAAAACAACATTCCTGCCCAAACTTTGTCACGCGCCGCATTTCCTGCCCGAACTTGAAGCTGTCCATGGCCCTTCTGTGAATGCATGTGCTTCTCAACGGCCAGGAAGTACTTGCCCTGACCCCTTAGAGCGGCTCTCTCTGATTCCAGCAGGTGTGGGATCACAGGGAAAGCGTGTCCCGAAGGAGGCAAAGACGGGAGCAGCCAGAACTCCTGAGAATGTCCAGGTTTTCTTCAACATATTCCAAATGCCCTTGGAATTTCCTGCAACCCTTGCTCAGAACCTGACCCCCTGCCTACCAGGGTGTCCAGAGTCTGGACCCCCATCCCAGTCCAAAATCTCTTTCCTACCTTCCTGACTTCTGATGTGTAGGCTCTATCTAGGGATTCCATTCTGCCAGCACTTAAGACCTGTCCTGGTCGTATCTAAATGTCACTTTCCCCCCAAACCCCAAAGGACTTGGCCCTCCTGCCTGTGCTCTGAAATCAGAATCCTCTACCTAAATTTCTTTAGAAGAATGGAGACAGACGGTGTGCATAATTTAACCGGTTGAAACCAGCTTTCTCCAATCCCCACCGGAACTCCTAATACTTACACTGGAGGCCACACCATGAAATTATGACCCCCTTCTGCCTGTCTGCTATATCAATGTCTGGACTCAGGAACCCTGCCTCATCCTGGCCCTGGAAGGCTATCTGCTTGATGTTGTGAAGCTAAACAGGAATGGGGAGAGGTCTACTTGCCGAGGTAAACAGAGGCTGGGCATCCAGGAGGGACCTAGACACACTTCTACAGACTGTTCTCCAACATAGAGAGTCAGTCACTCATTCCTGGGGATCTCAGCAAACCGCGAGAGGTACGGCTGATATGGGCTTGGGAGCCAAGAGTAAATGGGATGGGAGCTGAGAGCCTCGCACATCTGAGAAGATGACCCCAGGCCTAAGGTGTCTTCTGTGCAATGGGAACAAACTCTCTTCCAGGACAAGGTGGCAGTGGAGCTGAAAACAGCGTTTGCTTTCCCCAGAGATAGGCTCTGCAAACAACCACTTACGTTCCTTATCAGTGCCTAGAAGCCAGAGTTCTCTAGGAGTTAAAGACTGAGCTGGTGCATGAGGATAGGTACGTACATCAAGCACATTGTAGCACTGCTGCCTGGCCAGTAAAACCCCCCACCCCCAAAAACAAAAAGAACTAGAAACTAAGTGGATGTTCGTCACTGGGGCAAAGGTTGCTAAGTTATTATATAGCCACAGAGCAACAAGTGTGCAACAATTTTTGTAAAGGGTCTTGACTTGGAGAGACTCCTAAATGAATACGTTGTCCAGCCCATCCCTCAAAGAAATGGTGGAGAGAAGTGGAAAGAAATAGTAAGTCGAAGGATTTGAATAAAAACGTCGAGTCACCATTTGCCACGGGTTAGACCAGGCCAACAGGGACTCAGGAGACTTTTACTTCCTTCGTGTTATTTTTGTGTGCTCTTATGACTTTTAAGTGATCAACACAAATTATTTATAAACAGAGGACAGCCACTGAGGGTGTGGGAGTAAACACAAGACGTATCTAACAAGAGGGCAGAGAGGAGCCCGTGCACGGGGTCTTACGCCCCTCAGGCTGGGCTCCCAGAGCTGTGTTGTAGACACAGGTGTATAACCTGCCTGTGGGGGGCTAGGGGGTGGGGGACTCTTCCAGAGTGAGGCTCTCCGGAATTCTGAATATTCAAGAGATAGAGATAAAGGGCCGCAGGCCCATCACGAGAATACAGAATGTTCGCTGACTGCAGAATGACCATTTTCGCATCCAACCTCTTGCCCTGAGCCGTCAGCCTCTCTACCAATGATCTGGGTATTTGGGGGACCTAACATCTTGCACAAACTGAAGTACGGTCTTCATTTTGCAAACGAGAAAGCCCAATTCCCTTCGGGATAGCAATCTGAAGGAAACAGAAACATCTGTTTGAAAAATGAGCTCTGTTGTTGGCATGTTCAGGAGGCAGGAGGCAGCTGGTGATCAGATACGGACATCCCTGACCCTGGCTTGGCCGCCACAGGCAGTATGGGAGGGCAGTGGGTGGGGGTGGGTGGTGTTGATTGGCATCTGGGAAGCCTGCACACATCTCCCCGAGGCCTTCCAAGGTCCCACGCCATCTCGGTGCCAAGATTAGCTCACCGTGGTGAGAATGATGGTGCTTTCTTGATTTTCGAGAAACCACCACCTCAGACCCGACTTGTCCGAGGTCCCCTAAGCCAGCCCTCCCACCTCGGGGGAGCGATTATGGGTCTGAAGATGCATCTCAGTGGATGTTAACTGAGACAAATGTTCAGCTCTGTGCATTTTCCAATTGTAATCGAAGGAAAGTAACTAATTACCTCGGAAAAGCAGCCATTATACACTGACTGCAGGCTGACCTTTAGCAGGAGATGCCTTAGGGCTTGTGGGGGCAGTCGATATGTTAACCAGTCATTAAAGCTCGAGATTTCCAAGGGGAGCAGAACGTCTCCAACCCAGGATGGGCCCCAGCACTGGCTGCAGCTGGAGGGGAAGAAGGAGCCTGTCATATTCCCGGAGAAATTGATCGGATGCAGTGTTGATAGGTAATGACGTACAGCATCTCCTGGGGCCGCATACCCGGGGGAAGCACGAAGCGTGTCTGTGCCCTGCAGGCAGAGTGGCATGTCAGCTCATTTGCACATCGGCCTTCGTTGGCCCAAATCAGACAGGTGTGGGGGTATATGGAGAACAAGGCCCACGTAAACAGATGTCTCTGGCACTTGGAGAGGCTGTGATACTGCGCTTGTGTGCAATACTGTACGCGCACATACATTTGTGACACAGGTGAAGGGCCAGACCCTCCTGCCTGGCCCATAAAACACGAGTGAACTCACACAGCCTGGAAACACACCCCCAGGCCAAAATACACAGTCACTTCTAACACTCATGAGACCAGTATTGCCTAAAATGATTTCCAAAGCAGAATTGCATGATCGCAGCAAAGGACAGAATTAACAACAATAAAAACTGGGGGACTGAACATCAGCAGAGCTCATGTGTCCCCTTGAGTGATGCGACCCCTCAAAGGGGGTGACAATGGGTGGGGAATGAAGCAGAGCATTGCCCGGGCCTGGCTGGTTTGGCAACGGGCAACAAGTTCAAAGGGCACTCTTGCCTGGACATGGGATCTACCCAGTGACCAGAGCCAGCCACCCCATAGTCAGCAACTCCAAGGGAGGGTCCCCAGGCTTGGCGCTTTCTTCTGAATGAGGTGAAATATTTCCCCCTCCTCCACACAGGTAGTGCAGGCCAGACCTTGCATGAGAATCACCTGCTTCTGAACCAAACCAACCAATCAGAATCACCAGAACCCCTCCCCTCCCCCCAGGTCCCTGATCACGTGGCCCAAATCAACCAATTAGAATCGTGGGAACCCCTTTCCCCTCTCCTTTAGAGAAGTGATTATATTTTTCTCTCCCTCTTTTCTGTCTGGACAAAAGCCAGTCTCCTTTAGCAGAGAGGGAGAGGCACAGGGTAGGTGGAGTGGAGGGGGTAGATAGAAACCCTTATCCGAGGGAGGCACCACACAGGAGCCAGGTACCACACAGGAGCCACAGCCCCTCAGGCCAGCTCCATCTGTAACTGCAGGGCCGCTGCTCTGTTTTCTGGAGCCGGATGCCCCTGATCCCTGACCGACAGGACTGGGTCTGTCTCTTATATCCAAACTGACCCCAAGATGCTGAATGAAAGTGGAATGTCCTCAGGTTTGTCCTCATCGCTCGCCTGTGCTGTGCAAACCCTATCCAGGAGTTTTAATCCAGCTTTTCTTTTCTTTTCTTTTCTTTTCTTTTCTTTTCTTTCCTTTCCTTTCCTTTCCTTTCCTTTCCTTTCCTTTCCTTTCCTTTCCTTTCCTTTCCTTTCCTTTCCTTTCCTTTCCTTTTCTTTCTCCTTTCCTTTCCTTTCCTTTCCTTTCCTTTCCTTTCCTTTCCTTTCCTTTCCTTTCCTTTCCTTTCCTTTCCTTTCCTTTCCTTTCCTTTCCTTTCCTTTCCTTTCCTTTCCTTTTTTCTTTCCTTTTCTTTCCTTTTTTCTTTCCTTTTCTTTCCTTTCCTTTCCTTTTTTCTTTTCTTTTCTTTTCTTTTCTTTTCTTTTCTTTTCTTTTCTTTTCTTTTCTTTTCTTTCTTTTCTTTTTTTATTTATTTACTGATTTTAAGAGAGAGAGAGCAGGGGAGGGGCAGAGAAGGAGGGAGAGAAAATCCCAAGCAGGCTCCATACTGTCTGCACTGAGCCCAATGCAGGGCCTGAACTCAAGAACCCGGAGATCATGACCTGACCCAAAACCAAGAGTCGACCACCTAACGGACCGAGCCACCCAGGCGCCCCTAATCCAGCCTTTCTTGTCCCTGACAAAGCCTCCAGGCCTTACTGTGTTCGCCCCACAAATGAGACCTCCCTCCGGGATGGGAAAGAAAACACAGGAAATAAAAGACAGCTAGTAGCTGTGGGAAGGGAGCAGGTAAGTGTTTCAACACTGTGGGACCACAGAGGGCCTCCTGCCCTGGGGGCTCTGTCAGGTCAGGTGCCAGAACCCCCTGGTTGTGCCATGGGATGCGGGCCACTAGACCTCTCTGCTGGCTGGTTTTCTTCACTGCTCTGAGGGGACTGGACTTCCTGCTTAGGCCAAGTGCACAGCTTTCCCGAGAGAAGTTCTACCATGATGTGGATTCTCAAGTACCAGGAGTTCACGTGCTCTCATTTTTCTCACCGACCGTTTTACTGAGACAGGCTGTGTATGTCACCCCGCCCCTCACACTGCAGGGGACAGGCAGGTTCGTCATCCCTGTCACACCAGAGGGGAAGCAGGCTGGCCTGAGCTGTTGCAGCACTCGGTGTCTTTCCTTGTCACGATGCAGAAATGGTGGTGTCTGCTCTGGTCACTGTCCTGGCCAGATCGGCACCAGCAGGTGAGGCCCCTGCACACAGTGGCCAGAGATGGGAGTCAAGATCCTGTATCTGACATAACGTTATCTCCCCCAAATTAAATCTGTGCATAGCATGCTTGCCCTGGTTGCAAATCTGTTTCTACAAGCGTGCGTTCGAATCCTGTCTTCCCCTTACAAAATCAAGAGCAGCCTTTCTCTTTCATCAGTAACTAACACTTGTGACCTGAAGCGGTGCACAGTGCTTGGTTAGCTAACTGATGAGGAAATGAACAATAGCAATATCTGACCTTTAAAGGGCATTGGACGCGTCATAAAAAACATTCAGCAAGAAAATACAGCACAAAACTGTCTGCCTACAACTTCACCCCTTGGTCTGTCTTTCACTGTCTCCTTCATTTGAAATGCAAAACAAAACAAAATGTTTTCTTCAGTGTGGAAATCTGCCAACAATCTTCCAGATCAGACGTGTTCTGCTGCCTAGGGACAGGCCGGTCGGGGAGACGGGGGCCCGAGGGGTGTGGGTTCCAGGCCCGATGCTGCAGGACTCAGGGACTGTGGTGTATATGTCCCCGGCACAACTGTGGGTTCCTACCCTGTATGGTGATGAGGACCCGGGTGCTTGTGGCCGAGCAGCGTCATTTGCAGAGTGAAATGAGGCCTTGCAGAGTCTGGCCCCCTGAAAACATGGAAGCCATGTGAGCTCCGTGACATTCAGACCCCAAACACCCAGGGGAGGGCCCAGGACTCCCAGCTGGAGACCCAGAGCCCAATCCGTGCCTCTCAGGCCATGGGCTTGGGAAGCAGCTGGGGATCATATGACAATGCAGATTTTGAATCAGAGGCCAGGGCTAGACCACAGTGGGATTTCTCATGGCTCCCAGGTGAGGCGGGAGCTGCCCGGCCGCTGGCCAGACTGGGAGCAGCTAGGCTGGAGACAAGTTGAAGCAGGCCCTCGTCTGTCTCAGGGACACAGGCTGGGCTGCACGGTCCTTGCGCTGGAGCTGAGCTGGGGACGCCATGTACGAGTGAGCCTCAAACACACTGCCTTCCCCCGCACCCCCTGCAGTGCACCTCCCACTACTTGCTGTCCCATTTCAGTTCCCTTACTTCCCCTCTGCTTCTCACCTCCCAGTCCTCCTCAGGTCTGGGGGCCTCTACACTGCCAGCACCAGTGAAGCTCTGCAGAAGGTTCTGAATGGCACAAATGTAGGCTCAGGTGGTAACGTTCACCATGACCCCAGAGCCCCACGTCCCCAGGTGGCTGTTCTCACTGGGATGCCACCACACCATCTGGATCCAAGGTCACAGATGCGACTTCGCAGGGTCACTCTGGTGTGACTCCTGGGGCCCCGGGTGTGCAGTGAGAAACGTGGGACTAGGGTCTCCTAAATGTGGGGACCACCACTGACCCAGCCACTGCCCCGCAGTGCACGCTGTCCAGTTCCAGCCACACCATCTCCCCACTCCCCTGCCCCCCCACCCCCCACCAGCAGGGCCGGCCAGAAATGCCAAGCAAGGAGGGGACCTGGATCACGCCCCCGCCAGGGATGAGTGGGCATCAGGGGCTGTGCACCCCTGCCCCCTCGCCCCTGGGGGAGTTCGGAGGTGTTTCACAAGGATCCCCAAGTCTGGTAACAAACACACCCTTCGTTGGCCCCTGCCCAACCCCTATGATTCTTCTAGCATCTCCTTGTAAGTGAACTCTTGGACCCAAGTCCTTGTCTGAAGGCTTGCGCCCGAGGGCCCCAATCACAGAGCCCCTGGGGCACCTGTCAGCCCCCGAGCTGCAGTGACGCTGTGTCCTGGGTCCCCCACTGGCAGGTGCTTCTTTCTGGCAAAGGTTCTAAGAGAAGCGCCTTCGGGCGCCTGCTTCTGGCTCATGGAGTCCTCATGTCTCCCAGGGGTGGGGGTTTCCCTGTAGGCTGATGCAGTCTTCGGGCCCCAGAGCAGCGTGCCGAGATGCAGACAAGAGGAGAGTTTGCATGTCTGCACATCCCCTAATTTCCTCACCAGGGACATGCTGCCCAAACCAATAAACCCATTTGCTCCTTCAACGTGTTGTCACGTACGCGGGGCTGGCTGCGGGTTTCAGAGGAAGTGTGTTAAGTCCACGTTTGCAGAGCATGAAAGGGATGTGGAGGCTCCGTGGCAATCAATTTTTTGTAAATAATACACACGTGCAGCCTCATCAAGTATTCAAAGAAGCAGTCAAGTGGTCGGGGAGAATGATCATTTATTCTGTTGGATTTCTTCAGAATGAATTCTGGGACAGATCGAACAAAAAGGTTGTAAAATAGGAATTATAGGTAATGAATGCCTGCTTGTTGCCAGGGAATCTGAGCACCTCGTGCATAATTAAAGCAGGTGAGGTCAGGGGCAAGCTCGAGGTGACTTTGTGAGCAATCCCTCTGCATTCGTTCATGGGGCAGCAGTGACGTCGGCTTACAGTATAAGGCTTCATCATTTGAAGTGAGTGGAATTCGAAAGCATCTTATTAATGTGTTGTGACGAGCACATCGTCAGCACAGGAAAGCCAACGGGTGGCTGCGGTCTTCGTGTTTGGATTCCCTGAAGTTTTTCTTCTCTGCCCTCTTCAAGCTCAGGCAGATGGGGCTGGCCTGTGTTCTAAGGTCACCCCTCCCCTGGGGGCAATGACAGAGACTTGCCAGTATTTGAATGGCATCTGTCTCATCAGCAGGCAGGGTAAGGATGAGGCGGGAGAGAGCTGGAGGTTCGCGATGCCTCTTGGATGAACGGTTGGTTCTAAACTACCAGGTAAGTCAGACCCTTCAGCCTCTCACCATCACATTCCCTACAGGAGCAAACTGTCACGGAGACGTAGGTCTAGGTGCATGTCAGTAACGGGCGAGAGTCCAGGCACGTCTGGCATTCAGACTCAGCTGGGTCCAAATTTTAAACAAAAAAATGTTTTTAACGTTTATGTGTTTTTGAGAAACAGAGAACAAGCGGGGGGAGGGGCAGAGAGAGCGAGACAGATCCGAAACAGGCTCCAGGCTCCGAGCTGTCAGCACAGAGCCTGACACAGGGCTCGAACGCACGAACCGTGAGATTGTGACCTGAGGTGAAGTCAGTTGCTTAACCGACTGAGCCCCCAGGCGCCCCTGGGTCCAAATATTGATCCCACACTCTTCGTGCTGTGTGTCTTGGACAGTTCCTGAACCTCTCTGACCTCTGCCTTCACTTACAAAATGGAGCTAATAGGTCGGTGGGAGGAATAAGTTAGAAGGTGGGGGAAGGACTTAGCACTCTGAAGGCACATGAAGAAAACCCTTACCGAAAAGAAGGTCTCCCTGCAATTCTTGTCATTGTCTGGCCAGGTGCCTCCCAAAGCACTAGGTCCTTCCTGGGTACCCTGCACTCTGCTCACCACAGAAACACCAATTCAGTTAAACTTCCTGTAACATGGGAAGCCTGCATGGCAAAGTCAGGTAAGCGTCCGTCTCTTGATTTCGTTTCAGGTCATGATCTGTCAGTTTGTGGGTTCGAGCCCCACATCGGGTTCTGTGCTGACAGCGTGGAGTCTGCCTGGGATTCTCTCTTCTTCTCTCGCTGCCCGTCCCCTGCTCATACTCGCATGTGCAGGCTCACCCCAGCCTCTAACCCAAACCTAACTAAATAAACACAAAAATAAATAGCCCGTAACACTGAAGAAGCTGCTGAGCACTGACACAATTCCCATCCCACGGCCTTCCAAACTCGGCCGTGCCTGTGGCCGGAGTTGCCACGTCAGGCTCCCCAGCCTCCAGCACTTCTGCCCACGCTGAGCTGGCGGGGTCACAGGACAGCCTGTCAGGAGAGCAGCAGGAGGGCTGTGCAGGTGGGGATGCTCTGCCACTGAAGACCTGGGACCCTCATTCATACAGGCGGAGCCCAGGGATCCACGCCCAGGGTGGTCTGGGCCATGCAGAGGCACCAGAAGCGGTGATGGGCGGTGCAGGGCATCTGGCCCATGAAAAGCCTCCATCACGCAGCCTCCCTGAGGCCTCCAGGGAATGCAGTGGCCTCTGTGCTCCCACTCTGCTGCCTTACTGGGGTGAACAGGGGTGTGAGGCCCTTCTCCTGGCAGGACGGGGAGAATGACGCCATGCCTGGGTGGCTCCTGCTCCAGGAGCATGAGAAACTTCCACCCAAGGGCCTCCAAAGTCAACAACGACTGAGTAGGCCAACTTGGGATCACCTGGATCCCAGATACGTAGTATGAACAGCTAGCTCTCAGCTTCTAGGGACGCTCTTGCCTGTGAATAAAGAGGCCCACTCCAATGGCAGCCATACAGAGGGAGTCACCGGGCCCATCTTCCTGCACGTCTGGCTTTGGAGCACCCTTCACCTGTCCCCGGGCTGGCCTCCACCAGCAAGTGGCTGCAGCATGTCGCTGCCCTGACACACAGCAGAATCCCAAAGCCGAGGCTGGGTGTGAATGCTTGTGGCAGAACCCAGGAGGCCTCATGTCTCCAGGACCCCCGGTGCACACGTGCAGGCATGTGCCTGGCCCCCCAGGTGCGGCTGGCGCCCCTGGAGCCACGTGGACCACCAGGCGGAGGGGCGGACACGGGGGGAGACTCTGCAGGGAGAGAGAGAAGGGGAGGCGAACGTGGGACAGGTGGTCAGCAGTGCCCAACGGCCCCTTTTCACACTCGGCTGTCGGAGTCTGTGTTTGGATTGTGGGTGGTTCAAAGCAAGTGCCTGCTTTCCCTCCACTAAGTCATTTGAAATTAAGTCCACAAAGTGAGTATCAATCTTTGACTTCATCGTGACAGGCTGTCCGTAAATTTAAGGCATAAACGTGATGGTGATTTCTTTTTGTTGTTGTTGTTCTCATATATATTTTGCTACCCTCTCACAGAAGCATAAAGGATTCTCTATGTACTGGCCCCAGAAGAGCCTTTTTTTCCAAGAGAAATAGAACATCTTGAGGCACCCAGGATTTCCGGTCCCTAGAAAAACCCACCCCAGCATCCTTACAGCACATCAGAGACAGCCAGCCGTACTCGTGGCCGTGACTCTCAGCCACATGTTGAAGAAGAGCAACAGTGAAGTGCCACACAGAACTGTGGGGACACTCGCAACCTGTCGCCCAGCAAACCACAACGACCTGCCACTATCACTCATCACACCTTCCTCCTACTTCCTGAACTTGTATTAAAGCTCCTAAGAGCCATGGTCTGGGAACAAGAGACAGAGAGATGGGCCAGGTTTAGGAGTTCCCTAGAACTACTTATAGGGGTCACTGCTTCCTTGAGAGGAGTATTGGCTTTTCAGGAGAAACTCAGACAAATGTTCAGAGAGAGGGAAAACAGGAAACACCGAGGGCAGAGGGTGAGGCTTTGTGCCACACAGGCGGTGTCAGTGACACATCTGTAGCCCGATTCCATGTCCAGTAAAGTGAGTCCCTACCGCTGCTGGCCCCCTCTTTGCAGAAACAGTGTCAGGAACCTGGCCATTCTTTTCTTAAGTTTTGTATTTATTTTTGAGAGACAGAAAGCATGAGCACACGTACGTGAGCAGGGAGGGGGCAGAGAGAGAGGGAGAGAGAGAAACTCAAGCGGGATCCATGTGCTGTCTGCACAGAGCCCAATGGGGGTCTCCAACCCACGAAGCTGAGACCATGACCTGAGCCAAAGTCAGATGCTTAACTGGCGGAACCACCCAGGTGCCCCGACCCTGGCCACGTGGTTAAGGGAAGCAGATAACACTCTTTAGTGATGTTGTTAGCTTGTCACCTAACAGGACACTCTGCAGACCCAAGGTCCCCAAAGCTGGGGTCTGAAAGAGCAAGGGGTCTCCTCACAATCCCGCATCCTGCTCAGCACCAAAGCGGCATTCCAAATCGTGAGCGTGCCCACCCTCTGGCTCCACTCCCCACCTCGTCCGGGTGGCCACCTTCACGGGCTCCTTCCTGCCTGTCCGGCCAGAGAGGCCCTCTCCTGCCCCAGTGTGCATCCTCTAGACCTACGTCCTCCTGTGAGGTCACAGTTGAGCCGTATTTGTCCACTAACCGGCCCAGCATCAGCCCCAAGTTTTGGACCAATACATGTTTGTAGAATCCTGTCTTCCTTACGCCCATACCTATCAGCGCAATTCCACGCTTTCAAAATGCATTTTCAGCTCAAGTCTTTCTTGCTCTTAGTAAATCCCTTCCCACCCTCACCTTGTGAACTTGAATTTGCGTTTACATTCTAGCAAGGTGCAATGTAATCCATTTCACAGACTGAGTTCCACCAAATTTGAACCCTGGGTCAGTTTCCACCATTTGGTGGGATCACACATCCTCATAAAAACCACTGTAGGTTTCAGCAAATCACAGACGGGGTGCCCACTGGGAGGGGCTGGGGATGGAAGGAATGTCACACAGTTTCCATAAATAAGACCATCGGGGAGACTGGGGGGTCAGTCAGTTGAGCATCTGACTTTGGCTCAGATCATGATCTTGCTTTCGTGGGTTCGAGCCCCGCATTGGGCTCTGTGCTGACAGTTCAGAGCCTGGAGCCTGCTTCGGCTTGTCTCCCTCCCTCTCTGCTCCTCCACTGCTCAAGCTCTGTCTCTCTCTCTCAAAATAAATAACGATTGGAGAAAAATTTAAAAAAAATATCTTTGGTGTTGTCTTGCCCATGTTTTGGCCCGCTCCCCATTACCATGGCGAATTGAAAGTCTTTGGAAAGGGTGGGCACTGATGTCATGCAGTTTTGTTCCTTTCCTGGAGAAGCATCACATCAGGCACACTGTGGGGTGCTCCCTGAGTCTGCAGCAGAGGGTCACGTTTTGGTTTGTGGGGGGATGAGTGTATTGTACATCCCACAGATGTGTAAGAAGACTATTGTTAACAGGTGCACTTTCTCCTACATATGTTGAAATCAATAGGCCCCACATCTGTACATGGGGCTCGAGGGCACCAGCCAGGAAGATTCATTGATGAGGGGACCATGCTTGGGTTCTCAGGGAGTTCTGAGGTGGAATCAACCCACAGAGGACCATCTTATTCTACAGGTTAATATTCATCAAATAGAAGCACCCAGCTCTATCTGGACCAAAACTAATGGGTCTTGATTTTTTTTTTTTTTTGCATCTTTCTTGGTATGAGAAAAGGCAATTAGTTTCAATCTGGGAAACACCCCAGGGTGACAATTTTAGGTGCCTTCAACCACCAAGCTCACCTTCCTCCCCATTGTTTCCAAAATGGGGCAGGATTAAGCAGAGTGCTCCCTGGTGGCTCAATGCCAGCCCCTGTGTCCTCCCTGTGGGTTGGATACCGCCTTTGCACTAACCAGCAGACCTCCCTGGCTTCGCTCCGATAGGTACACGACATCTGTCAGGGCAGGGTGACCTCCCGTGTAAGGATCTTAGTCAAAACAGGCCTGGAGGTGTGTGGACACGGACCTTCGTGGTGTGGGCACTATGATCCGGGATCATGTGTTACATCCATAGCCACTGCTGTTTCCAGACAGAAAGATGATATTGCCCAGGGCTGGTAAAGCTTCAAAGGCATGATTGGATGTAAATTTCCTCGAAACATCCATATCCTCTGAATGATAGCACCACTAATGTTGCCTTAAAAAAAAAAAAAAAAAAAAGACGTTTCGAATCCAATGTTCCCAGATTAAAATATAGTATCTATCTTTCTTCACAGGATAGTTTATCTCAAAAAAAAAAAAAATCTCCAGGCTGCATTTTGGGAAGCAGACTCAATGGCAGGCCACAAAATGTATCTCTTAGGAGAAAGACGATGAAAATGCAAATAGAAGTTGTCGCCATCAGCACAGAGGAGGAGGGCTTCACAGAAGTGCGGTCGTCACCAGCTTTGAAGTCTGGGCTCCTCCAGGCACCCTGGATGGCTCTCGCACTGCGCGGCTGCACTTGGCAGACAGAACTGCACCCAAACAAACATGCCTTGACTCTCCACTACGCTCACCTCGCGCCAGGCACTTTGCTGAGTTGCCCATACCTAACGCAGAAATGACCGGCAGCGTGAAGCGCGCGGGATCGAGAATAGAAACGGCAACACTGCCTTAAGTGGAGGCACAAAGCAGCCAGAGACCACTGTGTCTCTGTCTCTGCTGTGTGGTCTGCAGATCTTTGTGAGGAATGATGCTTTTAATCTTCAAAGCCTCTATGGCATGCGCACCACGACTGTCCCCATTCTGCATGTAAGAAGCTGAAGCACAGGAAGGTTGAGAAACTTGTCTGAGGTCACACAGTGGCAGACAGAAACAGGGTTGAGATATTGGGCCAGTGCTCTTCTCACTCTGCTAGCATGTCTGGCAGACTCGCACAAGGGTATGAGTGCACACCCAACACACACACACACACACACACACACACACACACACACACACACACACACACACACACTCTCTCTCTCTCTCTCTCTCTCTCTCTCTCTCTCTCTCTCAGGGCAACAATTTGCATCTCCAAGGCCCAGGTCTGGTAACATCTCTCCCCCTGTGGTTTCTAATCAATCCCTGAATCTTCTTTTAAACAGTGTTGCCAAAGCCAGTGGGGACCACCTGACACTGCTCTAAAAATCTGATGAAAAAATTAAGGATCCTTTCCCCCCTAAATGCACACACCAGCTGGCTTGGAATCCCATATCCAGGACTACACGGACCCCGTAATGCTGAGCTGTGAGGCCCCAGCTAAGAACTTCTACCCTAAAGGACGCCCTTGTCCGACCTCTCTGGTAAAGGTGTGAAGCCTTTATTGGTTTGATTTAGCTTGCCTTGTGCCAGTTCATCTTAAATGACCCCGAGATCCACCATGGCGAAATTCTATTGATTGCTATTAGATTTGTTCTGTTTCCATCCTGATTCATATTCAAAACTGAATTAAGTTCTGTGGAAAAACACCCATCAAATGCTTCTCAAGGAGTAGAAAGCCATTACTATGGCCCTGAGATTCCACCCTACCATTTTTCTCCACTCCCCCCACCCCAGTCCACTCAGCTGGAGAAGGGAACATTAACTAATTGGATAATCAGCATGCAAATGAGGGAGACCAGGATTCAAGCAGCCAGCAGGGCTGAGTCTGCACTGGACCCAGGCCTGGGGCAGGAGTCCGGTGACCTCACAACTCCCAGAATCTGAGGGAGCAGGGAGATCACTCCACCTCTCCACCTATGGCTTAAATTGCCAACTTGAGAAATTGCACTCCTGGGTGCGTTACATCCAGATGAGACGTCTGATGTGCTCACAAGCCCTGAAGATGAATGCACGCCCCATGCTGCGTGCCTTCCAGAGAGAATAAAGGTGATGACTGCCCGTGGCGGCGGGAGGAAGTGGGTGCAAGCCTAACTCACCCCTGATGCACCACCAACCACTCTGGGAGCAAATTCCTGCTTGGCTTCTGTTCAGGAGCTTAGCTGCTCTCTCCCTTTTTTTAATCTCTATTTTTTCATCTTTTAATTTATCATCACTGTGTGATCGCTGCCTTGCTGCTAAATTTGTAGTGAGGTGCTTCAGACTTGTGCCCTGTGTCTGAATGGCTTTGTCCTGGCACCCCCCACCACCCCCACCCCCGCCCCCCGCACGCCCCGAGCCCAGAGAGGAGCCTGGCTGTGCATCCCCGAGAGGTCCCGCAGCAGCTCAAGTTCTCTCCCCTGAACAGACACAGTGCATTCACCGTCTGAGGATCTGCCTTCCCTATTCTCAAATAAGAAATGAACAGTGGTTGAAATTCAGCTTTGAATCTCTCTGCTTCGAGTCAGCTGAGCCACTTCAAAAGGCTGTGAGTGCAAAGGAGGTGTGCGATTGGGGGGAAGCTTTGCAACGTTTCAGACCTTGAACTGAAACACTTCTCCAGCAGGCCTCATTAGCTCCCCTCTCCCCACGCCACCGGCCAAGGCACCCCTTAGCCACAGGGGAGCAGGGAACAGGAGGACTGGGGGAAGGTCCCCTGTCCCTAAAGCACCACCCCTCTAAGATTCCTAATGAGGACAACCTTGGGGCTCAGGCTGAGGCTGTGAGAAGGAGCCTGGCTTCCTAAAGGGGGAGCATGTGCTGGCGAGGCGCCACGGTGTGAATGTCCCCGGAGACAGGCACCTCCCTGGGAAGGCAGGGCATCGTCCATGTCCCAAGTGTAGAAGGGGCATCAGGCCACAGCCAGAGGGGCCGGTGCCTCCCTAGCCTACGGTCTCCCTCTGTCTTCTGCCACCAGTAGGTCACAAGCTGTGCCTCTACACCCACCCAGCCTCAACCCTGCAGAGGGACAGAGGAATGTGACCCAAGTCTGAAACTTTACATGAAGAGACCAAACATGCTAAACTAAATTCAGTAAGTACTTGGTGTGTGAGCCTAATTTGTTCCAGAAACACACTTGGAATCCACAGCACTCATAGATCAAGGTGAATTTCAAGAACCATGGGCTCAGTTGTGATCATGGAACGTTCATTGCCACCTACGACTCGTATGGCAAGACATCGCTCGTTTATCAAGCTAAAATTTATGACAAGTGTTTGCTCGTCTTGCAGAAGACTCACAGCACAAGTCACTTGCAATCCAAGGTTTTACCGGAAGTAAATTATTTCTTCAGACCGAGCTCACTGGGCTGGGCTGAAGGTTCCCCCCACTTGCTACATGGCAAATGGGGGACCCCCGAGGACACTGGAGCAGCCGCTTGCAAAAACAGAGCAACCACATGGTGTGTGCACATCTGAGTGAGGTGTGAGACAGTCTGAGACCCAACGCCCACACACCGGCCAGGAGCAGGGCCAGCGGGGACCCCCTCACCGGGAGGGCACAGGCTGGTGGGCATCTGTCCCGGCACGCATGGCTACGCTCGTGTCCCTGGTAACAGTGGAGACAGGGGGCACGGGAGGGGTTGTAGGGTACTTCTCCCCTCTGCCTACTGGGACTTGAGCTTTCTTGGTGCACAATGCACTCTCCCAACTGGAATAGAAAAAGGGAAGAAAGAAACTCATTGAAATCTACATGTGTAGGAGGAATATGTTCATTTGGCTTTTAGGTTATAGTTAAATTGTAGTAACTTGTAGTAATGTGTGTCTCCCCAGAGTTCCTATATTGGAGCCCTAATCCCAAATGTCACTGTGTTTGAAGGTAGAGCCTTCAAGGAGGTAATCAAGGTTAGATGAGGTCATGAGGGTGGGGTTCTAATCCAACAAGACCGTGCCAAGAGCACAAGAACCAAGCACAGAGCATGGGCTCTGGGAGGACACTGGGAGCTGATGGGAAGCCACAAGCCAGGAAGGGACTTTCACAGAGACCTACTCTGCAGAGACCTACCTTGACCTTGGACTTCCAGCCTCCAAAACCTTGAGATACAGATTCCCTTTGTCTGAGTGTCCCGTCTGTGGTATTTGGTTCTGGCATTCAGAACCGAGACAACGGGCTTTCCTGAAACTTTCTTCTACTCTGTTCTCAAATGAGTTAGGAGCTTCCTTTGGTGCTTGGTATTCGCCATCACCCTGAAGGAGCACCCCACCTCAAGGTGGAGCCCCCAAATACATTTGTTAGTTTTGCGGCAGAAACGCCACCTGCTCTAGAGGGAAGAGAGGCAGGGGACAGAACAGGAAGACAGAATAGTGGACCCAGAGGCTGGGGGTTTGGCATTTTGACTGCAAATGAACAATCCATGAGCTTGCTAAGTACATGCACGTAACAGCCGATCAGCACCAAACCTTTCTGGAAGAAATGTCTACACCCTTCTGCAGAGTGGAGGGGCTGAATGGGGACCAAGGTTAGGGACTTCCTGCACGTGTAGGCTATAAGTCATGGAAAGAAAGCTAGATTTATACACACACGCACACACACACACACACACACACACACAAACACACACATATGTACATATATTTGGATATATATATGTTATACATATATATATATATATAGACACACACACATATATATATATACTTATATATGTATATATATATAATATTATATGTATATGTATTTATTATATATATTATATATAATATTATATTTATGTATTTATTATATATATAATATACATTAATAAGAGACCTTAAAACCCCAAAACAACATTTTCATCTTTTGTATCTGAGCAACCAGGAAGCTGAATGTGCATGCGGGTGCCCACGTGTGTACGTGCACACGCACACACGCGCGCGCACACACACACCCACACACACACACACTATCTAACTTGTTATTGTGAAACAACAAGCCCCACCAGGGCTCCAGGTGGAGGAGGAGGGGTTACTCGGTCACATTTGTAAGGAAGCAGCTGTCGTTTTCACCGGGCTGTGGTTTCCCCAGACTGTGGGCACTGTGCCCACCCACCCCAGTCTCCAGCTCAGTGCCAACAAGGAGACTGCAGGGCGCCTTCCGATTTCCAACCTGCAAAGGCCAACACCAGTGAGGGAGAGGAGGAGAAGTGCGGTCAGACCCCGAGGGAGAAGAAAACTAGGCGTCTGGGAGGTAAATGGATCAGGATAAGCTTCACCTCTGAGAGCTTTACACCAAGAGCAGTTACTGGGAATAAGAGAAAAGAGCTTCCCAGGGAATTCCAGCAGGGCCAGAAGCAGCCATGTGCTAAAGTAAGTTTGTCTCCAGGGGTCACCGGGCCTGGCTGCTGGGGAGATGGGGAGGGATGCGCGGGGAGCTCAAATGGAAAGAGAGGGCGCTTTCTGTCTTCTCACTATCTTTAGTTAGTTTGCAAAGAATGTATCGATACCACACTTTTCACAGCACAGGTTTGAAGGAGTCAATGTTACTGCTGCATCACACAGCCATGGTTGGGGTCCTGTCTCCTCTGCTTCTGTTCAACTCAGGGCAAGCATCTGGGCCTCTGTGAGCCTGAGTCTCAGCTGTCAAACAGGCACAATAATGACACAGCACTGGCCTCCTAGGGCTGCTTTGAAGATGAAAGGGACAGTGCCCATTATGGCCACTATAGCACATGGCCTCATAGGCCGGGAGTGCTAATCGGGTGTTAGCCCTTCGTACTGACACCCTTTGCATGGATTTCCTTGCCTCTTATGTTAGCTTTGGCTTCAAGTTTGCTAAACGGTGTCTCTTTGCTCTGGGGAAGTGTTTGGTCTGACCCAAGCAAAAAACAAATAGCTCTCTGTCACCTAGACTGTCAGGGGACATGTCACTGTCTCCCAGAGCTGCATCCTGCCAGCCCTGCCATGCACTTCTCCAGGGTCCCCGGCACACGGGCCTCCCACGAGGCCAGCTGTCATCACACACTGTAGAACATTCACTCAGCTCTCAGAAAGGCCTCCTGAGTGGGCTTCTCGGCAAGGGCTCCACTCTGTAAATTCCGGAGCAGATGGAGAGAGCCCTCATCCTTCAGCCAAGGGTTGGAGGCCATGGAGGCAAACTCATCTGATGGTGTGACTCAGAGACTCGCTCATCCACAAGCACTCTGGGTGCAGAAGCAGTCTCTTGGCTGCTTCCAGCCCTGGGCCCATCTGCTACTCCCTGGCCAGGTTCCCGACCGTGAGGGTGGAGGTGCCAAGCCAAGGGCAGCAAGCGTCCCCAGCCAACCCAAAGCCCTCTTCCCCCTAACTTTCTCTGTGGTGACCACAATGCGGTAAGCAGGTGCACCTCTCCTTATGCCTCATCACACGTCTGGACTTCCAGGAGAACCTCTCTTGCAAGGAAGAAAGATCAAGGGCTGGGTCTAGTGGTCACCAAGAGAGCATCCGAGCACCTACAGCTGTAAAATACTGAGCTTGATTCCACTAAGTTGTCTGTACCTTTGCCAGATGTGAATGGACTGTTGCCTGGACAATCGTTTCCTTTGTAAGAAGGGGAGAGCCTTCTGGAATCCTGGAATTCAATCTCTACAAGGAGCCTCAGACCTGGAGAAGGTCCAGTCTCTAAGTTGGCAAAAGAAATCATTCGGGACCCCGGGCAGTCACAGGGTTTGCTGCAGCAACACTGTTTTACATTTTCCATCTGGCCGCCCAGCAAGTAAAGGGATGAAGGGGAAAATTCTGGAGCAGACATCTGAGGCACATGCTCTCTCTCTCTCTCTCTCTCTCTCTCTCTCTCTCTCTTTCTCTGACAGATATATATATCCATATTTTCTCTCTCTGTCTTTCTCACTTCCCACCATGT
Source organism: Panthera onca (assembly GCF_046562875.1). NCBI lineage: Eukaryota > Metazoa > Chordata > Mammalia > Carnivora > Felidae > Panthera > Panthera onca. The sequence goes on from NW_027675869.1 coordinate 605,888, forward strand.
GCCCATGTGACAGGCAAGTGCCTCACGCTCCTGCTGAAGTTGAATGGGAGCACGTGTCTAGAGGGCAGGAAGCATAACTCAGCATTAGCTCCAGGAAGGATTGCATTTTATAAAAATTCCACCTTCCTTGTCTTTCACCAGCTTCTTAGAACGTGCAGGAGAGAGAGGAATCTCCCAGAAGTTTCCAGGGCACAAAGCTACGAGGAGCACATTCACTATGAATTTGTTAATTACATCAGAGATCAAGGCCAGCGAGACAAACTGCATCAGGGTTAGAATACTCCCGACAGCATCCCCTAGGCTCTGCTGTTTGCTCAACTAGACACAGACGTGAGCTGAATGGTCTGGCCTGACCTTGCTGACTCACCTAGCCCTCTGCTGACACCATCCATCTGTGCTGCTCTGTTGGGAAAAAAGGCTCTCGAACCAGCAGTGGAAAGTTTCTGTGGGTGGTGATGCTTCCACCGGGCGTCCAGAGGTGCTGGTGGGAGACATCCAAGAGCAAAGAGAAGACTTTGTGAGTTCAAGCTGTGGTGATTTGGAGTGACCCAGGATCATTGCACCCCAATCACTCAGTGTCATTTCCTTCCTTCTGGTTAACCTTACCTGGCTCTGATGTGTTTATAAGATGCTCTTTGTTGAGTGCCTGTGGTCTGGTAAGGGAAAGAGGGGACACGGTGTCCCCACAGACAGATGTATGCTTGAACTAGGAGCCTTTTTCTGGCAAAGGTAAACCTCTCCCTGAACAAGGAAATTCGTGAAAGAAGAAAAGGGGGGAGCCAGGATCACTGAGGTTCTAGACCATGCCCCTCCCTGCAAAGGGTGAGCACTGTAAGTCCTTTCTAAGTCCTACCTTGGGGAGGCCTCACCTGCCAGTGGCTCTCCTGTTGTTACCTTTGAAAACTGCATAAGAAGCAAAGGCCCTTGGCCAGGCACTCAGAAGAAGGCCTTTTTAAGACAGCGATCTGGACTTAGGGCTTTTGATCTTACAGCACAGACTTGCCTACTCATTCTGGGAAGCTCATCAAATTTTTCAAGGCATACTGGGCCATACTAGAAATTCCTCTGTAGCCAGCACAAGCCATGGAACACATTTTATAAATCTATGAATGACCTTACAATGTCTTCCCTTGGAAAGAAGTCGAAAGGATCACTGAAATAAGCGTCCAGGCTTTGTACTGGCCTTGATTTGAAGTAAGACCACTGGGGATTCCACCAAATGAAGCTTCTCTGACTGTTCACAAGCAAGACTTGCTTCTAGATTTAATTTCCAAAGGAAGGAAATGCATCCTGAAGACACACTTGTTAGTGGAGAACATAAGATTATATAGGTGGTGGTCTTGAAACCGTATTCTTCATCCCCTGCCTCCAATGACATGCAAATCTAAATTCAGGTGGATAATAGAGCAAAATGGAAGGGGGATGTCATATAAGCCTAGGAATAAAATACAAAGAAATATTAAAAACTAATACTAATTATTGGGGAGGGCAAGCCTTGCTAAATTAAGTCATAAAGTACAGAAACAAGGAAAGAAAGAAAGACGTGTTTGGTTACATGAGATTCTTAAATTTCTCTATACTATGCACATAGTTTGATGGCAAAAATGTGGAAATAAACTGAAACATACACAACAGAAAAATAATTGGTGCCTGAGATAGAAAATTTTCTATAACTCAATAAGAAAAATCCATTCAACACATTAGAAAAAAATAGTCTAGGAATGATTCTTCATAAAACCAATCTAACTTGGACTGAAAACTTCAGCTTAAGATCAGGCAAGGTGGCCTCCTGTACCCTCTACCAAGCCCAACTAAGCCAATGGGGGGGGGGTTATTGAGAAGCCACCCTATTGTGGAAAATGCCTCGGTGACTGGGAGAGTGCAGCACTTTAATTGGAAAGCCTCCGTCCCATGAGGGACACCCCAGGAAACACATACAACTGCTTCGATATTCCTCCAACATCCAGAGTATGTGTCACATTCGTGTAGAGCTCAAGGAACGCAGTTATTTCTACCTTGATGTGACTCATTTGGGTTTAAAGACATCATCAGAGAAAATCCTGAAGTCTCTGACACTGATGGGCAGTTGAAATGAAAGCGTCAATGGAGGGCCTGGGTGGCTCATTCGGTTAAGCGGCCGACTTCGCTCAGGTCATGATCTCGCGATCCATGAGTTCAAGCCCCACGTCGGGCTCTGTGCTGACAGCTCAGAGCCTGGAGCCTATTTCAGATTCTGTGTCTCCCTCTCTCTGACCCTCCCCCATTCGCGCTCTGTCTGTCTCTGTCTCAAAAATAAATAAACATTAAAAAAATTAAAAAAAAAAAAGCGTCAAGAACGACTTCTCCTGCCTGGCCCCCGTGCCTCCAGAAACACAAAGGGAGGCTCAGCACAGCAAGACCGAATGACTGGATGTTCTCGTTCCGTGAACTGTGGGGAAGAGAAAGTGCTGCTTGACTCTGAGAGACACATTCACCTCAACCCGTTCTCTACTTAGTCTCTTCTCTGTCAAGGCATTATCCATTTCGCATGATGGAACTGTCATCAACAGATTCAATAGAACCTACTTTGTGGTCTCCATATCTATTTTTCAGGGACACAAAACCATTCAGGATAGACTTTTGATGCCTTGGGCACTATTTCACACCTGGCTCGTTCCCCACTCCTACCACCCATCCACTATTTCCATCTTTTAGATTCCTGAATGGCAAATCCAAAGCCCCTGCAATACCCAAATCCAGCTGGAAATGAAAAATTAACACTGTTTTCAAAATTTCGAATGGTTTTTGTGTGCCATGTGCTTAAGGCTTGCAGCTATAAAGCTTGGGAAAGAAATAACTTGGACACAACAATGTCTATAGTGTATTCCGACTCTAAAATGTTAGGATCTATCCAACAATAGAAATTGGCTAAATAAAGTATGTTACAACCATAAGATGGAATGCTATCTGGCCATTTAATGTGATGCGGGAGAACATGAAATGACAATAGGAAAATGCTCATGATATAGCAAGAGGGAAAGCAGATTATAACAGCCTATGTACTGCATAATAACAGTTTTGTTAAAAATGCAAATAACAACCATGAGTGTGTGAACACACCCCTATGCCCATGACAAAAAAGCCTGGAAGGATTGACATTAAAAACTCACTGTGGCTACTTGTTAGTAGTGGGAACACGGGTATGTTTTATTTTTCCCATAGTGCTTCTGTGTGGCTGAAACCTTACTAGTAAACAAATACTGTTTTTCTAATCAGAAAAAAAATAGGCATTTAAAGTATAAAATAGCCAAGATGCATAATAAAAAAATAATTTCATTGCTTTGGAGAAACTGGCCATTATAGCTCAGCTTTTTACTGTGGTAAAATACACAAAACATAAAGTTTATCTTTTTAACCACTTGAGGGTGTACGACACAGTGGCAGTGAAGTACTTCCACACCCTTGTGCAGCCACCACCACCAGGTAGCTCCAGAACATTTTCATCACTCCAAGAGGAAATCCCGTACACATTGAGTTCCCACCCCACTATACACCTGTCCCCTAAAATCTACAAATCTGCTTTCTGTATATGGATTTGCTTATTCTGTATGTTTAATGTAAGTGGAATAACACAATATGTGGCCTCTGTGTCTTTGCTCACTTAACACAAAGTTTTCAAGATTCATCTGTGTTATAGCATGTATCTGTACGCCATCCCCTTTTATACCAGAATGCTATTCCGTTGTATGGCTATACTACACTTTCTTTATCTGTTCATCCCTTGATGGGCATTTGAGTTGTTTCCGCCTTTTTGCTACTGTATTAAGTACTGCAACACACATTCGCATAAAAGTTTTTGGTTGAACACCTGTTTTCGATTATTTTGAACATATACCTAGGAGTGGAAATGCTGGGTCATGTGGCAGTTCTAGGTTTAACCTACTGAGGATCATCCAAAGTGTCCTACAGAGTGGCTCCATCACTTGAAATTCTGATCAGCAATGCACAGTGTTCTAATTTCTCCACATTCTCACAAACACTTATTTCCTATGGATTATGATTATGATTCTAGATATCCTAGTGGGTGTGAAGTGGCATTATCTCATTGTGGTTTTATCTGCATTCCTCAAATGACTGTTCATGTTGATATCCCATGCATTAATTGGGCTTTTAGTCTTTTTGTTGTTGAATTGTAAGTGTTCTTTATATATACTGGATACTAGACCCTTTTCAGATATGTCATTTGTAAATTCTTCCTCATTCTGTGCGTTCTTTTTTCATTCTGAATAGTGTCCTTTGATGCAGGAAAGAGTTTTAGATGAACAAGTATAAGTCCTCCAACTTTGTTCTTCTATTTCAAGATAGAGTTGACTATTCTATGTGCCTTGAATTTTCTTACAAATGTATGTCCAGCTTTACTACTTTTACAAAAAGCCATTGAGATTTTGATAGCTATTAAAAGGAATCCATAGATTGTTTGGGGGAGTCCTACAATCTCAACACTATTGTCTTCTATCACATGAACACAGGGTGTCTTTATATTCAGATGCCTGCATTTTTTCAGCAATATTTTGTAGTTTTCATTGTACAAGACTTGTACCTCCTCAAATTATTCCTAAGTACCTAATTCTTTTTGATACTGTTGTAAATGGAATTGATTTCTTAATTTCTGTTTCAGACAGTTCATTACAGAAATACAACTGATTATATCCTCTATAAATAGAGACAACTTTCCTTTTTCCTTTCCAATGTTGGTGTCTGTTTATTTCTTTTTCTTGCCTAATTGCTCTGGCTAGGACTTCGCGTACAATGCTGAAAAGATGGTGAAAGTGTGAATTCTTGTTTCATTCAGGTGTGGTATTAGCTGTGGATTTTACATAAATGTTGTTCATTACATCGGGGAAGTTCCCTTTATTCCTTGTTTAGTTTAGTTTTTGTTTGTTTTTACCTTGAAAGGGCACTAGATTTTACCAGATGCTTGTTTTTTTTTAATCTGCATTTATTGAAATGATTATGTGATTTCTTTTCTTTCTTCATTCTATCAATGTGAGGTATTACACTGATTGGTTTTGGTATGTTGAACTACTCTTGCATTCTTGGAGTGAATCTCACTTGCTCATGGTACATATTGCTACTATTGCTACTTGCTTTGGTTTGCTAATGTATTGTTGAGGATTTTTGTGTTTTATTCATGGGCACATTAGTTATTATTATTTTTTTTTATGTCTTTCGCTGACTTTGGTATCAGGGTAATGCTGGCCCTATAGAATAAGTTAGGAAGTCTTCCTTTCTCTTCCATGTTTTGGAAGAGGTTGAGAAAGATTGGTACTGATTGCTTAGAGGTCTGTTAGAGTTCATTGGTAGTCACGTGGTTCTGGGCATTTTTTGTGTGCTTGTTTGTTTGTAGGTTTTTGGTTAATGATTCAACTAGTTCAGCTTTTAAAAGAACCGTATTAAAACATAAATTGAAGATTTTCCTTCAAATGACCAATTCAGTCACTTTTAACTTTGGCCCTGATGTGAAGCCCATGTGATTTTGCAATTTGGATGCAGAACTTCTTCTTTTAACCAAAGAAATTGCTTCCAAGTTTATGCATATTCCCATTGGCAACTAGTTCATAAAATCTTGGAAATGTAGGTTTCCTCTGACTTTTCATTGCACATTCAAGCCCTCTTGTATCTGTGGACCCGTTTTCGGGTTAACGGCTTACTTACGACAAAAGAGACAAATAAAATATGAATAGCTTATAATGTCAAAGTATGGAAGGTAAGTGACTAAAAATGTAATTCCAACTTTTAGACGTTAGCAGCTATCAGAAGGCCAAAGTCACACTGTAAACATCACTCATTCACGCATTACGGAATATAGTATTTATTCTATGGAATATCATGAGTGCTCCACTTAAATGCCTGTGCTGTTCATAACCCCATGTGAAGATTATATGTCCCTGGTCTCTGGGGTCCTTTCCACCCATCAGGTTTCTTACCCATAAGAGCGCTCTTCATGGGGATGATCTATTAAAATGCCTTTCGGCTTTGCTCACGTTTATTGTTGCTGTTGTTTTGTCATTGCAATTGTTTGGTTGCAGTGATTTTTACCCGTCCATCCCATGTACTTCCTGACTTCAGAAAATTCTTTCTGAGTCGAATTGTTGGGTTCACACTTTTTTTAGTCCAAATATAACAATTCTGAAAATATATCTTATACCTGTGGCTACCATGAAATTTATGGGAAATTCAGTTTCATTACAGAAGCCGGACTTCCTACGAAACTAACCATTCACCTAGACACCTGGACAGTTGCTCAGAGAGAAGATATACTTTGCACAAAAACAAAATGCAACTGAAGACACAATTCCCAAATAAGCAAATGAGCTAGTTCATGTGGAGACTCATGGGTGAAAGAAGTGAGCTCCCAAAAGTCTGCTTTCTAGACGTGGGGGTCACGGCCAAACCAAACTTTCCCAGACTCCGTGTATTTCTCTGTAAGATGGATATGACACTAGTTCCTATCATGTTGGGTTGTTGCGAGGATTGAGTGAGAGAAACCAGCTAAATCCGTTAGCACTATCTGTGGCAGTTAGTGAATAGCCAATACACGCTAACTGGTTAGAAGTAGCATCAGAACAAACAGAATCAAGAACATTAATGTTCTGCATTTTTCTGCGTATCAGATCCTCCGCAAATGTAAGCCAGTTACCTCTAGTGCCTTCGTGCTGAGCTTCTCGGGCAACGTACTCACTTTCATTCATTCATTCATTCATTCATTCATTCATTCATTCATTCATTCATTCAACAAATGTCCAGAAAATAAATATCTGTTGGTGCTAGCCCAAGTACTGATGACGGAATAGAACCAGGTCTCTGACCTAATTGTTTGCAGCAGGGGTCAGCAAACTTATTCTCCTACTGGCCAGAGAGTAAATATTTCAGGATTTTTGAGCCATACACCTCTGATGGAAGAGGCATTCATTTCAGCCTTCATACTGCAAGAGCAGCCATGTGTCAAAATGAATGGGCATGGCCGTGTGCCAATACAACTTTGTTTACAAAAACAGGCAGTGAGCAGCATTTGGCTTGAAGTGGACGATTTAGAGATTTTCAGTATAGAGTGTGTCAAAGGGAATCGTTAAATAAATACAGTCAAGTATGAGAAATACTCCGATGGTCTCAAAGAAGGCCAAGGAAGTCTTCCCAGAAGAAGCAATACTTAATCGAGTACCAAATAGATGCACAGAAGACAGTCAGTCAAGGAGGGAGAGAACAGCATTGTAGGCAGATGCATGGTGTGCGCAGGGCTGTGAGAAGAAAGAGAAGTCAAGAGACCAAGACGCAGAAACAGAGACGGTTGGACAGGGTTGATATCAGAGGAGCACCTCAAACTGAACAGGGCTTGAGTGCTGGGGCCTTTGGGATGAAGCTATAGAGGGGTGAGGACCGGGTTGTGAAGGCTTCTGGCACTGGGACTTGTCACCCCTCACCACCTGGCGCACATCTCTGATGAGAGCCGCATAGGGCTGGCATCTCTCCATCTGCAGCCATTCCCGGGGCCAGGCACCTTCCTGACAGACCCCAGTAAACAACTGTGTATAATACCCCAACTTCTGAGTATCCCGAACATGCCAGTGAAATCTCAAAAGAGATCAATTAAAAGAAGGGCTAAACATTCAAGGAAGTTGACTTCGTTTTCAACAGAAGAAAGCTTTTTGACAGTGAGATAATTGTATGCCATAATCTTTCAGTTTTTCAGGATCATGGGCTAAAAAAAAGTTACTTCATGCTCATTCAGGATAAGAAAATAGATTTGCAAGGTGAGCATCCTCTACGTTCAGATGCACAATTTCCATGTTCATTATTGGCCAACACAACAGCCCGGTCCCAAGGAAGAGTAATGGTATGCTTTACTTGACGTTTTGAGCTGTCACATCTGAGGACCAGGTCCCAGGGGACGCACATTGCCCCGTCACTTGGAAACAAACCAGTCTGTCCCCTCAGTCAGTCGGTCACCCCATGAGACATCACAGCACTGAGGTGGGCTCACACTACAGTGCCCTTCATCCTTTCCAATGGCTCTGGAAAGTGAGGACGTGGGTGTAGGAACATGAAGAAGACAGAGAATTCAAGAGCAGATAGTCACACTTGGCTTGAAAATAGTCCAGTGGTGGCCGGCCCTGTCTCATAATAAGTAAACACTCAGGAAAACCAGCGTAGACCTCTGCATATAGACCCATATGAGGGGAACCGCAGAAAAATTCTAGCACAGAAAGCTGGCTTTTCTCCCAAACATCAAAATCTGAACATGTTCTCAAATATATACAGTAACTTATTCTCCTCTTTATTCTACTATTACCTTACATTTTAGCCTGAATTTAATTCCGAGCTCAAGATAGCTTATGAACTCATACATGCTCATAAACAAATGTTCGAAGGAGAAGGCACAGCAGAGATGGTTTCAGCTGTTAAAATTCTACATATAAAGAGCGATTAGTGCATCGAACCTACCCTAACATTTCATTCTCTTAATGGAATTCATGCTGAATTTTGATAGCAAGAAGTAAGAGATTTTATTTTCATGAAAGCCCATTTCTGTTGCATGACACAATACATGGCTAAATAAACACAGCATCACCAGGAAATAAATCCCAATTTGAAGTCTGAAAGGGCACTCTCATTTCTTGAATATCCTGAATGTCAACTTTTTGATGGGAAAAAAATACATAGCAGTGACTGTACACATAGGTCTGTACTGGGTATCTTGGCCGTGTGTCCCGAGTTTCATTTGTTGAATCTCTATGTTTTCTGTTCCAGAGCGTCTCGTGGCATTTATTATGTTTTCCTAAAACCGCAACTCATGAAGGCGTTGGAAAGGTCACTGTTTCCTGGTTATGTTTTTTAAAAGAGTTTAAGTTAATATATATGTCCTCCAATAAAAGATGAGGTTTCATGTGCATTTGTTTCTGAAATTGAGGCATATCTGTTCCTGTTCTCCGGGAGCCATTTTTCAGTTTCCGAGTGTTTCCTGAAGTTTCCCTGCAGCAGGGTGCTCCCCTGCACATCTGTAATAACGACAACTTTGTTCCCACCTTTGTCTGTGGACAGGGACACAGCAGCGAGGCTGAGACAGCACAGGGCTCTCAGGAGACTCTCTTCTGAAGACAATGGTAAAAAGACCTTGCCATGGAGAAAGACAGAAGGTCATAAAAGTTAGTGGCCTTAACACCCTTAGTTAAAAATATAAAAGAAATCATTTATATTCCCTTAACTTAAAGTTTTATACTAGTCCCCCTGTTCTAAAAAAAGAGAACTCTAACACTGAGCTTCGCAGCAACCAGGAAATGTTGCTATTTATTTTATATTTTGGAATTCTGGTAAGATGGCATTTTTACATACTTGTCATTTCAATTTTAATTGTTGGTGAGATTTTTTTTTCTCAGGGTGGAGGACAATGACCATCTGTCCTCTGGTTTCCCTGAAAATGGAGCAAGAAAAGGAGGGCTTCATTTTTACAGGCTGGATCCAACAGGGAGGGACTGGGAGGCTGTGGTCTGTCCAAAGGGTCTTTAATCTTTCTGTGTCCCCAAGGAAATTTTAAAGTCAGATCCATGGCTGTTTCTTTACACCATGATTTTGAACAACAGACTCCCGGGTTTGGTTTCCCTGGAAGCTATAGCTTGAGTTGAGATTTGTGGGCTCTCTGAGAGGGCTGGGATGAGAAAGTACTGAATCTGGGACCCACCGTGTCCTGATTCCTCTCCATCTGATAAATTATTTTAAAAGCTCATCTCTTCCTTCGCTCCTCTGACTACAGTCAGCTGGAAAAAAACCATGAGGGTTCCTGTGAACACACGGCCTGAAAACTCACTTGGTAAACCATTTTCTGTTTTCTATGAGCAACGATGCTGGCCACACTTTCTGGGACAACATAGTAAGGGCCTTCTGCCTGCTTCCAGTCTCCCTTTACACCCTCCTGACAGTCTCCTCGAGGCTCTCTGCCTCCCTCGTGCCACACCAGGCTGTTTTATTGAAATACATACTGTACCTTATTTTTAAGGGGTGCACTCTGTTGGTTTAATGCAGGATATATTGTGAAATGATCACCACAGTCAAGGTGGTTAAAAACCCCAACATCTCACGGTTAGGATCACGTGTGTGAGGCGAGGACACTTAAGACCTACTCTCTTAGCAAATTTCAAGTGTACAGTATAGTACCATTAACTGTAATCACTACGTTGTTCATTAGATTCCTAGAATTTATGCATCTTTTTTTTAATGTTTTTTTTAATTTATTTTTGAGATAGAGAGAGAGAGAGAGAGACAGAGTGCAAGTGGGAGGAGGGGCAGAGAGAGAGAGAGGCACAGAATTTGAAGCACGTTCATACAAGGAAGGTAAAGGTGAAGAGGAAGGTACTTCAGTGTAGAAATAATGACACGGTCCCTGGGTGGCTCACTTGGTTAAGTGTCAGACTTCAGCTCAGGTCATGATCTCAAAGTTTTGAGTTTGACAGGCTTTGTGCTGACAGCTCAGAGCCTGGAGTCTGCTTTGGTTTCTCTCTCTCTCTCTCTCTCTCTCTCTCTCTCTGGAAATACTAAATAAACATAAAAAATGAAGCAATGATACTTTTTGCCACATTCATTATTACGGTATTACAAAGAAACCTCTGTCTTAGAAGAACCAGTTGGCTGATTTATTAAGGGGGAACATATGATTTCAAAGTTAAAGGTTCTGTATTCAGAAGATTAGAGGGGAAGGAAGAAAGGAAACTCACATCAAAAATGGGCAAGAGAATTGGGTCTCCTTGACCAGACTATGGATTTCATGAAAACAGGGTCAACATGTGACACATGTGTGGGTGGCAGAGTAGATGTCACGGAAGAAAAAATCAGCGACCCAGAAGACACAGTGATACCAGCTCTGAAGAATGAAACACAGGGACTAAAAATGTTCAAAACATAAAATGGAGTATTTAGCTACCTAATAATTTTAAGAACCCTAGAATAAGAAGCAATTCGAAGAGAAACATATTTGAAGAAATGATGGTGAAAATTTTCTAAATTGGATGAAAAGTATAAACTCCCAGATGGAAGAATCTCAATGGCCCTGAAGCACAAGAAACATGAAAACCACACAAAGGTACAGCATAACTAATTTCTTCAAAGCCAGTGATGGAGAGAAAAATCTTAAAAGCAATCAGAGATTCTAGACTAAAAAGAGCTCACAGGTTCATCGTCTAAGTTGTAGTTAACAAAGAGCACAAGTTCAGAGATGGGGACGTTATCTAGGAATGAAAAAGAGAAAAATTCAGATAAATGTACAGATTGTGGTAGAATCTTTAAAAACACACCCAGTTGATGGGACACCTGGGTGGCTCAGTTGGTTGAGCATCCGACTTCAGCTCAGGTCATGATCTCATCATTTGGGAATTCAAGCCCCGTATCAGACTCTGTGCCGACAGTTCGGAACCTGGAGCCTGCTTCCAATTCTGTGTCTCCCTCTCTGTCTTCCCCTCCCCTGCTCACGCCCTGTCTCTGTCTCTCTCATAAATAAATAAACATTTAAAAACTTAAAAAATAAATAAATAAAAACATACTAAGTTGAGAAAAAGACACAAGATATTTTCAAAAGCAAAAAAAAAAAAAAAAAAAAAAAAAAAAAAAAAAAAAGCATTCAGGGAACAAAGAAACATTCTATAAACAGGAACAAAGGTAAGTCTAAAGACCCCAGGGAAGAAGACGGCAGAGAGCATTTCCACTGAGGGAAAACAAACACAAGCCTGTCCACTTAGGATACTAATCAGAACAAAAGTATATTTCAAAAGTGAAGCTGGAATAAAGACACTTTATGTGTAAAAGGAAGGCTGAAATGATTCGTGATGAGCACACCAGGTACACGAAACAGTAAAGGAAGTTCTTCGGGAACGAGGGAAATGATAATAGATGGAAACAGGCATTTACGTGAAAACCAATGAACCACAAGTGGGGAATAAGTGAGAAAATATATATTTACTCATTATTCAAGTCCCTTTAAGAGACTTTTAGCTCCTTAGAGAAGAATAACAACACTGAGGCGTGGTGTTTGTAACACACACGGAGGAAAATACACAACAACAATAGCACAGAATCTGAAACTCGACCTGAGTCACATCACTTACACAGAAATGAATAAAAATGAATCGTGGGTAAAAAATATAAAGCACAAAACTAAACCTTGAAGAACTATAGTAGGGGACAAACACTTGGGGATTTAGGGTTAAGCAAAGATCTGGACACCAGCATAATTTGGTGGACTTCATCCAAATTAACCACTTTGCTCTTCAAAAGGCCCTGTCAAGATAACAAAATGGCAAATTAGAGACCGGGACACATATTTTCAAATTATATTTCCAACAAAAGCCTTATTTTAAACTATATACAGAATCTGTGAAAGTCAACATTTAAAAAATCCAATTAAAAACTGAGCAAAAGATAGGAACAGACATCTCACTAAATAGGATACAAAGATGTCATATCAGCCCATGAAACAATGTTCAACCTCTTTTCCACTAAGGAAATGGAAATTAAAAGCATACTGAAATCCACACCATCAACACAACAGAAATTTTAAAAATAGTGAGTACACCAAAAGCTAGTAAAGATTTGGAGAAACTGAATTGTTCCTACATTGCTGGTGGGAATTTAAAATGGTGGAGTTACTCTGGAAAATAATTAGAAAGTTTCTTTTAAAATTAGTGATGGAATTATCAAAGATCGAGCAACAATACTCCCGGAAATAATTCTAAACTTATGTTCATGTAGATACCTATAGACACAATTCATAGCTTTACTGGCAACAGTGAAAAATGGGAATTTACCTAAATATCCTTCAGTGGGTTAATTGTTAAACTAACTGTGGTATATCCATACCATGGAATATTACTGGAAATAAAAAAAGGAATACTAGCAACTCCTTGGGATTAATCTCAAGGGATTTACTCTGAGTGCAATAAAGCTCATCTCAAAATAGTTACATACTGTATGATGCCATTTATATAACAGTCTCAAAATAACAAAATTATAGAAATAGAGAACACATTGGTGGTTTCCAGGGTTAAGTTAAGCAGGTGGAGGTAGAAAAAGAAAAGTGCCTGTAGCAACATCAGGGCAACATGAGGGATCCCTGTGGATGTAAATGTTCTGTACCTTGGTTATACCAATGTCAATATCTTGGTGGTTATATTGAAGTATATTTCTGCAAAGTGTTGCCTTTGTGGAAACTCAGTAAAGGGTACACGGGACTTCTCTGTATTATTTCTGACAACTGTGTTATTTCTTACAATCTCAAATGTACATGTATCTCAAATACAGTTTTTAATTTAAAAAGATATATTGGGCTTTATCAGAATTAAGAACATTGCTTTCATAAGACCACTATTAGGAAAATAAAATGTAAGCCAAGCCACAGAGTAGGAGGAAGGATTTCCAAAACTTTTACCTGAAAAATTATTTGTTTCCAGAATATGTAAAGAATACTTACAATTCAATAATAACAAGATTAAACAAGCAATAAAGGACACAAACAGGTAATTCACCAAAGAACATGTATATGGTTAAAGACACAGGTAAAAGAACATTCAACAGTATTGATCACTAGAGATAGTGAAAATTAAAACCACAACGGGATACCAGTGCACAACTAACATAATAGCACCAAACAGAAAGACTGAGAATTTCGAATTTTGTAGAGTGTTGGAATACATGAAATTCTTAAATGTTGCCAGTGGAATGGAAAGCATGTCAGCTATGTTAGAAAATTCCTTGTGAATTTAGTATAAACATGCATTCAATCAATGACCCAACAATTCCATTTCTAGGTTTTTAAGAAAAATGAAACTGTGTGTCCACATAAAGAGTTCTACATAAATGCTTTATTCCTTAGAGCCAAAACTGTTAAGCAACCCAAATAGATGAATAAATTGTGGTTTATGTACACAATGAAAAACTACTCAGCAATAGGAAACTATTGACACGTGCAACACAGGAAGAATTCAAATGCATATCATTAAGTAAAAGAATCTAATTTCAAAATGCTATATAGTGAATTATTCCATTTATATAATTTTTAAATATATACATTTCAAAAGAATTAAAGCATATAGTGTACGTTCTCTAACCACACTGGAATTAGGTGAGAAATTAATGTTAATCATGGATATAGATGTGGTTTATATACACAAAGGAATACGACTTGGCAATGAGAAAGAATGAAATCCTGCCATTTGCAGCCACGTGGATGGAACTGGAGGGTATGATGCTGAGTGAAATAAGTCAGTCACAGAAAGCAGCATATGTTTTCACTCATGTGTGGAACTTGAGAAACTTAACAGAAAACCATGGGGGAGGGAAGGGGAAAAATAATTTCAAACAGAGGGAGGCAAACCATAAGAGACTCTTAAATAGAGAGAACAAACTGAGGGTTGCTGAGGAGTGGGGGAGAAAGGGAGAAATGGGTGATGGGCATTGAGGAGGGCACTTGTTGGGATGAGCACTGGGTGTTCTACGTAAGCAACGAATCATGGGAATCTACTCCCAAAGCCAAGAGCACACTGTATATACACTGTATGCTAGCCTAATTGACAATAAATTATATTTAAAACAGAAATTAATGTCAATCAATAACCTGATAAAAACTCTAAAATCTTATAAATTGGAGAACACACTTTGAAACAAGCCAGAGACCAAGGAATAAATCACAAGTGAAACAGAGTATTTTGAATGATATAACACTCTACACCCACTAGGATGGCTAAAAGGAAGAAGACAACATCACAAGCTTGGGCAAGGATATGGCAAAATTGGAACGATCAGACTTTGCTATGTGATTGTAAAATGGAACCGCTGCCATTTTGGAAAACCTTTTGACATTTTTCTCAAAATGTTACACATAGAGTTCCTAATGACACAAGCAATTAATTGTACTCCAAAGTATGTCTAAGAAAACTGAAAACATATTTCCACACAAAAACTTGTACACAAATTTTCCTAGAAACATTACTCATGATCGCCAAAAAGTGGAAACAATCTGAGATGTCCATCAACATATCAGAAGATAAAGTGTGATTTCCATACAGTGAAACATAAAAAGAACTGAAGGGCTAATGAAGGAATGCAGGGCTACAACAACATGGATGGACCCTGAAAAAATTATGTAAAAGAAAAGGCCACATTTTCTATGACTATCATATGAAATGTCCAGAATAAGAAAATCCACAGAAACAGAAAGGAGATTGATTAGTCGTTGCCAAGTGTTGGTGGGAGGGGACCAATGGGGAGTAACTAAGGAAATCAATTGACTTACCTGAGGAATTATAAGTAGGACAGCAATAATTAGTAAAATAGGAAATAGACAAAAGCAGAAAGGATTTTAACAAGTTGAAAAGTTTTTCTTTGGAAAGAGTAATAAAATTGCTAGACCCCCCTAATAATACTGTATTAATTTATTTTAATTTAACTTTTATTTATTTAGTTTTTAATTTTAGAGAGAGAAACAGAGCATGAGTACAGGAGGGGGGAGAGGAGAGAGAAAGAAAACCTTAAGCAGGCTCCAGGCTCAGTGTGGAGCTCACTACGGGTCTTGATCCCACGACCCTGGGATCATGACCCAAGCCAAAATCAAGACTCGGATGCTCACCGACTCACCCACCCAAGTGCCCAATACTGTGTTAATTTTAAAAAGAGAGAGAGAAAGAGAATATAAGTTATTGACATAAGGAATAAAAATATGTACATCCTTACAGACCCTACAGACATTGAAAGGACAAGGAAAGAGTCCAAATATTGGATGAATGGATAAAGAAGTAGTGTTTTAATATATATAGATACACACACACACACACACACACACACACACACACACACACACACACACACACACAATGGAGCATTACTTGACAGTCAAAAAGAGTGAAATCTTGCCATCTGCAACTACATGGATGGAACTGGAGGATATTATGCTAAGTGAAATTAGTCAGAGAAAGACAAAAATCATATGACTTCAATAATATGAGGACTTTAAGAGACAAAAGAGATGAACATAAGGGAAGGGAAACATAAATAATATAAAAACAGGGAGGGGGACAGAACTGAAGAGATTCATAAATATGGAGAACAAACTGAGGGTTACTGGATGGGCAGTGGGAAGTGGGATGGGCTAAATAGGTAAGGGGTGCTAAGGAATCTACTCCTGAAATCATTGTTGCACTATATGCTAACCAATTTGGATGTAAATTTAAAAAAAAAATAAAAATAAAAAATAAAACACGTCAATAAAATAAATGAATGAATGAATAGATAGATAGATAGATAGATAGATGGATAGATAGATAAATGGACAAGGAAATGTTTAAATGGTTTTATGCCAATAAATTTGACAGCTTAGATGAAAAAGAAAACACAACCTACCAAAACTGTCACAAGTAGAAACAGAATGTCTGAATAGTCCAGCAGGACAGCAGTGCTACTTTTCCATGCAGAGGACCTGTGATTCCTCCCATTGAAGGTTTCTACCCAGCAGTGTTGTCAGAGCTGTGCATTTGAATATCCTGGGAAACTTAGGAAGATACCGAATGTGCGTGTCACCCTTAAAGATTCTGATGCAATTAAGCAAACTGGGCCAAGACATGGCAATTTTTAAAACATTTCCAAGGTAATTCTCATGTGCAGCCAGGGTTCAGAACTCAAGTGTACAACTTCCATCTTCTAAACAGTTGTGGGTCCCGGCCCCGGCTCTGCCACTAATCACCTGTGATACTGACAACCTCCGTTTCCCTGTTCCCTCGGTTACTCTTCTGCATAAAACAAGGGAGGTGGATTCCATCAGTTTACAAAGTTGTTTGTGCAGTGAGACTTGAAAACATCATGCCCAGGGGACCCCATCGTGGAGGGAGCTAAATTAAGAGTGTCTGTGATTGAGCAGAAACAGCCAGGAACACCCGTCCTCCCCCAAACTCCCTGGAGGCACTTCTGCAGAGTTCTGGGACCTTGGGCAACTCACGGGCTTCGTGCCTCTGATGTGCCCTGTAGCCCGACAGTAAGTCTCCGCCCACCGATGGGGTTGACTTTGTAGAATGCGAAGGCGCCTCCAGCTCTCCCCACACTGCCATCTGCACCTGTCCATAGTGAGACCTTCTGACGCCTCCTTGTAGCTACTTAACTGACGGTCAAAGGGGGTTCCTCTCTTTTACTTCCAGAGGCGCCCACAAGCCATGCTCAGAGGGTGCATTTATTTATTTATTTATTTATTTATTTATTTATTTATTTATTTATTAACGTTTTCTTTACTTTTGACACAGGGAGAGACAGAGCCTGAACGGGAGGGTCAGAGATAGGGAGACACAGAATCCGAAACAGGCTCCAGGCTCTGAGCTGTCAGCACAGAGCCCCACGCGGGCCTCGAACTCACTGACTGCGAGATCATGACCTGAGTTGAAGCCGGACGCTCAACCTTCGGAGCCACCCAGGCGCCCCTCAGAGGGTGCTTTAAAAAAAAAAAAGTTTTGGGGCGCCTGGGTGGCGCAGTCGGTTAAGCGTCCGACTTCAGCCAGGTCACGATCTCACGGTCCGTGAGTTCGAGCCCCGCGTCAGGCTCTGGGCTGATGGCTCAGAGCCTGGAGCCTGTTTCCGATTCTGTGTCTCCCTCTCTCTCTGTCCCTCCCCCGTTCATGCTCTGTCTCTCTCTGTCCCACAAATAAATAAAAAAAAAAAAAAAAACAAAAACAAAACAAAAAAAAAAAACGTTGAAAATAAAAAAAAAAAAGTTTTTGAGGGGCACCCGGATGGCACAGTCCGTCAGGCATCCGACTTTGGCTCAGGTCATGATCTCCAGGTTCCTGGGTGCTAGCCTTGCGTCCAGCTCTGTGCCAACAGCTCAGAGCCTGGAGCCTGCTTCGGATTCTGTGTCTCCTTCTCTCTCTGCCCCTCCCCCACTTCCTCTCTCTCTCTCTCTCTCTCTCTCTCTCTCTCTCTCTCTCTCTCTCTCTCCCTCTCTGTCTCTTTCTCTCTCTCAAAAATACATAAACATTTAAAAAATTAAAAATAGATAAAATAAATTGTTCACTAGAATGCCCTGGAAGAACAAGACGATGAGGTTTCAGGCCAGCGGGGAAATTTGGTTTGGCTCTGGCCAGCAGGGGTCAGGATGAGCTGTTCCACAGGGGCCCAGTGAGGCTCCTGGTAAGTCCTGTGTACTTCTGCTGCGTTCAGAGAAAGTGCGGGCTCTTAGTCAGCAGCTCGGTGTCCAGTCATCTGTCATGCGGAATGCTCACACAAGTGTGCGAAAGACAAGAGAGGCAGGGATGCTCAGGCAGCGTCTGCCGCTATGCCCCTCCTATCACCATCACCCGTTCCCACCCTCGGCCTCCACTGGTTCTTGGCTGGAGAGCTCTTCTCATTCCTCATCCAGAGAGCATGTGTCACTTCCTCCAGGAAGCCCTCCCTGATATCCCCGACGAGGCCGTATCCACAGACACATCTAGGCTACAGACAATAGTGCAAGCATTAATATGCGACTCCCCTTCTGGGTAGACAATTAGGAAGGATGCTGCCTCTGGCCAAACATAGCCCTGGGGACTTATGGCTTGGGGAGGGATGGTGGTGCCCCCAGCAGGTGGATACAGCCCTACATTAGGGCGCAGGGTTTGGTCAGAAAAGTGTGGGCTAGATTTCAGTCCCCTCTCATTGTACCCTCTTGAGAAAGCCCTTGGTCAGTACACAGACCACACAACCGTGCAGGTGGCTCCCTTCAGAGCTTCCGTGACTCATTCCCATAGCACACTTTTTGCATGTGCTATGAACACGTATTTGCAGCGTCTTTGCAGGCAAAGACATGTTTAATTTTGCTCATATTCTATTCCTAGCCTAGTTCTCGATTCTTAGTAAGTGCTCAAAGATGTACACTGGACAACCAGCAGACAAGGAGATTTGGAACACGAGGCATGTGGTAGTTTTGTCTGAACGAGCCTCTAACTTGTGGAGGTTGAATGATTTTCAAACCCAAAGGACAGGCTGTGTCCCAGAGGGAAGCCTCATAAAGGAGAGCCTTTTCCTTCAAATATGAAGACAGGCAAGAATCTACTCCATTTTGCTTCCAAAGCCTGCATAGCTCCTCCTTGTAAAAAATACCAACAGAAAGAGCTTCTGGGGAATCTCCTCACTGAGCGTGCACATGGCTTCACATCAGCCCCAACCATTCCCTCGATCTCTGCCATCGGAGAGGTGACTTTAAATTACCTAAGAAAACTGGACATTCTTACGTTATTACAAGAAAGTAGTGAAAATTTGGAGGGGCTGGCTGGCTTAGTCAGCTAAGCATCTGACTTTGGCTCAGGCCACGATCTCACGGTTCGTGGGTTTGAGCCCCGCTTCAGGCTCTGTGCTGACAACTCAGAGCCTGGAGCCTGCCTCGGATTCCGTGTCTCCCTCCCTCTCTGCCCCTCTCCCACTCGCACTCTGTCTCTTTATCTCTCACAGAAATAAGTAAATAATAACAATTTTTTTTAAAGTAGTGGAAATTTAAACAAAAGGATGCGTACCCCCCAGCAGCTTTTCAAACATGTAAACGTCCCTTGTTTTTTTTCACAAAGTGATGGGGCTTGGTGATATTCCTGTATTGGCGTCAATGCTTTTGCCTCATCACTGACAGCTTACTTATTTGTACTTATTCATCTCATTTGACCTGGACTTGCCCAGTCTCCTGTGCATCAGGGAGCATGGTGGTGGCTATTACAACCGTGCTACGATAAACATCGTTGACTGCCCATCTTCGCATACATACGTAAGTATCCCTTTAGGACACATAACTAGAAGTAGAATTTCTGCATCTAACTGTGCAGATACCTTTACATTTGAAGCAATAGTAGGCAAGATCTACGGCTTTAAAGCACTAGCTTGACGCATACAATTATGCCGTGTGTGTCTGTGGGTGTCTGTGCACACATGCTCACGCACCTACCTATTTATACACACATTCTTCTTCCTCCTCCCCATCACAGGGCCTGATGCAGGCACCTGACCCCAGCACACTAACAATAGACACTGCCTCTCAGAAATGGGGATGGTGCCCTCTTTCCCTGGGCTCAGGGGACCCATTTCTGCCTTCCTAAATGGTCGTAGGCAGCATCCTTCTGCCGCCTCAATCTCCACGGCCTCAATGTCTTCAAAAGTCACCCTCATTCTTCACAGACATTCTTGATCTTCAGCTCTCCTGCCCACCTTTACTCCACAGGGTTCACGCTCCAAAGGAGAACAATGTCTCTGCGGGAGAAATGCTCTAAGCAGTTGAGGAGGGAGCAGGTGGAGAGGAGAGGGAAGACCCAGGGGGCGTCCACTTCAGAGAGCAGGAAAGGAGGGACAGGGGTCGGGCCTAGAGGCACAGCCAGGGCAGGGCTGGGCTTCCAGCACAGGGGAAGGCTGAGCTATTCAAGGCAGAGGGAGGACACAGGAAGAGGGTCTCCGACCCACCAGTGCAGGGCACATGCAGGCACACCTGGGCACAGCTCCCAGGCCGATTTCAGTCTTCCCTCAGGAAAGAGCTCATCTCCGCTCTCCTGGGAAGGCCCCTTGACTCCCTTGGCTGGAATCTGCGAGCTCTGATTAAACTTTGTGCATTCGTTCACTCATTCACTCATTCACTCCTTCACTCATCCTACCAATGCCCACTGAGCACCTCCTGTTTTCTGGGTGTCGACATCATAGATTGAAAACAGAAGTGTATAAATGTGAGGGATTCTTACTCCAGCTGCACCTTCTAGAAGGGAAGGAGGGCAGGGGTGGAGTGGGCAGTGGGAGGAGCCAGGGATTGGGAATCACAAATAACGTGTCCCCCTTTCTCCTTCCTCAGGCACTAAGCAGCACCCACTCACTGCCAGGCATGGTCTGGACACTGAGGACCCGCACGTGAACAAGCAATTTGCCCTTCCCCACCCCGCATGGTGTTCCAGTAGCTGACTTGTGCAAAACCAAGACAGCCTGTGTACCTGCCAGGACAGATACGGCCAAAGGTTAACAGAGCTGGAGAGTGATGGAGTGAGAGGGTCCCACGGAAAATAATAAGTAGGGAGGGCTTCCATGAGGGGTGCCTTTTGAGGTGAGAACAGAACAACTAGAGAGAAAATAACATCTGGGAAAAACATACTGGTTAGAGAGAAGAGCCAACGCAAAGGCCCTGGGGCAGGAGGAAGCCCCAGGACAAAGTGCTCAAGGAACTGAGTGGAGGGGAGGAGAGGGCTGGACAGCAGTGAGACAGGGGAGAGAGCAGAGAGGTAGAGGATGGGGGGGGAAGGATGAGGAGCTGGTAGGGAAGGGGACAACGTGGGCCCTGCAGGCTGGCATAAGAATGTGGTTTTTGCTCTGAGTGATATTCAGCAGCCGGTGGTTTTGAGCACACAAGTGACATGGTCCAACCCATTCTGAAGGACACTCAGGTTGCTATGTTGAAATCAGATCACAGGGCAGGTCAAGGATGTACCAAGTTCCTGCCTCCAGGGTGTTCTCAGGCTATGAATGGTGTTGGGTGGTTCCTTACGTCCCCCATTCCATACAGGGACATCCAAGACAGCCCCGTTTGTCCCAGGCTCCTGGCCCTCTGCACAGTGTTGGGTGAATCCGGGGTAAGTTTTGCTGAGGGAGCGGGGGAGGAGGGAAGGAAGGAGGTGACAGTTCCGCAGTCAGAAGGGGGCCGAGTCCGTAACATCACATTTATTTCCTAGATTCTGTTTGGATCTGCCTCCTGGTTTATCTTGCTTATTTTGCACATGACAAGCTGATAGCCATTTAGCAAACACTCTGCTCTATTTTGGGTGAGACCAGCATATGGCAACAAGAACAACTGTGCCCAGAA
The DNA here is from genome assembly GCF_046562875.1 of Panthera onca. Classification (NCBI taxonomy): domain Eukaryota; kingdom Metazoa; phylum Chordata; class Mammalia; order Carnivora; family Felidae; genus Panthera; species Panthera onca. The sequence continues at coordinate 627,735 of NW_027675869.1, forward strand.
CCAGCTCCTGGAAGCCAAGCTCTGGCAAGGTCGTGGAGACTCTGTTCCACAAAGAGCCATGTGCTGAGAAACCACAGCTAAGAGCAGACGCAGTCATGGCCCTTTCCGTCAAAGCTCATGACTCCATGGCGGGGGATCGGGGAAATGCAGCTGCTACAACTCTCTCAGATAGAGATTAATATCTCTATCTCTATCTCTATCTCTATCTCTATCTCTATCTCTATCTCTATCTCTATCTCTATCTCTATCATCTCTATCTCTATCTCTATATCTATCTCTCTCTGTATCATCATTTATCTCTATCTCTATCTCTATCATCATCTATATCTATCTCTATCTCTATATCCATCTATATCTATCTATATCTGTATCTGTATCTGTATCTATATCTATATCTATATCTATATCTATATCTATATCTATATCTATATCTATCTATATCATCTATCATCTATCTCTATCTCTATCTCTATCTCTATCTCTATCTCTATCTCTATATCTATATCTATCTATCTATATATCTATATCTATCTATCTATCTATCTATCTATCTATCTATCTATCTATATCTATATCTATATCTATAATCTATATCTATCTATATCCATCTATCTATAAATATATATATCTATATATCTATATCTATATCTATATCTATATCTATATCTATATCTATATCTATATCTATATCTATATCTATATCTATATCTATATCTATATATCTATCATCTATATCTATATCTATAGATATATACATAACGAACACAGAGCTTGCATAAAAATTCAGAAAGTTCCTGAAGCCCTTGCATGATTCTCTGGAGAAGAACTCAGGCCTTCAGGACACCATCCAAGGCAGAAACCCACGGCAGTCAACAAAATCCATGGTGCGAGATGTGGGAACGCGGTGTTTTCCTGCGGGACCTGGGAGAACGTATATGCCTTTGCTAAACCGATCAGCAAATATCAAGTGTGGCTTTGGCTTTATCGCTGCTTTGGAGGGCTGGCCTCTTTGTTTAATGGAGAAATCCTCCCTCTCCCCACTGGACAGGCTAGAGCACACATCTTACCAGCAGGGTGGAGGTCCCCGGGCGTGGCTGTCTAAATTTCAGCTGCTAAGCTGCGGGCAGGTGAGTACTGTGTGCACACTCTGATGGGCAGATTGAATGGTCCGCGATGTAAATGGTCAGCAAAGGGAGAGTTCACAGCTCAGATCTGCTGGGGCCAACTTTAAAGCATGGGGAGGCTCAATTTCCATACTGCACACCTGGAAAGATGAGAGGATTTTTTTCTGATTCACATGAGGACAGAGTCTGACGAGCACGGAAGGACCAAGAAACAGATCTCTACAAGAAAGTCCCTCCATGTCTGGGCCCTTTGTTCTTGTTAGAGCCCCTTTGATAACCATCATGTTAAAAGGTGGGGGTAATTCCTGTCTCCTTAAGCATGGGGTGTACTTAGTGGCTTGCTTGTAATGAACAGAATGTGCTAGAATGTGGATCCTCCTGGATGTGGCTGTGAGGTGAGGACTGGAAATGCTCAACTATCTGGAATCTCCTCCTTCTTGAGACACAGGCTCAGCAAACATTCACTGTGTACTGACCGTGTTCCAGGGATGTGCTCTAGGGACACAGAATCATGTGAGGTGAGGACCCCGTGAGATGGGCAGGGAGACATGAGACAGACGCTGTCACTGGGCTAACCCCTCTGGGTCTACTGGGGTTGCATTAGTCGGTGAAACTCCCCTGCTTGTTCCCCTTTTTCCAGGAGCAACACACAAGGACAGCCCAGAAGCAAACACTGGGCACAAAGGGGACTTTGCCCTCAGGAGCTGGGGGACAACTCCGCGTTAGGACCACTTACCAAGTAACAAGTCCCCTGGTTCCTGCTTGGGGAAAGGCCGGTCCTGCCACAGAGAAGGCGGCCAACTTCTAAGGTCCCAATTGGAAAAGACACTCCACTTGGTGGGAGAAGATCCCCACCTGAGCATTTGGGGCAGAACAGCCCCAAGGGGGAACTTTCCAGCATCCACAGACACACAAGCAGAGGCCAGGTGACTGCCTGGCAGAGAAGACTTGATGACATTCTTGCGTGGAAGAGAGAACAACTCTATAGTTGTCCTTTATGGGACACGACGGGATCCATGGCCACTGACCTTGAGGAGTGGAGCAGTGGAAAAGGTCATGGCAACTGGTGACCTGGAGTTCTTTTGATCCCCAACATTCTATTGAGATAACGTGGACCTGTGAGTCCACAAGTGGCTGGAGGTGTGCGGGGTGGCTTCGTGCAGAGCTCAGGAAGCAAGAGGAAGGAGGAACACAGGGTCAGTGCATGGGGACGGGGAGGGAAGGGAGGTGTACTTCAAGCAGGGATGGAGGGCCAGCTGGGGAGGCATGGACTCTGTCTAGGACATGATGTATAGGGATGAGACTGTGCTGCGTGTCCCCAGCACGCCTCTGGAGTGCCCCCGCCTCCCCCAACACGGCACTGCTCTAGGGGATTTTCTCAGCGAGCCCTCCACACACTAGTCCATGTAGCCACTGTACCCAAAGTGCTGAAACCCAAAACCTGGACGTCACGCTTGCAGGCTCTTCCCGCAGCCTCTAAACCCATCAAACGCTGAGTCCAAGGATTCTGACTCCCAGAAGTCTGGGAAATGTGCCTCTTCTCATCGCCCGCCCCACCCCCCCATGGCCACCTTCCAATCCAGAGGACCATCACCTCCTCCCCAACGGCACCCAACTTGTGCCTAGTTTCAATCCAGCCCCTGTGAAGCAACCAGGAAGTTTTCAGTTAAGGGTTTGGTCATGTCCCTCTGCTGCAGAAACTCCACTGTGCCCTTGCTTGTGGGATCCGAAGAGTGCCATCTGTGGGAGGAAGGGATTAGTGGGGTAGGACAACAAGTCTACATGGGGCTCTCCTCCGATGGAGAAAACCCTAGTCCATCATATCCTGGATGGAGATGCTGGTCAGTGGCGTTGGCCTGTGGCAGCCCAGTAGGGGATTCTGCTCTCGCCAGCCTCACCTCCCACACAGCGGTCTCCTCCCCTGACTCCTCCAGGTCTCCTGGCCAATCCCCTTCATGGCCACGCACTCAGGCCAGGCCCCCATGAGCTCGCTGCATCAGACCATAGTCACCTATACCTATAACACCTGCCCTTCTCCATAGCACTTGGTCCAATTATCATTTTTTACATGTGTTTGCATGATTTCCTCAAAATTAATCCTTTCCCTTGCTCTGGACTGTATACATCAGAGCTAGATCTAATTTGCAACTGGATCCCTGGGCCCCAAATGGACTGGCCAAGGGTCTGGAACGTCACAGAGGGTCTGGGTTGAGCTTTGGAGCCCTCACGTACCCACACACCTGCAGAAGGCTGTGGTTACATGGACGCTGAAGGCACGACAGTCAGGGGAACGGGGTGGGGGTTGGGGGGGCTCAGTCACGAGTTCCCTTCTCTTTCTCTCTCCAGCAGGAGGCCGGCTCAGACCTAGAGGAGAAGGCTGTGTGTCTGGGGCTGTGAGGCAGCCCCCTGAGCTCTGAGGACAAAGTGTGACAGCACAGTCCTTAACCAAATGGTGTGATCTCAGAGATGTGCACATAAAAGAATCTGAGGGGTGGCCTGCAGCAGTGATCATGACAGGCATCCGGAGGAGGCACCCAGGACCCCAGTGGGGGGAGACGCTGAAATCCTTATCTCTAACCTGTTCCTTCTTCAGGCCCAGAGCCTTTCCAAAGGCCAATAAACCTTTTACATTCTCACTTCAACTGCAATGTGGGGGCATGTGCTCCTTTTCTTTGGCTTTTCAAAGGGAGAAGGACAAGGCTTAAGATAAGGCTTTGGAAGCTGTGAACTTCCGCCAGGGTTAGCAATGACCAGCAGTATTTACTGAGCACTTACTAGGAGCCCACCCAGGAGTTACTTTCAGCTCCTGTGGCCACACAGGCATTGCTATTTTCTCAAGGAGGAAAGGGAGGGGTGAGAGTTTAAGCTTTCGGGATGCATGCACAGTTGGTGGGCAGCAGGACAGAAGCTGGAGCTGCCCAGCGGCTCCCACAGAACCTGCAGACGTGTGATTGGCCACTTCCGTGGTACCTGCTGTGCTGTCCACGAGGATCTTGCCGTCCAGTGAGGGACACAAGAGAAGAAGGGTCACTGAGATTTCACACCAGATGATTCTCTGTCCTGGGGTTTGGGGGCAGGGCAGGGGGAGACTGTCACCATCCTGGGCACTACAGGGTGGTTATCAGCATCCCTGTTCTTTACCCACTAGATGCCAGGACCACCTCCCCTCCAGTTATGACTACCAGAAAGTGTCTCCAGACATTGTCACACATCCCCTGGGGCAGGGGCAGGGGCAGAGTCACACGCCACTGACAGCCCCTGACACTGGGGATATGTGAGTTTTGCAAAGTAGAGAAACACTTGTAGAATGTTGTGCAAAGGAAGGCCCTGCCTTCTCATAATGGTGTGCAACAGCACACATTTTAAGAACCCTGAAACCTGAGCTCTCCACGCCGTCCTGGAAATTGACATGAGGGAACACTATTTGGGGTAAAGAGAGTTTTTCAAAATGCAGATTAGTTTTCTCTCTCTGCAACCACATTCCTAGGTAAGACTACACGCCCTAAATAACTCAAGTTGTGCCCTCCATCTGTTCCTAGGGGCCTCTTCCCATAATATGACTCCCATATTTAGGTGCCAACGTGTATTTCTTATCAATCCTGGGATTATGTATACACGCTGGTACCTGTGGGCTTAATGTCTGTCTCTTCTCTCAAAAAGAAAATCCATTGGGAAGAGCCCTGTGTCAAATCCTTTGTGGTCCAGGGTCAAGCCTTGCACTGATCAGCTCCTCAGTAATATTGTTGAGTAGATCTCTGGGCATTGATTCTTTCAAATTCTTCCCCAAATCATCAGGATAAGTTAGAAATATCCAAGTGTACACACTCACAAGACACAACGTGGTGAGTATTTGCAGAGAAGGGGGTAAGAACCTCACAAATGTAAAACCTGGATAAATTTAGCTCCAACCTAAAGGCGGTGTCATTGATTTTTGTCACCCTTTACATCTTCTATTTTAGAAACAATAGTCATCAGCTCCTGTAATCAAAAGTCTCCCTGTAAACTTACTGATTTGGGGGTATTTTTCTTTTTGAAATAACTCCTGCAGAGCAATCATCAGAACCTTGATGAATTCTGTGCGACACAAGGAGAAAAATGAAATACATCTTTTAAAAAGCTGCAGGGTTTTTGGTGTGAATAATTTTCAGAGCGTATTCTAAGAAGGGAATATTCTGCTAAATAGGAAACAGTACAAATATTAGAAGAGGTGGTGCATGCGCTTGTGTGGGGGGTGCTGTGCGTATATAGTGTGTAAACGTATGTGTTCACAAAAAAGTAGAGAAACTATTGCGGAGAAAAATCAGAAAACTCTTGGTATCTTGCAGAAGATGATGAGGTTGACGTCGGTTTAAAAATTCCCCCAATTCAACAATATGGTGGAGGAAAAACAAGAATGCCCAGGCCTTATGTTTAGATATGACAGAGAATTTGAATTTACTTTGTTCCCTCCAGCTTCTTAAGAAATACCCGAAAGCTAGGAATTAAAGTCATAAGGAGACTCGTGTACAAAAGAAGTGGATTCTTGAGTGACAGCACCACCGGGGAAGCCAGACCATCCCCTGCATAACCACTGGTGAAGGGGCCTCCCGGAGAGCCCCCACACGGAGGGAAGACCCCTGTCCCTCAGGAGGCTGCCCGGAGTGGGGGCTGTCAATGATGCCCCAAATGTGTGTGGAGAGCACTCCTGGCAAGGTGGGAGCACTTCACACTACATGCTCCTGCTGGTCACACACACACACACACACACACACACACACACACACACACACACTTTCACTTTGGGTCTATTTTGGCCACTGTAATATTAACAAACTGACAAACTGGGAGAGAAAATCGGAGACTGATTTCTCAGGGGCTGTCGTCCACTGAAGCCCTCCCAACCCATTTCACGATGTGCCAGGGATTTCATCAAAGTTAATGAAGAAGCAGCATGAAGGGCCAGCTGGCTTCCGGACTTGGCTTCCACTCCTACCCACGGAGCTTCAGCCTCTTAAGATCTGAAGGGAATCCTGTTTGGAGCGTCCATCGGGCTGTAGGGCTGCACAGAGATTCACTTAATTAAGCCACATTCAGGTTCAATCACAACACCCTTTCTTTACCCACTTCACACACTTTAGAAAAGAAGCTTCTTTTTTAATCACCAGAAGAAGGCTGCACAGAACCAGGGTATGCCCGAAGCATAGAACCTGCTCCCATCTCAGGTGCGACTAGGAGATTTGGGCAACAATGGGGCAGATTCAACACGAGGAGAGCATGTGGCCACCCTGGTGAGAGGTCATGTGTTTACTTACCTGGAATGAGTTTACACCCCAGCCTGAGCAAGCGGTGTGATGCTCACCCCCATTGGGGACTCAGACTGTTATCCCCTTGTCAGGCAGATTCCCAGGGTCTGAGCCTCTTAGGTGGGAACAACGGACACTTTGTTCGTCTGTCCGGTAAGTTAATATTCCACAAAATGAACGTGGGAAATTAGGCCATCTCACGGGTATTTGAGAAACCTGCCATGACATGGCTCCGCACTCTTTCCAGTTCGTTCTGGTGTTAACTCAGGGTTTCCCTGCCCCGGAGGGAATGCGTCTGTCACAGTGACAGCACTGCTAGCTGTGTCCTCTCACTCTGCAAGCTCAGGGTGCTCCTGATACCCACGGACTGTCCCCCCGCCACCCCACACTTGCTCACAACATCGTGTTCCCCAACTCACCCTCGGAGTCCATTCAGGCCGACAAATGATGTCAGACGTGGGGATGGCTGCTCCCAAGCTACAGGGATTTGAGTCCCTGATGCTCAAGGACCTCTCCTCCTCCTACTCTTCTTTCTTTTTAAGAATCCACATGTAGGTGATACCATGCAGTATCCATCTTTCTTTTTCTGGCTTATTTCACTGATCATAATGCCTCCAGGTTCATCCATGTGGTCACACACGGCAGGATTTCCTTCCCTGTTATTGCTCTGCAAGATTCCATTGTGCATAATGGAATATTACATGTGTCATATACAAAGAAATATTATATATCTGGAGATGCCCATTCATTCAACAGACACAGGTGGTTCCCTATGCATCCCAACCGCTGTGCACACATATTATCACAGAAACAGAGATTGACTGGTGGATACAAGGGTCCAGGGTGAGGGCGATGGGGAGAGGCTGGACAAAGGGTGCAGAGGAGTAAGTTCTGGGGTCGACTGCAGTTAACAATACCATATCCTATACTTGACACTTGTTAACAGAGTAGACCGTAAGCATCCCCATAAAGACAATGCTATGTGAGGGAGGTGATGGATGTGTTCGTTCACACAATAGGTTGTGGTGAATGTTTCTCAGGACGGAACACAGTCATGGATGTTAATGTTAAGAAAGGGCTATCCCCTCCCTGGAAGAAACAACCGCAATGGGAAAGAAAGTTGTGCCCGCCCTGCCCTTGCTCTCTGTCGCCTACCTCTCTTCTCTCTTCTTCGATGTAAGCCTGGGTGCATGAAGCTCTTCCTGGAGTAGGTGCCCCATTATGTACCTATAAAGGTACATAAGAAATAAAGTAGCTAACAGATAAAAATACTAGTTCTAGAAAATAAACTTACATTGCTTCTCAGCCTTTTGGCTAAGATCAAGTGTAGAAAATGAGTACACAGTGGAAGGTCAAGTGTAGAAAAGGAGCACACAGTGGAAGGGGTGGAGAGAACCCTAACTTAGGCTTCTACATCCTCCCCATCTTTGAGATCCTACTTAGAATGGTAGAAACCACACCTGTGTGTAGCATCGATCTTCTACCTTCTTCTCTACTTTTGACTTTGTAAAAGTCATATATTGTATATATTACCTTTATAATATTTTAAAATAGTGGTTAAAAATGCCACACTAGGGCGCCTGGGGAGCTCAGTCAGTTAAGCGTCCAACTTCGGCTCAGGTCACCATCTCACGGTTTGTGAGTTGGAGCCCCACAACTGGCTCTGTGCTGACAGCTGGGAGCCTGGAGCCTGCTTCAGATTCTGTGTCTCCCTCTCTCTCTGCCCTTCCCCCACTTGCACTCTGTCTCTCTCTCAAAACTAAATAAACATTAATTTTTTTAAATGCTACACTCAGCAACCTGAAGATTCTGCATCTATAATCACAATGAAAGTAAAGGTATTTGAAATTCCTTGGCCCCAAACCCTGCCAAAACCAAGAATCATCTCGTCAATACCCCAGTGCTCGAGTAGAGCCTGTGGAGCTGTCCCCTGCAACCATTGTGTAGGAGGGACAGCCTGTGGTCACTATATCCCCAGACATAAAGTGTCAGGAGGCGCGTTCAGGCAGCTGTCCGTGGTACTGCACTGCTGGCCCTTTCCCAGACCGCAGATAAGGGCCGTCAGGGTCTCTTTATATCGAATGTGCTATAAAGGCCAATACTGAGATGGAACTTGGCATCCGGGTCACATTTGGCACAACAAACGAGACCTCGGGCCAGAAGCAACTGACTCCACTCATTTGTTGCAAAGAGGAGTGGGGACACATGAAAATGGCCATTTCAGATCACGAGTGTCATGAATACAAATGAAAAATAAACTCACAATGTCTGCGGCTCATGAAGCCTGTCATGCTTGGCAACTAGGAGGCGGGACTGAATTTAAAACCATAATCAGACCTGCTAATTGTTCACTCACTGCCAACCGTCTGAGAAAACAAACATATTAATATGGCTTTGACTTTTGACGAGTACTTGCGCGCATCGCCAGATGGGAGAGTACACAGAGATGAGAACACGGGAGGAGAGAAGTAAGGCAGTTTGGAAAACATCAGATGATGTATTGTTTTTGTACGTAACGTTGCCTACCTCTCAAAGAGGGCTGCTGGACTTTCACAGAGATTCCCACATTCTTCATTAGAAAAACTTTTTGGGGGGGTACCTGGGTGACTCAGTCAGTTAAGCATCTGACTCTTGATTTTGGCTCAGTTCATGATCTCAGGGCTCGTGAGATCCCAGGGTTCAAGCCCCACGTAGGGCTCTGTGCTGACAATGTGGAACCTGCTTGGGATTTTCTCTTCCTCTCCCTCTACACCTCTACTGCGCTCTCTCTCTGTCTCTCTCTGTCTCTCTCTGTCTCTCTCTGTCTCTCTCTCTCTCTCTCTCTCTCTCAAAATAAACATTTAAAAAAAAAGAAGAGAAAAACTTGGGGCACCTGGGTGGCTCAGTCGGCTGAATGTCCGAATTTGGCTCAGGTCATGATCTTATGGTCCATGAGTTCCAGCCCCACACTGGGCTCTGTGCTGACAGCTCAGAGCCTAGAGCCTGCTTCAGATTCTGTGTCTCCCTGTTTCTCTGTCCCTTCCCCACACACCGTCTCTCTCTCTCTCTCTCTCTCTCTCTCTCTCTCTCTCTCTCTCTGTCTCTCTCTCTCTCTCTCTCTCTCTCTCAAAAAATAAAAAAAAAAGTTAATTTTTTTTTAATAAAACTTTTCTTAACACCTGCTGGCCTATAAACAAGAGAGAATAATACAAATATTTTTAAGGATGCTGAACTTTTTTACAAAGCTTAATTTTTTAATTATTGGCTGCTTTGAGGAGCCTTCATAGGGCATATCAATTGGATCAGTAATTGTATAGCACCCTGAAAAAGTCGTTGCCTCAGAGTACTAATGTCAGAACAAATGATTTCCAACTCATTAGAACTCAACAGAGACCAGAAGAGTGTAAGAATGAACTCTCAGGAGCTGTGAGGCATTTATGTACAGCATGCCCAGTCTTAGACAACCCCACAGGTTGACTTCTCAGGGCATATTTCCAGATGAAGGAGTCAGGGAAGTCAGCCAAGTTCTTGGAATATCTCAACTAGTAAGTGCCCAACTTGGATTCAAACTCAGGTCAGCCTGTGCCCATCCCAGAAGTCCACACTTCCTTTCAAGCACAGTCTTCAAACATCTTTTTTCTCTTTATGAAACATTCCAGAATTGATGCAGATTCCTTTTGTCCCGCAGGTCAATCAGTGCCAGCCCACAGAGTGATGGATTTCCTTAAGACACTAGAGCCCAAGATTCATCTTCTGGTTCAAAAAATAAAGTTTATGTGCTTCTAAAGCCCGGTGTGTATACTGGTAAGTGAGCTAGGTTGAACAGACTTGATTCTGACCCTCATCTTCCTCGTTCTTCAGTTCATGGCACCCCTGCCCGCCCATCCCATGCCTGGACCAGTTTGGGACCCTTGTGCTGCCACCTCTGAACTGTATCCACAGTGTTCACTTTAAACGTAAATGAGATGTACGGGCAGAACAGTGCTCCCCACAAAGATGGCTCGTCTGTGGACCGCAGGATATGGAGAGTACCCTGGGTCACCCATGTGGGTCCTCCCTGAAGGTGGGAATGGGAGGAGAGAAAGACTGGCGTGTGCACCGACATGGGTCTTAACCACCGAGCAGGCAGACTCCAGCCCACAAGGGCCGCTAGCGGCTGGAAAAGGCCAGGAGGTGGGAGTCTCCCTGGGAGCCTCCAAGAGGAATGCGGCGTGTGGGCATCGTGACTTCAGCGCCGTGAGAGCACAGGTGAGCCCAGAGCTGGGAAGAACAGTGTTGCTTGAAGCCACTGTTTGTCGTCATGTACATCAGCTGATGCCACTCCCTGCTTAACAGGCCACAGCACTTTCTCACTGCTGTTGCAAAAATATCAGCTCCTTGCTGAGCTCAGTGGCCCCAGGTTGGGGGACCTACCTGACACCAAATCCCCTGTGTGTCACGTCCCTCCTCCCCTCTCACTGGACGCCAGGCTCAGGGCCCCTGGTGTTATGATCCGGTTGTTCCTACCTCGGGGACTTTGCCCTCGATGCCCCTCCCTGAAACACTCTGCACCCTTCCTTTCCTCCAGGCCTCAATTTCCACGTCCCCTTCTCAGAGTGTCCTATGCACCAGCAGCAGCAGCTCCAGGGATTGCTGCAAATGCACATTCTCAAACCCCGTGGCACGCCTGCCTGATCAGAGACTCTGGAGACTGTGGGTCCCAGGTGCACTAGTTGACTGAGCCTCCTTTCCTCCCCTCGTTCCCCAGGGGGTGGCAGCCTCATCTATCTCCATCTCTGGTACCTAATGAGGCAAGCTGCACAGCAGGAGCTCAGTAAATATTTGTGGGATGGATTACTGAAAGTATTTTCTAGAAGCCGCGAAGACGGCACCACGCTATGTATAAAAAGATCAAAACAGCATGGCTCTGCCCTGCAGAACTTACAGTGGAGTGGAAAAGGTCTTTTCTCATACAGCGTGGTGCACACCATGACAAATGCCTATGACAGCCCGAATGAGGGCCCCTGAACACATGTGATGCCTGGCTTGTGCCAAGCACAGGACAGATTGTGTGTGATGCATGTCCTCGTCCATGAAACGTATACTGTCTCCCCTGCTTAGAACATGATCCCCCCATATTGCTCACTCAGAGACACACCTATACCTGGTGCGTGCCATCCAGAGGAAGTCATCAAAAAAATGGGTTGGACGTGGGATGTCTGGGTGGCTCAGTCAGTTGGGAGTCTGCTCTTGATATTGGCTCAGGTTGTGATCTCACGGTTCATGGGTTCGAGCTCTGTGTGGGGCTCTGCACTGGCAGCGTGGAGCCTGCTTGGGGTTCCCCTTCTCTGCCTCATCCCCACTCATGTGCACTCTGATTGTTCGCTCTTGCTCTCTCCCTCTCTCTCAAAATAAATAAACTTTAAAAAATATGTGTCGGGGTACCTGGGTGGCTCAATCAGTTGTCTGACTTCAGGTTAGTTCATAATCTCATGGTTTCTGAGTTTGAGCCCCGCATCAGGCTGTGTGCTGTCAGCTCAGAGCCTGGAGCTTGCTTCCAATTCTGTGTCTCCCTCTCTCTCCGCCCCTCCCTGCCAGTGCTCTCTCTCTCTCTCTCTCTCTCTCTCTCTCTCTCTCTCAAAAATAAACGTTATAAGTATATGAATGAATGAATGAATGAATGAATGGTCATAGATTCAGAAGATAAAAAAATCTTAGAGGAATGTGGACAAGGCAACCAGGCTTGGGTGTTCCAGCTAACGGTGCAGTCAGAGCAAAAGCCCTGAGGGGTGGGAAGCTTGAAGAAAGGCCAGAGGGGTGGTGGCGGAGGCGCCTCCAGTGACCGTGTTGTCAGCAAAGCTGCGGTCCCAGCTGAGGCATGCTGACCCACACAAGGAAGAAGCCTGCGGGGGGTGCGGTAGAGGGCTTTACCACAACCCCCACGGAGAGTATTCCTGTCCAGGATTCTCCACCCACGTGAGGGGTTCCCGGTACAGAATGGGGTCCTATAGCAGGGGAGACACGGGCCGACCCAGCCTCAGGGGCAGACAGACTGTCTTCCCCGCCCAGCAGCTGAAGACGCTGCTGGAAAGGGGGAGAAGAGACTCAGCCCAGAAGGCAAGTGGAAACTTCTCACCTGAACTCTGAAAATAAGGAATGGGTGGTTTGAACTCTGCTTCAAACTATGCATTGGGAGACAGTTAGTCCTTTCAAGGCCATGGGCTAAATAATCTGAGGCATTTTCACAGAGCAGTGACTCATCTGAGATAGATTCATCACTTCACCTCACAGCTGGCCTTGTGGGGACTAATTTGATGACGTGTCTCCCTTCAGTGAATTTCCAAGAAAGGGTTTTGTGCACCTCTATGTATTTAAGATGAAAAACACAATAAAGCTTTTTATTATCAAACCTATCCTGATTCAGTCGAAGCCCCACAGGTAAAATCTTCACGTGCCCCTGTGTGTAAACAAACACGGACACTGTGCGTGGGGACAGACACTTCTGCACACACAGGACACTGAGCACGCAACGTTGGCATATATAACATTACACCAAAACCCAGGGTACTTTTTTTCTCCTTATCAAAAATGTACTGGGCCATAGCTCTGTGAATATACTTGGTGATCTAAGCTATTCATTAAAGGTAGTAGAACAGAAAAATAACTTTTGATACACAGCCACTCCAACATGCTATGTTTTAGAGTCTTTGCTAAATCACATTGTCAGAGTTCACTTTATTTTACTATTGAGTCAATGTGAAAGAATGAACCCTCTCTCTTAGGAATGTCTCTCCTTAATGCTCAGGTCCTGCTCTGCTAAGTTTAATACAGTGACAGTTCCAGGCTTCATTTACTCCTTGGAACAAGCCATTAAGTATGCATTGCAGCTCTGTGCCTGCTCTGTGAACTGTCCCCTTTTCTTAAATACACAGCCATGTAGTAAATGTCCCCCAGGATGGGATTTGAACTAGGTTTGGTAGTTAGCAGAAAATCAGGCATAATGTGCACGCATCCAGAATCTTTCATGTGACACCAGGAATTTTTCAGTCATCATCAAGAATCATAAAATACTTAGGAATAAGCCTAACCAAAGATGTAAAGGATCTGTACACTAAAAACTATAGAAAGCTTATGAAGGAAATTGAAAGAAAAATAAAAACAAATGGAAAAACATTCCATGCTCATGGATTGGAAGAATAAGTACTGCTAAAATGTCAATACTACCCAAATCAATCTACACGTTCAACGCAATCCCAATCAAAATTGCACCAGCATTCTTCTAGAAGCTAGAACAATCAATCCTAAAATGTATATGGAACCACAAAAGACTTCAAATAGCCAAAGTAATATTGAAGAATGAGACCAAAGCAGGAGGCATCACAATGCCAGACTTTGGCCTTTACTACAAAGTTGTAATCGTCAAGACAGCATAGTATTGGCACAAAAACAGACACATAGACCAATGGAATAGAATAGACTCCAGAATTAGACCCACACAAGTACGGCCAAGTAATCTTTGACAAAGCAGGAAAGAATATCCAATGGAAAAAAGATAGTCTCTTTAACAAAGGGTGCTGGGAGAACTGGACAGCAACATGCAAAAGAATGAAACTAGGCCATTTTCTTACACCATTCACAAAAATAAACTCAAAATGGATAAAGGACCTGAATGTGAGACATGAAACCGTCAATCCCTAGAGGAGAGAGCAGGAGAAAACCTCTCTGACCTCAGCTGCAGCAATTTCTTACTTGACACATCTCCAAAAGCGAGGGGATTAAAAGCAAAAATGAACTATTGGGACCTCATCAAGATAAAAAGCTTCTGCACTGCGAAGAAAACAATCAACAGAACTAAAAGGCAACCGACAGAATGGGAAAAGATATTTGCAAATGACACATCAGACAAAGGGCTAGTATCCAAAATCTGTGAAGAACTCACCAAACTCCACACCCAAAAAACAAATAATCCAGTGAAGAAATGGGCAGAAGACCTGAATAGACACTTTCCGAAAGAAGACATCCAGATGGCCAACAGGCACATGAAAAGATGCTCCGCATCACTCCTCATCAGGGAAGTACAAATCAAAACCACACTGATATATCACCTCACGCTGGTCAAAGTGGCTAAAATGAACAAATCAGGAGACTCTAGATGCTGGCGAGGATGTGGAGAAACAGGAACCCTCTCACACTGCTGGTGGGAATGCAAACTGGTGCAGCCGCTCTGGAAAACAGTGTGGAGGTTCCTCAAAAAAACAAAAATAGAACTACCCTACAACCTAGCAAGAGCACTACTAGGAATTTACCCAAGGGATACAGGAGTGCTGATGCATAAGGACACTTGTATCCCAATGTTTATAGCAGCACTTTCAACAACAGCCTAATTATGGAAAGAGCCTAAATGTCCATTGACTGATGAATGGATAAAGACATTGTGGTTTATATACACAATGGATTACTACTTGGCAATGAGAAATCTGGCCTTTTGTAGCAACGTGGATGGAACTGGAGGGTATTGTGTTAAGTGAAATAAGTCAGGCAGAGAAAGACAGATATCATATGTTTTCACTCATATGTGGATCCAGAGAAACTTAACAGAAGACCATGGGAGAGGGGAAGGAAAAAAAAAAAAAAAGAGGGAGAGAACCAAACCATAAGAGACTCTTAAAAACTTAGAATAAACTGAGGGTTGATGGGGGTGGGGGCGAGAGGAAGGTGGGTGATGGGCATTGAGGAGACCACCTGTTGGGATGAGCACTGGGTGTTGCATGGAAACCAATTTGACAATAAATTTCATAAAAGAAAAAAAAAAAGGAATTTTGCAACCATTAAAAAGTCAACCATATGGGGGCGCCTGGGTGACTCGCTTGATTAAGTGTCTGACTTCAGCTCAGGTCATGATCTCACAGTTTGTGGGTTTGAGCATCGTGTCAGGCTCTGTGCTGACAGCTCAGAGCCTGGGGCCTGCTTCTATTCTGTGTTTCCCTTTTAGCGCCCCCACCCACTTACGCTCTGTCTCTCTCTTTTCTCTCTAAAAATAAATAAACATTATTTTTTTTCTTAAAGTCAATCATATGCCTGTTCAGGTATTTTCTCCTGCATAGATGTACTGAGAATTAATAAAAGTGACTACATTATTTAACAGACGCAGTAAAGAGATCATCACCAGGTGAGGACCATCACTGCCACCAACGGCTTCTCCAGCCAGATATGGGGACATATGGTGCCTTCTGAGAATGTGCAAATGCAGAGTATACTGTGCATACTGGGGCATACTGGGGGCAGGCACAGGCTGGCAACTCCCATTCCCCTTTGCAAACAACGAACCTGTGCGTTCTGACTCCAGGAATGCCTGGAATACAGACTGGCTCTAATTAACAACCAAGAGAAACGCAGTGGTATAAAATTGATAGAAGAAATGTAAAATTGAACAAATGAATAATGATTAAATGGAAAAGCTATCTGTAACTCCCAGTAAATTATATTTTATGGCATCAAAAACATGCAATTTTTTTCCCAGAAGAAAGGATCTAGAATTTCCAAGGTAAAGAAACTTGGCATAAAATATGAGAGGAAGAGGGTACTGAATTTAGAAGCATGTCAGGCCCAACAGGCACAGATGCTAAACTAAACAGGAAAGTCCTCAAATCCCAAATCAGAGCACCCCCTCCAGCATGCTAAGGGCAGAGGCGCAACAGCCTGAGCTCCGGCCACCCGGCTAGCTTTCCTTCCTTCCTTCCTTCCTTCTTTCTTTCCCCAAATGCCCCTAGGACAGGACCTGTGACGGATGGCAGGATTCTGTCCTGAGGATGTAAGAGGCAGTCTCTATTCCCACATCGCTCACAGGCCAGCGGGATCGTGGCTCAAAGAAAAAGTAACACCCCACCTCAGAGCGGTTTCCCAAACTCAAAACGCAGCCAGAATTCGTCAGTGCTCCTGGGGTGAGATCCAGGGTCCCCAGTCCTCCTCTCTGGCACTCCCCCACCTGCCCCACCCCCGATCTTCCTTCTGGGCTCCCAACCAGCTTCACTCCAGCCTCAGGGCCTGCACCTGTGCCCTCCACCTGAAATGCTCTTGTGCTCCATCATTGAGTGGCCGGCTCTCTGTCTGTCACCTGCCCCTCCTTGACTTCACGCCACGTGAGCTCCAGTCAAGGCAAACCGACAGCCTCGTAGACAGAGGCGTCCAAGCAACTGCAGGACACGTATGGTGAGGGCAGTGCTCTGAGGAGGAGGTTTCTGCGAGCCCCAGCTCTGTTCACCCCTTGGGTGGCACTGCTGGTGCTCAAGGTCACCCAGAGTTGCAGAGCAGGAGCGATATGGGGAAAGTCAGAAATCTCACGTTCTTAACAAAATTCAACTGTTTTTCCTCGAAACAACAATGAAAAACTAGAACACAGAAAAACTTATGTTCCTGGAAGACTTTGATTAATTTCTAGAGTTGTGGAAAAGCTTCTTCTGACCATTTCGGCCATCTTTTCTTAGTGGGAGAGTGACATTCAGAGGTCGTTACTCTGTTGTTTCCCTTCTCTCTGTCTCTGTCTCTGTCTCTGTCTCTGTCTCTGTCTCTCTCTCCCCCCTCCTCTCTCTCGTTCACATTTAAACTCCCCTCTTGGCTGCATCAACCTGTAGGCAGCTTCAGTACTTCCCTTTGAAAACTCCTCCCTCTTCTCTCCAGTGCTCCCCCAGCTACAGACTCTGGAGGCATCTGAGGGCGCCAGGCAAGCTTCTCATGCGCATCCACTGCTGGGTCCACTCCACACTGCTCCTATCCCTCGGCTGGCCCAGGAACCTCCCCAGGGTCTCCTGAGGCCTCCACCCACCCACACCCAACCACCATCCTCCATACCCTTGCTGGACCTCCCAGTGCTGACTTCCTTCCAGAAACACTCCTCCCTTGGCAATAGTCTCCAGTGTCCTTCCCGCTGCTCCTTAGCCTGCTGGTAAGGCATAGTCTCTTCTACCCAGCTGGCAGCCATGGCATTCACCAGAGACAGAAGGGGGGAGAGAGAGGAGAGACAGAGGGAGACAAAAGAGAGAGAGACAGAAGACAGAGACATGGAGAGACAGGGGGGAGACAGAGACAGAGAGAAGAGTGGAGTGAGAGACAGAGAGATGGTGGGCCTCACTCCCTCACGGGTGACATCCTCACTGTTGCTCTGGAACCTCACCCAGACCCTGGCCTCAGGCACACAGGAATGTGTGATTCTCACATGATTTTCTCCAGTCCAGCCCCCTCCTCTGATCTGCAGCTCGCATCTCCCACTGTGCCCTTGACCCATCCTCTAAACACAGGACCAGTGTGTCCCCAGTAATTACTGACCTCCTGAAAGCATTGACACATGACCTGGGCTGACAGACCGTCCACTCAGGCCCTGAGACCCTCTCGGACTGCTAGTCCCTACAACTTTTTCCAAATCCCCTGTAATTCCCCTTGGAGTGTGTCTGTGAGCAGTTGCAACATCCATCCCATTTGAAAGACAGGACCCCAGCAATAATCCCCGGAACACTGCTCACCTACACTGTCCTTGCCAGGCCCTTGCAACATGCTACCTGCTGACCATCCTGTCAGGCACCTGCTCAGAACTGCTGACCATCCCAGTGGGTCACCTGCTCACACCTGCTGACCATCCTGACAGAGTCCTGCTCACACCAGCCCCTTGGAGCCGGCTGGGCACAATTTGTCTGAATCTGCTCAGCCTGTAGGTGAAATGATCAAATACTACAACCACTGTTGTTACACCTGAGAAGAGGTAGTTGGCACTTTCCAGTTGCCATCATTCCCCCAGCACCTTCAAATGTAAAGATGCTTCCTCGAGCTGACATAGCCACGCTGAGCACCTGCCTGGTTTCAACTCCGGAAGTCAGTCAGGAGAACCGCCCCTCTCTTGTACAGAAGTCAGTCAGGAGGACCTCCCCTCTATCTCATCTGAAAGTCGGTCAGGAGACCCTCCCCTCTCTGGTCCAGAAGTCAGTCAGGAGAAACTCCCCACTCTCTCATCCAGAAGTAAGACAGGAGAACCTCCCCTGTCTGGTCAAGAAATCAGTCAGGAGAACCTCCCCTCTCTCTCTCCTGGATGTCACTCAGGAGAATCTCCCCTCTCTCTCCTGCAAGAGAACCTCCACTCTCTGATCCAGAATTCAGTCAGGAGTACCTCCCCTCTCTCATCCAGAAGTCAATCAGGAGAACCTCCCCTCTCTCTCATCTGGAAGTCGGTCAGCAGAATATCCACTCTCTGGTCCAGAAGTCAGTTAGGAGAAGCTCCAGTCTCTCTTCCAGAAGCCACTCAGGAGAACCTCCCCTCTCTCATCCAGAAGTCAGTCAGGAGAACCTCCCCTCTCTCTCATCTGGAGGTCATTCAGGAGAGCCTCCCCTCTCTCTCATTCAAGAACCTTCCCTCTCTGGTCCAGAAGTCATTCAGGAGAACCTCCCTTCTCCCTCATCCAGAAGTAAGACAGGAGAAACTCTCTGTCTGGTCCAGAAATCAGTCAGGAGAACTTCCCCTCTCTCTCGCCTTGAAGTCAGTCAGGAAAATCTCCCCTCTCTCTCATCTGACATGGGTCAGGAGAACCTCCACTCTCTGGTCCAGAAGTCAGTCAGAAGAACCTCTGCTGTCTCAATTCTGGAAGTCAGTCGGGGCAACCTCCCCTCTCTCTCATCCGAAAATCATTCAGGAGAACTTCCCCTCACTCCCGTTCAAGAACCTCCCCTCTCTGGTCCAGAAGTCATTCAGGGAAACCTCCCCTGTCTCTCATTCAGAAGTACGTCAGGAGAACCTCCCCTCTCTCATCCAGAAGTCAGTCAGGAGAACCTCCCATCTCTGGTCCAGAAGTCATTCAGGAGAAACACCCCTCTCTCTCGTCTAGAAGTAAGACAGGAGAAACTCTCTGTCTGGTCCGGAAATCAGTCAGGAGAACTTCCCCTCTCTCTCGCCTCGAAGTCAGTCAGAAAAGTCTCCCCTCTCTCTCATCCGACATCGGTCAGGAGAACCTCCACTCTCTGGTCCGGAAGTCAGTCAGAAGAAACTCCGCTGTCTCTTATCTGGAAGCCAGTCGGGGGAACCTCCCCTCTCTCTCATCCGAAAGTCATTCAGGAGAACTTCCCCTCTCTCTCGTTCAAGAACCTCCCCTCTCTGGTCCAGAAGTCATTCAGGGAAACCTCCCCTGTCTCTCATTCAGAAGTCAGTCAGGAGAACCTCCCCTCTCTCATCTGGAAGTCAGTCAGGAGAACCTCCCCTCTCTGATCCAGAAATCAATCAGGAGACCTGCCCTCTCTCTCGTCCAGAAGTTAGACAGGAGAACCTCTCGTGTCTGGTCCAGAAATCAGCCAAGAGAACCTCCCCTCTCTCTCGCCTGAAAATCAGTCATGAGAACCTCCCCTCTCTATCCTGCAAGAGAACCTCCCCTCTCTCATCCAGAAGTCGGTCAGCAGAACCTCCCCTCTCTGATCCAGAAGTCAGTGAGGAGAACCTCCCCTCTCTCTCATCCAGAATTCATTCAGAGAACCTCCCCTCTCTCTTGTTCAAGAAACTCCTCTCTCTGGTCCAGAAGTCAGTAAGGAAAATCTCCCTCGCTCTCATCCAAAAGTCAGTCAGGAGAAACTCCCCTCTCTCATCCAGAAGTCATTAAGGACCACCTCCCCTCTGTCACATCCAGAAGTCAGTCAGGAGAAGCTCCCCTCTCTCGTCCAGAAGTCAGTCAGGAGAATCTCACCTCTCTCTCTCCGGAAGTCATTCAGGACTACTTACACTTTCTCTTGCTCAAGAACCTCCCCTCTGGGGTACAGAATTCAGTGTGGAGAACCTCCCTTCTCTCTTGTCCAAAGTTAAGACAGGGGAACCTCCACTGACTGCTCCGGAAATCAGTCAGGAGTACCTCCCCTCTCTCTTGCCTGAAGTCAGTCAGGAGAATCGCCCCTCTCTTTCCATCAAGAGAACCTCCACTCTCTGGTCCAGAATTCTGTCAGGAGACCTCACCTCTCTCTCATCCGGAAGTCATTCAGAAGAATATCTCCTCTCTCTCTTCAACAACCTCCCCTCTCTGGTCCAGAAGTCACTCAACCGAACCTCCCCTCTCTCCCGTCCAGAAGTCAGTCAGGAGAACCTCCACTCTCTGGTGCAGAATTCAGACAGGAGAACCTCCCCTCTCTGTCATCCAGAAGTTGGTCAGCAGAACATCCATTCTCTGCTCCGGAAGACAGTCAGAAGAACCTCCGATCTCTCATCCAGAAGTCAGTCAGGAGAACCTCCATTGTCTTTCATTCAAGAACCTCCACTCTATGGTTCAGAAGTCAGTTAGGTAAACTTCCCATCTCTCTCGTCCAAAAGTCAGTCAGAAGAACCTCCCCTCTGTTGTCCAGAAATCAGTCAAGAGAACCTCCACTCTCTCATCTGGACGTCGGTCAGCAGAACGTCCACTCTCTGGTCCAGAAGTCAGTCAGGAGAACCTCCCCTCTCTCTCATCTGGAAGTCGGTAAGCAGAACTCCATCTCTGGTCCAGAAGTCAGTCAGGAGAACCTCCCCTCTTCTCTCACCTAGAAGTCAGTCAGGGTGATCTCCCCTCTCTCTCTTTCAAGAGAACCTCCATCTCTGTTCCAGAATTTGGTCAGGAGAACCTCCCCTCACTCTCATTCAAGAACCGCTGATCTCTGGTACAGAAGTCCGTCAGGAAAACCTCCCCCTCTCTCTTCCAAAGTCAGTCAGGAGAACGTCCCCTCTATCGTCCAGATGTCAGTCAGTAGAACATCCCCTCTCTCTCATCCAGACTGTGGTCAGCAGAACCTCCCCTCTCTCGTCCAGAAATCATTCAGGAGAACCTCCAGTCTCTCTCATTCAAGAACCTCCACTCTCTGGTTGAGAAGCCAGTCAGGAAAACCTCCGCGCGCTCCCGTCCAAAAGTCAGTCAGGAAAACCTCCCCTCTCTCATCCAGAAGCCAGTCTGGAGAATCTCCCGTCTCTCTCATCCAGAAGCCAGTAAGCAGAACCTCCACTCTGTGGTCCAGATGTCAGTCAGGAGAACCTCCCATCTCTCGCCCAGAAGTCAGGCAGGAAAACCTCCACTCTCTCTTGTCCAGAAGTCAGTCTGGAGAACCTCCCGTCTCTCTCTCATCTGGAAGTTGGTCAGGACAACCTCCCATCTCTGGTCCAGAATTCATTCAGAAGAAGCTCCCCTCCCTCTCGTCCAGAAGTAAGACAGGAGAACCTCCCCTATCTCATCCAGAAGTCAGTCAGGAGAACCTCCCCTGTCTCTCATTCAAGAACCTCCAATCTATGGTTCAGAAGTCAGTCAGGTAAACTTCCCATCTCTCTAGTCCAAAAGTCAGTCAGAAGAACCTCTCCTCTGTTGTCCAGAAATCAGTCAAGAGAACCTCCACTCTCTCATCCGGATGTCTATCAGCAGAACTTCCAATCTCTGGTCCAGAAGTCAGTCAGGAGAACCTCCCCTCTCTCTCGTCTGGAAGATGGTCAGTAGAACCTCCATCTCTGGTCCAGAAGTCAGCCAGGAGAACCTCCCCTCTTCTCTCTCACCTTGAAGTCAGTCAGGGTGATCTCCCCTCTCTCTCCTTCAAGAGAACCTCCATCTCTGGTCCAGAATTCGGTCAGGAGAACCTCCCCTCAGCCTCATTCAAGAACCACTGATCTCTGGTCCAGAAGTCCGTCAGGAAAACCTCCCCCTCTCTCTTCCAAAGTCAGTCAGGAGAACGTCCCCTCTATCGTCCAGAAATCAGTCGGGGAACCTCCCCTCTCTCTCATCCGGATGTCAGTCAGCAGAAACTCCGCTCTCTGGTCCAGAAGTCAGTCAGGAGAAACAACTTTCTCTGGCATCTGGAGGTTGGTCAGTAGAACCTCCCCTCTCTCGCGCCTGGAAACCAGTCAGGAGATTCTCCCCTCTCTCTTCTTAAAGAGAACCTCCACTCTGGTCCAGAATTCAGTCAGGAGAACCTCCCCTCACTCATCCAGAAGCCGATCAGGAGAACCTCCCCTCTCTCTCATAAAAGAACCTCCACTCTCTGGTCCAGAAGTCACTCAGGAAAACCATCTCTCTTTCTCGTCCAAAAGTCAGTCAGGAGAACATCCCCTCTCTGGTCCAGAAGTCAGCCAGGAGAACCTCCCCTCTCTCTCATCCAGAAGCCAGTCAGGAAACCTCCCCTCTCTCTTGTTCAAGAACCTCCCCTCCCTCTCTGGTCCAGAAGTCAGTCAGGAGAACCTCTCCTCTCTGTTGTCCAGAAGTCAGTCAGCAAAACCTCCCTTCTCTGTCATTCATGAGAACTTCCACTCTCTTGTCCAGAAGTCAGTCAAGAGAAACTCCCATCTCTCTCACTCAATGAAGATCGTCCACTCTCTGGTCCGGAAGTCAGTCAGGAGAAACTCCAGTCTCTCACCCAGAAGTCACTCAGGAGAAATTCCCTCTCTTGTCCAGAAGTCAGTCAGGAGAACCTCCCGTCTCTCGTTCAGAAGTCAGTCAGGAGAAATTCCTGTCTCTTGTCCAGAAGTCAGTCAGGAAAACCTCCCCTCTCTCTCATCCATAAGTCAGTCAGGGGAACCTCCCCTCTCAGGTCCAGAAATCAGACAGAGGACCTACCAACTCTCTCGTCCAGAAGTCGGTCAGCAGAACCTCCATCTCTGGTCCAGAAGTCAGTCAGGAGAACCTCCCCTCTTCTCTCTCACCTTGAAGTCAGTCAGGGTGATCTCCCCTCTCTCTCCTTCAAGAGAACCTCCATCTATGGTCCAGAATTCGGTCAGGAGAACCTCCCCTCAGCCTCATTCAAGAACCGCTGATCTCTGGTCCAGAAGTCCGTCAGGAAAACCTCCCCCTCTCTCTTCCAAAGTCAGTCAGGAGAACATCCCCTCTATCGTCCAGAAATCAGTCGGGGAACCTCCCCTCTTTCTCATCCGGATGTCGGTCAGCAGAACCTCCATCTCTGGTCCAGAAGTCAGTCAGGAGAACCTCCCCCTCTCTCTCACCTAGAAGCCAGTCAGGATGATCTCCCCTCTCTCTCCTTCAAGAGAACGTCCATCTCTGGTCCAGAATTCGGTCAGGAGAACCTCCCCTCAGCCTCATTCAAGAACCGCTGACCTCTGGTCCAGAAGTCTGTCAGGAAAAAACCCCCCCTCTCTCTTCCAAAGTCAGTCAGGAGAACGTCCCCTCTATCGTCCAGAAATCAGTCGGGGAACCTCCCCTCTCTCTCATCCGGATGTCGGTCAGCAGAACCTCCGCTCTCTGGTCCAGAAGTCAGTCAGGAGAAACAACTTTCTCTGGCATCTGGAGGTTGGTCAGTAGAACCTCCCCTCTCTCGCGCCTGGAAACCAGTCAGGAGATTCTCCCCTCTCTCTCCTTAAAGAGAACCTCCACTCTGGTCCAGAATTCAGTCAGGAGAACCTCCCCTCACTCATCCAGAAGCCGATCAGGAGAACCTCCCCTCTCTCTCATAAAAGAACCTCCACTCTCTGCTCCAGAAGTCACTCAGGAAAACCTTCTCTCTTTCTCGTCCAAAAGTCAGTCAGGAGAACATCCCCTCTCTGGTCCAGAAGTCAGCCAGGAGAACCTCCCCTCTCTCTCATCCAGAAGCCAGTCAGGAAAATCTCCCCTCTCTCTTGTTCAAGAACCTCCCCTCCCTCTCTGGTCCAGAAGTCAGTCAGGAGAACCTCTCCTCTCTGTTGTCCCGAAGTCAGTCAGCAAAACCTCCCTTCTCTGTCATTCATGAGAACTTCCACTCTTTTGTCCAGAAGTGAGTCAGGAGAAACTCCCATCTCTCTCACTCAACCAAGACCGTCCACTCTCTGGCCCGGAAGTCAGTCAGGAGAAACTCCAGTCTCTCACCCAGAAGTCACTCAGGAGAACTTCCCCTCTCCCGTCCAGAAGTCAGTCAGGAGAACCTCCCGTCTCTCGTCCAGAAGTCAGTCAGGAGAACCTCCCCTCTCTCTCATCCAGACTCTGGTCAGCAGAACCTCCCCTCACTCGTCCAGAAATCATTCAGGAGAACCTCCAGTCTCTCTCATTCAAGAACCTCCACTCTCTGGTTGAGAAGCCAGTCAGGAAACCCTCTGCTCCCTCCCATCCAAGAGTCAGTCAGGAAAACCTCCCCTCTCTCATCCAGAAGTCAGTCAGGAGAATCTCCCCTCTCTCTCATCCAGAAGTCAGTCAGCAGAACCTCAACTCTGTGGTCCAGATGTCAGTCAGGAGAATCTCCCATCTCTCGCCCAGAAGTCAGGCAGGAAAACCTCCACTCTCTCTTGTCCAGAAGTCAGTCTGGAGAACCTTCCCTCTCTCTCTCATCTGGAAGTTGGTCAGGAGAACCTCCCATCTCTGGTCCAGAATTCATTCAGAAGAAGCTCCCCTCCCTCTCGTCCAGAAGTAAGGCAGGAGAACCTCCCCTGTCTGGTCCAGAAATCAGTCAAGAGAACCTCCCGCCTCTCTCGCCTGGAAGTCAGTCATGAGAATCACCCCTCTGTCTCCTGCCAGAAACCCTCCCCCCCTCATCCAGAAGACGGTCAGGAGAACCTCCCCTCTCTCATCCAGAAGTCAGTCAGGAGAACCTCCCCTCCCTCTTGTTCAAGACCCTCCTCTCTCTGGTCCAGAAGTCAGTAAGGAAAACCTCCCCTCTCTCTCATCCAAAAGTCAGTCAGGAGAAACTCCCCTCTCTCATCCAGAAGTCATTCAGGACCACCTCCGCTCTCTCACATCTGGAAGTCGATCAGGAGAACCTCCCCTCTCTCATCCAGAAGTCAGTCAGGAAACCCTCCCATCTCTCTGTCCAGAATTAAGACAGCAGAACATCCCGGCTCTGGTCCAGAAATCAGTCAGGAGAATATTCCCTCTCTCTCATCTGGAAGACTGTCAGCAGAACCTGTACTCTCTGGTCCAGAAGTCAGTCAGGAAAACCTCCCCTCTGTCGTCCAGAAGTCACTCAGGAGAACCTCCCCACTCTCTCATCCGCAAGTTGGTCAGCAGAACATCCCATCTCTGGTCCCCAAGTCAGTCAGGAGAAGCTCCAGTCTCTCGTCCATAAGTCACTCAGGAGAACCTCCCCTCTCTCATCCAGAAGTCAGTCAGGAGAACCTCCCCTCTCTCGTCCGGAAGTCAGTCAGCAGACCCTCCCCTCTCTCATCCAGAAGTCAGTTAGAGAACCTCCCCTCTCTCTCGTTGGGAAGTCATTCAGGAGAACCTCCCCTCTCTCTCTCATTCAAGAACCTCCCCTCTCTGGTCCAGAAGTCATTCAGGAGAACCTCTCCTCTCTCTTGTCCAGAAGTAAGACAGGAGAACCTCCCCTGTCTGGTCAAGAAATCAGTCAGGAGAACCTCCCCTCTCTCTCGCCTGGAAGTCAGTCAGGAGAATCACCCCTGTCTCTCCTCCAAGAGACCCTCCACTCTGTGGTCCAGAAGTCAGTCAGGAGAACCTCCATTCTCTCATCCAGAGAGAATCTTGTCAATCAGGGGAACATCCCCTGTCTCTCATCCGGAAGTCGGTCAGCAGAACCTCCGGTCTCTGGTCCAGATGTCAGCCAGGAGAATCTCCCCTCTCTCTCATCGGGAAGTTGGTCACCAGAACCTCCAGTCTCTGGTCCAGAAGTCAGTCAGCAGAACTTCCCCTCTCTCGTTCAGAAGTCATTCAGGAGAACCTCCCATCTCTCATCCAGAAGTCAGGCAGGAAAACCTCTCTCTCTTGCCCAGAAGTCAGTCAGGAGAACCCTCCCTCTCTCTCATCTGGAAGTTGGTCAGGAATGTCTCCCCTCTCTGGTCCAGAAGTCAATCAGGAGAAACTCCCCTCTCTCTTGTTCAGCAAACTCCCCTCTCTGGTCCAGAAGCCAGTGAGGAGAACCTCTCCTCTTGTCCAGAAGTTACAACAGGGGAAACCCCCCCTGTCTGCTCCAGAAAACAGTCAGGAGTACCTCTCCTCTCTCTTGCCTGAAGTCAGTCATGAGAACCTCCCCCCTCTCTCCTTCAAGAGAACCTCCACACTCTGGTCCAGAATTCAGTCAGCAGAACCCCCCCTCTCTGGTCTAGAAGTGAATAAGGAGAACCTCCCCTCTCTCTCTTCCCAAAGTAAGACAGGAGACCTCCCCTGTATCGTCCAGAAGTTGGTCAGGAGAACCATCCCGCTCTCTTGTCCAGAAGTCGATCAGCAGAACCTCCACTCTCTGGTCCAGAAGTCAGTCAGGAGAACTTACCCTCTCTCCCGCCTGGAAGTCAGTCAGGAAAATCTCACCTCTCTCTCCTTCAAGAGAATCTCCACTCTCTGGTCCTGAAGTCAGTCAGGGAAACCTCCCTTCTATCTCGTCCAAAAGTCAGTCAGGAGAACCTACCCTCTCTGGTCCAGAAGTCAGTCAAGAGAACCTCCCCTCTCTCTCATCCAGAAGTCAATCAGCAGAACATACACTCTCTGGTCAAGAAATCAGTCAGAAGAACCTCCACTCTCTCGTCCAGAAGTCACTCAGGACAACCTTCCCCCCTCTCATCCAGAAGTCTGTCAGTAGAACCTCCCCTCTCTCTCATCCGGAAGTCGGTGGGCAGAAACTCCCCTCTCTTGCCCAGAAGTCAGTCAGGAGAACCTCCCCTCTCTCCCATTGAAAAGTAAGACAGGAGAACCTCCCCTGTCTGGTCCAGAAATCAGTCAGGAGGACCTCCCCTATCTCTCGCCTGGAAGTCAGTCAGGAGAATCTCCCCTCTCTCTCATCCGGAGGTCGATCAGCAGAAAATCCACTCTCCGGTCCGGAAGTCAGTCAGGAGAACCTCCCCTTTCTCATTCAGAAGTCAGTCAGGAGAACCTCCTGTCTCTTGTCCAGAAGTCAGTCAGGAAAACCTCCCCTCTCTCTCATCCAGAAGTCAGTCAGGGGAACCTCCCCTCTCAGGTGAAGAAATCAGTCAGAGGACCTACCCACTCTCTCGTCCGGAAGTCAGGCAAAAGAACCTCCACTCTCTGGTCCAGATGTCAGTCAGGAGAACCTCCCTCTCTCTCATCTGGAAGTCTGCCAGGAGAACCTCCCCTCGCTTGTCCAGAAGGCAGTCAGACAACCTCCCCCCTCTCTCTTTCAAGAACCTCCACTCTCTGGTCAAGAAGTCATTCAGGAGAACCTCCCCTCTCTCTCGTCCAGAAGTAAGACAGGAGAACCTCCTCTGTCTGGTCCAGAAATCAGTCAGGAGAAACTCACCTCAATCTCGCCTGGAAATCAGTCATGAGAATCAACCTTCTCTCTCCTGTAAGAGAACCTCCCCTCTCTCATGCAGAATGCAGTCAGGAGAACCTCCCCTCTCTCATGCAGAAGTCAGTCAGGAGAACCTCAGGTCTCTAATCCAAAAGTCATGTAGGAGAACCTCCCCTCTCTCATCCAGAAGTCAGTCAGGAGAACTTCCCATCTCTCGCATCCGGAAGTCGATCAGCAGAACCTCCGCTCTCTGGTCCAGAAGTCACTCAGGAGAACCTAGCCTCTCTCGTCGAAGAAACATTCAGGAAAACCTCCCCTCGCTCTAGTCCGAAAGGCAATCAGGAGAACCTCCCCTCTCTCATCCAGAAGTCAGGCAGGAAAACCTCCCCTCTCTCGTCCAGAAGTCAGTCAGGACAGAAGTCAGTTAGGTGAACCTCCCCTGTCTCTCATCTGAATGTTGGTCAGGAGAACCTCTCATCTCTGGTCCAGAAGTCAGTCAGGAGAACCTCCCCTGGCTCTTGTCGGGAAGTCATTCAGAGAGCCTCCCCACCCTCTCGCTCAAGAACCTCCCCTCTCTGGTCCAGAAGTCATTCAGGGGAAACACCCCTCTCTCTCTTCCAGAAGTAAGACAAGAGAACCTCCCCTGTCTAGTCCAGAAATCTGTCAACAGAACCTCCCCCTCTCTCGCCTGGAAGTCAGTCCTGAGCATCACCCCTCTGTCTCCTGCAAGAGAACCTCTGCTCTCTGTTCCAGAAGTCAGTCAGGAGAACCTCCAGTCTCGTCCAGAACTCACTCAGGACAACCTCCCCTCTCTCTCTTCCAGAATTCGGTCAGCATAACCTGCCCTCTCTTGTCCACCAGTCAGGAAGGAGCACCTCCACTCTCTCTCTTTCAGAAGTCATTCAGAGATCCTCCCCTCTCTCTTGTTCAAGAACCTCCTCTCTCTGGTTCAGAAGTCAGTCAGAGGAACCTCCCCTCTCTGGTTCAGAAGTCAGTCAGGAGAACTTCCCCTCTCTTATCCATAAGTCAGTCAGGAAAACCTCCCCTCCTTCTCATCCAGAAGTCAGTCAGGAGAACCTCCCCTTTCCCTCATCTGGAAGTTGATCAGGAGCACCTCAATTCTATGGTCCAAAAGTCACTCAGGAGAACCTTCCCTCTGTCTCGTCCAGAAATCAGTCAGGAGAACCTCCCCTCTCTGTTATGTGGAAGTCGGTCAGGAAAACCTCCCCTCTCTCTCGTTCAAGAACCTCCCCTCTCTGGTCCAGACATCAGTCAGGAAGAACCTCTCCTCTTTCTAACCCAGAAGTCAGTCAGCAGAACCTCCCTTCTCTGTCATTCATGAGAACTTCCACTCTCTTGTCCAGATGTCAGTCAACAGAACCTCCCATGTCTCTAACTCAAGAACCTCCACTCTCTGGTCCAGAAGTCAGTCAAGAGAACCTCCCATCTCTCTCATTCAACAACCTCCACTCTCTGGTCCAGACGTCAGGAAAACCTGCCCACTCTCTCGTGTAAAAGTCAGTTAGGACAACCTACCCTCTCTCGTCCAGAAGTCAGTCAAGAGAACCTCCTTCTTGTCTCATCCGGAAGTCGGTGAGTACAACCTCCACTCTTTGGTCCAGAAGTCAGTCAGGAGAACCTCCCTTCTCTCATCAAGAAGTCAGTCAGGGGAAACTCCCCTGTCGCGTCCAGATGTCAGTCAGGAGAACCTCCCCTCTCTCATCCAGAAATCAGTCACCAGAACCTCCGCTCTCTCTCATCCGGGAGTCACTCAGGAGAAACTCCCCTCTCACTTATTCAAGAACCTCCCGTCTCTGGTCCGGAAGTCAGGAGATCTTCCCCTCTTCCTTGTCGAGAAATAAGACAGGAGAACTTCCCCTGGTCTGGGCCAGAAATCAGTCAGGAGAACCTTCTCCTCACTCTTGTCCAGAGGTGAGTGAGCAGACCCTCCACTCTCTGGTCCAGAATTCAGGCAGGAGAACCCCACCCCCACCCCCTTCTCTCTCATCTGGAAGTTGGTCAGGAGAACCTCCCCTCCCTTGCCTGGAAGTCAGACTGGAGACCTCCCCTCTCTTCTTTCAAGAGAACCTCCACTCTCTCGTCCAGAATTCCATCAGGAGAACCTCCTTTCTCTTGTCCAGAGTCAGTCAGGAGAAGACCCCCTCTCTCTCATTCAAGCAACTCCACTCTCTGGTCCA
Organism: Panthera onca; assembly: GCF_046562875.1. NCBI lineage: Eukaryota > Metazoa > Chordata > Mammalia > Carnivora > Felidae > Panthera > Panthera onca. The sequence goes on from NW_027675869.1 coordinate 657,438, forward strand.
GAAGTCAGTCAGGAGAACCTTCCCTCTCTCATCCAACGACATTCCAATCTTCGCCACATTCGGTGGCTGAAAGCAAGCCACGGATAACGTCCACACTAGAGGGAAGGGAATTCCAGGGACATGAGTTCCGGGAGGTCATCTTACTCTGCCTGCCACGCCTCTAGACCCCAGTCCCCAGCAAAGGGTCTGAGGAAGAAGAACCCACAGTCCTCACAGTAAAACACAAATTCCCCTGCACCTTGCACGCCAACGTCAGGTTTAGGAAGACACGGCAAGGCAAACGTTGTTAGCCAGTGCCTAAATCAGCCAGGTGTTTTTAGCCAAGTGGAAAGCTACTTATTTACCGAGTAAGAAAGAAACAATCCCGGCCCTTGTGAAGTCTTCAGCTCAGTGCCAAGCAGCATGCTTCAGTGTAGCGAGGAGAACACTAAATAACAGAAACACAAAACAGCAGCAACAGCCATTTTTTAAAGCAATTTTGTCAATTTGAAGTCCAATATAGACGCTAATAATTGTTGTATTTACTCTGAATAACTCATCATAATTGCAAAGGTCTGGCTCATTTTTCCTGTGTGTTCGATAAATCATGTGTTTATATATACATGTAGAGGTTCCCAGAGAGCTGTGTGCTCCATTCTTCATTCTGAGAGACAATTGATTAGCAGTACCTTGAAGTCATTTTTCAAGGAATAACCATCAATATTGACAGCTGCCAGTCTTTCCCATTTATAATCAACTAAAAACAGTTCTTGCCCATGGCGAAATATTTACATTTCCAACCTGGGGTTACTTTCTAACTCACAGGGTAGGAATCAGGCATTATGATGTGGTTCCTTAGAGATTCAACTGTCCAAACAGCAGCTGACACAGAGAGCTGTGTGCACATTTGGAAGGGGGCTGATTAGCATGTGCACCTGCAGAGCACATACACTCCTTGCAACCTTGTTCTCCAGCACCGGCATTCTGCACAGGGCTGGACACCAGTGGGGCAGGGCAGAAGACACCCACCACTCGGGGTCAGAAGGACCTGAGCTTCAATTCCTTCCTCCCCACCCCCTGCTAAATTACTCATGTCCCCAGGCAATTGCTTCATCTCTGAGTCTCAGGATCCCCCGGGCAAACCGTCAAGGGCCCACCACCATTTTGTGGGATGCTACAAGGGGAAGGTGTGTGAAGTCCTGTGGCATTAGATGCCATTAGTTATGCTAATAGAATTTGGCAGGTGGAACTCTGCGGGTTTGGGCACTGTTTTTTGAAAACTTTGTTTTATGAAAAATTCCAACCTTAGACAGAAATAGAGAGAACAGAATAATGAGCCCCATGCATCCATCAACGGGGATCGACAATTACTAACTCATGCCAATTTGATTCCTTCCACATCCACAAACACTCCTCCTTCGAATTATTTTGAAAGAGAACTCAAACTATCATTTCATCTATAGATATGTGAAAATGTATCTCCAAAAGATAGAGGCTCCTTTACATGCAATCTCAAGACTATACCGCACTGAAAGTAATAATCTCTTAACATCGCAAAACATCCAGCTGGGAGTTGATTTCCTGATCATCTTATGTATTCTATTTTTTTAATGCTTATTTATTTACTCTTGTAAGAGAGAAAAAGAGAGAGAGAGAGGGAGGGAGGGAGAGAAAGTCAGGGAGGGACGGAGAGAAAGGGAGACAGAGAATCCCAAGCAGGATCCCATCTATCAGCACAGAGCCTGACGTGGGGCTCCATCCCATGAACTGTGAGATCATGCCTGAGCTGAAACCAAGAGACGGACACTTGGCCGACTGAACCCCCCAGGTGCCCCATTCGCCCTTTCGATTTTAACTCAGGCCAGGACTTTCCAACCCTTGAAGTGTTGCCATGTGGGGCCGGGTAACACTTTGCTGAAGGATGTCCCATGCATGGGAGGGTGCTCAGCGGCCTCCCTGGTCTCTGCCCACATGAGGCCAGGAGGACCCCTTCCCCTCAGTGGTGACCAGCAAAAATGTCTCCAGATGTTACCAAATGTCTCCTGGTTGAAGAGGAGGCCTCACCTCCTGTGGAGAATCGCAGATTTGGAAGATGAGAGGCACTGCATCAGAAACAGTAAGACATTGCCAGTCTTTTGTAGCGGGGCGGCGAAGCCCCCAGCCCCTCAGTTTCATAGTCATTTGATAGGGACTGAGCTTGAACTGCACACACCCTGAAAACCATAGAGCACAGGGGTGGTTTGCAAGGTAACTGGCAACTCTGGGGCACGTTCCCTGTACTAGATTCAGTTCTTTAAAAGTACTGGATACAAAGTTTTGCAACAGAAAAATGGGCTTGTATGTTGTGTTTCACTGGTGGAAAGAGAATTGTTTTCTCTTAGCCCCTCCACCCTGACCCCACCGGCCCAGCTAGTCTGGTGACAGCCGAGACAAACGAGTGAAGAAGGGGCCCACACGACCTCACCTGTGGGAAGAGCATCCTCATGGCAGCCCTGGGGAGACGACAACCAAGTGAGGAGCTCACTGCCGTGTGCTCTCCCCATCCCCACCCACGCCCCCATCCCCAGCCACCAGCAGGAAAGTGGCAGCTCACTTTGTGAGGACAGGAGCCACGCTGGCTGAAGGTGACACACTCTGTGTTCAGAACACTTGTGTGATGATCACACCTGCCTCTTTGGGGCTCCACAAATATGCCACCAGCCATCATCAAGACCGTCCCCCATCCGGCCTGCGTGTCATGAAACTGGACGACCTTCATTCAGGATCAAGATCTGGAGATTGGTGGAGATGATGACAGGAACCCTTAGTCTTCCAGGGCACAGATTTGACTGGTATGTGAGAGTCAGCCCAAGGCAGGCTTCTCTGTCCCCTGAGTAGGAGTTCATCCTTCTATGGGAGGCTCGTGAGAACATCTGGTTTATGTGTGTGCACACACACTCACGCACACCTCTCGGGGATACTACAATGCTGTCAGCTCTGAGCACGCGATGCATGAACTCTAGGCAAATGTGTGTAACAAACTGCAGGATTTTGAGGGGGGGGGAAGGATACTGATGTTATCTCTGCCCCAAACTGGTTTAAGATCACCAGTAAAGGTAAGAAAGAGTGGTCTCAAACACCAACCACCCCTGAAATACTGAGAGATTTGCCAAACTCATAGTGAACAAGAAACACAAGAGCGGAGACTATCACAGAGACACTCCTGATGTACCGAGAACCCGGAATGGCACTCTGTGCCCCTCATCCTTCATCATGGCCCTGAATCTCCACAACCATTTCAAGAACTAAGCATCAGCACTGCCCCCTTCTCACAGATGAGAAAACAAAGGCTTGAAATCTTCCACCCATGTTTCCTTGGTCTGACAGCTAAGAAGGAGCGTGATGGGCGCTGAGTTCTCCAATTCCACTTTCCCAATCTTATTTAATAGTGAGGATTGCTTCTGGAACATGCACAAGAAAGTAGCCAGCAGGCCTTTCATGATAGACGGTGCTTGTAAGTTAAACATCGATTCGGTTGAAATGGCGCCCTCCACCCCCCCCCCCGCCCCCGTAGATATATAGGGTTTTGCTTTTAGCGTATCCTCTCCTTTACCTGGGGGAAACACACACACACACACACACACACACACACACACACACACACACACACACACACACACACACATATTGGCATATCATTTGAAGAGCTTACAAATGACTCTTGCAAGTATAATAACACCACTGATCAGTAGACTTGGAGATGAGGCATGCGCTGGGATAAAATTATTTTTCTCCCAAAGGGACAACACACTTAGCGATAAAGTGCCACTCAGCAGATCCTGCCAAGCAGTGAAAACACAGGCTATGGACACATAACTAGGGAGGGTGTGCACAGCACTCTCAGCTGGAACACAGAATTATTTTATTTATGAAAAAGCACTTGTGCAATTTTGCTGACAGAGGGGCTTACTTGGGAAGGAGAGTGCTTTCTGCTCAGATTTCTTTATTGCTATGCCACAGAACTCCAAGCGCTGCCCAAAAAACTGTCATCGTCAAGTCTGCATTTCGGGGATCAGGAGTGAGCCAATCTTCAGGAGTGGATCGGGATGGCTACACGGCCCTGGTTTCTGCTTCTATTAGGCCACCGGGCACCTTGTCTAAGAGCGGAGCGTAGACCTGGAGTGTGGGCTGTCTGCACCCACACTTCCCACCCGTGCACACTGGGGGGCAGGCTCTCTCCCTCCCCTGCGTCCCCCCCTGGAAGCTTACCTTCCATTCTGTGGCTGTGATGACTGGGTATTTCTATATTTGAGGAAAGTATGCATGGTTACAGGGAGGTCAGGGCCGGGGCACTTGAGGCCTCTTTCCTCCCCTTTTTGGGGTTGTGTGTATGGGAAGATAGAAATGGGACCCACTGCATCTAAGCCCCGTGTGCAGAACTGAGCCATGGGGAGTAAAGTGTCTACATGTACATGGCCCAGGGGGCCTGACTCTCTTGTCTGAGAAGGTTCTGGAAGCAATAGAGACCAGAGTCCAATGGTCTGTGTCACAACCCCTTGTGGTCGGTCTGCCCCCTGTGAACACAGAGTGGCAGTGTCGGTCACCCAGAGGAAGGAGTTGGCAAGCACCTGGCAGGTTGACAGGTCCCAGGCACTGCCTGAGCTTTAGGCGAGGGAACTGTTCCCATGGACACTGGAGAGCTGCACAGAGATGCCCCGGTCATCAAGATAGCGTGATGCGGGAGTAGAGGGGGTGATTACACAGGTGTGGCCCAAAGCCCAGGTGCCACCGGCACACCAGGTACAACATCTCTGAACCTGAGGGAGCAAGCCAAGAGCACAGGCCTGTCACCAGAGGGGCTAGGGCCTCCCCTCTGCCCTCTTCCTTTGCCCTGCCAGGTCTGGGCACCTGGTCTAACATTGCATATGCCCAGCCCATCACCTTCCCTGCTGACTCGTTCTTCTGGCTGCTGCCACCATCCAATTGTACGTTGTACTTCATTCTTTCGTCCGTCGTGTGGTTCTGCCCACTGGGGTCTGGGCAGGAGAGCTCATTGTCTGGTTCCCAGTGCCGGGCACCTTGTGAGTCCAGGACACATGTTTCTTGCATGGTTGAGAGGTGGTCACGTGCCGCATGGACGTCTTGTGCAGGTTAGATCACACGGCCAGCTTATGGTGTCTGGAGGGGAAGGCATGCATGGGTCCAGTTGGGCCGCAGGGACCTCACCATCCACTCGGTCTTTCTGGCTTCTCCTGGACAGCTTTTCTTCCTGTAAATGGTAGCCAGAGCAAATGTGCTCAAGCCTAGTTGTGAAATCTGCAGTGGGGTGTAACAGGGACACTTGTACTTTCTGTAAAGCTGAGCTCACAGTTCTCCCCATTTCCCCCTTTTGGGGGAACCATGGGAAGGATTGTGAAGATATTTTTTTAACATCAATTTTAAAAAAGAGAGACGCCACATATTCCCCTCTGTTCTGCCTTAAATCAAGGAAGTACAGCTAGGGCCTTCTTGGGGGACTTCCCAACTCCTTCCCATCCACATACTTACTGCTCTGTTCAGTTGCTCATCTGGCCCACAGACACGGGTCTGGCACCCACCAAGCTCCAGGTGTGATGTGTGATAAAAAACCCTTCCTATTAGATCAGATGCTTTGAAGGTCAAAGAAACCAACCAGGGATAGCATTGGCTGAGGCCCACAAGGACCTGCTGGCAGTCGTCCCGGGAGCCTCGCTGAGTTTACAGAGAGAGGAAGCCGGGGCACAAAGAGTGGTGGACGCGTGAACAGAAAGAAGTCAGACAGTAAGCTGGTGCTGTGTCTTTGAGAAATTTGAAGGTGAGGAGAAGCCGAAGGTTGTGAGGACAAAGGAGGGTTAGAAGCTCGGGGATTGAAATCACCGTATTCCAAGTGGATGAGGAACAGCCAGTGGAGAGAAAGAGAGCCTGCTACACATCATCTTTTTAAAAAATTTTTAATTTCACTTTTATGTTTAGAGAGCTCGAGTAGGGAAGAGGGCAGTCATAAGGCGAGAATCTTAAGCAGGCTCATGGAGCCCGATAACGGGGCTGGATCACACGACCCTGGGATCATGACCGGAGCCGAAGCCAAGAGGCGGACGCTCAACCAACTGAGACCTCCAGGTGCCTCGACGACGACACATCTTTCATCTCCTTGTGTCCTGCTGGCAGAGGTGGCGAGGAGGTGAGAGTTCCTGGGAGGACCTTGGGGGACCCGTCTTTGGCTAGACTCCCAGGTTCCTTAAGTCGGGGGGGGGGGGGGCCTGAGCAACCATCCAGTGCTCCTGCACGACTGCGTACAAGATGGGGAGCGTGGTGGCATCAGCGGTGAGCGGGGATGACTTTCTTCTGGAACCTTCCTCGGTGTCACCGAGCAGCTTGTAGCCTGTGACATGCCATGTGTGTCATTCGACAGGTTTGCGCGAGTGCCCAAAATATGACGAAGAAGTCTCTCCCGAATGACAGGTTAAGATATGAATGATCCGCGTTGCTGGCGGGGTGGTGGGAAGGGCAGCTTCCACTGTCACATTCATCTTGTGGAGCCAATAGTCGCAGGGGTCTTGCAGGGACCGGGGCGCACCTTCCCCCAGCCCCGCGGAGACCTTGGTGATCTTTCCACCTGGGTCTCCATCGACTACTCCACTAAATCATTGCCGGTGTGATGAGGGTACAGTGATGACTCCTGTTGCTTTAATGAGCGTTTCCTGAAGACGAGTGAGTTTGAGAATTGTTTTCACGTTTGCCGGTCGGTTGGCGATGCTCTTGAGGTTTACTGACTGTGCACATCCTTTTGTTCATTGACGAATGGCTGGGTTGTTTCTTCTTGTCCTTTCTGTCAGAGGTCTGTGCGTGTTGGAGCTGTTCACCCATTGCTTCTTATCTGCTGCAAATGCTGATGGCTCCAGACTGCCGATGGTTTGACCTCACCGTTTTTCATCTTTTCCGTGGCGTGAAGGCAACATGCACTCAGTGGAAAGCGTCTTTGGGATTGTGGGTGTGGACCTCTTCCTGGGTTAGTGATGTGTGGTCCGATCATCTCCTATGATGTGGGGCAGCGCGGGCTCCCGTTAGCCACATGACCACAAGTGTCACCAACCCATACGGTGGTGGCCACTCTGCACCCAGGCGCCCCTCTGGCTCCCACTTCAGGACAGTATTTGGTACATTCCACGAGGCAGTCAGCACTCCTTGATCCAATAGGATTTAGGATGAACGGTCCTGCCCAGCCATGGGCTCACACGACTGTTCTTGCATATGGAAGGCAGGCTGGACTGAGCTCTGAGGTGTGGGAGGTCAGGCATATGCATGCATTTTAGACTTAAGTAGGATAAATAATACGATAAGTGTAAAGGTATAATGGGATAAATACATTTCATGTATAAATACTGGTGTGCTTGTCTGGACAGCCCTAATAGATTAGTGTTTAGTGATATATGTGCATAGCTGGAAATTGGCTATGGTGGGAATATTTATCCCCAGGGAATCTGTAGTTGCTACAAGTGGGGTTTTTTTAACGTCTGGACCGCCAGTTGTTCAACATTTACCAGCACACCCTTGGACAGCAGAGTATTCCTGGGATACTATGTGCTTCACACTTTCTTTTACAAAATACACATTAAAAAAACCAAAAAAACCCCAAAATACATTGATTTTGCAGAGACAACTTCAGACCAGAGGTCAGCAAACTAGAGCCTGCAGAACAAAGCTTGCCCATTGTCTCTTCTTAGAAATAAACTTTTGTAGGAGCTCAGCCATGTACGTACTGTCTGTGGCTGTTTTCAGACCACAGGGGCAGAGCTGAGCAGCTGGGAAAGAAGCCAGATGGCCCGCAGAGGCTGAGTGTTGACTCCCAGGCGTTTGGTGGAAAATGTGCCGGCTCCTCCTTTAGACAGGTGCTTCTCAAATGTTAATGAGCAGGTGAATCACTGCACCTGGTCCTGGGCCACAGCCTTATAGCACAACTGCCTGGAAAATCAGCAGCACTTGCCCTGAAGGGAAGGAGCTCTGAAGAGAACAGGGCAAGGTGGACTAAATGGCAGAATGCTTCCCGGAGTTTGTGGCCTGCCAGGGACTCCGGGCCGGATGTCCCTTTTTGTGGTGAAGGACATCGGCGAGCATATGAGACGTGTTGGCAGTGAAATGAGACTTTGTCCTGCGTGTAGGAAGAGGGGATAGGAGACCACCAAAAAGGTGAAACTCCCACCCCGTGTGGTTCAGTGGCCTTCTGTGTCACGTTCCTGTCGCCCCTCACCTCTTGATGCCACCGGGAAGATGTGGCCACACGTGGGGACCGCGGCACAGAGACATCATTACTTATTAAGGTGATAAAGCCATCGGGGCTGACAAATGCCTTTATTTTTGGTTCTGTTTTACATTTTTCTCCTCCCAGAGTGCCACCTTCTTTCCCGCACACGTTGAGTATCGCCGGGGACCTAGCGTGTCTGCACGGGGACGGCGGAAAAATGGCCAAAGAGATTCTTTATCGCCCTCTCCTCAAGCTCTGCCACCTTAAACTTGAAGTCCGCAGCTCTTGCATTGTTATAAAGCCTCTGGTATATCTCTAAAACTAATGGCCCAAACCACTGTGTGACAAATTAAAATACTTTCCACTCTGTCATACTGCAAACAAGAAGCTACTCCCAAGTCTTTGGAAAGCATTTCTGAGATAAAATATGTACTTGTGGGTTCTGCAGATTAAAAAAAAAAGTCTTGAATCTTCATAGGTTACGGGGGGGGGATGTTGCATGTAAAATGTGCTTTTCCTTGACATTTAGAGGTCTTGCAAAGTGGTTTATTATAGATCTTTTGGACATCTTGATATTTAATTAAATTTCAGAAATATATTCTCTACACTAATAAGAAGGAATATGAAGAATGTATTTATTCACTGTCTATTTGTTATTCTTTTTCTGTTTCTCACACAAAATTATCAGTTGCAAGTAAGTCATCAGAGGCACTTACAATTTTTCAGGGTCCAAAAACTAATTAACCCCAGTAACTGTGCTTAAAATGTTAATATAAGACAAGTCCTTACAGGAGTCTTTGGTAATATTCAGTCTGGATGATATATTTACAGTTTTTTTTTTTTTTTTTTGGAAACTAACCTTTAATGTCTATTTTCACAGACATGAGGAAATGGAAAGGAGATTGGGAAACAAGTCACTTGTGAGGCCTCATCCTGTACATTTCTGTAAATTATTGCTGAGTGTAAGCAGCTGAATTTGTAAATTATTTCATCCCTTTACATTTTTATATACTGAATTAAGAGCAAGTTCACAGCAAATGGACCATTTCATCTGAAATAGCTTTTTCTCCCCCATTTAAAATTGAAAACAGAGAATGGAGCCCATATATGTCCAACGTACACATTTTGGGGTAAATGATTTTCACAGGTGTCTTACTGGTGGGCGTGCCTGGTACAGTTTGGGTCTCTGATGTCTCTTGACCAACTAAGCTGTTCTGGCACGTTCTTGGGTGCTCTGCTTTATTTTTCTGTGAGTGGGCTCTAGTTTGCAACAGGATGGAAGTCGAAGCCACATTCAAAGAACCATCAGGATTCAGACAATTTCTCTTCATGAGACGGAACGTTTTGCCCCCAACTTGTCAGAGGAAGAGCTGAGGGAAGTGGTTGGGACAGGGGCTCTCAGAACTTGGGGAGAAAATACAGAAGACTCACGTGGTTGGCATGGAAGGTACTGGAAGGGGTGGAGGAGCAGGAGCGAGCCGTGGGAGGTGCCAGGCAGGTAGCCTGCAAGTGTCGGTGACAGGTGAGTGGTACTGGTGTCACAAGCAGGTGGTCCACCCCTTGCCCACTAAGGCGGGAAGATTTGGGGAGGCAGAACTGAGAGCGAGTGTGGGGGCAGGCCTCGATGTCTGGTGGACAGACTGGGCCAGAAATGTCTACAGGCTGGGGGTGGGGTGGATCCTGGCTGGTGGGGAGTAGGCGGAGCCCAGGCCTCAGGGAAGGAGGGGTGGGAAGGACCCATCTCCTACGGGCATCATTAGAGTTAGAAGTTTCATTGTTCATCAGAAAATCTAAGGCATCGAACCATTATTCATTTCCCATGGCTGCTATAACGGAGTTCCACAAACTCAGTGACTTCGAACACAAATTTAGTATCTCACTGTTCAAGAGGGAAGTCTGGCACGAGCCCTGAGTCAAGTGTGGGGAGGGCGGGTTCCTTCCAGAGGCTCTAGGGGCAATCCGTTTCCTGGCCCTTTCCAGCTTCAAGAGACGCCTGCCCTCATCAGCTCGTGGCCTCTTCCTCCTTCCTCAAGGCCATGGCACTGGTCAGAGTCCCTCCTGTGCTGCCATCTCTAGAGTTCTTACTTTTCCGCTTCGGCTCCTTATCCTTAGGATTTCGTGAGGTACCCAGAAAATCTCCCCATCTCACAATCAGCTTAATGACCTTTCTGAGAAGTTTTATTTTAATTCCCGTTGGTTAACATACAGCGTTAAATTAGGTTCAGCTGTGGGGTACAGTGCTTTGGCACCTCCGTGCATCACCTGGTGCTCGTCAGGACAAGTGGCCTCCGTCATCCCCATCCTCTCACTGCCCCCCCTCTGGTGACCATCAGAGTGTTCTCTATACTTAAGAGTCTGGTATTCTTGTCTGTCTCTTTTTTTCTTAGTTGCTTGTTTGTTTTGTTTCTTAAATTCCACCTATGAGTGAAATCATATGGCATTATTAGATTTTCTGGGATCAACTTACTTCACTTAGCATAATACTCTCTAGCTCCTTTCATGTTGTTGCAAAGGGCAAGATTTCATTCTTTTTTTGTGGCTGAATAGTATTGCAGTGTATATATATCCCACGTCTTCCTTATCCATTCATCAATCAGGCGACACTTGGGCTGTTTCTATAATTTGGCTCTTGTAGATGCTGCCGCTATATAAACACAGATGTGCATTGTAGCCCTTTAAATTAGTGCTTTTGTCTCCTGTAGATAAATACTTAGTAGTGCGATTGCTGGAGCATAGGGTAGTTCTGTTTTTAACTTTATGAAGAACCTCCATAGGGTTTTCCAGTGTAGCTGCACCAGTTTGCATTCCCACCAGTAACGCATACGGTTTTTTTTTTTTTTTTTCTCCACATCCTCGCCAGCACCTGTTGTTTCTTTTGTTGTTGATTTTAGCCATCCTGACAGGTGTGATGTGATAGCTCATTGTGGTTTTGATTTGCATTTCCCTGATGACGAGTAATGATGAACGTCTTTTCATGTGTCTGTTGGCCATCTGGATGTCTTCTTTGGAGAAATATGTGTTCATGACTTCTGCCCATTTTTAATTGTATTAGTTGGTTTTTGGGTGTTGGAGTGTAGAAATACAGAAACACATTTTGGATACTAACCCTTTATCGGATGTGTCATTTGCAAATATCTTTTTGTCCTGTTGGTTTCCTTTTTGTTGATAACTGTTTCCTTCACTATGCAGAAGCTTCTTATTTTGATGAGGTCCCAGTAGTTCATTTTTGCTTTTGTTTCCCTTGCCTCTGGTGACGTGTCTAGGGATGAGTGGCTGCGGTCCGTGTCAAGGAGGTTTACTGCTTGTGTTGTCTCCTGGGATTTTTATGGTTTCACGTCTCCCATTTAGGTCTTTCATCCATTTTGAGCTGACTTTTGTGTATGGTGGGAGAGAGTGGTCCAGTTTCATTCTTTTGCGTGTCGCTGTCCATGTTCCCAGCACCATTTGTTGAAGAGGCTGTCCTTTCCCTTTGGATATTCTTTCCTGCCGTGCCCAGCACTAATTAGCTGCATAATTCTGGGTTCGTCTCTGGGTTTTCTGTTCTGTTCCTTTGATCTCTGTGCCTATTTTTGTGCTGGTATCATACTGTTTTGATGACTGCAGCTTTGTACTATATCTTGAAGTCCAGAATTGTAATGCCTCTAGCTTTGGTTTACTTTCTCAAGGACACTTTGGCTATCCAGGGTGTTTTTTGGTTCTGTACAAGTTTTACAATTGTCTGTTCCAGTTCTGTGAAAAATTCTGGCGGTATGTGACAGGGATTGCCCTAAATGTGCAGACTGCTTTGGGTAATATAGACATTTTACCCATGAGCATGGGATATTTTCACATTTCTTTGTGTCGTCCTCAGTTTCTTTCCTCAGTGTTTTCAGAGTATAGGTCTTTCACCTCTTTGGATAGTTTATTCCTAGGTGTTTTATTATATTTGGTGCAGTTGTAAATGGAATTGTTTTCTTGATTTCTCCTTCTGCTGTTTCATTATTAGTGTATAGAAATGCAACAGGTTTCTGTACATCGATTTTTGTGTCATGTGGCCTCACTGAATTTATGTATCAGCTGAACAGTCCTCAGTCCTTCTGTAATCCTCCTTCCACACAAGCTGACAAATGCACTGGTTCTGGGTTTCAGGGCATCTCTGGGGGCCCGTGGTTCTGCCCACCATGGCCTCATCCAGAAGGAAGTGGGGGCGGGAGAAAAGTAACTAGAGCTGGAGCAAAGCGGGACGTGACTGAAGGCCTGGTTGACCACTTGTTCCGCTGTGCAGCAGACACCCCCCACGCCAGAGCTCGGGGGTATGCAAAAGCTGTTCCATTATGCTTCCAGACATCCTTGCAGGCCACGTCAGGGACAGCCTGTCTCTGCCCCGTGCTGTCTCATTGGGAAGACTACAAAGATGGGGTTGGTTCAGTGGCAGGGGGCTGGTGTCATCCGAAGGCCTCTTTCCTCGTGTGGAAGACCGTTGGTGCTGGAAATACCCTGGATCTCGGCCGGATCACCTGTAGGTGGCCTGTCCGTGGACCCAGGCTTCCTGAACAGTATGGCTGCCTCAGGATATTTGAATTTCCTACATGGTGGCTCAGGGCTCCAGAAGCCAGTGTCCCAGCCACGACACGGCATCTGCATTGCCCCCGATGTCACACCGTGCCATTTCTGCTGTTGGTTATAAGCAGGTCACAAGCCCCCCTACCCTCGCCTCACAGGGACAGGTGTCAGAGCCCATCTCTAATGAGGGAGTGACACATGCAGGGTAGGAGAGGTGAGGCACCAGCCTCGGCAAAGCAACCTGCCACTCTCTCTTAGATCCCAGCATGGTCGGCCCTCGGCCAGGATGCACAAGTTGTTTCTAGACAAACTCCATCCCAGGGTTGCCAGGTTTAGCAAATAAAAACACAGAATGTCTAGTCAAATTAGGATTTCTGATAAACAATGAATCTTCAGGAAACTTACGTCCTTGCAACATTTAGGATATACTTAGGCTGAAAAATAGTTGTTTTTCTGAAATTCAAATTTAACTGGGTGCCTTGCATTTTATCTGGCAGGCCTTATGCATTCTGAATGTTCATTCTCACATATTTTGAGCCCGACCCCTGTAGAGGAAGAAGGTAGGGACAGTTAACTAGGGGAGGTTTCTGAGAGAGGCGCTCAGGGTGGGGAGCTAACTTCTGCATGAAGAAGCCCGGACCTGAGTGTCACTGTTCCTGACTCGCCCATTTCTGAGGAGGAAACCCGTCCCCTCTCCACTCGCCATTGGCCGTGGGACAACTTCCAGCCTCCTTGTAATAAACAGGAAGTATGGAACCCGTTCTTCCAATGAAATTTCAATCCATTAGTGTCTAATTCCCAAATGCTCATGAATAAATGACTAATTCAGGTCACAAATAGAATCGAAGACCTCACTGCTTATGAACAGCATGGTTTAGAGATGACCCCATCATCCTTTCCGTCAACCTCACTGTCGTCAGGGAAGCAGTGGCAGTCACTGAACACGTGAGCTGCCAGACGCCTCCCTGGATTCTCTGATCTCTTGGCAAACCAATTGGATGGTGTCTGTTCTTACGTGAACCATGCAAACCAAGCCACTGGTCATCAGCCAGAGGTCACACAATGAGAAAGCAGTGAGGCTGGGAGGACTCAGCAGCACCCGGGTCCTGGCCCAGTTCTTTGCTTTTCTGTCCTGCTCACTGTCCCTTTTCTGAGGACAGAAAGTGAGCTTCTGGACAGGCGTTGGGGCTAACACATCCCTTTGGCTACGGTCTTGAGTTGGATGTTGTTTCCCAAAATGATAGGTCCAGGTGGTAACCTCTGTACCTGTGAATGTGACTTCATTTGGAAATGGAGTTACAGATGTAATGAAGGTAAGGACCTCGGGGTGAGAACATCCTAGATTTAGGGTGGGCCCTAAGCGCAATGACGGGGGCCCCATAAAAGAAGGGAGGGGGAAGTTTGAGACACAGACACAGAGGGAAGACAGCCATGTGAAGACGGAGGCGGGGGCTGGAGTCACGCTTCTACAGGCTGGGGACTGCAAGGAATGTGGTAGCCACCAGCACCTGGGAGAAAGGCAAGGGATTGGTTCCCTGTCGGAGCCTCCAGAGGGAACCAGCCACACTCAGCCCTTGATCCTGGACTTCTGGACCTCAGGGTGGTGAGACAGTAAGTGTCTGTTGTTCTCAGCCATCTCGTTGGCAATACTTTGTGAGCAACCAAAGCTGAAGAGAGGGTGCTACCACCTGAATGTTCAGTTGTCTGTCCATAGGTCTGGAGTGGCTCAGCTGGCCTGTCCCATGCCGCCGACCCCAACCAAGCCATCACGTTGCCTTTCGTCACACAAGGCACAGGGCTTTGGCCTCCCCTGTGTGTACGAGACACAAGCGGTGATCTGTGATTCTGGGCCTGCCTGCGTGGCACTGGACAAAGACAAATCATGTCAGCAAAGCCTCTGCCGGGGTCTCCAGAGGGAAATTTAGAGTAACCTGGGCTCTGTGGTCTTCTCTTGGTCAGAGAATCAAAATTACGGTTTTTATAACTAGCACGACGAAAGCGCTTGAATCCACTCCAAGCGCGAGCTGGCCGGCCACTTACCCGTGTGGCTCCTGGACAAGGAGGTGCACACGGGTTTGGGGGGATGAGAAATCACTTGCTAAGTAAGAGGCTCGTGGAGTTTCAATCAAACCCAGCACCTCTGGCTTCTGACAAACTTTTAAAAGTATTACCACTCCTGCCTGCCTTTGTGCAAACACCCTCAGGCAGGGGTTAGAGGCAGGACTGAATTTCGCTGTTTGCTCACCTCTTAGGGCAGATTCCCCAGTGTCCCCTCCAGCCCTCACCATAGCTCAAGTGCCAGGAAATGAGCATTGCCATCTATCATCTGACCGATCCCCAGTTCCTCCCTCTGTTGGCTGGTGAGGAAGCAGGTCTCTGGCTGCAGGGCTGTGCTGACTGTCAAAAAGCCCAAAAAAATGGCTTTTTGCAGGGCCAGCTGAACTGTCATCCCCCCCACCCCACCCCCAAACTTTACAAAGTGCTGGATTTACCCCAGAGCCAGGAGCAGTTGCCCTGTGAACACATCAAGGCTCTGGAAGAGGATTTAAAGAATTTGCTTAAGAGAAGCTTTGAAAACCTGAAAGAGAGCAAAGCCAGCTCAGCAGGAAGCCTGGGAGAGGAGCCCTTTCCTGGTGGGGTTTAATTTTAATTTGCAAATGTGACCAGAGGAAGGAAGGCTCAGGAGAGCAGGGCACTGATGAAATAGAAACACATTGTTTTCTTTCATCTCCTCCACATCGAGGCAGCCAGGGGTTCTGCAAGGTGGGCGCTCTGTCAGCAACATCCGTGAACTTTGGAAATGAGGTGAAGCCACTCTTGGGTGCACAGCACGTTCTTGAGATGCCCAAACTGGCACACGCCATTCCCAGAGCCTGGCAGGGCTGGGACACATCCGAGTTGGATCTTTGGGTTTGATGCTCTTTCTCTCTGCTTCCTGCCCCTGCACACAGTGACCAGTGGGTGTAGGCGGTTGGAGAATGAGCCCAAGGCCCTTGCTGTGGCTGTGTCTATGGCTGTGGCTGTGGCTGTGGCTGTCACTGGTTCGTGACCTGAATAAGTTCCGATCCGTTTCAAGCCCTCATTCCCCATCATCACAATGGAGACAAAGATATCTCCTTTCTGGGCTCCTAGGGTGATTTGGAACATCAAATAAGGGCACAAATGTCAAGATAATAGTACTGACCACCATTGATTGCCTGCCTAATGCCGGGCTCTGTGCTAAGTGCTTTCCATGCAGAGCACAGAGCATAGATTGGCTGCCTGCTTTGTGTAGGAGCACAGTGGGGCACAGAGTGCGAATGAGGCACCCAAAGTCATACGGCAAAGCGATGAGTGAGGATGCCAACCCACATCAAAGCTAGTGCTCTAAGTCACTGCTCAGAGGCTTCACACATTTCTTGTAAAGGACCAGACAGTAATATTTTAGGCTTGGTGGGCCATTAGGTCTCTACTGTTATCTTCTCATCTCTGCTACTGTAGCACAAGAATGGTGGTAGTTGCCAAGTAAGCCAGTAAGTGTGGCTGTGTTCCAATAAAACTTTATTGACAAAGACCAGCAGAGAAATGGAGAGATGCTGCTTAAATTGTACAGGTTTTCTCTGGAGTTGACAGAAATATTTGGAACTAGATAGAGTGCTGATTGCACAGCATTATGAAAGTACTAAATGCCACTGAATTACTCATTTTTACAATGATTAATTGTACATTTTGTGACTTTCACTTCAAAGAATGAATGAAAAAAAAAAAACATTCGGGTGTTGAACCCAGTTTGCAAACTGTTCCCGGTCCCAAATCTAGTTAAATGAAGGTGTTCAAGAGGCATTGGGAATGATCTCTTTCATCCACCTGCCAGCATCTTAAACAAGCTGGTTCCTTGTAGAAAAAACAGGGATGTCCACACAGGCAGAGGAGACCACCAGCATACTGGAGAGCACCAGGCTCAGCACATCCTGCTTCTCTTCAGCACCCGCTGAGTCCGCCTGCGCAGTGTTTCAGTCTCTCAGTTTGCTCATCTGTAGGGTGGGGGTGAAGGAGATGAGCTGAGTCAGTGCGTGTGCACGACAAGAGTCTGCACGTGTTTGCCATTTTTTCAGCTTTGAGAGACGAAGCAGCTTTCCTACCCGTGAGCTACTGTTTGCTACTAAATGAGATCTCAGCAGGCAGGTCTGGTTTTATTTTTCTTTTTTTCCTCACGTTTGTTGAGATATAATTGTCCTATACAATTGTGCAGACTTAAGGTGTACACTGTGATAATTTGATATGCTTACATATTGTGGGATGATAACCACAATAAAGTTAGTTTACACATCCATCACTTCACAGACTTCCCTTGTTTGTTATGGTGAGAACATCTAAGATTTGTTCCCATGGCAACATTTCAGTGTACAATGTAGTGTTGTCAACCATAGTCACCATGCTGTATGTTAGATCCCCAGAACTTATTCATCGAACACCTGGAAATGTATGCTCTTTGACCAGCATCTCCCCATGTAACCAGCCCCTAGCTCCTGGCAACTGCCAGCCTACTTTGCTTCTAGGAGTTTGGATTTTTCAGATTCCACATATAAGTGAGATCACACAGTATCTTCTTTTCTCCATGCAACTTATTTTACTTAGGATGATGCCCTCAAGGTGCATCCATGTTGTTGCAACTGGCAAGGTTTTCTTCCTTTTCGCGGGCCGAATAATATTCCACTTTGAATGTGTGTGTGTGTGTGTGTGTGTGTGTGTGTGTGTGTGAGTGTGTGTGTAATGCTTGAGAGAGAGACAGACAGAGAGACAGAGAGAATGTGTGTCTGCCTGTGGAGCATATTTTCTTCATCTACTCATGCATTTATAGGCACTTAGATTGCTTCCATGTCTTGACTATTGTGAATAATGCTGCAGCGAATATGGGGTGCAGATATCTCTTCCAGATAGTGATTCTGTTTCCTTTGGGTATATACCCAGAAGTCGAATTTCTGGATCATGTGGAAATAGTATTTTTAACTTTCTGCGGAAACTCCATGTTGTACTGGTAATGGCTCCATGGTAACGGCTGTACCAATCTATATTTCCACCAGTAGTGCACGAGGGTTCTTCCCATTTCTCTACACCTTTGCCAATATTCGTTATCTCTTGTAATTTTGATGATGGTCAGTCTACTCAGTGTGAGGTGATATCTCATTGTGGTTTCCCACGATGTGCATTTCTCTGATGTTTAGTGGTAGTGACCACTGTTTTATGCATCTGTTGGTTATTTGCAGGGCTTCTTTGTAAAAATATCCATTCAGGTCCTTTGCCCATTTTTAAAGGGGATGTTGATGATGAGGATGATGAGGATTTTGCTATTGGGTTGTATGAGTTTCTGAAATATTTTGGATATTAACCCCTTATTTGGGACATGTTTTGCAACTATTTTCTCCCATTCTGTACGTTGCCTTTTCATTTTGCTGATCATTTCTATTGCAGTGCAGAAACTTTTTAGTTTGATATGGTGCCGCTTTTTTAAATTTTTGCTTTTGTTGCTTATGCTTTTGGTGTCACATGCAAAATAGCCTTGCCAAGACCAATGTTAAGGAGCTTTTCTCTTATGTTTTCTTCTAGGAGTTTATGGTTTCAGATCTTACACTGAAATCTTTGTAATCTATTTCCAGCTACTTTTTGTGAATGGGAGAAGATAGGAATCCTAACTTCATTCTTTTGCATGAAAATATCCGGTTTTCTCAACACCATTTATTGAAGATGCTATCTTTCTCCATTGAGTGTTCTTTGCTCCCTTGTCACATATTATTACTTGACAGTATATGCATGGGTCTATTCACAGACACTCAATTCTTTTTTTTTTCTTTGAAGGTTATTTATTTATTTTAAGACAGAGGAAGCACGAATTGGGGAGGGGAAGAGAGAGAGGGAGAGTGAGGGAGAATCCCAAGGAGCCCCCACAACACTGTCAGTACAGAGCCCAGTGCGTGGCTCAAACTTACAAAACCCGAGCCGATCGTGACCCAAGCCGAAACCAAGAGTCAGGCGCTTAACCGACTGAGCCACTGAGGCACCCCATGGGCTCTCAATTCTGTTTTGTTGGTCTATGTGTCTGATTTTGTTTTGTTTTTGTTTTGCCAGTATGATACCGTTTTGATTACTATAGCTTTGTAACAGTTTGAAATAAGGAAGTGTGATGACTCCATTTTTTTTTTTTTTTTTTTTTTCCTTTCTCAAGACTGCTTTGGCTTTCTGGGTGTTTGTGATTCTATGTGAATTTAGGATTGTTTTCTTTATTTCTGTGAAAAGTGTCATTGGAATTTTGGTAGGAATATCAGTGAATCTGCACATTGTTTTAAGTACTATGGACACTAACAATATTCTTCCCATCCATGAACATGGGCTATCTTTCCATTTCTTCATGTTTTCTTCAGTCTCTTTCACCAATATCTTATAGTTTCCAGTACACAGATCTTTCACCTCTTTGGTTAAATTTATTGCTAAGCACTTTATTGTGTTTGATCCTATTATAAATGGGATTATTTTCTTTTTCAGACACATTGTTGTTAGTGTATAAAAATGTAATTGATTTTTGTGTGTCAATTTCGTATCCTTCAACTTTACTGAATTTAGTTTGAAGAAATTTTTGATGGAGTCTTCAGGGTTTCCTATAGGTAAGATGATGTTATCTGCAGAGACAAACTAACTTCTGATTTATAAACATTGTATTTCTTTTTCTTGACTAATTGCTCTGGCTAGGATTTCAGTACTAGGTTTAATGTAAGCATCTTTGTCTTGTTTCTGATCTTAGGGAAAATCTTTCAGCTTTTCACCATTGTATGATGTTAGATGTGGGTTTATCATATATGGCTTTTATTTCGATGAAGTTCATTCCCTCCAAATCTAATTTGTTGAGAGTTTTTATCATGAAGTGATGTTGAATCTTGTCAAATGCTTCATCTGTGTCTGTTGAGATGAGCATATGGCTTTTATCCTTTATCCTGTTAATACAGTGTAACACCTGTGTCGATTTGTACATAGCGAACCATCGTTGTCTCCCAAGGATAATCCCCACTTGATCTTGGTGTATAGCTGAGAAGGGCTGGCCATTTCAAGGTACACACCTGGGACTGAGGTCTATGGGCATCTTAGCCAGTGCAGATATGGGTATAACTTCTCCCAGAGCCCTTGACGTATGGGGCTGGTGACAGGAGAGATGGCAGATGGCGCTATAGCTGAGCCTGCAGGGGCATGGACCTGTTTCTGGGTATATAGTTGAGACTGCAGTCAGTGAGTCAGCCACCTGGCTATGGGCTTCCATTCTCAAAATAGCGCTTGGACTGCATACGGTTTCAGAATTTCCTACCTGGATCCCAAAGCTCCCAGAAAAGCACTGTTGTCTGTGGATAGATGCCAGGTTTTTATTGCTGAGCGGGGGGTGGGGGGGTGTGGATATGAACAGGGGACCTCCTGTGCTACCATCTTGCTGATGTCATTCTCTCAGCCTGGTTTTTAAGAGTCAGCACTGGCAAGCCCTAGATAAGCATGCTAAGGGAAGTTTAGAGGCAACTTCAGATAGATGTGGTTACTTCCCAGAATTCAGGAGGTTCTGTGAGCAAAGACCACGCTTCATAACTTGTGTTTGTCATGAATATAACACAAGTGGCTCCTAACTGCTCCATTCTTTAGGGCTCACTAACTCCCATTATTGTCCAGCTGACAACAGAAGGGCCTGTTTCTTGTTTGACCACAGAGGCCAATCTTTACTAGATCAGGCTTCAGGAAGGAAATAGACCACAAACTGGCAAAACAGAAGAATCAACAGAGATATTGTCCAGAGAGCGGCACATTGAGGAACCCCTAGGCTAGTGATAATGGGAGAACCATTTCCATCCCAGGACCTGAAGGAGTGGGGGAGGGGGCAGTTACAGGGCTCCATGGAGGAGAGCTGTAGGGAGCTACGGCAGAAGTGAGAGCTTCAGAAGGAGGATGAAGCCATCTTGGAACAGTGGAGCAGAGAGGATACCAGAGGAATAAATAACTCAACCATTCTTCCTCTTCAGCTGGGCTCTCTCGTACTTGATCAAAGCCAGCTACCAGCCCCTCTGTACTTACAGCACTTCCCAGCAACTTTCTCAGCCAGCATCTGATGGTTCCAGTGAAAGTCCCAGGGAAGCTTTGCATTGGCCAGGATCGAGCCAGTAGGAGACCACATTCTGAGTGGCTAAGTCTGGTGTGTAAAGGGCTTCAGGCTAGAAAGAGAAGTTCTAATGCCAGAAGAATGAAGACAGGGAAGGGAACCGAGGAGGATTATATCCATTGACATCCACTGTACTTGTTCTTCTCAGACAGACCAATGCTCTGCCCTCCACACATCACCAGCATTTTGCAGTTACATTCTCCGGAAGGGTTAAGGTCCTCCTCTGTTTCTTAAAGTGGGATTAAATCAGGCTCCTTTCATGTTTATCAAAACTTCACGGAAAGCTTGGAGGGACCAAAGTTGAAAGAAGGCTGTGATCTGAAGCCAGGTCCACCATAGCCGCGGGTCCCTGCTAGTTGTGCTTCTCTTTAACCCTCAACCTGATACCATGTTTCTGCATCCCGTGCACCAGTCCCAGGACCCACCTCTTGCCTGCCATCAAACGCAGCATTTTGGAATCAGCAAAAAGAATGCTGCCCGCTTCCCCCTAGCCCCCCACACAAAGTCCTAGACTCCTCTCCCACATTACACTCCCAGCTCAAAGGTGAGTTCCATGCACAGCAGTGACACACTTCACATTATCACGCAAGGCTATTTCACATCTCCTTATTTAGAACCTCTCCATTCCCAAATAGGGGTTTGGCTTCTGCTTTGTAAAGTCAAAGGGCTCATTGAAATGATTTGGGTTTTTTTTTTATTTTGTTTTTTTGGAAATAAAAGAGCAGTCTTCCCTTCCAAAGATGGTTCAGAAAATTGCTGAGAGATTTAAAATAGCAGCGTGTCCCCACTCCCACCCATCAAGTATTAAAAAATATGAGGGTCTAGACTCAGAGTATCCAATTTACACAAGGATACATTAAAATCAAAATGCTTTATTGCAAAAATCTTCTTCCTGCTGGGAAAAGTTGACCTGCCATGTGTCAAGGGGGAAAATTCTAGAGAGACACCATAATTTTCCCTATCCATAGGGAATCATAGCTGGACCTCAGGGAGCTACAGGTCAGGAGCTCTGTCAGTTTGGCAAAATGCATTTTTTTTTCCTCTACCCACATCTGGAGCTACCTTGTAATCAGTCTCTCCTGAGTCCCGTTCTCATGTTTTCTTTTCTTTTGTTTTTAAGGTTTCTAATAGATGAGTTCTCTGCCACCCCCAGCCAAGTCCTTGCAGCTTCCATAATCACGGGGGTAGGAGATCAAAACAGAGGAGATTTTGTTCTGAGGTCCCCTGGGCAGTAGGGGACATTTTGCCCAACAAAGATTTAATTGCTACCTTTGCATTCTGAAGATAATGCTACTCCATTATCTGTTATTGTTATAAACATTTTATGATTTTAAAGAAAGTCTTTCCTCTTCTTTTTTTTTAATGTGCCTATGCTCAGATTTCCTTGTTGTCTGTTTTATTTGGAGAATGTTTACCACTTCCTCTGGAACTTCTGATTGTCAGTGAGGAAACCAATAGAGATCAATATGGGCGTGAAGTATTGATCTACAAGTGGGGGCAATCCGTGGTACAGACCTCCAGGTGCTACCATGTCAATGCAGTGTCCCCCCACCCCAATTCCCGAACCCTCCCCAAGATGCCAGGACATCCAGCCTGCATCCTGTCGAGGCCGCACAGTGCCAGCGTCTGATCGTCCCCAGCTCTAGGTTCTGCTGAGCGCACTGGGAGGCTGTGATGCTTTCAGCAAGGGCACGGGACTGCCTCAAACCATTTCAGAAGTTCCTCCTGGGTCCCTGCTCTTTGTGCACAGCCATAGGTCCCAGTAGACAGCCAAAGAACTCTCTGGTGAGCACTCTTTGTTGGAGAGTTATTGACTTTCTATTCATGATACTGAGCCCAGGTCCAGTGAGCAGCTAAGTGTAAGGCAGAGACCGATTCTAAGGTGATCATTGTCCAGGGAAAGCTCTCTCCTCCCATGATTTTCAATACAGGATGCTGTTTTTGGATCACAGTTGGAAGGGTCTGAGAAAGAAAATCTACAGATACGTAAGATTTTCCATGATTTCAGAAGGGCTCTAGCCTTCTTAAAGCCTCACCTTGGCTTCCATGTTGAGATCCCCTAGTCTCTCAGCTGCTCTGAGGACATGTTCATCCATCCATCCATCCATCCATCCATCCATCCATCCATCCAATAAATGTTGTTTTGGGTGTCTATTAGGTAACACACTATAGTGATACCTAGCACAATAAAATAGACATAGTTCCTATCCTTTGAGGGCTTATAATTTTGAGGGAGTTTCCAGACTATAGGCAAAATAAAGAAGCAAATAAAGAGTTATGACTAGTGAAGGTGCTATAAGCAAACCCAAATCAACAGTAATAGAGTGAATTGGCATTGGATGTGTGTGGCCATCCAGTAGAAACCTGGTCCAGGAAGTACCTTGTGAAGATGTAGCATTTAAGCCATGCAGGCATAGTGCTGGTGAGCATGTTCTAGACAGAGATAGAACATGTGCAAAGGCCCTGAGATAAGGGGGTAGTCAGTTTGGTCCAGCACAGAATGGAGGCGAGCACGGTGCAACCCAAGGACCACAGGGGGAGGGAGAAGATAAACAGGATCGGATCTCTCAGGTCTTGTGACACAGGTAGGAGCTTAGACTTTTCTTATAAGTTTAGTAGGAAGTTAAGCAAGGATTGGATACGACAGCCCAATCTAGGTTTAAACTTCCTTTTTAACTGCAGTGAAGAGAGTGTGCTGGAAGGAGCAGGAATGGGGGAAGGCCGTTTTTGAAGTGAGAGGTGATAACTTGAAGTCAGGTGGTCATGGTGGGGACGGGGAGGGGCAAACTAATTTGGGATGTAGAAGAGGTGCGTTGGTAAGCCAGCAGTCTTAAAAACAAACATGATGAGTATTACAATTCCATGACACAAACAACTTCACCGCTGGCTGATTGCAAGCTGCCTGGGTGATGTCACTGAATGTGGAGTCAGGAAGTCGTGAGCACAGTCAAGCTGCAGTCTGGCACTGGTTAGCAGGAGGCACCTCAGGCAGGGAGGTGGATTGAAGAGGCCAGCAAGGAGGCACTGGAGACCCCCACACGTTTTGGTTTGAGTAGCTAAGAGGATACCAGGAGGACTGGACACCTGAGGTGCATGCATGTAGAATGGACAGGCTTCTTTCCTGTGCCCTCTGGAAGCTGCCACTTACTCAAGCTACGATGCTGGAAGGTGACAGAAGGGAGGGAGACAGACAGTCTTTGGGAAGAGGGTGTGCATGACACCCACGGACTTTGAGATGTTCTGCCTGAACCCTCATCACCCTAGGGCCTTTGGATTCTGAAGCCACTCACTTCCCTGGCCTCCTATCCAGTAACAGACACAGAGACCAAAACAGAAGATGGGGATCACGTGGAGGGTGGCCCCAGGGGGTGCTGGCCGTGGCCCTGTTTCCTAGCTTGATGAGCTCTGGCCTCCCAGACCCCAGGCCTTGGAGCCACAGCTGGAACCTGCCTTTGCTGACACAGTGCTTCCATATGTTTGATTAGACATGCTAGGTTGACCCTGATTTAAATGACAGGATGTTCAGGGCACTACTTTTGTAGAAGAAGCCTTTGTAATCGTCCAGTTACTGCTGATGAGGCCATAAAGAAGGCCTAAGCAGGCTGGGCACCATGCATCAAAAGCCTTAATGTGCAGGCGGCTCTTCGGAACGGGGAGCTGCCTGGGAAAGAGCTGAACTATGTGGTTATTTGTCTCAAATGGAAAGCAATCACTCAGGGTGGTGGGAGCTGTTTAGTGAAGATCCTTCATGGCCAACCGCACGGTCCCGCACATGTTTGGGCAGGAGTCTAAAGGAGCAAGGGTGGGGGGGAGAAAAAGATGGCCAAGAAGCGCTCGCAGCCCCACTTGGGCAGAATTCCCTGGTAGACGGCTTCTGGCAGCTCGCCTGCCCCCAACCGGGCCTGCGAACACATCCTCCGGGATCCCCTGCCCGGCGAGCGATGCAGGTCCCCAAACGCCCCTTCACGCCTCTTTGCGATGGCACCTCCTTCATGCACCAACTCCTCAGAGAGCCCTCTTGCCTGTCCATGTAATGAACCTGCTGCCACCTCCCCTCTCCCAGTCCCTGGTTGATTTTCTTCAGAGCATTTATCACCATTGGAGAGTGTCTTACCTGAGGGTTTGTTCACACATTATCGGTCCCCGCAGTGTGCAGTAAACTTCGAGAAGGCGGGGGCTAGCTCACATTGCCAAAGCCCCACATCTGGTACCTGGCACGGCGCCAGGCCCGCTAATGTGTGCGTAGCCCATGGAGCTGTTCTCTAGCTGACCCAGGGACAGGATGTCCTGCCACCCACCCCCTCTTCAAGAAAGTGAGTGTGGAGAGGGCAGTGCAGGGGCGTTAGACACTGCCCAAGGTCTGCAGAAGGACCTGTGGCTTGGGATCATAATTCATTTTTAGTTTTTTAAAGTGCTTATTGTGGACTAAGCCATGTGAATTGACTCCTACTCTCACATACATGTGCACACACACCACACATATGCATAGAGGGGAGTATGCGTGTGCACGTACACCTGTGCACGTAAGTATATGTACATGTAATGTTATCTGTATACACAGGCAATATGATATGTATACATATACTACATATTATTATTGTTTATGAGTGCACTAGTCGTTAGTACGAAGCAATACTCATTTCTCTGTAGATGGTAGAAATACATCTATGTATATGGTCTCTGTCTGTGTATCTGCTAGAGTTACCTTTCCTGGCATGTTCCCTGTTGTGGGGGGGAGGGGTCAGGTGACCACCCCAGGTGGCCCGGGAGTTGTGAGTGGAGTCGGCACGTGTCACTTCCACTGCTGGTGTGACATCCACGAGGCCCTCCCTCCCTCCACTGCCTTGAGCAGCAGAGGTGCCGGAACGGGGTCCCACTGGAGAGCAGAGCAGAGCTCCCACCCACCCGCAGACAGCGTGTTGCTTCCTCAGACACAAACCTTTGCTGTTTTAAGCCCCCATATTCAGGAAACCGTTTGTTAGTATGGCATGTAGTTAACAGCCTGGTACGTCCTGACTTGCAGTTTTTTTGTTTTTTATTTATATAAAAATAAAGTACAACATTCAAATTCTCATATCACAGCAATTAGTGGAATTCTTCCAGGGTGCATGTGTGTGTGTGTGTGTGTGTGTGTGTGTGTGTGTGTGTGTGTGTGTGTACACACACCATACGAGGCAGGCAGACATGCCTGTGTGTCTATATGTCGGACTCTATCATCACGCTCAGTGCTTCTACTTCCTGGTCTTCCAACCCTAACAAGTGGGCACATCTGAGCCCAAGGCAAGGTCCTCATGCACTGAAGGTCTCTGCACTGAGGAACAGAGCTGACTGGGCCCCAAAGTAGATCTTCTGACTCCCCAAAGAGGACCGAACCGCCCACCTAACCATTTCCATCATTTCTCAGTTTCTCTCAGTGATGGGGGTTTTCCATTGTTTTACCTCGGAGCATGGCATTGGAGGTATTTCAGGCATCTTCATTTCTCCTCAGTAACAGAGCCCTCCTTCATCTTGCATCACACCCTTCTTTTCCTCTGATTCTGTGCATTGCATATATATCCTCGGGCTGTTTTGTTCTTCTAAAGATATGAAACAATTTCCCAGGCCCTGGTCACTTCTCCATGGATTCAGCGTGGCTTTTTCAAAGCACTGTTCAAGGGCCACGTGCATCAGCATTATGTGGGACGTTGGCTGCACACTCAGATTCCTGCCTTGTCCTGCGGACCTCCTGCAGAGTTGGGGCCCCGGTTCTGGGCATGTTGAGGGGTCCCCTCCAGGAGGAGGTCTGCTCCCACCCTGAATTGGACACCATCGAAATGATTGTTAAGCATGCATAGTCCTGGGCCCATCTTTCTTCTCTGTAAGGTAATCATTAGGCAACTGGGGGAAGCAGGGCGAGATGGGACTTGGTATTGAGGAAGAAGCTGAGGTGTGGGAGTGACAGTAAAGATCTGATTTGTCCTCCAGTGTCTTTGACACGGTTGGTTCAGCAGGTAGGTATACCCTTCCCCTACAGTGGACACCGCTCCTGGGTGTTGGGGTGAGGGTACTCACAATTTCATTTGGGGGACCACTCTGTGCCCACACTTTGTCTGCGTGGTTTGGGTGGGGCTAATTCCACCCCAGCCACAGAGAGCACACTTGGCCCAGGCCTAGCCAGTCAGCTTCTTCCAATCATTGGCCTGTTGAGTGGGCCCTGGGACTTGTGCTCAGCACCCAGGAAAGGCTTCTCTCTTCACCTGGACAGGAGCCAGTGCACTATGTCACCAAGGGGAACTTCCCCAGAGTGTAGTCCATGGAGGTGAACATAAACCTGACAGCAGAGGTTGGCCCCCTGTAGCCAGCCTGGTGCTGAGTCGCCGGGTCATGGGAACCAATAATATTCTTGTCTTTAATAAACCCGCCTGTGTTTAGTTTCTGTCACTTACAACCAGAAGGGTCCTGGTAATGCTGGGGTGGCCCCCTCCCCATCCTGGTTCTGCAAATGCCTGGGATGCTTGACCAGGGGCTGTGAGCTGGCAGTGGTTTCGGCAGGAGGTGATGGGCATTCCTGCAGGGCCTGATTCCAGTGACAATCAGGCCAAGCGACTCTCGATGCCAAACTCATCACCGGGGACCGTCACACACAGGTGGTTGTTTTGTCTCAGTGGATGCTGGTACAGGCCCCCTCTGAGCCAATACCATGAGCCTAGGATAGACCAATCTGTCTGCCCCATCTCCTGTCGCTTCCCGAGGACACAGGGACTCCTGCTTGGAGGCCTTCATGATGTGCCCAGAGGGCCTGCCGCTCATTTCCTGCTGATCATGCAGAACCTGGCTCCAGCACACAACTTCCTGTCTCCTCCCCTGAGGTGGGGAGGGGGAAGGGAAAGTGCCTACCCAGGTTTTACTTTGTCTCCAGTTTTAAGGATAGGGCAAAGCAAGAATGCTTCAAGGCATTCTACTTGCAAAAGACAAAACAGGAAAACTTCTCTTCCAAAAAAAGACTGAGTTGTGTGGTTCCAATAGGTTGGGGAGACACTGGTTTAAAAAGAAGTCAAATAGGGGCACCTGGGTGGCTCAGCTGGTTAAGCGTCCAACTTTGGCTCAGGTCATGATCTCACGGTTAGTTCAAGACCTGCGTCAGACTCTGTGCTGACAGCTCAGAGCCTGGAAACTGCTTTGGATTCCGTGTCTCCTCCTCTTTCTGCCCCTCCCCTGCTCATATTCTGTCTCTCAATAACAAATAAGTGTTAAAAAATGTTTAAAAGCAGTCAAGTAGATGTTGCACAACAGGAAGATGCTGAATTGCTAACACACCACGTGCTGTGACCCAAGAAGTGTATGTGACTGCCTTTGTTAATCTCACGTGCTCCTAGGACCTCTGTTTGGGGAGCATCTCTTGGGATCTTGTGTGCTGCAGAAGACTCCTGGGGAACGTTTTAAGGAGAAAGGTGCAAGAGTCTTCTCTCTGTCTTTAGCTTGGAAGTTCTGCAGGGTTACTTTGTGGGACTGGACCCTGTGGTATGAGGAAGAGATGCTCATTGTCTATACACTGGTTCATAAGCTTCAGGTTGCCTGTCTGGTTCACCACTCTGTCTCCGGCACTGACCGCGGTGTCTGATGCATGGTGGGCCCTTGAAGCATTTGCCGGATCAGGGAATGAACAGTGTGTGGTCGAGGCCACATACACCCAGCATGGGGACAAGGTGGAGCCGGAGAGCTTGCTTTCTGCCACCTCTGAAAGTCTTGTATGTGAAAGGAGGGATTATTTGTTCCCCTTGTGGTTTTAGAAAACAGAGCTGGAGTTGGGGCATGTAGCTGGCTTAGTCGGTTGAGTGTCTGACTGTGGCTCAGGTCATGATCTCACGGTTCATGGGTTCAAGACCCGTGTCAGGCTCTGTGCTGACAGCTCGGGGCCTGGAGCCTGCTTCGGATTCTGTGTCTCCCTCTCTCTCTGCCCCTCTCCTCCCCCTCTAAAATAAAAAAAAAAAAAAATACAAACATTAAACAGAAAAAAAAAAAAAAAAAAGGAAACCAGAGCTGGGGTCCAAGGGTGGAGTTGGCACCGAAGAGGAGTTCAGCCAGGAGGGAGAAAAGCATCTCCAGCAGTCGGCAGTAGCTCAGCAAATGGTAGGCTGTCTCCAGAGGCAGGGGCCCCCGTGCGTTACTGCAGATGTACTCACGCCTCAGATGGGGGCTTGCTCTGTGTGGTCTCCAAGGGCAAGTCTCTGCATTGCGTGCGTGAAATAGCGACATGTTCTCCCTGTGTGACTTCCTCAGTGACGAGCCTAGCTGCCTCCAGAAGCTGTTGGCACTGACCTCCACAGTTCCTGAGCTGCCTTCAAATATTTGAGGACATTGGGAATGTTTCTTATTTGCCATGAGAAGCCCTGGGTGTGCTTTCCTTTCATAAATTCAACCTAGATAACAACACAAGAAGGAAATAGAAGACCGGAAAGAAAAGCATGTCTTGCAATTGCAAGGGCTCATTTGTGGAGTGACCTCTCTCTTGGTGACCTGCATCTTGGGTCAGGGTGTCCGGAAGCACACTCTGAGCAGATCCATGAGAAGGTGCTTCAGTAGGAAAGTGATCCTAGGGAGACTGGCAGGAGCAGGGGGGAGGGGGCTGGGCTGGGGTGGGAAGGGAGGGAAGAAGAACCCTTCCTGACCCCACAGGTGGGCCCCAAGTGCAAGGGACCAGACCTGTCAACATCAAGGCCAGGGATGTCACTGGAGAATGCCCTGGGTCTCAGAAGGTGCTCAATGCTTAAGTAACAGGGGTAGAGGATGTGGTGTCTTTAAGGAGCTTTCTAACAATTCAGCCTAAAAGAAGAAAAGCGCCTTTATGTATACACACATACACGTGATTCTTCTGTTAAAATTCCCTACGTAATTATTTTATAAATATTTATATATTACATTTACATAATTTATATATATTCATATATAATATTTCTATATACATACTTATAAATGTGTTTCTATATACATACTTATAAATGTCCCATATCTATATATCCACGTAGATACATAAAACACACGCAAAAGATGGAAGTGAGTGTTGTACTTTTCACTCTTCTATAGGCTTGAAATTTTTAAAACAAAATGTTGGGGAGAAAGTGAACCACAATTCCACCTTCCCAAACTAAACACTGCGTGAGTCCTGTTAATGTTTCAGTCTGTGGTTCTTTCCTCGCAGCTGCGGGCACATGTGTCCAGGCACGTGCTTGCAAGATGCCTCGAGAGTCTCTGTTAGCCTGGGGAGTTGGTTCAGGGATTGAGATGTGGTTTGCACACAGGACCCTGGGCTGCCCAGACCCTCCCCGAGCCCAGGCGCTCATGTCCAGAAGCCCAGGCACAGAGCACCAGTGAGCTGGCGTGGGAGGGTGAGGGAGTCTCCCTTTCGTGCAGGTCCCCTGGAATGCCCAGCTCCCCCGTGAATGACCCGGGCTCCCACGGTCTGGGGAGGCCAATGGCGGCCTGGCCCCTGGCTAGGCAGTATGCATGTGGTAGAGCCCCGCGTCCTCCTGGAGGGGCGGGAGGCCCAGCGCCACCCCTCCCCAGAGGCTGAACACTCAGAGGGAGAGAGAGACACACGTTTCTCACTTTCACGGTAGAAGACACAGAGGGAAGCCAGTGCTGTGAGTTCCCCATCTGAAGAGGCACCCGGCCGTCACTCCTGCACTTAGGTGATTGCTTCCAAATTTCCGGCGGAGTGTCTGTCCTCAGTCCTCGGTCATCCTCCTGGAAGGTGAGGGTGGTGGGGGGTTGAGTGAGGAGTCTTGATGTCATCAAGGCGACAGTGGAACACACAGCATGATATCCGTAACCTCCTTTATCATTATTTTAAGTAATGGACTCATCGAGCAGTTTTAGTTTCACAGAGAAACACATGGGGAGTGCGAAGGCTCCCCCTGTATGTTCTCCCTCCTGCTCCCCCATTCCTCCCATTGGCAGCTTGCCTGGGAGGGTGCAGGAGGTATGGGCGCTGGGTCGGTGGGGATCCTCTGTCATTAACCGTAAAGCTTGCACTTGGCCTTAGTGTTCATTTTCGGTGTTGTACATCTGCGGACTTCCACAGACGTGCAGTGACATCCATCCACCATTAGAGTGTCACTTGGAGTATTTCCCTTGAGGCTCACCTGTCCATCTTTCCTCCAGAACCCTTGGGAATCACTGACCAGTTTGCTCGGCAATATACCAGGAACATTTTCTCATGCCATTAAATTTTCCTAAAAAGTGAACTTTTTAAAAGGTATTTTAATGTGACATTCTCCAGTTATTAAATGCATTTAAAGCAAGTCTCTATGTTGGGAAAGTTAGGCCGTTTCCTTTTTTTTTTTTTTCCCCTCTGCCTCAACTGTGAAATCGTTGCAATGAACACAATTTTGCATCACGGTTTCTCACAACAGCACTGTTGACACTTTAGGCAGGATTACGTTTTGCCACGGGAGATTTTCTGGCCGCTGCAGGATATCTGCCAGCATCCCTGGCCTCCACCCAGCAGATTCCAGCAGCGTCCACCCCCAGCAGTGCCAACAGAAAATGTGTCGTCGCGCCACCAAGTGCACTGATTTACCTCTGTCTTTCTGCGCACATCCGGCTGTTTCGGGGGCTAGGGCCTCATCAGTGGGATTAGTAGTTGGGATTGTTGCAAGACAAATAATGATTTCGGGAGCATGTGCCATACTGCCCTTCCCGGGTTGCTGAGTGGCTCCTGGCTACAGAGTATATCCTCTCTGTTCCCCAGGTCCTGGCTTAGAGGTGGACATGGGGAGAGTCTAACGTCCCAGGGGATGTAGACTGTGCCCATGGATCCTCCCTCCAGGTGCAGGAGGGAGGCTCACAGGAGAAGATCGAGTTCACCTGGGAGTACCTTTGCCAGCAACTGGCCTGAAACCACAGACAGTTGAAGATGTGCCACGCAGTCATCATGACTGCCGGTGGGCCTCCCTTCCCCTGTGACCATCACATCCTGCTGCTGATGGGACCCTCGGGGAGGTCAGAGAAATGGGGGGCTTGCTAGTGCCATCCCACAACAGGAAGTGGGCACCGGGTGAGCGGGTCCTGCCAGTCTCCAGTGCCAGGTCCAGCAAACACGAAGATGAGAGTGTGCGGACAGCCTGTGCAGGAAGTTGTTACAGTGAAGCAGAAGAACAGGTCTGCCTGTGGGTGGCCCCCGACTTACCCCAGTGCGGACCCCCAGGCTGCCCTGCCTAGTGAACAGCCCTCTCTAAAGGCCTCCCTCAGGGCCTCCAGGGTGGTCCTGCCT
This sequence comes from Panthera onca, assembly GCF_046562875.1. Lineage (NCBI taxonomy): Eukaryota > Metazoa > Chordata > Mammalia > Carnivora > Felidae > Panthera > Panthera onca. The sequence continues at coordinate 689,613 of NW_027675869.1, forward strand.
AGCTGGTATTTTCATCCATGAACGTGTGGGTTTGCTCACCGTTAAATCATTTCCATCCTGAGGGGGTTGGTCGCCAGGTAACTGAGAGAGAAGGAAGTCTGGTCCCAACTGAGTGCCCTTTGCTCTCCTCCCTGCTTTGGTCTTCAAGACATTTCTGCAAGTTTGTGCCAGCCCCTCCTTGTCTGGCTGGTTTCTCTTTAAGTTTCCACTGGCCCGTTCTGTTCCTCTGAATCTACGACTTGGTCCACTTTCTTTCTACCAACTGTGAACCTTTTCCTCTGCGAATGAACAAGAATGAACAAATTCCCCTTTAAGGAACATATTCCGATCTGTTAGAGTCTTGTGTTTCCATGTTGTGTGCAAGGCTCTGTGAATATGCACGAATGTGAATTTTCCTGGCCCACCGTCGCCTGCTGGATAATTTGCTGCCCAGCATTGACAGCACATCTGACTCCTTCCTTTCCTCCTACAGAGGGACGTCCCCCGGGCCCCGGGCCCACCACTTCCATCATAATTCACCGGCTGAAGGGAGGTGGAGGCCACTGAGCCATCTTTGGTTGGGGGTCTGGGAGAGTCAACATGGGCCAGACTCATAGGGCAGAGCGATGGGGACAAACTGCCTCCCTACCCGGCCCACGCCTTCACGTCACCAAATGACTGGGCCACCAAGCGCCCTCCGTGTGACACAAGGGGGCAGATGCAGCCTGTCTTGTGACTCCAGCTGCAGTTCCCCACCTGGACCCCTGCCGAACCCTGCTCATATCCCCCTTCTCTCCCGGACCTCCTCCTTTGAGCCCTCCCCCACCTGGAGAAGTGTCTTCCCCTGCATGTGAGTGGCCTTCCCTGTCTGGACGGGTCACCTAGTGCTACGCTAAGCCAGGTCCTTGTCTGCTGGCTCTTGGAGCTCACCGGTACTATCCACAGCTACTTGTCAGCTGTGAGGACAAGGGTCCCACCTCTGGCTTCTCAGTAAACCCCAATTGGCCATTTACATAGTGAATGCTCAATGAGTGTGTTAGTGAATTCATGGGAGAACTGTTTTATCTCCCAGAGGACAGGACAAGCTCCGTTGCTATGCTGTGTCCATGTAACGGGCCCATCCGATGCCTAACAGGATGAAACACTTACTGTGCCTTGCTGGAACAGTGTGTTGGAGATGGACAAGTCTGAGCAAGAGTCGTCATTATACACAGTAGGAAAACGAACCCCTCTGCTGGGCAGGAAAACCGGTTCCTAATTCACATTCTTGTCGACAGACAGGCCTGGGGGCCAGAACAGGGTTCCGGGGTTCCCCGCCTCACCACAATTTCCATGCAACGACTGAGGAGTGGAGAAGAGCTCACTTTGCCAGCAGGGAATTGGGGAACAGTCCAGCTCGTGTGTTCTGGGGCTTCATGAAGCAAAGTGCAAGGAGGAAGCCAAGTTGTGGGATGCAGTTGCCTCCACAGCTGCAGTGGTGAATCACGGAGCTGGGTGAATTAAGATGGAACTGTTTGGGAGGGTCTGAGTGGCTTAGTCGGTTAAGCATCCGACTTCGGCTCAAGTCATAATCTCGCGGTCCTTGAGTTTGAGCCCAGTGTCGGGCTCTGTGCTGACAGCTGGGAGCCTGGAGCCTGTTTCAGGTTCTGTCTCCCACTCTCTCTGACCCTCCCCCATTCATGCTCTGTCTCTCTCTGTCTCAAAAATAAATAACCATTAAAAAAAAAAGATGGAAACCATTTGGCCTGTGGCCTCAGAGCTGGTTTTATGGCCATGTGGGGACCGAGACATGTCCTGGACCCGGCCTGAGCCAGGAGGAAAAACTCTGAGCAAGTTTTGTAAGTTCCAAAACCATGTAAATCCCCATGGTCCCTCCATCAACTTAGTCCCTGCCATACTGCCTGCCTGGTGTGGGATGGGTGGGGAGAAGCATGGAGAAGCATCAGTAGAGAGATACCACAAACCTTCACAGCTTCTCCTGAGTGGTCGGAGCTCATTTTTTACTGTTGCAAATAAGCCATGTCCAGACTCCCTGTGGCTCCGTGCTGTACCCCCAAATCCTTAATTGGAGGTGGAAAACCCAGCGGTTCTGAAGATGTGGTGCCCTGGGTGTCTGAGGACCACGCTTTGAAAACAAAAGACTTGGTCCCATCAGGACTTTTTCTCTGACACTGGGGATCGTGTGGCTTGAGGAAGGTCAGGGTGCATTAGAAAGAAGCACCTCTCTGCTCACTCCCCCTCCCTGAGACTTCATGGCACAGGCTTGTGGGTAACTGCGATGGCCCAAAGCTGGCCTGGGAGATGGCACCAAGGATGATCATTTGGGGAGGAATATCTCATAGTGTGCAGGGAGTGAAATTTCCATCTGTTCAGTCTGAAAGCAGGAACTGTATGGAAACAAGGCACTGCTGTCATAATCCACAGAAGCGTCTCCCATCTCTGGCCACCCTCCCTCCATCCCCGTGACACTGCACTGGCTTCTGGTGAACATCTGGGACTCCAAAGAGTGTTCATATCTAAGCTACCACGAGGAGTGACAGAAGAAGCTAGTTACTCATTTAGAGGATGGTTATCAAGTTGCAGCCTGCCAGGAGTCAGTTTTTATGGCTCACTCCTGATCCCCGAAATGCAGACTTGAAGATGACAGTTTTTTGGGCAGCGCTTGGAGTTCCGTCGCATAGCAATAAAGAAATCTGAGCAGAAAGCACTCTCCTTCCCAACTAAGCCCCTCTCTCAGCAAAATTTCGCAAGTGCTTTTTCATAAATAAAATAATTCTGTGTTCCAGCTGAGAGTGCTGTGCACACCCTCCCTAGTTATGTGTCCACAGCCTGTGTTTTCACTGCTGGGCAGGATCTGCTGATGGGCACTTTATCACTAAGTGTGTTGTCCCTTTGGGAGAAAAATAATTTTATCCCAGTGCGTGCCTCGTCTCCAAGTCTACTGATCAGTGGTGTTACTATACTTGCAAGAGTCATTTGTAAGCTTTTCAAATGATATGTCAATATGTGTGTGGGTTTTTTTTTTTTCCAGGTAAAGGAGAGGATACGCTAAAAGCAAAACCCTATATATATACGGGGGCAGGGAGGGGGAGTGGAGGGCGTCATTCCAACCAAATCGATGTTTATCTTACAAGCACCGTCTATCCGAAAGGCCTGCTGGCTACTTTCTTGTGCATGTTCCAGAAGCAATCCTCACTATTAAATAAGATTGGGAAAGTGGAATTGGAGAACTCAGCGCCCATCACGCTCCTTCTCAGCTGTCAGACCAAGGAAACATGGGTGGAAGATTTCAAGACTTTGTTTTCTCATCTGTGAGAAGAGGGAAGTGCTGATGCTTAGTTCTTAAAATGGTTGTGGAGATTCAGGGCCATGATGAAGGATGAGAGGCACAGAGTGCCGTTCCGGGTTCTCGGTACATCAGGAATGTCTCTGATTGTCTCTGCTCTTGTGTTTCTTGTTCACTATTAGTTTGGCAAATCTCTCAGTATTTCAGGGGTGGTTGGTGTTTGAGACCACTCCTTCTTACCTTTACTGGTGATCTTAAACCAGTTTGGGGCAGAGGTAGCATCAGTATCCCTCCCCCCCCCCCTCAAAATCCTGCAGTTTGTTAAACACATTTGCCTGGATTTCATGCATCACATGCTCAGAGCTGACAGCATTGTAGTATCCCAGAGAGCTGTGTGTGAGTGTGTGTGCACACACATACACCGGGATGTTCTCACGAGCCTCCCATAGAAGGATGAACTCCTACTCAGAGGACAGAGAAGCCTGCCTTGGGCTGACTCTCACATACCAGTCAAATCTGGGCCCTGGAGACTAAGGGGTCCTGCCATCATCTCCACCAGTCTCCAGATCTTGAACCTGAATGAAGGTCGTCCAGTTTCATGACACGCAGGCCAGATGGGGGATGGTCTTGATGATGGCTGGTGGCATATTTGTGGAGCCCAAAGAGGCAGGTGTGACCATCACACAAGTGTTCTGAACACAGAGTGTGTCACCTTCGGTCAGCGTGGCTCCTGTCCTCACAAAGGGAGCTGCCACCTTTCTGCTGGTGGCTGGGGATGGGGGCGTGGGTGGGGATGGGGATAGCACATGGCAGTGAGCTCCTCACTTGGTTGTCGTCTCCCCAGGGCTGCCATGAGGATGCTCTTCCCACAGGTGAGGTCGTGGTGAGGGCCCCTTCTTCACTCGTTTGTCTCAGCTGTCACCAGACTAGCTGGGCCGGTGGGGTCGGGGTGGGGTGGCGAACAGAAAACAATTCTCTTTCCACCAGTGAAACACAACATACAAGCCCATTTTTCTGTTGCAAAACCTTGTATCCAGTACTTCTAAAGAACTGAATCTAGTACAGGGAATGTGCCCCGGAGTTGCCAGTTACCTTGCAAACCACCACAGTGCTCTATGGTTTTCAGGGTGTGTGCGGTTCAAGCTCAGTCCCTATCAAATGACTATGAAACTGAGGGGCTGGGGGCTTCTCTGCCCAGCTAGAAAAGACTGGCAATCTCTTACTGTTTCTGATGCAGTGCCTCTCATCTTCCAAATCTGCGATTCTCCACAGGAGGTGAGGCCTCCTCTTCAACCAGGAGACATTTGGTAACATCTGGAGACATTTTTGCTGGTCACCACTGAGGGGAAGGGGTCCTCCTGGCCTCATGTGGGCAGAGACCAGGGAGGCCGCTGAGCACCCTCCTATGCACGGGACGCCCCGTAGCAAAGGTTACCCAGCCCCACATGGCAACACTTCAAGGGTTGGAAAGTCCTGGCCTGAGTTTAAAATCGAAAGGGCGAGTGGGGTACCTGGGGGGTTCAGTCGGCCAAGTGTCCGTCTCTTGGTTTCAGCTCAGGCATGATCTCACAGTTCATGGGATGGAGCCCACGTCAGGCTCTGTGCTGATAGATGGGATCCTGCTTGGGATTCTCTGTCTCCCTTTCTCTCCGTCCCTCCCTGACTTTCTCTCCCTCCCTCCCTCTCTCTCTCTCTCTCTTTTTCTCTCTTACATGAGTAAATAAATAAGCATTAAAAAAATAGAATACATAAGATGATCAGGAAATCAACTCCCAGCTGGATGTTTTGCGATGTTAAGAGATTATTACTTTCAGTGCGGTATAGTCTTGAGATTGCATGTAAAGGAGCCTCTATCTTTTGGAGATACATTTTCACATATCTATAGATGAAATGATAGTTTGAGTTCTCTTTCAAAATAATTCGAAGGAGGAGTGTTTGTGGATGTGGAAGGAATCAAATTGGCATGAGTTAGTAATTGTCGATCCCCGTTGATGGATGCATGGGGCTCATTATTCTGTTCTCTCTATTTCTGTCTAAGGTTGGAATTTTTCATAAAACAAAGTTTTCAAAAAACAGTGCCCAAACCCGCAGAGTTCCACCTGCCAAATTCTATTAGCATAACTAATGGCATCTAATGCCACAGGACTTCACACACCTTCCCCTTGTAGCATCCCACAAAATGGTGGTGGGCCCTTGACGGTTTGCCCGGGGGATCCTGAGACTCAGAGATGAAGCAATTGCCTGGGGACATGAGTAATTTAGCAGGGGGGTGGGGAGGCAGGAATTCAAGCTCAGGTCCTTCTGACCCCGAGTGGTGGGTGTCTTCTGCCCTGCCCCACTGGTGTCCAGCCCTGTGCAGAATGCCGGTGCTGGAGAACAAGGTTGCAAGGAGTGTATGTGCTCTGCAGGTGCACATGCTAATCAGCCCCCTTCCAAATGTGCACACAGCTCTCTGTGTCAGCTGCTGTTTGGACAGCTGAATCTCTAAGGAACCACAACGTAATGCCTGATTCCTACCCTGGGAGTTAGAAAGTAACCCCAGGTTGGAAATGTAAATATTTTCCCCATGGGCAAGAACTGTTTTTAGCTGATTATAAATGGAAAAGACTGGCAGCTGTCAATATTGATGGTTATTCCTTGAAAAATGATTTCAAGGTACTGCTAATCAATTGTCTCTCAGAATGAAGAATGGAGCACACAGCTCTCTGGGAACCTCAACATGTATTTATAAACACATGCTTTATCAAACACACAGGAAAAATGAGCCAAACCTTTGGCATTATGATGAGTTATTCAGAGTAAATACAACAATGATTAGCGTCTATACTGGACTTCAAATTTACAAAATTGCTTTAAAAAATGGCTGTTGCTGCTGTTTTGTGTTTCTGTTATTTAGTGTTCTCCTCGCTACACTGAAGCATGCTGCTTGGCACTGAGCTGAAGACTTCACAAGGGCCGGGATTGTTTCTTTCTTACTCGGTAAATAAGTAGCTTTCCACTTGGCTAAAAACACCTGGCTGATTTAGGCACTGGCTAACAACGTTTGCCTTGCCGTGTCTTCCTAAAACTGACGTTGGCGTGCAAGGTGCAGGGGAATTTGTGTTTTACTGTGAAGACTGTGGGTTCTTCTTCCTCAGACCCTTTGCTGGGGACTGGGGTCTAGAGGCGTGGCAGGCAGAGTAAGATGACCTCCCGGAACTCATGTCCCTGGAATTCCCTTCCCTCTAGTGTGGACGTGATCCATGGCTTGCTTTCAGCCACCGAATGTGGCGAAGATTGGAATGTCGTTTCTGGTATTGCCCTACAAAAGATTGTGACATCTGTCTGGTGAGGAGGCTGTCCCTTGTGCGCTGTGTTGAAGAACGCCCCGCTGCCCCCAGGGAGCCCCGATGGCAGGGCGCTGAGTGCAGGGCCTTTGTCTCAGCAGGAAGCTGAGACCCAGTCTGCCAGCAGCGAGGGGCTCCCCAGCTCACCTGTGGCCGCTTTTGGAGATTGCTGATTGACCCTTTGTTGCAGTAAGCCCTGGAACAATGATTTCAGAATCACAGCTTCCACTCTCCACAGCGGTTGGATACCCTCCACTACTCTCCCATTCCGCACCAGGATTGGCTGTATTCATCCTGAACCATGGAAGGTGAGGGTGGAAGAATCACAAGACCTCACGCAGGAGCCTACTCCTGATTCCAGGACTCATTTCTTAATTTATAACCCGGGAATTTTTAAAAACCAGAATAAACGAGTACTGTTTCACTGTTGCATTAAAAGACGCAGAAGAAACTGTGTGTCATGAGGTCAGTGTCATGCCTCCTGCCCCAGGAGCAGACTCACAGTGAAGCCTCCAAAGTATCATGAGCTTACGGTGAAGCTGATAGCACAGTCCTCCACATCAAGGCACCACAGACCTGTGAACGTGAGGCCAACCAAGAGGCAAACGGGCTATTCACGGAGAGCTGCAGACACATCACACACTCTCTGAATTGACTCACCCAATGTACGTAGACGTGGGATGCTCTGCGTGGTGTCATCCTTGCCCACAGAGGGCACGGAGGTAAAGGTCCTTCTGGGCAGCTGGAGTCCTCCCTGGGACGGTGCCCTCCACACCTGACATTCAGTCTTTCATTTGATGCACTTATTGGGCACCAGCTGCATGCCATATGTGACATAGATGCTGAGAGGAAATCAGTGAACAGATCATTTCCTCCCTTCCTAAGAGGGGACGGCGGCTGAACTTGTTCTGCTCCAGGATGCAGAGGGCTTCCATCCTGTAAATTCACTCCACACATTCTAGTACTCACCGCACTAGACGCCTTTACCACAATTAACGATGTTGGCCATTCCTCCTTTTCCAAACACCTGTCCCCTTGGAACTGTGAGAATGAAATGACCCATGTGGGAATCCAGTGGCCAATATGGAGAAGTTTTTGCAAGTTAGTGGGAATACAGATCAGGAACAGGCTATGGTCTGATTTGTTCTTGGTTAAGACACTCTGGCTTCAGTGTGGGGGCTCATGAGAGAGAGAGGAGGTCCTTCTGACTGACTTCCATATGGGAGACATGGGAAGTTCTCCTCACTGTCTTCTGGATGAGAGAGTGGTGGTTCTCCAGACCGACTTCCGGATGAGAGAGAGGGGAGGTTCTCCTGACTGACTTCTGGACAAGAGAGGAGGGTTCTCATGTATGAGAGAGAGGGTAGGTTCTGCTGACTGAGTTTTGGATGAGAGAGGGAAGGTTCTCCTGACTGACTTCTGGACCAGAGAGTGGAGTTGCTTGAATGAGAGAGAGGGGGTCTTCTCCTGACTGACTCTGGACAAGAGAAAGGAGGTTCTCCTGACGGAATTCTGGACGAGAGAGTGGAGGTTCTCTTGAAAGAAGAGAGGGGAGGTCTCCAGTCTGACTTCCAGGCAAGAGAGGGGAGGTTCTCCTGACCAACTTCCAGATGAGAGAGAAAGGGGTGGGGGTGGGGTCCTCCTGCCTGAATTCTGGACCAGAGAGTGGAGGGTCTGCTCACTCACCTCTGGACAAGAGTGAGGAGAAGGTTCTCCTGACTGATTTCTGGCCCAGACCAGGGGAAGTTCTCCTGTCTTATTTCTCGACAAGGAAGAGGGGAAGATCTCCTGACTTCCGGACCAGAGACGGGAGGTTCTTGAATAAGTGAGAGGGGAGTTTCTCCTGAGTGACTCCCGGATGAGAGAGAGGGGAGGTTCTGGTGACTGATTTCTGGATGAGAGAGGGGAGGTTCTCCTGACTGACATCTGGACGCGACAGGGGAGTTTCCCCTGACTGACTTCTTGATGAGAGAAGGGAGATTCTCCTGACTGACTTCTGGACCAAAGAGTGGAGGTTGTACTCACCGACTTCCAGATGAGACAGAAGGGAGGTTCTCTTGACTGACTTCTGGACGAGAGAGGGTAGGTTGTCCTAACTGACTTTTACACGAGAGAGTGGGCAGGTTTTCCTGACGTCTGGACCAGAGAGTTGAGGTTGTTGAATGAGAGAGATGGGAGGTTCTCTTGACTGACTTCTGGACCAGAGAGTGGAGGTTCTTGAGTTAGATACATGGGAGGTTCTGTTGACTGACATCTGGACAAGAGAGTGGAAGTTCTCATGAATGACAGAGAAGGGAGGTTCTGCTGACTGACTTCTGGGTTAGAAAGAGGAGAGGTTCTTCCTGACTGATGTCTGGACCAGAGAGGGGAGGTTCTTGAACGAGAGAGAGGGGAGGTTTTCCTGACCGGCTTCCACATAACAGAGAGGGGAGGTTCTCCTGACTGATTTCTGGACGAGACAGAGGGAAGGTTCTCCTGAGTGACTTCTGGACCATAGAATTGAGGTGCTCCTGATCAACTTCCAGATGAGGGAAAGGGGAGGTTCTCCTGACTGACTTCTGAACCAGAGAGGGGAGGTTCCTCTGACTGACTTCTGAACCAGAGAGAGGAGGTTCTTGAACAAGAGAGAGGGGAGGATCTCTGAATGACTTCTGAAAGAGAGAGAGTGGAGGTGCTCCTTCCTGACTGGTGGACAAGAGAGGGCAGGTTATGCTGACCGAATTCTGGAAGAGAGAGAGGGGAGGTTGTCCTGATTGAGTTCTGGACGAGAGCCTGGAGGTTCTCCTGACTGACTTCTGGAACAGAGAGCAGAGGTCCTCTTGCAGGAGAGAGAGAGGTGATGCTCAGGACTGACTTCCAGGTGAGAGAAGGGCGGGGGGGTTCTGTTGACAGATTTCTGGACTAGACACGGGAGGTTCTCCTGCCTTACTTCTGGGTGAGAGAGAGGGGTGTTTCTCCTGAATGACTTCTGGACCAGAGAGGGGAGGTTCTTGAGCGAGAGGGTGGGGAGGCTCTCTGAATGACTTCCCGACAAGAGCCAGGGGAGGTTCTCCTGACTGACTTCTGGACCAGAGATGAGAGGTTCTCCTGACCAACATTCAGATGAGAGACAGGGGAGGTTCACCTAACTGACTTCTGTCCTGACTGACTTCTGGACGAGAGAGGGGAGGTTTTCCTGCCTGACTTCTGGATGAGAGAGGGGAGGTTCTCCTGATTGCCTTTCGGACTAGAGCGAGGGGAGGTTTTCCTGAATGTTTCTTCGACGAGAGAGGCTAGGTTCTCCTGAGTGACTTCTGGACCAGAGAGCGGAGGTTCTGCTGATCGACTTCCGGATGCGAGAGATGGGAAGTTCTCCTGACTGACTTCTGGATGAGAGAGGGGAGGTTCTCCTACATGACTTTTGGATTAGAGACCTGAGGTTCTCCTGACTGACTTCTGCATGAGAGAGGGGAGGTTCTCCTGACTGCATTCTGCATGAGAGAGGGGAGGTTCTCTTACAGGAGAGAGAAGGTTGATTCTCATGACTGATTTCCAGGCGAGATTGAGGTGAGTTTCTCCTGACTGATTTCTGGACCAGACAGAGGAGGTTCTCCTGTCTTACTTCTGGACGAGAGAGAGGGGAGGTTCTCCTGAATGACTTCTTGACCAGAGAGTGGAGGTTCTTGAAAGAGAGAGGGGGGAGGTTGTCTGACTGCCTTCTGGACAAGCGAGGGGAGGTTCTCCTGGCAGACTTCCAGATGAGAGAGAGGGAGGTTCTCCTGACTGACATCTGGACCAGAGAGTGGAGGTTCTTTTGCCTGACTTCCGGACGAGAGAGTGGGTAGGTCCTCTGACTGATTTCTTCACCTGAGAGGGGAGGTTCCCCTGACTGACTTCTGGATGAGAGAGAGGGGAGGTTTTCCTGACTGACTTCTGGACAAGAGACAGGAGGTTCTCCTGACTGACTTCTGAATGAGAAAGGGGAGGTTCTCCTGACTGACTTCCGGACCGGAGAGTGGATTTTCTGCTGATCGACCTCCGGATGAGAGAGAGGGGAGATTCTCCTGACTGACTTCCAGGCGAGAGATAGGGGAGGTCCTCCTGACTGATTTCTGGACCAGACAGGGGAGGTTCTCCTGTCTTACTTTTCAATGGGAGAGAGGGGAGGTTCTCCTGACTGACTTCTGGGCAAGAGAGGGGAGTTTCTGCCCACCGACTTCCGGATGAGAGAGAGGGGAGGTTCTACTGACAGACTTCTGGATGAGAGGGGGGAAGGTTGTCCTGAGTGACTTCTGGACGAGAGAGTGGAGGTTCTTCTGACTGATTTCTTGACCAGAGAGTGTATGTTCTGCTGATTGACTTCTGGATGAGAGAGAGGGGAGGTTCTCTTGACTGACTTCTGGACCAGAGAGGGTAGGTTCTCCTGACTGACTTTTGGACGAGATAGAAGGGAGGTTTCCCTGACTGACTTCAGGACCAGAGAGTGGAGATTCTCTTGAAGGAGAGAGAGGTGAGATTTTCCTGACTGACTTCCAGGCGGGAGAGAGGGTAAGTTCTCCTGACTGACTTCTGGACCAGAGAGTGGAGGTTCTGCTGATCGACTTCTGGACAAGAGAGCGGGATGGTTCTCCTGACCAACTTCTGGACGATACAGGGGAGGTCTCCTGTCTTACTTTGGGAAGAGAGAGAGGGGAGGTTCTCCTTATTCACTTCTAGACCAGAGAGGGGGGGTTCTGCTGACTGAATTCTGGACCAGAGTGTGGAGGTTCTCTTGAAGGAGAGAGGGGGGAGGTTCTCATGACTGACTTCAGGCAAGAGAGAGGAGAGGTACTCCTGACTGTTTTCTGGAGCAGACAGGGGGGGTTTCCCCTGTTGTAACTTCTGGACAAGAGGAGAGGTTCTCCTCACTGGCTTCTGGACCAGAGAGGGGAGTTTGCTGAACAAGAGAGAGGGGAGTTTCTCCTGATTGACTTCTGGACCAGAGAGGGGAGACATTCCTGACCAACTTCCAGATGAGAGAGAGGGAGGGTTCTCCTGACTGACTTCTGGGCAAGAGAGAGAGGTTTTCCTGCCTGACTTCTGGATGAGAGATGGGAGGTTCTCCTGAATGACTTCTGAACGAGAGAGGGGAAGTTCTGCTGACTGACTTCTGGACCAGAGACTGGAGGTTCTGGTGACCAACTTCCCGATGAGAGAGAGGGGAGATTCTCCTGGCTGACATCTGGACCAGAGACCGGAGGTTCTGCTGACCGACTTCCGGATGAGAGACAGGGGATGTTCCCCTGATTGACAAGATTCTCTCTGGATGAGAGAATGGAGGTTCTCCTGACTGACTTCTGGACCACAGAGTGGAGGGTCTCTTGGAGGAGAGACAGGGGTGATTCTCCTGACTGACTTCCAGGCGAGAGAGAGGGGAGGTTCTCCTGACTGATTTCTTGACCAGACAGGGGAGGTTCTCCTGTCTTACTTCTGGACAAGAGAGAGGAGAGGTTCTCCTGAATGACTTCTGGACCAGAGAGGGGAGGTTCTTGAATGAGAGAGAGAGGGGAGGTTCTCCTGAATGACTTCCCAACGAGAGAGAGGGGAGGTTCTCTAACTGACTTCTGGATGAGAGAGGGGAGGGTCTGCTGACTGACTTCCGGACGAGAGAGGGGAGGTTCTCCTGACTGACTTCTGGATGAGAGAGGGGAGGTTCTCCTGAGTGACTTATGGACGAGAGACTGGAGCTTCTCCTGACTGACTTGGGGACCAGAGATGGGATGTTCTGCTGACCAACTTGCGGATGAGAGAGTGGGGAGGTTCTCCTGAGTGACTTCTGGACGACAGAGGGGAGGTTTTCCTGACTGACTTCTGGACCAGAGAGTACAGGTTCTGCTGACAGTCTTCCAGATGAGAGAGAGGGAATATTCTCCTGACTGATTTCTGGACCAGAGCCGGGATGTTCTGCTGTCTTAATTCTGGACAGAGAGATGGGAGGGTTTCCTGACTGACTTCTGGATGAGAGAGGGGAGGTTCTCCTGATCGACTTCCAGATGTGAGAGAGCGGAGGTGGTCCTGAATGACTTCTGGATGAGAGAGGGGAGTTTCTCCTGACTGACTTTTGGATGAGAGAGAGGGGAGGTTTTCCTTACTGACTTCTGGACCAGAGAGAGGAGGGTCTTGAACAAGAGGGAGGGGAGGTTCTCCTGACTGACTTCTGGATGAGAGAGGGGAGGTTCTCCTGACCGTCTTCTGGATGAGGGGGGGAGGGTTTCTGGCAGGAGACAGAGGGGTGATTCTCATGACTGACTTCCAGGCGAGAGAGGCGGGAGGTTCTCTTGACTGATTTCTGGACCAGACAGGGGAGGTTCTCCTGCCTTACTTCTGGACGAGAGGGAGGGGAGCTTCTTCTGAATGAATTCTGGACCAGAGATGGGAGGTTCTCCTGACCAACTTCCAGATGAGAGAGAGAGGGAAGGTTCTCCAGACTGACTTCTGGACAAGAGAGAGTGGAGGTTTTCCTGCCTGACTTCTGGGCGAGAGATGGGAGATTCTCCTGACTGACATCTGGACCACAGAGTTGAGGTTCTGCTGACTGACTTCTGGATGAGAGAGAGGGGAGATTCTCCTGACTGACTTCTGGATGAGAGAGGGGAGGTTTTCCTGACTGACTCTTGGATGGGAGGGAGCAGAGGGTTTCCTGACTGGCTTCTCAACCAGAGAGTGGAGGTTCTTGAATGAGAGAGACTGGAGGTTCTCCTGAATGATTTCTGGACGAGAGAAGGGAGGTTCTGCTGACTGACTTCTGGATGGGAGAAGGGAAGTTCTCCTGAGTGACTTCTGGGTGAGAGAGTGGAGTTTCTACTGACTGACTTCCGGACCAGAGAGTGGACGATCTTGATTGAGTGAGAGAGATGGGAGTTTCTCCTGACTGACTTCTGGACAAGAGAGTGGAAGTTCTCATGAATGACAGAGAAGGGAGGTTTTGCTGACTGACTTCGGGACAACAGAGAGGAGAGGTTCTCCTGACTGACTTCTGGACCAGAGAGGGAGGGGAGGTTCTTGAACAAGAGAGAGGGGAGGTTTTCCTGACTGGCTTCTGGATGAGAGAGAGGGGAGGTTCTCGAGACTGACTTCTGGACAAGAGAGAGTGGAGGTTTTCCTGCCTGACTTCTGGGCGAGAGATGGGAGATTCTCCTGACTGACATCTGGACCACAGAGTGGAGGTTTTCCTGCCTGACTTCTGGGCGAGAGATGGGAGATTCTCCTGACTGACATCTGGACCACAGAGTGGAGGTTCTGCTTACTGGCTTCTGGATGAGAGAGACGGGAGATTCTCCAGACTGGTCTCTGGATGAGAGAGGGGAGGTTTTCCTGACTGACTTTTGGACGGGAGCGCGCAGAGGTTTTCCTGACTGGCTTCTCAACCAGAGAGTGGAGGTTCTTGAATGAGAGAGACTGGAGGTTCTCCTGAATGATTTCTGGACGAGTGAGGGGAGGTTCTGCTGACCACAGTCTGGATGAGAGAGAGGGGAGGTTCTACTGACTGACTTCTGGACGATAGAGGGGACGTTCTCCTGACTGACTTTGGAAGAGAGAGGGGGAGGTTTTCCTGACGGACTTCTGTACCAGAGATCAGCGGTTCTTGAATGAGAATGAGGGGAGGTTCTCCTGACAAAATTCTGGAACAGAGATGGAGGTTCTCTTGAAAGAGAGAGAGGGGAGATCACCCTGACTGACTTCTAGGTGAGAGAAGAGGGGAGGTTCTCCTGACTGACTTCTGGACCAGAGATGGAGTTCTGCTTACCGACTTCCAGACGAGAGAGAGGGGAGGTTCTCCTGACTGACTTCTGGACCAGAGAGTGGACGTTCTGCTGACCGACGTCCAGATGAGAGAGTGGAGGTTCTCTTGACTGATTTCTGGACAACAGAGGGGGGGTTCTTCTGACTGACTTTTGGACGAGAGAGATGGGAAGTTTACCTGACTGACTTTTGAACCATAGAGTGGAGGTTCTTGAATGAAAGACAATGGAGGTTCTCCTGACTGACTTCTGGATGAGTGATCGGAGGTTCTTCTGACTGTCTTCCGGAGCAGAGAATGGATGTTCTGCTGACCAACTTCTGGATGACAGAGAGGGGAGGTTCTCCTGTCTGAATTCTGCACCAGAGAGTGGAGGTTCTCCTGACTGACTTCTGGATGGGAGAGAGGGTAAGTTCGGTTGAGTGACTTCTGGACCAGAGAGGGGAGGTTGTTGAAGAGAGAGAGGAGATATTCTTCTGAATGACTTCCGGATGAGAGAGAGGTGAGGTCTCCTGACAGAATTCTGGACCAGAGAGTGGAGGTTCTCTTGATGGAAAGAGAGGGGCGATTCTCCTGACTGACTTCAGGCATGAGAGAGGGGAGGTACTCCTGACTGATTTCCAGAGCAGTCAGGGGAGGTTCCCCTGTCTTAACTTTGGACAAGAGAGAAGGGAGGTTCTCCACACTGAATTCTGTACCCCAGAGGGGAGGTTCTTGAGCAAGAGAAAGTGTAAGTAGTCCTGAATGACTTCCGGAGAGAGAGAGGTGAGATTCTCCTGACTGACTTCTGGACGAGAGAGGGGAGCTTCTCCTGACTGACTTCTGGATGTGACAGAGGGGAGGTGGTCCTTAATGACTTCTGGATGAGAGAGGGGAGTTTCTCCTGACTGACTTTTGGATGAGAGCGAGGGAGATTTTCCTTACTGACTTCTGGACCAGAGAGAGGAGTTTCTTGAACAAGAGAGAGGGGAGGTTCTCTGAATGAATTCTGGATGAGAGAGAGGGGAGGTTCTCCTCACTGACTTCTGGATCAGAGAGGGGAGGTTCTGCTGACCGACTTCTGGATGAGAGAGGGGAGGTTCTCTTGCAGGATAGAGAGGGGAGGTTCTCATGACTGATTTTCAGGCGAGAGAGAGGGGAGGTTCTCTTGGCTGATTTCTGGACCAGACACGAGAGGTTCTCCTGTCTAACTTCTGGACGAGAGAGAGGGCAGGTCTCCTGATTGATTTCTGGATCAGAGAGGGGAGGTTCTCCTGACTGACTTCCAGATGAGAGAGGGGAGGTTCTCCTGACTGACTTCTGAATGAGAGACAGGGGAGGTTTCCCTGAATGACTTCTGGACCAGAGAGGGGAGGTTCTTGAACGAGAGAGAGGGGAAGTTCTCCTGAATGACTTTCGGACGAGAGAGGGGGAGGTTCCCCCGACTGACTTCCAGATAAGAGACAGCGGAGTTTCTTCTGACTGACTTCCGGACCAGAGAGTGGAGGTTCTCCTGACCGATGTCGGATGAGAGAGAGGGGAGACTTTTCTGACTGACTTCGAGGCGAGAGAGAGGGGAAGTTCTCCTGACTGATTTCCGGACCAGACAGAGAGTTTCTCCTGTCTTACTTCTAGACGAGAGAGAGGGGTGTTTCTCCTGAATGACTTCTGGACCAGAGATGGGAGGTTCTCCTGACTGACTTCTGGATGAGAGAGGGGAGGTTCTCCTGACGTACTTCTGAATGAGAGACAGGGGAGGTTTCCCTGAATGACTTCTGGACCAGAGAGGGGAGGTTCTTGAACGGGAGTGAGGGGAAGTATTCCTGAATGATTTTCGGATGAGAGAGAGGGGAAGTTGCCCCGACTGACTTCCAGAATTGAGACAGCAGAGGTTCTTCTGACTGACTTCTGGACCAGAGAGTGGAGGTTCTCCTGACCAATGTCAGATGAGAGAGAGGGGAGATTTTCCTGACTGACTTCAAGGCGAGAGAGAGGGGAAGTTCTCCTGACTGATTTCTGGACCAGACAGAGAGTTTCTCCTGTCTTACTTCTGGATGAGGGAGAAGGGAGGTTCTCCTGAATGACTTCTGGACCAGAGAGGGAAGGTTCTTGAATGAGAGAGAGGGGAGGCTCTCCTGAATGACCTCCAGATGAGGGACAGGGGAGGTTCTCCTGACTGACTTCTGGATGAGATAGGGGAGGTTCTCCTGAGTGGCTTCTGGAAGAGAGACTGGAGCTTCTCCTAACTGACTTCTGGACCAGAGAGTGGATATTCTGCTGACCGACTTCCAGATGAGAGAGAGGGGAGGTTCTCCTGATTGACTTCTGGATGAGAGAGGGGAGGTACTCCTGACTGAATTCTGGATCAGAGAGTGGAGGTTCTCTTGCAGGAGAGAGAGGGGAGATTCTCCTGAGTGACATCCAGGAGAGAGAGAGGGGAGGTTCTCCTGACTGATTTCTTGACCAGACAGGGGAGGTTCTCCTGTCTTACTTCTGGATGAGAGAGTGGGGAGTTTCTCCTGACTGACTTCTGGACCAGAGAGGGGAGGGTCTCCTGACCGACTTTCAGATGAGATAGAGGGGAGGTCCTCCTGACTGACTTCTGTACAAGAGAGGGGCGGTTCTCCTGACTGACTTCCGGAGTTGAAACCAGGCAGGTGCTCAGCGTGGCTATGTCAGCTCGAGGAAGCATCTTTACATTTGAAGGTGCTGGGGGAATGATGGCAACTGGAAAGTGCCAACTACCTCTTCTCAGGTGTAACAACAGTGGTTGTAGTATTTGCTCATTTCACCTACAGGCTGAGCAGATTCAGACAAATTGTGCCCAGCCGGCTCCAAGGGGCTGGTGTGAGCAGGACTCTGTCAGGATGGTCGGCAGGTGTGAGCAGGTGACCCACTGGGATGGTCAGCAGTTCTGAGCAGGTGCCTGACAGGATGGTCAGCAGGTAGCATGTTGCAAGGGCCTGGCAAGGACAGTGTAGGTGAGCAGTGTTCCGGGGATTATTGCTGGGGTCCTGTCTTTCAAATGGGATGGATGTTGCAACTGCTCACAGACACACTCCAAGGGGAATTACAGGGGATTTGGAAAAAGTTGTAGGGACTAGCAGTCCGAGAGGGTCTCAGGGCCTGAGTGGACGGTCTGTCAGCCCAGGTCATGTGTCAATGCTTTCAGGAGGTCAGTACTTACCTGGGACACCCTGGTCCTGTGTTTAGAGGATGGGTCAAGGGCACAGTGGGAGATGTCAGCTTCAGATCAGAGGAGGGGGCTGGACTGGAGAAAATCATGTGAGAATCACACATTCCTGTGTGGCTGAGGCCAGGGCCTGGGTGAGGTTCCAGAGCAACAGTGAGGATGTCACCCATGAGGGAGTGAGGCCCACCATCTCTCTGTCTCTCACTCCACTCTTCTCTCTGTCTCTGTCTCCCCCCTGTCTCTCCATGTCTCTGTCTTCTGTCTCTCTCTCTCTTTTGTCTCCCTCTGTCTCTCCTCTCTCTCCCGCCTTCTGTCTCTGATGAATGCCATGGCTGCCAGCTGGGTAGAAGAGACTATGCCTTTCCAGCAGGCTGAGGAGCAGCGGGAAGGACACTGGAGACTATAGCCAAGGGAGGAGTGTTTCTGGAAGGAAGTCAGCACTGGGAGGTCCAGCAAGGGTATGGAGGATGGCGGTTGGGTGTGGGCGGGTGGAGGCCTCAGGAGACCCTGGGGAGGTTCCTGGGCCAGCCGAGGGGTAGGAGCAGTGTGGAGTGGACGCAGCAGTGGATGCGCATGAGAAGCTGGCCTGGCGCCCTCAGATGCCTCCAGAGTCTGTAGCTGGGGGAGCACTGGAGAGAAGAGGGAGGAGTTTTCAAAGGGAAGTACTGAAGCTGCCTACAGGTTGATGCAGCCAAGAGGGGAGTTTAAATGTGAACGAGAGAGAGGAGGGGGGAGAGAGAGACAGAGACAGAGACAGAGACAGAGAGAAGGGAAACAACAGAGTAACGACCTCTGAATGTCACTCTCCCACTAAGAAAAGATGGCCGAAATGGTCAGAAGAAGCTTTTCCACAACTCTAGAAATTAATCAAAGTCTTCCAGGAACATAAGTTTTTCTGTGTTCTAGTTTTTCATTGTTGTTTCGAGGAAAAACAGTTGAATTTTGTTAAGAACGTGAGATTTCTGACTTTCCCCATATCGCTCCTGCTCTGCAACTCTGGGTGACCTTGAGCACCAGCAGTGCCACCCAAGGGGTGAACAGAGCTGGGGCTCGCAGAAACCTCCTCCTCAGAGCACTGCCCTCACCATACGTGTCCTGCAGTTGCTTGGACGCCTCTGTCTACGAGGCTGTCGGTTTGCCTTGACTGGAGCTCACGTGGCGTGAAGTCAAGGAGGGGCAGGTGACAGACAGAGAGCCGGCCACTCAATGATGGAGCACAAGAGCATTTCAGGTGGAGGGCACAGGTGCAGGCCCTGAGGCTGGAGTGAAGCTGGTTGGGAGCCCAGAAGGAAGATCGGGGGTGGGGCAGGTGGGGGAGTGCCAGAGAGGAGGACTGGGGACCCTGGATCTCACCCCAGGAGCACTGACGAATTCTGGCTGCGTTTTGAGTTTGGGAAACCGCTCTGAGGTGGGGTGTTACTTTTTCTTTGAGCCACGATCCCGCTGGCCTGTGAGCGATGTGGGAATAGAGACTGCCTCTTACATCCTCAGGACAGAATCCTGCCATCCGTCACAGGTCCTGTCCTAGGGGCATTTGGGGAAAGAAAGAAGGAAGGAAGGAAGGAAGGAAAGCTAGCCGGGTGGCCGGAGCTCAGGCTGTTGCGCCTCTGCCCTTAGCATGCTGGAGGGGGTGCTCTGATTTGGGATTTGAGGACTTTCCTGTTTAGTTTAGCATCTGTGCCTGTTGGGCCTGACATGCTTCTAAATTCAGTACCCTCTTCCTCTCATATTTTATGCCAAGTTTCTTTACCTTGGAAATTCTAGATCCTTTCTTCTGGGAAAAAAATTGCATGTTTTTGATGCCATAAAATATAATTTACTGGGAGTTACAGATAGCTTTTCCATTTAATCATTATTCATTTGTTCAATTTTACATTTCTTCTATCAATTTTATACCACTGCGTTTCTCTTGGTTGTTAATTAGAGCCAGTCTGTATTCCAGGCATTCCTGGAGTCAGAACGCACAGGTTCGTTGTTTGCAAAGGGGAATGGGAGTTGCCAGCCTGTGCCTGCCCCCAGTATGCCCCAGTATGCACAGTATACTCTGCGTTTGCACATTCTCAGA
The DNA here is from genome assembly GCF_046562875.1 of Panthera onca. NCBI lineage: Eukaryota > Metazoa > Chordata > Mammalia > Carnivora > Felidae > Panthera > Panthera onca. The sequence goes on from NW_027675869.1 coordinate 709,200, forward strand.
AGGCACCATATGTCCCCATATCTGGCTGGAGAAGCCGTTGGTGGCAGTGATGGTCCTCACCTGGTGATGATCTCTTTACTGCGTCTGTTAAATAATGTAGTCACTTTTATTAATTCTCAGTACATCTATGCAGGAGAAAATACCTGAACAGGCATATGATTGACTTTAAGAAAAAAAATAATGTTTATTTATTTTTAGAGAGAAAAAGAGAGAGAAAGAGCGTAAGTGGGTGGGGGCGCTAAAAGGGAAACACAGAATAGAAGCAGGCCCCAGGCTCTGAGCTGTCAGCACAGAGCCTGACACGATGCTCAAACCCACAAACTGTGAGATCATGACCTGAGCTGAAGTCAGACTACTTAATCAAGCGAGTCACCCAGGCGCCCCCATATGGTTGACTTTTTAATGGTTGCAAAATTCCTTTTTTTTTTTCTTTTATGAAATTTATTGTCAAATTGGTTTCCATGCAACACCCAGTGCTCATCCCAACAGGTGGTCTCCTCAATGCCCATCACCCACCTTCCTCTCGCCCCCACCCCCATCAACCCTCAGTTTATTCTAAGTTTTTAAGAGTCTCTTATGGTTTGGTTCTCTCCCTCTTTTTTTTTTTTTTTTCCTTCCCCTCTCCCATGGTCTTCTGTTAAGTTTCTCTGGATCCACATATGAGTGAAAACATATGATATCTGTCTTTCTCTGCCTGACTTATTTCACTTAACACAATACCCTCCAGTTCCATCCACGTTGCTACAAAAGGCCAGATTTCTCATTGCCAAGTAGTAATCCATTGTGTATATAAACCACAATGTCTTTATCCATTCATCAGTCAATGGACATTTAGGCTCTTTCCATAATTAGGCTGTTGTTGAAAGTGCTGCTATAAACATTGGGATACAAGTGTCCTCATGCATCAGCACTCCTGTATCCCTTGGGTAAATTCCTAGTAGTGCTCTTGCTAGGTTGTAGGGTAGTTCTATTTTTGTTTTTTTGAGGAACCTCCACACTGTTTTCCAGAGCGGCTGCACCAGTTTGCATTCCTACCAGCAGTGTGAGAGGGTTCCTGTTTCTCCACATCCTCGCCAGCATCTAGAGTCTCCTGATTTGTTCATTTTAGCCACTTTGACCAGCGTGAGGTGATATATCAGTGTGGTTTTGATTTGTACTTCCCTGATGAGGAGTGATGCGGAGCATCTTTTCATGTGCCTGTTGGCCATCTGGATGTCTTCTTTCGGAAAGTGTCTATTCAGGTCTTCTGCCCATTTCTTCACTGGATTATTTGTTTTTTGGGTGTGGAGTTTGGTGAGTTCTTCACAGATTTTGGATACTAGCCCTTTGTCTGATGTGTCATTTGCAAATATCTTTTCCCATTCTGTCGGTTGCCTTTTAGTTCTGTTGATTGTTTTCTTCGCAGTGCAGAAGCTTTTTATCTTGATGAGGTCCCAATAGTTCATTTTTGCTTTTAATCCCCTCGCTTTTGGAGATGTGTCAAGTAAGAAATTGCTGCAGCTGAGGTCAGAGAGGTTTTCTCCTGCTCTCTCCTCTAGGGATTGACGGTTTCATGTCTCACATTCAGGTCCTTTATCCATTTTGAGTTTATTTTTGTGAATGGTGTAAGAAAATGGCCTAGTTTCATTCTTTTGCATGTTGCTGTCCAGTTCTCCCAGCACCCTTTGTTAAAGAGACTATCTTTTTTCCATTGGATATTCTTTCCTGCTTTGTCAAAGATTACTTGGCCGTACTTGTGTGGGTCTAATTCTGGAGTCTATTCTATTCCATTGGTCTATGTGTCTGTTTTTGTGCCAATACTATGCTGTCTTGACGATTACAACTTTGTAGTAAAGGCCAAAGTCTGGCATTGTGATGCCTCCTGCTTTGGTCTCATTCTTCAATATTACTTTGGCTATTTGAAGTCTTTTGTGGTTCCATATACATTTTAGGATTGATTGTTCTAGCTTCTAGAAGAATGCTGGTGCAATTTTGATTGGGATTGCGTTGAACGTGTAGATTGATTTGGGTAGTATTGACATTTTAGCAGTACTTATTCTTCCAATCCATGAGCATGGAATGTTTTTCCATTTGTTTTTATTTTTCTTTCAATTTCCTTCATAAGCTTTCTATAGTTTTTAGTGTACAGATCCTTTACATCTTTGGTTAGGCTTATTCCTAAGTATTTTATGATTCTTGATGATGACTGAAAAATTCCTGGTGTCACATGAAAGATTCTGGATGCGTGCACATTATTCCTGATTTTCTGCTAACTACCAAACCTAGTTCAAATCCCATCCTGGGGGACATTTACTACATGGCTGTGTATTTAAGAAAAGGGGACAGTTCACAGAGCAGGCACAGAGCTGCAATGCATACTTAATGGCTTGTTCCAAGGAGTAAATGAAGCCTGGAACTGTCACTGTATTAAACTTAGCAGAGCAGGACCTGAGCATTAAGGAGAGACATTTCTAAGAGAGAGGGTTCATTCTTTCACATTGACTCAATAGTAAAATAAAGTGAACTCTGACAATGTGATTTAGCAAAGACTCTAAAACATAGCATGTTGGAGTGGCTGTGTATCAAAAGTTATTTTTCTGTTCTACTACCTTTAATGAATAGCTTAGATCACCAAGTATATTCACAGAGCTATGGCCCAGTACATTTTTGATAAGGAGAAAAAAAGTACCCTGGGTTTTGGTGTAATGTTATATATGCCAACGTTGCGTGCTCAGTGTCCTGTGTGTGCAGAAGTGTCTGTCCCCACGCACAGTGTCCGTGTTTGTTTACACACAGGGGCACGTGAAGATTTTACCTGTGGGGCTTCGACTGAATCAGGATAGGTTTGATAATAAAAAGCTTTATTGTGTTTTTCATCTTAAATACATAGAGGTGCACAAAACCCTTTCTTGGAAATTCACTGAAGGGAGACACGTCATCAAATTAGTCCCCACAAGGCCAGCTGTGAGGTGAAGTGATGAATCTATCTCAGATGAGTCACTGCTCTGTGAAAATGCCTCAGATTATTTAGCCCATGGCCTTGAAAGGACTAACTGTCTCCCAATGCATAGTTTGAAGCAGAGTTCAAACCACCCATTCCTTATTTTCAGAGTTCAGGTGAGAAGTTTCCACTTGCCTTCTGGGCTGAGTCTCTTCTCCCCCTTTCCAGCAGCGTCTTCAGCTGCTGGGCGGGGAAGACAGTCTGTCTGCCCCTGAGGCTGGGTCGGCCCGTGTCTCCCCTGCTATAGGACCCCATTCTGTACCGGGAACCCCTCACGTGGGTGGAGAATCCTGGACAGGAATACTCTCCGTGGGGGTTGTGGTAAAGCCCTCTACCGCACCCCCCGCAGGCTTCTTCCTTGTGTGGGTCAGCATGCCTCAGCTGGGACCGCAGCTTTGCTGACAACACGGTCACTGGAGGCGCCTCCGCCACCACCCCTCTGGCCTTTCTTCAAGCTTCCCACCCCTCAGGGCTTTTGCTCTGACTGCACCGTTAGCTGGAACACCCAAGCCTGGTTGCCTTGTCCACATTCCTCTAAGATTTTTTTATCTTCTGAATCTATGACCATTCATTCATTCATTCATTCATTCATATACTTATAACGTTTATTTTTGAGAGAGAGAGAGAGAGAGAGAGAGAGAGAGAGAGAGAGAGAGCACTGGCAGGGAGGGGCGGAGAGAGAGGGAGACACAGAATTGGAAGCAAGCTCCAGGCTCTGAGCTGACAGCACACAGCCTGATGCGGGGCTCAAACTCAGAAACCATGAGATTATGAACTAACCTGAAGTCAGACAACTGATTGAGCCACCCAGGTACCCCGACACATATTTTTTAAAGTTTATTTATTTTGAGAGAGAGGGAGAGAGCAAGAGCGAACAATCAGAGTGCACATGAGTGGGGATGAGGCAGAGAAGGGGAACCCCAAGCAGGCTCCACGCTGCCAGTGCAGAGCCCCACACAGAGCTCGAACCCATGAACCGTGAGATCACAACCTGAGCCAATATCAAGAGCAGACTCCCAACTGACTGAGCCACCCAGACATCCCACGTCCAACCCATTTTTTTGATGACTTCCTCTGGATGGCACGCACCAGGTATAGGTGTGTCTCTGAGTGAGCAATATGGGGGGATCATGTTCTAAGCAGGGGAGACAGTATACGTTTCATGGACGAGGACATGCATCACACACAATCTGTCCTGTGCTTGGCACAAGCCAGGCATCACATGTGTTCAGGGGCCCTCATTCGGGCTGTCATAGGCATTTGTCATGGTGTGCACCACGCTGTATGAGAAAAGACCTTTTCCACTCCACTGTAAGTTCTGCAGGGCAGAGCCATGCTGTTTTGATCTTTTTATACATAGCGTGGTGCCGTCTTCGCGGCTTCTAGAAAATACTTTCAGTAATCCATCCCACAAATATTTACTGAGCTCCTGCTGTGCAGCTTGCCTCATTAGGTACCAGAGATGGAGATAGATGAGGCTGCCACCCCCTGGGGAACGAGGGGAGGAAAGGAGGCTCAGTCAACTAGTGCACCTGGGACCCACAGTCTCCAGAGTCTCTGATCAGGCAGGCGTGCCACGGGGTTTGAGAATGTGCATTTGCAGCAATCCCTGGAGCTGCTGCTGCTGGTGCATAGGACACTCTGAGAAGGGGACGTGGAAATTGAGGCCTGGAGGAAAGGAAGGGTGCAGAGTGTTTCAGGGAGGGGCATCGAGGGCAAAGTCCCCGAGGTAGGAACAACCGGATCATAACACCAGGGGCCCTGAGCCTGGCGTCCAGTGAGAGGGGAGGAGGGACGTGACACACAGGGGATTTGGTGTCAGGTAGGTCCCCCAACCTGGGGCCACTGAGCTCAGCAAGGAGCTGATATTTTTGCAACAGCAGTGAGAAAGTGCTGTGGCCTGTTAAGCAGGGAGTGGCATCAGCTGATGTACATGACGACAAACAGTGGCTTCAAGCAACACTGTTCTTCCCAGCTCTGGGCTCACCTGTGCTCTCACGGCGCTGAAGTCACGATGCCCACACGCCGCATTCCTCTTGGAGGCTCCCAGGGAGACTCCCACCTCCTGGCCTTTTCCAGCCGCTAGCGGCCCTTGTGGGCTGGAGTCTGCCTGCTCGGTGGTTAAGACCCATGTCGGTGCACACGCCAGTCTTTCTCTCCTCCCATTCCCACCTTCAGGGAGGACCCACATGGGTGACCCAGGGTACTCTCCATATCCTGCGGTCCACAGACGAGCCATCTTTGTGGGGAGCACTGTTCTGCCCGTACATCTCATTTACGTTTAAAGTGAACACTGTGGATACAGTTCAGAGGTGGCAGCACAAGGGTCCCAAACTGGTCCAGGCATGGGATGGGCGGGCAGGGGTGCCATGAACTGAAGAACGAGGAAGATGAGGGTCAGAATCAAGTCTGTTCAACCTAGCTCACTTACCAGTATACACACCGGGCTTTAGAAGCACATAAACTTTATTTTTTGAACCAGAAGATGAATCTTGGGCTCTAGTGTCTTAAGGAAATCCATCACTCTGTGGGCTGGCACTGATTGACCTGCGGGACAAAAGGAATCTGCATCAATTCTGGAATGTTTCATAAAGAGAAAAAAGATGTTTGAAGACTGTGCTTGAAAGGAAGTGTGGACTTCTGGGATGGGCACAGGCTGACCTGAGTTTGAATCCAAGTTGGGCACTTACTAGTTGAGATATTCCAAGAACTTGGCTGACTTCCCTGACTCCTTCATCTGGAAATATGCCCTGAGAAGTCAACCTGTGGGGTTGTCTAAGACTGGGCATGCTGTACATAAATGCCTCACAGCTCCTGAGAGTTCATTCTTACACTCTTCTGGTCTCTGTTGAGTTCTAATGAGTTGGAAATCATTTGTTCTGACATTAGTACTCTGAGGCAACGACTTTTTCAGGGTGCTATACAATTACTGATCCAATTGATATGCCCTATGAAGGCTCCTCAAAGCAGCCAATAATTAAAAAATTAAGCTTTGTAAAAAAGTTCAGCATCCTTAAAAATATTTGTATTATTCTCTCTTGTTTATAGGCCAGCAGGTGTTAAGAAAAGTTTTATTAAAAAAAAATTAACTTTTTTTTTTATTTTTTGAGAGAGAGAGAGAGAGAGAGAGAGACAGAGAGAGAGAGAGAGAGAGAGAGAGAGAGAGAGAGAGAGAGAGAGACGGTGTGTGGGGAAGGGACAGAGAAACAGGGAGACACAGAATCTGAAGCAGGCTCTAGGCTCTGAGCTGTCAGCACAGAGCCCAGTGTGGGGCTGGAACTCATGGACCATAAGATCATGACCTGAGCCAAATTCGGACATTCAGCCGACTGAGCCACCCAGGTGCCCCAAGTTTTTCTCTTCTTTTTTTTTAAATGTTTATTTTGAGAGAGAGAGAGAGACAGAGAGAGACAGAGAGAGACAGAGAGAGACAGAGAGAGAGCGCAGTAGAGGTGTAGAGGGAGAGGAAGAGAAAATCCCAAGCAGGTTCCACATTGTCAGCACAGAGCCCTACGTGGGGCTTGAACCCTGGGATCTCACGAGCCCTGAGATCATGAACTGAGCCAAAATCAAGAGTCAGATGCTTAACTGACTGAGTCACCCAGGTACCCCCCCAAAAAGTTTTTCTAATGAAGAATGTGGGAATCTCTGTGAAAGTCCAGCAGCCCTCTTTGAGAGGTAGGCAACGTTACGTACAAAAACAATACATCATCTGATGTTTTCCAAACTGCCTTACTTCTCTCCTCCCGTGTTCTCATCTCTGTGTACTCTCCCATCTGGCGATGCGCGCAAGTACTCGTCAAAAGTCAAAGCCATATTAATATGTTTGTTTTCTCAGACGGTTGGCAGTGAGTGAACAATTAGCAGGTCTGATTATGGTTTTAAATTCAGTCCCGCCTCCTAGTTGCCAAGCATGACAGGCTTCATGAGCCGCAGACATTGTGAGTTTATTTTTCATTTGTATTCATGACACTCGTGATCTGAAATGGCCATTTTCATGTGTCCCCACTCCTCTTTGCAACAAATGAGTGGAGTCAGTTGCTTCTGGCCCGAGGTCTCGTTTGTTGTGCCAAATGTGACCCGGATGCCAAGTTCCATCTCAGTATTGGCCTTTATAGCACATTCGATATAAAGAGACCCTGACGGCCCTTATCTGCGGTCTGGGAAAGGGCCAGCAGTGCAGTACCACGGACAGCTGCCTGAACGCGCCTCCTGACACTTTATGTCTGGGGATATAGTGACCACAGGCTGTCCCTCCTACACAATGGTTGCAGGGGACAGCTCCACAGGCTCTACTCGAGCACTGGGGTATTGACGAGATGATTCTTGGTTTTGGCAGGGTTTGGGGCCAAGGAATTTCAAATACCTTTACTTTCATTGTGATTATAGATGCAGAATCTTCAGGTTGCTGAGTGTAGCATTTAAAAAAATTAATGTTTATTTAGTTTTGAGAGAGAGACAGAGTGCAAGTGGGGGAAGGGCAGAGAGAGAGGGAGACACAGAATCTGAAGCAGGCTCCAGGCTCCCAGCTGTCAGCACAGAGCCAGTTGTGGGGCTCCAACTCACAAACCGTGAGATGGTGACCTGAGCCGAAGTTGGACGCTTAACTGACTGAGCTCCCCAGGCGCCCTAGTGTGGCATTTTTAACCACTATTTTAAAATATTATAAAGGTAATATATACAATATATGACTTTTACAAAGTCAAAAGTAGAGAAGAAGGTAGAAGATCGATGCTACACACAGGTGTGGTTTCTACCATTCTAAGTAGGATCTCAAAGATGGGGAGGATGTAGAAGCCTAAGTTAGGGTTCTCTCCACCCCTTCCACTGTGTGCTCCTTTTCTACACTTGACCTTCCACTGTGTACTCATTTTCTACACTTGATCTTAGCCAAAAGGCTGAGAAGCAATGTAAGTTTATTTTCTAGAACTAGTATTTTTATCTGTTAGCTACTTTATTTCTTATGTACCTTTATAGGTACATAATGGGGCACCTACTCCAGGAAGAGCTTCATGCACCCAGGCTTACATCGAAGAAGAGAGAAGAGAGGTAGGCGACAGAGAGCAAGGGCAGGGCGGGCACAACTTTCTTTCCCATTGCGGTTGTTTCTTCCAGGGAGGGGATAGCCCTTTCTTAACATTAACATCCATGACTGTGTTCCGTCCTGAGAAACATTCACCACAACCTATTGTGTGAACGAACACATCCATCACCTCCCTCACATAGCATTGTCTTTATGGGGATGCTTACGGTCTACTCTGTTAACAAGTGTCAAGTATAGGATATGGTATTGTTAACTGCAGTCGACCCCAGAACTTACTCCTCTGCACCCTTTGTCCAGCCTCTCCCCATCGCCCTCACCCTGGACCCTTGTATCCACCAGTCAATCTCTGTTTCTGTGATAATATGTGTGCACAGCGGTTGGGATGCATAGGGAACCACCTGTGTCTGTTGAATGAATGGGCATCTCCAGATATATAATATTTCTTTGTATATGACACATGTAATATTCCATTATGCACAATGGAATCTTGCAGAGCAATAACAGGGAAGGAAATCCTGCCGTGTGTGACCACATGGATGAACCTGGAGGCATTATGATCAGTGAAATAAGCCAGAAAAAGAAAGATGGATACTGCATGGTATCACCTACATGTGGATTCTTAAAAAGAAAGAAGAGTAGGAGGAGGAGAGGTCCTTGAGCATCAGGGACTCAAATCCCTGTAGCTTGGGAGCAGCCATCCCCACGTCTGACATCATTTGTCGGCCTGAATGGACTCCGAGGGTGAGTTGGGGAACACGATGTTGTGAGCAAGTGTGGGGTGGCGGGGGGACAGTCCGTGGGTATCAGGAGCACCCTGAGCTTGCAGAGTGAGAGGACACAGCTAGCAGTGCTGTCACTGTGACAGACGCATTCCCTCCGGGGCAGGGAAACCCTGAGTTAACACCAGAACGAACTGGAAAGAGTGCGGAGCCATGTCATGGCAGGTTTCTCAAATACCCGTGAGATGGCCTAATTTCCCACGTTCATTTTGTGGAATATTAACTTACCGGACAGACGAACAAAGTGTCCGTTGTTCCCACCTAAGAGGCTCAGACCCTGGGAATCTGCCTGACAAGGGGATAACAGTCTGAGTCCCCAATGGGGGTGAGCATCACACCGCTTGCTCAGGCTGGGGTGTAAACTCATTCCAGGTAAGTAAACACATGACCTCTCACCAGGGTGGCCACATGCTCTCCTCGTGTTGAATCTGCCCCATTGTTGCCCAAATCTCCTAGTCGCACCTGAGATGGGAGCAGGTTCTATGCTTCGGGCATACCCTGGTTCTGTGCAGCCTTCTTCTGGTGATTAAAAAAGAAGCTTCTTTTCTAAAGTGTGTGAAGTGGGTAAAGAAAGGGTGTTGTGATTGAACCTGAATGTGGCTTAATTAAGTGAATCTCTGTGCAGCCCTACAGCCCGATGGACGCTCCAAACAGGATTCCCTTCAGATCTTAAGAGGCTGAAGCTCCGTGGGTAGGAGTGGAAGCCAAGTCCGGAAGCCAGCTGGCCCTTCATGCTGCTTCTTCATTAACTTTGATGAAATCCCTGGCACATCGTGAAATGGGTTGGGAGGGCTTCAGTGGACGACAGCCCCTGAGAAATCAGTCTCCGATTTTCTCTCCCAGTTTGTCAGTTTGTTAATATTACAGTGGCCAAAATAGACCCAAAGTGAAAGTGTGTGTGTGTGTGTGTGTGTGTGTGTGTGTGTGTGTGTGTGTGTGACCAGCAGGAGCATGTAGTGTGAAGTGCTCCCACCTTGCCAGGAGTGCTCTCCACACACATTTGGGGCATCATTGACAGCCCCCACTCCGGGCAGCCTCCTGAGGGACAGGGGTCTTCCCTCCGTGTGGGGGCTCTCCGGGAGGCCCCTTCACCAGTGGTTATGCAGGGGATGGTCTGGCTTCCCCGGTGGTGCTGTCACTCAAGAATCCACTTCTTTTGTACACGAGTCTCCTTATGACTTTAATTCCTAGCTTTCGGGTATTTCTTAAGAAGCTGGAGGGAACAAAGTAAATTCAAATTCTCTGTCATATCTAAACATAAGGCCTGGGCATTCTTGTTTTTCCTCCACCATATTGTTGAATTGGGGGAATTTTTAAACCGACGTCAACCTCATCATCTTCTGCAAGATACCAAGAGTTTTCTGATTTTTCTCCGCAATAGTTTCTCTACTTTTTTGTGAACACATACGTTTACACACTATATACGCACAGCACCCCCCACACAAGCGCATGCACCACCTCTTCTAATATTTGTACTGTTTCCTATTTAGCAGAATATTCCCTTCTTAGAATACGCTCTGAAAATTATTCACACCAAAAACCCTGCAGCTTTTTAAAAGATGTATTTCATTTTTCTCCTTGTGTCGCACAGAATTCATCAAGGTTCTGATGATTGCTCTGCAGGAGTTATTTCAAAAAGAAAAATACCCCCAAATCAGTAAGTTTACAGGGAGACTTTTGATTACAGGAGCTGATGACTATTGTTTCTAAAATAGAAGATGTAAAGGGTGACAAAAATCAATGACACCGCCTTTAGGTTGGAGCTAAATTTATCCAGGTTTTACATTTGTGAGGTTCTTACCCCCTTCTCTGCAAATACTCACCACGTTGTGTCTTGTGAGTGTGTACACTTGGATATTTCTAACTTATCCTGATGATTTGGGGAAGAATTTGAAAGAATCAATGCCCAGAGATCTACTCAACAATATTACTGAGGAGCTGATCAGTGCAAGGCTTGACCCTGGACCACAAAGGATTTGACACAGGGCTCTTCCCAATGGATTTTCTTTTTGAGAGAAGAGACAGACATTAAGCCCACAGGTACCAGCGTGTATACATAATCCCAGGATTGATAAGAAATACACGTTGGCACCTAAATATGGGAGTCATATTATGGGAAGAGGCCCCTAGGAACAGATGGAGGGCACAACTTGAGTTATTTAGGGCGTGTAGTCTTACCTAGGAATGTGGTTGCAGAGAGAGAAAACTAATCTGCATTTTGAAAAACTCTCTTTACCCCAAATAGTGTTCCCTCATGTCAATTTCCAGGATGGCGTGGAGAGCTCAGGTTTCAGGGTTCTTAAAATGTGTGCTGTTGCACACCATTATGAGAAGGCAGGGCCTTCCTTTGCACAACATTCTACAAGTGTTTCTCTACTTTGCAAAACTCACATATCCCCAGTGTCAGGGGCTGTCAGTGGCGTGTGACTCTGCCCCTGCCCCTGCCCCAGGGGATGTGTGACAATGTCTGGAGACACTTTCTGGTAGTCATAACTGGAGGGGAGGTGGTCCTGGCATCTAGTGGGTAAAGAACAGGGATGCTGATAACCACCCTGTAGTGCCCAGGATGGTGACAGTCTCCCCCTGCCCTGCCCCCAAACCCCAGGACAGAGAATCATCTGGTGTGAAATCTCAGTGACCCTTCTTCTCTTGTGTCCCTCACTGGACGGCAAGATCCTCGTGGACAGCACAGCAGGTACCACGGAAGTGGCCAATCACACGTCTGCAGGTTCTGTGGGAGCCGCTGGGCAGCTCCAGCTTCTGTCCTGCTGCCCACCAACTGTGCATGCATCCCGAAAGCTTAAACTCTCACCCCTCCCTTTCCTCCTTGAGAAAATAGCAATGCCTGTGTGGCCACAGGAGCTGAAAGTAACTCCTGGGTGGGCTCCTAGTAAGTGCTCAGTAAATACTGCTGGTCATTGCTAACCCTGGCGGAAGTTCACAGCTTCCAAAGCCTTATCTTAAGCCTTGTCCTTCTCCCTTTGAAAAGCCAAAGAAAAGGAGCACATGCCCCCACATTGGAGTTGAAGTGAGAATGTAAAAGGTTTATTGGCCTTTGGAAAGGCTCTGGGCCTGAAGAAGGAACAGGTTAGAGATAAGGATTTCAGCGTCTCCCCCCACTGGGGTCCTGGGTGCCTCCTCCGGATGCCTGTCATGATCACTGCTGCAGGCCACCCCTCAGATTCTTTTATGTGCACATCTCTGAGATCACACCATTTGGTTAAGGACTGTGCTGTCACACTTTGTCCTCAGAGCTCAGGGGGCTGCCTCACAGCCCCAGACACACAGCCTTCTCCTCTAGGTCTGAGCCGGCCTCCTGCTGGAGAGAGAAAGAGAAGGGAACTCGTGACTGAGCCCCCCCAACCCCCACCCCGTTCCCCTGACTGTCGTGCCTTCAGCGTCCATGTAACCACAGCCTTCTGCAGGTGTGTGGGTACGTGAGGGCTCCAAAGCTCAACCCAGACCCTCTGTGACGTTCCAGACCCTTGGCCAGTCCATTTGGGGCCCAGGGATCCAGTTGCAAATTAGATCTAGCTCTGATGTATACAGTCCAGAGCAAGGGAAAGGATTAATTTTGAGGAAATCATGCAAACACATGTAAAAAATGATAATTGGACCAAGTGCTATGGAGAAGGGCAGGTGTTATAGGTATAGGTGACTATGGTCTGATGCAGCGAGCTCATGGGGGCCTGGCCTGAGTGCGTGGCCATGAAGGGGATTGGCCAGGAGACCTGGAGGAGTCAGGGGAGGAGACCGCTGTGTGGGAGGTGAGGCTGGCGAGAGCAGAATCCCCTACTGGGCTGCCACAGGCCAACGCCACTGACCAGCATCTCCATCCAGGATATGATGGACTAGGGTTTTCTCCATCGGAGGAGAGCCCCGTGTAGACTTGTTGTCCTACCCCACTAATCCCTTCCTCCCACAGATGGCACTCTTCGGATCCCACAAGCAAGGGCACAGTGGAGTTTCTGCAGCAGAGGGACATGACCAAACCCTTAACTGAAAACTTCCTGGTTGCTTCACAGGGGCTGGATTGAAACTAGGCACAAGTTGGGTGCCGTTGGGGAGGAGGTGATGGTCCTCTGGATTGGAAGGTGGCCATGGGGGGGTGGGGCGGGCGATGAGAAGAGGCACATTTCCCAGACTTCTGGGAGTCAGAATCCTTGGACTCAGCGTTTGATGGGTTTAGAGGCTGCGGGAAGAGCCTGCAAGCGTGACGTCCAGGTTTTGGGTTTCAGCACTTTGGGTACAGTGGCTACATGGACTAGTGTGTGGAGGGCTCGCTGAGAAAATCCCCTAGAGCAGTGCCGTGTTGGGGGAGGCGGGGGCACTCCAGAGGCGTGCTGGGGACACGCAGCACAGTCTCATCCCTATACATCATGTCCTAGACAGAGTCCATGCCTCCCCAGCTGGCCCTCCATCCCTGCTTGAAGTACACCTCCCTTCCCTCCCCGTCCCCATGCACTGACCCTGTGTTCCTCCTTCCTCTTGCTTCCTGAGCTCTGCACGAAGCCACCCCGCACACCTCCAGCCACTTGTGGACTCACAGGTCCACGTTATCTCAATAGAATGTTGGGGATCAAAAGAACTCCAGGTCACCAGTTGCCATGACCTTTTCCACTGCTCCACTCCTCAAGGTCAGTGGCCATGGATCCCGTCGTGTCCCATAAAGGACAACTATAGAGTTGTTCTCTCTTCCACGCAAGAATGTCATCAAGTCTTCTCTGCCAGGCAGTCACCTGGCCTCTGCTTGTGTGTCTGTGGATGCTGGAAAGTTCCCCCTTGGGGCTGTTCTGCCCCAAATGCTCAGGTGGGGATCTTCTCCCACCAAGTGGAGTGTCTTTTCCAATTGGGACCTTAGAAGTTGGCCGCCTTCTCTGTGGCAGGACCGGCCTTTCCCCAAGCAGGAACCGGGGGACTTGTTACTTGGTAAGTGGTCCTAACGCGGAGTTGTCCCCCAGCTCCTGAGGGCAAAGTCCCCTTTGTGCCCAGTGTTTGCTTCTGGGCTGTCCTTGTGTGTTGCTCCTGGAAAAAGGGGAACAAGCAGGGGAGTTTCACCGACTAATGCAACCCCAGTAGACCCAGAGGGGTTAGCCCAGTGACAGCGTCTGTCTCATGTCTCCCTGCCCATCTCACGGGGTCCTCACCTCACATGATTCTGTGTCCCTAGAGCACATCCCTGGAACACGGTCAGTACACAGTGAATGTTTGCTGAGCCTGTGTCTCAAGAAGGAGGAGATTCCAGATAGTTGAGCATTTCCAGTCCTCACCTCACAGCCACATCCAGGAGGATCCACATTCTAGCACATTCTGTTCATTACAAGCAAGCCACTAAGTACACCCCATGCTTAAGGAGACAGGAATTACCCCCACCTTTTAACATGATGGTTATCAAAGGGGCTCTAACAAGAACAAAGGGCCCAGACATGGAGGGACTTTCTTGTAGAGATCTGTTTCTTGGTCCTTCCGTGCTCGTCAGACTCTGTCCTCATGTGAATCAGAAAAAAATCCTCTCATCTTTCCAGGTGTGCAGTATGGAAATTGAGCCTCCCCATGCTTTAAAGTTGGCCCCAGCAGATCTGAGCTGTGAACTCTCCCTTTGCTGACCATTTACATCGCGGACCATTCAATCTGCCCATCAGAGTGTGCACACAGTACTCACCTGCCCGCAGCTTAGCAGCTGAAATTTAGACAGCCACGCCCGGGGACCTCCACCCTGCTGGTAAGATGTGTGCTCTAGCCTGTCCAGTGGGGAGAGGGAGGATTTCTCCATTAAACAAAGAGGCCAGCCCTCCAAAGCAGCGATAAAGCCAAAGCCACACTTGATATTTGCTGATCGGTTTAGCAAAGGCATATACGTTCTCCCAGGTCCCGCAGGAAAACACCGCGTTCCCACATCTCGCACCATGGATTTTGTTGACTGCCGTGGGTTTCTGCCTTGGATGGTGTCCTGAAGGCCTGAGTTCTTCTCCAGAGAATCATGCAAGGGCTTCAGGAACTTTCTGAATTTTTATGCAAGCTCTGTGTTCGTTATGTATATATCTATAGATATAGATATAGATGATAGATATATAGATATAGATATAGATATAGATATAGATATAGATATAGATATAGATATAGATATAGATATAGATATAGATATAGATATAGATATAGATATAGATATATAGATATATATATTTATAGATAGATGGACATAGATAGATATAGATTATAGATATAGATATAGATATAGATAGATAGATAGATAGATAGATAGATAGATAGATATAGATATATAGATAGATAGATATAGATATAGAGATAGAGATAGAGATAGAGATAGAGATAGAGATAGAGATAGATGATAGATGATATAGATAGATATAGATATAGATATAGATATAGATATAGATATAGATATAGATATAGATACAGATACAGATACAGATACAGATATAGATAGATATAGATGGAGATAGAGATAGAGATAGATATAGATGATGATAGAGATAGAGATAGAGATAAATGATGATACAGAGAGAGATAGATATAGAGATAGAGATAGAGATGATAGAGATAGAGATAGAGATAGAGATAGAGATAGAGATAGAGATAGAGATAGAGATAGAGATAGAGATAGAGATAGAGATATTAATCTCTATCTGAGAGAGTTGTAGCAGCTGCATTTCCCCGATCCCCCGCCATGGAGTCATGAGCTTTGACGGAAAGGGCCATGACTGCGTCTGCTCTTAGCTGTGGTTTCTCAGCACATGGCTCTTTGTGGAACAGAGTCTCCACGACCTTGCCAGAGCTTGGCTTCCAGGAGCTGGTTCTGGGCACAGTTGTTCTTGTTGCCATATGCTGGTCTCACCCAAAATAGAGCAGAGTGTTTGCTAAATGGCTATCAGCTTGTCATGTGCAAAATAAGCAAGATAAACCAGGAGGCAGATCCAAACAGAATCTAGGAAATAAATGTGATGTTACGGACTCGGCCCCCTTCTGACTGCGGAACTGTCACCTCCTTCCTTCCCTCCTCCCCCGCTCCCTCAGCAAAACTTACCCCGGATTCACCCAACACTGTGCAGAGGGCCAGGAGCCTGGGACAAACGGGGCTGTCTTGGATGTCCCTGTATGGAATGGGGGACGTAAGGAACCACCCAACACCATTCATAGCCTGAGAACACCCTGGAGGCAGGAACTTGGTACATCCTTGACCTGCCCTGTGATCTGATTTCAACATAGCAACCTGAGTGTCCTTCAGAATGGGTTGGACCATGTCACTTGTGTGCTCAAAACCACCGGCTGCTGAATATCACTCAGAGCAAAAACCACATTCTTATGCCAGCCTGCAGGGCCCACGTTGTCCCCTTCCCTACCAGCTCCTCATCCTTCCCCCCCCCATCCTCTACCTCTCTGCTCTCTCCCCTGTCTCACTGCTGTCCAGCCCTCTCCTCCCCTCCACTCAGTTCCTTGAGCACTTTGTCCTGGGGCTTCCTCCTGCCCCAGGGCCTTTGCGTTGGCTCTTCTCTCTAACCAGTATGTTTTTCCCAGATGTTATTTTCTCTCTAGTTGTTCTGTTCTCACCTCAAAAGGCACCCCTCATGGAAGCCCTCCCTACTTATTATTTTCCGTGGGACCCTCTCACTCCATCACTCTCCAGCTCTGTTAACCTTTGGCCGTATCTGTCCTGGCAGGTACACAGGCTGTCTTGGTTTTGCACAAGTCAGCTACTGGAACACCATGCGGGGTGGGGAAGGGCAAATTGCTTGTTCACGTGCGGGTCCTCAGTGTCCAGACCATGCCTGGCAGTGAGTGGGTGCTGCTTAGTGCCTGAGGAAGGAGAAAGGGGGACACGTTATTTGTGATTCCCAATCCCTGGCTCCTCCCACTGCCCACTCCACCCCTGCCCTCCTTCCCTTCTAGAAGGTGCAGCTGGAGTAAGAATCCCTCACATTTATACACTTCTGTTTTCAATCTATGATGTCGACACCCAGAAAACAGGAGGTGCTCAGTGGGCATTGGTAGGATGAGTGAAGGAGTGAATGAGTGAATGAGTGAACGAATGCACAAAGTTTAATCAGAGCTCGCAGATTCCAGCCAAGGGAGTCAAGGGGCCTTCCCAGGAGAGCGGAGATGAGCTCTTTCCTGAGGGAAGACTGAAATCGGCCTGGGAGCTGTGCCCAGGTGTGCCTGCATGTGCCCTGCACTGGTGGGTCGGAGACCCTCTTCCTGTGTCCTCCCTCTGCCTTGAATAGCTCAGCCTTCCCCTGTGCTGGAAGCCCAGCCCTGCCCTGGCTGTGCCTCTAGGCCCGACCCCTGTCCCTCCTTTCCTGCTCTCTGAAGTGGACGCCCCCTGGGTCTTCCCTCTCCTCTCCACCTGCTCCCTCCTCAACTGCTTAGAGCATTTCTCCCGCAGAGACATTGTTCTCCTTTGGAGCGTGAACCCTGTGGAGTAAAGGTGGGCAGGAGAGCTGAAGATCAAGAATGTCTGTGAAGAATGAGGGTGACTTTTGAAGACATTGAGGCCGTGGAGATTGAGGCGGCAGAAGGATGCTGCCTACGACCATTTAGGAAGGCAGAAATGGGTCCCCTGAGCCCAGGGAAAGAGGGCACCATCCCCATTTCTGAGAGGCAGTGTCTATTGTTAGTGTGCTGGGGTCAGGTGCCTGCATCAGGCCCTGTGATGGGGAGGAGGAAGAAGAATGTGTGTATAAATAGGTAGGTGCGTGAGCATGTGTGCACAGACACCCACAGACACACACGGCATAATTGTATGCGTCAAGCTAGTGCTTTAAAGCCGTAGATCTTGCCTACTATTGCTTCAAATGTAAAGGTATCTGCACAGTTAGATGCAGAAATTCTACTTCTAGTTATGTGTCCTAAAGGGATACTTACGTATGTATGCGAAGATGGGCAGTCAACGATGTTTATCGTAGCACGGTTGTAATAGCCACCACCATGCTCCCTGATGCACAGGAGACTGGGCAAGTCCAGGTCAAATGAGATGAATAAGTACAAATAAGTAAGCTGTCAGTGATGAGGCAAAAGCATTGACGCCAATACAGGAATATCACCAAGCCCCATCACTTTGTGAAAAAAAACAAGGGACGTTTACATGTTTGAAAAGCTGCTGGGGGGTACGCATCCTTTTGTTTAAATTTCCACTACTTTAAAAAAAATTGTTATTATTTACTTATTTCTGTGAGAGATAAAGAGACAGAGTGCGAGTGGGAGAGGGGCAGAGAGGGAGGGAGACACGGAATCCGAGGCAGGCTCCAGGCTCTGAGTTGTCAGCACAGAGCCTGAAGCGGGGCTCAAACCCACGAACCGTGAGATCGTGGCCTGAGCCAAAGTCAGATGCTTAGCTGACTAAGCCAGCCAGCCCCTCCAAATTTTCACTACTTTCTTGTAATAACGTAAGAATGTCCAGTTTTCTTAGGTAATTTAAAGTCACCTCTCCGATGGCAGAGATCGAGGGAATGGTTGGGGCTGATGTGAAGCCATGTGCACGCTCAGTGAGGAGATTCCCCAGAAGCTCTTTCTGTTGGTATTTTTTACAAGGAGGAGCTATGCAGGCTTTGGAAGCAAAATGGAGTAGATTCTTGCCTGTCTTCATATTTGAAGGAAAAGGCTCTCCTTTATGAGGCTTCCCTCTGGGACACAGCCTGTCCTTTGGGTTTGAAAATCATTCAACCTCCACAAGTTAGAGGCTCGTTCAGACAAAACTACCACATGCCTCGTGTTCCAAATCTCCTTGTCTGCTGGTTGTCCAGTGTACATCTTTGAGCACTTACTAAGAATCGAGAACTAGGCTAGGAATAGAATATGAGCAAAATTAAACATGTCTTTGCCTGCAAAGACGCTGCAAATACGTGTTCATAGCACATGCAAAAAGTGTGCTATGGGAATGAGTCACGGAAGCTCTGAAGGGAGCCACCTGCACGGTTGTGTGGTCTGTGTACTGACCAAGGGCTTTCTCAAGAGGGTACAATGAGAGGGGACTGAAATCTAGCCCACACTTTTCTGACCAAACCCTGCGCCCTAATGTAGGGCTGTATCCACCTGCTGGGGGCACCACCATCCCTCCCCAAGCCATAAGTCCCCAGGGCTATGTTTGGCCAGAGGCAGCATCCTTCCTAATTGTCTACCCAGAAGGGGAGTCGCATATTAATGCTTGCACTATTGTCTGTAGCCTAGATGTGTCTGTGGATACGGCCTCGTCGGGGATATCAGGGAGGGCTTCCTGGAGGAAGTGACACATGCTCTCTGGATGAGGAATGAGAAGAGCTCTCCAGCCAAGAACCAGTGGAGGCCGAGGGTGGGAACGGGTGATGGTGATAGGAGGGGCATAGCGGCAGACGCTGCCTGAGCATCCCTGCCTCTCTTGTCTTTCGCACACTTGTGTGAGCATTCCGCATGACAGATGACTGGACACCGAGCTGCTGACTAAGAGCCCGCACTTTCTCTGAACGCAGCAGAAGTACACAGGACTTACCAGGAGCCTCACTGGGCCCCTGTGGAACAGCTCATCCTGACCCCTGCTGGCCAGAGCCAAACCAAATTTCCCCGCTGGCCTGAAACCTCATCGTCTTGTTCTTCCAGGGCATTCTAGTGAACAATTTATTTTATCTATTTTTAATTTTTTAAATGTTTATGTATTTTTGAGAGAGAGAAAGAGACAGAGAGGGAGAGAGAGAGAGAGAGAGAGAGAGAGAGAGAGAGAGAGAGAGAGAGAGAGAGAGAGGAAGTGGGGGAGGGGCAGAGAGAGAAGGAGACACAGAATCCGAAGCAGGCTCCAGGCTCTGAGCTGTTGGCACAGAGCTGGACGCAAGGCTAGCACCCAGGAACCTGGAGATCATGACCTGAGCCAAAGTCGGATGCCTGACGGACTGTGCCATCCGGGTGCCCCTCAAAAACTTTTTTTTTTTTATTTTCAACGTTTTTTTGTTTTTTTTTTTTTTTTTTTTTTTTTTTTTTTATTTATTTGTGGGACAGAGAGAGACAGAGCATGAACGGGGGAGGGACAGAGAGAGAGGGAGACACAGAATCGGAAACAGGCTCCAGGCTCTGAGCCATCAGCCCAGAGCCTGACGCGGGGCTCGAACTCACGGACCGTGAGATCGTGACCTGGCTGAAGTCGGACGCTTAACCGACTGCGCCACCCAGGCGCCCCAAAACTTTTTTTTTTTTAAAGCACCCTCTGAGGGGCGCCTGGGTGGCTCCGAAGGTTGAGCGTCCGGCTTCAACTCAGGTCATGATCTCGCAGTCAGTGAGTTCGAGGCCCGCGTGGGGCTCTGTGCTGACAGCTCAGAGCCTGGAGCCTGTTTCGGATTCTGTGTCTCCCTATCTCTGACCCTCCCGTTCAGGCTCTGTCTCTCCCTGTGTCAAAAGTAAAGAAAACGTTAATAAATAAATAAATAAATAAATAAATAAATAAATAAATGCACCCTCTGAGCATGGCTTGTGGGCGCCTCTGGAAGTAAAAGAGAGGAACCCCCTTTGACCGTCAGTTAAGTAGCTACAAGGAGGCGTCAGAAGGTCTCACTATGGACAGGTGCAGATGGCAGTGTGGGGAGAGCTGGAGGCGCCTTCGCATTCTACAAAGTCAACCCCATCGGTGGGCGGAGACTTACTGTCGGGCTACAGGGCACATCAGAGGCACGAAGCCCGTGAGTTGCCCAAGGTCCCAGAACTCTGCAGAAGTGCCTCCAGGGAGTTTGGGGGAGGACGGGTGTTCCTGGCTGTTTCTGCTCAATCACAGACACTCTTAATTTAGCTCCCTCCACGATGGGGTCCCCTGGGCATGACGTTTTCAAGTCTCACTGCACAAACAACTTTGTAAACTGATGGAATCCACCTCCCTTGTTTTATGCAGAAGAGTAACCGAGGGAACAGGGAAACGGAGGTTGTCAGTATCACAGGTGATTAGTGGCAGAGCCGGGGCCGGGACCCACAACTGTTTAGAAGATGGAAGTTGTACACTTGAGTTCTGAACCCTGGCTGCACATGAGAATTACCTTGGAAATGTTTTAAAAATTGCCATGTCTGGGCCCACTCTGCTCAATTGCATCAGAATCTTTAAGGGTGACACGCACATTCGGTATCTTCCTAAGTTTCCCAGGATATTCAAATGCACAGCTCTGACAACACTGCTGGGTAGAAACCTTCAATGGGAGGAATCACAGGTCCTCTGCATGGAAAAGTAGCACTGCTGTCCTGCTGGACTATTCAGACATTCTGTTTCTACTTGT
The DNA here is from genome assembly GCF_046562875.1 of Panthera onca. Taxonomy (NCBI): domain Eukaryota; kingdom Metazoa; phylum Chordata; class Mammalia; order Carnivora; family Felidae; genus Panthera; species Panthera onca. Next base: position 730,239 of record NW_027675869.1, read on the forward strand.
GACAGTTTTGGTAGGTTGTGTTTTCTTTTTCATCTAAGCTGTCAAATTTATTGGCATAAAACCATTTAAACATTTCCTTGTCCATTTATCTATCTATCCATCTATCTATCTATCTATCTATCTATTCATTCATTCATTTATTTTATTGACGTGTTTTATTTTTTATTTTTATTTTTTTTTTAAATTTACATCCAAATTGGTTAGCATATAGTGCAACAATGATTTCAGGAGTAGATTCCTTAGCACCCCTTACCTATTTAGCCCATCCCACTTCCCACTGCCCATCCAGTAACCCTCAGTTTGTTCTCCATATTTATGAATCTCTTCAGTTCTGTCCCCCTCCCTGTTTTTATATTATTTATGTTTCCCTTCCCTTATGTTCATCTCTTTTGTCTCTTAAAGTCCTCATATTATTGAAGTCATATGATTTTTGTCTTTCTCTGACTAATTTCACTTAGCATAATATCCTCCAGTTCCATCCATGTAGTTGCAGATGGCAAGATTTCACTCTTTTTGACTGTCAAGTAATGCTCCATTGTGTGTGTGTGTGTGTGTGTGTGTGTGTGTGTGTGTGTGTGTGTGTGTGTGTATATCTATATATATTAAAACACTACTTCTTTATCCATTCATCCAATATTTGGACTCTTTCCTTGTCCTTTCAATGTCTGTAGGGTCTGTAAGGATGTACATATTTTTATTCCTTATGTCAATAACTTATATTCTCTTTCTCTCTCTCTTTTTAAAATTAACACAGTATTGGGCACTTGGGTGGGTGAGTCGGTGAGCATCCGAGTCTTGATTTTGGCTTGGGTCATGATCCCAGGGTCGTGGGATCAAGACCCGTAGTGAGCTCCACACTGAGCCTGGAGCCTGCTTAAGGTTTTCTTTCTCTCTCCTCTCCCCCCTCCTGTACTCATGCTCTGTTTCTCTCTCTAAAATTAAAAACTAAATAAATAAAAGTTAAATTAAAATAAATTAATACAGTATTATTAGGGGGGTCTAGCAATTTTATTACTCTTTCCAAAGAAAAACTTTTCAACTTGTTAAAATCCTTTCTGCTTTTGTCTATTTCCTATTTTACTAATTATTGCTGTCCTACTTATAATTCCTCAGGTAAGTCAATTGATTTCCTTAGTTACTCCCCATTGGTCCCCTCCCACCAACACTTGGCAACGACTAATCAATCTCCTTTCTGTTTCTGTGGATTTTCTTATTCTGGACATTTCATATGATAGTCATAGAAAATGTGGCCTTTTCTTTTACATAATTTTTTCAGGGTCCATCCATGTTGTTGTAGCCCTGCATTCCTTCATTAGCCCTTCAGTTCTTTTTATGTTTCACTGTATGGAAATCACACTTTATCTTCTGATATGTTGATGGACATCTCAGATTGTTTCCACTTTTTGGCGATCATGAGTAATGTTTCTAGGAAAATTTGTGTACAAGTTTTTGTGTGGAAATATGTTTTCAGTTTTCTTAGACATACTTTGGAGTACAATTAATTGCTTGTGTCATTAGGAACTCTATGTGTAACATTTTGAGAAAAATGTCAAAAGGTTTTCCAAAATGGCAGCGGTTCCATTTTACAATCACATAGCAAAGTCTGATCGTTCCAATTTTGCCATATCCTTGCCCAAGCTTGTGATGTTGTCTTCTTCCTTTTAGCCATCCTAGTGGGTGTAGAGTGTTATATCATTCAAAATACTCTGTTTCACTTGTGATTTATTCCTTGGTCTCTGGCTTGTTTCAAAGTGTGTTCTCCAATTTATAAGATTTTAGAGTTTTTATCAGGTTATTGATTGACATTAATTTCTGTTTTAAATATAATTTATTGTCAATTAGGCTAGCATACAGTGTATATACAGTGTGCTCTTGGCTTTGGGAGTAGATTCCCATGATTCGTTGCTTACGTAGAACACCCAGTGCTCATCCCAACAAGTGCCCTCCTCAATGCCCATCACCCATTTCTCCCTTTCTCCCCCACTCCTCAGCAACCCTCAGTTTGTTCTCTCTATTTAAGAGTCTCTTATGGTTTGCCTCCCTCTGTTTGAAATTATTTTTCCCCTTCCCTCCCCCATGGTTTTCTGTTAAGTTTCTCAAGTTCCACACATGAGTGAAAACATATGCTGCTTTCTGTGACTGACTTATTTCACTCAGCATCATACCCTCCAGTTCCATCCACGTGGCTGCAAATGGCAGGATTTCATTCTTTCTCATTGCCAAGTCGTATTCCTTTGTGTATATAAACCACATCTATATCCATGATTAACATTAATTTCTCACCTAATTCCAGTGTGGTTAGAGAACGTACACTATATGCTTTAATTCTTTTGAAATGTATATATTTAAAAATTATATAAATGGAATAATTCACTATATAGCATTTTGAAATTAGATTCTTTTACTTAATGATATGCATTTGAATTCTTCCTGTGTTGCACGTGTCAATAGTTTCCTATTGCTGAGTAGTTTTTCATTGTGTACATAAACCACAATTTATTCATCTATTTGGGTTGCTTAACAGTTTTGGCTCTAAGGAATAAAGCATTTATGTAGAACTCTTTATGTGGACACACAGTTTCATTTTTCTTAAAAACCTAGAAATGGAATTGTTGGGTCATTGATTGAATGCATGTTTATACTAAATTCACAAGGAATTTTCTAACATAGCTGACATGCTTTCCATTCCACTGGCAACATTTAAGAATTTCATGTATTCCAACACTCTACAAAATTCGAAATTCTCAGTCTTTCTGTTTGGTGCTATTATGTTAGTTGTGCACTGGTATCCCGTTGTGGTTTTAATTTTCACTATCTCTAGTGATCAATACTGTTGAATGTTCTTTTACCTGTGTCTTTAACCATATACATGTTCTTTGGTGAATTACCTGTTTGTGTCCTTTATTGCTTGTTTAATCTTGTTATTATTGAATTGTAAGTATTCTTTACATATTCTGGAAACAAATAATTTTTCAGGTAAAAGTTTTGGAAATCCTTCCTCCTACTCTGTGGCTTGGCTTACATTTTATTTTCCTAATAGTGGTCTTATGAAAGCAATGTTCTTAATTCTGATAAAGCCCAATATATCTTTTTAAATTAAAAACTGTATTTGAGATACATGTACATTTGAGATTGTAAGAAATAACACAGTTGTCAGAAATAATACAGAGAAGTCCCGTGTACCCTTTACTGAGTTTCCACAAAGGCAACACTTTGCAGAAATATACTTCAATATAACCACCAAGATATTGACATTGGTATAACCAAGGTACAGAACATTTACATCCACAGGGATCCCTCATGTTGCCCTGATGTTGCTACAGGCACTTTTCTTTTTCTACCTCCACCTGCTTAACTTAACCCTGGAAACCACCAATGTGTTCTCTATTTCTATAATTTTGTTATTTTGAGACTGTTATATAAATGGCATCATACAGTATGTAACTATTTTGAGATGAGCTTTATTGCACTCAGAGTAAATCCCTTGAGATTAATCCCAAGGAGTTGCTAGTATTCCTTTTTTTATTTCCAGTAATATTCCATGGTATGGATATACCACAGTTAGTTTAACAATTAACCCACTGAAGGATATTTAGGTAAATTCCCATTTTTCACTGTTGCCAGTAAAGCTATGAATTGTGTCTATAGGTATCTACATGAACATAAGTTTAGAATTATTTCCGGGAGTATTGTTGCTCGATCTTTGATAATTCCATCACTAATTTTAAAAGAAACTTTCTAATTATTTTCCAGAGTAACTCCACCATTTTAAATTCCCACCAGCAATGTAGGAACAATTCAGTTTCTCCAAATCTTTACTAGCTTTTGGTGTACTCACTATTTTTAAAATTTCTGTTGTGTTGATGGTGTGGATTTCAGTATGCTTTTAATTTCCATTTCCTTAGTGGAAAAGAGGTTGAACATTGTTTCATGGGCTGATATGACATCTTTGTATCCTATTTAGTGAGATGTCTGTTCCTATCTTTTGCTCAGTTTTTAATTGGATTTTTTAAATGTTGACTTTCACAGATTCTGTATATAGTTTAAAATAAGGCTTTTGTTGGAAATATAATTTGAAAATATGTGTCCCGGTCTCTAATTTGCCATTTTGTTATCTTGACAGGGCCTTTTGAAGAGCAAAGTGGTTAATTTGGATGAAGTCCACCAAATTATGCTGGTGTCCAGATCTTTGCTTAACCCTAAATCCCCAAGTGTTTGTCCCCTACTATAGTTCTTCAAGGTTTAGTTTTGTGCTTTATATTTTTTACCCACGATTCATTTTTATTCATTTCTGTGTAAGTGATGTGACTCAGGTCGAGTTTCAGATTCTGTGCTATTGTTGTTGTGTATTTTCCTCCGTGTGTGTTACAAACACCACGCCTCAGTGTTGTTATTCTTCTCTAAGGAGCTAAAAGTCTCTTAAAGGGACTTGAATAATGAGTAAATATATATTTTCTCACTTATTCCCCACTTGTGGTTCATTGGTTTTCACGTAAATGCCTGTTTCCATCTATTATCATTTCCCTCGTTCCCGAAGAACTTCCTTTACTGTTTCGTGTACCTGGTGTGCTCATCACGAATCATTTCAGCCTTCCTTTTACACATAAAGTGTCTTTATTCCAGCTTCACTTTTGAAATATACTTTTGTTCTGATTAGTATCCTAAGTGGACAGGCTTGTGTTTGTTTTCCCTCAGTGGAAATGCTCTCTGCCGTCTTCTTCCCTGGGGTCTTTAGACTTACCTTTGTTCCTGTTTATAGAATGTTTCTTTGTTCCCTGAATGCTTTTTTTTTTTTTTTTTTTTTTTTTTTTTTTTTTTTTTGCTTTTGAAAATATCTTGTGTCTTTTTCTCAACTTAGTATGTTTTTATTTATTTATTTTTTAAGTTTTTAAATGTTTATTTATTTATGAGAGAGACAGAGACAGGGCGTGAGCAGGGGAGGGGAAGACAGAGAGGGAGACACAGAATTGGAAGCAGGCTCCAGGTTCCGAACTGTCGGCACAGAGTCTGATACGGGGCTTGAATTCCCAAATGATGAGATCATGACCTGAGCTGAAGTCGGATGCTCAACCAACTGAGCCACCCAGGTGTCCCATCAACTGGGTGTGTTTTTAAAGATTCTACCACAATCTGTACATTTATCTGAATTTTTCTCTTTTTCATTCCTAGATAACGTCCCCATCTCTGAACTTGTGCTCTTTGTTAACTACAACTTAGACGATGAACCTGTGAGCTCTTTTTAGTCTAGAATCTCTGATTGCTTTTAAGATTTTTCTCTCCATCACTGGCTTTGAAGAAATTAGTTATGCTGTACCTTTGTGTGGTTTTCATGTTTCTTGTGCTTCAGGGCCATTGAGATTCTTCCATCTGGGAGTTTATACTTTTCATCCAATTTAGAAAATTTTCACCATCATTTCTTCAAATATGTTTCTCTTCGAATTGCTTCTTATTCTAGGGTTCTTAAAATTATTAGGTAGCTAAATACTCCATTTTATGTTTTGAACATTTTTAGTCCCTGTGTTTCATTCTTCAGAGCTGGTATCACTGTGTCTTCTGGGTCGCTGATTTTTTCTTCCGTGACATCTACTCTGCCACCCACACATGTGTCACATGTTGACCCTGTTTTCATGAAATCCATAGTCTGGTCAAGGAGACCCAATTCTCTTGCCCATTTTTGATGTGAGTTTCCTTTCTTCCTTCCCCTCTAATCTTCTGAATACAGAACCTTTAACTTTGAAATCATATGTTCCCCCTTAATAAATCAGCCAACTGGTTCTTCTAAGACAGAGGTTTCTTTGTAATACCGTAATAATGAATGTGGCAAAAAGTATCATTGCTTCATTTTTTATGTTTATTTAGTATTTCCAGAGAGAGAGAGAGAGAGAGAGAGAGAGAGAGAGAGAGAGAGAGAGAAACCAAAGCAGACTCCAGGCTCTGAGCTGTCAGCACAAAGCCTGTCAAACTCAAAACTTTGAGATCATGACCTGAGCTGAAGTCTGACACTTAACCAAGTGAGCCACCCAGGGACCGTGTCATTATTTCTACACTGAAGTACCTTCCTCTTCACCTTTACCTTCCTTGTATGAACGTGCTTCAAATTCTGTGCCTCTCTCTCTCTCTGCCCCTCCTCCCACTTGCACTCTGTCTCTCTCTCTCTCTCTCTATCTCAAAAATAAATTAAAAAAAACATTAAAAAAAAGATGCATAAATTCTAGGAATCTAATGAACAACGTAGTGATTACAGTTAATGGTACTATACTGTACACTTGAAATTTGCTAAGAGAGTAGGTCTTAAGTGTCCTCGCCTCACACACGTGATCCTAACCGTGAGATGTTGGGGTTTTTAACCACCTTGACTGTGGTGATCATTTCACAATATATCCTGCATTAAACCAACAGAGTGCACCCCTTAAAAATAAGGTACAGTATGTATTTCAATAAAACAGCCTGGTGTGGCACGAGGGAGGCAGAGAGCCTCGAGGAGACTGTCAGGAGGGTGTAAAGGGAGACTGGAAGCAGGCAGAAGGCCCTTACTATGTTGTCCCAGAAAGTGTGGCCAGCATCGTTGCTCATAGAAAACAGAAAATGGTTTACCAAGTGAGTTTTCAGGCCGTGTGTTCACAGGAACCCTCATGGTTTTTTTCCAGCTGACTGTAGTCAGAGGAGCGAAGGAAGAGATGAGCTTTTAAAATAATTTATCAGATGGAGAGGAATCAGGACACGGTGGGTCCCAGATTCAGTACTTTCTCATCCCAGCCCTCTCAGAGAGCCCACAAATCTCAACTCAAGCTATAGCTTCCAGGGAAACCAAACCCGGGAGTCTGTTGTTCAAAATCATGGTGTAAAGAAACAGCCATGGATCTGACTTTAAAATTTCCTTGGGGACACAGAAAGATTAAAGACCCTTTGGACAGACCACAGCCTCCCAGTCCCTCCCTGTTGGATCCAGCCTGTAAAAATGAAGCCCTCCTTTTCTTGCTCCATTTTCAGGGAAACCAGAGGACAGATGGTCATTGTCCTCCACCCTGAGAAAAAAAAATCTCACCAACAATTAAAATTGAAATGACAAGTATGTAAAAATGCCATCTTACCAGAATTCCAAAATATAAAATAAATAGCAACATTTCCTGGTTGCTGCGAAGCTCAGTGTTAGAGTTCTCTTTTTTTAGAACAGGGGGACTAGTATAAAACTTTAAGTTAAGGGAATATAAATGATTTCTTTTATATTTTTAACTAAGGGTGTTAAGGCCACTAACCTTTATGACCTTCTGTCTTTCTCCATGGCAAGGTCTTTTTACCATTGTCTTCAGAAGAGAGTCTCCTGAGAGCCCTGTGCTGTCTCAGCCTCGCTGCTGTGTCCCTGTCCACAGACAAAGGTGGGAACAAAGTTGTCGTTATTACAGATGTGCAGGGGAGCACCCTGCTGCAGGGAAACTTCAGGAAACACTCGGAAACTGAAAAATGGCTCCCGGAGAACAGGAACAGATATGCCTCAATTTCAGAAACAAATGCACATGAAACCTCATCTTTTATTGGAGGACATATATATTAACTTAAACTCTTTTAAAAAACATAACCAGGAAACAGTGACCTTTCCAACGCCTTCATGAGTTGCGGTTTTAGGAAAACATAATAAATGCCACGAGACGCTCTGGAACAGAAAACATAGAGATTCAACAAATGAAACTCGGGACACACGGCCAAGATACCCAGTACAGTCCTATGTGTACAGTCACTGCTATGTATTTTTTTCCCATCAAAAAGTTGACATTCAGGATATTCAAGAAATGAGAGTGCCCTTTCAGACTTCAAATTGGGATTTATTTCCTGGTGATGCTGTGTTTATTTAGCCATGTATTGTGTCATGCAACAGAAATGGGCTTTCATGAAAATAAAATCTCTTACTTCTTGCTATCAAAATTCAGCATGAATTCCATTAAGAGAATGAAATGTTAGGGTAGGTTCGATGCACTAATCGCTCTTTATATGTAGAATTTTAACAGCTCAAACCATCTCTGCTGTGCCTTCTCCTTCGAACATTTGTTTATGAGCATGTATGAGTTCATAAGCTATCTTGAGCTCGGAATTAAATTCAGGCTAAAATGTAAGGTAATAGTAGAATAAAGAGGAGAATAAGTTACTGTATATATTTGAGAACATGTTCAGATTTTGATGTTTGGGAGAAAAGCCAGCTTTCTGTGCTAGAATTTTTCTGCGGTTCCCCTCATATGGGTCTATATGCAGAGGTCTACGCTGGTTTTCCTGAGTGTTTACTTATTATGAGACAGGGCCGGCCACCACTGGACTATTTTCAAGCCAAGTGTGACTATCTGCTCTTGAATTCTCTGTCTTCTTCATGTTCCTACACCCACGTCCTCACTTTCCAGAGCCATTGGAAAGGATGAAGGGCACTGTAGTGTGAGCCCACCTCAGTGCTGTGATGTCTCATGGGGTGACCGACTGACTGAGGGGACAGACTGGTTTGTTTCCAAGTGACGGGGCAATGTGCGTCCCCTGGGACCTGGTCCTCAGATGTGACAGCTCAAAACGTCAAGTAAAGCATACCATTACTCTTCCTTGGGACCGGGCTGTTGTGTTGGCCAATAATGAACATGGAAATTGTGCATCTGAACGTAGAGGATGCTCACCTTGCAAATCTATTTTCTTATCCTGAATGAGCATGAAGTAACTTTTTTTTAGTCCATGATCCTGAAAAACTGAAAGATTATGGCATACAATTATCTCACTGTCAAAAAGCTTTCTTCTGTTGAAAACGAAGTCAACTTCCTTGAATGTTTAGCCCTTCTTTTAATTGATCTCTTTTGAGATTTCACTGGCATGTTCGGGATACTCAGAAGTTGGGGTATTATACACAGTTGTTTACTGGGGTCTGTCAGGAAGGTGCCTGGCCCCGGGAATGGCTGCAGATGGAGAGATGCCAGCCCTATGCGGCTCTCATCAGAGATGTGTGCCAGGTGGTGAGGGGTGACAAGTCCCAGTGCCAGAAGCCTTCACAACCCGGTCCTCACCCCTCTATAGCTTCATCCCAAAGGCCCCAGCACTCAAGCCCTGTTCAGTTTGAGGTGCTCCTCTGATATCAACCCTGTCCAACCGTCTCTGTTTCTGCGTCTTGGTCTCTTGACTTCTCTTTCTTCTCACAGCCCTGCGCACACCATGCATCTGCCTACAATGCTGTTCTCTCCCTCCTTGACTGACTGTCTTCTGTGCATCTATTTGGTACTCGATTAAGTATTGCTTCTTCTGGGAAGACTTCCTTGGCCTTCTTTGAGACCATCGGAGTATTTCTCATACTTGACTGTATTTATTTAACGATTCCCTTTGACACACTCTATACTGAAAATCTCTAAATCGTCCACTTCAAGCCAAATGCTGCTCACTGCCTGTTTTTGTAAACAAAGTTGTATTGGCACACGGCCATGCCCATTCATTTTGACACATGGCTGCTCTTGCAGTATGAAGGCTGAAATGAATGCCTCTTCCATCAGAGGTGTAGGGCTCAAAAATCCTGAAATATTTACTCTCTGGCCAGTAGGAGAATAAGTTTGCTGACCCCTGCTGCAAACAATTAGGTCAGAGACCTGGTTCTATTCCGTCATCAGTACTTGGGCTAGCACCAACAGATATTTATTTTCTGGACATTTGTTGAATGAATGAATGAATGAATGAATGAATGAATGAATGAATGAATGAATGAATGAATGAAAGTGAGTACGTTGCCCGAGAAGCTCAGCACGAAGGCACTAGAGGTAACTGGCTTACATTTGCGGAGGATCTGATACGCAGAAAAATGCAGAACATTAATGTTCTTGATTCTGTTTGTTCTGATGCTACTTCTAACCAGTTAGCGTGTATTGGCTATTCACTAACTGCCACAGATAGTGCTAACGGATTTAGCTGGTTTCTCTCACTCAATCCTCGCAACAACCCAACATGATAGGAACTAGTGTCATATCCATCTTACAGAGAAATACACGGAGTCTGGGAAAGTTTGGTTTGGCCGTGACCCCCACGTCTAGGAAGCAGACTTTTGGGAGCTCACTTCTTTCACCCATGAGTCTCCACATGAACTAGCTCATTTGCTTATTTGGGAATTGTGTCTTCAGTTGCATTTTGTTTTTGTGCAAAGTATATCTTCTCTCTGAGCAACTGTCCAGGTGTCTAGGTGAATGGTTAGTTTCGTAGGAAGTCCGGCTTCTGTAATGAAACTGAATTTCCCATAAATTTCATGGTAGCCACAGGTATAAGATATATTTTCAGAATTGTTATATTTGGAGTAAAAAAAGTGTGAACCCAACAATTCGACTCAGAAAGAATTTTCTGAAGTCAGGAAGTACATGGGATGGACGGGTAAAAATCACTGCAACCAAACAATTGCAATGACAAAACAACAGCAACAATAAACGTGAGCAAAGCCGAAAGGCATTTTAATAGATCATCCCCATGAAGAGCGCTCTTATGGGTAAGAAACCTGATGGGTGGAAAGGACCCCAGAGACCAGGGACATATAATCTTCACATGGGGTTATGAACAGCACAGGCATTTAAGTGGAGCACTCATGATATTCCATAGAATAAATACTATATTCCGTAATGCGTGAATGAGTGATGTTTACAGTGTGACTTTGGCCTTCTGATAGCTGCTAACGTCTAAAAGTTGGAATTACATTTTTAGTCACTTACCTTCCATACTTTGACATTATAAGCTATTCATATTTTATTTGTCTCTTTTGTCGTAAGTAAGCCGTTAACCCGAAAACGGGTCCACAGATACAAGAGGGCTTGAATGTGCAATGAAAAGTCAGAGGAAACCTACATTTCCAAGATTTTATGAACTAGTTGCCAATGGGAATATGCATAAACTTGGAAGCAATTTCTTTGGTTAAAAGAAGAAGTTCTGCATCCAAATTGCAAAATCACATGGGCTTCACATCAGGGCCAAAGTTAAAAGTGACTGAATTGGTCATTTGAAGGAAAATCTTCAATTTATGTTTTAATACGGTTCTTTTAAAAGCTGAACTAGTTGAATCATTAACCAAAAACCTACAAACAAACAAGCACACAAAAAATGCCCAGAACCACGTGACTACCAATGAACTCTAACAGACCTCTAAGCAATCAGTACCAATCTTTCTCAACCTCTTCCAAAACATGGAAGAGAAAGGAAGACTTCCTAACTTATTCTATAGGGCCAGCATTACCCTGATACCAAAGTCAGCGAAAGACATAAAAAAAAATAATAATAACTAATGTGCCCATGAATAAAACACAAAAATCCTCAACAATACATTAGCAAACCAAAGCAAGTAGCAATAGTAGCAATATGTACCATGAGCAAGTGAGATTCACTCCAAGAATGCAAGAGTAGTTCAACATACCAAAACCAATCAGTGTAATACCTCACATTGATAGAATGAAGAAAGAAAAGAAATCACATAATCATTTCAATAAATGCAGATTAAAAAAAAACAAGCATCTGGTAAAATCTAGTGCCCTTTCAAGGTAAAAACAAACAAAAACTAAACTAAACAAGGAATAAAGGGAACTTCCCCGATGTAATGAACAACATTTATGTAAAATCCACAGCTAATACCACACCTGAATGAAACAAGAATTCACACTTTCACCATCTTTTCAGCATTGTACGCGAAGTCCTAGCCAGAGCAATTAGGCAAGAAAAAGAAATAAACAGACACCAACATTGGAAAGGAAAAAGGAAAGTTGTCTCTATTTATAGAGGATATAATCAGTTGTATTTCTGTAATGAACTGTCTGAAACAGAAATTAAGAAATCAATTCCATTTACAACAGTATCAAAAAGAATTAGGTACTTAGGAATAATTTGAGGAGGTACAAGTCTTGTACAATGAAAACTACAAAATATTGCTGAAAAAATGCAGGCATCTGAATATAAAGACACCCTGTGTTCATGTGATAGAAGACAATAGTGTTGAGATTGTAGGACTCCCCCAAACAATCTATGGATTCCTTTTAATAGCTATCAAAATCTCAATGGCTTTTTGTAAAAGTAGTAAAGCTGGACATACATTTGTAAGAAAATTCAAGGCACATAGAATAGTCAACTCTATCTTGAAATAGAAGAACAAAGTTGGAGGACTTATACTTGTTCATCTAAAACTCTTTCCTGCATCAAAGGACACTATTCAGAATGAAAAAAGAACGCACAGAATGAGGAAGAATTTACAAATGACATATCTGAAAAGGGTCTAGTATCCAGTATATATAAAGAACACTTACAATTCAACAACAAAAAGACTAAAAGCCCAATTAATGCATGGGATATCAACATGAACAGTCATTTGAGGAATGCAGATAAAACCACAATGAGATAATGCCACTTCACACCCACTAGGATATCTAGAATCATAATCATAATCCATAGGAAATAAGTGTTTGTGAGAATGTGGAGAAATTAGAACACTGTGCATTGCTGATCAGAATTTCAAGTGATGGAGCCACTCTGTAGGACACTTTGGATGATCCTCAGTAGGTTAAACCTAGAACTGCCACATGACCCAGCATTTCCACTCCTAGGTATATGTTCAAAATAATCGAAAACAGGTGTTCAACCAAAAACTTTTATGCGAATGTGTGTTGCAGTACTTAATACAGTAGCAAAAAGGCGGAAACAACTCAAATGCCCATCAAGGGATGAACAGATAAAGAAAGTGTAGTATAGCCATACAACGGAATAGCATTCTGGTATAAAAGGGGATGGCGTACAGATACATGCTATAACACAGATGAATCTTGAAAACTTTGTGTTAAGTGAGCAAAGACACAGAGGCCACATATTGTGTTATTCCACTTACATTAAACATACAGAATAAGCAAATCCATATACAGAAAGCAGATTTGTAGATTTTAGGGGACAGGTGTATAGTGGGGTGGGAACTCAATGTGTACGGGATTTCCTCTTGGAGTGATGAAAATGTTCTGGAGCTACCTGGTGGTGGTGGCTGCACAAGGGTGTGGAAGTACTTCACTGCCACTGTGTCGTACACCCTCAAGTGGTTAAAAAGATAAACTTTATGTTTTGTGTATTTTACCACAGTAAAAAGCTGAGCTATAATGGCCAGTTTCTCCAAAGCAATGAAATTATTTTTTTATTATGCATCTTGGCTATTTTATACTTTAAATGCCTATTTTTTTTCTGATTAGAAAAACAGTATTTGTTTACTAGTAAGGTTTCAGCCACACAGAAGCACTATGGGAAAAATAAAACATACCCGTGTTCCCACTACTAACAAGTAGCCACAGTGAGTTTTTAATGTCAATCCTTCCAGGCTTTTTTGTCATGGGCATAGGGGTGTGTTCACACACTCATGGTTGTTATTTGCATTTTTAACAAAACTGTTATTATGCAGTACATAGGCTGTTATAATCTGCTTTCCCTCTTGCTATATCATGAGCATTTTCCTATTGTCATTTCATGTTCTCCCGCATCACATTAAATGGCCAGATAGCATTCCATCTTATGGTTGTAACATACTTTATTTAGCCAATTTCTATTGTTGGATAGATCCTAACATTTTAGAGTCGGAATACACTATAGACATTGTTGTGTCCAAGTTATTTCTTTCCCAAGCTTTATAGCTGCAAGCCTTAAGCACATGGCACACAAAAACCATTCGAAATTTTGAAAACAGTGTTAATTTTTCATTTCCAGCTGGATTTGGGTATTGCAGGGGCTTTGGATTTGCCATTCAGGAATCTAAAAGATGGAAATAGTGGATGGGTGGTAGGAGTGGGGAACGAGCCAGGTGTGAAATAGTGCCCAAGGCATCAAAAGTCTATCCTGAATGGTTTTGTGTCCCTGAAAAATAGATATGGAGACCACAAAGTAGGTTCTATTGAATCTGTTGATGACAGTTCCATCATGCGAAATGGATAATGCCTTGACAGAGAAGAGACTAAGTAGAGAACGGGTTGAGGTGAATGTGTCTCTCAGAGTCAAGCAGCACTTTCTCTTCCCCACAGTTCACGGAACGAGAACATCCAGTCATTCGGTCTTGCTGTGCTGAGCCTCCCTTTGTGTTTCTGGAGGCACGGGGGCCAGGCAGGAGAAGTCGTTCTTGACGCTTTTTTTTTTTTTAATTTTTTTAATGTTTATTTATTTTTGAGACAGAGACAGACAGAGCACGAATGGGGGAGGGTCAGAGAGAGGGAGACACAGAATCTGAAATAGGCTCCAGGCTCTGAGCTGTCAGCACAGAGCCCGACGTGGGGCTTGAACTCATGGATCGCGAGATCATGACCTGAGCGAAGTCGGCCGCTTAACCGAATGAGCCACCCAGGCCCTCCATTGACGCTTTCATTTCAACTGCCCATCAGTGTCAGAGACTTCAGGATTTTCTCTGATGATGTCTTTAAACCCAAATGAGTCACATCAAGGTAGAAATAACTGCGTTCCTTGAGCTCTACACGAATGTGACACATACTCTGGATGTTGGAGGAATATCGAAGCAGTTGTATGTGTTTCCTGGGGTGTCCCTCATGGGACGGAGGCTTTCCAATTAAAGTGCTGCACTCTCCCAGTCACCGAGGCATTTTCCACAATAGGGTGGCTTCTCAATAACCCCCCCCCCCATTGGCTTAGTTGGGCTTGGTAGAGGGTACAGGAGGCCACCTTGCCTGATCTTAAGCTGAAGTTTTCAGTCCAAGTTAGATTGGTTTTATGAAGAATCATTCCTAGACTATTTTTTTCTAATGTGTTGAATGGATTTTTCTTATTGAGTTATAGAAAATTTTCTATCTCAGGCACCAATTATTTTTCTGTTGTGTATGTTTCAGTTTATTTCCACATCTTTTGCCATCAAACTATGTGCATAGTATAGAGAAATTTAAGAATCTCATGTAACCAAACACGTCTTTCTTTCTTTCCTTGTTTCTGTACTTTATGACTTAATTTAGCAAGGCTTGCCCTCCCCAATAATTAGTATTAGTTTTTAATATTTCTTTGTATTTTATTCCTAGGCTTATATGACATCCCCCTTCCATTTTGCTCTGTTATCCACCTGAATTTAGATTTGCATGTCATTGGAGGCAGGGGATGAAGAATACGGTTTCAAGACCACCACCTATATAATCTTATGTTCTCCACTAACAAGTGTGTCTTCAGGATGCATTTCCTTCCTTTGGAAATTAAATCTAGAAGCAAGTCTTGCTTGTGAACAGTCAGAGAAGCTTCATTTGGTGGAATCCCCAGTGGTCTTACTTCAAATCAAGGCCAGTACAAAGCCTGGACGCTTATTTCAGTGATCCTTTCGACTTCTTTCCAAGGGAAGACATTGTAAGGTCATTCATAGATTTATAAAATGTGTTCCATGGCTTGTGCTGGCTACAGAGGAATTTCTAGTATGGCCCAGTATGCCTTGAAAAATTTGATGAGCTTCCCAGAATGAGTAGGCAAGTCTGTGCTGTAAGATCAAAAGCCCTAAGTCCAGATCGCTGTCTTAAAAAGGCCTTCTTCTGAGTGCCTGGCCAAGGGCCTTTGCTTCTTATGCAGTTTTCAAAGGTAACAACAGGAGAGCCACTGGCAGGTGAGGCCTCCCCAAGGTAGGACTTAGAAAGGACTTACAGTGCTCACCCTTTGCAGGGAGGGGCATGGTCTAGAACCTCAGTGAACCTGGCTCCCCCCTTTTCTTCTTTCACCAATTTCCTTGTTCAGGGAGAGGTTTACCTTTGCCAGAAAAAGGCTCCTAGTTCAAGCATACATCTGTCTGTGGGGACACCGTGTCCCCTCTTTCCCTTACCAGACCACAGGCACTCAACAAAGAGCATCTTATAAACACATCAGAGCCAGGTAAGGTTAACCAGAAGGAAGGAAATGACACTGAGTGATTGGGGTGCAATGATCCTGGGTCACTCCAAATCACCACAGCTTGAACTCACAAAGTCTTCTCTTTGCTCTTGGATGTCTCCCACCAGCACCTCTGGACGCCCGGTGGAAGCATCACCACCCACAGAAACTTTCCACTGCTGGTTCGAGAGCCTTTTTTCCCAACAGAGCAGCACAGATGGATGGTGTCAGCAGAGGGCTAGGTGAGTCAGCAAGGTCAGGCCAGACCATTCAGCTCACGTCTGTGTCTAGTTGAGCAAACAGCAGAGCCTAGGGGATGCTGTCGGGAGTATTCTAACCCTGATGCAGTTTGTCTCGCTGGCCTTGATCTCTGATGTAATTAACAAATTCATAGTGAATGTGCTCCTCGTAGCTTTGTGCCCTGGAAACTTCTGGGAGATTCCTCTCTCTCCTGCACGTTCTAAGAAGCTGGTGAAAGACAAGGAAGGTGGAATTTTTATAAAATGCAATCCTTCCTGGAGCTAATGCTGAGTTATGCTTCCTGCCCTCTAGACACGTGCTCCCATTCAACTTCAGCAGGAGCGTGAGGCACTTGCCTGTCACATGGGCACATGGTGGGAAGTGAGAAAGACAGAGAGAGAAAATATGGATATATATATCTGTCAGAGAAAGAGAGAGAGAGAGAGAGAGAGAGAGAGAGAGAGAGAGAGAGAGAGAGAGAGAGAGAGAGAATGTGCCTCAGATGTCTGCTCCAGAATTTTCCCCTTCATCCCTTTACTTGCTGGGCGGCCAGATGGAAAATGTAAAACAGTGTTGCTGCAGCAAACCCTGTGACTGCCCGGGGTCCCGAATGATTTCTTTTGCCAACTTAGAGACTGGACCTTCTCCAGGTCTGAGGCTCCTTGTAGAGATTGAATTCCAGGATTCCAGAAGGCTCTCCCCTTCTTACAAAGGAAACGATTGTCCAGGCAACAGTCCATTCACATCTGGCAAAGGTACAGACAACTTAGTGGAATCAAGCTCAGTATTTTACAGCTGTAGGTGCTCGGATGCTCTCTTGGTGACCACTAGACCCAGCCCTTGATCTTTCTTCCTTGCAAGAGAGGTTCTCCTGGAAGTCCAGACGTGTGATGAGGCATAAGGAGAGGTGCACCTGCTTACCGCATTGTGGTCACCACAGAGAAAGTTAGGGGGAAGAGGGCTTTGGGTTGGCTGGGGACGCTTGCTGCCCTTGGCTTGGCACCTCCACCCTCACGGTCGGGAACCTGGCCAGGGAGTAGCAGATGGGCCCAGGGCTGGAAGCAGCCAAGAGACTGCTTCTGCACCCAGAGTGCTTGTGGATGAGCGAGTCTCTGAGTCACACCATCAGATGAGTTTGCCTCCATGGCCTCCAACCCTTGGCTGAAGGACGAGGGCTCTCTCCATCTGCTCCGGAATTTACAGAGTGGAGCCCTTGCCGAGAAGCCCACTCAGGAGGCCTTTCTGAGAGCTGAGTGAATGTTCTACAGTGTGTGATGACAGCTGGTCTCGTGGGAGGCCCGTGTGCCGGGGACCCTGGAGAAGTGCATGGCAGGGCTGGCAGGATGCAGCTCTGGGAGACAGTGACATGTCCCCTGACAGTCTAGGTGACAGAGAGCTGTTTGTTTTTTCTTGGGTCAGACCAAACACTTCCCCAGAGCAAAGAGACACCGTTTAGCAAACTTGAAGCCAAAGCTAACATAAGAGGCAAGGAAATCCATGCAAAGGGTGTCAGTACGAAGGGCTAACACCCGATTAGCACTCCCGGCCTATGAGGCCATGTGCTATAGTGGCCATAATGGGCACTGTCCCTTTCATCTTCAAAGCAGCCCTAGGAGGCCAGTGCTGTGTCATTATTGTGCCTGTTTGACAGCTGAGACTCAGGCTCACAGAGGCCCAGATGCTTGCCCTGAGTTGAACAGAAGCAGAGGAGACAGGACCCCAACCATGGCTGTGTGATGCAGCAGTAACATTGACTCCTTCAAACCTGTGCTGTGAAAAGTGTGGTATCGATACATTCTTTGCAAACTAACTAAAGATAGTGAGAAGACAGAAAGCGCCCTCTCTTTCCATTTGAGCTCCCCGCGCATCCCTCCCCATCTCCCCAGCAGCCAGGCCCGGTGACCCCTGGAGACAAACTTACTTTAGCACATGGCTGCTTCTGGCCCTGCTGGAATTCCCTGGGAAGCTCTTTTCTCTTATTCCCAGTAACTGCTCTTGGTGTAAAGCTCTCAGAGGTGAAGCTTATCCTGATCCATTTACCTCCCAGACGCCTAGTTTTCTTCTCCCTCGGGGTCTGACCGCACTTCTTCTCCTCTCCCTCACTGGTGTTGGCCTTTGCAGGTTGGAAATCGGAAGGCGCCCTGCAGTCTCCTTGTTGGCACTGAGCTGGAGACTGGGGTGGGTGGGCACAGTGCCCACAGTCTGGGGAAACCACAGCCCGGTGAAAACGACAGCTGCTTCCTTACAAATGTGACCGAGTAACCCCTCCTCCTCCACCTGGAGCCCTGGTGGGGCTTGTTGTTTCACAATAACAAGTTAGATAGTGTGTGTGTGTGTGGGTGTGTGTGTGCGCGCGCGTGTGTGCGTGTGCACGTACACACGTGGGCACCCGCATGCACATTCAGCTTCCTGGTTGCTCAGATACAAAAGATGAAAATGTTGTTTTGGGGTTTTAAGGTCTCTTATTAATGTATATTATATATATAATAAATACATAAATATAATATTATATATAATATATATAATAAATACATATACATATAATATTATATATATATACATATATAAGTATATATATATGTGTGTGTGTCTATATATATATATATATGTATAACATATATATATCCAAATATATGTACATATGTGTGTGTTTGTGTGTGTGTGTGTGTGTGTGTGTGTGCGTGTGTGTATAAATCTAGCTTTCTTTCCATGACTTATAGCCTACACGTGCAGGAAGTCCCTAACCTTGGTCCCCATTCAGCCCCTCCACTCTGCAGAAGGGTGTAGACATTTCTTCCAGAAAGGTTTGGTGCTGATCGGCTGTTACGTGCATGTACTTAGCAAGCTCATGGATTGTTCATTTGCAGTCAAAATGCCAAACCCCCAGCCTCTGGGTCCACTATTCTGTCTTCCTGTTCTGTCCCCTGCCTCTCTTCCCTCTAGAGCAGGTGGCGTTTCTGCCGCAAAACTAACAAATGTATTTGGGGGCTCCACCTTGAGGTGGGGTGCTCCTTCAGGGTGATGGCGAATACCAAGCACCAAAGGAAGCTCCTAACTCATTTGAGAACAGAGTAGAAGAAAGTTTCAGGAAAGCCCGTTGTCTCGGTTCTGAATGCCAGAACCAAATACCACAGACGGGACACTCAGACAAAGGGAATCTGTATCTCAAGGTTTTGGAGGCTGGAAGTCCAAGGTCAAGGTAGGTCTCTGCAGAGTAGGTCTCTGTGAAAGTCCCTTCCTGGCTTGTGGCTTCCCATCAGCTCCCGGTGTCCTCCCAGAGCCCATGCTCTGTGCTTGGTTCTTGTGCTCTTGGCACGGTCTTGTTGGATTAGAACCCCACCCTCATGACCTCATCTAACCTTGATTACCTCCTTGAAGGCTCTACCTTCAAACACAGTGACATTTGGGATTAGGGCTCCAATATAGGAACTCTGGGGAGACACACATTACTACAAGTTACTACAATTTAACTATAACCTAAAAGCCAAATGAACATATTCCTCCTACACATGTAGATTTCAATGAGTTTCTTTCTTCCCTTTTTCTATTCCAGTTGGGAGAGTGCATTGTGCACCAAGAAAGCTCAAGTCCCAGTAGGCAGAGGGGAGAAGTACCCTACAACCCCTCCCGTGCCCCCTGTCTCCACTGTTACCAGGGACACGAGCGTAGCCATGCGTGCCGGGACAGATGCCCACCAGCCTGTGCCCTCCCGGTGAGGGGGTCCCCGCTGGCCCTGCTCCTGCCGGTGTGTGGGCGTTGGGTCTCAGACTGTCTCACACCTCACTCAGATGTGCACACACCATGTGGTTGCTCTGTTTTTGCAAGCGGCTGCTCCAGTGTCCTCGGGGGTCCCCCATTTGCCATGTAGCAAGTGGGGGGAACCTTCAGCCCAGCCCAGTGAGCTCGGTCTGAAGAAATAATTTACTTCCGGTAAAACCTTGGATTGCAAGTGACTTGTGCTGTGAGTCTTCTGCAAGACGAGCAAACACTTGTCATAAATTTTAGCTTGATAAACGAGCGATGTCTTGCCATACGAGTCGTAGGTGGCAATGAACGTTCCATGATCACAACTGAGCCCATGGTTCTTGAAATTCACCTTGATCTATGAGTGCTGTGGATTCCAAGTGTGTTTCTGGAACAAATTAGGCTCACACACCAAGTACTTACTGAATTTAGTTTAGCATGTTTGGTCTCTTCATGTAAAGTTTCAGACTTGGGTCACATTCCTCTGTCCCTCTGCAGGGTTGAGGCTGGGTGGGTGTAGAGGCACAGCTTGTGACCTACTGGTGGCAGAAGACAGAGGGAGACCGTAGGCTAGGGAGGCACCGGCCCCTCTGGCTGTGGCCTGATGCCCCTTCTACACTTGGGACATGGACGATGCCCTGCCTTCCCAGGGAGGTGCCTGTCTCCGGGGACATTCACACCGTGGCGCCTCGCCAGCACATGCTCCCCCTTTAGGAAGCCAGGCTCCTTCTCACAGCCTCAGCCTGAGCCCCAAGGGTGTCCTCATTAGGAATCTTAGAGGGGTGGTGCTTTAGGGACAGGGGACCTTCCCCCAGTCCTCCTGTTCCCTGCTCCCCTGTGGCTAAGGGGTGCCTTGGCCGGTGGCGTGGGGAGAGGGGAGCTAATGAGGCCTGCTGGAGAAGTGTTTCAGTTCAAGGTCTGAAACGTTGCAAAGCTTCCCCCCAATCGCACACCTCCTTTGCACTCACAGCCTTTTGAATTGGCTCAGCTGACTCGAAGCAGAGAGATTCAAAGCTGAATTTCAACCACTGTTCATTTCTTATTTGAGAATAGGGAAGGCAGATCCTCAGACGGTGAATGCACTGTGTCTGTTCAGGGGAGAGAACGTGAGCTGCTGCGGGACCTCTCGGGGATGCACAGCCAGGCTCCTCTCTGGGCTCGGGGCGTGCGGGGGGCGGGGGTGGGGGTGGTGGGGGGTGCCAGGACAAAGCCATTCAGACACAGGGCACAAGTCTGAAGCACCTCACTACAAATTTAGCAGCAAGGCAGCGATCACACAGTGATGATAAATTAAAAGATGAAAAAATAGAGATTAAAAAAAGGGAGAGAGCAGCTAAGCTCCTGAACAGAAGCCAAGCAGGAATTTGCTCCCAGAGTGGTTGGTGGTGCATCAGGGGTGAGTTAGGCTTGCACCCACTTCCTCCTGCCACCACGGGCAGTCATCACCTTTATTCTCTCTGGAAGGCACGCAGCATGGGGCGTGCATTCATCTTCAGGGCTTGTGAGCACATCAGACGTCTCATCTGGATGTAACGCACCCAGGAGTGCAATTTCTCAAGTTGGCAATTTAAGCCATAGGTGGAGAGGTGGAGTGATCTCCCTGCTCCCTCAGATTCTGGGAGTTGTGAGGTCACCGGACTCCTGCCCCAGGCCTGGGTCCAGTGCAGACTCAGCCCTGCTGGCTGCTTGAATCCTGGTCTCCCTCATTTGCATGCTGATTATCCAATTAGTTAATGTTCCCTTCTCCAGCTGAGTGGACTGGGGTGGGGGGAGTGGAGAAAAATGGTAGGGTGGAATCTCAGGGCCATAGTAATGGCTTTCTACTCCTTGAGAAGCATTTGATGGGTGTTTTTCCACAGGACTTAATTCAGTTTTGAATATGAATCAGGATGGAAACAGAACAAATCTAATAGCAATCAATAGAATTTCGCCATGGTGGATCTCGGGGTCATTTAAGATGAACTGGCACAAGGCAAGCTAAATCAAACCAATAAAGGCTTCACACCTTTACCAGAGAGGTCGGACAAGGGCGTCCTTTAGGGTAGAAGTTCTTAGCTGGGGCCTCACAGCTCAGCATTACGGGGTCCGTGTAGTCCTGGATATGGGATTCCAAGCCAGCTGGTGTGTGCATTTAGGGGGGAAAGGATCCTTAATTTTTTCATCAGATTTTTAGAGCAGTGTCAGGTGGTCCCACTGGCTTTGGCAACACTGTTTAAAAGAAGATTCAGGGATTGATTAGAAACCACAGGGGGAGAGATGTTACCAGACCTGGGCCTTGGAGATGCAAATTGTTGCCCTGAGAGAGAGAGAGAGAGAGAGAGAGAGAGAGAGAGTGTGTGTGTGTGTGTGTGTGTGTGTGTGTGTGTGTGTGTGTGTGTTGGGTGTGCACTCATACCCTTGTGCGAGTCTGCCAGACATGCTAGCAGAGTGAGAAGAGCACTGGCCCAATATCTCAACCCTGTTTCTGTCTGCCACTGTGTGACCTCAGACAAGTTTCTCAACCTTCCTGTGCTTCAGCTTCTTACATGCAGAATGGGGACAGTCGTGGTGTGCATGCCATAGAGGCTTTGAAGATTAAAAGCATCATTCCTCACAAAGATCTGCAGACCACACAGCAGAGACAGAGACACAGTGGTCTCTGGCTGCTTTGTGCCTCCACTTAAGGCAGTGTTGCCGTTTCTATTCTCGATCCCGCGCGCTTCACGCTGCCGGTCATTTCTGCGTTAGGTATGGGCAACTCAGCAAAGTGCCTGGCGCGAGGTGAGCGTAGTGGAGAGTCAAGGCATGTTTGTTTGGGTGCAGTTCTGTCTGCCAAGTGCAGCCGCGCAGTGCGAGAGCCATCCAGGGTGCCTGGAGGAGCCCAGACTTCAAAGCTGGTGACGACCGCACTTCTGTGAAGCCCTCCTCCTCTGTGCTGATGGCGACAACTTCTATTTGCATTTTCATCGTCTTTCTCCTAAGAGATACATTTTGTGGCCTGCCATTGAGTCTGCTTCCCAAAATGCAGCCTGGAGATTTTTTTTTTTTTTGAGATAAACTATCCTGTGAAGAAAGATAGATACTATATTTTAATCTGGGAACATTGGATTCGAAACGTCTTTTTTTTTTTTTTTTTAAGGCAACATTAGTGGTGCTATCATTCAGAGGATATGGATGTTTCGAGGAAATTTACATCCAATCATGCCTTTGAAGCTTTACCAGCCCTGGGCAATATCATCTTTCTGTCTGGAAACAGCAGTGGCTATGGATGTAACACATGATCCCGGATCATAGTGCCCACACCACGAAGGTCCGTGTCCACACACCTCCAGGCCTGTTTTGACTAAGATCCTTACACGGGAGGTCACCCTGCCCTGACAGATGTCGTGTACCTATCGGAGCGAAGCCAGGGAGGTCTGCTGGTTAGTGCAAAGGCGGTATCCAACCCACAGGGAGGACACAGGGGCTGGCATTGAGCCACCAGGGAGCACTCTGCTTAATCCTGCCCCATTTTGGAAACAATGGGGAGGAAGGTGAGCTTGGTGGTTGAAGGCACCTAAAATTGTCACCCTGGGGTGTTTCCCAGATTGAAACTAATTGCCTTTTCTCATACCAAGAAAGATGCAAAAAAAAAAAAAAAATGAAGACCCATTAGTTTTGGTCCAGATAGAGCTGGGTGCTTCTATTTGATGAATATTAACCTGTAGAATAAGATGGTCCTCTGTGGGTTGATTCCACCTCAGAACTCCCTGAGAACCCAAGCATGGTCCCCTCATCAATGAATCTTCCTGGCTGGTGCCCTCGAGCCCCATGTACAGATGTGGGGCCCATTGATTTCAACATATGTAGGAGAAAGTGCACCTGTTAACAATAGTCTTCTTACACATCTGTGGGATGTACAATACACTCATCCCCCCACAAACCAAAACGTGACCCTCTGCTGCAGACTCAGGGAGCACACCACAGTGTGCCTGATGTGATGCTTCTCCAGGAAAGGAACAAAACTGCATGACATCAGTGCCCACCCTTTCCAAAGACTTTCAATTCGCCATGGTAATGGGGAGCGGGCCAAAACATGGGCAAGACAACACCAAAGATATTTTTTTTAAATTTTTCTCCAATCGTTATTTATTTTGAGAGAGACAGAGCTTGAGCAGGGGAGGAGCAGAGAGGGAGGGAGACAAGCCGAAGCAGGCTCCAGGCTCTGAACTGTCAGCACAGAGCCCAATGCGGGGCTCGAACCCACGAAAGCAAGATCATGATCTGAGCCAAAGTCAGATGCTCAACTGACTGACCCCCCAGTCTCCCCGATGGTCTTATTTATGGAAACTGTGTGACATTCCTTCCATCCCCAGCCCCTCCCAGTGGGCACCCCGTCTGTGATTTGCTGAAACCTACAGTGGTTTTTATGAGGATGTGTGATCCCACCAAATGGTGGAAACTGACCCAGGGTTCAAATTTGGTGGAACTCAGTCTGTGAAATGGATTATATTGCACCTTGCTAGAATGTAAATGCAAATTCAAGTTCACAAGGTGGGGGTGGGAAGGGATTTACTAAGAGCAAGAAAGACTTGAGCTGAAAATGCATTTTGAAAGCGTGGAATTGCGCTGATAGGTATGGGCGTAAGGAAGACAGGATTCTACAAACATGTATTGGTCCAAAACTTGGGGCTGATGCTGGGCCGGTTAGTGGACAAATACGGCTCAACTGTGACCTCACAGGAGGACGTAGGTCTAGAGGATGCACACTGGGGCAGGAGAGGGCCTCTCTGGCCGGACAGGCAGGAAGGAGCCCGTGAAGGTGGCCACCCGGACGAGGTGGGGAGTGGAGCCAGAGGGTGGGCACGCTCACGATTTGGAATGCCGCTTT
Organism: Panthera onca; assembly: GCF_046562875.1. Lineage (NCBI taxonomy): Eukaryota > Metazoa > Chordata > Mammalia > Carnivora > Felidae > Panthera > Panthera onca. The sequence goes on from NW_027675869.1 coordinate 754,912, forward strand.
GGTGCTGAGCAGGATGCGGGATTGTGAGGAGACCCCTTGCTCTTTCAGACCCCAGCTTTGGGGACCTTGGGTCTGCAGAGTGTCCTGTTAGGTGACAAGCTAACAACATCACTAAAGAGTGTTATCTGCTTCCCTTAACCACGTGGCCAGGGTCGGGGCACCTGGGTGGTTCCGCCAGTTAAGCATCTGACTTTGGCTCAGGTCATGGTCTCAGCTTCGTGGGTTGGAGACCCCCATTGGGCTCTGTGCAGACAGCACATGGATCCCGCTTGAGTTTCTCTCTCTCCCTCTCTCTCTGCCCCCTCCCTGCTCACGTACGTGTGCTCATGCTTTCTGTCTCTCAAAAATAAATACAAAACTTAAGAAAAGAATGGCCAGGTTCCTGACACTGTTTCTGCAAAGAGGGGGCCAGCAGCGGTAGGGACTCACTTTACTGGACATGGAATCGGGCTACAGATGTGTCACTGACACCGCCTGTGTGGCACAAAGCCTCACCCTCTGCCCTCGGTGTTTCCTGTTTTCCCTCTCTCTGAACATTTGTCTGAGTTTCTCCTGAAAAGCCAATACTCCTCTCAAGGAAGCAGTGACCCCTATAAGTAGTTCTAGGGAACTCCTAAACCTGGCCCATCTCTCAGTCTCTTGTTCCCAGACCATGGCTCTTAGGAGCTTTAATACAAGTTCAGCAAGTAAGAGGAAGGTGTGATGAGTGATAGTGGCAGGTCGTTGTGGTTTGCTGGGCGACAGGTTGCGAGTGTCCCCACAGTTCTGTGTGGCACTTTACTGTTGCTCTTCTTCAACATGTGGCTGAGAGTCACGGCCACGAGTACGGCTGGCTGTCTCTGATGTGCTGTAAGGATGCTGGGGTGGGTTTTTCTAGGGACCGGAAATCCTGGGTGCCTCAAGATGTTCTATTTCTCTTGGAAAAAAAGGCTCTTCTGGGGCCAGTACATAGAGAATCCTTTATGCTTCTGTGAGAGGGTAGCAAAATATATATGAGAACAACAACAACAAAAAGAAATCACCATCACGTTTACGCCTTAAATTTACGGACAGCCTGTCACGATGAAGTCAAAGATTGATACTCACTTTGTGGACTTAATTTCAAATGACTTAGTGGAGGGAAAGCAGGCACTTGCTTTGAACCACCCACAATCCAAACACAGACTCCGACAGCCGAGTGTGAAAAGGGGCCGTTGGGCACTGCTGACCACCTGTCCCACGTTCGCCTCCCCTTCTCTCTCTCCCTGCAGAGTCTCCCCCCGTGTCCGCCCCTCCGCCTGGCGGTCCACGTGGCTCCAGGGGCGCCAGCCGCACCTGGGGGGCCAGGCACATGCCTGCACGTGTGCACCGGGGGTCCTGGAGACATGAGGCCTCCTGGGTTCTGCCACAAGAATTCACACCCAGCCTCGGCTTTGGGATTCTGCTGTGTGTCAGGGCAGCGACATGCTGCAGCCACTTGCTGGTGGAGGCCAGCCCGGGGACAGGTGAAGGGTGCTCCAAAGCCAGACGTGCAGGAAGATGGGCCCGGTGACTCCCTCTGTATGGCTGCCATTGGAGTGGGCCTCTTTATTCACAGGCAAGAGCGTCCCTAGAAGCTGAGAGCTAGCTGTTCATACTACGTATCTGGGATCCAGGTGATCCCAAGTTGGCCTACTCAGTCGTTGTTGACTTCGGAGGCCCTTGGGTGGAAGTTTCTCATGCTCCCGGAGCAGGAGCCACCCAGGCATGGCGTCATTCTCCCCGTCCTGCCAGGAGAAGGGCCTCGCACCCCTGTTCACCCCAGTAAGGCAGCAGAGTGGGAGCACAGAGGCCACTGCATTCCCTGGAGGCCTCAGGGAGGCTGCGTGATGGAGGCTTTTCATGGGCCAGATGCCCTGCACCGCCCACCACCGCTTCTGGTGCCTCTGCATGGCCCAGACCACCCTGGGCGTGGATCCCTGGGCTCCGCCTGTATGAATGAGGGTCCCAGGTCTTCAGTGGCAGAGCATCCCCACCTGCACAGCCCTCCTGCTGCTCTCCTGACAGGCTGTCCTGCGACCCCGCCAGCTCAGCGTGGGCAGAAGTGCTGGAGGCTGGGGAGCCTGACGTGGCAACTCCGGCCACAGGCACGGCCGAGTTTGGAAGGCCGTGGGATGGGAATTGTGTCAGTGCTCAGCGGCTTCTTCAGTGTTACGGGCTATTTATTTTTGTGTTTATTTAGTTAGGTTTGGGTTAGAGGCTGGGGTGAGCCTGCACATGCGAGTATGAGCAGGGGACGGGCAGCGAGAGAAGAAGAGAGAATCCCAGGCAGACTCCACGCTGTCAGCACAGAACCCGATGTGGGGCTCGAACCCACAAACTGACAGATCATGACCTGAACTGAAATCAAGAGTCGGACGCTTACCTGACTTTGCCATGCAGGCTTCCCATGTTACAGGAAGTTTAACTGAATTGGTGTTTCTGTGGTGAGCAGAGTGCAGGGTACCCAGGAAGGACCTAGTGCTTTGGGAGGCACCTGGCCAGACGATGACAAGAATTGCAGGGAGACCTTCTTTTCGGTAAGGGTTTTCTTCATGTGCCTTCAGAGTGCTAAGTCCTTCCCCCACCTTCTAACTTATTCCTCCCACCGACCTATTAGCTCCATTTTGTAAGTGAAGGCAGAGGTCAGAGAGGTTCAGGAACTGTCCAAGACACACAGCACGAAGAGTGTGGGATCAATATTTGGACCCAGGGGCGCCTGGGGGACTCAGTCGGTTAAGCAACTGACTTCACCTCAGGTCACAATCTCACGGTTCGTGCGTTCGAGCCCTGTGTCAGGCTCTGTGCTGACAGCTCGGAGCCTGGAGCCTGTTTCGGATCTGTCTCGCTCTCTCTGCCCCTCCCCCCGCTTGTTCTCTGTTTCTCAAAAACACATAAACGTTAAAAACATTTTTTTGTTTAAAATTTGGACCCAGCTGAGTCTGAATGCCAGACGTGCCTGGACTCTCGCCCGTTACTGACATGCACCTAGACCTACGTCTCCGTGACAGTTTGCTCCTGTAGGGAATGTGACGGTGAGAGGCTGAAGGGTCTGACTTACCTGGTAGTTTAGAACCAACCGTTCATCCAAGAGGCATCGCGAACCTCCAGCTCTCTCCCGCCTCGTCCTTACCCTGCCTGCTGACGAGACAGATGCCATTCAAATACTGGCAAGTCTCTGTCATTGCCCCCAGGGGAGGGGTGACCTTAGAACACAGGCCAGCCCCATCTGCCTGAGCTTGAAGAGGGCAGAGAAGAAAAACTTCAGGGAATCCAAACACGAAGACCGCAGCCACCCGTTGGCTTTCCTGTGCTGACGATGTGCTCGTCACAACACATTAATAAGATGCTTTCGAATTCCACTCACTTCAAATGATGAAGCCTTATACTGTAAACCGACGTCACTGCTGCCCCATGAACGAATGCAGAGGGATTGCTCGCAAAGTCACCTCGAGCTTGCCCCTGACCTCACCTGCTTTAATTATGCACGAGGTGCTCAGATTCCCTGGCAACAAGCAGGCATTCATTACCTATAATTCCTATTTTACAACCTTTTTGTTCGATCTGTCCCAGAATTCATTCTGAAGAAATCCAACAGAATAAATGATCATTCTCCCCGACCACTTGACTGCTTCTTTGAATACTTGATGAGGCTGCACGTGTGTATTATTTACAAAAAATTGATTGCCACGGAGCCTCCACATCCCTTTCATGCTCTGCAAACGTGGACTTAACACACTTCCTCTGAAACCCGCAGCCAGCCCCGCGTACGTGACAACACGTTGAAGGAGCAAATGGGTTTATTGGTTTGGGCAGCATGTCCCTGGTGAGGAAATTAGGGGATGTGCAGACATGCAAACTCTCCTCTTGTCTGCATCTCGGCACGCTGCTCTGGGGCCCGAAGACTGCATCAGCCTACAGGGAAACCCCCACCCCTGGGAGACATGAGGACTCCATGAGCCAGAAGCAGGCGCCCGAAGGCGCTTCTCTTAGAACCTTTGCCAGAAAGAAGCACCTGCCAGTGGGGGACCCAGGACACAGCGTCACTGCAGCTCGGGGGCTGACAGGTGCCCCAGGGGCTCTGTGATTGGGGCCCTCGGGCGCAAGCCTTCAGACAAGGACTTGGGTCCAAGGGTTCACTTACAAGGAGATGCTAGAAGAATCATAGGGGTTGGGCAGGGGCCAACGAAGGGTGTGTTTGTTACCAGACTTGGGGATCCTTGTGAAACACCTCCGAACTCCCCCAGGGGCGAGGGGGCAGGGGTGCACAGCCCCTGATGCCCACTCATCCCTGGCAGGGGCGTGATCCAGGTCCCCTCCTTGCTTGGCATTTCTGGCCGGCCCTGCTGGTGGGGGGTGGGGGGGCAGGGGAGTGGGGAGATGGTGTGGCTGGAACTGGACAGCGTGCACTGCGGGGCAGTGGCTGGGTCAGTGGTGGTCCCCACATTTAGGAGACCCTAGTCCCACGTTTCTCACTGCACACCCGGGGCCCCAGGAGTCACACCAGAGTGACCCTGCGAAGTCGCATCTGTGACCTTGGATCCAGATGGTGTGGTGGCATCCCAGTGAGAACAGCCACCTGGGGACGTGGGGCTCTGGGGTCATGGTGAACGTTACCACCTGAGCCTACATTTGTGCCATTCAGAACCTTCTGCAGAGCTTCACTGGTGCTGGCAGTGTAGAGGCCCCCAGACCTGAGGAGGACTGGGAGGTGAGAAGCAGAGGGGAAGTAAGGGAACTGAAATGGGACAGCAAGTAGTGGGAGGTGCACTGCAGGGGGTGCGGGGGAAGGCAGTGTGTTTGAGGCTCACTCGTACATGGCGTCCCCAGCTCAGCTCCAGCGCAAGGACCGTGCAGCCCAGCCTGTGTCCCTGAGACAGACGAGGGCCTGCTTCAACTTGTCTCCAGCCTAGCTGCTCCCAGTCTGGCCAGCGGCCGGGCAGCTCCCGCCTCGCCTGGGAGCCATGAGAAATCCCACTGTGGTCTAGCCCTGGCCTCTGATTCAAAATCTGCATTGTCATATGATCCCCAACTGCTTCCCAAGCCCATGGCCTGAGAGGCACGGATTGGGCTCTGGGTCTCCAGCTGGGAGTCCTGGGCCCTCCCCTGGGTGTTTGGGGTCTGAATGTCACGGAGCTCACATGGCTTCCATGTTTTCAGGGGGCCAGACTCTGCAAGGCCTCATTTCACTCTGCAAATGACGCTGCTCGGCCACAAGCACCCGGTCCTCATCACCATACAGGGTAGGAACCCACAGTTGTGCCGGGGACATATACACCACAGTCCCTGAGTCCTGCAGCATTGGGCCTGGAACCCACACCCCTCGGGCCCCCGTCTCCCCGACCGGCCTGTCCCTAGGCAGCGGAACACGTCCCATCTGGAAGATTGTTGGCAGATTTCCACACCGAAGAAAACATTTTGTTTTGTTTTGCATTTCAAATGAAGGAGACAGTGAAAGACAGACCAAGGGGTGAAGTTGTAGGCAGACAGTTTTGTGCTGTATTTTCTTGCTGAATGTTTTTTATGACGCGTCCGATGCCCTTTAAAGGTCAGATATTGCTATTGTTCATTTCCTCATCAGTTAGCTAACCAAGCACTGTGCACCGCTTCAGGTCACAAGTGTTAGTTACTGATGAAAGAGAAAGGCTGCTCTTGATTTTGTAAGGGGAAGACAGGATTCGAACGCACGCTTGTAGAAACAGATTTGCAACCAGGGCAAGCATGCTATGCACAGATTTAATTTGGGGGAGATAACGTTATGTCAGATACAGGATCTTGACTCCCATCTCTGGCCACTGTGTGCAGGGGCCACACCTGCTGGTGCCGATCTGGCCAGGACAGTGACCAGAGCAGACACCACCATTTCTGCATCGTGACAAGGAAAGACACCGAGTGCTGCAACAGCTCAGGCCAGCCTGCTTCCCCTCTCGTGTGACAGGGATGACGAACCTGCCTGTCCCCTGCAGTGTGAGGGGCGGGGTGACATACACAGCCTGTCTCAGTAAAACGGTCGGTGAGAAAAATGAGAGCACGTGAACTCCTGGTACTTGAGAATCCACATCATGGTAGAACTTCTCTCGGGAAAGCTGTGCACTTGGCCTAAGCAGGAAGTCCAGTCCCCTCAGAGCAGTGAAGAAAACCAGCCAGCAGAGAGGTCTAGTGGCCCGCATCCCATGGCACAACCAGGGGGTTCTGGCACCTGACCTGACAGAGCCCCCAGGGCAGGAGGCCCTCTGTGGTCCCACAGTGTTGAAACACTTACCTGCTCCCTTCCCACAGCTACTAGCTGTCTTTTATTTCCTGTGTTTTCTTTCCCATCCCGGAGGGAGGTCTCATTTGTGGGGCGAACACAGTAAGGCCTGGAGGCTTTGTCAGGGACAAGAAAGGCTGGATTAGGGGCGCCTGGGTGGCTCGGTCCGTTAGGTGGTCGACTCTTGGTTTTGGGTCAGGTCATGATCTCCGGGTTCTTGAGTTCAGGTCCTGCATTGGGCTCAGTGCAGACAGTATGGAGCCTGCTTGGGATTCTCTCTCCCTCCTTCTCTGCCCCTCCCCTGCTCTCTCTCTCTTAAAATCAGTAAATAAATAAAAAAAGAAAAGAAAGAAAAGAAAAGAAAAGAAAAGAAAAGAAAAGAAAAGAAAAGAAAAGAAAAGAAAAGAAAAGAAAAAAGGAAAGGAAAGGAAAGAAAAGGAAAGAAAAAAGGAAAGAAAAGGAAAGAAAAAAGGAAAGGAAAGGAAAGGAAAGGAAAGGAAAGGAAAGGAAAGGAAAGGAAAGGAAAGGAAAGGAAAGGAAAGGAAAGGAGAAAGAAAAGGAAAGGAAAGGAAAGGAAAGGAAAGGAAAGGAAAGGAAAGGAAAGGAAAGGAAAGGAAAGGAAAGGAAAGGAAAGGAAAGGAAAGGAAAGAAAAGAAAAGAAAAGAAAAGAAAAGAAAAGCTGGATTAAAACTCCTGGATAGGGTTTGCACAGCACAGGCGAGCGATGAGGACAAACCTGAGGACATTCCACTTTCATTCAGCATCTTGGGGTCAGTTTGGATATAAGAGACAGACCCAGTCCTGTCGGTCAGGGATCAGGGGCATCCGGCTCCAGAAAACAGAGCAACGGCCCCAGCAGTTACAGATGGAGCTGGCCTGAGGGGCTGTGGCTCCTGTGTGGTACCTGGCTCCTGTGTGGTGCCTCCCTCGGATAAGGGTTTCTATCTACCCGCTCCACTCCCCCTACCCTGTGCCTCTCCCTCTCTGCTAAAGGAGACTGGCTTTTGTCCAGACAGAAAAGAGGGAGAGAAAAATATAATCACTTCTCTAAAGGAGAGGGGAAAGGGGTTCCCACGATTCTAATTGGTTGATTTGGGCCACGTGATCAGGGACCTGGGGGGAGGGGAGGGGTTCTGGTGATTCTGATTGGTTGGTTTGGTTCAGAAGCAGGTGATTCTCATGCAAGGTCTGGCCTGCACTACCTGTGTGGAGGAGGGGGAAATATTTCACCTCATTCAGAAGAAAGCGCCAAGCCTGGGGACCCTCCCTTGGAGTTGCTGACTATGGGGTGGGTGGCTCTGGTCACTGGGTAGATCCCATGTCCAGGCAAGAGTGCCCTTTGAACTTGTTGCCCGTTGCCAAACCAGCCAGGCCCGGGCAATGCTCTGCTTCATTCCCCACCCATTGTCACCCCCTTTGAGGGGTCGCATCACTCAAGGGGACAAATGAGCTCTGCTGATGTTCAGTCCCCCAGTTTTTATTGTTGTTAATTCTGTCCTTTGCTGCGATCATGCAATTCTGCTTTGGAAATCATTTTAGGCAATACTGGTCTCATGAGTGTTAGAAGTGACTCTGTATTTTGGCCTGGGGGTGTGTTTCCAGGCTGTGTGAGTTCACTCGTGTTTTATGGGCCCGGCAGGAGGGTCTGGCCCTTCACCTGTGTCACAAATGTATGTGCGCGTACAGTATTGCACACAAGCGCAGTATCACAGCCTCTCCAAGTGCCAGAGACATCTGTTTACGTGGGCCTTGTTCTCCATATACCCCCACACCTGTCTGATTTGGGCCAACGAAGGCCGATGTGCAAATGAGCTGACATGCCACTCTGCCTGCAGGGCACAGACACGCTTCGTGCTTCCCCCGGGTATGCGGCCCCAGGAGATGCTGTACGTCATTACCTATCAACACTGCATCCGATCAATTTCTCCGGGAATATGACAGGCTCCTTCTTCCCCTCCAGCTGCAGCCAGTGCTGGGGCCCATCCTGGGTTGGAGACGTTCTGCTCCCCTTGGAAATCTCGAGCTTTAATGACTGGTTAACATATCGACTGCCCCCACAAGCCCTAAGGCATCTCCTGCTAAAGGTCAGCCTGCAGTCAGTGTATAATGGCTGCTTTTCCGAGGTAATTAGTTACTTTCCTTCGATTACAATTGGAAAATGCACAGAGCTGAACATTTGTCTCAGTTAACATCCACTGAGATGCATCTTCAGACCCATAATCGCTCCCCCGAGGTGGGAGGGCTGGCTTAGGGGACCTCGGACAAGTCGGGTCTGAGGTGGTGGTTTCTCGAAAATCAAGAAAGCACCATCATTCTCACCACGGTGAGCTAATCTTGGCACCGAGATGGCGTGGGACCTTGGAAGGCCTCGGGGAGATGTGTGCAGGCTTCCCAGATGCCAATCAACACCACCCACCCCCACCCACTGCCCTCCCATACTGCCTGTGGCGGCCAAGCCAAGGTCAGGGATGTCCGTATCTGATCACCAGCTGCCTCCTGCCTCCTGAACATGCCAACAACAGAGCTCATTTTTCAAACAGATGTTTCTGTTTCCTTCAGATTGCTATCCCGAAGGGAATTGGGCTTTCTCGTTTGCAAAATGAAGACCGTACTTCAGTTTGTGCAAGATGTTAGGTCCCCCAAATACCCAGATCATTGGTAGAGAGGCTGACGGCTCAGGGCAAGAGGTTGGATGCGAAAATGGTCATTCTGCAGTCAGCGAACATTCTGTATTCTCGTGATGGGCCTGCGGCCCTTTATCTCTATCTCTTGAATATTCAGAATTCCGGAGAGCCTCACTCTGGAAGAGTCCCCCACCCCCTAGCCCCCCACAGGCAGGTTATACACCTGTGTCTACAACACAGCTCTGGGAGCCCAGCCTGAGGGGCGTAAGACCCCGTGCACGGGCTCCTCTCTGCCCTCTTGTTAGATACGTCTTGTGTTTACTCCCACACCCTCAGTGGCTGTCCTCTGTTTATAAATAATTTGTGTTGATCACTTAAAAGTCATAAGAGCACACAAAAATAACACGAAGGAAGTAAAAGTCTCCTGAGTCCCTGTTGGCCTGGTCTAACCCGTGGCAAATGGTGACTCGACGTTTTTATTCAAATCCTTCGACTTACTATTTCTTTCCACTTCTCTCCACCATTTCTTTGAGGGATGGGCTGGACAACGTATTCATTTAGGAGTCTCTCCAAGTCAAGACCCTTTACAAAAATTGTTGCACACTCGTTGCTCTGTGGCTATATAATAACTTAGCAACCTTTGCCCCAGTGACGAACATCCACTTAGTTTCTAGTTCTTTTTGTTTTTGGGGGTGGGGGGTTTTACTGGCCAGGCAGCAGTGCTACAATGTGCTTGATGTACGTACCTATCCTCATGCACCAGCTCAGTCTTTAACTCCTAGAGAACTCTGGCTTCTAGGCACTGATAAGGAACGTAAGTGGTTGTTTGCAGAGCCTATCTCTGGGGAAAGCAAACGCTGTTTTCAGCTCCACTGCCACCTTGTCCTGGAAGAGAGTTTGTTCCCATTGCACAGAAGACACCTTAGGCCTGGGGTCATCTTCTCAGATGTGCGAGGCTCTCAGCTCCCATCCCATTTACTCTTGGCTCCCAAGCCCATATCAGCCGTACCTCTCGCGGTTTGCTGAGATCCCCAGGAATGAGTGACTGACTCTCTATGTTGGAGAACAGTCTGTAGAAGTGTGTCTAGGTCCCTCCTGGATGCCCAGCCTCTGTTTACCTCGGCAAGTAGACCTCTCCCCATTCCTGTTTAGCTTCACAACATCAAGCAGATAGCCTTCCAGGGCCAGGATGAGGCAGGGTTCCTGAGTCCAGACATTGATATAGCAGACAGGCAGAAGGGGGTCATAATTTCATGGTGTGGCCTCCAGTGTAAGTATTAGGAGTTCCGGTGGGGATTGGAGAAAGCTGGTTTCAACCGGTTAAATTATGCACACCGTCTGTCTCCATTCTTCTAAAGAAATTTAGGTAGAGGATTCTGATTTCAGAGCACAGGCAGGAGGGCCAAGTCCTTTGGGGTTTGGGGGGAAAGTGACATTTAGATACGACCAGGACAGGTCTTAAGTGCTGGCAGAATGGAATCCCTAGATAGAGCCTACACATCAGAAGTCAGGAAGGTAGGAAAGAGATTTTGGACTGGGATGGGGGTCCAGACTCTGGACACCCTGGTAGGCAGGGGGTCAGGTTCTGAGCAAGGGTTGCAGGAAATTCCAAGGGCATTTGGAATATGTTGAAGAAAACCTGGACATTCTCAGGAGTTCTGGCTGCTCCCGTCTTTGCCTCCTTCGGGACACGCTTTCCCTGTGATCCCACACCTGCTGGAATCAGAGAGAGCCGCTCTAAGGGGTCAGGGCAAGTACTTCCTGGCCGTTGAGAAGCACATGCATTCACAGAAGGGCCATGGACAGCTTCAAGTTCGGGCAGGAAATGCGGCGCGTGACAAAGTTTGGGCAGGAATGTTGTTTTCTACTTTAAGATGCCTGAAAGGCGTTTTAACACTAACCTCCCATGTAGCTTTCCTGTGGATGATATATAACTCCATTTACCGCTGTAATCTGGGTAGCAAAATGAATACTCCATCGTTGTACTATGAATAGTAAATTAACCCAGATAAAAGTGTTCTCCAGCCAATCAAAACCATTAAGTAGCTAGGAGACTAAGATTAGTGAGCACATTCCAAAGGCAATTATAATGAATAACTAAAGAATACATTCACTTCAAGAGGGCAGACGGCTTCAGAAGCTTTCTGGTCTCTCCAAAGAAAATGAGGGTAGGTGGGAAGAAAGCTGAAGAAATTTCGTAAAAAGGACATATTTATTGATCTATGTGGGGCCATTTAGAATTGGTAATGGGTTCTTAGGGTGACTTGGGCGTCTTAGCCATCAGCAGGATCATTAAAGGAAACAAAGAACCAAGAAATTTTCCCTGCTCACCACCTTTTACAGCCAGGTCAGACCCAGAGGCTGTGCCTGAATCTCAGTGTGGCAACAGTTCTCAGTCTCTTGTGAAGAAATACCATTTTCGTGTTTTAAATGTAAGTGTAATGCATGCTAATTGCAGACAGTATGGAACACTCACCAAAAAACGTGAAACGATACCAAAACCGATCCATAATCCTGTCACCCAGAGACAGCCATTATTAACATTTTGGGGTAACTAGGTTTTTAAGTGTTTCTGGGTATGTACATTATATGTTTGGATAGTCGTAAATTATTCTGTTCACTTAAGAATGATGGCTTTAATATTTTGGTAAAAATGATACAACTTATTATATAAAATTCAAGCCATACAGAAAAATGCAAAGAAAGGTTTTAAAAACTTTCACCTGGGGGCACCGGGGTGGCTCGGTGGGTTGATCATTCAACTCTTGGTTTCGTCTCGGGTCATGATCTCGTGGCTTCACTAGTTCGAGCCCTGCCGATGGGCTCTGTGCTGTCAGCCCGGATCCTACTTGGGATTCTGTCTCTCCATCTCTCTGCCTCGTCCCTGATCCTGGCTCCCCTTCTCAAAATAAATAAATAAACTTAAAAAAACCAAACTTGCCCCTGAACTCTCACCCAGGGAAGTTAACCATCCTGCATCTTCCTTCAGCTTATGGGCTAATTATGTGCTCTCTCAGAGAGAGAACAATTACCTTCTGAAAAAATGGATGATTGTAGGCTATTTTCATGCAAAAATGGAATTTTTTTTTTTTTTGTAATTTCAGGTAAGGAAATAAACAAACCAGAAGGACAAAACACAAGGCTGAAGGACTGTGGCACTACTGGAAACTGTTTCCAGGGGCCACACTGGTTCTTTTAAGAGATTCCGCCCATTCTCTCTCCTGGCTTTCTCTTCTTTGTGCTGAGACATGTCAGCTCATCGCATCTTCCAAGGCAGCAACAGGGCTCCGTGTAAGGCCCTGAGCCGCACATCCTGCTTTTCCTGACTTCCAGCAGATTCTCTAAGTCTGGTGGCTCAATCCCAGACACAACAATGGCCGGATACTGAGAAGTGTTCAACCCGTGGCCACGGTGACCCTCGGCTGTCTAGCCAGTCACTAAAGGGACATTCTTACATGTACCACCAACCCGCATCCTCAGGTGCTAGGGAAAGATGAACAAACACAAACACCAAACAAAGCAAAGCTTCCAAGACCTAAGCAGTGATATCAGTGAATTAAGTGGCTTATGTGGGATAAGAGCAAACCAATAAACCTGAGCATCCAGAGCGGACACTGAAAACCCCCAGCCTAGTCTTGCCAGATGGGAATTGGGGTCCATGTGGGCATATCATCAGATTTGTCAGGAGGAACCAAAAATCTAAATGTTTTTAAATTTTTTGGGTAATGTTTATTTTATTTGTTTCAAGGGGGGAGGTGATTGAGTTGGGCAGGGAGAGAGAGGGAGAGAGTATCCCAAGCAGACCCCGTATTGTCGGCACAGAGGCTGATTCCGGCTCGAACTCACAAACTGTGAGACGGTGACCTGAGCCAGAACCAAGAGTCGGGCACTGAACCGACTGAGCCGCTCAGGCGCCCCCACAGGGACCTAAATTTTTAACTGAAATCTCCTTACTTACATATATTGAGGGTAAGTTAGAAAATCGAAAACACCGCGCAAAGCAAACAAAACTCACTGATGGGTCAGCCGGATTTCTTTTGCTGTTCTGACACAATTTAGTACAATTCAGGACACCAGTTCAAGAATATCAAGTGAGCAGCAGACAATTTTTAGTGAAAGTATGACCCAGACAATATCTGGCACATATTTATACCAAAAGATATTCATTGTTGTTTGTTTTTCTGTGTTTTATCTGAGATTCAAGTTTACCTGGATATCTTGTCTTTGCTGGTGGGTTTTGGTGGATGATTTCCACCCCCCCTCATGGGGACCCCCGTCTTAGGAAGTCTGTGAGCTTTCTCTGTCTTCCCTGCCTCTGTCCAGATTTCAAAGTATTTGGCAGCTAAGTGTCATGTTTTTGTTTTGGTCCGTTTCCTTTTTCATTGATAATGTAGCTGTTTTTCTCTTACTATTATTTTTTTTTAATTTTCTTTTTGTTTCCAGTAGGTTTGGAGTAAATTGTGGGGTAAGAATGTATTGTTTTATGCCATTGATGAGCAGTCTCTACAGTCTGCTTTTTAATTTAACATTATATCATATATATCTCCCCATCATGAAATATTCCTATTTAAATTTTTTAATGTTTATTTATTTTTGAGAGAGAGACGGAGAGAGAGCATGAGCAGGGGAGGGGCAGAGAGAGAGGGAGACACAGAATCCAAAGCAGGCTCCAGGCTCTGAGCTGTCAGCACAGAGCCCGACGCAGGGCTCGAAATGACTAACTGTGAGATCATGACCTGAGCCGAAGTCAGACGCTCAACTGACTGAGCCACCCAGGTGCCCCAACATTTCCTCATTATGAAATATTTTTAAAACACATTCACTCGTATGAATTTCCCAAACCTGTCTTAGGTGAAGTTCAGTTACATTTAATGCTCAGAAAACCTGTGTACAGATATTGGAGCTAGAAGCAGAACTGTGTGGGAGAAAGAGTCGATTCTCCTGCTTGTTCCTAATGGGGCTGGGAGAACAGGAGAACCGTCCACGGTGGGTCGGCTCTGACTGTCCTTAGCAGCCACTACAAATGATGGTTCCTCCCACAGCCCTGGTCCCAGATTTCCAGTGGCCTTCCTTAGCTTTACCTTACACAAGTCCGGTGAAGGATTTCTTTTTCTCCCCTAAATCATCTGGGGACCTCTTCTTATTAACTGTTGGTTTCTAATGAGCAAGGCAATCCTACCAACTGGGTTTGATGTGATTAAGAAAAGTGCTTTTTCAAGCTATTATTTTTTGTGGTGGGGATGATTCTCGGGTAATTAGGCCACACTGTGGAGACACAACTTGATACATTGGCTTATTTGGGTTTTGACAATATGAATAAAAGTCCTAGGCTTTTGCCAAACAAGCTTCTGAGGAATGTTGGCATTCCATTTGGTATCTGCTGGGATCTGAAGTTGTGTGCGGGGGACAAGGGCAAATGCACAGCTAGGGGAGGAAGGGGCTGCCGTGTCCGGTCCACGTAATTCACCTGGGGGGAGGTCGCGCTGGCTCGCGGAGATGGTAAGGGCACCATTTTGGGACCGCATACTGCTTCCCAGGATAACCACATTCCATGAAGAAGGTGGATGGCATCTACCCTGATGGCACAAAACACCGAGATAATTCCATTCTACTTCCTGTTTTTTTCTCCAGATCCACTCCACTGTGGCACAGTGAGTCACGATCGTTCTCGGTTTTAGAGCTGGTGTTTTTAATTTTGTTGGCGGCTTCAAATGCCACTTTTATGAAGTTGAGAATCCTGTTATGTAGAAACTATGAGGCACTTTGGGTGACATGTTGGGCCTCCACAAACTAGCTTTCTTCTTCTTCAGATACAGGACTGGATTGGCCTGTGGGTGTCTGTCTCGTGTGGGAGGCGTCCACCGGCCAGCGCTCTTGCACTCTTCCACCCAGTGCTTGCTGGCCGGCTCAGAGGGTCCATCCATCCTTGTTTTGGCAATGAGTGCCTTAGTCCGGCCATTTTTGGCTAGGGTAGTAAGAGAGAAAGAAAAAGAAATGGAGAGGAGAAGAAGAAAGGCAGAAGGACAGAGGAAGCGGGGGAGGAGGGAGGGAGCGGAAGAGGGAGAGCATTAGGAAAGATCAATGCTCCGGGATCACTCCACATGCAGAAGGACCACGGGTGTCAGGGTGAGCTTGAGGGCAGGTACTCAGAACGTCATCTGAACTTTAAAGTGTCATCCCCAAAAAGAGAAATCAAATATTCAGTGGCTCCAAAATGCTCATCTATCCAATCACGAGTTGCACCTAGCACGCCTCTCCACCTGGAGGCATGGACACAAAAAGGGCTCCATTTCTAGAGCATCTCCTGGAGAGAAAGCTGTGATAAGAAGAAAAGGGAAAACACCCGAGTCTCCTGTGCCCCGCACACCCACAGCCCAGGAGCCAAGGAGAGGCTGACCCTGGTGTCTTTCTTGCCGGCCGGACAGGACTTGATTCTCGGATGTGATTGAGTTAGTGGGGCTGTTGGCAAAAGCTTGTTTTGACTGGTAAACGATGCAAGTTTGGGATAGAAGTCGGTGACCGAGGAGGACGGTGGAATGTTGAGGTGTCCTCCTCACTATCACACGTCTGAACCACGGCTACTTCTAATTCTCCTGCCAGCACGCTTCTTATTATTTTTGCCAACCTCTTATTTCCAAACCCTGGTTTTGCTTCATTTAACCCTCTTTTCCTGGACCTTTTAGACAAGGCACCCCGTTGGTGAAAAAACAGACAAACAAAACATCTAAGACACCACTTGGGACTATGTGGCAGCAAACACACTTTGGGGAGGCCTTGTCCTACAGAAGAGATGCTCCAGCGTGTGCAGAGACCATCAACGAGAAAGTTAGAGCAAATGAAAACTTTGTTCACCTTTAAAACAATTGAAAAGAGAGAGGGGGCATTTGAGCTGAGATTTTGAGACAGAAACAAAAGCCTCAGGTATCGACCGCCAGACAGCCTCTGTCCATCCTTCCCTTAGGACGCAGGGCAGGAAATCTGTCAGCCATGGAGCCACCTCTGTCGGCTTTGGACTCCCCCTTGCTTTTTGATGCTCCCTCTTTCCTGTAACAAGCCCCTCAGTTGTACACGGTGCCTGTCTTACTCCGCTACTGCCAATGTGGGAACCAGGCCCACACAGTCTGGGCATCATCCCACTTATTCTGAGGAGCCGTCAGAAGAGCACTGTTTCTCAGCCGTTGGGCGTTTTGACAGTAGGGCCTCAGTAGGCCTGTCTGCATGTCGCAGGGATCCCTGCCTGCTGGGAGCTCATACCCTTTGGTACCTGGGAGGAGACCTCTACTCTTTCTGACTCCAGTCTTTTCTCAAAGAAGCTTCCCCGGCCCGACACGTAAAAGGCGGAGCTCGGATGCATCTGCCAAGCTCCCCACCATGCTGTCTTCTGGCCTTGCTTCCCACCGACAAGACCCGTCCTTTGTTATACTGCGACCCTGGTGTCCTTAGGAAGGAGAGCCTTCCCTGGGACCCAGCCGAGACCCCAAGCTGCTCAGCGAGAGCAAAGGCAGGCAGTGATATTTCCTCATTGATCCCAGGCCTTAAGACCCAATGAAAGGACTGCCTACCTGTGCCAGCTGAACTTCAGAATTGTTATGGACCAGTGACTCATGATAACCTCCTTCCTCTCTTTTGGGACAGAAATGTTTGTGTTTTGTTGGTTTGTTTGTTTTCTCTCTCTCTGTGTGTGTGTGTGTGTGTGTGTGTGTGTGTGTGTGTGTGTGTGTGTGTGTGTTTGTGTTTGTGTTTGTGTGTGTGTGTGTTTTGTGTGTGTGTTTTCTGGTTATCACATGCCCGTGTTGGTTGTTTGCTTAATTCATAGGTCTTCATTCATAGGTCTTCAGATTGAAAGTGGAATCGAGGGCCAGTGCACACAAGGAGACTCATTCACACCTGGACCTAATTTAGATAAAAATATCCTGAACTTTGAGCTGATGTTACAAGGGTTGGGTCTTTAAGAGGGAGGATTCTTGGGGTAGGGTGAGGGTATTTTTCATGCAGGATGAAAGTGAATAATAGGAGGCCAGCAGACAGGCTGTGGCAGTCTAAAATATGTTCATAAATTCTCTTTTAAGCCCTTCAAAAGGTGGACCTCCATTCCCTTTTCCTTAAGCATACGCCAGACGTACTGAATGGTTTTGAAAAATACAAGAAGGTGAAAGTGATGGTGAGTCAAAAACACTCTAAAGAGCAGATATTGTAGTTCCAATGGTGTTGTGATCAGGGGATAATCGATGGAAGGGGCAACAGGCCATTAGATGCTAGAATTCTATGAGTGGAAGAGATGAACATAAGGGAAGAGAAACAAAAATAATATAAAATCAGGGAGGGGGCAAGACATTAGAGACTCATAAATATGGAGAACAAACTGAGGGTCACTGGAGGGGTTGTGGGAGGGGGAATGGGCTAAATGGGTAAGGGGCACTGAGGAATCTACTCCCGAAATCATTGTTGCACTGCATGCTAACTAATGTGGAGGTAAACTTTAAAAATTAAAAATAAATAAAATAAAAAAAGAAGCTAGAATTGTACACCTATCAAATTATCAATTAAATTTGAGAGTGGACTCAAGATATCTTCAGACGTGCAAAGACTCAGAACATTTGATTCTATTCATTCTTCATTAGGAAGTTGTCTGAAGGTGTATTCCAGCAAAACAAGGAGAGAAAAAAATAAAGAAAAATTATAGTTAATAATAGCCAACATTAACAGTGTTTATTTTTGTGCCAGACACTGTTATGGGTTATTTTCACATATTATTACATATTAACCACACAACAAACTTATAAAGTATATACAATTACGATTATTATCTTCTAGAGGAGGAAATAGGGTTATAAAGAAGCCAAATAACTCATCCAACATCCACGTTACACAGTTGGTAAGTGGAACAAGTAAAGTCTAACCCAAGGCCGTCTGGCTCAAAAGTCCAGGCTTTTCAATGCTCCCTAAATTCTCAGATAGCCATATTACCATGAAACCATGGAAACAAACGGGGACCTTAGCAGAGGAAAATCACAGGAAGGAAGCTATGAAGCAGACCTACTGAGTCACCACCTAAATGAGGCAGGAAAAGAGAAGGCTCCAGTAAGTGACCGCTAAGAGTTTAACAGGAAGATGTCATAAGTGGCATGATTTGAGAACACTGAAAGAGTGCAATAAAACAAAGAAGTGTAATTAGAAAACGAGAAACAAGAAAAGGAGAACGAGAAAATATCCATAAGATGGTCTTAGTATGAATGAGACAAGTGAAACATGGCGTGGTCTAAAGCACTGATGGAACACAAAGAAAAAGGATCCATTTCACCTTGTTCCTAGAGATGTCTTCATTCAGCAGGTCCAAGGACTCCAGGAACAGAGTAGTAATTCTAATGTTTGCATATTATTTAATAATCCCAATAATTTAAACCATTTATTAGTTTTCAAGTTTTAGAATCAACCTTAAACAATGGAAAGAGACTTGATTGCAGAGCATGATACCAGTGTTAACAACAATGACAAACAGAAGTCCAAAGCTGATGGGAAACCGAGAAAAAGTGCAGCAAGGTTGAGGAAGACATTTATCTTACAATGTAAGGAATGAAAAATGATAGTACAGGTAAGGGAAATAGGTCTCTATTTTAAAATTACATCTTGTGGGGTACCTGAGTGGCTCGGTGAGTTCAGAATCCAACTCTTGATTTTGGCTCAGATTATGATCTCACTGTTCATAAGACTAAGATGAGCATTAGGTTCTGCACTGACAGAATTCTCAGAATTCTCTCTCTGCCCCTATCCTGCTTGAGCGTATTCTCTCTCTCTCTCTCTCTCTCTCTCTCTCTCTCTCTCTCTCTCTCAAATAACATATATTCATTCATACATACATACATACATACATACATACATACATACATATATACATACATAAAATTATATCTTGTGATGGTTAATTTCATGTTTTAACTGGGCTAAGCCACAGGGTACCCAGATATATGGTTAAACATTATTTCTAGTGAGTCTGTGAGGACATTTCTTTGTACAGTGAACATCTGTATATCAGGAGACTAAGCAAAACATATTGCCTTGACAAACACTGGGTGGCCTCAACTAATCGGTTGGAGACCTGAATGGAACAAAAGGCAGAGTAAGAGAGAATCCACTGTTGTGTATCTGAGTGTCTTCAAGCTGCGATATTGGTCTCCTGACTTCAGACTCAGACTTGGAGTGGAACATACATCATCAGCTCTCCTGATTCTTAGGCTTTTGGAGTCTGCCTGGAACTAAACTACTGGATCTCCTGGGTCTTCCCTTCTCAGCCTCCGTAATCCTGTGAACCAATTCCTATTGATACTGAGTCTCTGGAGAACCCTAACTGGGACATATATGTAACTTCAGCCATTATGTCTTTTTGCCCTCAGATCCAGTTCCTGCACTTCTCCTACAGAATGTGTTTCCTGGTTCCTTGCCACCTGGCTTCCAGAGGGGTTTGACCAATGGGTGTTTGATGGGAGAAAGGGAGGAAGGTATAAGCCCAGAGGTTCTTCTCTCTCCCACTCCACTTGCTACCAGTGATTTTATCTCCTCCAAATTCTAGCTTCTTTCCAAGAGCCTCTTCTCCCATGTTCTCAGTTCCTGCTAGGTACGGTTCTGAGTTTCTCTAGCCCTGGGGGTGGAAACACCTTTCTGATGATACTAATTCCTGATTGCTTCGCCATCCTTTGTTTGGCTTCTGGGATTTCCCATCACGTGTGTAACTCTTTAAAATACCGATAGTGACTCACCGGCTGGTTGGACCTGACTGAAACAGTATAAAGATAGAAGTTCAGGAATATATGGGAAGGTGAGGAGAGAGAAGACAGGTGGCTTAAGCGACCTATACATCATGTTCACATAGGAAATCAGTAGACGGTGCTTAAAACTGACAAATCAATAAGCAGCAGTATGCTATATTACTTATATTCATGAAGATACCTAAGAAAAGAATATAAACCTGGAACAGTTAAAAGTGTTGCCTCAAATAATGGAGGCAGTAAAGAGACCTGTGGTTGCCAGGAACTCAGGGGGGAAGGGACAGATGAATAATAGATGAAGCACAGGGAATATTTACGGCAGTGAAACATCATGTAAGACAGTGAAATGCTTTGAATCATGGCATTGTGCATTTGTCAAAACTCACAGAACTGCACACCACAGTGAATGCTAAGGTAAACTTGGGACTTTCATTAATAATAGTTTCCATTTTGGCTCACCCGTTGTAACAAATGCACTACACTGACACAAGAAGTTTACAATAGGGAGCACTATGTTTTGGGGGGTAAAAGGGAGAACAGGGGAACTCTGCACTTTCCAGTATTCTTCTGTAAACCAAAAGCTGTTTTAAAAAATAAACTCCCTTAATGAAAGGAAGGCAGAGAGACAGAAGAGGAGGGAAGGAAAGAGGGAGAAAGGGAGCTACTTAAAAGTCATGCAGGAAACTTAAATGTGGATTACTAAGTGAAGGGATCCAATCCAAAACGCCATATGCTTTACGTTTCCAACTATGATAACATTCTGGAAAAACAAAACAAAACAAAACGACAACAACAATGACAACAACAACGACAAGAACAACAACAACAAAAACACCTTCGGAGACAGGAAAAAGACCAGTGGCTATTAGGGTTTAGGGGGAGAGAGGAAGTGGTAATAGGTGGAGCACAGGGCACTTTAGGGTGGTGTAACTATTCTGTATGATACTGCAATAGTAGGTACATACCATTTACATTTCTCAAAACTTATGAATCTATATAACACAAAATAAACCCTAACTCTTAATGATAATGTGTCTAATGATAATATGTCAATCAATAATGGCTCATCCACCACTTATAATTAATGTATCCACATTAGTGCAAGGTACTATAGAAACGAGTGGGGGTGAGGAAACTGGATTTTTTGTGTAATTTGTCTCTAAATCTAAAATTGTTCATACAAAATGGTCCGTTTAAAACAACCCTGATTTAAAAAAAAAGAAAAAAGAAAACAAAAGAGAGTGTTGCCTCTGGGGAAGAGGTGTTCTTGGGGGAAACAAAGCTTTTGTTTTGTTTATTGCAAGTCCTGATCTGCAATTTGGATGTTATGGGTATTTTTTTTAACTATTTCTATACAATACCTGGATTGAAATTTCTCAAATTAAAAAAAAAATCTGTACACCTGCCAGCATAGATAACATGAAAAAGACCATATTAGCAAGTGTTGGCAAAGCTATCAAGTATTTAGAGCTCACAGACACTATGCAGGCACTACTATAGAAAGAAGTTCATGTACATTGGTATAACCATTATAGAAACAGTTTGGAGGAATCTTACCAAAGCTGATAAGGTGGATGACATGCGACCCAGCAAATTCCCTCCTAGATAAATAAATACTATTCTAAAACATGTTCACCAAACGACATGTCCTATAATGTTCACTGAAGCTTTATGCATAATTACCCTAAGCCAGAACCTACCTAAATGTCCACCAAGCGTTGCGGAAATATTGTAAACTATTCATATAAGGAAATTCTATACACCAATGAGCATAAAGGATCTACACACACAATAACATGAATATCACTAACATAAGTTTGAGTGAAAGAAGCTAGGTGTAGGACACATACTTCCATTTCTATATAGTCCCAAAACAAGCAAAGTTGTATATTCTGTAAGAAGTCAGAATAATTGCTGTCCCAAAGGAGACATAGACTGTGACTATAAGAGGCACAGGTGGTCCCTTAGGGTACTGGTACCTTGTTTAATGAGTGCAGGTTCCACAAGTATATTGAACTTAACTTCATCAAGCTGTGCTCAGAATACTTTTAATAATACATGTACTTTTTGGATGCCTGGGTGGCTCAGTCGTTAAGTGTCCAACTTTGGCTACGGTCATGTTCTCACGGTTTCTGAGTGCGAGCCCCACATCAGGTTGTGTGCTGACAGCTCAGAGCCTGGAGCCTGCTTCGATCCTGTGGCTTCCTATCTGGCCCTCCCCTGCTCACACTGTGTCTCTCTCTCAAAAATAAACAAACATGAAAAAAATAATATATGTCCTTTTGAATGTATACTATACTTCTGTAATCTTATTTTAATCTGAGTGCAGACCCGTAAATCACACCCTTTTTTTCTCTACTGTCTCTACTAAACATTTAAAGAATATGTACTTTAAAACATCCTAGAAGAGAGAAATATATACATATGTATATATATATGTGTATATATATATTTATATATATGTATATATACATCTACGTATATGTATATGTGTATGTATGTATGTATGTATGTATGTATATATACATATGTGTATATGTATATGTGTATATGTATATAGACATATATGTCTATATATGTATATATATTTGTATATGTATATATACATATGTGTGTATATATATATATATATATATATATATATATATATATATATATATACATGCACATACACATATATATATATATATATACATACACATTTTACATAACTTTTTTCAATAGTTGGAAGAATCTAAACATTAACATTTCTATGAATACCTTTCAAAGTAAGAGAAGTTCAGTTTTGAGTCCCCTAGAATATTTATTCAAATTTGTTTGAGAGCCATACTGTCCCATCTTGTTCTGAGCACTGCTTTCCTTTTGGGCTCTGGATATGTCCCGCATGTTATAAATTTCAGTGTAAGGTGACATTGCCAAGACAAGGGAGTGCTGACCAGAAGTCATTGTTCTTGCAAAATCTGCAGCCAGGCTCAGTTTTGATCTTCTTACCACCAGATAAATTCCATCTAGGGGAATTCTTTTATTGTTAATTTCAGCTACTGTAACTTTGACTTGCTCTCCAACCTAGAATATGTTGTTATTCCTTCTGCAGGTGGGAGTGGAAGCAGAGCTAAGTCGCAGGCATTAGACCCAAATCTAAAGATGAGTGTGTCCATGCTTCAACTGTGAGGCTATCTTTTCCCTATGGTAACAACGCTCTGCTATTTCAAATCTAACTACTGCACTTACTGGTCTCCTTTAACACAGGAAGTACAAAACTCACACATATTGCTTCAAATTTAGTTTCGTACATGTAAACTCACACGGATTAAAGCAAACATTACCGAGCTTACCCAAAATGAAAATTTCGTGTTGACATTTGGCAAGTTCGTGATAGGTAACTCTTATTATTTGTATAAATTCTCAGATAGTTTAATATACATAACAATATGTTTTAAATATATTTCAGAACAAAGGACAAAAGACCCCAAATATCTAAGGAAGTCTAGAAAAGTCTAGAAAACCTCCAACAGTGAAAACTACCTAATAAATCAACTTAACCTCACCACCTGCTGTCCTTTCTTCAACTAAACCCACTCATACATAACCTTCTCATCATTTGTCTTTTGGCTTTCTCAGACCACACTCTATTTTCAGGATGTTAAACTCGCAAGTACCTCTCAGCATATATATTTATTTTCAGCCCACATGCCTCCAGTTAATAGCATTTGTGAAGCATTTTCTATGTGTTCACCCACTAACATCCTTTTTTAATCCTTTCAGTAGTCCAATAGTTTATTTTACTAACCACATGTGGTTTTTCAGGAAGCTAAAGCACAGAGCATTTCTGTAACTTACGTACAGTTCTAATGGTTTCGAGTGGTCAATCTTTCATCCCACCGCAGGCAATGTGATCCACAGTTAGTACGCTGCTGCCTCCAATTATTGATAGGAACTCAGACACAAAGACAATTCCAGGGCACATAATACTATGAATCCTGCACTTGCTAGCACTCTACATCTACCCGCTAGGCTGTAATGAAAATTCTGGCTTTACTTTATTCTCTAGGACAGCCTTTACTGCTGCTACTCTTATGCAGCACACTTATGTTCTTTTAAATATAAACATACGTGAGTGTTAGGCTTTCCATCACTACTAGAAGGGGGTTAGAGTCAGGACTCAAAATGAACTTTGATGCAGGTTTAAAGTCTTTATTGTGGCAAACTGGGTAATGGTTTGGACTCTGGCATGAAGCATTGTCTCAGGGATTCACTAGATCATCAGACTTGATATTGACAAACTGTTGACTCCCAAAATAGCATAAAAACCATATCTCCAGGCTTCCAGGGTGTTGACGTTAACAAAAGAAATAAAAATTTCTCACATTGCTTTGCGATTCACATGCAAACCTAAGATTCCATTTCAAAAACTTTCCAACATCATTAGGAGAGCTAGACACTGCACATTCTCTAACACGTATTTACAGTTAATACAATAAAAAGAAAAGTACAAGCAGATTGTACATCTTAATCATATGTGCACATTAAACTGTCCCAGAACACAATTCAGCTCCATGACAAACAACTGAGTTCTAATTCCCATAAGACATGACAATCTACCAAAAATATTTTAAATACACCAATAAAGCAAATTTCATATATGTATATGTGTGTGTGTGTATATATATATATATATGTATATATATATATATATATATATATATATATATATCCACTATATAATATATATACCCTCTAAATGATATAAATATTATATATATAAATTATATATGCACTAAAAACACTGATTTTAAGAGCTCCATGGCAATCCTTGGAACACCAAATAACTATGAGTTCAAAATTGCTCAGATTTCTTTGTATCCAAATATGTTTCATGCATTTTTATTCAACAGTGTTCAGAACAATAGTAGTATTGTTTGCACACAGCAAATCAATATGTGTCAGCCACCGGTTTAAATTATACTGGATCAATTGTTACTCAAATTTGGACAAAACACACAGCACAACAGTGACAGTAAACAACAATGAAGCTTGCTCTCCACAATTATAACATTACTGGTTCTGTAAGGAAAATTAAGTTGCTGGGTGACAAGTAGAAGGGGGATAAAAATGACATCAGGAATTCAAAAGCTTATTTGAGGTGCCAGTCACCACATATAGGCACTCATGCATACCAAGGTCATAAACTTCCTCCTTACTTGTGCCATATGAGCTATAAAGGTATGAGAATGAATAAAGACTATGGGATTTATTTCAAAAATCTGTACAACCTAAGCGCAGACTCATTTTAGAAGACAGTAAATGAATGCCTCACCAGAAAGGTCACCGTGTCAAGTTCCTTTTCACGGTCTGCCCAAAAGGATGCATAAAATACTTTCATTTTCCTATTAATATATGAATCAACTATATTAGTTGTGTCTTCACATTTTATAAGTTGTAAAACAAAACTTCAGCAAAGTTTTGCTAAAAACTTGGCAAAAACAAAGATTTTTTTTTTTTTTTACCATCCTGTTTTTTAAACTAGAAATGGCAAATTTTTTTAAGGGACCAGCTAAACAACATATTGAATTTAGGATGGACATTCAGATCCAAACCGAAATCAGATAGCCCAGATAACCCAAAGCATGAATGCAAGTTCAAGTGCAATAAAGTAACAAGGTATAGCAGGGAAACACTAAGATTCTCAGTTAAGTTCAAATAACTGCATGGTGTCAATGGTTGTGTTTCAAAGCTGTGCTGAGCAAAGTTATCCTCCCAGCTACATCTAATTTCAAAACCCTCTGGGAAGCTACCTCGATAAGCTGTATGTTGAAATTACATTCTAATATGGTCATTGGATTCATTTTTAATTATTATACAATTATATACAATAGGGAAGTTGTACAAATATGTATCTTTTCCTCAGGGGCTAATTAGCTAAAACAGTTAATTTGGGAATGGTGGGGGAGAAAAACCTCTGTATTTGAAATACCATTGGCAATGGAAGCTAGTAATGAAAATTTATATAAGCTTCCTATGAAACGAGTATAATTTAACCCTCTGCATCTTTTAAATAATTATTCACTTTTGTTTACTCATGTGGCAGTATTTGTAACAACACATTATCATTGAGTAGTGAAAAAAAGAATATGAGGCTTACTTGGAAACTGTATATTAGGAAGCTATGCCATTTGAACTCTACAAGCTCAAGAGTCAAAATCACAACTCTTGGGGCGCCTGGGTGGCTCAGTCGGTTAAGCGTCCGACTTCAGCTTAGGTCATGATCTCACGGTCCGTGGGTTCGAGCCCCGCGTGGGGCTCTGTGCTGACAGCTCGGAGCCTGGAGCCTGCTTCAGATTCTGTGTCTCCCTCTCTCTCTGACCCTCCCCCATTCATGCTCTGTCTCTGTCTCAAAAATAAATAAACATTAAAAGAAAATAAAAAAAAAATCACAACTCTCATTATTCCCCTAAAAACCTGCCAAGCAGAGAGAAACCGTAATATGGAAGATTTAATACGTCATGTTTCAGCCTGGGATGGATGGTTCTATTGCACAATACTTAAACTTGAAATAATAGTGATACAAAATCACTCCTTGGCCCTTCCGATATCGCAGTAAAATCTGGCTGCGGCACCACTGACTAAACACCATTAAGTCTTGCTGCCACCAATAACTGAGGTCACCTGGATAATCAAGAATTCCATGCTGGGCCACAGGATATAAACACTATCATAAAAGTGAAAAGTACTCTCTGTGGCTCTCCTGTTTGATCCCTGTGGTCTTTGATTGTCAAACAAAAGACCAATACCTGCTAACACAACTGTGCATGGACATAAGATAATAAAGGAAAGTCCTGGAGCAGAACTGTTAACCAACTGCCATGATATTTATAAGAGTGATGCATGGTAATGTGGATATTTCCTGTTATCCAACAACAATGACAAACACAAGTGAGGAAAATCTATTTTGCCCAAAGATAACCTCCACCAGTTATTTGGTGCCAAAAAAAATGTACCACCGCTCTAGATCAGTAATACTTCAGAGAAATCCAACGGCTATTATGTATGCAGGTTTAGTCACCACGCTTACCCCTACTCATTTACACTATGTGATTTCCATTTTAAAATAAATTATCCTGGAATGATTCCCAGATCAGTATGTGAGATTGGTACAAGGCCAAGTCATTTCCGAGTGGATTCCATCCATGTCCATAACCAGCACCAGTTTTTTTTTTATTTATTTATTTATTTATTTATTTATTTATTTATTTATTTATTTATTTATTTATTTATTATTTTTTGAAATTCACTCATTGGTTTTTAATAGAAACCGTGAGGTTTCTCAATGCATTTTCAATTTTACCCACTTATAAAGAATTTCCCAAGTTAATTTTACTAAACAAAACCTTCCGAGTGTCTACCATTTCCTTTAGGAGTTCAGTAAACATCAACATTACATTTCAGTATAAAATCTTTAGAAACGTCTTAAGAATGTGTACACAGTTGAACTTTGAATCTTTTGGTTTGTAATCACCGAGCCCATGACATTCAAAGCCATACAAATCCTTACATTATTAACAGTGATATGCTTGAATTTCTTAGACAGTATCCTTGGTCAAAGCGTTGGAATCCAGTTAAAACTCAGAAAGGTGTGGGATTGAGAATACCCACTATTGCAATTGGTGTTGAGAATACCAACTATTGCAACCACTTTCCACACATATTCGATCTTTCGTCCAGAAAGAGTGGCAGTCAAAAAAGGAAAGAAAGAAAGAAAATGAGGCGGGAGGAGCCAGAGGTGGGAGAACAGCAAGGAAATTCTAGCTTTATTACACAAGCATGGAACCAAATTCCTTTGGAGGGGGTGGGGGTGGAATGGCTTCTTCTGAGGACTTCAGACCAATGAGGGAACAAGAGAGCACATGGATCTGCCCCTACAGTCCTGGAGACATCTCAATCTGGGGTTAGGAAGAAAGGGGACCTCCCTTGCGGTCCAGGGGTCTCCTCCCTCCGCAGACCCGGTGCTGGGAGGCAGCAGAGGGGCACAGCTGCCGCGGAGTCCCAGCAGGCGGCGCCGCATCCCGGGGGCGCGGGCCGGGACCATCTGGTGCTTCTTCGCCCATAAAGTGTACTAGGGGACGCAGTCCCGGCTGTCCCTGGTTCATCCCTCCAGGCACAACCCGTCCCTGGGCTGAGAGGTCGCGCGGCGGTGGCCCGCATCTCACGCCCAGGCACTGGGAAGCGGCGGAGTCTCACCACGGGTTCAGGTTCACTCCCAGGACTTGGCGCGCCTGGCGCCGCGCTTCTGCCAGGCTGCTCTCGACCCACACGTCGCCCATTGTGAGGTCACAATGTCTGCATATCTTATCACGGTGGGCTGCCCAAAGCTGCCTTAGGTTTGGCTGTGTTTAAGATTATGCCCTTGAGAAAGACCTGTACCTAATCTTACCTGAGAAGGCCCATAATTCTTCACGAGTTCAAGAGGGTTGTCTTAGAGGTGAATGCACGGGTGCTTCAGCCTCCATTAATTCCATCTAACATGAAATGACACTTAGCGGTGGAGAGTACACACAACTTGCAATCAAACACGACTCTAAGAGGGTGTTAGCTAATTAAATGCCTTGTCATGCAACGCACTGAAAGCCAAATTGAAATAACTACTCTACCCTTTCAAAGAATACCGATATACTGTGCCTTGCTTAGGGTTCCATACCTGTGTTGGTACAGCTCACAGTTCACGAAGCTGTTCTTCACAGCAGCAGCAAACAGTTTGCCTAGTTAGTATCCATGCTCACTTTCATGCAGCTTAGGGAAGACCGAGTCATTGTGTGCTTAAGAGCAAAGCGTCAACGAATTCTGTGTGAGTGGCCAGTAGGGCATTCAGTGCCACTAAAACCTATTCACTACCTACCAATTCATGATATTTCAGGTAAGTCATACACAAAGTAGTAAGAGACCGTATGGGATTCCAAGGGTAGAAAACGTGTTACACCGTCCGTGTAAGTGCTTTTGAAAGCAACCAGCATAGTCCATCCATCATCACCACATACACAATTCATTCACAAAATACTACAAGGACCACCTACCATGATCAACTGAAATCCATTTGGTATGAAAAGATGACTCCAAACTAGGTGAATCACTAAGAGTGATAAGTCATGGTACAATCAGAAGAGAAACTTGCCAAGGTCAACGTGATACATGTGACAGGCCTCTGTCTTTATTCAACTCCTTTTCTTAAACACACAAACAAAACTTTCATCTACACAGCTTAAGCTACTACTACCTCACACTCATAAAGTGCTGAAAATGGAAAGCTATCCTTATATTCAGTAAGAGCCACCCCTGGATTTCCTTTTTCATTCAATGTAATTTATTTTCAAATTGGTTCCACGCAACACCCAGTGTTCATCCCAACTGGTGCCCTCCTCAATGCCCGTCACCCACTTTCCCCTCTCCCCAACCCCACGTGAACCCTCAGTCTGTTATCAATATTGAAGAGTCTCTTATGGTTTGCCTCCCTCCCTCTCTATAACTTTTTCCCCCCATCACCTCCCCCATGGTCTTCTGCTAAGTTTCTCCAGATCTACACATGGATGAAAACATATGGTATCTGTCTTTCTCTGCCTGCCTTATTTCACGTAGCATAATACCCCCCAGTTCCATCCACGTTGCCACAAATGGCCAGATTTCATTCTTTCTCATGGCCAAGTAGTATTCCATTGTGTATACATAAACCACAACTTCTTTATCCACTTGTCAGTTGATGGACAGCTAGGCTCTTTCCATAGTTTGGCTGTTGTTGAAAGTAGTGTTATAAACATTGGAGTACATGTGCCCCTATGTCTCAGCACTCCTGTACCCCTTGGGTAAATTCCTAGCAGTGCTATTCCTGGGTCTTAGGGTAGATCTATTTTTAATGATTTGAGAAACCTCCACACTGTTTTCCACAGCGTCTGCACCAGGTTGCATTCCCACCAACAGTGCAAGAGGGTTCCTGTTCCTCCACATGCTCAACAGCATCTATAATCTTCTAATTTGCTCATTGTAGCCACTCTGACTGGCATGAGGTGGTATCTCAGTGCGATTTTGATTTTGATTTCCCTGACGGGGAGTGCTGTTGAGCATCTTTTCATGTGTCTCTTGACAATCTGGATGTCTTTTTTAGAACAGTGTCTGTTCAAGTCTTCTGCCCGTTTCTTCACTGGATTATTTGTTTCCCGGGTGTGGAGTTGGTGAGTTCTTTTGATAGGTTTTGGATAGTAGCCAATTATCCAGTGTGACTTTTGTACACATGTTTTCCCATTCAGTCAGTTGCCTTTTAGTTTTTTTGATTGTTTCCTTCACTGTGGAGAAGATTTTCATTTTGATGAGGTCCCGATAGTTCATTTTTGCTTTTAGTTCCCTTGCCTTCGGAGATGTGTCAACTAAGAACTTGCTGACGCTGAGGCCAAAGACAATTTTTCCTGCTTTCTCCTCAAGGGTTTGATGGTTTCCTGTCTCACATTCACGTCCTTCATGCATTGTGAGTTTATTTTTGTGAGTGGTGTAAGAAAGTGGTCTAGTTTCATTCTTGTGCATGTTGCTGTCCACTTCTCAGCACCATTTGTTAAATGGATGCTGTCTTTTTTTTCCATTGGATATTCTCTCCTGCTCTGTCAAAGATTAGTTGGCCATACGTATGTGGGTCCAATTCTGGGGTCTCTATTCTATGCCATTAAGTCTATGTATTTGTTTCTGTGCCAATACCATGCTGTCTTGATGGTTATAGCTTTGTGGTACAGGCTAAACTCTGGCATTGTGGTGCCTCTCACTTTGGTTTTCCTCTTCAGTATTACTTTGGCTATTCAGGGTCTTTTGTGTTTCTATACACATTTTATGATTGCTTGTTCCAGCTTGGAGAAGAATGCCGGTGCAATGTGATTGGGGCTGCATATAATGTGAGGACTGCGTTGGGTCGTATTGACATGTCGTCAATATTTATTCTTCCAATCCACGAGCATGGGCAGTTTTTCGCATTCTCTGTATCTTCTTCAATATCCTTCACAAGCTTTCTATAGTTTTCAGCATACAGATCTTTTACACCTTTGGTTAGGTTTATTCCTAGGTATTTTTTGACTCTTGGTGCATTGTAAATTGGATCCGATTCTTTATTTCCCTTTCTGTTGCTTCATTATTGGTGTATAAAACGCAACCAATTTCTGTACATTGATTTTGTACCCTGCAACATTGCTAAATTCATGTATCAATGCTAGAGGACTTTTGGTGGAGTCTGTCAGATTTTCCATGTATAGTGTCATGTTTGCTGCAAAAGTGGAAGTTTGAATTCATCGTTGCAAATGATGACACCTTTAATTTCATTTACTGTCTGATTACTGCTGCTAAGACTTCCAACACTATGTTCAACAACGGGGGTGATATTGGACATCTCTATCTTGTTCCTGATCTCAGGGGGAATGGTCTCAGTTTTCCCCCATTGAGGATGATATTTACTGTGGGCTTCTCATAAATGGCTTTTATGATGTTTAAAGTATGTTCCTTCTATCCCAATTTTCTAGAGGGTTTGTATTAAGTATGGAAGCTGTATTTTCTCAAATACTTTTTCTGCATCTATTGACAGTGTACTATGGTTCTTATCTTTTCTTTTATTAATGTGATGTAGCACATTGATTGATTTGTGAATATTGCACTAGCCCTGCAGGCCAGGAATGAATCCCGCTTGATCGTGTTGAATAATACTTTCTATATGCTATTGAATGTGATCTGTTAGTATCTTGTTGAGAATTTTTGCACCCCTATTCATCAGGGATATTGGCCTGTAATTCTCCTTTTTTTCTGTGTCTCGGGTTTGGGAATCAAAGTAATGTTGGCTTCATACAATGATTCTGTATGTTTTGCTTTCATTTCCATTTTTTGGAACAGCTTGGGAAGGATAGCTATTATCTCTACGTTAAATGTCTGCTAGAATTCGCCAGGGAAGCCACCTGGTCTAGGACTCTTATTTATTGGGATATTTTTGATAACTGATTCAATTTCCTCACTAGTTATGGGTGCGTTCACATTTTCTATTTCTTCCCGTTTGAGTTTTGGAAGTGTGTGGGTATGGAGGCATTTGTCCATTTCTTCCAGGTTGTGCAGTTTGTTGGCATAGAAGATTTTATAATGTTTCCTGATGATTGCTTGAATTTCTGAGGGATTCGTTGTAATAATTCCATTTTCATTCGTGATTTTACCTATTTGGGTCCCCTCTCTTTTCTTTTTGAGAAGCCAGGCTAGACGTTTATCACTTTTGTGTATATTCTCAAAAACACAACTCTTGGTTTCATTGATGTGCTGTACTGTTTTCCTTTAGACTCCATATTGTTTATTTCTGCTCTGATCTTTATTATTTCTCTTCTTCTGCTCGGTTTGGGGTGCCTTGCTCTTCTGCTTCTAGTTCCTTTAGGTGTGCTGTTAGATTTTATATTGGGGATGTTTCTTCTTTCTTGAGATAGGCCTGGATAGCAATGTTTCTTGTTGTTGTTGTTGTTGTTGTTTCATTTTGTTTTGTTTTGTTGTTCCCTGCCAGGATTGCCCTTGCTGCATCCCGAAGGGTTTGCATTGTTGTATTTCGTTTTCATTTGTTTCCTTATGTCTTTTAATTTCTTCTCAAATTGCCTGGTTGACCCATTTATTCGTTAGTGGGATGTTTTTTAACCTCCATGCTTTTGGAGATTTTCCATCCTTTTTTCTGTGGTTAATTTAATGTCCCTGAAATTACCACATTCTTATCAACAAGGTTCTGTATATTTTTAATTAATTGTTTTATATATTTGTGTGTCTACGAATTTGGTGTGTAGACATTTAAAATGTTTAGCTCTTCCTGATGGAGAGACCCTGAAATTGATATAAAAAGCTCTTCGTCATCTCTTCTTACAGCCTTTAATTTAAACTCTACTTTGTATGATATAAGTTGGCTACTCCAGGTTTCTTTTGACCTCCAGTAGCATGATAGACAGTTCTCCATCCCCTCCCTTTCAATCTGAAGGTGTCCTCATGACTAAAATCAGTCTCTTGTAGACAGCAAAGAGATGGGTCTTGTTTTGTTTTTTGTTTATGTTTTTTCTATCCATTCTGATACGCTATGTTGTTTGGTTGGAGCATTTAGTCATTGAAATTCACTGTTATTAGGGA
Source organism: Panthera onca (assembly GCF_046562875.1). Lineage (NCBI taxonomy): Eukaryota > Metazoa > Chordata > Mammalia > Carnivora > Felidae > Panthera > Panthera onca. The sequence goes on from NW_027675869.1 coordinate 787,701, forward strand.
AAGATATGCGTTTAGAGTCATTGTGATGTCTGTAAGTTTCATGCTTACAGTGGTGCACCAGTTTCCTTTCCCACCAACAGTGAGAGAGGGTTACTCTTTCTCCATATGCTCGCCAGCATCTGTGGTTTCCTGAGTTTCTCATTTTAGCCACACTGACTAGTGTGAGGTGGTATCTCAGTGTGGCTTTGATTTGTATTTTCCTGATGATGAGTGATGTTGAGCATTTTTTAATGTGTCTGTGGGCCATCTGGATGTCTCCTATGGAAAAGTTTCTATTCATGTCTTCTGCCCATTTTTTCACTGTATTACATTTTCCAGGTGTGACTTGGTTAAGTTCTTTATACATTTTGTATACTAACCCTTTACCAATATGTCATTCGCAAATATCTTCACTCCTTCCATCGGTTGCCTTTTAATTTGGCTGATTGTTTCCTTTGCAGTGCAGAAGATTTTTATCTTCACCAGGTCATGATAATTCATTTTACCTTCTCATTTCCATGTCTTTTGAGACATGCCAAAGAAGAAATGGCTGCAGTTGAGGTCAAAGGGTTTCTTTCCTCTTTTCTCCTCTAGTGTTTTGATGGTTTCCTGTCTACATTTAAGTCTTTCATCCGTTTTGCGTTTATTTTTGTGCACGTTGTAAGAAAGTCATCTAGTTGATTCTTCATCATGTTGCTGTTCAGTTCTCCCAGCACCACTTGTAAAGAGACTGTCTTCTATCCATTGGATTCTCTTTCCAGCTTTGTCAAAGGTTAGTTCAGCATATATTTGTGGGGCCCCTTCTGGGTTCTCTACTCTGTTTCATTGGTTAATGTGCCTGTTTCTGTGCCAATGTCATACTATCTTGATGATTACAGCTCCATAGGAAAGGGGAAGTCTGGGCTGCCTCCCACTTTGGCTTTCTTTTTTCAATATAAGTTTGAGTACTCAGGTTCTTTGGTTGTTCCGTGCCAATTTTCAGATTGCTTACTCTAGTCTGGAGAAGAATGTTGGTACAATTTTGATTGGTATTGCATTAAATGTGTAGATTGCTTTGGGTAGTATTTATATTTTAACACTATTCATTCTTCCACTCTATAGGCATGGATTGTTTGTTTGTTTGTTTGTTTGTTTTCTGATTTTGTTGTGTCTTCATCATTTCCCTTTATACATTTTTCTATACTTTTCACCGTACAGATCTTTTACATCTTTGGTTAGGTTTCTTGCTACGTATTTTATGGTTCTTGGTGAAATTGTAATTGGCATTGATTTCTTGACTTCTCTTTCTGTTGCTTCCTTATTGGTGTATAGAAATGCAACCAGTTTCTTTACATTGATTTTGTATCCTGTGAGTTTGGTCAATTCATGTATCAGATCTAGCAGCGTTTTCATGGAGTCTTTTGGGTTTTCTGCGTTCAGTCTCATGTCATCTTTGAAAGGCCAAAGTTTGACTTTCAGTGATATATGTTCAGTTAAGTGTAGTTAAAAAGAATTTACCCTTTGGGCTCTATGGTAACTTCATAATTGCACAATAAGTGAGAAATAAGCAAGAACTTTGCATGTTATCCCACATTAGGTTTGGTAACTGGAATCTAACTCTTTAAAATATATTGAATTCCTCATGATATGGATAGAAGTATGAAACATCTAACTTCACCCAGTGCACACGTGTGTATTTGTAAACACATATGCTAAACAGCAAAATTGTAATACTAGTGAGGGGTACAAAATTTTACATGTTCATTGTACAGATAATATTGTTTTACCGTCTTTATGGTAGCAGCCCAAATAAGACATTTGGAATCAAGGAGAGAATCCAGAACCTAGAGGGTACATTCTCCATGCTCTATTCTGGCTTTCAAATAAATGAACAAATGGAATTAAAAAAAAATATAGATTGCACTGGTAATCATGTTTATTGCAATTGTGCAATAACTTTTTATGGAGTCTAGCCATAATAAGAGTGCACGTGAATAGGGTTTGGAAATAACACCTATTTATTACTTTGTTTGACATGACAAACTCACTAGCAAAATATACTTTCAAAAACTTTTTATTTTTTGCTATTCATTTTTTCAGATATTCTATAAGACCCAATAACGTATTACTCCACATGTAGAAGAGCAAAGGTAGAAATGGTGAACTTTGCATGTGTTACGATGGCTATCACATACTATTATTTGATATCCTAGAATTTTAAACAACTATACAGCTGCACGGCTCATGCTAGGTATTTAAACCTTGACATATTTTAGCTTTCTCCTTTTCATTATTTAATAGTTTTTTTTTTAGAATTAGCTTTTGCTACAATCTCATAACTATTAACTTGGGTAGTAGACATCCAAGTTTCCAGCTTATCTGTTTTTGTATCAGTGATTAAAATCAATCCCTATGTCATTGCCTTTTTAATTAACCATGGCTATGTTTTAGTTCTTTTCTCACTGCAATACTAAATTATCTGTTGTCTTCTATGCCTTTTTTGAAGCCCAGTGATAAATCTTATGACAATTATTCTAAGTTCTTGCTGTTATACTGCTTTTATCTATTTTGATCAATTTAACGGTCACTTCATCCTGGAATTTCGTCTGACAGGAATTCTTCGGTTTCATCATGGTGGATAGTTTTCTATTCCTTATGTGTTTTAACGTTTTTGTTGTTGTTGTTGTTGTTGTTGTTGTTGTTGTGTTGTTTTGTTTTGTTTTGTTTTATGTGCTCTGCACCTGAGAGCACTGCTACATTAAAGTGGGCTCATTCCCTCTCCATGGCCTGGCCCTTCTGGAGGTGTGTTTTGGAAAGTGTTTCTTGCTTTGCGTTGCTATGACTTTCGTTGTTTGATTTCTCATCTCAGAGTGATGTTTGAAAATCCCACGAGGTGTGCTTTGATTTGCTCCTTGAAGTACCGAATGAAGTAATTGGAGGTTTGCACTCTCTTGACACGGGTTAAAACACCTTAAATTGCCATGGAAGGATGTTCTTGCCCTTCCCAACAATGGGGGTTTCTCCTGGTAGTGAGATCCTGGAGATGTGATGGCGCCAAAGCCCGGGCTCCCCACAGACGGCTCCTCCGAAAGGCTCTGGGCAGCTGCACTTATGAAAGCCGCTCATTTTCTGATTTCCCAGAGGTTACCTTGGGCAAAATTGTGGATTTTTTAAATTACCTGGCCCCATCAATTCCTTCTACCATCCAGATCTTAGATTGTAGGCAAATGATACCTCACAGTTTGCTTTTCCAATTTGTAAAGGGGAAGTATAACGCCTATGTTCAGTATAGTTGTGAGATTATTGGTAATCCCTGTAAAACGTGTGGAAAAAATCCTGGCACATTACACTCAATAAACACTGTATTTTGTTTGATTTCCTCATAGTTGTCACTACATCCATGCAAACTGTATCTCCAGGGTGGGGTCTTTTGTAGGTCAAAATGTAAGCTACACCATAGAAGCTATCAACAAGGCAAACTCTTTTTCCTATTCTTGAGGAGGTGACCCTTCCCTTTTTTGTATATGAATACTAAATTTGGTGGTAGAGATTATTGAAGACTTGAATGTATATTGCAGTCAAACACACCGGGAGATAGTTAAAAGTCCCCTATTTCAGGTACTGTGGATATACATATCGAATACCTTAGGTGTCAGGTACTATTAGGTTCAAGTAAACAGTGATAATCAAACATGCACGCTCCATATATTCAGGATGTTTCAAACCTCAGCTACAAAAGGTACATGTGTAATTACAACTTGTGGCAAATGCTGTTAAATGAAAGACTAAATGTTATGAGAAGGAATGACACAGAGGACAAAATGTCGATTAGAGGGTTGGCCAACAAAGGTTTCTTGGGGGGAAAAGTCCTTTATTCAAAGTTGGACCCGTAGCAAGAACGGTAAGCTAACTAGTGAACACAAAATGCATCCTAAGCGGAACCTACGTGGGTCTAATTTAAGAAACCAGGAAAAGAGACGGTCCCAATCACCTAATGAAAGGAGAATGAGGAAAGATGGCATTAGAGGGGTGACAAGGCAGGACTGCCAACGTCTGGTGGTCACGTTACAGATTCTATGTGTCATTTTGAGTACAGTGGAGATTAGAGGGTTGTTTTAAGTAGAGGAATGAACTGCTCAGATTCAGGATTTTTGGATTGCATTCCTGATGTAGTGAAAAGAATGAACGGGGATTTTGGTTGGAAGGGAAAGGCAGCATGGGGATAAGAACAAAAATGGAGAGTAGGCAGAAGGTGGTGAGAAACTAGCTGGCGTGGCATACGTTGGAGGTGGAGTTGAGAACCCCTGCTGCTGAATGGATCACAGGAAAGACGTTGAGGAGGAGAAGACTGACAAGAGTCTCCTTCCCTCTAGAGCAACTGAAGACAGTGTCCCATTAACAGAGAGACACAAGAGGAGTCTTACGTTGGTCATGGATTTCAATTGCTTATTCATTGGGTATTAATTCACATACTTACAGAAGTTTGCTTAGAATTTTAACTTTTCGTTGTTTTGTTTCTACCGAATTGCTTCCTTATTACCATCTTGAGGTTCTAACTGATGGTCTCCAATTCTTCGCTGTCAACAAGACCTTCTTACATAAGATTATGGAATTGATGGGTGATGTAGGTACCTCATCTTCTACCCAGTCTTGGTCATCGTCACAAATACTTAATGACCACTGTTGTAGAAGAAGCTCAAACTCCATCAGGGTTGTTCTCACTGTTCCGGGAATGCCTGCCCCTCCTTTTTTCCCACACATTTGCTTTTGTCTCCTTTGTCCTTCTCCTTTCTGCCTGCCAGCTAGAAATTTGGTCATCCTTTAAGATTCTTTGTGCTATGCCTCTGAGATGCCTTTACTGATCAACTCAGCTCACTGGACTTCTCCTGATACATGAAACTTGACCTTGAAGTCTTACTGTGTTTTTTATGGTGTTTGGGTTTTTTCTACCCTCAAATATTGTAAGTTTCTTGAAGGCAAAGATGAGGTCTTCCATGCTTCCAGAAACTTTTATAAACACTCAAACATGGTCAAAGGTTAGAAATCTTTCTTGGTGAAGTGTTGGAGTCAACGTCATATCAGGTGGGAGGGGAGTCTGCTGAAGGAATTTTCAGATTCAAGTGCAACCTTGAAACAAGGTATACATCACAAACCAGAGGCAATTACCTAACTTCACAAAAATAATAAGTTACTGCACATATCTTCACGTTTCACAAAAGAGTTCTATCATGACCTCGGTTTTCTCCTACCTGTCAATGCATATTGGAGACTGAACTTGAAGAACGTGTTTTCAGAGGTTTGTGATACCTCAATTTAACTGTTGCAGTACTTTCTAGAGTCACATTGTTCGTTTTTGGCTTTCATTCTCTGACATATATTCATCAAGACAGATTCTGGACATGAATCCAAAAAGCAGTTTCAGGAAACTAGAAAATTAAAGAGCACCAACTAAATTTTCAGTTGTAACAGTTACTACTAAGGAGATCTCATTTAATTCTGTCTTTATCGGGACCATGGAAAATTAACACTTGCCTTTTCCAGTTTCAGTATTTATGGAGCTGGGATACCAAACTAGGGTATGTCTACATTTTTGATACCCTAATCTCTCACTCAAGTGTGCCGTATCATGGAACACATATTTTTAGAACATGTCTAAAGACGTTTCCTTGAGAATTTGGGGTATTTTCAACATATTATGGAAGCCATGCAGAGTCTCTTAAAACCTATACGTAGTCTTTATGTGTAGGAGCTTTATGAAAAAAGAAGAAGAAGAAAGAAGAAGAAGAAGAAGAAGAAGAAGAAGAAGAAGAAGAAGAAGAAGAAGAAGAAGAAGAAGAAGAAGAAGAAAGAGGAGGAGGAGGAGGAGTCCTCAGGAGGAGGAGGAGGAGGAGAAGAAGAAGAAGAAGAAGAAGAAGAAGAAGAAGAAGAAGAAGAAGAAGAAGAAGAAGAAGAAGAAGAAGAAGAAGAAGAAAGAGGAGGAGGAGGAGGAGGAGGAGGAGGAGGAGGAGGAGGAGGAGGAGGAGTCCTCAGGAGGAGGAGGAGGAGGAGAAGAAGAAGAAGAAGAAGAAGAAGAAGAAGAAGAAGAAGAAGAAGAAGAAGAAGAAGAAGAAGAAAGAGGGGGAGGGGGAGGGGGAGGGAGAGGGGAGGGGGAGAAAAGTGATGTCAATATGCCCACAAAATAATTTTTACATTGCATTTTATTGTCCAGAAAGAGGAACCCATTGAGAATTCCTTAAACTGGATTCATCTCCTCCTTTTGTCTGGGGATTTCAACATCTACCCTAGTGGTTCTTAACCCAAGCTCAAATTAGAATAATCTGTGGAACTGACATCCAGACATCAGGGTGATTCTGATGTACAGCCAGGGTTTAAGGCTAAGGCAGCTAACTAAACATTAACGTGCTGTAGTAGATACGCTTCATGCTGAGCACAGTAAAAGGGAAATGTTCATAGCAGCCTTCCGTATAAGTACAGTATGGAAACATACATTCCAAATGTGAATCAACAGTAGAATGGATAAGCAAATTGTTAAATAATCATGTAAGAGAATATAATGTGGATGTACCAATCCCTGAGTTACATCTATCCAAAACAACATCAATGAGCCTTATAATGTTGAACGGAAGAAGCCAGATCTAAAGAAATGCATATTATTCCATTATATTTTTATAAAATTCAAACATGGACTAATTTAAACTGTTGCTCAAAGTCAGGATATTGATTACGTTGGGGAAGGGATATGGAGTAGGATTGGGGAGTGATTGCAGGGAGAGAATTTATGGTGCTGCTAATGTCCTCCTTTTGGAGTTTCATGGAAGTTAGAGGCCTAAGGTTATACAATATAAACTTATGTATTTACTTTACATTTTCAGTATGTCCTCAAACCTATATGCTGAACTAATTGCTGAAGTTCATCTGTATTAAAAGCAATAGAATCCTTTGAAATAAGCTCTTTGGCCAAAAAAATAGTAACAAAGTTGACAGTGGGATGGATCATTATGCGTCATGATTGCTACTAGTTCTTGTTTTGTTTCTTTCTTTGCCTGTCTGTTTGTTTGCTTGCTTGCTTGTTTGTTCGTGTTTAATATGATGTGGTCCTGGAGCAGACCCACTGAAGATGATATTTTGGAAGTTAATATATTAATTAGAGTAAGTGGGTTGATGAATCTGTTCACTAAAGTCTTTCGTAAAGGCAATAGCATATGGTGTACAGCCAATTATATGATTTTCAAACAAATGTAATTTCTTATAAAGTCACAGTTTTTATGGACTCCTGTGTGGCTCAGTTGGTCAAGCATCTGACTTCAGGTCAGGTCGTGATCTCACAGTCTGTGAGTTTGAGCCTGGAATCGGATTTGGATTTTGGATTTTCTCTCTGTCTCTCTCTGTCTCTCTCTCTCTGTCTCTCTCTCTCTCTCTCTCTCTCTCTCTCTCTCCTTGCTTTTACTCTTCCTCTCTCTCTCTCTCTTAAAAATACATCAACATTAAAAAAATAAAACAATAAAAAAATAATAATGTTGATTTTGAGACAGAGAGAGCACAAACAGAGAAGGGGCAAACAGAGGGAACAGATGATCCAAAGTGAGTTTTATGCTGATAGCACTGAGTCTGGTGTGGTGCTTGTATTCACAAATTGTGAGATCATGACCTGAGCAGAAGTTGGACACTCAGCTGACTCAGCTACCCAGGTATCCCTAGACTCCCATTGTAATCTAGACCTTAGCAACGTTAACACTGGACTATTTGAAACTATCCTTGATATGTTGAATGTACCTAATAAATTTATGAATTGAAACACTTTATTTATTTAAATGATACTAGACTGAATCATTTATTTGAAACGTTATTTTATGATTATGGTAGTCTTAAAGTTTATTGCAGAAAAGTTAGAAAATTAAAAAAAGAAGAAAGAAAAATGGTCATAAGTCAAACACCTGGAGATAAGCATATCTAAACACCTTTTTTTATGTTTACGTATTTTTGGCAGAGAGAGAGAATGAGAGACAGATGAGCAAGAGTGAGCGATGGGAGGAGAGAGAGAGATAGAATCATAAGCAGGCTCCACGCTGTCAGTGCAGAGCCTAATATGCAGCTTGGTCCCACACACTGTGGAATCATAACTGAGCTGGAATCTAGAGCCAGATGCTTAACCGACTGAGCCATTCAGGTGCCCCTGGAGGTAAGCACCTCTAACACTGTGGTATAATCGCCACGGAAGAGGTATATGTACATGCATTATCCAGAATTAGCTATGTAGCTGTGAATCCCATTTCTGGTCATCTAGTGATACGAGCATTTCACTAGGTCATAAATGTTCTGCAGGGCTATGAATTTTAAAGGCCACATAGCATGCCATAACCTATTTAAACACTGCTATTGATCATTGAGGGTGTTCGATTTTCTTGCTTCAATTAGTTGCTACAAGTAGAATTAGCTTTTCATGGTCTAGACACAGTTTAGTAAATGTCAATTAAAAAATAAAAAGAACTGCAGCCGGTAATGTGAGGCGGAGGAACAGGTATGACCAGATGTGGCTTCACCTTGTCTATTGCTGGCAGTCTTTACATCCTTCTCTCCCTCATCCTCTTTTTCTCCTCCTTGACCCACAACCTCCACCTCTTTATTGCTCCTTCTTCACATCCTCATTTCTCTGTCTATACTGGCCTCCTTGCTTCCCATCACTACACACGTTCACACTCCTGCCTTGGGGAATTCATGGGTCCTTCTGCCTAGATCACCTCCTGTCAGCAGGTAGTTCTCTCATTTCCTTGAGGTATTTATTGAACTGACACCTTTTTCAGCAGGACCCTCTGTGTCTAGTATTTCACCCTGTCTAGTATTTCACACCCCCTCCCCCAATTCTTCTATCCTCTCCAAGATGTATTTTCTTTTTTTCCCCATTCATTATTCTCTACCATAGTTTCTATTTCCATTACCTTTGTCAGTCCCCCCACTGGACTATTAAGCACCAAGATTACAGTGATCCTTGCTTCTTTTGTTCACTAGTGGATCCTCAGGGTGTAGACTGTGTTGTCTCACTCTAAATGCTCCAAAAGTATTTATTGAATGATTCTATGAACCAACAGCACTACTTTCTTATGAAAGTTTTATAATTTTGTACTTTACACTTACATCTATGATCCATTTGAGTGAAGTTTTGTATAAGTTATGAATTTAGGTCAAGGCTTCTTTTAATTAATTAATCAATGAACCGACTAATTAAACAATTAATTACTTAGTTCATTGATTACTATTGCATACGAACAGTAATTGTTCCAGTAACACTTGATGAAAGACTATATCCCTTTTTCTATTAGGTTGGCTATATGTCATTATCAGAAGTTGCGTGAGGATGGTTGTGTATGGGGTCAGTTTCTGGATTCTCCGTTCTATCTCTTGACCTGTGTCTCCATCTTTCTTCAATATCACACTGCCTTGATTACGGGAGGTTTATATTAAGTCTTAAAATTGTGCAACATGAGTTCTCCAAATTGGTTATTTTTCAGAGCTGTTTGGCTGTTCTAGTTCCTTTGTCTTTTCACACACATTTTAGAGTCAGCTTGCTGATATCCACAAAAGAATCCTGGGATTTCGACTGGGATTATGTTGAATCTCTAGATCAAGTTGATAATTGACATCTTACTAGCGAGGCTTCCATGGGTAGATATGGCATATGTCTCCATTTATTTATATCTTCCTTGATTGATCCAATCAGCCTTCTGTGGCTTTTAGCATACAGATCCTCTGCATGGCTGTTAGATTTAAATGTAAGTATTTCAATGTTTGGTGTGATATTAAATGGTTCTTTAAAATCATTTCATATTCTAATTGTTCATTGCTTATGTATAAAATAAAACTGAGTTGTATATATTGACCATGTATTCTGGGGCTTATTTAATTATGTTTGAGTTCTAGAAACCTGATGTATACCCCTTAGAATTTGTTTCATGTTGATAACCCCATGATTTAAGAGTCGTGGCAGTTTTCAGGGCACCTTGATGACTCCATCAGTTGACTACCAGACTGCTGTGCTCAGCAGCTCAGGTTATGGTCCCATGGTCAGGGGATTGAGCCCTGTGTGGGACTCTGTGCTAAGCATGGAACCTGCTTAAGCTTCTCTCTCTGTCTTTCTCTCTGTCTCTTTCTCTCCCCGTCTCTGCTCATTCTCTCTTTCCAAAATACAAATTGAAAAATAAATAAATAAAATAATTGAGATAGTTTTTATTTTTACTTTTTCCAATCTGAAGGCCTTATCTATGCCTTTTTCTGTACATGCCACGCTTGTAATCAGGGGAGGTACTGGTGTTTATGTCGATTTGTACACAGAACTGGTAGATTCCTTGCTTTTATTGTTTCCTTCGTTGGATTTCTCCCAAACTTTCCCCAATCAAAATAGGATTCAGAGGGACCCTATTCTAGTTTCGGTTCAAGATGGCTGTGTAGGAAGGCCTTGAACTCAACTCCTCCAAAGTGAAAGAAGATTTCAACTACCTCCATATTGACCTTAAACTATCCAATTGATTAACTTTTTCTTTCCAGCTTCTCTCCTTCTTTATGATTCTTTATTTTTGAGACAGAGGGAGACAGAGTGCAAGTGGGAGACAGGCAGGGATAGCAGGGGACATAGAATCTGAAACAGGCTCCAGGCTCTGAGCTGTCAGGACAGAGCCCAATGCGGGGCATGAACCCATGAACCATGAGATCATGACCTGAACTGAAGTAGGATGCTTAATCAGCAGAGCCACTCAGGCGCCCCCTCCCCACCCTCAGCTTATCTCTTAATTCAGGATCCTGAAAGCAAAGTATCACCTGATGGGAACTGAATCTACCCCTCTAGCATTAAGGACAGCCTGAGCCAATAAGACTCCACTCTCAAGCCCAAGACAATGACCAACCTGACCTTAGTGACCACCTGTGTATACCTACCTCTTTTTGTCCCACATTTTCCTTACATAAACCTGGAAGTATTTTCAGCGCTTTAGAGAGAGTCTTTGATGTGAGTCTGCTGCATTTCTGGTGTCGACCTCTGAATACATTTCCCATTTGTTTCACCTCCACTAGTTCCTTTGAATTGCGATCTTGTCAGTAATGGGTAACCAAACCTCACCTTTTTTGGGTCCCCTGGAGCTAGGTGCTCTTGTGCCTGAACTCCCTGACTACGTTTCTGGTGAACCAGCCAGAACGTGTACTTCCAATTTGTCCAGCTCCCTGGGGATTGCACCCATTGATATAACAATTCCTCCTGAGGAGCTGAGGACTGACTGCACAGATTGTGCCTAACAAAACATAGCAAATCAAAAGACAGAAAAGAAAGAAAACAGCAAGACAGAGAGACAGTAACAAAGGGAACACTCACCCCTAACGTTGCCAAGTGTAGTTGGGGAAGGACCAGAAACAGAGTCCTCTGTCTTTGGGCAGAAAAAAGAAATAAAAAAAAAACAAAACACAACTCTGCAGTTTGAAAAGAGCAACTGTCATATAAAAGAGAGCATTAGAACTCTGTCAACGACAGAGGAGCCACAGGAGTTCTCTCTGGGTCATAGAGACGGGAGAATGGCAGGGTTACATTTTACATCCACATTTTTTAATGTTTACTTATTTTTGAGAAGCAGAGAATACACGCAGAGCAGGGGCAGAAAGAGGGGGACAGAAGATTCAGGAAAGGCTCTACACTGACAGCATCAAGCCCAATGTGGTTCTCAAATTCATGAACTGTGAAATCATGACCTGAGCTGAAGTCAGATACTCCACTCACTGAGCCATCCAGCTGCCCCACATTCTCCCCCTACCTTAAAAGCATAGACCAGAGCAGGGTTCAGTTGCTGTAGCTGGCCTGCTGCCTCAGTAAGTTCCAGGCACACAATACACACCAGCCCCAATTGCACTGGACACACACACTCCCATGATATGCTTTCCCCCCCTTAAACAATGCACTTTAAAGAGGAACTAGCATATAAGAACAGCCATTCCTGGACTGTAACCCACCTCAGCTCCCACGGCCCCTTCAGGGCACCCTCTCAGTGGAAAGTCCTGGTACACCCTAGTTTATATCCACTTCAGCTTCAACTATATTGGCAAGGTATCTTCTGCATTTACAGCCCCCGGTGCCTTCAGCTTTTACCCACTTTAGCTTCACCTATCTTGCCCAGAAACCGTCTGCATAGAGAGATCAAGGACAACCTTAACCCCAGACTGCTTATGTTCTAGCCACCCTGTACAGGGCACCTATACACAGCACCCCAGCTTGCCTCAACTTGCAATCATTTCAGCTTCAGCTGTCCTGCCAGGGTACCCTCAACACACAGAATCCTGGTACATCCCAGTATGCGTTCACTTCAGCTTTAAGTATCCTGACAGGGCGCCTGTTATGTAGAAAGCCCCAGGATCCCCAGTCCATGCAAGCCACGGCTTCAGCCAGCCAGCCAATGTCACCAACTAGCACACAGAGTCTACCCAGGGGGACAATCATATATAAGACAATTCCTTCAAGTGTAGGAGAAGTAGCTGCTCTGCCTCATCTATAGAAACAAATGCAGAAAGGTAAGCTAAAGGAGAGACAGAGAAATATGTTCCAAAACAAAGAACAATAAAAAACCCAGAAAAGAGCGGAAACACAGGTAAGCATTGTCCCTCAATTAAATAAAGAATATAAATTAATAATGGTCAAGATGCTCGCTGAGCTGCAGAGAAAAGGCAAGAACTAAGTGAGACCCTTAATTAAGAGATATCAAACACACACAAAATCAGAGTTCAAGAATATAATACCTGGAAAAACAAACACTAGAGGGAATCAACAGTAGAAGACGGTATGCAGAAGGACATATCAGTGATATGGAAGACAGATTAAGGGAAAGCACCCAAAACAAATAGCAGAAAGATTTTTTTTTTTTAAATGAGGATAGGTTAAGGGATACTTTGGAAATATCAAGTGAGCAAAAATCCACATAATAGGGATTCCACAAGAAGGAAAGGGGGTACCAAAATTATTTGAAGAAAAGATAACTGAAGACTTTCCAAAACTAGAGAAGAAAACAGACATCTAGGACAAGAAACACCGAGTTCCAAACATGATGAAACCAAGGAGCCCCACACTATGACACATCAGAATTAAAACGTCAAAGTTTAAAGATTAATAAAGAATTTCAAAAGTTGTAAGAGAGAAGCAAAAGTTACCTATGATTTGAAAAACAAATCACAACAAACAAACACCTAAAGCTGTCAGCTGTTATTTCAGCAGAAAGTTGGCATGCTGGGAAAGAGTGACATGATATCTTCAAAGGCCTGAAAGGATAATCCCAACACCAAGAAAACTTTACCTGGAAAGATTATCATTAAGACTTGAAAAAAAAGAGATAAAGAGTTTCTCAGACAGAAGATAAAGAAGTTTATCACCACTAATCAGCAATGCAAGAAATGTTAACGGGGGGGGGGTGGGGGGGAATCATAATTAGATATTACAGAACTATGAATAAAAAGATGTAAAATATGACAACATACACATAAAATTTGGAGGAGGGACTTAAAAAAAGTTACTCTTTGTATTTTATTTTACTAAAATAATATGTTTTATTCCATGTTTGAGAGAGAGAGACAGAGTGTTAACAGGGAGGGACATTGAGAGGGGGAGGCACAGAATCTGAAGCAGGCTCCCGCCTCTGAGCTGTCAGCACAGAGTCCAACGTGCAGTTCAAACTCACGTATTGTGAGACCATGTCCTGAGCTCGAAATCACACACTTAACTCTCTGAGCCACCCACTTGCCCCAAAGGTTAATCTTTTTAAATTTCTCGAATGTGTTTATATTTAACTGACCACCAAATTAACATAGACTGCTGTTTCCTTGAGATGTTATATGTAAGCCTTGTGATAACAAACTCAAAACACAAAAATAAAATATGAAAAATAAAGAAAAAGAAAGCCAAGTAAAGCACAACACAAATCCATCTATGAGAAAGAAAGAGAGTATGGAAAAAAAGAAACAGAGACCTACAAAAGCAACCGGAAAACAAAGAACAAAATTACAATTAGTACATAATGGTCAACAATTACTTTAAATATAAATGGCTGAAGTGCTCCAGTCCAAATACGTAGGGTAACAGGATGGACAAAAAACAACACTCATCCATATGCTTCCTAGCACAGACTCACTTCAGACCTAGACACATACAGACTGAAAGTGAAGGGATGGAGATACATTTCCCGTGCAAATGAAAGCAAACAACAACAAGGACAACAACAACAACATCAAACAACAACAACACCTCAGAACCAGGTAGCAACACCTATATCAAACCAAATAGACTTTAAAATCCTCAATAAAATATTAGCAAACTCCTCTCAACAACACACTAAAATGATTAAGTGGCTTTTATTCCAGGGAAACAAAGATGGCTCATCCAATCAATCAACATAATATCCCACCTCAACAAAACGAAGGGTAAAAATCATATGATTATACCAATAAATGCAGAAAAAACATATGACAAAATTTAACATGTATTCATGGTAAAAGTTCTCAACAAAGTCAGGGGGGCGGACATGCCTCAACACATAAAAATATTATTTTATATATTGTTTATATTAAGTTCACACCTAACATCTCAATGGTGAAAAACTGAGAGCTTTCCCTCTAAGATCAAGAACAAGATAAATATGTCTACTTTTGCCACTCTTGTTTAATATAACACTAGAAGTCCTAGCCACAGGCATCAGATAAGAAAAAAGAAATTAAAGTCATCTACCTTTGTAAAGAAGCTGAACTGTCACTATCTACAGATGACATGGGAATATGCATAGAAAACCCTAAAATTTCCCCCAAAAACTACGAGAAGTAATAAACGAATTCAGTAAAGTTGCAGATATGGATTTGATACACAGAAATTGGTAGGGTTTCTATATAATAATAATGAAGTCACAGAAAGAGAAATTAAGAAAACAACACCATTCCTAATTGCACCAAAAAAAGAGAGAGTAAAATAGCTAGGACTAAACTTATCCAAAGAAGTGAAAGACCTGTAGTGTGAAAACCATAAGTCAATGATGAAATTGAAGACAACACAAACAAATGGAAAGCTATCCCATGATCATGGATTGGAAGAATCAGTATCATTAAAATGTCCATATTACTCATAATTATCTACAGTTTCAATGCAATCCCTATCCAGATCCCAAAGGCACTTTTCACAGAACTGAAACAACTAATACTAAAATATGTATGGGACCGCAAAAGACCCTGAAGAGTGCAAATAATCTTGAAAGACAAAACCATACCTAGAGGTATCAAAATCCCAGATTTCAAGATGCGGAGGCAAGAATAAACAATGGGGGAAAGACAGTCTCTTCAACAAATGGTATTGGGAAACCAGGAGATCTACATGCAGGTAGCTAGGACCTAACCCTAACGCTGGCCTGGGCTCTGGCCCTAAAGGGACCTAGCATGGACGTCTGTAAGACATAACGGATTGGGACCAATTACCATTGGGGAAAATCCTGTGTGGAAGTCACACTCTCTCCATGACATTTCCATGGCCGTGATGGAGATGGAGGTGGAGATCCTGAGACAGTTTCAGTCTGGCCCACCCATATGTTTGGCTCCGCTCTTCCAACGCTACCCCTGACCCATAACCGCACATGGGCCCTCATTTCAGTCCTGCAGGAAAATCACATCACTGTGGGGTGTTGGAGCAAAGGCACTTCAGGAGAACCAAACCTAACCCTACCCACTGCTCTGCCTCTAAGCGAGATCACCATCTAAGGCTGAGAAAAGAAGCGGCGGGGCATGGATTCCTCCTTTTTCTACCCTGTGTTCTCTTCAGGACCTCAGGACATTGAATGCTGCCCACACTCACTGACGACGAGAGTTTGCTTTACTGAGTCCACCAAATCAAATGCTAATCTCACCCAGAAACACTCTACAAATATCCCGAGAAAAAATGTTTAGTCTCGGGCACCCCACGGCCAACTCAAGTAGACACGTAATAATAACCATCACAGGGTCATTCTTGTTTTGCTTCCCTTCCCTCATTCACCTCCTATTGCTAACTTTCAAGTTCTGAAGTCGTTGCTTTTTATATTCTGACCAGTGTATAGCGTTAAGAGAAATTTGAGGAAAGTTTTCTTGTGCAGGGACTAGTGTTTCAGTTAATATGAAAATGTTTCCGGTCAGGTAAGGGAAAAAGATCTTAGCTAGGGCACCAACATACTCCATGGTACTTTATCAGGGTTGGCCCTCAGCTTTCCAAACCCTTAACATGCTAAAGGGGAGGCAGTGTAACATGGCTGAGAGCATGCATGTTGGCATAGGAGCAGAGCTGGTGCCCATCTCAGCCACACCACTTGTGTTTGTGTTATCTTGGACCAATTACTTAACATATCTGAAACTCAGCTGCCTAATTTATAAAATGGAAATAGTAACAATGGGTCAAAAAGTTTAAATAACAGTATTGGCAAGGTGCTTAATCCAACACCTGACAACACGGAACAAGTGCTCCACCGATGATAGCCATCATTATCCTCATTTGAACAGCTAAGACAGGCTAATATTCTGTGAGGGGTCAAATACCTACAGGTGGATCTCAGGTCTTCTGACACTGATTCTTTAATTTGGAGGGAGCCCAGGGCCAGGATGGCTGAATGAGTACAAGGAGGTACACCAGTAAGCCAGTCCTCTATCCACCTCTTATTTGATAGTCCAGTTGTATATTCATCTCTTTCCTTCCACTAAAAGAAATGCAAATCCCTCCCTCTAGAAGAAGTAATACACAGACGCTTGCATGTAATATTAAGTTTTAGGCTCTGTAAAACTGGCACATGCATCATCTCATTTAATCTCACAATGGCCCTTCATATGGGAGTCCTTATTCCATTTTCCAGGTGAGGAAATTGAGACCTAGGAAAGTCAAGTGCCTTCCCCATAACTTGTTTATGACTGTGGTAGACAACAACCCTAGACTCTACTCCATGTCCAGTGTGTTTTCTTCTGTGCCACAGTTTGTTCTCTTCCAAGGCGAACACTGGTAAAGAATCATTTGAACAAAGCAGTAAAAAAAAAAATCGTTTAAGACGTCTAGTTTTCACCCAAGTAATTCAAACATTAGTTTGAATTCTCATATTATGGGTGTTAAAGTGGAAGCTGAGATTTCACATGGCTTTGACAATCGCCATCAATTCCTTTCTTCAAGATTTGACTGCATATTCTCATTCTTTCCTTTTTTTTTCTTTTTTAACTATACTTCCAATCTGCCAGCTCATCCCTAGTTTCTCCCTATGTCTAACAATGACCATTCTCCATATGTCCACATTAAATCCATCATCAAAGAAGAATAAAAAGATAAAAGAACAAAGCCAGAGAAGTAAGACTCAATACTAAAATGTAAATTGGTGTTAACACTTCTACTTCCAGCCAAATGTGATAACAAAAACCAGATTTATACTCCTTATGGAAGCAGCTAAAAGTGTAGACAAAATATGTAAGAAGCTGTTCTCAAAACACCAGACATCAGGCAGTGAAGGGCAGTGATCCCTGATATTGGGAAATAAATGAAATGGTTCCTATAGTGCCCTAGCTTATTGACTAGGTGGGGATTTGAGTCTGTGGTTTAGAGAGGAGGAAGCTGGCATAGCCCAACAGTTTCCCTGAATTGTGGAGGGGGTAGTCACTGATTCAGGAAGACTGCTATATTTCACAGAGCAGAGTACCAAAGAAGAGAAAGTTGTTCACAGAGAGAACTCCAGAGATCAACAGATTGCCTGCCTTGAGTATTCAATTGGATATGGATAAACTCTTGTGTATGAGGAAACTGAGACCAGGGGAAGGAACAATACCCACTGCCATACAGGGTCAGGAATAATGCCTGACAGCCAGTGTGGAAGACCTCACAATTTACATGCCATTTGGAAAATACTTGATTTTTGTGTCAGTACTGGACAAAAATTATCCCTAAACTAAGTGCTGCCTGTGCCTTGCCCAAAGTATATTTAAAGAAAGACCTGAAAGGATCAAGCTATTTCTAAGTAACTAAACTATGTCCCAAAACAAAAACCAAGAATGTTTTTAGGAATCTAGAAGTATCCAGCCTCTGACAGGCTAAAACTGACCATGTTCGGCAACCCATATAAATTATCAGGCTGCAAAGAAACAGGAAACTAAGACACGTAAGGAAGGGGAACTCAACTGACACTGACCCAGAAATTACGCAAATGATATAATTTATACATAAGAACTTTCAAATAGTTATTATAACTATTACCAGTATATCCAAGAAATTATAGGGCAGAATGAGCATGTTACATAGAGACATGCAAGTGATATGCAAGACCTAAACCAAACTTCTCATGACAAAAGCAATGACTAAAATAAGAAATCTGGTCTATGATTACTGAATGAAATTAAAGGCATATAGACAGTGCAGAAAAGAAAAAAAAGTTTGATGAACCTAAAGAATAGCAATGGAAATCATCTGAAATGAAACACACAGAGAAAATGTGACTGCAAATCATCCAATATACAGGTAATTGTATCTCCAAGGAACACAGACAAGAAAACTAGTTTCAGTAAATAATGAAACTAATTTGAATTTATAGTTGTTAAGGTTGATGCAAACTAAAAATATATAGTTCCAGTAAATTCAATGAACCTCAAGGACAGGAAATATGAAAACAACTACACCAAGGCACCCCACAATCAAATTGCTTTAATCCAGAGAAAGGGAGGAAAAAGATTTCTCATCAGAACCAATGCAATCTAGAATACAGTACGATAACTTTTTTAAAGTACCTAAAGTAGGAGACCATTATGACCTTGGATTAGGCAAATATTTCTTAGCTACACCACCAACAATATGATTCATTACAAGAAAAAAAAAGATTGATTGGATTTTATCAAACTAAAACTTTTGCTTTTCAAAGCACAAAGAGTTTGAAATAGAAGACTGAGACTGGGAGAATATATTTACAAATCACCTATGTGAAATGGGACTTATATCTAGAACATATGGGCAATCCGCAAGATTCAATATTCTGAAGCGAAATAATCCAAAAAAAGGCAAAAGATTTGAAAAGACACATTACCAAAAAAGACATATGTACAGCAGATACACACATGAAAATGTGTTGAGCATCATGAGGGGAAATGCAAATATAAACTACATTGAGATAAATGAGATACAATGAGATCAACTTCTACTTCATACCTACGAGATGTCTAAAATCAAAAGACAGGGCTCCGAAGTGTTAGCTAGGATATGAAAGAACTGGAATTCTCACATACTGCTGATGAGAATGTAAAAGTGATAAAACTACCCTGGCAAACAGTTTGACAGTATCCTAAAAAGCTGAACATGCAACCTATTCTATGATTCAGCCAAATCTACTCTCAAATATTTTCCCTAGAGAGAATAAAGTTTACGATCATACAAAACAAAACAAAACAAAACAAAACAAAAGAGAGAGAGAGAAAAGAAAAGAAAAAAATAAATGTTTATAGAAGCTTTGTTTTTAATAGGCTAAGGAGCAGCTGGTGCTTCAGTTGGTAGATTTCTTGATTTCTTGATTTCTGCTTGGGTCATCATCCCAGGGTCGTGTTATTGAGACTCACATTGAGCTCCGCACTAAGCATGGAGGCTGCTTAAGATTCTTTTTCTCTTTCCCTCTGCTCTCTCTTTCTCTTTCTCTTTCTCTCTCCCTCCCCCTCTCCCTCTCCCTCTCTATCTCCCTCTCCCTCTCCATCTCCCTTTCCCTATCTCTCCCCCACCTCTCCTTCCACCCTCCCCTCTCCTTCTCCCTCCCCCTCACTCTCTAATAAAAAGAAATAAATACGCCAAATGTGGAAATAATACAAATGTCCACTGAAATGTGAACGGATAAACAAGTAGTAACAGACTATTGGAACACACAACACTATGGATAATATTCAAAATACCAAGTGAAAGAAGTCAACTCCCCACCCCCAAAAAATAAGGAGTATGTCTTATATAATTTTATTTGTATACTATTCTAGAAAGTGCAAGATAATATGTAGGGACAGAAAACAGACCAGAGATTGCCTAGGAATGGGAATCGGGAAGACTTGGGGGACGGAGGGATAGCTAAAGGATACGAGGACATTTTTAGTGGTGACAGACATATTCTTTTCCTTGTTGCTATGTATACATTGGTGTATATATAACCAAAATTTACCAAAATATGTAATTGTATTTATTTGTATTAGTATTAATTATTAACTGTTAATTAAGTAATTTATTTATTAGGGCTTTTTTAAATTTTTTTAACGTTTATTTATTTTTGAGACAGAGAGAGACAGAACATGAACAGGTGAGGAGCAGAGAGAGAGGGAGACACAGAATTTGAAACAGGCTTCAGGCTCTGAGCTGTCAGCACAGAGCCCAACGCGGGGCTCGAACCCACGGGCTGTGAGATCATGACCTGAGCCGAAGTCGGACGCTTAATCGACCAAGCCACCCAGGCATCCCATAGGGCTTTTTTTTCGGAGAGAGAGCTGAAGCGTTCATAACTGGGGGAGAGAGGCAAGGGAGAAAGAGAGAATCTTAAGCAGACTCCATGCTTAGCATGGAGCCCAATTAAGGGCTTGATCGAACCTGGGATCATGACCTGAGCCAAAATCAAGAGTCTGATGCTCAAGTGAGTGAGCCACACAGGTGCTCCACCAGTTACGTACTTTAAATATGTACAGTTTGTGTATATCAGTTAAACATTAATGAAGTTGTTAAAAAAAACAAACATGATTAGATATTGTGACTTTTGACCTCTGGGGCTGCTATTTGAAACCTGGTGCACCAGCATCTACTGATTCTGGGAATTCCCAGTATCTTTCATTAACTCACATAAGTTCTTCAAAATAAATGTAACTTGGGAAAAGGGGAAATACCCTGGCAGTGATCACGTGTATCAATTATAAACGTCACAACACTTAGAACTATGATCCATATATGAGGTGGGTGATATAGCATATGTTTCCTTTAGACAACTGAGAGCTGGTTGACTCCCAGCACCCCATTACCCTTGTACACTTGTTAATTAGTTGTTTACCAGTTAATGGTCCTCTGCCTCCTTATACTGTATAAAGAAGGGACTTGGTCTGTCTTGCTCACTTCTGTGTTTATAATGTTACAAAACCAGGCTGGAACGCTGGCAGAAAACAAAGCGGCACTCGGAGATCTTCTTTGGATTGCAGATCTTGATGGAATGGCGGGCTCAGAGGACCCTGTTTCTCCAAACTTCTGAGCGCTGAATGCAAGTGGGGCAGGAAATTTACAGTCATCAGCTGCCATATCTGTGGGGGTTTTCCTGCACACAGAAAACAAAGGAAGAAGAACCAGGAGGAGGGGTCTCTAAGATAGAGACCAGAGTTCGTTTTATCCCACCGGCCATCTTTGGTGCAGTATTTTATTCACTTCTCCAACATTATCCCATTTTATGCCTTTTAAAACACCTTTTTAGTAGGTATCACCTTTCAGTTTTTTAGGTTGGTACCCTCAGAAGGCTAAGATGCCTGCAGTAGTTTGGTGAGCAACAGTGTTTTCAATAAAATGTACCATGGTATTCAGTATACAGGGGCCAATGGATACAAGTACAATTAGGGAGAAGAGGGGCCCTGCCAGGGCAGGAAGCCAGGATCCCAATCTGTGAGATCTCATTTGTTCCATTGATTGGTACTTTCCTGTTGTCAATGTTGAATTATTATTATTATTATTATTATTATTATTATTATTATTATTGTTATTATTATTATTATTATTTTTAGTTCCTTAACCTTAGTTGTAAGTATTTCTGACTGGTTTAAAAAATAGCAACATTCCTCCCCCGAAAAGATGCAAGTCCCTCCATTTTCTGAAGTGAGGAGGTCGGGGGCTTGTCTATTTTGGGGGGTTACTACCACCAGAGAGTTTATTTGGTTTTCTAAGGTTACCAGAGAATCGGCCACGCGTTCCATGTCTTCATTTAGCTCTTGAGATAGTCTATGGTACAGTCCTATGCATAAACCTATGCCCCCTTATCCAGTTCCTATTCCTTTCACAATTTCTGAGCCTATCCGAATTGGTAGCAGTACTGCCCGTTTAGCCTGAGACTTGGGGCTAAAGGTTGTTAGGTACTGATCTTCAGTGTATACAAATATCCCTGGGGTCCGGAAGATGGAATAACATTTCTGAGTCCAGTTGGCCTCTAAGCATCAATAGGCTGAATTAGAACACAGATAGAACACCCCAAAGGTGCAACATATTTCCTTGTCTGCAATCTGGTGTAGGTCTCCTGGGAGCTTTCCTAAACGTGTGTGGTGGGGGGGGGAGAGGGTCGCCCATATAATAACTCAAAAGGGGAGAATCCCAGTGCCCCAGGCGGGCATTGGGCACACAGGAGGGCCAGCCGAAGTAAATCTGGCCATAGGGGGTGAGTCTCTTGGTGGAACTTGGCCAGGGTTTCCTTGAGGGTGCAATTCATCCGCTCTACCTTTCCCTGAGCTCTGGGGGTGTTAAGTAGTGTGCAGTTTCCAGGCAATGTTAAGGGACTTTGTTAGGGTTTGTATAATGTCCGCTCCAAATGCAGGTCCATTATTACTGTGTGTGATTAAGCCCAATGTCCCATAGAAGAGCTTTGGCCACCTCGTGACTTCATTCCATTCTGGTCTGGAATGCTTGCAGGTATCCCAAATTGGTGCAGATTGTTCCAAGAAGGTACCTAACCCTTTATTTGGTTGTATGTTGGTAAAGTCCACCCCTAAGTCCATCCTTTGTGAGCCAGGCAGGGGCTGTGGGGCAGAGCAAGCATTGTTTTTGGCACATGTTACACATTATTCACTGACAGCCTGGCATAATGCTGGCAGCTGGCTGGCTGCCGGCAGCTGATATTGTAGTTCTTTTTGAAGAGGACCTGTAGACCTAAGAGGGTGAGTTAGCTATATTCCTTCACTAGGTGCTTTCACATTGATGACGGGACAAGACTCACCATCCGTCTTTGCTTAGTGTGCCCGCTTCTGTCGAGGCCCAACTTCTTTCTTCACTCATGTACAGGGGTGGGGAGGCTTCCTTCTGGGGCACAAGAGTCAGAGTGTAAGTAGGAGATTCACCTAGATCACCTCAGGCAGCCACTCTGGCTGTTTTGTCAGACAGGTGATTTCCTTGATTTATGGGGGCATCTCATTTCTGAGGTCCCTTACAGTGTAGGATAGCTACTTTGTCTGGTAGCCATATGGTCTCAAGAAGCTTTAGTGTTTCTTCCTCGTTTTTGATAGTTTTCTCTGAAGCGGTAAGGAGGCCTTTTTCTTTATAGATGGCCCCATGTACATGCACAGTAGCGAAGCCATACCAGGAATCGATGTAGATGTTAACTCATTTACCTTTGCGAATGATGATGGCTCAGGTTAAGGCGTACTGAGTCCATCCCATTGTGCCGACCATCCTTCCGACAAGGCCTTGGCTTCCTGAACTCCCGTGGTTGTGATTACCGCATACCATGCTCTTTGGCTGCACTCCTCTAAATAGCTGCTCCCATAGCTGAACAGGGTGATCTCTGGGCTTGTTATACCCTGGTCTTGGAGGTCTGGGAAGTTGGTGCAGACTTCATCCACTACTCCAGAACAGTCATGGTCAGGTTCTCCCTCCTCTGTGGGAAGGAAGGTGGCCAGGTTTAGTGTTCCTTTACTGTTTCGAGAGTGAGCCTTGGGTTCTCGTAGAGAAGGCCTTGGGATTGTGTCAGCTGAGAAATGGAGAGGAAACGATATCCTTGGGTGCTTGTGAGCCACACGACCATGTGTGGGACCTTAACATTAAATGTTTGGCCCAGTGTGAGCTTGTCTGCATCCTTCATGAGCAGGACTGTGGCTCTGATCTCTGAGGCACAGGGGCCATCCTGCAGCCACAGGATCAAGTTTTTTTTTTTTTTTTCTTTGTTTTTTTTTTTTGACAATCAGAACACTGGCCATTGCCAAGTGTTTTCATGTAGGAAGAAGTTAAAGGCCTTTCTATGTCAGGCAAACCATGGGCTGGGACTTGACCCAGAGCCAACTTTATTTCTGTGAAAGCGGCCCTCGCCTCCTCAGTCCATGCGAGGGACTCCCAGTTTGGTCCTCCCAACAGGTCATAGAGGGACCTCACTATGGCTGAGCATCTGAGGATTCCCAATGCGAAAGAACCCTCCGGCCCCTAAACATTCACACAAGCCTCGTTTTGTTTGGGGCTGTGGCAGTGTGGTGCCACACTTTCTTCCTTTCTGGTCCTCATTCTCTTTTTCCTTTTGTGAGTAGGGAGCCTAAGTATTGGACCTGCTGCGGACAAATCTGTGCCCTTTTCCATGAGGGTGGTACCCCAAGTAGGATCAGAGCTGTAGGAGGGCCTGTGTACCTTTCATACAGTCTTTCTGGGTGTCACTGGAAAGGAGGAGGTCTTCTACATATTGGAGAAGGATATACCCTGTGGTTTCCTTCGGAAAGTCAACGAGATCTGAACCTAGGGCTTCCCCCAGAAGAATGGGCGAGTTGTTGTAACCTTGGGAAAGTAGTGTCCAGGTCAGCTGCATCTGACACTCTGTAACGGGCTTAGTGCATTCAAAGGCAAACAATGATTGACTTTGTGGAGCCAGGCAGAGGCAGCAGAAAGCATCCTTTAGGGCGAAGCACGCAACCCTTCTGGCTGACCACGGAATTTGGCTGAGGAGAGTATACTGAGGGTTCGGAATGACTGGGTGTAAGGAAACCTTCACTTTGCTAATGGCCCTCAAATCCTGTACTGGTTGGTGTCCTCCTGGCTTCTTGCCTGGCAAGAGTGAGGTATTCCAAACTGATTGGCACTCAGTTAGAATACCTCTTTCTCTGAGCTTGGTCAGGTGCTCTTGTATGCCCATTCTAGCCTCTAGTGGAATGGGGTACTGCCTTGGTGTCTGAGGTTGAGCTTCAGGGATCAGGTCAACAATGATTGGGACCCGATTCCAAGCTATTTCAGGCGGGTTATCATCAGCCCATAGGGAGGGGAATGTAAGCCTGAATTCTTACGGGCTACCAGGTAAGGCCTGGGCACAGAACAGTCTCCATTCTTCTTCCCTTGGCAGGGGTATCTCCAAGACCAGGGTTTCCTTCTGCCTGGGGTTTCATTGGAGGCTAGTGTGTCCAGTGGGTTCAAAAGGTATCTGGGCCCCAAGTTTGGAGAGTAGATCCCGGCGCAGGAGAGGAATCGGGCAGTCACGTAAGTAGAGGAACTCATGCCGGACCTTGTGACCCCCAAGTGCACCTTGTTGAGCTTGACAGAAGGGCCGTTGCATTGCCTGTGTCCCAGTAGCCCCAAGTATGGTTGCTGTCTTTTGGCCTAAGGGCGCTACCAGGGAAGTAACAAAGGAGTATTCAGCCCCAGTGTCAACCATGAAAGTTATTGTTCAGCCCACCACCTCATTTCAACCGTGGGTTCATGGGGGCCAAGAAACAAAGAGTCCGGTCCCCCTCAGTCCAATTCTACCCCGGCCAGGTCAAGAGGGTTCTCACCTCGAGGTTCCTCCAGATATTGGCTGGGTTTTGAGGTCCCCATCCAATTCGGACATTGTTACAATTTCCCTTACCTTTGCAGTATGCACACTGGTCCCTTGCTAAGGGGGCTATGGGCTTCCCCCCTTTTTGTGGTTGGGGTTTTCCCATCTTTGCAGCATCTGTTCTTTAGTTCTGCTGTGAGAAAGGTGGCCTTCTGTTTTAGTCTTCACTTCTCTTTCAGCTGCAAATTTCTGTTCATGAAAACTGTACTGATGACCTCTAACAGCTGAGTGATATTCATCTGGCAAGCCCTCCAACTTCTGGAGCTTTCGTCGGATATCTGGGTAGCCTGTGCCACAAAAGAGATATGTACCATCTGTTGACTCTGGTCCCTCGGGGTCAAACGGTGCGTATACACGGTACACTTCACATAATCTTTCATAGTAGTCTCCGGGAGACTCCCCAGGGTGCTGTGTGACTGATGATATTTTAGTCATGTTCATGGGATTGTTGACTCCAGCTCACACTCCCTGAAGGAGGGCTTCCAGGTATCATCAGACGTGGCCCTGTCCTCCTTCTGTGGTGAAATCCCGTGTTGGGCGTTCTTCACGCATGCAGCTTGAGCCCAGACAGTAGGGTCATTGATTCCTGGAGATGTGTGATCTCCTAGGTACTGTCATGTTTCTGTCATTCTTATTTTTAATTAAACAAAGTATGGAGTAACTGTTGACAATCTTCCCAAGTCTGTGAGTAGGTCTGGAAGAGGGACTCCATCAAGTCAAACATTGCTTGTTTCTTTTCGGAGTATGGTGGAGTGTTGTGTTTCCACTTGAGGAGGTCGGTTGTAGAGAAAGGTAGATAACCCATCATGGAATGGCTGGTCTGGACTGGTCCATCCTCTTTCTGTCTTTCAGGCTCTCTTGTCTCCGTTACATGCGTTTGGAGAGTTTTAGGTCTGGGTCTGGGGCGCAGTCTGGCTGCTGGCCCATGTGGGGGTGGGTTATCTGGATCTGAGAGGGGCTGGGAGATGGGCAGCACTGACTGCAGTGGCAAGTGCACTGACTCTGGCTGTGGCTGGAGAGACAGATGCAGGAGGAGTCTCAAGCTCAGAGGGAGGGAGGCAGGAGCTTGAAGAGTTATAAGGAGGTGGAAAGACAATATCTTCGTCCACATCTCCTTTAAAAATTAGAGGAGCAGTGGATCACTTCTTTGACTCCCTGGTGAGCCTCCAGATAAAGTGGCTAAAACCTTTGCCTGGCTCTGTTTGCTAATGATGAATCACCTTCAAGGCAGGAAATCTGGGGCAATTTCAAGCCAGGAGTTGATGTACAGAAATGGATCAGGGTGGCCTGGGTTCCCAGTGACTATTAGCCAAACCTGCTGCACTATTTGAGCATCTAATGTCCCTTCTGGAGGCCATCCTGCATTGAATATGGGCCATTCTAGTTCACAAAATTTCCTTAACTTCCTGGGTGTCATTGTCACCCCATGGTAACCTGAAAACCCCTGTTCACATTTTTTCATCATGACCTCAAAAAATCGTAGGCTTACTCTGTTTTCATCCCATTATTAATTTCTTTCTCATATTTGGTGTCACAAAGACAGACAAAGTTAGGGTATACCGCCAGATGAGAGGACTATTCACATACTCCTCTGGTCGCATTCCTGAGGGAAAGTTTAGGTGAGGTTTGGCTATAGTGGACTCGGCTTTGTGACTTGTAATGGGAATCTGATCTGATACCGCCCTAGACCTTATACTTTCACAATGACACAGGGGAGCCCATTTAGACTCCAGAGACCTTGGGGACCTTGAGAGTGCCCGTCCATGAAGCCACAAACTCTAAATCGACTGGCAACCCTGGCTTAGCTGCACATTCTCTCTCTCTCTCTCTCTCTCTCTCTCTCTCTCTCTCTCTCTCTCTCTCACACACACACACACACACACACACACACACACACACACGCACACACACATGCACACCAGAGTCTATTACATTTCCTTCCACAAAATTTCCTACCTGGGACACCTATTAAGTCCTCTGGGAATTGATCATGTCCCCCTTCCACTCTTTTGGGTATGCCTGACATCTTCGGGGCCCCGGCTTTACCAGTTCCATGGAGCAGGACCTGCCCAAGACAGCGGAGAAGGAGGCTGCCGAAATTCAGGCAGAGCATGCACTTTCTCCCTTGCTAGCCTTTGCTTTGCCACCACATCACTGTTCTCCCAAACTAGTGGCAACAATGGGCCAGTGCGGTTGGGTTTCCTAGTCAGCAATCTAGTATGTTACGGAACCAGGCTGGAACACTGGAGGAAAAACCAAGTGGCACTCAGAGTTTGGTCAGAGAGTTTGAGAGGCCTGAGAAAACTGAAACTTAAAAGCTTAAGTTACGGGAAACTGAAACCTAACCAAGCCTAACTAGCTTGTTCCGCTTCTGTACAATTGCTTGGCGCGCCCGTGTATTCCTGATCAATCATTGTTGCTTGGCACATCCGTATATTCCTGATCAATCATTGTGATACCCGTACCCCCGGTTGTGGTCTGACCTAAAGGCAGGAACCAATCGAATACTGCTAAGTGTCCAACTTTAAACACCAACCAATCGCAGCTCTGTAACTGTGGAAAATTCCTGATTTCCCCATGACTTGTTTGTACCTGTCTATGAAAGGGGTGTAAAAACCTCTCTCGGGGCCTCTCAGCGTCACTGGCAATTAGTGCGCAGAGGTTCAGGTTCGAACCTGCAATAAATGACCCTTACTGCTTAACTTTGACTCTGGACTCTGGTGGTTCGTTTCTGGGGGTCTCTTGGACTCTGGGCATTTCAAGTTTGGCTCACCAAAGGTCTGAGCGTGGAGTCCAGTGGGGAGGGTAATTTATAGTCGTCAGCTTCCATATCTGTGGGGGTTTTTGCACATGCACCAAACAAAGGAAGGAGAATCCAGAGGAGAGGTCTCTAAGCTAGAGACCAGAGTCTGTTTGAGCCCCGTTGACCATCTTTGGAGTACTTTATTCACTTCTTCCACAAGAATAGAGCTCTAAATATCACATAGTATATGCTCATTAAATCTATATTAAGTGAATGAGTTCTATTGCTTCTGTATCGGACATATAACAAGAATTTTGACAATCTATATGGTAAGAGTCCCCAGACCATCACATTATAGGGATTTCAAGGTTTTGTAGTCTTCACACAATATTAAGGTTTTGTTACAACCACCATAAGCTAACCCTACAACCTCCCATCCTGGATCATATAATGCCCCTGTCTCCTCCTCATTCACAGTCTTTTGCAACTGAGTGCAGACAATTCCATAATGTGGTCTTGGTTCAGAAAGCCAAATTCCTCAGTTTTTCTCAGTCAGACAGAATTAAATCTTACTGTGAACATCTGCCAGTAATGTTGCAATAGAGATGAAGAAGATCAATTCAAGTTGACTCCCTGAGCTGATCCCTATAATCTCTTTAGGGCATGAGTACAGTTAAACAGAAATGCTGCACTCAGAATTATGTCTACTGCTTATCCAAGGAAAAAAAAGCAAGCATTAAAAAAGTAAGCCTTTTCCCTGCAGAGCAGCTTAATCAGGGAGAGTGAGTGGTGTAAAGTGGGTGAATTCTTCTCCAGGGCCTTAACTATTGCAGAGACTCAGTTCAACCTATGGGGGTGTATAACAGAAACATGAAACCTGAGAGCTGCCATTGTTGGGTAACAATGTTCTCTAACTGTGCCTTAGGCATTGACATGATAATCCAAGGGAGAAAAGCACTAATTATAAGTGGCATAGACGTGGACAATTTCTACATGCTTCAACACCTCTTGATAATAGTTAATCCTGTCTGTCTTTGCACGTGAACATTCCGTTGTTGGTCATTTTTGCCATGACAGAAATGGTCCCCTGTGTTTCCGTGGGCTTGTAAACTTAGCCTTCCGGAATAGGGTTGGAGACATCAAAAGGGTATCTCTTGGTACCTGTTGTTTCATTTTGTTCGATAGTTATGGACCTACCCCTATAAAAGGATTCAGAATTTTCGTAGTATGTCTTAAGACTGAATTGGAAGCCCGTTTCCTTTATTCAATTCAACTTAACAAAGAGGGTATTACATGTCAGACATTGTGAAACATATAACTGAAGGAATAGTACTTCCCAAAGATTGACCCTCAAAATCAGTACGCCTTACTAATGATGCCTTGTTTTTTGGAAGGTCATGAAGGTGTGGATCAAGGTAAGAATGGATTAAAATTAAATAGAACCAATAAGAAAATATAAAAGTACATTTGCACTTAGTAAGGATAACCAATAATTCATGAAATGTTGTTTATTTCATTTATTTATATGTATGTGTATGTGTATGCTTATAGTGGGTTTTGGTGAAATATGTGTTCCTTACAGTAGGTTGGGGATAAAATATTTGAGAGACGCTGTGCTAATGCACCTTATCAGGCTGCCTGGTGCCTCTGTAGCTTGGGTTCTTGATAGGGCTTAGGTTCATCCGCTTCATGTGCTTGCATGAAATTTGGAAGATATGATGGCTAATTTTATATGTCAACTTTACTGGACCACAGAAGTCCAGATGCTTGGTCAAACATTTTTCTGGTGTTTTGTGATGGGAAATACTTGAGTCTGTACAGTGAGTAAAACAGATTATTTTCATAATGTAAATGCGCCTTATCTAATCAATTGAAGGCCTGAATAGAATAAGGATGATTCTCCCATGGATACTAGGGAATTATTCTTGCCTGCCTGAATGTCTTTAAACTGAGACATTGGCCTCTTCCCCAGACTCAAACTGAAACAGCAGCTCTACCTGAGATTCAAGCCTGCCAGCCATTGGACAAGAACCACGCCATCAGATCTCGTGTGTTTCCAGCTAGCCAACTCATCCTGCAGATCTTGGGACTTGTCACCGTCCACATTTATGGGAGCCAATTTCTTATAATAAATAAATAAATAAATAAATAAATAAATAAATAAATAAATAAACAAATAAATAAATAAACAAACAAACTAACAAACAAACAAATAAATATAAATACATAAATATAAATATATATTTATTTAATAAATTCATATTCATAAGAATATATAAATATAAATATAAATATAAATATAAATATAAATATAAATATATAAATAAATAAAAATATATAAATATATTATAAGCTATAATATATATTATATATATATGAGAAAGAGAAGTTTTCTCTGTTGAATCTTACTAATTCAGAAGGTGAAAACTATTATCTATTGGTTCTACAGCTGTTTTTTGTTGTTGTTGTTTACAAACACAATGTGGTAGACATTATTCTAACAGAAAAAAAATAGCACCCAACGTTCCATACCTTAATGCTGACAACCCATGAAAATGAAGAGATACCATTTCTATAGTCGTGTTGTATTATAGAGAGAGATTTTCTGGATCAACCTAGTATCATCATGAACCCATGCATCATACACCCATGCAAAGCAGAGTGTTTTCTCTGGCTGGCCATCCCACAATCTGAAAATAAAGACCTCACTTGTATAACTGCAAGGAACTTAATTGTCCAAAACCCAAA
Organism: Panthera onca; assembly: GCF_046562875.1. NCBI lineage: Eukaryota > Metazoa > Chordata > Mammalia > Carnivora > Felidae > Panthera > Panthera onca. Next base: position 818,676 of record NW_027675869.1, read on the forward strand.
TAATCTCAGAAGTAGATTTCTCCAGATAAGATCCCAACCTACTGACACTTGACTCTTACCTAGTGATACCCTAGGCCCAGAACACCAGTGAGTCTGCCTGGACAGACCAGTGAGTCTGCTGGGGTTATTCTGGCAAGACAATTCTGCAGTGCTGTCTTTGGATTCTGGGAGTGCAGTGTACACCCCACTTAACTAACACTTCTCCTGATGTTTTGAACACACAATTCCTCATATTAAGTCACTGCTTGGATAGAAGGTAATTTCTGCCATATGCTACTGAAATTTGACGATTGTACTTCCACGTATCTCCTACTAGTTAAATGCAACGATACCTGTAGCTTATTTCGAACTCAAGTAAAGCAAAACACAAAACTCTAAAGAACGGACCACTCCTTACTTCTTGAAAATACCTCTTCTTTTCTTTTTGATAACATTTGACTCTCCTGGTTTCTCTTTTATATTCCCTCTACTAATTTTCATTCTATTTTCCTGCCTCATTTCCATTCATCAAGCATGCATTGAGCACGCACTAGGTTGTAGGCACTGTATACAAAGAACAGAGGTCTTATCTAGAACTAATAATGGACCTTGTTATCCAGGGATTTGCCACTGTGCAAACAAATTAACTATACTGAGTTGATAACATCTGTAATAGAGGTGGATAAATGTACCCTGGAATTGCAAAGAAGAAAACACATGAGTCTCTGGGGCACCCAGGGAGTGCCTTACAAAAATGAGAGTCACTTGAAGTGAGTCTTCTAGAGAAGGCATATTTCAAATCGACAGAGTAAGGAAGGGCATTGCAGGCAGGAAAAATAAAAAATGAAAAAAAGCAAGACACGGAAGTTTGAAAATGTGACACCATTAAAGGAGTAGCAAAGTTTCCTTTGGATGGATTTCTTGTGGGAATGGGAGGTTGGTAAAGAGTGAGGATTGGTGTAGAAGGTGACATATGAATTGGATCCTAGAAACAGTTTACAGGAGATAGTTATTGTGCCCGAATGACTTTGATGACTACCCATTGTATTCAAATAAACCTGAAGAGACTTCTTGGCTTAGTTAGAAGGTTGCTCATCATCTGTTTAATTCTATAAGGTTAATCTCATCCTATGTTCCTCTTCTCTACCAACCATTCACTCATTTACTCATTTATTTATTCAGTCAGTCAGTCAGAGAGGGTATGTGTGGGGTGCATATCACGAAGAATGTGGAACTCATTATAAGGACTTTGACTTTTATTTTCAATGAGATGGAAAGTCAGTTGAGTAGTCTGACCAAGTTCATATTTCAGTTTTATTTATTTGGTTATTTATTCATTCATTCATTCATTTATTTACTTACTTACTTACTTATTTATTTATTTATTTATTTATTTATTTATTTATTTATTTATTTATCTATTTATTTATTTATTTATTTAATGAGAGTGCCCACAGGGGGATAGAGAGACAGAGAGACAGAGAGACAGAGACAGAGAGAGAGAGAGTGAGAGTGAGAGAGGGAATCTCAAACAGGCTTCATGCCTAATTCATGCCTAGCACAGATCCTAATGCACGTTCTGACTCCATGAGCTCATGATTTCTGCATCATGACCTGAGCCAAAATCAAGAGTCAGATGGCTAACCACCTGAGCTGCCCAGGTCACCGTAATTTATGTTAAACAAATCATTCTGACTACTGTCTGGAGAGCAGGATGGAGTGGGAAGCAAGCATACAAGCAACAACAACAACACAATAAGGAGGTTACTATAGTAATCCTGAAATAACTGTAGGTTGAATAAGGATGCAAGAAGGGCACATAGTGAGAAAATTATGATCATGTGTACATTATAAATGTGGATATAATAGGATTGCTTGTGGTTGAATATAAGGTATGATAAAAACAGATATAAAAGATGATACCAAGTTTGTTTTTGTTTTTGTTTTTGTTTTTGTTTGCTTGTTTTTTTGGGCTGGACCACAGGTTGGTGGTAGTTTTGAGTTGTCTGTTAGAGATCATGGGTTTTAGGGGAAACATCAGGACTTGCTTTTTTTTTTTTTTTTTAATTTTTTTTTTATTTTTGGGACAGAGAGAGACAGAGCATGAACTGGGGAGGGGCAGAGAGAGAGGGAGACACAGAATCGGAAACAGGCTCCAGGCTCCGAGCCATCAGCCCAGAGCCTGACGCGGGGCTCGAACTCACGGACCACGAGATCGTGACCTGGCTGAAGTCGGACGCTTAACCGACTGCGCCACCCAGGCGCCCCAGGACTTGCTTTTTTTAACATTGTGAGTTTTGAGATGCTTATCAGACATCCAAGCTGCATTTTTGTGAATGCAGTTAGATATAGGCATCTGGAGTTTAAATTAAGAAGTTTCGTGTGGACTCTAGGCTGGATTACTTAGTATGAGATCGCATGAGATCAGCTAGAGTGAGAATGGATGAGAGAGAAGACATGCAAGGACTGAGCTCTGGGGTCTCTAACTCTTAAAGTACTGCAAGATGTGGAAAAACTAGCGAAGGAAACTAGACACAGTGCCCACTGAAGGAGTAGGCGAGACATGAGGAGGGTCTCGAGTCCAGGAAGCCTGGTAAGGAATGTGTTTCAAGGAAGGAGGTATCAAATTGGTCAAGTGCTGATGGCAAGTCAAATAGGATGAGTTCAAATAAATGATCATCAGGGTCACATGGGGGGGGGGTCACTTGGTTAAATGTCTGACTCTTGGTTTCACCTCAGGTCATGATCTCATGGTTTGTGGGTCCAAGCCCCAGGTGGGGCTCCATGCTGACAATGTGGAGTCTGTAGGATTCTCTCTATGCCTCCATCTGTCTCATAACCTCCCCTGCTCACTCTCCCTTTCTTTCAAAATGAATGCATACACTTTAAAAACTACTAAAATATAAATAATCACTGTGTTTTGCAAAGTGGATGTCATTGACCTGTGATGAGAACCGTTTCAGTAGCACCGGGGAAAAGCCGAATTGGAGTGGTTTCAACAGAGAATTGGAGGAGAATGACTGTAGACAGGGAGGAAGGCAATTCTTTCAAGGAGCATTGTGACAAAATGTGGGAGAAAAATGAGGCAGCAGTGGGAAGGGAAGGGAGCAGGGTCAAGAGAGGGCTTTGGTTTTTCTTTCTAAAATTTGAGAAATAAAAGCATTTTTGTAATTTCCATATTGCTGATGGAAATGATGATATGGCAGAGTGGGGGAGAACTGCTGACAGAAATGTTCTTAACAGGGCGAGAGTGACTTTAGTCTAGTGTCCAAAAGATAATTGGCCCGGAGAGGAATGAACAGATCCTTCATATTAATGTTGGTGAGAGCAGAGCACAAGGGAATAGGTGTAGATGGAATGGTAGATGCGATAGGTGATTTTGCAAATTCTCTTTTCACTGACCTGGTTTTCTCAGTGCGGTAATAGGCAAAGTTATAAGACCAGAGTGAAGAAGGGTTGGGAACAGTTAGAAGTTTGCGGAGAAGGAAGTTGTGAAATAGAGGTCTAGGGGTGTGAGTAAGTAGCCTTCCGACCTCACTTTGGTCAGTGGCCATCAAGTAACTTTTGTGCTGCTTTTCTCCAATTACATTGGATGTTGCTATGCGTAGGAAGTAGATTGAACTCCCTGCGGTTCCCCACTTCTTTACCTTTGCATAGGTAAGTTTGCATCTGCCTGAGAAGCCCTCTCTACCCTAATCACTCATATTTCAAACTTGCCTCAACCATTACTTACTTAATCCCACCAGGCGGAGTGAATTAGTCCCTTCTTGGAACTCTTGTGGTACCATGTGCAGTACGCTGTACTGTAATTTTTGCCATATTGCAATAATTTGCGTCCCTGTCTCCCTAGATAATTTGGCCACTCCTTGAGGGTGTCAATTTGGTCATTGCACTTCCTCGTATACAGTTTGACTTGTGGTTAGGCTTTGTTAATTGCCAATTGAATTGAATTGAATTGAGTTGAGTTGAATTGAGTTGAATTGAATCGAATGTATTGAATTGAATTGAATTGAATTGAATTGAATTGAATTGAATTGAATTGAATTGAATTTCATGGAGAGAATTAGCAGAAGGGATTGGCAGGTAGGAAGGGCAGAGCCTAGAAAGAGTGGTGACATTTAGAACAAGACTTGTCTGATCTATAAGGAGGGGAACTCCTGCTCATGAGAGTGGGAAAGGTAACTGTTTACTCACCTGTAGTGGTGGAGTGAATGGAGCCGAAACCCCAAATGGACTTCTGTAAATTGTGTCAACAATTCTTACTTCTATCGTGTTTGCGTTGAGGACCAAAAGAGTTCATATATGCAGAAGGATTTTGTACATAAAAATGTGCTGCATAATGTAAGATACTCTTTCTCACAACACTCTGTGCCAAGATTAAAGAAATGTGTTGATTTTATATATTTTACTAAAGGATAGCGTGTATAACAGAGGAAGAGAAGGATGGGTTTAAAAAAATGATTATAGTTATACTCGTCTTGTTGACCTTTCTGCTCTTCAAAGTCTCTTTGGAAGATATCATCCTGGTCTCTTTCAGTTACAGATGCCTCTTATTGTCTCTGAGACAATAGCCCTAATATGATCTAATTTGCTAAGCCAGGTGGTGTGGAAGACAGAGAAAACGGCCAGCTCATTCTGCAGGAAGCAGCATATAAGGAGCCCACTGATCTGACAGGCTTGTGTCACAATGCACCAGTGTGGGAATTGCCCAGGCTCAGAAAAGGCCAGTTTTTCGCAACATTATACAACTCAAGAGAACTTTCTAACACAGAGGCAATGTTCACAGTTCCACAGAAAACACATGTCTGATTCTTGATGCTGACTAGAAGTCAGCCAGTTATTTTAACACAGGTTATAACTGTCACTGGTTTCACTTCACTTTCCCTTAAGTTTCAGGTTTCTTAAGGGCAGGGACCATGTTCTGGGCTTCATAACCTCTGCCCACACTTGTCTACCATGGTATTTCATGGGCGTTCCGTTATCATCTGTTATTCATTGGGTTTTTTAGTAGGTGTCAGGCAGCTTTCATGGTGACCACGTATTGGCAGATCATCAAGAGAGTGGCAATAGTGGAGCTTTCTCTACTATATGAACCACATGTTATTATCTTAAAATTCCTGGAATATATGTATGATGTCCTGTATGAATGATTGTGAGTTTATGACACTCATATTCTACTCCTTTTTCCCAACAGTTTAAAATACGTTTATGGCAGTTTACCTTCCTTTCATTCCCTAACTTAAAATATTTTACTTCTTTGGCTTTGGACTACCTGCCTACATGCTAAAAGATGCAACACTAGAAAACATGATTGCATTTTGATGTGTTCTTAGCAGGCTGCCTTAATTGCCAGCTCTGTTGGGTGGGTTGGATATCTCTGTTACTTCTGGCAGGATCTTCTGAGATACAAGTATATTTCTTGGGCAAAGTAGCATGTTGAGTCCATCATCATTTGGAGTGAAACTCAGTCTACGTCCAGTAGAGTTGGTCCTATTGGTCACATGAAGGAATGAAAACCAGGCCGTATTCGTTTCGATGTCATAACATTCTGGGACGTGTAGTGATGCCCATGAGAAAAAAAAAAAAGAATCAGACAGGGGACTCCATTTAAGAGACGTCTCAGCAAGCAGAATCAAGATGCCAGAATGAGGAACAAAGATAAATGCTGTCTAGGTTGTAGAGGTTGGAGACATTGCTCCAGCAGTGAGAAAGTTCCTTCAGGGTTAAGGGAGAGGCTGGATAGTGATCCTCAGGCCCCTTGTTACCACCTCCAGGCCATGATCTTTCTACTCCCCTGAAATTCCTGCCTTCACCTCCTTAGTCCATCTATTCAATCCCAGAGCGCCACCCTTTTTTTCATGGACATTTCTGGAATCCCTTCCTACTCTTCTTTCTCCTCATGTTGCTCCTGCCTCTGTTGTGGGCAATTTCAGAATCCTGGTAAAATTGCTCTAGCAATGTAGCTTCAGTGTTCTTTAAATTCTCTGGCTCCCACAACCTTAAGAGTCAGTTTCCTCCAGTAGCTAACTTCCGTGATGGTGCTCTGAGCTCTATGATCATCCAGATGTCTCCTGCTAGAATGTGAAATTTAACGTGCCAATATCTCAGAAGACAACCTCCCCTAACCAGGTGTCTCACTACTTGACTTCACAACTTCTCTTCTTCAGCCTGATAGAGACTTGTGGTCCCTACTTCCTCCCTCTCATTTCCCTGTATATCATCCCTTGTGGCTCCACTTCCCTTCCTAATTCAGTGTATACACCTCAGTATGTCACTTTGTGTTGGAACCTCCTAGTCCTCTGCTGCATCGGCTCTGGTGGCCTTGAAGCTTGGATGAGTCCTCCTCTCTGTCAGCCAATCCTCTGTCTCACTCAGCCCAGTGAACTGTTACAGGGACTCACAGTCACTAGGGTCACTCACTATGATTTTATGGTTGCTGATGGCAACCTACCCCCAGAGCTTCTTGCCAATCTTAAGCGGTCTTCTCCCCACAGCAGCTATTCCATACCTCCATCATTTCCCTCAACCTATCTTTTTCACCTTTCCCTGGGAAATGACTCTTATTTCATAGATAGAACTTAGATTGTAGACACTTTCAAACTCTCACTCAGACCTCATAATCACACCTTTCAACACAACTTTCAACCCCAACCCCAGTATGAGAGACAAAAATGTTCCTATTCCCACTCTAGATTCATTAATTCATTCGGCAGTCACTGAGAGCCAACTGAGTCCTACGAAGCACTGTGCTATATGCTTGGGACATTAGAGATGAGGAGGCAGACCCTACTCACAAGGCGCTTACAATCACAAGGAGCTTACAATCATGTAGGGGAGGCAGATATTATGGTGTAATGATCCCAAGATGCATGGAGCATTAGGAGAGTGTGAAGGGAAAATCCATGTAACTCAGCCTTCAGGGGAAGGAGATGAAGTGTTGTAAGGGACTTTTCAGGTGGCGTGCTATCTTGAACTAATCCTTAAAGAGTGAGTAGGTATTAATTAGGCAAGGTTGGAGTAGGAAGGACACAAGAGGCTCAGGCATTACACAGTAGAGAAAAATCACACTGAATATAGGGAGGGGGTATAAGTAAAAATAGGAAATTGAGTCATTCCGATTCTTGACTGGGTCCTACACTTTGTAAAGAGGTCATCTCACAAAGAACCTCAAACGATCACATTTTCCCACAATTTCCTTCTGCATTTTTTATTCTTTATCCTAGTGTAATTCTTCTCCTTCCCTCACCAGTATGATTCAATTAGTAACTCACTTCTGTGGATACTATGGCAACCACATTTCCTCTATGCCGCACCCTTCTGTGTCTTTGCTTGGCATCAGTGGAGCCTCATGATGGAGCTCATATCTCTCCTCCCCTTAGAGTGGACTTTGGAACATGCAAAAGTTATTACATCACTGCCTTCCAAGCTGTGGTTCCCCCACACTCCAGCATGATAGAAAACACCTTTCCCATCCACACCCTGCCCCCACCTTTGCATCCTTACTGGTCCTGGGCCAGTTGCTCATGCCCTTAGACTCCCGCATGATCAACTATCAGCAAATTCCTTAAGATGCCCTATTGTTTTATACCTAGATGTCTTCCCCATCACCATGGGTATGTTTTGATGCAGCATCTTAATTGGTACATATTTTAATGCAGGCTAAAATAACTATCAAATATCTAACCTATTCTCTCTCTTTTTTTTTAATTTCCCAGATAACAAGGGTAATAGATGCTTTTTTTTTCATTTTAAAAATTCTATTATTGAAGTATAGATTACATACAGTGTTATTTTAGTTTCAGGTGTGTAAAATAGCGATTTGATAATTCTATACATTATTCAGTGCTCACCATGGTAAGTGTAATCACCATTTTTCACCATATCATGTTGTTATAATATCAACTATATTTCCTGTGCTGTACTTTTCACCTCTGTAAGTTATGTACTTTATGACAGGAAGTTTGTAACTCTTAGTCACCTTTCCCTATCTTACACACCCCACCCACTTCTCTTCTTGTAACCACAAGTTTGTTCTCTGTATTGAAGAATCTGTCTGTTTCTTTCTTTGTTTTGTCTTTTAGCTTCTACATAAAAGTGAAATTATATGGTATTTCCTTTTATCGGAATAATCCCACATAGCATAATACCCTCTAGGTTCACACATGTTGTTGCAAATGGCAAGGTTTTATTCCTTTTTTTACAATGAAATTATATTCCATTCTATGGACACTACATTTCTTTATGTATTCATCTGTTGACAGACACTGGGGCTGCTTCCATAGCTGGGTTATCATAAATAATGCTTTAATAAACACAGAGGTGCATGCATCTTTTCAAATTGGGGTTTCCCTTTTCTTTGGGTAAATACCCAGTAGTGGAATTATTGGATGATGTAGTATTTCTGATTTAATTTCTTGAGGAACCTGCATTCTGTTCCCTAGAGTGGCTGCACCTATTTACATCCCCACCAAGAGTGCATTGGTGTTACTTTTTCTCTTACCTTCTCACCAATACTTGTTATTTCTTGTCTTGCTGATACCAGGCAGAGTAGGGAGGGGAGGAAGTTGGGATCCAAATTGCAATATTGAAATATCAGAGGAATGTTATTGTCATATTCATAAACTTCCCTATACGTATCCTAAGGAAAACTTTTTTTTCTTTAACGAGCTTTTTAAAGGTAATATACACATGGTAAAAATTCATATAGTAGCAAAAAAAGTTATTCAGTGAAAGTAAATCTATGTCTTCTCTAGGCCTCCATTATCCTTCCCCAGAAGAAGACCACCTTTAACAGTTTGTAGGGTTTTTTTTCCAGAATCTCAAAGTATATAATATGCATATTATGGTATATGCATACCTCACATGAAAATATATATATATATATTAGGCATATATATATATGCCATATATATATATGCCATATATATATATGCCATATATATATATGCCATATATATATATGCCATATATATATATGCCATATATATATATATATATATATATATATATATATATATATATATATATATATCGCTCTCCATTTTATAGATACATGATTTTTGTGATTGTTAAAAGGTATGACATGCCATTTGCCCTCTTAAAAATTAAAGTGTCTGGTCCAATGGGACATTATTTTTTAAATATACTTCATGGTATTCCTACCCTGGCTGCATTGGAGGTATTTAATCTGTCCCCTGTTTATGTGTATTTAATTTGTTTCTAGTCTACGACTATAGACTATATATGCTGCAGTGAACATATGTTTGTGTACATATGCAGTGTACATATGTTTGCCTGCCAGAGTCCAGCAGAGTGTGGGTGTTGCCTCTAAAATCTTACCTGGAAAGAGTTTAATGGGGGAACTGTGAACACAGGTGCTGGCGAGATAAACGGGCTCAAAACTAAGTGGTCGAGTTCTTGGGGACTAGCAAGAGAAGACTTCACCTCTCCCAGGCACCAAGGGACAAGGAAAGGACAAGTGTTACTAGAAGCCAATGAGCCCACAGCTGGGAGAGAAGCCACCTAACAGGAGATGTGGCCATAGACTGAGGAATAAGCCACTGCCAAAATTCCAGAGTTCACAGTACATATAATGACTGCTTTTCTTTTGCTCTCTGGCTACCTATTAGTATACCTGCCAACGATGGATGGAAGCCAGAGGACAAGAAAGCCTAAACGATGCAGTCCATGGAGGTCAGCTTACTGGCAGGCATAAGATGATCAAAAATATATCTGCAAGGATGAATGGAGGATTAGCAGTCGCTGGCTTAATATTGTTTGACTTATAGTTATTGGACTTCACAAGGGTGTGAAAATGATAGCATTGTTTACAAATTGTACTTTCAAGAGCATCTGGCTGGCTCAGTGGTGTAAGCATCTGACTTTAGTTCATGTCAAGATCTCACGGTTCATGAGTTCAAGCCTGCCTCAGGCTTTGCTGACAACTTGCATCCTGGGGCTGACTTGAGATTCTGTGTCTCTCTCTGTCTCTCTGCCCCTCCCCTGCTCGCACTCTTTCTCTCTCTCTTTGTCTCCAAAACTTGAATAAACATTAAACGTTTTAAAAGATAAATTGTACTTCAAGTTTAAATTTTTGACCTCTCCCAGTGCTAATGAGACGCGATACGACCCTCTCCTGTGATGCCTGGCAGAGCAACCAGCCACAGCTCCCAGTCCACCACATGATCATGGTGGTGAACAATCTATATGCTTACAGCCATTCTGTACTCACACAACCGTTGTGTTTATGCTTTCAACACAGTATTCACTGAAATACATGAGACAGTTAAACTTTAATGTAACATAGGCTGTGTGTTAGATGATGTCTCATAATTTCAGCTAATGCAACTATTCTGAACACACATAATAGAGGCTAGACTAAACTATGATATTCAGCACATTATGTGTGTTAAATGCATTTTTGACTTAGCATAATTTCAACTCACAATGGTTTTATCTAGAGGTGACTCCATCCTAAATCAAGGATGATTTGTAATGTAAAAATCTTGGGAAATTTCCTAGAACTGGAATTGTGGTATCAGTAGGACAGAAAGAAGCTCTTCCACATCCATTCCTCCACCTCCTTCCTTTGCTGGTTATTACCAGCGCTTAGCTGTGCCTACGGGCACTCGGAATTAGGACTACATACCCCAGCTTCCCTTGCAGCCAAAGCAATATAAGAGGAAGTGTCATGTGGCAGCTTTTCTGAGAAAGTTGAGACAGCTGTGTGCCTGGTGTCCTTTATTTTTTCTTTGATGTCATTCACATGCGGCCTTGGATCCTGAACTCTAGGGCCAAACCATTTGGATGGAAAGTGAACTGAGATTCTTCCAGCAAGAGCTCGTAGGAACTAGATTTCTTTGCACTTCATAGAATATAGCTGCCCAATCAGACTTGAGCTGTATACCTCCAAATTTCACTTATTTGGGAGAGAAATCCACTTTTACCCTATTGAAATCATAGTTCTTCCTTGTTCTGTGTTGTAGGGAAAAACCTAACCCTCATGAAGGTATACAGATAACAGGTATAAATAGTTTGAATTTTTATGGGTTTTGTCAAGTTTGGTATTTTGAACTGAATTTTTAATACTGACTTTGAATTCAGCTACTCCATTCACAACACATGACTTAATCTTCTTGTGCCTCTGATTTCTCAGAGGGGTAGTAATATAAAGCACTCCAATTTGGTTGTTATGAGGAATAATTAAATTAAAATATGTGAAAGAGGTCAGTGTCTGTCCAACATGCCAAACACTCAATGAATGTTATTACTGTTATTTTTACCATTATCATGTTTAACTGTCTTCCAAACAAGACGTACCAGTTAGCCAATTACATTTCTGAAATGCCTTTTTCCTCTTCCCTTATCTATAGTGTGCATTACCAAAGTTTTTGTCCAATAGATGAGTAGTAGTATTTCATTTTTATTTACAATTGCTTTCTAAAATTGTGGTTGTACATCTTGACATTTTTTAAAAGTCATTTATGCTTGTTTTCTGGTGAACTTCCTTTTTCTTTCCTCTATTCCTTCTATTGGATTTTTGTTTTGTTTTACAGTGTGGCTTAAAAAAAAAAGCAATACAAGCATTATGGGAATTTGTCTTCTGTGTTTCTATTGGTGGTGCAAATATTTCCACTAATTTTCATTTGCCTTTATTTTCTTTTTTTTTCTTTTTTTAAAGTTAATATTTATTTATTTTTTGAGAGAGAGAGAGTGCGAACAGGGAAGGAGAAGAGAGAGAGGGAGACACAGAATCTGAAACAGCCTCCAGACTCTGAGCTGTCAGCAAAGAGCTAGATGCAGGGCTCAAACCCACAAACCATGAGATCGTGACCTGAGTTGAATTTGGACGCTTAACCTACCAAGCCACCCAGGCACCTCACTTTATTTTTTCTTTTTCCCTTTTTTTTTTTTTTTTTTGGCTTTATTTTTTCTTTACAAAATTAAAAAAATATATATATTCAATATAATAAAAATGATCCTTCTCTACTGTCATTACATCTGAGCTTAATATCCACCCCTATTTTAGAAAGATCGTTGTCATTCTGTATTATAAGAATAATTCCCCCATGTTTTCTCCTAGGTCTTCATAGATTGACTTACATAAAAAAATATCTTCTCCATTTGTAATAAAACTGGGGGAGGCAGTGAGATGAGATTTAAAGTGATTCTGCAGATGACTGTGTTGGAGCGTTGGCAAAAATGAACGCTTTGACACATAAATCTTACCTAAGAAAGTTATAGTTTCCTTTGATCCACATAATAGATACTTCTTAAACAAAGCATGTGGGAAGCCATCCTCCTTGCAGGTATGGGGTAAGCTTGCCTCCTGGGCTTTTTTTTTTTTTTTTTTTTTTTTTTTTTTTTTTTTTTTTTTTTTTACTCTTGGGGGGAAACGCATCGGTTGTTTATAATGGAATTTTGTATTTCCATGTTAAGGTGCTGCCAGGTACAGCCTAACTAATTTACAGTTTGTAAGACTGCCTCTCACACATCGCTTCCTGGTAGTAGGCAAAATTTCTTTCTCTGCAACCAGGACCATACTGCCACTTGTTCACAGGTTAAGTAATGATGCCAAGACATTTTTATGCCTATGCTACCAATGGCCCATCTGTGGACAAGTGCAGGCAGATACTGCCTACCTTTTAAGGCCAAGGAGGTATTGAGCCCAGGGCCTTCCACTGGGCTCCACCATTGTTTCTGCTCTCTCTGGTGTTTGTCAGTTGTGATCATCACGGTTGAGAACACACGCTCTAGAGTAAAACTATCTGACTATGTACTTCCATCTTGAGCTATAGGGAAACAAATAAAGTCCCCTTACCTTTTTTGTTCTTTGCTTTCTCTTTTGTGAAACGGACATTACCACAGTGTGGAAATTAAATAAGTAAATAAATAAATACGTAAGTGCTTAAAAAATCTTAGCAACAAGTGCTCAGTAAATATTAAGAAGGCTTATCCCAATAGAGAATAGAAAAATAACTTTCTTGTTTTCTCCTAGGATTTTATAGATGCATTTTTATAAGAAAACATATAACATTGGTAACAATATTATAACATATAATAATATGAAATTATACAAATTAAGACACGTATAAGAACAGTACTGAAACTTCATGAATAGTATCATTGTTACTATTATTCGAATAATGCATTTGCTTTCAAAGGTTCACTTAGCTATATACTAAATTTGCATATGCTTTGAACCTAGTTCTGGATTCTCTATGACGATTCATTCATTGGGCTTAGCCACATTTGCTTTATAACATAATTTATCATCTGGTAGAACTCACCTAATTCATATGCTTCCTTTTCAGAAAATGTTTTCTGGATCAGCTTGAATTTTGATATTTATACAAAATCTTAGAACCAGCTGATCTGATTTAAAAAATCCATATTTTATTGGGCTTGCAACAAATTTACATAGTAATTTAGAGATGGTTGGCATTCTTACAATAATAACTTTTCCTATTCCAACACAAGGAATGTTTATATTTAAGCTTTTTTTAATTTTTTTTTATTTAAAAAAATTTTTTAACGTTTATTTATTTTTGAGACAGAGAGAGACAGAGCATGAATGGGGGAGGGGCAGAGAGAGAGGGAGACACAGAATCGGAAGCAAGCTCCAGGCTCTGAGCCATCAGCCCAGAGCCCTACGCGGGGCTTGAACTCATGGACCGCGAGATCGTGACCTGAGCTGAAGTCGGACGCTTAACCGACTGAGCCACCCAGGTGCCCCAAGCTTTTTTTTAAATATCTCTCAGAAGAGTTTAAAGTTTTCTGAAAGGCTTATTCACATATTTCTTTCATGTTTCTTGTTAAGTTCCCCCCTTCCTTCCTTCCTTCCTTCCTTCCTTCCTTCCTTCCTTCCTTCCTTCCTTCCTTCCTTCCTTCCTTCCTTCCTTCCTTCCTTCTTTCCCCCCTTCCACCTCCTTCTCCTTTTACTTCTGTTATGGCAAATGGTGCCAATTCTCTGACTATAATTCTAATTATTTCTTGTTCGTATGGGAGAATGATAAATTGTTTACCTTGTGAGCCTGGATCATGTAACTTCATCAGGAAGACTCATGAAAAATCTGATCTCCCTTCCTTCATCGCAGTTATGTATAATTGACATTTGTTGGAAGGAGATAAACAGAGTCAAGAGAATTTCGGTCTTAGAAGAGAAGCCCCTGAGGTGAGAGTAGCCTGAGAGAGCAATTGGAGAGGGAACAAATGTGACCCAGAAAGGAGCTCACTGAACAATGTGATTGGGATAACCCCCCAAAAGCAGGTTGATTAGGAATAGCACCAATCAGTAATTGTCAGATATGATCAAAGCTGTACAAGGGCCACTTTAAAGTGTTAGATGTTTTCCTTAAATACAAAAACTTTTGTATTTAACCAAGAAATTAAAAAGTTACCCAAGATAAAATCAGTAAAATTAAAGCATTTTTCTTTTAAACAGAAAATTCAAGGAAACCAAATTATTAAAGGAAAACATGGTAACATTATAGAGCTTTTTGTTATGAAAAAATCCTATGTACATATGCCAATAAAATAGACAATGAATGTTTTGGAGGCAATGTAAATGACTACACTGGTTTAAGAAAAAGCAGCAAGAGAATGAAAGCGATGCGAGTCATTTCTTTGAAAAACTAGAATAACCCCATAAGTCTAACACTGGAGCAAATGCGTAAGACTTGGGGACCAGCTAGCCTGGCTGAGATGTTTCTTGCCAACACTTACTTAGTTCTTACTCATACCAGGGGAGGTTCTGAACATTTCACAAGTAATTCATGTCATTCTCCTAAGGGCCCTAGGAGGGAGGGGTTACTATTAACCTCCTTTTACACATCAGCAAATTGAAGAAGTTCAGAGGTTAAGGAACTTGTCTGCTCCCAAGGTCAACACAGGTGGCATGTGATGGAACTGAGAGGTGGCATGAAATAGTGTCCTCTAGTGCCAGCGTACCCAAGTTTACATCCTGTCTCAGCAGTACTAGGTGTATGATCATCGGCACACTTTTTTTTAATGCTTTTGTGCTTTAGTTCTCATATATGTAAGACCAAGAGATGAATATAATAATCATATAAAGAGTTTAGAACAATATCTGAAACATAGCAAACACCCCTTATATAGAATCCTATTATTACTGCTATTATTATTAAAACAGGACAGGACAGAGAATACCTAAAAAGACATAATAACACATATGCAAACAAATGAATTTCCTGATACCTAAAATATCAGAAAATCCAGTAATTTATTTAGGTGCTCTAAAGTTGTTTTTTTTTTTTCTTTTCTTATAAATTGAATTTATTTTTAAATATTTTACGTTTTTTAAACAATATCTTATTTATTTTTGAGAGAATGCAAGCAGGGTCAGAGAGAGGAATAGCATATCTGAAGTGGGCGTGATGCCTACACCAGTGACCCAATGTAGGGCTTGAACCCACGAACTGCGAGATCATGACCTGAGCCAAAGTTGGATGGTCAACCAACTGAGCCACCTAGAAGCCCCTATTTTTTTCACATATAGTGTTATATTAGTTTCAGATGTACAATATACTAATTCAGCAATCCCTTACAATACCCAGTACTCATGGCAACAAGTGCACTCCTTAATCCCCATCACATATTTCACTCACTACATCTGCACCCCCCCCCCCCAACACTGGTAACCATCAGTTTGTTATCTATAATTAAGTGTATGTTTCTTGATTTGTCTATTACTCTTTTTCCCCAACTTTTGATCATTTGTTTAGTTTCTTAAATTTCACCTATGAATGAAATCATATGGTATCTGTCTTTCTCTGACTGACTTCTTTTGCCTAGCATTATATTCTCTAGCTCCATTCATGCTGTTGCAGATGGCAAGATTTCATTATTTTACATGGCTGATTGCTATTCCACTGTGTGTGGGTATTATACATAATATACCACATCATATAATTATGTGTGTATAATACCACATTATAATACCACATCATATATACATACTAAATCTTTATCCATTCATCATTTGATGGACGCGTGGCTGTTCTTTATCTATGCTATTTTAGATAATGCTGCCAAAATTATCAGGGTTCTTGTATCTCTTTGAATTATCGTTTCTGTATCCTTTGGCTAAACACACAGTAGTGTGATTGCTGCAGTTGTATTTTTCACGTTCTGAGGAACCTACTATGTTTTCCACACTGACTGCACCAGTTTGCATTCCTATCAACAGTGCAAAAGTTCTTCTTCCATATCCTCATCAACACCTGTTGTTCATTGTGTTGCTGAGTTTAGCTATTCCAACAAGTGTGAGGTGGTATCTCATTGTCCTTTTGACTTGCAATTTCCTGATGGTAAGTGATGATAAACATGTTTTCACGTGTCTGTTGGCCATCTGCATGTCTTCATGGAGGAGTGTCTGTTAAGGTCTTCTGCCCATTATTTAATTGGATAATTTCGTTTTTCAGTATTGAGTTTTGTAAGTTCTTTATGTAGTGGATACTAATCCATTACTGGATATGTCATTTGCAAATATCTTGTCCCGTTCTGTAGGTTGCCGTTCATTTTTGTGGATTTTTTCCTGAGCTGTGCAGAAGCTTTTTGTGTGGATGCAATCCCAATAGTTATTTTTGCTTTTGTTTCCCTTGTCTCAGGAGATATACCTAGAAAACGTTTCTTTGGCTAATGTCAAAAAATTACTGCCTGTGTTCTCTTCTAGAATTTTTATGGTATCAGGGTCAGCATTTATGTCTCTAATCCATTTTGGATTTATTTTCATGTGTTTTGTAAGAACGTGGTCCAGTTTCGTTCTTTTCCATATTTCTGTCCAGGTTTCCAACACCATTTGCTGAAGAGAATACCTTTTTCCCATTTTATATGCTTTCTTGCTCTGTCAAAGATTAATAGACCAGATAGTTGTGGGTTTATTTCTAGGTATTCTATCTGTTCCATTGGTCTACGTTCCAATTTGTGCCAGTACCATGCAGTTTTGATAACTACAGCTTTGTAGTATAACTTGATATCTGGAGTTTGTGATGCCTCCAGTGTTTGTCTGTCTGTCTGTCGGTCTGTCTGTTTGTTTGTTTAAGATTGCTTTGCTCTTCAGGTTCCTTGGTGGTCCCATATAAAGTTTAGGACTGTTTGTTCTAGTTCTGTGAGAAATGCCGTTGGTGTTTTCATTGGGGTTACATTAAATATGTAGATCGCTTTGGTAACATAGACATTTTAACATTATTTGCCCTTTCAATCCATGAGCATGGAATTATCCATTTCTTTGTGTTGACTTCAGTTTCTTTCAACCTTATTTAATAGGTTTCAGAGTATGGGTTATTCACCTCTTTGTATAAGTTTACCCCTAGATATCTTATTTTTTTGGTCCAATTATAAATGGGATTGTTTTCTTAATTTGTCTTTCTGCGGCTTCATTATTAGTGTATAGAAATGCAACAGGTTTCTTTGTGTTGATTGCATCCTATGACTTTACTGAATTCGTTCTTCAGTTCTCACAGTTTTGTCCGTGGAATCTTTCAGGTTTCCTACAGCAGAGTATCATGTCCTCTATAAATCGAGAACATTTTTCTTCTTCTTTATTGATTCCATCGCCTTTTACTTCTTTTTGGTGTCTAATTGCTGTGGCTAGGAGTTCTAGTACTGTGCTGAATAAAAAAGTGGTGGGAGTGGATATCCTTGTCTTCTTCCTAAGCTTACGGGAAAAGCTTTCAGGTTTTCCCCATTAAAAAAGATTTTAGCTATGAGTTTTTCATAGATGGCCTTTATTATGTTGAGGTATTTTTCCTCTAAATCTAATTTGCGGAGGGTGTTTATCATGAATGGATGTTGTACTTCTTCAAATGCTTTTCCAGCAGCTATTGAAATGATAATGGGGTTCTTCTCCTTTATCTTATTGGTGTACTGTAACATGTTAATTGATTTGTGAATATTGGACTATACTTGCAAACTAGGAATAAATCTACCTCAATTGTGGTGAATACTTTTTTATAATGTATTATTAGAGTCAGTATGCAAGTATTTTCTTGAGGATGTTTGCATCTATGTTCATTAAACATATGGGCTTGTAGTTCTTTTTCTTAGTGGAGTAGTATTCTGATTTTGACATAAAGTTAATGCTGGTCTCCTAGAATGAAGTTGGAATTCCTTTGAGAAGAACAGGGAGTAACATTTCTTTAAGTTTATAGTAGAATTAATCTGGTCCTGGACTTTTGTTTCTTCAGAGCTTTTGGATTTCTAATTTATGTTTGAGATTCTATCTCACCGTCTCTGTGCCTCTCCTCTGTATTCTCCCTCTCTCTCTCTCTCTTTCTCTCTCTCTCTTTCAAAATAAATTACTTTTAAAAAGATAAGTTGAGACGTTTTAAAATCATATACAATATCAGCAATTATGGCAATATTGTCAGATGGAATGAATTTGAGAAACTTTTAAATATTGACATCAAACTTGTCATCGAATTTTCAATAAATAAAAATTTAAGAGGTTTTTTTGCAAGATCGAATATCAAATCATATTTTGAAGGAGTTTTTTAAAAATCATATATTAAAGCATAACAATTTTGAGAATGAATGTTGGAAATAAAATTGTAAACAAAACAAAATACCTAATTTTTTGATTAAACAATTTGATCACACACTCACACCCACAAGACTCCTGAAGGAGTCCTAGTACTGATGCCCTTGTGTGAACTTCGCTGTTTCTGAAATGACCTCAGGTTACGGATGGGTGGCCCAGATTGCAAGCCAACAGAGGGGAGGGTCGTGGGGAGGTGGGGCTCTTCAAGGGCACAAACACACCATCCTCTCCCGTGTGCCCTCTGCCCTCTCATCATCAGCCGTGATGAGTCGGGTGATGCTCTTCCTCTGTGTCCACAGGCTTAACCCGTGTGTCCAACACGCCATGTGAGACTTGTGAGAAGACTCCCAAGTGCAAACACCAGCAGGCGCTCAAGGAGGTCACCTCGTCCCAGGCAACCTGTGTTCCTTTGCCTGAGTGTCTGGACAAAGGCTGCCTCGGCCACATAGGGAACGATGGACTTGTACAGCCTTAGCATTCTGTGCAGAGGTCCCAGGCAGGCCTGGAGCTTAGAAAGGACTGGGACGAGCCTCACCTGCGAAGACGTGAGTACTGGGGTACTCCTTACAGAGCAGTTGGCTGCTTGCCAGAGAGGTCTGTGCTAGGGATGGGGCAAAAGCTCCACCGTGCTAGCAGTGCAGTAGACAGAGTTCAGCCTTGTCCATCGCAGGCTCTTCTGTATCCCCACGTAACACGGCCCCCAGCACAGCGTACCTGAGACTGACATCCCGACACTAATCTTCCTGTCTCCCAAGCTGCCCAAGCCCCCCAGGATCCTCACTGCACAGCTCTGCAGTACAAGAGCCTTCTCTGCAGTGGGTCTATTCCAGAGAAGGCGTGGGCAGTCCCAATGCATGGAGGCCTCTTGCCCCTATCATATGCAGACAACATGGTCAGCGGGGTGTCAGCACGCTGTGGAGTTGAGGATCTGTGCGACCAAGCCTTACCTCTTCCAGGGCAGAGGCTGTCGCACTCTCTAGAAGGGAAGGCAGGCCTTTCTCTCGCTGCTGTCTGCACACTGGCTGGAGAGGCACGTCTTCTCAGCTGCTTGATGGGTAAATGTTGGGGTACCCTGGAAAAGCTCCCTGTGCTGACCCGAGTCTTTGGGTGTGAACATCCAAAGAAAGTATGGCCCATGATTGTGCAGTGGGAATACGGCCTCAGTGGTCATGAGGCTGGGCCCTTTGGGGCATCTTTCTGCACAAGCAGGCCGTTACTTGATAGGTCTTGCCGAGCAGGAACACTTTACGGGACAGGTGAACACAGGGTCCCCCACATGTTAATATCTCCAGCCAATACCTCCTTAGGGGCCAGGGTGACGTTTCCGCCCGGCCTGTCCCAAAGACAAGGTACGGACAAGGTGTGGGTGTAGAATGCACTCACAGCACCCAGAGCCAAACCCTCGAGTGTGGACACTTGAGGTCCGTGGTCAGAGGCCTCGGTGCTCTGTGTCCGAGGGATTACAGCCCTCATGCTGCACACCCGGCAACCCCGGTTGTCCTCCCATATCCGCAGCACTCCCCGGGGAGCCCTAGGGTCCAGGAGCTGCTAAACCCCCTGCACAACTGTATCTGCTGCCCAGTGGCCTCTTCCACCCCAACACCAGCGTGTGTGGGCCCCAGAGTGCTGTCCCTCGAGAGAGGACACCCTCAGCAATTCAGGAGCCTTCTGACTTCCATGTCTCTGAACCACACATGTCTCTCATTGGTCTGTCGGGATCGTTGTTCTCTGTGCGCAGGAAATGTCTTGCATTGCCTGTGCTCCTCTGTCTCCCTGAGTGACCCTGGTGTGTCCATGACTTTTCCTGGCTTTGCCTTTGCCGACACCTCTCTGGTGATGCCTCCTTGCCTGGCCTAAGTGGGCACAGCTGTACCCGTGTAACCACCTTCGTCTCTGCACACCTGTGTGTTGTGTCAGCTGTGGCTCTGGTGGCCTGTCTTGTCTTTGGAGTATGCTTCTGTGCTTGAGTGTGTTTCCCTCTGAATTCAACCCCTTTCTTCCACTGACAGATCCAATTGCTCTCCTGCTGTCAGGTGGAGGGGCTTCTGCATGTTCTGTTATATGTTCCAGGAGCTAGAAATCATTCCGTGCCGGTAGGACCTTCGTCAGAGGATTGGCCATGCACTCACTGCCAGCCAGTTAATGTCCCCAAATGCAGCTGCCTTGCTGTGAGCATTCAGTCACATCTCTATTTTCTGTCCTTCTGTTTTCAAACCCTTTGCATCTGAGGGGCTCAAACATCACTGGCTTGCACATTGCAGATGCAGGCGTAAATTGTGAAAAGCGGTCCAGCAACGTTTTCCCACTTACTCTTTTGCCACGTGGCATGTTCCTGGCTGGGAGAGACTTCCCCCTGCCAGTGTGTGTCTGATTTCCGTGTGCCTCCTGTGTGTTCTGGTCCCTAATTTGTCCATTACGTCCTCATTGTACTCCCCTCGGGTGCGAGTTTCCTCCATCACTGTGGTGGAAGGTAACCTTTATAACCATATATTGGCTTGAAATTACTGGGCGGATCACCTGTCTGCGTCCGGGGATCTGAAGGAGACCTTGGCTCTTTTGCTCACGGTGCACCCTTTCTATGTGATGAGTCACTTTGGATGAGAAGCTTGCCAGAGGCAAGGGGCCTCAGAGTTGAGCACATTTCCTGGGCATCTGTGAGAACTTCGTTGGTTCCACTCGGAAAGCGTTGACATTCATGGATGTGCACCCTCTGCTTTTGCTTGAATTTGCCGAGGTTTGGGACGTGATTTCTTCCCGCACGTGCTGTGCCTAAATCTCTGCTGTCTCTTTCTGGCAGTCCCGTTTCCTGTCTCCTGCTGGTAAGTACAGGGCTTCCAGCAGCCCTGTGGGGATCGGGTCCTTGTTTTCTTCCCTGCGGTGCCCTCTTCCTCATCCCGAATGACCTCATTGCAGCTTCCTTCTAGTTCAGGGATCGTTTCAGACTGCCCTTAAGGTCCAGGTGGGAGCAGTGCCTTTTGTGCTGAGGGCTGACCACTGTACACCATTCATCTATGTGCAAATAGCACAGGTGAATTTCACCAGGTGAAACTGCACACTGTAGTTGCCCTGTCTTCAGAGTCAGCCCACCTGTCTCCGCCTCGGCTGCCCCTGCTCTCCTTCCTCCTACCCTCTACTTGCCTCCCCCTCCCTTGTCTTCTTCCTGTCCCTCCCTCCCACTTTCCTTCCAGCTCTCTTTGTCTTCGTCTCCCTCCTCTCCATTACTAATGCCTCCCCCTGTCTCAGTCTGTCTTCCTTGTAATAGGTGCCCCTCTGTCTCTTCTTGTCTTGCTCCTCCTCCCTGTCTCTCCCGCCAATCTCCATGGGACTCTCCCTCTCCAGGCCGGTCTTCCCCTCCACTCATCCTTCCTTCATCTGCTTGCACGTGTCTCTCTCTCTCCCTCTATAGCTCTGTCTCTCTGTATGTCTCTTTCTCGCTGTCTGTCTCAGTGGACCTTCTGTGTCTGGGTGCATGCTTCTTCAGAATTCTCGTTGGCGCCTGGGAAATGTGAACTGAACTCATCTGCTTTTGTGTGTACTAGTGAAAGCAGGCACCGGGCTTTCTCAGAGACAGACACAGACAAGTTTCCAATTCTTGGTGAAGGGCCCCTAAGTGCCCTGCTTGGTTGGAGTCGTCCTCCTTTTAGTGGAAGGTTAGATTTCAGGACCGGAGCAAGCTGCTAAATCCTACTACCCCATCTCCCTGGCGCTCTGTACGGAGATCAGTAGGGCACCAGTGGCAGATGGGGCTCTGGGGGTTGTTCTTTGCTCTGAATTGCAGTGCAGTGAGGTCTACTGAGCTGTTTTCTTGCAAGGACATGGCGGTGGGGTGGGTCTAGGGTGGGTGTCACTGGTTCTGGGTGGGCACCCACCTTACCGCCGCCCTCAGCCTAACGGCCAAGGAGGAGATACCGTGCGGACGGCCATGTGGCCCCGGTAGGCGTGACACTAAGGACTTCTCCAGGCCTTGCCCCAGCTTCATGAAGAAGGGGCAAGGGACGGAGCAGGCAGTGGCTCACGGCAAGAACGTTCCTGTGCTGAATGCTCTGGTGCCTGTAGTGAGGCCTCTGGAGAAAGGGTGTACAAGCCACCACAGACTGTGCGATACCGGGACCCCGCAATTCAGGCCTGGAAGGTGACAGCGCTGAAGAGGACATGCGGCAAACGGGGGCCACGCTGGCACCTTGGCACTCGCTCCAGAGCCTGGACCGGCCATTGGCGCGCGCTTGCTGGCGGCCAGCACCCTGTCTTGCTGTCTTGCAACTGATTGTTCCCCGAACCTGGCCAGCTGGCCTGACCTGCCCTGGAACCACTTCGCCCCCAGGCCGCATGCGCACACTCTTCACTGCCTCTGTCTCGGCCCCTCCTCCACAGCAGCCACAGCCAATGCAGAGTCCTCAAATCCCAGAGCCTGTGCGCCTGCGCGCAACTTTGGCGGGCTGCGGCGGGAGGCTTCAGGGAGCTAATGGTCTTGCGGCCAAGGCTCCCCCCACCTGCTGCCATTTTCTGTCCTTGTCCTGAGGCTGCCCTAGCTACACTGGGGCCGGGGCCGAGCGTCATGGCCAGCGTGTCGCGGTCCGGACAAAGCGGAGATTCCCGTCGACCCTGGGCCCTGATCGTCCCGGATGAGAAAGGTGGAGAGTCCCGGCCCCGCGGGAATGCAGGGGCGCTGGACGGCATGGGCTGGCCGCAGTCCCCAGGTTCAGGGGTGGCAAGCGCCCATCCTGTGCAGGAAGCCCAGGCCGGGTGTGAGATACAGGTGGCAAGCCCAGCGGAGGAATTGGTGCTGATATTGGATGACGGAATCGTGGCGGCTGAGGTGGTGATCGGAATGGTGGCGGCTGAGGCGGCTGAGGTGAGGGAGGAGGAAGAGGACGGCGAGGCGACCAAGGCTGAGGTGGCTGGAGAGGAGAATTCTGAGGAAGCCAAGCCAGAAGCAGAGGACATGCACGAGGAGGAGGAGGTGGAAGTTGAGAGACAGCAGCAGGAGGAGATTCAGGAGCAAGAGGAGAAGCGCGAGGCAGATGCAGAGGCGGAGGAGGGGCCCCAGCTCTCACAGCCGCTGCAGCAGCAAGAGCCAGCGCTGCGTCCTGCCTCAGCCCAGGACGCGCTGGCAGCGCTGGAGCGTCTTCAGCTGGAGATCAGCGCTGGGAATGCCCAGGATTCCAGGGCCTTATGGCGGCTGAAGCGCAGGATTCTTCGGAGGCGGTTTTCTCACCTGGATCACAGAAGGTGCGTCATCAAGCACATCCCTGGCTTCTGGGCCCAGGCGGTATCCTTCCTTGTGCTGGTGGGTGATGCCGGGGGCTGTTGTGCAGGAGGGCTGGGCACTGAGAGCAGGGTGCCTCAGGGCGATGGCCCCCAGAGAGGAGAGCTGGGGAATGGTCCCTGGCCCTGGGTTGGTGTGGTCTGGGATCCAGTGTAAGGCCTTGGACAGGGGTGGTTGTTGGGCATGGGGGGACTTGGTGACTGGGTCTGTTTCCTCTAGGTCTCCGCCAACGATGGCCTGCAGGCTGGTCTCAGATATTACTTGCAGACACGAGCCATGTGTCCCCATGCTACCAGAGCTAGGGTAGCACAAAGCAGCCTTCACTCAGAGCAGATAAGGCAAGGAAATATTTCGCTGCAAAATGGGAGAGTTACACAGGCCGCACACCCACCTTCACATTCACAGGCTGTGCACGTTTCCTAGCAGTTCCTTCAAAAGAGAGCATTTCAGACACACACTCATGACCTTTAGTGGAACCACGCCACGCCCCTTTGCCAGACAGTAGGACGACTGAGACCCACTCCGAATGGGGTACAAGCTGCCTCCTCAGACCCTGACACACACACACACACACACACACACACACACACACACACACACACACAGAGGATTCTCTCCTGGTATCTCCACCCCTGCTTCCCTCTCTGTCCTCAGGCTCCGGCTCGGTCCCACCCATGTCTTTCTCTCCGGACTGGCTGTGTCACTGTGTCTAATCCTTTTCCCTCTTCAGCCCTCCTCGTCCGTGCTTCTCGATCTCTTTCTCCCTCCCACACCCTCTGCTTGCAGCGTAAGTGTGCAGTCGGGTTCCTGTAAGCCATGTTATTCCATCTGGACTCAGGAGGCTGGTGACAACATAGGTCTTCATGGGAATATGCCAAGAAACCCAGCCGTGCGGAGGGGTCAGAGCACATGCCGACATCACAAGCTATGATGGGCTGCTGGCAGCCCACACAGGTCCGATATAGGAAGGAACTGTGAGGCGTGCAGGCAGTGGAGTCTCTCCCTGCTGTGTGCAGACAACGTGGGAGGTACAGGAAGCCAAGGGACTGCCCAGTGTCGATGGGGTCTGATGCATTTGCAGAGGCTGAGGAGTGTGGGGACTAGTGTTTCCTGGTCTTTCTGCACATGCCATGATTTAGTCCCTTGCTCTTAGCCTGGGAGGGTTGGAGGGGGGCTGTGTCTGTTTCCACAGCATCTGAAGGCACAGCTCCTTGACACAGCACAGATTCTGAATCACCCCCAGTTGTTGGCCATGATCGGTGCCCAGGACAAAGATGTGCTCAGCTACGTGGTCGACTTGGAGGTCAGACCGGAGAGGATGTGGCTGGGGGCCGTCCCGTTGGGTGTGGGATTTAGACAGGAGAGGGTGAGGCAAAGGTGCTCACCCTCACAGCCAGGCAAGTAGCTCAGGACCCAGAGGGAGGACACTTGCCCCCTCCTGTCCCATTGCTCACGGCAGGTGGGAGAAGTGGGCCATCCCAAGTACCGCTGCAGAGTGATGTTTTTCTTTGGGGCCAACCCGTACTTCCGGAACCCAGTGATCATTGAGGAGTATCAGCTTAGCTTTGCTGGTAGGGTGTGGGTCCCATCATGGTGTGGGGCAGGGGGATGAGGAGCATGAATCAGGGGCAGGGGGTAGGGGGAGGGGGAGGGGGAAGTGGGTGGGGAGGAGGCCGTCAGGTTGCTCCTCAAATCCTCTCTTCCTGCAGGCTACGGGACATCGCGTTCCACTCCAGTCCAGTGGTTCTGGGATTATGAACGTGGAGCTCCCAGTCGCAGGCATGACCCCACCAGCCTTAACTTGTTCAACTGGCTGTGTGAGCACAGCTGCCCAGGGGCGAACAGGATTGCCGAGGTGGGGCCCCTGAGGCCTTCGTCAGCAGTGGGGATGTGGGTGGCCCCCGGCCAGAGAGGAGAGTGGGCTATGCCCAATGTGGCGCCGGCCTGTGTCCTCTTCCAGATCATCATCGAGGACCTGTGGCCCAATCCCCTGCAGTACTACCTGAGGGAGGAAGGGACCAGAAGACAGTGGTCTGACGTGCTCACGTGTCGGTGAGAACCCCAGTATGCGGTGTGTTGACCTGCGTGTTGTATGGGCAAGGGAACGTGGGCCACGCATTGGCTTGCAAATGGAAGGTCCGCCGACACAGGGACACAGGTAGCATGGGGAGAGGGTGGGAGGATGACAGGGGACCTGCAGAGACTCAGCAACAAACACACAGAGGGTCGAAGCCTGCAAACCAAATGCAGTCGTGCTGTGGGCTGGGGCTTTGGAGAGCAACTCGGGAGGAGCAGTGCTTCACCACAAATGCTCCCCGTGGATGTCCGCCCTGTCCCGGGCTTCCCCCTGCTCCTTCAGTCTGGATTTGCCTGCCAGTCTTTGGGTCAGGAGCTGCCGTGTCCCCAGGCGCCACTGTGGTGAGAATCTCGCACTTCCTTCCATGTGCCCCACCACGCCATGTCCTCCCGCAACCCGACAGCCATTCTTAGAACTGGTCCAAGGCCATTGGGGGCTGGAAATGAATCCCTGGGTGAGAAAGCAAGGGGGATCGCAAAAGGGCGAGGCACAAGAGTGACCCCATCTGGGATGTATTTGCAAATATCCCGTATCATTCTTGGTGTCTGTTGCGTGGGGGCGCGTGTGTGCACGTGTACGCAAATGTGTCTGCGTGTGCCCACATGCGTCAGGTGCTCTGCATCTGTGTGGGCGTGAATCGTACAGAGCTTCTATCTTTGCCCATGCAGAAACAATGGAGGACGCCACCAGTGCTGGAAGAGATGGGTGGATGAGTCTCCTGTCTTCTACGTGCCCCGGAGAGAATTGAGGAAGAGATAACGTGTGGCAGCCTTGAAGAGTTTCCACGATGTTTATGTGGACACATACAGGAAGCTAAAAACCCTTCTGTTTTTGGTGTGTGTGTGTGTGTGTGTGTGTGTATGGGGACCTGAGGAGGGACGATGAGGAAGGGACCTGAGTGTGACTGTCCTGCCGCTGCCCGGGTGATTCTGTGTGTGCAGGAGAGGTGCAGTACTGGGGTGGGGCCGGTGTTGCCATGTGCACAGAGGCCTGCCTTCTTGGGCAGGAAGAGCCTGGAAGGAGGAGGAGGAAGAGACAGACCTGTTATTTGGAGATTTATTGTATAGGCCAGAGCCGAAAGGCAGGGAAGGGGATTGCACAGTGGGACCAAATTGGTCCATTGGGTCCTGGTACAGTGTGGCCAGGACTCGGGGGGTTTCAGCCAGGACCCTTGATCCCAGAGGGGTGCTGTGTCCTTGGTGAGATAGAATCCAGTCAGCAAAGCCTCCAGTCAGGATCAGAGCGAAGACCACATGTCCCCGGACAACTCAGGAGCAGGCAGGCTTCTCATAGTCGATGCCAGTATACCTTGCTGCTGCCTCCCACACCCGGGGCTCCTTTGACCCCGAGCCCTGTCCTCAGACAGTGGCTCAGGATGGGAGATGTGTCAGGGGGAGGGGCAGGTGTGGGTTGTGGGCAGCAGCGAGGCTTATGAGTGGGATTTCATGCAGAGAGTACGCGTGAGGGCAGAGATCCAGCGTGAGTTCCTGCAAGTGTGTGTGGGCATCTGTGGCAAAAAGGGCCTGAGATCCGTGGTGGTGCTGGCAGTGTGAGCGTGCATATGCTCGTGCGATTGCGTAGCCATGTGTCTCTGTGTGTGCAGGATTGGGTGTGTAAGCCGCCGGAGAGACAAGGAGAGACACAGGGGTCTCTGTGAATGAGGTGCTTATGTGGGACGGTCAGGTGCCAGAATACAAGAGTGCAGTCCCTTCCCTGCTGAGTCCTGACAGTAATCGCTGGGATGGGTGCAATTGTTGCTGGTGGAGCTTTGCCCCATCCCTAGCACAGACCTCTCTGGCAAGCAGCCAACTGCTCTGTAAGGAGTACCCCAGCACTCACGTCTTTGCCAGTGAGGCTCATCCCAGTCCTTTCTAAGCTCCAGGACTTCCTGGGACCTCTGCACAGAATGCTAAGGCTGTACAAGTCCATCGTTCCCTATGTGGCCGAGGCAGCCTTTGTCCAGGCACTCAGGCAAAGGAACACAGGTTGCCGGGACGAGGTGACCTCCCTGAGCGCCTGCTGGTGTTTGCACTTGGGAGTCTTCTCACAAGTCTCACATGGCGTGTTGGACACACGGGTTAAGCCTGTGGACACAGAGGAAGAGCATCACCCGACTCATCACGGCTGATGATGAGAGGGCAGAGGGCACACGGGAGAGGATGGTGTGTTTGTGCCCTTGAAGAGCCCCACCTCCCCACGACCCTCCCCTCTGTTGGCTTGCAATCTGGGCCACCCATCCGTAACCTGAGGTCATTTCAGAAACAGCGAAGTTCACACAAGGGCATCAGTACTAGGACTCCTTCAGGAGTCTTGTGGGTGTGAGTGTGTGATCAAATTGTTTAATCAAAAAATTAGGTATTTTGTTTTGTTTACAATTTTATTTCCAACATTCATTCTCAAAATTGTTATGCTTTAATATATGATTTTTAAAAAACTCCTTCAAAATATGATTTGATATTCGATCTTGCAAAAAAACCTCTTAAATTTTTATTTATTGAAAATTCGATGACAAGTTTGATGTCAATATTTAAAAGTTTCTCAAATTCATTCCATCTGACAATATTGCCATAATTGCTGATATTGTATATGATTTTAAAACGTCTCAACTTATCTTTTTAAAAGTAATTTATTTTGAAAGAGAGAGAGAGAAAGAGAGAGAGAGGGAGGGAGAATACAGAGGAGAGGCACAGAGACGGTGAGATAGAATCTCAAACATAAATTAGAAATCCAAAAGCTCTGAAGAAACAAAAGTCCAGGACCAGATTAATTCTACTATAAACTTAAAGAAATGTTACTCCCTGTTCTTCTCAAAGGAATTCCAACTTCATTCTAGGAGACCAGCATTAACTTTATGTCAAAATCAGAATACTACTCCACTAAGAAAAAGAACTACAAGCCCATATGTTTAATGAACATAGATGCAAACATCCTCAAGAAAATACTTGCATACTGACTCTAATAATACATTATAAAAAAGTATTCACCACAATTGAGGTAGATTTATTCCTAGTTTGCAAGTATAGTCCAATATTCACAAATCAATTAACATGTTACAGTACACCAATAAGATAAAGGAGAAGAACCCCATTATCATTTCAATAGCTGCTGGAAAAGCATTTGAAGAAGTACAACATCCATTCATGATAAACACCCTCCGCAAATTAGATTTAGAGGAAAAATACCTCAACATAATAAAGGCCATCTATGAAAAACTCATAGCTAAAATCTTTTTTAATGGGGAAAACCTGAAAGCTTTTCCCGTAAGCTTAGGAAGAAGACAAGGATATCCACTCCCACCACTTTTTTATTCAGCACAGTACTAGAACTCCTAGCCACAGCAATTAGACACCAAAAAGAAGTAAAAGGCGATGGAATCAATAAAGAAGAAGAAAAATGTTCTCGATTTATAGAGGACATGATACTCTGCTGTAGGAAACCTGAAAGATTCCACGGACAAAACTGTGAGAACTGAAGAACGAATTCAGTAAAGTCATAGGATGCAATCAACACAAAGAAACCTGTTGCATTTCTATACACTAATAATGAAGCCGCAGAAAGACAAATTAAGAAAACAATCCCATTTATAATTGGACCAAAAAAATAAGATATCTAGGGGTAAACTTATACAAAGAGGTGAATAACCCATACTCTGAAACCTATTAAATAAGGTTGAAAGAAACTGAAGTCAACACAAAGAAATGGATAATTCCATGCTCATGGATTGAAAGGGCAAATAATGTTAAAATGTCTATGTTACCAAAGCGATCTACATATTTAATGTAACCCCAATGAAAACACCAACGGCATTTCTCACAGAACTAGAACAAACAGTCCTAAACTTTATATGGGACCACCAAGGAACCTGAAGAGCAAAGCAATCTTAAACAAACAAACAGACAGACCGACAGACAGACAGACAAACACTGGAGGCATCACAAACTCCAGATATCAAGTTATACTACAAAGCTGTAGTTATCAAAACTGCATGGTACTGGCACAAATTGGAACGTAGACCAATGGAACAGATAGAATACCTAGAAATAAACCCACAACTATCTGGTCTATTAATCTTTGACAGAGCAAGAAAGCATATAAAATGGGAAAAAGGTATTCTCTTCAGCAAATGGTGTTGGAAACCTGGACAGAAATATGGAAAAGAACGAAACTGGACCACTTTCTTACAAAACACATGAAAATAAATCCAAAATGGATTAGAGACATAAATGCTGACCCTGATACCATAAAAATTCTAGAAGAGAACACAGGCAGTAATTTTTTGACATTAGCCAAAGAAACGTTTTCTAGGTATATCTCCTGAGACAAGGGAAACAAAAGCAAAAATAACTATTGGGATTGCATCCACACAAAAAGCTTCTGCACAGCTCAGGAAAAAATCCACAAAAATGAACGGCAACCTACAGAACGGGACAAGATATTTGCAAATGACATATCCAGTAATGGATTAGTATCCACTACATAAAGAACTTACAAAACTCAATACTGAAAAACGAAATTATCCAATTAAATAATGGGCAGAAGACCTTAACAGACACTCCTCCATGAAGACATGCAGATGGCCAACAGACACGTGAAAACATGTTTATCATCACTTACCATCAGGAAATTGCAAGTCAAAAGGACAATGAGATACCACCTCACACTTGTTGGAATAGCTAAACTCAGCAACACAATGAACAACAGGTGTTGATGAGGATATGGAAGAAGAACTTTTGCACTGTTGATAGGAATGCAAACTGGTGCAGTCAGTGTGGAAAACATAGTAGGTTCCTCAGAACGTGAAAAATACAACTGCAGCAATCACACTACTGTGTGTTTAGCCAAAGGATACAGAAACGATAATTCAAAGAGATACAAGAACCCTGATAATTTTGGCAGCATTATCTAAAATAGCATAGATAAAGAACAGCCACGCGTCCATCAAATGATGAATGGATAAAGATTTAGTATGTATATATGATGTGGTATTATAATGTGGTATTATACACACATAATTATATGATGTGGTATATTATGTATAATACCCACACACAGTGGAATAGCAATCAGCCATGTAAAATAATGAAATCTTGCCATCTGCAACAGCATGAATGGAGCTAGAGAATATAATGCTAGGCAAAAGAAGTCAGTCAGAGAAAGACAGATACCATATGATTTCATTCATAGGTGAAATTTAAGAAACTAAACAAATGATCAAAAGTTGGGGAAAAAGAGTAATAGACAAATCAAGAAACATACACTTAATTATAGATAACAAACTGATGGTTACCAGTGTTGGGGGGGGGGGTGCAGATGTAGTGAGTGAAATATGTGATGGGGATTAAGGAGTGCACTTGTTGCCATGAGTACTGGGTATTGTAAGGGATTGCTGAATTAGTATATTGTACATCTGAAACTAATATAACACTATATGTGAAAAAAATAGGGGCTTCTAGGTGGCTCAGTTGGTTGACCATCCAACTTTGGCTCAGGTCATGATCTCGCAGTTCGTGGGTTCAAGCCCTACATTGGGTCACTGGTGTAGGCATCACGCCCACTTCAGATATGCTATTCCTCTCTCTGACCCTGCTTGCATTCTCTCAAAAATAAATAAGATATTGTTTAAAAAACGTAAAATATTTAAAAATAAATTCAATTTATAAGAAAAGAAAAAAAAAAAACAACTTTAGAGCACCTAAATAAATTACTGGATTTTCTGATATTTTAGGTATCAGGAAATTCATTTGTTTGCATATGTGTTATTATGTCTTTTTAGGTATTCTCTGTCCTGTCCTGTTTTAATAATAATAGCAGTAATAATAGGATTCTATATAAGGGGTGTTTGCTATGTTTCAGATATTGTTCTAAACTCTTTATATGATTATTATATTCATCTCTTGGTCTTACATATATGAGAACTAAAGCACAAAAGCATTAAAAAAAAGTGTGCCGATGATCATACACCTAGTACTGCTGAGACAGGATGTAAACTTGGGTACGCTGGCACTAGAGGACACTATTTCATGCCACCTCTCAGTTCCATCACATGCCACCTGTGTTGACCTTGGGAGCAGACAAGTTCCTTAACCTCTGAACTTCTTCAATTTGCTGATGTGTAAAAGGAGGTTAATAGTAACCCCTCCCTCCTAGGGCCCTTAGGAGAATGACATGAATTACTTGTGAAATGTTCAGAACCTCCCCTGGTATGAGTAAGAACTAAGTAAGTGTTGGCAAGAAACATCTCAGCCAGGCTAGCTGGTCCCCAAGTCTTACGCATTTGCTCCAGTGTTAGACTTATGGGGTTATTCTAGTTTTTCAAAGAAATGACTCGCATCGCTTTCATTCTCTTGCTGCTTTTTCTTAAACCAGTGTAGTCATTTACATTGCCTCCAAAACATTCATTGTCTATTTTATTGGCATATGTACATAGGATTTTTTCATAACAAAAAGCTCTATAATGTTACCATGTTTTCCTTTAATAATTTGGTTTCCTTGAATTTTCTGTTTAAAAGAAAAATGCTTTAATTTTACTGATTTTATCTTGGGTAACTTTTTAATTTCTTGGTTAAATACAAAAGTTTTTGTATTTAAGGAAAACATCTAACACTTTAAAGTGGCCCTTGTACAGCTTTGATCATATCTGACAATTACTGATTGGTGCTATTCCTAATCAACCTGCTTTTGGGGGGTTATCCCAATCACATTGTTCAGTGAGCTCCTTTCTGGGTCACATTTGTTCCCTCTCCAATTGCTCTCTCAGGCTACTCTCACCTCAGGGGCTTCTCTTCTAAGACCGAAATTCTCTTGACTCTGTTTATCTCCTTCCAACAAATGTCAATTATACATAACTGCGATGAAGGAAGGGAGATCAGATTTTTCATGAGTCTTCCTGATGAAGTTACATGATCCAGGCTCACAAGGTAAACAATTTATCATTCTCCCATACGAACAAGAAATAATTAGAATTATAGTCAGAGAATTGGCACCATTTGCCATAACAGAAGTAAAAGGAGAAGGAGGTGGAAGGGGGGAAAGAAGGAAGGAAGGAAGGAAGGAAGGAAGGAAGGAAGGAAGGAAGGAAGGAAGGAAGGAAGGAAGGAAGGAAGGAAGGAAGGGGGGAACTTAACAAGAAACATGAAAGAAATATGTGAATAAGCCTTTCAGAAAACTTTAAACTCTTCTGAGAGATATTTAAAAAAAAGCTTGGGGCACCTGGGTGGCTCAGTCGGTTAAGCGTCCGACTTCAGCTCAGGTCACGATCTCGCGGTCCATGAGTTCAAGCCCCGCGTAGGGCTCTGGGCTGATGGCTCAGAGCCTGGAGCTTGCTTCCGATTCTGTGTCTCCCTCTCTCTCTGCCCCTCCCCCATTCATGCTCTGTCTCTCTCTGTCTCAAAAATAAATAAACGTTAAAAAATTTTTTTAAATAAAAAAAAATTAAAAAAAGCTTAAATATAAACATTCCTTGTGTTGGAATAGGAAAAGTTATTATTGTAAGAATGCCAACCATCTCTAAATTACTATGTAAATTTGTTGCAAGCCCAATAAAATATGGATTTTTTAAATCAGATCAGCTGGTTCTAAGATTTTGTATAAATATCAAAATTCAAGCTGATCCAGAAAACATTTTCTGAAAAGGAAGCATATGAATTAGGTGAGTTCTACCAGATGATAAATTATGTTATAAAGCAAATGTGGCTAAGCCCAATGAATGAATCGTCATAGAGAATCCAGAACTAGGTTCAAAGCATATGCAAATTTAGTATATAGCTAAGTGAACCTTTGAAAGCAAATGCATTATTCGAATAATAGTAACAATGATACTATTCATGAAGTTTCAGTACTGTTCTTATACGTGTCTTAATTTGTATAATTTCATATTATTATATGTTATAATATTGTTACCAATGTTATATGTTTTCTTATAAAAATGCATCTATAAAATCCTAGGAGAAAACAAGAAAGTTATTTTTCTATTCTCTATTGGGATAAGCCTTCTTAATATTTACTGAGCACTTGTTGCTAAGATTTTTTAAGCACTTACGTATTTATTTATTTACTTATTTAATTTCCACACTGTGGTAATGTCCGTTTCACAAAAGAGAAAGCAAAGAACAAAAAAGGTAAGGGGACTTTATTTGTTTCCCTATAGCTCAAGATGGAAGTACATAGTCAGATAGTTTTACTCTAGAGCGTGTGTTCTCAACCGTGATGATCACAACTGACAAACACCAGAGAGAGCAGAAACAATGGTGGAGCCCAGTGGAAGGCCCTGGGCTCAATACCTCCTTGGCCTTAAAAGGTAGGCAGTATCTGCCTGCACTTGTCCACAGATGGGCCATTGGTAGCATAGGCATAAAAATGTCTTGGCATCATTACTTAACCTGTGAACAAGTGGCAGTATGGTCCTGGTTGCAGAGAAAGAAATTTTGCCTACTACCAGGAAGCGATGTGTGAGAGGCAGTCTTACAAACTGTAAATTAGTTAGGCTGTACCTGGCAGCACCTTAACATGGAAATACAAAATTCCATTATAAACAACCGATGCGTTTCCCCCCAAGAGTAAAAAAAAAAAAAAAAAAAAAAAAAAAAAAAAAAAAAAAAAAAAAAAAAAAAAAGCCCAGGAGGCAAGCTTACCCCATACCTGCAAGGAGGATGGCTTCCCACATGCTTTGTTTAAGAAGTATCTATTATGTGGATCAAAGGAAACTATAACTTTCTTAGGTAAGATTTATGTGTCAAAGCGTTCATTTTTGCCAACGCTCCAACACAGTCATCTGCAGAATCACTTTAAATCTCATCTCACTGCCTCCCCCAGTTTTATTACAAATGGAGAAGATATTTTTTTATGTAAGTCAATCTATGAAGACCTAGGAGAAAACATGGGGGAATTATTCTTATAATACAGAATGACAACGATCTTTCTAAAATAGGGGTGGATATTAAGCTCAGATGTAATGACAGTAGAGAAGGATCATTTTTATTATATTGAATATATATATTTTTTTAATTTTGTAAAGAAAAAATAAAGCCAAAAAAAAAAAAAAAAAAGGGAAAAAGAAAAAATAAAGTGAGGTGCCTGGGTGGCTTGGTAGGTTAAGCGTCCAAATTCAACTCAGGTCACGATCTCATGGTTTGTGGGTTTGAGCCCTGCATCTAGCTCTTTGCTGACAGCTCAGAGTCTGGAGGCTGTTTCAGATTCTGTGTCTCCCTCTCTCTCTTCTCCTTCCCTGTTCGCACTCTCTCTCTCTCAAAAAATAAATAAATATTAACTTTAAAAAAAGAAAAAAAAAGAAAATAAAGGCAAATGAAAATTAGTGGAAATATTTGCACCACCAATAGAAACACAGAAGACAAATTCCCATAATGCTTGTATTGCTTTTTTTTTTAAGCCACACTGTAAAACAAAACAAAAATCCAATAGAAGGAATAGAGGAAAGAAAAAGGAAGTTCACCAGAAAACAAGCATAAATGACTTTTAAAAAATGTCAAGATGTACAACCACAATTTTAGAAAGCAATTGTAAATAAAAATGAAATACTACTACTCATCTATTGGACAAAAACTTTGGTAATGCACACTATAGATAAGGGAAGAGGAAAAAGGCATTTCAGAAATGTAATTGGCTAACTGGTACGTCTTGTTTGGAAGACAGTTAAACATGATAATGGTAAAAATAACAGTAATAACATTCATTGAGTGTTTGGCATGTTGGACAGACACTGACCTCTTTCACATATTTTAATTTAATTATTCCTCATAACAACCAAATTGGAGTGCTTTATATTACTACCCCTCTGAGAAATCAGAGGCACAAGAAGATTAAGTCATGTGTTGTGAATGGAGTAGCTGAATTCAAAGTCAGTATTAAAAATTCAGTTCAAAATACCAAACTTGACAAAACCCATAAAAATTCAAACTATTTATACCTGTTATCTGTATACCTTCATGAGGGTTAGGTTTTTCCCTACAACACAGAACAAGGAAGAACTATGATTTCAATAGGGTAAAAGTGGATTTCTCTCCCAAATAAGTGAAATTTGGAGGTATACAGCTCAAGTCTGATTGGGCAGCTATATTCTATGAAGTGCAAAGAAATCTAGTTCCTACGAGCTCTTGCTGGAAGAATCTCAGTTCACTTTCCATCCAAATGGTTTGGCCCTAGAGTTCAGGATCCAAGGCCGCATGTGAATGACATCAAAGAAAAAATAAAGGACACCAGGCACACAGCTGTCTCAACTTTCTCAGAAAAGCTGCCACATGACACTTCCTCTTATATTGCTTTGGCTGCAAGGGAAGCTGGGGTATGTAGTCCTAATTCCGAGTGCCCGTAGGCACAGCTAAGCGCTGGTAATAACCAGCAAAGGAAGGAGGTGGAGGAATGGATGTGGAAGAGCTTCTTTCTGTCCTACTGATACCACAATTCCAGTTCTAGGAAATTTCCCAAGATTTTTACATTACAAATCATCCTTGATTTAGGATGGAGTCACCTCTAGATAAAACCATTGTGAGTTGAAATTATGCTAAGTCAAAAATGCATTTAACACACATAATGTGCTGAATATCATAGTTTAGTCTAGCCTCTATTATGTGTGTTCAGAATAGTTGCATTAGCTGAAATTATGAGACATCATCTAACACACAGCCTATGTTACATTAAAGTTTAACTGTCTCATGTATTTCAGTGAATACTGTGTTGAAAGCATAAACACAACGGTTGTGTGAGTACAGAATGGCTGTAAGCATATAGATTGTTCACCACCATGATCATGTGGTGGACTGGGAGCTGTGGCTGGTTGCTCTGCCAGGCATCACAGGAGAGGGTCGTATCGCGTCTCATTAGCACTGGGAGAGGTCAAAAATTTAAACTTGAAGTACAATTTATCTTTTAAAACGTTTAATGTTTATTCAAGTTTTGGAGACAAAGAGAGAGAGAAAGAGTGCGAGCAGGGGAGGGGCAGAGAGACAGAGAGAGACACAGAATCTCAAGTCAGCCCCAGGATGCAAGTTGTCAGCAAAGCCTGAGGCAGGCTTGAACTCATGAACCGTGAGATCTTGACATGAACTAAAGTCAGATGTTTACACCACTGAGCCAGCCAGATGCTCTTGAAAGTACAATTTGTAAACAATGCTATCATTTTCACACCCTTGTGAAGTCCAATAACTATAAGTCAAACAATATTAAGCCAGCGACTGCTAATCCTCCATTCATCCTTGCAGATATATTTTTGATCATCTTATGCCTGCCAGTAAGCTGACCTCCATGGACTGCATCGTTTAGGCTTTCTTGTCCTCTGGCTTCCATCCATCGTTGGCAGGTATACTAATAGGTAGCCAGAGAGCAAAAGAAAAGCAGTCATTATATGTACTGTGAACTCTGGAATTTTGGCAGTGGCTTATTCCTCAGTCTATGGCCACATCTCCTGTTAGGTGGCTTCTCTCCCAGCTGTGGGCTCATTGGCTTCTAGTAACACTTGTCCTTTCCTTGTCCCTTGGTGCCTGGGAGAGGTGAAGTCTTCTCTTGCTAGTCCCCAAGAACTCGACCACTTAGTTTTGAGCCCGTTTATCTCGCCAGCACCTGTGTTCACAGTTCCCCCATTAAACTCTTTCCAGGTAAGATTTTAGAGGCAACACCCACACTCTGCTGGACTCTGGCAGGCAAACATATGTACACTGCATATGTACACAAACATATGTTCACTGCAGCATATATAGTCTATAGTCGTAGACTAGAAACAAATTAAATACACATAAACAGGGGACAGATTAAATACCTCCAATGCAGCCAGGGTAGGAATACCATGAAGTATATTTAAAAAATAATGTCCCATTGGACCAGACACTTTAATTTTTAAGAGGGCAAATGGCATGTCATACCTTTTAACAATCACAAAAATCATGTATCTATAAAATGGAGAGCGATATATATATATATATATATATATATATATATATATATATATATATATATATATATATATATGGCATATATATATATGGCATATATATATATGGCATATATATATATGGCATATATATATATGGCATATATATATATGGCATATATATATATGCCTAATATATATATATATATTTTCATGTGAGGTATGCATATACCATAATATGCATATTATATACTTTGAGATTCTGGAAAAAAAACCCTACAAACTGTTAAAGGTGGTCTTCTTCTGGGGAAGGATAATGGAGGCCTAGAGAAGACATAGATTTACTTTCACTGAATAACTTTTTTTGCTACTATATGAATTTTTACCATGTGTATATTACCTTTAAAAAGCTCGTTAAAGAAAAAAAAGTTTTCCTTAGGATACGTATAGGGAAGTTTATGAATATGACAATAACATTCCTCTGATATTTCAATATTGCAATTTGGATCCCAACTTCCTCCCCTCCCTACTCTGCCTGGTATCAGCAAGACAAGAAATAACAAGTATTGGTGAGAAGGTAAGAGAAAAAGTAACACCAATGCACTCTTGGTGGGGATGTAAATAGGTGCAGCCACTCTAGGGAACAGAATGCAGGTTCCTCAAGAAATTAAATCAGAAATACTACATCATCCAATAATTCCACTACTGGGTATTTACCCAAAGAAAAGGGAAACCCCAATTTGAAAAGATGCATGCACCTCTGTGTTTATTAAAGCATTATTTATGATAACCCAGCTATGGAAGCAGCCCCAGTGTCTGTCAACAGATGAATACATAAAGAAATGTAGTGTCCATAGAATGGAATATAATTTCATTGTAAAAAAAGGAATAAAACCTTGCCATTTGCAACAACATGTGTGAACCTAGAGGGTATTATGCTATGTGGGATTATTCCGATAAAAGGAAATACCATATAATTTCACTTTTATGTAGAAGCTAAAAGACAAAACAAAGAAAGAAACAGACAGATTCTTCAATACAGAGAACAAACTTGTGGTTACAAGAAGAGAAGTGGGTGGGGTGTGTAAGATAGGGAAAGGTGACTAAGAGTTACAAACTTCCTGTCATAAAGTACATAACTTACAGAGGTGAAAAGTACAGCACAGGAAATATAGTTGATATTATAACAACATGATATGGTGAAAAATGGTGATTACACTTACCATGGTGAGCACTGAATAATGTATAGAATTATCAAATCGCTATTTTACACACCTGAAACTAAAATAACACTGTATGTAATCTATACTTCAATAATAGAATTTTTAAAATGAAAAAAAAAGCATCTATTACCCTTGTTATCTGGGAAATTAAAAAAAAAGAGAGAGAATAGGTTAGATATTTGATAGTTATTTTAGCCTGCATTAAAATATGTACCAATTAAGATGCTGCATCAAAACATACCCATGGTGATGGGGAAGACATCTAGGTATAAAACAATAGGGCATCTTAAGGAATTTGCTGATAGTTGATCATGCGGGAGTCTAAGGGCATGAGCAACTGGCCCAGGACCAGTAAGGATGCAAAGGTGGGGGCAGGGTGTGGATGGGAAAGGTGTTTTCTATCATGCTGGAGTGTGGGGGAACCACAGCTTGGAAGGCAGTGATGTAATAACTTTTGCATGTTCCAAAGTCCACTCTAAGGGGAGGAGAGATATGAGCTCCATCATGAGGCTCCACTGATGCCAAGCAAAGACACAGAAGGGTGCGGCATAGAGGAAATGTGGTTGCCATAGTATCCACAGAAGTGAGTTACTAATTGAATCATACTGGTGAGGGAAGGAGAAGAATTACACTAGGATAAAGAATAAAAAATGCAGAAGGAAATTGTGGGAAAATGTGATCGTTTGAGGTTCTTTGTGAGATGACCTCTTTACAAAGTGTAGGACCCAGTCAAGAATCGGAATGACTCAATTTCCTATTTTTACTTATACCCCCTCCCTATATTCAGTGTGATTTTTCTCTACTGTGTAATGCCTGAGCCTCTTGTGTCCTTCCTACTCCAACCTTGCCTAATTAATACCTACTCACTCTTTAAGGATTAGTTCAAGATAGCACGCCACCTGAAAAGTCCCTTACAACACTTCATCTCCTTCCCCTGAAGGCTGAGTTACATGGATTTTCCCTTCACACTCTCCTAATGCTCCATGCATCTTGGGATCATTACACCATAATATCTGCCTCCCCTACATGATTGTAAGCTCCTTGTGATTGTAAGCGCCTTGTGAGTAGGGTCTGCCTCCTCATCTCTAATGTCCCAAGCATATAGCACAGTGCTTCGTAGGACTCAGTTGGCTCTCAGTGACTGCCGAATGAATTAATGAATCTAGAGTGGGAATAGGAACATTTTTGTCTCTCATACTGGGGTTGGGGTTGAAAGTTGTGTTGAAAGGTGTGATTATGAGGTCTGAGTGAGAGTTTGAAAGTGTCTACAATCTAAGTTCTATCTATGAAATAAGAGTCATTTCCCAGGGAAAGGTGAAAAAGATAGGTTGAGGGAAATGATGGAGGTATGGAATAGCTGCTGTGGGGAGAAGACCGCTTAAGATTGGCAAGAAGCTCTGGGGGTAGGTTGCCATCAGCAACCATAAAATCATAGTGAGTGACCCTAGTGACTGTGAGTCCCTGTAACAGTTCACTGGGCTGAGTGAGACAGAGGATTGGCTGACAGAGAGGAGGACTCATCCAAGCTTCAAGGCCACCAGAGCCGATGCAGCAGAGGACTAGGAGGTTCCAACACAAAGTGACATACTGAGGTGTATACACTGAATTAGGAAGGGAAGTGGAGCCACAAGGGATGATATACAGGGAAATGAGAGGGAGGAAGTAGGGACCACAAGTCTCTATCAGGCTGAAGAAGAGAAGTTGTGAAGTCAAGTAGTGAGACACCTGGTTAGGGGAGGTTGTCTTCTGAGATATTGGCACGTTAAATTTCACATTCTAGCAGGAGACATCTGGATGATCATAGAGCTCAGAGCACCATCACGGAAGTTAGCTACTGGAGGAAACTGACTCTTAAGGTTGTGGGAGCCAGAGAATTTAAAGAACACTGAAGCTACATTGCTAGAGCAATTTTACCAGGATTCTGAAATTGCCCACAACAGAGGCAGGAGCAACATGAGGAGAAAGAAGAGTAGGAAGGGATTCCAGAAATGTCCATGAAAAAAAGGGTGGCGCTCTGGGATTGAATAGATGGACTAAGGAGGTGAAGGCAGGAATTTCAGGGGAGTAGAAAGATCATGGCCTGGAGGTGGTAACAAGGTGCCTGAGGATCACTATCCAGCCTCTCCCTTAACCCTGAAGGAACTTTCTCTCTGCTGGAGCAATGTCTCCAACCTCCACAACCTAGACAGCATTTATCTTTGTTCCTCATTCTGGCATCTTGATTCTGCTTGCTGAGACGTCTCTTAAATGGAGTCCCCTGTCTGATTCTTTTTTTTTTTTTCTCATGGGCATCACTACACGTCCCAGAATGTTATGACATCGAAACGAATACGGCCTGGTTTTCATTCCTTCATGTGACCAATAGGACCAACTCTACTGGACGTAGACTGAGTTTCACTCCAAATGATGATGGACTCAACATGCTACTTTGCCCAAGAAATATACTTGTATCTCAGAAGATCCTGCCAGAAGTAACAGAGATATCCAACCCACCCAACAGAGCTGGCAATTAAGGCAGCCTGCTAAGAACACATCAAAATGCAATCATGTTTTCTAGTGTTGCATCTTTTAGCATGTAGGCAGGTAGTCCAAAGCCAAAGAAGTAAAATATTTTAAGTTAGGGAATGAAAGGAAGGTAAACTGCCATAAACGTATTTTAAACTGTTGGGAAAAAGGAGTAGAATATGAGTGTCATAAACTCACAATCATTCATACAGGACATCATACATATATTCCAGGAATTTTAAGATAATAACATGTGGTTCATATAGTAGAGAAAGCTCCACTATTGCCACTCTCTTGATGATCTGCCAATACGTGGTCACCATGAAAGCTGCCTGACACCTACTAAAAAACCCAATGAATAACAGATGATAACGGAACGCCCATGAAATACCATGGTAGACAAGTGTGGGCAGAGGTTATGAAGCCCAGAACATGGTCCCTGCCCTTAAGAAACCTGAAACTTAAGGGAAAGTGAAGTGAAACCAGTGACAGTTATAACCTGTGTTAAAATAACTGGCTGACTTCTAGTCAGCATCAAGAATCAGACATGTGTTTTCTGTGGAACTGTGAACATTGCCTCTGTGTTAGAAAGTTCTCTTGAGTTGTATAATGTTGCGAAAAACTGGCCTTTTCTGAGCCTGGGCAATTCCCACACTGGTGCATTGTGACACAAGCCTGTCAGATCAGTGGGCTCCTTATATGCTGCTTCCTGCAGAATGAGCTGGCCGTTTTCTCTGTCTTCCACACCACCTGGCTTAGCAAATTAGATCATATTAGGGCTATTGTCTCAGAGACAATAAGAGGCATCTGTAACTGAAAGAGACCAGGATGATATCTTCCAAAGAGACTTTGAAGAGCAGAAAGGTCAACAAGACGAGTATAACTATAATCATTTTTTTAAACCCATCCTTCTCTTCCTCTGTTATACACGCTATCCTTTAGTAAAATATATAAAATCAACACATTTCTTTAATCTTGGCACAGAGTGTTGTGAGAAAGAGTATCTTACATTATGCAGCACATTTTTATGTACAAAATCCTTCTGCATATATGAACTCTTTTGGTCCTCAACGCAAACACGATAGAAGTAAGAATTGTTGACACAATTTACAGAAGTCCATTTGGGGTTTCGGCTCCATTCACTCCACCACTACAGGTGAGTAAACAGTTACCTTTCCCACTCTCATGAGCAGGAGTTCCCCTCCTTATAGATCAGACAAGTCTTGTTCTAAATGTCACCACTCTTTCTAGGCTCTGCCCTTCCTACCTGCCAATCCCTTCTGCTAATTCTCTCCATGAAATTCAATTCAATTCAATTCAATTCAATTCAATTCAATTCAATTCAATTCAATACATTCGATTCAATTCAACTCAATTCAACTCAACTCAATTCAATTCAATTCAATTGGCAATTAACAAAGCCTAACCACAAGTCAAACTGTATACGAGGAAGTGCAATGACCAAATTGACACCCTCAAGGAGTGGCCAAATTATCTAGGGAGACAGGGACGCAAATTATTGCAATATGGCAAAAATTACAGTACAGCGTACTGCACATGGTACCACAAGAGTTCCAAGAAGGGACTAATTCACTCCGCCTGGTGGGATTAAGTAAGTAATGGTTGAGGCAAGTTTGAAATATGAGTGATTAGGGTAGAGAGGGCTTCTCAGGCAGATGCAAACTTACCTATGCAAAGGTAAAGAAGTGGGGAACCGCAGGGAGTTCAATCTACTTCCTACGCATAGCAACATCCAATGTAATTGGAGAAAAGCAGCACAAAAGTTACTTGATGGCCACTGACCAAAGTGAGGTCGGAAGGCTACTTACTCACACCCCTAGACCTCTATTTCACAACTTCCTTCTCCGCAAACTTCTAACTGTTCCCAACCCTTCTTCACTCTGGTCTTATAACTTTGCCTATTACCGCACTGAGAAAACCAGGTCAGTGAAAAGAGAATTTGCAAAATCACCTATCGCATCTACCATTCCATCTACACCTATTCCCTTGTGCTCTGCTCTCACCAACATTAATATGAAGGATCTGTTCATTCCTCTCCGGGCCAATTATCTTTTGGACACTAGACTAAAGTCACTCTCGCCCTGTTAAGAACATTTCTGTCAGCAGTTCTCCCCCACTCTGCCATATCATCATTTCCATCAGCAATATGGAAATTACAAAAATGCTTTTATTTCTCAAATTTTAGAAAGAAAAACCAAAGCCCTCTCTTGACCCTGCTCCCTTCCCTTCCCACTGCTGCCTCATTTTTCTCCCACATTTTGTCACAATGCTCCTTGAAAGAATTGCCTTCCTCCCTGTCTACAGTCATTCTCCTCCAATTCTCTGTTGAAACCACTCCAATTCGGCTTTTCCCCGGTGCTACTGAAACGGTTCTCATCACAGGTCAATGACATCCACTTTGCAAAACACAGTGATTATTTATATTTTAGTAGTTTTTAAAGTGTATGCATTCATTTTGAAAGAAAGGGAGAGTGAGCAGGGGAGGTTATGAGACAGATGGAGGCATAGAGAGAATCCTACAGACTCCACACTGTCAGCATGGAGCCCCACCTGGGGCTTGGACCCACAAACCATGAGATCATGACCTGAGGTGAAACCAAGAGTCAGACATTTAACCAAGTGACCCCCCCCCCCCATGTGACCCTGATGATCATTTATTTGAACTCATCCTATTTGACTTGCCATCAGCACTTGACCAATTTGATACCTCCTTCCTTGAAACACATTCCTTACCAGGCTTCCTGGACTCGAGACCCTCCTCATGTCTCGCCTACTCCTTCAGTGGGCACTGTGTCTAGTTTCCTTCGCTAGTTTTTCCACATCTTGCAGTACTTTAAGAGTTAGAGACCCC
The DNA here is from genome assembly GCF_046562875.1 of Panthera onca. Lineage (NCBI taxonomy): Eukaryota > Metazoa > Chordata > Mammalia > Carnivora > Felidae > Panthera > Panthera onca. The sequence goes on from NW_027675869.1 coordinate 863,035, forward strand.
AGAGCTCAGTCCTTGCATGTCTTCTCTCTCATCCATTCTCACTCTAGCTGATCTCATGCGATCTCATACTAAGTAATCCAGCCTAGAGTCCACACGAAACTTCTTAATTTAAACTCCAGATGCCTATATCTAACTGCATTCACAAAAATGCAGCTTGGATGTCTGATAAGCATCTCAAAACTCACAATGTTAAAAAAAGCAAGTCCTGGGGCGCCTGGGTGGCGCAGTCGGTTAAGCGTCCGACTTCAGCCAGGTCACGATCTCGTGGTCCGTGAGTTCGAGCCCCGCGTCAGGCTCTGGGCTGATGGCTCGGAGCCTGGAGCCTGTTTCCGATTCTGTGTCTCCCTCTCTCTCTGCCCCTCCCCAGTTCATGCTCTGTCTCTCTCTGTCCCAAAAATAAAAAAAAAAATTAAAAAAAAAAAAAAAAAAGCAAGTCCTGATGTTTCCCCTAAAACCCATGATCTCTAACAGACAACTCAAAACTACCACCAACCTGTGGTCCAGCCCAAAAAAACAAGCAAACAAAAACAAAAACAAAAACAAAAACAAACTTGGTATCATCTTTTATATCTGTTTTTATCATACCTTATATTCAACCACAAGCAATCCTATTATATCCACATTTATAATGTACACATGATCATAATTTTCTCACTATGTGCCCTTCTTGCATCCTTATTCAACCTACAGTTATTTCAGGATTACTATAGTAACCTCCTTATTGTGTTGTTGTTGTTGCTTGTATGCTTGCTTCCCACTCCATCCTGCTCTCCAGACAGTAGTCAGAATGATTTGTTTAACATAAATTACGGTGACCTGGGCAGCTCAGGTGGTTAGCCATCTGACTCTTGATTTTGGCTCAGGTCATGATGCAGAAATCATGAGCTCATGGAGTCAGAACGTGCATTAGGATCTGTGCTAGGCATGAATTAGGCATGAAGCCTGTTTGAGATTCCCTCTCTCACTCTCACTCTCTCTCTCTCTGTCTCTGTCTCTCTGTCTCTCTGTCTCTCTATCCCCCTGTGGGCACTCTCATTAAATAAATAAATAAATAAATAGATAAATAAATAAATAAATAAATAAATAAATAAATAAATAAATAAGTAAGTAAGTAAGTAAATAAATGAATGAATGAATGAATAAATAACCAAATAAATAAAACTGAAATATGAACTTGGTCAGACTACTCAACTGACTTTCCATCTCATTGAAAATAAAAGTCAAAGTCCTTATAATGAGTTCCACATTCTTCGTGATATGCACCCCACACATACCCTCTCTGACTGACTGACTGAATAAATAAATGAGTAAATGAGTGAATGGTTGGTAGAGAAGAGGAACATAGGATGAGATTAACCTTATAGAATTAAACAGATGATGAGCAACCTTCTAACTAAGCCAAGAAGTCTCTTCAGGTTTATTTGAATACAATGGGTAGTCATCAAAGTCATTCGGGCACAATAACTATCTCCTGTAAACTGTTTCTAGGATCCAATTCATATGTCACCTTCTACACCAATCCTCACTCTTTACCAACCTCCCATTCCCACAAGAAATCCATCCAAAGGAAACTTTGCTACTCCTTTAATGGTGTCACATTTTCAAACTTCCGTGTCTTGCTTTTTTTCATTTTTTATTTTTCCTGCCTGCAATGCCCTTCCTTACTCTGTCGATTTGAAATATGCCTTCTCTAGAAGACTCACTTCAAGTGACTCTCATTTTTGTAAGGCACTCCCTGGGTGCCCCAGAGACTCATGTGTTTTCTTCTTTGCAATTCCAGGGTACATTTATCCACCTCTATTACAGATGTTATCAACTCAGTATAGTTAATTTGTTTGCACAGTGGCAAATCCCTGGATAACAAGGTCCATTATTAGTTCTAGATAAGACCTCTGTTCTTTGTATACAGTGCCTACAACCTAGTGCGTGCTCAATGCATGCTTGATGAATGGAAATGAGGCAGGAAAATAGAATGAAAATTAGTAGAGGGAATATAAAAGAGAAACCAGGAGAGTCAAATGTTATCAAAAAGAAAAGAAGAGGTATTTTCAAGAAGTAAGGAGTGGTCCGTTCTTTAGAGTTTTGTGTTTTGCTTTACTTGAGTTCGAAATAAGCTACAGGTATCGTTGCATTTAACTAGTAGGAGATACGTGGAAGTACAATCGTCAAATTTCAGTAGCATATGGCAGAAATTACCTTCTATCCAAGCAGTGACTTAATATGAGGAATTGTGTGTTCAAAACATCAGGAGAAGTGTTAGTTAAGTGGGGTGTACACTGCACTCCCAGAATCCAAAGACAGCACTGCAGAATTGTCTTGCCAGAATAACCCCAGCAGACTCACTGGTCTGTCCAGGCAGACTCACTGGTGTTCTGGGCCTAGGGTATCACTAGGTAAGAGTCAAGTGTCAGTAGGTTGGGATCTTATCTGGAGAAATCTACTTCTGAGATTATTTGGGTTTTGGACAATTAAGTTCCTTGCAGTTATACAAGTGAGGTCTTTATTTTCAGATTGTGGGATGGCCAGCCAGAGAAAACACTCTGCTTTGCATGGGTGTATGATGCATGGGTTCATGATGATACTAGGTTGATCCAGAAAATCTCTCTCTATAATACAACACGACTATAGAAATGGTATCTCTTCATTTTCATGGGTTGTCAGCATTAAGGTATGGAACGTTGGGTGCTATTTTTTTTCTGTTAGAATAATGTCTACCACATTGTGTTTGTAAACAACAACAACAAAAAACAGCTGTAGAACCAATAGATAATAGTTTTCACCTTCTGAATTAGTAAGATTCAACAGAGAAAACTTCTCTTTCTCATATATATATAATATATATTATAGCTTATAATATATTTATATATTTTTATTTATTTATATATTTATATTTATATTTATATTTATATTTATATTTATATTTATATATTCTTATGAATATGAATTTATTAAATAAATATATATTTATATTTATGTATTTATATTTATTTGTTTGTTTGTTAGTTTGTTTGTTTATTTATTTATTTGTTTATTTATTTATTTATTTATTTATTTATTTATTTATTTATTTATTTATTATAAGAAATTGGCTCCCATAAATGTGGACGGTGACAAGTCCCAAGATCTGCAGGATGAGTTGGCTAGCTGGAAACACACGAGATCTGATGGCGTGGTTCTTGTCCAATGGCTGGCAGGCTTGAATCTCAGGTAGAGCTGCTGTTTCAGTTTGAGTCTGGGGAAGAGGCCAATGTCTCAGTTTAAAGACATTCAGGCAGGCAAGAATAATTCCCTAGTATCCATGGGAGAATCATCCTTATTCTATTCAGGCCTTCAATTGATTAGATAAGGCGCATTTACATTATGAAAATAATCTGTTTTACTCACTGTACAGACTCAAGTATTTCCCATCACAAAACACCAGAAAAATGTTTGACCAAGCATCTGGACTTCTGTGGTCCAGTAAAGTTGACATATAAAATTAGCCATCATATCTTCCAAATTTCATGCAAGCACATGAAGCGGATGAACCTAAGCCCTATCAAGAACCCAAGCTACAGAGGCACCAGGCAGCCTGATAAGGTGCATTAGCACAGCGTCTCTCAAATATTTTATCCCCAACCTACTGTAAGGAACACATATTTCACCAAAACCCACTATAAGCATACACATACACATACATATAAATAAATGAAATAAACAACATTTCATGAATTATTGGTTATCCTTACTAAGTGCAAATGTACTTTTATATTTTCTTATTGGTTCTATTTAATTTTAATCCATTCTTACCTTGATCCACACCTTCATGACCTTCCAAAAAACAAGGCATCATTAGTAAGGCGTACTGATTTTGAGGGTCAATCTTTGGGAAGTACTATTCCTTCAGTTATATGTTTCACAATGTCTGACATGTAATACCCTCTTTGTTAAGTTGAATTGAATAAAGGAAACGGGCTTCCAATTCAGTCTTAAGACATACTACGAAAATTCTGAATCCTTTTATAGGGGTAGGTCCATAACTATCGAACAAAATGAAACAACAGGTACCAAGAGATACCCTTTTGATGTCTCCAACCCTATTCCGGAAGGCTAAGTTTACAAGCCCACGGAAACACAGGGGACCATTTCTGTCATGGCAAAAATGACCAACAACGGAATGTTCACGTGCAAAGACAGACAGGATTAACTATTATCAAGAGGTGTTGAAGCATGTAGAAATTGTCCACGTCTATGCCACTTATAATTAGTGCTTTTCTCCCTTGGATTATCATGTCAATGCCTAAGGCACAGTTAGAGAACATTGTTACCCAACAATGGCAGCTCTCAGGTTTCATGTTTCTGTTATACACCCCCATAGGTTGAACTGAGTCTCTGCAATAGTTAAGGCCCTGGAGAAGAATTCACCCACTTTACACCACTCACTCTCCCTGATTAAGCTGCTCTGCAGGGAAAAGGCTTACTTTTTTAATGCTTGCTTTTTTTTCCTTGGATAAGCAGTAGACATAATTCTGAGTGCAGCATTTCTGTTTAACTGTACTCATGCCCTAAAGAGATTATAGGGATCAGCTCAGGGAGTCAACTTGAATTGATCTTCTTCATCTCTATTGCAACATTACTGGCAGATGTTCACAGTAAGATTTAATTCTGTCTGACTGAGAAAAACTGAGGAATTTGGCTTTCTGAACCAAGACCACATTATGGAATTGTCTGCACTCAGTTGCAAAAGACTGTGAATGAGGAGGAGACAGGGGCATTATATGATCCAGGATGGGAGGTTGTAGGGTTAGCTTATGGTGGTTGTAACAAAACCTTAATATTGTGTGAAGACTACAAAACCTTGAAATCCCTATAATGTGATGGTCTGGGGACTCTTACCATATAGATTGTCAAAATTCTTGTTATATGTCCGATACAGAAGCAATAGAACTCATTCACTTAATATAGATTTAATGAGCATATACTATGTGATATTTAGAGCTCTATTCTTGTGGAAGAAGTGAATAAAGTACTCCAAAGATGGTCAACGGGGCTCAAACAGACTCTGGTCTCTAGCTTAGAGACCTCTCCTCTGGATTCTCCTTCCTTTGTTTGGTGCATGTGCAAAAACCCCCACAGATATGGAAGCTGACGACTATAAATTACCCTCCCCACTGGACTCCACGCTCAGACCTTTGGTGAGCCAAACTTGAAATGCCCAGAGTCCAAGAGACCCCCAGAAACGAACCACCAGAGTCCAGAGTCAAAGTTAAGCAGTAAGGGTCATTTATTGCAGGTTCGAACCTGAACCTCTGCGCACTAATTGCCAGTGACGCTGAGAGGCCCCGAGAGAGGTTTTTACACCCCTTTCATAGACAGGTACAAACAAGTCATGGGGAAATCAGGAATTTTCCACAGTTACAGAGCTGCGATTGGTTGGTGTTTAAAGTTGGACACTTAGCAGTATTCGATTGGTTCCTGCCTTTAGGTCAGACCACAACCGGGGGTACGGGTATCACAATGATTGATCAGGAATATACGGATGTGCCAAGCAACAATGATTGATCAGGAATACACGGGCGCGCCAAGCAATTGTACAGAAGCGGAACAAGCTAGTTAGGCTTGGTTAGGTTTCAGTTTCCCGTAACTTAAGCTTTTAAGTTTCAGTTTTCTCAGGCCTCTCAAACTCTCTGACCAAACTCTGAGTGCCACTTGGTTTTTCCTCCAGTGTTCCAGCCTGGTTCCGTAACATACTAGATTGCTGACTAGGAAACCCAACCGCACTGGCCCATTGTTGCCACTAGTTTGGGAGAACAGTGATGTGGTGGCAAAGCAAAGGCTAGCAAGGGAGAAAGTGCATGCTCTGCCTGAATTTCGGCAGCCTCCTTCTCCGCTGTCTTGGGCAGGTCCTGCTCCATGGAACTGGTAAAGCCGGGGCCCCGAAGATGTCAGGCATACCCAAAAGAGTGGAAGGGGGACATGATCAATTCCCAGAGGACTTAATAGGTGTCCCAGGTAGGAAATTTTGTGGAAGGAAATGTAATAGACTCTGGTGTGCATGTGTGTGTGCGTGTGTGTGTGTGTGTGTGTGTGTGTGTGTGTGTGTGTGAGAGAGAGAGAGAGAGAGAGAGAGAGAGAGAGAGAGAGAGAGAGAGAATGTGCAGCTAAGCCAGGGTTGCCAGTCGATTTAGAGTTTGTGGCTTCATGGACGGGCACTCTCAAGGTCCCCAAGGTCTCTGGAGTCTAAATGGGCTCCCCTGTGTCATTGTGAAAGTATAAGGTCTAGGGCGGTATCAGATCAGATTCCCATTACAAGTCACAAAGCAGAGTCCACTATAGCCAAACCTCACCTAAACTTTCCCTCAGGAATGCGACCAGAGGAGTATGTGAATAGTCCTCTCATCTGGCGGTATACCCTAACTTTGTCTGTCTTTGTGACACCAAATATGAGAAAGAAATTAATAATGGGATGAAAACAGAGTAAGCCTACGATTTTTTGAGGTCATGATGAAAAAATGTGAACAGGGGTTTTCAGGTTACCATGGGGTGACAATGACACCCAGGAAGTTAAGGAAATTTTGTGAACTAGAATGGCCCATATTCAATGCAGGATGGCCTCCAGAAGGGACATTAGATGCTCAAATAGTGCAGCAGGTTTGGCTAATAGTCACTGGGAACCCAGGCCACCCTGATCCATTTCTGTACATCAACTCCTGGCTTGAAATTGCCCCAGATTTCCTGCCTTGAAGGTGATTCATCATTAGCAAACAGAGCCAGGCAAAGGTTTTAGCCACTTTATCTGGAGGCTCACCAGGGAGTCAAAGAAGTGATCCACTGCTCCTCTAATTTTTAAAGGAGATGTGGACGAAGATATTGTCTTTCCACCTCCTTATAACTCTTCAAGCTCCTGCCTCCCTCCCTCTGAGCTTGAGACTCCTCCTGCATCTGTCTCTCCAGCCACAGCCAGAGTCAGTGCACTTGCCACTGCAGTCAGTGCTGCCCATCTCCCAGCCCCTCTCAGATCCAGATAACCCACCCCCACATGGGCCAGCAGCCAGACTGCGCCCCAGACCCAGACCTAAAACTCTCCAAACGCATGTAACGGAGACAAGAGAGCCTGAAAGACAGAAAGAGGATGGACCAGTCCAGACCAGCCATTCCATGATGGGTTATCTACCTTTCTCTACAACCGACCTCCTCAAGTGGAAACACAACACTCCACCATACTCCGAAAAGAAACAAGCAATGTTTGACTTGATGGAGTCCCTCTTCCAGACCTACTCACAGACTTGGGAAGATTGTCAACAGTTACTCCATACTTTGTTTAATTAAAAATAAGAATGACAGAAACATGACAGTACCTAGGAGATCACACATCTCCAGGAATCAATGACCCTACTGTCTGGGCTCAAGCTGCATGCGTGAAGAACGCCCAACACGGGATTTCACCACAGAAGGAGGACAGGGCCACGTCTGATGATACCTGGAAGCCCTCCTTCAGGGAGTGTGAGCTGGAGTCAACAATCCCATGAACATGACTAAAATATCATCAGTCACACAGCACCCTGGGGAGTCTCCCGGAGACTACTATGAAAGATTATGTGAAGTGTACCGTGTATACGCACCGTTTGACCCCGAGGGACCAGAGTCAACAGATGGTACATATCTCTTTTGTGGCACAGGCTACCCAGATATCCGACGAAAGCTCCAGAAGTTGGAGGGCTTGCCAGATGAATATCACTCAGCTGTTAGAGGTCATCAGTACAGTTTTCACGAACAGAAATTTGCAGCTGAAAGAGAAGTGCAGACTAAAAGAGAAGGCCACCTTTCTCACAGCAGAACTAAAGAACAGATGCTGCAAAGATGGGAAAACCCCAACCACAAAAAGGGGGGAAGCCCATAGCCCCCTTAGCAAGGGAACAGTGTGCATACAGAAAAGGTAAGGGAAATTGTAAGAATGTCCGAATTGGATGGGGACCTCAAAACCCAGCCAATATCTGGAGGAACCTCGAGGTGAGAACCCTCTTGATCTGGCCGGGGTAGAATTGGACTGAGGGGGACCGGACTCTTTGTTTCTTGGCCCCCATGAACCCACGGTTGAAATGAGGTGGTGGGCTGAACAATAACTTTCATGGTTGACACTGGGGCTGAATACTCCTTTGTTACTTCCCTGGTAGCGCCCTTAGGCCAAAAGACAGCAACCATACTTGGGGCTACTGGGACACAGGCAATGCAACGGCCCTTCTGTCAAGCTCAACAAGGTGCACTTGGGGGTCACAAGGTCCGGCATGAGTTCCTCTACTTACGTGACTGCCCGATTCCTCTCCTGCGCCGGGATCTACTCTCCAAACTTGGGGCCCAGATACCTTTTGAACCCACTGGACACACTAGCCTCCAATGAAACCCCAGGCAGAAGGAAACCCTGGTCTTGGAGATACCCCTGCCAAGGGAAGAAGAATGGAGACTGTTCTGTGCCCAGGCCTTACCTGGTAGCCCGTAAGAATTCAGGCTTACATTCCCCTCCCTATGGGCTGATGATAACCCGCCTGAAATAGCTTGGAATCGGGTCCCAATCATTGTTGACCTGATCCCTGAAGCTCAACCTCAGACACCAAGGCAGTACCCCATTCCACTAGAGGCTAGAATGGGCATACAAGAGCACCTGACCAAGCTCAGAGAAAGAGGTATTCTAACTGAGTGCCAATCAGTTTGGAATACCTCACTCTTGCCAGGCAAGAAGCCAGGAGGACACCAACCAGTACAGGATTTGAGGGCCATTAGCAAAGTGAAGGTTTCCTTACACCCAGTCATTCCGAACCCTCAGTATTCTCTCCTCAGCCAAATTCCGTGGTCAGCCAGAAGGGTTGCGTGCTTCGCCCTAAAGGATGCTTTCTGCTGCCTCTGCCTGGCTCCACAAAGTCAATCATTGTTTGCCTTTGAATGCACTAAGCCCGTTACAGAGTGTCAGATGCAGCTGACCTGGACACTACTTTCCCAAGGTTACAACAACTCGCCCATTCTTCTGGGGGAAGCCCTAGGTTCAGATCTCGCTGACTTTCCGAAGGAAACCACAGGGTATATCCTTCTCCAATATATAGAAGACCTCCTCCTTTCCAGTGACACCCAGAAAGACTGTATGAAAGGTACACAGGCCCTCCTACAGCTCTGATCCTACTTGGGGTACCACCCTCATGGAAAAGGGCACAGATTTGTCCGCAGCAGGTCCAATACTTAGGCTCCCTACTCACAAAAGGAAAAAGAGAATGAGGACCAGAAAGGAAGAAAGTGTGGCACCACACTGCCACAGCCCCAAACAAAACGAGGCTTGTGTGAATGTTTAGGGGCCGGAGGGTTCTTTCGCATTGGGAATCCTCAGATGCTCAGCCATAGTGAGGTCCCTCTATGACCTGTTGGGAGGACCAAACTGGGAGTCCCTCGCATGGACTGAGGAGGCGAGGGCCGCTTTCACAGAAATAAAGTTGGCTCTGGGTCAAGTCCCAGCCCTTGGTTTGCCTGACATAGAAAGGCCTTTAACTTCTTCCTACATGAAAACACTTGGCAATGGCCAGTGTTCTGATTGTCAAAAAAAAAAACAAAGAAAAAAAAAAAAAAACTTGATCCTGTGGCTGCAGGATGGCCCCTGTGCCTCAGAGATCAGAGCCACAGTCCTGCTCATGAAGGATGCAGACAAGCTCACACTGGGCCAAACATTTAATGTTAAGGTCCCACACATGGTCGTGTGGCTCACAAGCACCCAAGGATATCGTTTCCTCTCCATTTCTCAGCTGACACAATCCCAAGGCCTTCTCTACGAGAACCCAAGGCTCACTCTCGAAACAGTAAAGGAACACTAAACCTGGCCACCTTCCTTCCCACAGAGGAGGGAGAACCTGACCATGACTGTTCTGGAGTAGTGGATGAAGTCTGCACCAACTTCCCAGACCTCCAAGACCAGGGTATAACAAGCCCAGAGATCACCCTGTTCAGCTATGGGAGCAGCTATTTAGAGGAGTGCAGCCAAAGAGCATGGTATGCGGTAATCACAACCACGGGAGTTCAGGAAGCCAAGGCCTTGTCGGAAGGATGGTCGGCACAATGGGCTGGACTCAGTACACCTTAACCTGAGCCAACATCCTTCGCAAAGGTAAATGAGTTAACATCTACATCGATTCCTGGTATGGCTTCGCTACTGTGCATGTACATGGGGCCATCTATAAAGAAAAAGGCCTCCTTACCGCTTCAGAGAAAACTATCAAAAAAGAGGAAGAAACACTAAAGCTTCTTGAGACCATATGGCTACCAGACAAAGTAGCTATCCTACACTGTAAGGGACCTCAGAAATGAGATGCCCCCATAAATCAAGGAAATCACCTGTCTGACAAAACAGCCAGAGTGGCTGCCTCAGGTGACCTAGGTGAAGCTCCTACCTACACTCTGACTCTTGCGCCCCAGAAGGAAGCCTCCCCACCCCTGTACACGAGTGAAGAAAGAAGTTGGGCCTCGACAGAAGTGGGCACACTAAGCAAAGACGGATGGTGAGTCTTGTCCCGTCATCAATGTGAAAGCACCTAGTGAAGGAATATCACTAACTCACCCTCTTAGGGAAAACTGCTCTACAGGTCCTCTTCAAAAAGAACTACGCTGCTGGCATTATGCCAGGCTGTCAGTGAATAATGTGTAACATGTGCCAAAAACAATGCTTGCTCTGCCCCACAGCCCCTGCCTGGTTCACAAAGGATGGACTTAGGGGTGGACTTTACCAACACACAAACAAATAAAGGGTTTAGGTACCCTCTTGGAAAAATCTGCAACAATTTGGGATGCATCCAAGCATTCCAGACCAGAATGGAATGAAGTCACAAGGTGGCCAAAGCTCTTCTACGGGAGATTGGGCTTAATCACACACAGTAAAAATGGACCTGCATTTGGAGCGGACATTATACAAACCCTAACAAAGTCCCTTAACATTGCCTGGAAACTGCACACTACTTAACGCCCCCAGAGCTCAGGGAAAGGTAGAGCGGATGAATTGCACCCTCAAGGAAACCCTGGCCAAGTTCCACCAAGAGACTCACCCCTATGGCCAGATTTACTTCGGCTGGCCCTCGTGTGTGCACAATGCCCGCCTGGGGCACTGGATTCTCCCCCTTTGAGTTATTATATGGGCTACCCTCTCCCCCCCCCACACACACACACGTTTAGGAAAGCTCCCAGGAGACCTACACCAGATTGCAGACAAGGAAATACGTTGCATCCTTGGGGTGTTCTATCTGTGTTCTAATTCAGCCTATCGATGCTTAGAGGCCAACTGGACTCAGAAATGTTATTCCATCTTCCGGACCCCAGGGATATTTGTATACACTGAAGATCAGTTCCTAACAACCTTTAGCCCCAAGTCTCAGGCTAAACGGGCAGTTCTGCTACCCATTCGGATAGGCTCAGAAATTGTGACAGGAATAGGAACTGGAGAAGGGGGCATAGGTTTATGCATAGGACTGTACCATAGACTATCTCAAGAGCTAAATGAAGACATGGAACGGGTGGCCAATTCTCTGGTAACCTTAGAAAACCAAAAAACTCTCTGGTGCCAGTAACCCCCAAAATAGACAAGCCGCCGACCTCCTCACTTCAGAAAATGGAGGGACTTGCATCTTTTCGGGGGAGGAATGTTGCTATTTTTTAAACCAGTCAGAAATACTTACAACTAAGGTTAAGGAACTAAAAATAATAATAATAATAATAATAATAATAATAATAATAATAATAATTAATAATAATAATAATTCAACATTGACAACAGTAAAGTACCAATCAATGGAACAAATGAGATCTCACAGATTGGGATCCTGGCTTCCTGCCCTGGCATAGCCCCTCTTCTCCCTAATTTTACTTGTATCCATTGTGCCCTGTATACTGAATACCATGGTACATTTTATTGAAAACACTGTTGCTCACCAAACTACTGCAGGCATCTTAGCCTTCTGAGGGTACCAACCTAAAAAACTGAAAGGTGATACCTACTAAAAAGGTGTTGTAAAAGGCATAAAATGGGATAATGTTGGAGGAGTGAATAAAATACTGCACCAAAGATGGCCGGTGGGACTAAAACGAACTCTGGTCTCTATCTTAGAGACCCCTCCTCCTGGTTCTTCTTCCTTTGTTTTCTGTGTGCAGGAAAACCCCCACAGATATGGCAGCTGATGATTGTAAATTTCCTGCTCCACTTGCATTCAGCGCTCAGAAGTTTGGAGAAACAGGGTCCTCTGAGCCCGCCGTTCCACCAAGATCTGCAACCCAAAGAAGATCTCTGAGTGCCGCTTGGTTTTTCTGCCAGCGTTCCAGCCTGGTTTTGTAACATTATAAACACAGAAGTGACCAAGACAGACCAAGTCCCTTCTTATACAGTATAAGGAGGCAGAGGACCATTAACTGGTAAACAAGTAATTAACAAGTGTACAAGGGTAATGGGGTGCTGGGACTCAACCAGCTCTCAGTTGTCTAAAGGAAACATATGCTATATCACCCCTCTTATATATGGATCATAGTTCTAAGTGTTGTGACGTTTATAATTGATACACGTGATAACTGCCAGGGTATTTCCCCTTTTCCCAAGTTACATTTTTTTTTAAGAACTTATGTGAGTTAATGAAAGATACTGGGGATTCCGAGAATCAGTAGATGCTGGTGGACCAGGTTTGAAATAGCAGTCCCAGAGGTCAAAAGACACAATATCTAATCATGTTTGTTTTTTTTAACAACTTCATTAATGTTTAACTGATATACACAAACTGTACATATTTAAAGTACATAATTGGTGGAGCACCTGGATGGGTCAGTCACTTGAGCATCAGACTCTTGATTTTGGCTCAGGTCATGATCCCAGGTTCGATCAAGCCCTTAATTGGGCTCCATGCTAAGCATGGAGTCTGCTTAAGATTCTCTCTTTCTCCCTTGCCTCTCTCCCCCAGTTATGAATGCTTCAGCTCTCTCTCTGAAAAAAAAGCCCTATGGGGCGCCTCGGTGGCTTGGTCGATTAAGCGTCCGACTTCGGCTCAGGTCATGATCTCACGGTCCGTGGGTTCGAGCCCCGCGTCGGGCTCTGTGCTGACAGCTCAGAGCCTGGAGCCTGTTTCAGATTCTGTGTCTCCCTCTGTCTCTGCTCCTCACCTGTTCATGCTCTGTCTCTCTCTGTCTCAAAAATAAATAAACGTTAAAAAAATTTTAAAAAGCCCTAATAAATAAATTACTTAATTAATAATTAATAATTAATACTAATACTAATAAATACAATTACATAATTTGGTAAATTTTGGTTACATATACACCAATGTATACATAACAACAAGGAAAAGAATATGTGTGTCACCACTAAAAATGTCCTCGTATCCTTTAGATATCCCTACATCCCCCACGTCTTCCAGATTCCCATTCCTAGGCAATCTCTGGTCTGTTTTCTGTCCCTACATATTATCTTGCACTTTCTAGAATAGTATACAAATAAAATTATATAAGACATACTCCTTATTTTTTAGGGGTGGGGAGTTGACTTCTTTCACTTGGTATTTTGAATATTATCCATAGTGTTGTGTGTTTCAATAGTCTGTTACTACTTGTTTATCCGTTCACATTTCAGTGGACATTTGTATTATTTCCACATTTGGCGTATTTATTTCTTTTTATTAGAGAGAGAGGGGGGGAGAAGGAGAGGGGAGGGTGGAAGGAGAGGTGGGGGAGAGATAGGGAAAGGGAGATGGAGAGGGAGAGGGAGATAGAGAGGGAGAGGGAGAGGGGGAGGGAGAGAGAAAGAGAAAGAGAGAGCAGAGGGAAAGAGAAAAAGAATCTTAAGCAGCCTCCATGCTTAGTGTGGAGCTCAATGTGAGTCTCAATAACACGACCCTGGGATGATGACCCAAGCAGAAATCAAGAAATCAAGAAATCTACCAACTGAAGCACCAGCTGCTCCTTAGCCTATTAAAAACAAAGCTTCTATAAACATTTATTTTTTTCTTTTCTTTTCTCTCTCTCTCTTTTTTTTTTTTGTTTTGTTTTGATTTTATTTCTATGATCGTAGACTTTATTCTCTCTAGGGAAAATATTTGAGAGTAGATTTGGCTGAATCATAGAATAGGTTGCATGTTCAGCTTTTTAGGATACTGTCAAACTGTTTGCCAGGGTAGTTTTATCACTTTTACATTCTCATCAGCAGTATGTGAAAATTCCAGTTCTTTCATATCCTAGCTAACACTTCGGAGCCCTGTCTTTTGATTTTAGACATCTCGTAGGTATGAAGTAGTAGTTGATCTCATTCTATCTCATTTATCTCATTGTAGTTTATATTTGCATTTCCCCTCATGATGCTCAACACATTTTCATGTGTGTATCTGCTGTACATATGTCTTTTTTGGTAATGTGTCTTTTCAAATCTTTTGCCTTTTTTTGGATTATTTCACTTCAGAATGTTGAATCTTGCGGATGGCCCATATGTTCTAGATATAAGTCCCATTTCACATAGGTGATTTGTAAATATATTCTCCCAGCTTCAGTCTTCTATTTCAAACTCTTTGATCTTTGAAAAGCAAAAGTTTTAGTTTGATAAAATCCAATCAATCATATTTTTTCTTGTAATGAATCATATTGTTGGTGGTTTAGCTAAGAAATGTTTGCCTAATCCAAGATCATAATGGTCTCCTACTTTAGGTACTTTAAAAAAGTTATCATACTGTATTCTAGATTGCATTGGTTCTGATGAGAAATCTTTTTCCTCCCTTTCTCTGGATTAAAGCAATTTGATTGTGGGGTGCCTTGGTGTAGTTTTCCTCCTATTTCCTGTCCTTGAGGTTCATTGAATTTATTGGAACTATATATTTTTAGTTTGCATCAACCTTAACAACTATAAATTCAAATTAGTTTCATTATTTACTGAAACTAGTTTTTTTGTCTGTGTTCCTTGGAGATACAATTACATGTATATTGGATGATTTGCAGTCACATTTTCTCTGTGTGTTTCATTTCAGATGATTTCCATTGCTATGTCTTTAGGTTCATGAAACTTTTTTTTTTTTTTCTGCACTGTCTATATGCCTTTAATTCCATTCAGTAATCATAGACCAGATTTCTTATCTTAGTCATTGCTTTTGTCATGAGAAGTTTGGTTTAGGTCTTGCATATCACTTGCATGTCTCTATGTAACATGCTCATTCTGCCCTATAATTTCTTGGATATACTGATAATAGTTATAATAACTATTTGAATGTTCTTATGTATAAATTATATCATTTGTGTAATTTCTGGGTCAGTGTCAGTTCAGTTCCCCTTCCTTACGTGTCTTAGTTTCCTGTTTCTTTGCATGCCTGATAATTTTTATGGGTTGCCAAACATGGTCAGTTTTAGCCTGTCAGAGGCTGGATACTTCTAGATTCCTAAAAACATTCTTGGTTTTTGTTTTGGGACATAGTTTAGTTACTTAGAAATAGCTTGATCCTTTCAGGTCTTTCTTTAAATATACTTTGGGCAAGGCACAGGCAGCACTTAGTTTAGGGATAATTTTTGTCCAGTACTGACACAAAAATCAAGTATTTTCCAAATGGCATGTAAATTGTGAGGCCTTCCACACTGGCTGTCAGGCATTATTCCTGACCCTGTATGGCAGTGGGTATTGTTCCTTCCCCTGGTCTCAGTTTCCTCATACACAAGAGTTTATCCATATCCAATTGAATACTCAAGGCAGGCAATCTGTTGAACTCTGGAGTTCTCTCTGTGAACAACTTTCTCTTCTTTGTCACTCTGCTCTGTGAAACATAGCAGTCTTCCTGAATCAGTGACTACCTCCTCCACAATTCAGGGAAACTGTTGGGCTATGCCAGCTTCCTCCTCTCTAAACCACAGACTCAAATCCCCGCCTAGTCAATAAGCTAGGGCACTATAGGTACCATTTCATTTATTTGCCAATATCAGGGATCACTGCCCTTCACTGTCTGATGTCTGATGTTTTGAGAACAGCTTCTTACATATTTTGTCTACGCTTTTAGCTGCTTCCATAAGGAGTATAAATCTAGTTTTTGTTATTACATTTGGCTGGAAGTAGAAGTGTTAACACCAATTTACATTTTAGTATTGAGTCTTACTTCTCTGGCTTTGTTCTTTTATCTTTTTATTCTTCTTTGATGATGGATTTAATGTGGACATATGGAGAATGGCCATTGCTAGACATAGGGAGAAACTAGGGATGAGCTGGCAGATTGGAAGTATAGTTAAAAAAGAAAAAAAAAAAGGAAAGAATGAAAATATGCAGTCAAATCTTGAAGAAAGGAATTGATGGTGATTGTCAAAGCCATGTGAAATCCCAGCTTCCACTTTAACACCCATAATATGAGAATTCAAAGTAATGTCTTCAACTTGGAAACCTTAATCTGACAGTGAGCTTTACTAATTTCTACTGGTCTTCATAACGCTGTAACAAAGGCCGAGGTTTGGAATTTCTCACCTTTGTTTCTCAGAGAGAAACCACACCAAAGTCACCCAGAAAGCAGTGTTTGGGTGAAAACTAGACGTCTTAAATGATTTTTTTTTTTTTTTTACTCTATGCTCAAGTGATTCTTTATCAGTGTTCGCCTTGGAAGAGAACAAACGGTGGCACAGAAGAAAACACACTGGACATGGAGTAGGAGTCTAGGGTTGTTGTCTAACACAGTCATAAACAAGTTATGGGGAAGGCACTTGACTTTCCTAGGTCTCAATTTCCTCACCTGGAAATTGGAATAAGGACTCCCATATGAAGGGCCATTGTGAGATTAAATGAGATGATGCATGTGCCAGTTTTACAGAGCCTAACACTTAATGTTACATGCAAGCGTCTGTGTATTATTTCTTCTAGAGGGAGGGATTTGCATTTCTTTTAGTGGAAGGAAAGGGATGAATATACAACTGGACTATCAAATAAGAGGTGGATAGAGGACTGGCTTACTGGTCTACCTCCCTGTACTCATTCAGCCATCCTGGCCCTGGGCTCCCTCCAAATTAAAGAATCAGTGTCAGAAGACCTGAGATCCACCCGTAGGTATCTGACCCCACACAGAATATTAGCCTGTCTTAGCTGTTCAAATGAGGATAATGATGGCTATCATTGGTGGAGCACTTGTTCCGTGTTGTCAGGTGTTGGATTAAGCACCTTGCCAATACTGTCATTTAAACTTTTTGACGCTTTGTTATTATTTCCATTTTATAAATTAGGCAGCTGACTTTCAGATATGTTAAGTAATTGGTCCAAGATAACACAAACACAAGTGGTGTGGCTGGGATGGGCACCAGCTCTGCTCCTATGCCAACATGCATGCTCTTCTTCCCATGTTACACTGCCTTCCCATTAGCATGTAAAGGGTTTGGAAAGCTGAGGGCCAACCCTGATAAAGTACCATGGAGTATGTTGGTGCCCTAGCTAAGATCTTTTTTCCTTACCTTACCGAAAACAGTTTCATATTAACTGAAACACTAGTCCCTGCACAAGACAACATTCCTCAAATTTCTCTTAACGCGATACACTGGTCAGAATATAAAAAGCAAGGACTTCAGAACTTGAAAGTTAGCAATAGGAGGTGAATGAGGGAAGGGAAGCAAAACAGGAATGACCCTGTGATGGTTATTATTACGTGTCTACTTGAGTTGGCCGTGGGGTGCCCCAGACTAAACATTTTTTCTCGGGATATTTGTAGAGTGTTTCTGGGTGAGATTAGCATTTGATTTGGTGGACTCAGTAAAGCAGACTATCATCGCCAGTGAGTGTGGGCAGCATTCAATGTCCTGAGGTCTTGAAGAGAACACAGGGTAGAAAAAGGAGGAATCCATGCCCCACCGCTTCTTTTCTCAGCCTTAGAAGGTGATCCCGCTTAGAGGCAGAGTAGTGGGTAGGGTTAGGGTTGGTTCTCCGGAAGTGCCTTTGCTCCAACAACCCACAGTGATGTGATTTCCCTGCAGGACTGAAATGAGGGCCCATGTGCGGTTATGGGTCAGGGGTAGTGTTGGAAGAGCGGAGCCAAACATATGGGTGGGCCAGACTGAAACTGTCTCAGGATCTCCTCCTCCATCTCCATCATGGCCATGGAAATGTCATGGAGAGGGTGTGACTTCCACACAGGATTTTCCCCAATGGTAATTGGCCCCAATCCGTTATTTCTCTCAGACGTCCATGCTAGGTGCCTTTAGGGCCAGAGCCCAGGCCAGCGTTAGGGTTAGGTCCTAGCTACCTGCATGTAGATCTCCTGGTTTCCCAATATCCTTTGTTGAAGAGACTGTCTTTCCCCCATTGTTTATTCTTGCCTCCTCTGTTATGATGTTATGATAGTTATGAGTAATATGGACATTTTAATGATATTGATTCTTCCAATCCATGATCATGGGATAGCTTTCCATTTGTTTGTGTCGTCCTCAATTTCATTATTGACTTATGGTTTTCACACTACAGGTCTTTCACTTCTTTGGATAAGTTTAGTCCTAGCTATTTTACTCTCTCTCTCTCTTTTTTTTTTTTTTTTTTTTTTTTTTTTTTTTTTTTTTTGGTGCAATTAGGAACGGTGTTGTTTTCTTAATTTCTCTTTCTGTGGCTTCATTATTATTATATAGAAACCCTACCAATTTCTGTGTATCAAATCCATATCTGCAACTTTACTGAATTCGTTTATTACTTCTCGTAGTTTTTGGGGGAAAGTTTTAGGGTTTTCTAGCATATTCTTATGTCATCTGTAGATAGTGACAGTTCAGCTTCTTTACAAAGGTAGATGACTTTAATTTCTTTTTTCTTATCTGATTCCTGTGGCTAGGACTTCTAGTGTTATATTAAACAAGAGTGGCAAAAGTAGACATATTTATCTTGTTCTTGATCTTAGAGGGAAAGCTCTCACTTTTTCACCATTGAGATGTTAGGTGTGAACTTAATATAAACAATATAAAAAATAATATCTTTATGTGTGAGGCATGTCCACCCCCCCGACTTTTTGAGAACTTTTACCATGAATACATGTTAAATTTTGTCATATGCTTTTTCCGCATTTATTGGTATAAACATATGATTTTTACCCTTCGTTTTGTTGAGGTGGGATATTATGTTGATTGATTGGATGAGCCATCTTTGTTTCCCTGGAATAAAAGCCACTTAATCATTTTAGTGTGTTGTTGAGAGGAGTTTGCTAATATTTTATTGAGGATTTTAAAGTCTATTTGGTTTGATATAGGTGTTGCTACCTGGTTCTGAGGTGTTGTTGTTGTTTGATGTTGTTGTTGTTGTCCTTGTTGTTATTTGCTTTCATTGCACGGGAAATGTATCTCCATCCCTTCACTTTCAGTCTGTATGTGTCTAGGTCTGAAGTGAGTCTGTGCTAGGCAGCATATGGATGAGGGTTGTTTTTTGTCCATCCTGTTACCCTATGTATTTGGACTGGAGCACTTCAGCCATTTATATTTAAAGTAATTGTTGACCATTATGTACTAATTGTAATTTTGTTCTTTGTTTTCTGGTTGCTTTTGAAAGTCTCTGTTTCTTTTTTTCCATACTCTCTTTCTTTCTCATAGATGGATTTGTGTTGTGCTTTACTTGGCTTTCTTTTTCTTTATTTTTCATGTATTTTGTGTTTTGAGTTTATTATCACAAGGCTTACATATAACATCTCAAGGAAACAGCAGTCTATGTTAATTTGGTGGTCACTTAAATATAAACACATTCGAGAAATTTAAAAAGATTAACCTTTGGGGCAAGTGGGTGGCTCAGTCAGTTGAGTGTGCGATTTTGAGCTCAGGTCATGGTCTCACAATACGTGAGTTTGAACTGCACGTTGGACTCTGTACTGACAGCTCAGAGCCGGGAGCCTGCTTCAGATTCTGTGCCTCCCCCTCTCTCTGTCCCTCCCTGTTAACACTCTGTCTCTCTCTCTCAAACATGAAATAAAACATATTATTTTAGTAAAATAAAATACAAAGAGAAACTTTTTTAAGTCCCTCCTCCAAATTTTATGTGTATGTTGTCATATTTTACATCTTTTTATTCATAATTCTGTAATATCTAATTATGATTCCCCCTCCCCGTTACATTTCTTGCATTGCTGATTAGTGGTGATAAACTTCTTTATCTTCTGTCTGAGAAACTCTTTATCTCTTTTTTTTCAAATCTTAATGATAATCTTTCCAGGTAAAGTTTTCTTGGTCGAGGGATTATCCTTTCAGGCCTTTGAAGATATCATGTCACTCTTTCCCAGCATGCCAACTTTCTGCTGAAATATCAGCTGACAGCTTTAGGTGTTTGTTTGTTGTGATTTGTTTTTCAAATCATAGGTAACTTTTGCATCTCTCTTACAACTTTTGAAATTCTTTATTAAACTTTAAACTTTGACGTTTTAATTCTGATGTGTCATTGTGTGGGGCTCCTTGGTTTCATCATGTTTGGAACTCGGTGCTTCTTGTCCTAGATGTCTGTTTTCTTCTCCAGTTTTGGAAAGTCTTCAGTTATCTTTTCTTCAAATAATTTTGGTACCCCTTTTCCTTCTTGTGGAATCCCTATTATGTGGATTTTTGCTCACTTGATATTTCCAAAGTATCCCTTAACCTATCCTCATTAAAAAAAAAAAAAATCTTTCTGCTGTTTGTTTTGGGTGCTTTCCCTTAATCTGTCTTCCAATCACTGATATGTCCTTCTGCATGCCATCTTCTACTGTTGATTCCCTCTAGTGGTTTTTTTTTTTGTTTTTTTTTTTTTTTTTTTTTTTTACTTTTCACCTATTATCTTCCTGAACTCTGATTTTTTGTGTGTTTGCTATCTCTTAATTAAAGGTCTCACTTAGTTCTTCCTTTTCTCTGCAGCTCGGCGAGCATCTTGACCATTATTAATTTATATTCTTTATTTAATTGAGGGACAATGCTTACCTGTGTTTCCGCTCTTTTCTGGGTTTTTTATTGTTCTTTCTTTTGGAGCATAATTCCCTGTCTCTCCTTTAGCTTACCTTTCTGCATTTGTCTCTATAGATGAGGCAGAGCAGCTACTTCTCCTACACTTGAAGGAATTGTCTTATATATGATTGTCCCCCTGGGTAGACTCTGTGTGCTAGTTGGTGACATTGGCTGGCTGGCTGAAGCCGTGGATTGCATGGACTGGGGATCCTGGGGCTTTCTACATAGCAGGCACCCTGTCAGGATACTTAAAGCTGAAGTGAACGCAGACTGGGGTGTCCCAGGATTCTGTGTGTTGAGGGTACCCTGGCAGGACAGCTGAAGCTGAAATGATTCCAAGTTGAGGCATGCTGGGGTGATGTGTATAGGTGCCCTGTACAGGGTGGCTAGAACATAAGCAGTCTGAGGGACAGGTTGTCCTTGATCTCTCTATGCAGACGGTTCCTGGGCAAGATAGGTGAAGCTAATGTGGGTACAAGCTGAAGGCAGAGGGATTTGTACATGCAGCAGATACCTTGCCAATATAGTTGAAGCTGAAGTGGATATAAACTAGGGTGTACCAGGACTTTCCACTGAGAGGGTGCCCTGAAGGGGCCGTGGGAGCTGAGGTGGGGTACAGTCCAGGAATGGCTCTTTTTATATGCTAGTTCCTCTTTAAAGTGCATTGTTTAAGGGGGGGAAAGCATGTCATGGGTGTGTGTGTGTCCAGTGCAATTGGGGCTGGTGTGTATTGTGTGCCTGGAACTTACTGAGGCACCAGGCCAGCTACAGCAACTGGACCCTGCTGTGGTCTATGCTTTTAAGGAGATGGAGAATGTGGGGCAGCTGGGGCTCAGTGGATGGAGTATCTGACTTCAGCCCAGGTCATGATTTCACAGTTCATGAATTTGAGAACCACATTGGGCTTGATGGTTTCAGTGTAGAGCCTTTCCTGAATCTTCTGTCCCCCTCTTTCTGCCCCTGCTCTGCGTGTATTCTCTGCTTCTCAAAAATAAGTAAACATGAAAAAATGTGGATGTAAAATGTACCCTGCCATTCTCCCGTCTTTATGACCCAGAGAGAACTCCTGTGTCTCCTCTGTCATTGACAGAGTTCTAATGCTTTCTTTTAATGACAGTTGCTCTTTTCAAACTGCAGTGTTGTGTTTTTTTTTCTTTCTTTCTTTTTTCTGCCCAAAGACAGAGGAGTCTGTTCCTGGATCTTCACCAACTGCCCTTGGCAACGTTAGGGGTGAGTGTTCCCTTTGTTACTGTCTCTCTGTCTTGCTGTTTTCTTTCTTGTCTGTCTTTCGATTTGCTATGTTTTGTTAGGCACAATCTGTGCAGTCAGTCCTCAGCTCCTCAGGAGGAATTCTTATATCAATGGGTGCAATCCCCAGGGAGCTGGACAAATTGGAAGTACACCTTCTGGCTAGTTCACCAGAAACGTAGTCTGGGAGTTCAGGCACAAGAGCACCTAGCTCCAGGGGACCCAAAAAAGGTGAGGTTTGGCTACCCATTACTGACAAGATCGCAATTCAAAGAACTAGTGGAGGTGAAACAAATGGGAAATGTATTCAGAGGCCGACACCAGAAATGCAGCAGACTCACATCAAAGACTCCCTCTAACGTGCTGAAAATACTTCCAGGTTTATGTAAGGAAAATGTGGGACAAAAAGAGGTAGGTATACACAGGTGGTCACTAAGGTCAGGTTGGTCACTGCCTTGGGCTTGAGGGTGGAGTCTTATTGGCTCAGGCAGTCCTTATTGCTAGAGGGGTAGATTCAGTTCCCATCAGGTGATACTTTGCTTTCAGGATCCTGAATTAAGAGATAAGCTAAGGGTGGGGAGGGGGCGCCTGTGTGGCTTGGCTGATTAAGCATCCTACTTCAGTACAGGTCATGATCTCATGGTTCATGGGTTCATGTTCCGCATTGGGCTCTGTGCTGACAGCTCAGAGCCTGGAGCCTGTTTCAGATTCTATGTCCCCTGCTATTCCTGCCCATCCCCCACTTGCACTCTGTCTCCCTCTGTCTCAAAATTAAAGAATCATAAAGAAGGAGAGAAGCTGGAAAGAAAAAGTTAATCAATTGGAAAGTTTAAGGTCAATCTGGAGGTAGTTGAAATCTTCTTTCACCTTGGAGGAGTTGAGTTCAAGGCCTTCCTACACAGCCATCTTGAAACTAAACTAGAATAGGGTCCCTCTGAATCCTATTTTGATTGGGGAAAGTTTGGGAGAAATCCAAGGAAGGAGACAATACAAGCAAGGAATCTGCCAGTTCTGTGTACAAATCGACATAAACACCACTACCTCCCCTGATTACAAGTGTGGCATGTACAGAAAAAGGCATAGAAAAGGCCTTCAGATTGGAAAAAGTAAAAATAAAAACTATCTCAATTCTTTTATGTATTTATTTTTCAATTTGTATTTTGGAAAGAGAGAATGAGCTGAGATGGGGAGAGAAAGAGACAGAGAGGAAGACAGAGAGAGAAGCTTAAGCAGGCTCCATGCTTAGCACAGAGCCCCACACGGGGCTCAATCCCCTGACCATGGGACCATGACCTGAGCTGCTGAACCCAGCAGTCTGGTAGTCAACTGATGGAGCCATCAAGGTGCCCTGAAAACTGCCGCGACTCTTAAATCATGGGGTTATCAACATGAAACAAATTCTAAGGGGTATACATCAGGTTTCTAGAACTCAAACATAATTAAATAAGCCCCAGAATACACGGTCAATATATACAACTCAGTTTTATTTTTATACATAAGCAATGAACAATTAGAATATGAAATGATTTTAAAGAACCATTTAATATCACACCAAACATTGAAATACTTACATTTAAATCTAACAGCCATGCACAGGATCTGTATGCTTAAAGCCACAGAAGGCTGATTGGATCAATCAAGGAAGATATAAATAAATGGAGACATATGCCATATCTACCCATAGAAGCTTCGCTAGTAAGATGTCAATTATCAACTTGATCTAGAGATTCAACATAATCCCAGTCGAAATCCCAGGATTGTTTTGTGGATATCAGCAAACTGATCCTAAAATGTGTGTGAAAAGACAAAGGAACTAGAACAGCCAAACAGCTCTGAAAAATAACCAATTTGGAGAACTCATGTTGCACAATTTTAAGACTTAATATAAACCTCCCGTAATCAAGACAGTGTGATATTGAAGAAAGATGGAGACACAGGTCAAGAGATAGAACAGAGATTCCAGAAACTGACCCCATACACAAACATCCTCACACAACTTCTGATAATGACATATAGCCAACCTAACAGAAAAAGGGATATAGTCTTTCATCAAGTGTTACTGGAACAATTAAGTGTTCGTATGCAATAGTAATCAATGAACTAAGTAATTAATTGTTTAATTAGTCGGTTCATTGATTAATTAATTAAGAGAAGCCTTGACCTAAATTCATAACTTATACAAAAATTCACTCAAATGGATCATAGATGTAAGTGTAAAGTACAAAATTATAAACTTTCATAAGAAAGAAGGAGTGATGTTGATTCATTGAATCATTCAATAAAAATCTTTGGAGCATTTAGAGTGAGACAACACAGTCTACACCCTGAGGATCCACTAGTGAACGAAAGAAGCAAGGATCACTGTGATCTTGGTGCTTAATAGTCCAGTTGGGGGACTGACAAAGGAAATGGAAATAGAAACTATGGTAGAGAATAATGAATGGGGAAAAAAAGGAAATACATCTTGGAGAGGATAGAAGAATTGGGGGACGGGGTGTGAAATACTAGACAGGGTGAAATAGGAGACACAGAAGGTCCTGCTGAAAAAGGTGTCAGTTGAATAAATACCTCAAGGAAATGAGAGAACTACCTGCTGACAGGAAGGTGATCTAGGCAGAAGGACCCATGAATTCCCCAAGGCAGGAGTGTGAACGTGTGTACTGATGGGAAGCAAGGAGGCCAGTATAGACAGAGAAACGAGGATGAGAAGAAGGAGGAATAAAGAGGTGGAGGTTGTGGGTCTAGGAGGAGAAAAAGAGGATGAGGGAGAGAAGGATGTAAAGACTGCCATCAATAGACAAGGTGAAGCCACATCTGGTCATACCTGTTCCTCCGCCTCACATTACCGGCTGCAGTTCTTTTTATTTTTTAATTGACATTTACTAAACTGTGTCTAGACCATGAAAAGCTAATTCTACTTGTAGCAACTAATTGAAGCAAGAAAATGGAACACCCTCAATGATCAATAGCAGTGTTTAAATAGGTTATGGCATGCTATAAATTAAATTAAAATTCATATAATATAATGAATATAAAATTCATATAATATAAATTAAAATTCATAGCCCTGCAGAACATTTATGACCTAGCGAAATGCTCGTATCACTAGATGACCAGAAATGTGATTCACAGCTACATAGCTAATTCTGGATAATGCATGTACATATACCTCTTCCGTGGCGATTATACCACAGTGTTAGAGGTGCTTACCTCCAGGGGCACCTGAATGGCTCAGTCGGTTAAGCATCTGGCTCTAGATTCCAGCTCAGTTATGATTCCACAGTGTGTGGGACCAAGCTGCATATTAGGCTCTGCACTGACAGCGTGGAGCCTGCTTATGATTCTATCTCTCTCTCTCCTCCCATCGCTCACTCTTGCTCATCTGTCTCTCATTCTCTCTCTCTGCCAAAAATACGTAAACATAAAAAAAGGTGTTTAGATATGCTTATCTCCAGGTGTTTGACTTATGACCATTTTTCTTTCTTTTTTATTTTTAATTTTCTAACTTTTCTGCAAAACACTTTAAGACTACCATAATCATAAAATAACATTTCAAATAAATGATTCAGTCTAGTATTATTTAAATAAATAAAGTGTTTCAATTTCATAAATTTATTAGGTACATTCAACATATCAAGGATAGTTTCAAATAGTCCAGTGTTAACGTTGCTAACGTCTAGATTACAATGGGAGTCAAGGGGTACCTGGGTAGCTGAGTCAGCTGAGTGTCCAACCTCTGCTCAGGTCATGATCTCACAATTTGTGAATACAAGCACCACACCAGACTCAGTGCTATCAGCATAAACCTCACTTTGGATCATCTGTCCCCTCTGTTTGCCCCTTCTCTGTTTGTGCTCTCTCTGTCTCAAAATCAACATTATTTTTTATTTTTCATTGTTTTAATTTTTTAAATGTTGATCTATATTTAGAGAGAGAGAGAGAAAGAGTAAAAGCTGGGCCAGAGAGAGAGAGAGAGAGAGAGAGAGAGAGAGAATCCAAAATCCAAAACCGATTCCGGGCTCAAACTGACAGACTGTGAGATCATGACCTGACCTGAAGTCAGATGCTTGACCAATTGAGCCACACAGGAGTCCATAAAAACTGTGAGTTTGTAAGATATTACATTTGTTTGAAAATCATATAATTGGCTTTACACCATATGCTATTGGCTTTAGGAAAGACTTTAGTGAACAGATTCATCAACCCACTTACTCTAATTAATATATTAACTTCCATAATATCACCTTCAGTGGGTCTGCTCTAGGACCACAACATATTAAACACGAACAAATAAGCAATCAAGCAAACAAACAGACAGACAAAGAAACAAACAAAACATGAACTAGTAGCAAATCATGACGCATAGTGATCCATCCCACTGTCAACTTTTGTTACTATTTTTTTGGCCAAAGAGCTTATTTCAAAGGATTCTATTGCTTTTAATACAGATGAATTTCAGCAATTAGTTCAGCATATAGGTTTGAGGAAATACTGAAAATGTAAAGGAAATACATAAGTTTATATTGTATAACCTTAGGCCTCTAACTTCCATGAAACCCCAAAAGGAGAACATTACCAGCACCATGAATTCTCTCCCTGCGATCACTCCCCATTCCTGCTCCATCTCCCTTCCCCAACGTAATCAGTATCCTGACTTTGGGCAACAGAGATTAATTAGTCCATGTTTGAATTTTATAAAAATGTAATGGAATAATATGCATTTCTTTAGATCTGGCTTCTTCCGTTCAACATTATAAGGCTCATCGATGTTGTTTTGCATAGGTGTAACTCAGAGATTTCTACTTCCACATTGTATTCCCTTAGATGATTATTTAACAATTTGCTTATCCATTCTACTGTTGATTCACGTTTGGAATGTATGTTTCCATACTGTACTTATTATACGGAAGACTGCTATGAACATTTCCCTTTTACTGTGCTCAGCATGAAGCGTATCTACTACAGCGCATTAATGTTTAGTTAGCTGCCTTAGCCTTAAACCCTGGCTGTACATCAGAATCACCCTGATGTCTGGATGTCAGTTCCACAGATCATTCTAATTTGACCTTGGGCTAAGAACCACTAGGGTAGATGTTGAAATCCCCAGACAAAAGGAGGAGATGAATCCAGTTTAAGGAATTCTCAATGGGTTCCTCTTTCTGGACAATAAAATGCAATGTAAAAATTATTTTGTGGGCATATTGACATCACTTTCCTCCCCATCACCCTCCCCCTACCCCTTGTTCTTCCCCTCCTCCCCCTCCTTCTTCTCCTCCCTCCTCCTCCTCCTCCTCCTCCTCCTCCTCCTCCTCCTCCTCCTCCTTCTTCTTCTTCTTCTTCTTCTTCTTCTTCTTCTTCTTCTTCTTCTTCTTCTTCTTCTTCTTCTTCTTCTTTCTTCTTCTTTCTTCTTCTTCTTCTTCTTTCATAAATCTCCTAGACAAAAAGACTACATATAGGTTTTAAGGGACTCTGCTTAGCTTCCATAATATGTGGAAAATTCCCCAAATTCTCAAAGGAAACGTCTTTAGACATGTTTTAAAAATATGTGTTCCATGATACGGCACACTTGAGTGGGAGATTAGGGTATCAAATATGTAGACATACCCTAGGTTGGTATCCCAGCTCCATAAATACTGAGACTGGAAAAGGCAAGAGTTAATTTTCCACGGTACAGATAAACACAGAATTAAATGAGATCTCCTTAGTAGTAACTGTTACAACTGGAAATTTAGTTGGTGCTATTTAATTTTCTAGGTTCCTGAAACTGTTTTTTGGATTCATGCCCAGAATCTGTCTTGATGAATATATGTCTGAGAATGAAAGCCAAAAACGAACAATGTGACTCTAGAAAGTACAGCAACAGTGAACATTGAGGTCTCACAAAACTCTGAAAACACGTTCTTCATTTTCAGTCTCCAATATGCATTGAGAGGAAGGAGAAAACAGAGGTCATGATATAACTCTTTTGTGAAACGTGAAGATATGTGCAGTAACTTATTATTTTTGTGAAGTTAGGTAATTGCCTCTGGTTTGTGATGTAAACCTTGTTTCAAGGTTGCACTTGAATCCGAAAATTCCTTCAGCAGACTCCCCTCCCACCTGATATGACGTTGACTCCAACACTTCACCAAGAAAGATTTCTAAACTTTGACCATGTTTGAGTGTTTATAAAAGTTTCTGGAAGCATGGAAGACCTCATCTTTGCCTTCAAGAAACTTACAATATTTGAGGGTAGGAAAAACCCAAACACCATACAAAGCACAGTAAGACTTCAAGGTCAAGTTTCATGTATCAGGAGAAGTCCAGTGAGCTGAGTTGATCAGTAAAGGCATCTCAGAGGCATAGCACAAAGAATCTTAAAGGATGACCAAATTTCTAGCTGGCAGGCAGAAAGGAGAAGGACAAAGGAGACAAAACCAAATGTGTGGGAAAAAAGGAGGGGCGGCCATTCCAAGAACAGTGAGAACAACCCTTATGGAATTTGAGGTTCTTCTACAACAGTGGCCATTGAGTATTTGTGACGATGACCAAGACTGGGTAGAAGATGAGGTACCTACATCACCCATCAATTCCATAATCTTATGTAAGAAGGTCTTGTTGACAGCGAAGAATTGGAGACCATCAGTTAGAACCTCCAGATGGTAATAACGAAGCAATTCGGTAGAAACAAAACAACGAAAAGTTAAAATTCTAAGCAAACTTCTCTAAGTATGTGAATTAATACCCAATCAATAAGCAATTGAAATCCATGACCAAGTTAAGACCCCTCTTGTGTCTCTCTGTTAATGGGACATTGTCTTCAGTTGCTCAAGAGGGAAAGAGTCTCATTGTCAGTCGTCCCCTCCTCAACGTCTTTCCTGTGATCCATTCAGCAGCAGGGGTTCTCAACTCCAACTCCAACGTATGCCAAGCCACCTAGTTTCTCACCACCTGCTTACTCTCCATTTTCGTTCTTAGCCCCATGATGCCTTTCCCTTCCAACCAAAATCCCAGTTCATTCTTTTCACTGCATCAGGAATGCAATCCAAAAATCCTGAATCTGAGCAGTTCATTCCTCTGCTGAAAACAACCCTCTAATCTCCACTCTACTCAAAATGACACATAGAATCTGTAACGTGACCACCAGATTTCGCAGTCTTGCCTTGTCACCCCTCTAATGCCATCTTTCCTCATTCTCCTTTCATTAGGTGATTGGGACCGTCTCTTCTCCTGGTTTCTCAAATTAGACCCACGTAGGTTCCGCTTAGGATGCATTTTGTGTTCGCTAGTTTCCTTACCGTTCTTGCTACGGGTCCAAGTTTGAATAAAGGACTTTTCTCCACAAGAAACCTTTGTTGGCCAATCCTCTAATCGACATTTTGTCCCCTGTGTCATTCCTTCCCATAACATTTAGTCTTTTATTGAACAGCATTTGCCACAAGTTGTAATTATACATGTACATTTTGTAGCTGAGTTTTGAAACATCCTGAATATATGGAGCGTGCATGTTTGATTATCACTGTGTACTTGAACCTAATAGCACCTGACACCTAAGGTGTTCAATATGTATATCCACAGTGCCTGAAATAGGGGACTTTTAACTATCTCCTGGTGTGCTGGACTGCAATATACATTCAAGTCTTTAATAATCTCTACCACCAAATTTAGTATTCATATACAAAAAAGGGAAGGGTCACCACCTCAAGAATAGGAAAAAGAGTTTGCCTTGTTGATAGCTTCTATGGTGTAACTTACATTTTGACCTTCGAAAGACCCCACCCTGGAGATACAGTTTGCATGGATGTAGTGACAACTATGAGGAAATTAAAAAAATACAGTTTTTATTGAGTGTAATGTGCCAGTATTTTTTCCACACGTTTTACAGCATTACCAATAATCTCACAACTATACTGAACATAGGCGGTATACTTCCCCTTTACAAATTGGAAAAGCAAACTCTGAGGTATCATTTGCCTACAGACTAAGATCTGGCTGGTAGACGAATTTTATGGGGCCAGGTAATTTAAAAAATCCACAATTTTGTCCAAGGTAACCTCTGGGAAATCAGAAAATAAGCGGCTTTCATAAGTGCAGCTGCCCAGAGCCTTTCAGAGGAGCTGTCTGTGTAGAGCCTGGGCTTTGGCGCCACCACGTCTCCAGGATCTCACTACCAGGAGAAACCCCCATTGTAGGGAAGGGAAAGAACATCCATCTATGGCAACTTAAGGTGTTTTAACCCCTGTCAAGAGAGTGCAAACCTCCAATTACTTCATTCGGTACTTCAAGGAGCAAATCAAAGCACATCTCATGTGATTTTCAAAAATCACTCTGAGATGAGAAATCAAACAACGAAAGTCATAGCAACACAAAGCAAGTAACACTTTCCAAAACACACCTCCAGAAGGGCCAGGCCATGGAGAGGGGATGAGTCAACTTCAATGTAGCAGTGCTCTCAGGTGCAGAGCACATAAAACAAAACAAAACAAAACAAAACAAAACAACACAACACAACACAACACAACAACAACAACAACAACAACAACAGCAACAACAAAAACGTTAAAACACATAAGGAATAGAAAACTATCCACAATGATGAAACCGAAGAATTCCCCTCAGACGAAATTCCAGGAGAAGTAACCGTTAAAGAATTGATCAAAATAGATAAAAGCAGTATAACAGCAAGAATTTAGAATAATTGTCATAAGAATAATCACTTGGTTTCAAAAAGGCATAGAAGACAACAGAGAATTTAGTATTGCAGTGATAAAAGAACTAAAACATAGCCATGGTTAATTAAAAAGGCAATGACATAGGGATTGATTTTAATCACTGATACAAAAACAGATAAGCTGGAAACTTGGATGTCTATTACCCAAGTTAATAGTTACGCGATTGTAGCAAAAGCTAATTCTAAAAAAAAACTATTGAATAATGAAAAACAGAAAGCTAAAGTATGTCAAGGTTTAAATACCTAGCATGAGTCGTGCAGCTGTATAGGTGTTTAAAATTTTAGGATATCAAATAATATTAAGTGATAGCCATTGGAACAAATGCAAAGTTCACCAGTTCTACCTTTGCTCTTCTACATGTGGAGTAATACGTTATTGGGCCCTATAGAATATCTGAAAAAATGAATACTAAAAACTAAAAAGTTTTTGAAAGTATATGTTGCTAGTGAGTTTGTCATGTCAAACAAAGTAATAAATAGGTGTTATTTCCAAACCCTACTCACGTGCACTCTTATTATGGCTAGAGTGCATAAAAAGTAATTGCACAATTGCAATACACATGATTACCAGTGCAATCTATTTTTTTTAATTCCATTGTTCATTTATTTGAAAGCCAGAATAGAGCATGAAGAATGTACGCTGTAGGTTCTGGATTCTCTCCTTGATTCCAAATGTCTTATTTAGGATGCTACCATAAAGACGGTAAAACAATATTATCTGTACAATGAACGTGTAAAATTTGGTACACCTTACTAGTATTACAATTTTGCTGATTACCATATGTGATTACAAATGCACACGTGTGCACTGGGTGAAGTTAGATGTTTCATACTTCTATCCATAACATGAGGAATTCAATATATTTTAAAGAGTTAGATTCCAGTTACCAATTCTAATGTGGGATAACATGCACAGTTCTTGCTTATTTCTCACTTATTGTGCAATTATGAAGTTAACATAGAGCCCAAAGGGTAAATTCTTTTTAACTACACTTAACTGAACATATATCACTGAAAGTCAAACTTTGGCCTTTCAAAGATGACATGAGACTGAACACAGAAAACCCAAAAGACTCCATGAAAACGCTGCTAGATCTGATACATGAATTGACCAAACATACAGGATACAAAATCAGTGTAAAGAAACTGGTTGCATTTCTATACACCAATAAGGAAGCAACAGAAAGAGAAGTCAAGAAATCAATGCGAATTAAAATTTCAACAATAACCCTAAAATACCAAGCAAGAAACCTAACCAAAAATGTAGAAGATCTGTACGGTGAAAGTATAGAAAATGTATGAAGGAAAATGATGAAGACACAACAAAATCAGGAAAAAAACCAAACAAACAAACAATCCATGCCTATAGAGTGGAAGAATGAATGGTGTTAAAATGTCAATACTACCCAAAGCAATCTACACATTTAATGCAATACCAATCAAAATTGTACCAACATTCTTCTCCAGACTGGAGCAAGCAATCTGAAAATTGGCACGGAACAACCAAAGAACCTGAGTAGCCAAAGTTATGTTGAGAAAAGAAAGCCAAAGTGGGAGGCAGCCCAGACTTCCCCTTTCCTATGGAGCTGTAATCATCAAGATAGTATGACATTGGCACAGAAACAGGCACATTAACCAACGAAACAGAGTAGAGAACCCAGAAGGGGCCCCACAAATATATGCTGAACTAACCTTTGACAAAGCTGGAAAGAGAATCCAATGGATAGAAGACAGTCTCTTTACAAGTGGTGCTGGGAGAACTGAACAGCAACATGATGAAGAATCAACTAGATGACTTTCTTACAACGTGCACAAAAATAAATGCAAAATGGATGAAAGACTTAAATGTAGACAGGAAACCATCAAAACACTAGAGGAGAAAAGAGGAAAAAGACCCTTTGACCTCAACTGCAGCCATTTCTTCTTTGGCATGTCTCAAAAGCCAAGGGAATGAAAAGCAAAAATGAATTATCAGGACCTGGTCTAGATAAAAATCTTCTGGGGGCGCCTGGGT
The DNA here is from genome assembly GCF_046562875.1 of Panthera onca. Lineage (NCBI taxonomy): Eukaryota > Metazoa > Chordata > Mammalia > Carnivora > Felidae > Panthera > Panthera onca. Next base: position 895,911 of record NW_027675869.1, read on the forward strand.
GGCGCAGTCGGTTAAGCGTCCGACTTCAGCCAGGTCACGATCTCGCGGTCCGTGAGTTCGAGCCCCGCGTCAGGCTCTGGGCTGATGGCTCGGAGCCTGGAGCCTGTTTCTGATTCTGTGTCTCCCTCTCTCTCTGCCCCTCCCCCGTTCATGCTCTGTCTCTCTCTGTCCCAAAAATAAATTAAAAAAAAAAAAAAAAAAAAAAAAACGTTGAAAAAAAAAGAAAAAAAAAATCTTCTGCACTGCAAAGGAAACAATCAGCCAAATTAAAAGGCAACCGATGGAAGGAGTGAAGATATTTGCGAATGACATATTGGTAAAGGGTTAGTATACAAAATGTATAAAGACCTTACCCAAGTCACACCTGGAAAATGTAATACAGTGAAAAAATGGGCAGAAGACATGAATAGACACTTTTCCAAAGGAGACATCCAGATGGCCCACAGACACATGAAAAGATGCTCAACATCACTCATCATCAGGAAAATACAAATCAAAGCCACACTGAGACACCACCTCACACTAGTCAGTGTGGCTAAAATGAGCAACTCAGGAAACCACAGATGCTGGCGAGCATATGGAGAAAGAGTAATCCTCTCTCACTGTTGGTGGGAAAGGAAACTGGTGCACCACTGTAAGCATGAAACCTACGGACATCACAATGACTCTGAACGCATATCTTTCCCTGATAACACTGAATTTCAATGGACTAAATGCTCCAACCAAACAACATAGCATATCAGAATGGATAGAAAAAACAAAAACAAAAAAACAAAACAAGACCCACCTATTTGCTGTCTACAAGAGACTGATTTTAGACATGAGGACACCTTTAGATTGAAAGGGAGGGGATGGAGAACTATCTATCATGCTACTGGAGGTCAAAAGAAACCTAGAGGAGCCAACTTATATCATGCAAAGTAGAGTTTAAATTGAAAGCTGTAACAAGAGATGATGAAGGGCTTTCTATATTAATTCCAGGGTCTCTCCATCAGGAAGAGCTACACATTTTAAATGTCTACACACCAAATTCGGAGACACACAAGTATATAAAACAATTAATTAAAAACATACAGAATCTTATTGATAAGAATGTGGTAATTGCAGGGACATTAAATTAACCACAGAAAAAAAAAGATGAAAAGTCTCCAAAAGCATGGAGGTTATAAAACATCCCACTAACGAATAAATGGGTCAACCAGCAATTTGAGAAGAAATTAAAAGATATAAGGAAACAAATGAAAATGAAATACAACAATGCAAACCCTTCGGGATGCAGCAAGGGCAGTCCTGACAGAGAACAACAAAACAAAACAAAACAAAACAAACAACAAAAAAAAAAACAAAACAACAACAACAGCAACAACAACAAACATTGCTATCCAGGCCTATCTCAAGAAACAAGAAAAATCCCCAATACAAAATCTAACAGCACACCTAAAGGAACTAGTAGCAGAACAGCAAGGCACGCCAAACCGAGCAGAAGAAGAGAAATAATAAAGATCAGAGCAGAAGTAAACAATATGGAGTCTAAAGGAAAACAGTAGAGCACATCAATGAAACCAAGAGTTGTGTTTTTGAGAATATACACAAAAGTGATAAACGTCTAGCCTGGCTTCTCAAAAAGAAAAGAGAGGGGACCCAAATAGGTCAAGTCACGAATGAAAATGGAATTATTACAACAAATCCCTCAGAAATTCAAGCAATCATCAGGAAACATTATAAAATCTTCTATGCCAACAAACTGCACAACCTGGAAGAAATGGACAAATGCCTCCATACCCACACACTTGCAAAAGTCAAACGGGAAGAAATAGAAAATGTGTACGGACCCATAACTAGTGAGGAAATTGAATCAGTTATCAAAAATATCCCAATAAATAAGAGTCCTAGACCAGGTGGCTTCCCTGGCGAATTCTAGCAGACATTTAAAGTAGAGATAATAGCTATCCTTCCCAAGCTGTTCCAAAAAATGGAAATGAAAGCAAAACTTCCAGACTCATTGTATGAAGCCAGCATTACTTTGATTCCCAAATGAGAGACACAGAAAAAAAAGGATATTTACAGGCCAAAATCTCTGATGAATAGGGGTGCAAAAATTCTCAACAAGATACTAACAAATCACATTCAATAGCATATAGAGAGTATTATTCAACACGATCAAGCGGGATTCATTCCTGGCCTGCAGGGCTAGTGCAATATTCACAAATCAATCAATGTGCTACATCACATTAATAAAAGAAAAGATAAGAAGCATAGTACACTGTCAATAGATGCAGAAAAAGTATTTGAGAAAATACAGCTTCCTTACTTGATACAAACCCTCAAGAAAGTTAGGATAGAAGGAACATACCTTAAACATCATAAAAGCCATTTATGAGAAGCCCACAGTAAATATCGTCCTCAATGGGGAAAAACTGAAACCATTCCCCCTGAGATCAGGAACAAGACAGAGATGTCCACTCTCACTCCGGTTGTTGAACATAGTGTTGGAAGTTTTAGCATCAGTAATCAGACAGTAAGTGAAATTAAAGGTATCATCATTTGCAAAGATGAAGTCAAACTTCCACTTTTTGCAGATGACATGACACCATACATGGAAAATCCGACAAACTCCGCCAAAAGTCCTCTAGCACTGATACATGAATTTAGCAATGTTGCAGGGTACAAAATCAATGTACAGAAATTGGTTGCGTTTTATACACCAATAATGAAGCAACAAAAAGAGAAATAAAGAAATGGATCCAATTTACAATGCACGAAGAGTCAAAAAATACCTAGGAATAAAACTAACTAAAGATGTAAAAGATCTTTATGCTGAAAACTATAGAACGCTTGTGAAGGAAATTGAAGAAGATACAGAGAAAGGAAAAACATCCCATGCTTGTGGATTGGAAGAATAAATATTGACGAAATATCAATATGACCCAACACAGTCCTCACATTATATGCAGCCCCAATCACATTGCACCAGCATTCTTCTCCAAGCTGGAACAAGCAATCATAAAATGTGTATGGAAACACAAAAGACCCTGAATAGCCAAAGTAATTCTGAAGAAGAAAACCAAAGTGAGAGGCACCACAATGCCAGACTTTAGCCACTACCACAAAGCTATAACCATCAAGACAGCATGGTTATGGCACAGAAACAAATACATAGACTTAATGGCATAGAATAGACACCCCAGAACTGGACCCACATACGTATGGCCAACTTATCTTTGACATAGCAGGAAAGAATATCCAATGGAAAAAAGACAGTGTCTTTAACAAATGGTGTTGAGAGAAGTGGACAGCAACATGCAGAAGAATGAAACTAGACCACTTTCTTACACCACTCACAAAAATAAACTCACAATGGATGAAGGACGTGAATGTGAGACAGTAAACCATCACACCCTGGAGGAGAAAGCAGGAAAATAGTCACTGTCCTCAGCGTCAGCAAGTTCTTAGTTGACACATCTCCGAAGTCAAGGGAACTAAAAGCAAAAATGAACCATCGAGACCTCATCGAAATAAAAAACTTCTCCACAGTGAAGGAAACAATCAACAAAACTAAAAGGCAACTGACTGAATGGGAAAAGATGTGTGCAAAAGTCATACTGGATAATTGGCTAGTATCCAAAACCTTTAAAAAGAACTCACCAACTCCACACCCGGGAAACAAATAATCCAGGAAGAAACGGGCAGAAGACTTGAACAGACACTGTTCTAAAAAAGACATCCAGATTGTCAAGAGACACATGAAAAAATGCTCAACAGCACTCCTCGTCAGGGAAATCCAAATCAAAACCGCACTGAGATACCACCTCATGCCAGTCAGAGTGGCTGATGTGAGCAAATTAGAAGACTATAGATGCTGGTGAGGATATGGAAGAACAGGAACCCAACCCTCTTGCACTGTTGGTGGTAATGCAACCTGGTGCAGCCTCTCTGGAAAACAGTGTGGAGGTTCCTCAAATCATTAAAAATTGTCTACCCTAAGACCCAGCAATAGCACTGCTAGGAATTTACCCAAGGGGTACAGGAGTGCTGACACATAGGGGCACATGTACCCCAATGTTTATAGCACTACTTTCAACAACAGCCAAACTATGGAAAGAGCCTAGCTGTCCATCAACTGACAAGTGGATAAAGAAGTTGTGGTTTATGTATATACGATGGAATACTACTTGGCCATGAGAAAGAATGAAATCTGGCCATTTGTGGCAACGTGGATGGAACTGGGGGGTATTATGCTACGTGAAATAAGGCAGGCAGAGAAAGACAGATACCATATGTTTTCATCCATGTGTGGATCCAGAGAAACTCAGCGGAAGACCATGGGGAAGGTGATGGGGGGAAAAAGTTATAGAGAGGGAGGGAGGCAAACCATAAGAGACTCTTCAATACTGATAACAGACCGAGGGTTGATGTGGGGTTGGGGAGAGGGGAAAGTGGGGGACGGGCATTGAGGAGGGCACCTGTTGGGATGAACACTGAGTGTTGCGTGGAAACCAATTTGAAAATAAATTACATTTAATAAAAAAAAATCCAGGGGTTGCTCTTACTGAATATGAGGATAGCTTTCCATTTTCAGCACTTTATGAGCGTGAGGTAGTAGTAGCTTAAGCTGCGTAGATGAAAGTTTTGTTTGTGTGTTTAAGAAAAGGAGCTGGATAAAGACAGAGGCCTGTCACATGTATCACGTTGACCTTGGCAAGTTTCTCTTCTGATTGTTACCATGACTTATCACTGTTAGTGATTCACCTAGTTTGGAGTCATCCTTTCATACGAAGTGGATTTCAGTTGATCATGGTAGGTGGTCTTTGTAGTATTTTGTGAATGAATTGTGTATGTGGTGATGATGGATGGACTATGCTGGTTGCTTTCAAAAGCACTTACACGGACGGTGTAACACGTTTTCTACCCTTGGAATCCCATACGGTCTCTTACTACCTTGTGTATGCCTTACCTGAAATATTCATGAATTGGTAGATAGTGAATAGGTTTTAGTGGCACTGAATGCCCTACTGGCCACTCACACAGAATTCGTTGACCTTTGCTCTTAAGCACACAATGACTCGGTCTTCCCTAAGCTGCATGAAAGTAAGCATGGATACTAACTAGGCAAACTATTTGCTGCTGCTGTGAAGAACAGCTTCCTGAACTGTGAGCTGTAGCAACACACGTATGGAACCCTAAGCAAGGCACAGTATATCGGTATTGTTTGAAAGGGTAGAGTAGTTATTTCAATTTGGCTTTCAGTGCGTTGCATGACAAGGCATTTAATTAGCTAAAACCCTCTTAGAGTCGTGTTTGATTGCAAGTTGTGTGTACTGTCCACCGCTAAGTGTCATTTCATGTTAGATGGAATTAATGGAGGCTGAAGCACCCGTGCATTCACCTCTAGGACAACCCTCTTGAACTCGTGTGAAGAATTATGGGCCTTCTCAGGTAAGATTACGTGCAGGTCTTTCTCAAGGGCATAGTCTTAAACACAGCCAAACCTAAGGCAGCTTTGGGCAGCCCACCATGATAAGATATGCAGACATTGTGACCTCACAAAGCGCCTGGTCTCCGAGCAACTGCAGTGTAACTCTCACAGCCTGCCTCCTGATTTGGCTTCATGGTAGGAAATTCATCAGGGCCCTGCGGCGGCCGCGAGACCTGGCAAGCGCGGGCGGCCACTAGTGGCCTCACATCCTGAGCAGCAAGAAGAAGCTGGGGGCGCTGGCCCCAGGAGGCCCTGGCCCTGGCAGCAGGGGAAGGAGCCTCTAGCGCTGCAGGAGGGGCCGCCCTGGAGGCGCCTGAGGAGAAGGTGGTGTACACGCGGAGGCAGCAGCCCCCGGAGGCCTGCCTCCAGACGGGCCGGCCAGCTGCCAGGCGGAGGCGCCACGGAGCCCGGACGGTGGCGGTAGGCCAGAGGAAGATGCCGCCCCCGCCGCCGCCCTCCCGCGAAGACAGCAGCCACCGCAAGCCCATGGCCCCCGGGCCCTCCTCCGGGGGCCGCACCCTGGAGGAGAGTGGGAGGGCGGCCACCCCGACGCTGACCACCTGCCCCACCATTCGCGGAGTGGGCGACGTGTGGGTCGAGAGCAGCCTGGCAGAAGCGCGGCGCCAGGCGCGCCAAGTCCTGGGAGTGAACCTGGCACCCGTGGTGAGACTCCGCCGCTTCCCAGTGCCTGGGCATGAGATGCGGGCCACCGCCGCGCGACCTCTCAGCCCAGGGACGGGTTGTGCCTGGAGGGATGAACCAGGGACAGCCGGGACCGCGTCCCCTAGTACACTTTATGGGCGAAGAAGCACCAGATGGTCCCGGCCCGCGCCCCCGGGATGCGGCGCCGCCTGCTGGGACTCCGCGGCAGCTGTGCCCCTCTGCTGCCTCCCAGCACCGGGTCTGCGGAGGGAGGAGACCCCTGGACCGCAAGGGAGGTCCCCTTTCTTCCTAACCCCAGATTGAGATGTCTCCAGGACTGTAGGGGCAGATCCATGTGCTCTCTTGTTCCCTCATTGGTCTGAAGTCCTCAGAAGAAGCCATTCCACCCCCACCCCCTCCAAAGGAATTTGGTTCCATCCTTGTGTAATAAAGCTAGAATTTCCTTGCTGTTCTCCCACCTCTGGCTCCTCCCGCCTCATTTTCTTTCTTTCTTTCCTTTTTTGACTGCCACTCTTTCTGGACGAAAGATCGAATATGTGTGGAAAGTGGTTGCAATAGTTGGTATTCTCAACACCAATTGCAATAGTGGGTATTCTCAATCCCACACCTTTCTGAGTTTTAACTGGATTCCAACGCTTTGACCAAGGATACTGTCTAAGAAATTCAAGCATATCACTGTTAATAATGTAAGGATTTGTATGGCTTTGAATGTCATGGGCCCGGTGATTACAAACCAAAAGATTCAAAGTTCAACTGTGTACACATTCTTAAGACGTTTCTAAAGATTTTATACTGAAATGTAATGTTGATGTTTACTGAACTCCTAAAGGAAATGGTAGACACTCGGAAGGTTTTGTTTAGTAAAATTAACTTGGGAAATTCTTTATAAGTGGGTAAAATTGAAAATGCATTGAGAAACCTCACGGTTTCTATTAAAAACCAATGAGTGAATTTCAAAAAATATAAATAAATAAATAAATAAATAAATAAATAAATAAATAAATAAATAAATAAATAACTGGTGCTGGTTATGGACATGGATGGAATCCACTCGGAAATGACTCGGAAATCCTTGTACCAATCTCACATACTGATCTGGGAATCTTTCCAGGATAATTTATTTTAAAATGGAAATCACATAGTGTAAATGAGTAGGGGTAAGCGTGGTGACTAAACCTGCATACATAATAGCCGTTGGAATTCTCTGAAGTATTACTGATCTAGAGCGGTGGTACATTTTTTTTGGCACCAAATAACTGGTGGAGGTTATCTTTGGGCAAAATAGATTTTCCTCACTTGTGTTTGTCATTGTTGTTGGATAACAGGAAATATCCACATTACCATGCATCACTCTTATAAATATCATGGCAGTTGGTTAACAGTTTTGCTCCAGGACTTTCCTTTATTATCTTATGTCCATGCACAGTTGTGTTAGCAGGTATTGGTCTTTTGTTTGACAATCAAAGACCACAGGGATCAAACAGGAGAGCCACACAGAGTACTTTTCACTTTTATGATAGTGTTTATGTCCTGTGGTCCAGCATGGAATTCTTGATTATCCAAGTGACCTCAGTTATTGGTGGCAGCAAGACTTAATGGTGTTTAGTCAGTGGTGCCGCAGTCAGATTTTACTGCGATATCGGAAGGGCCAAGGAGTGATTTTGTACCACTATTCTTTCAAGATTAAGTATTGTGCAATAGAACCATCCATCCCAGGCTGAAACATGACGTATTAAATCTTCCATATTACGGTTTCTCTCTGCTTGGCAGCTTTTTAGGGGAATAATGAGATTTGTGATTTTTTTAAATTTTCTTTTAATGTTTATTTATTTTTGAGACAGAGAGAGACAGAGCATGAATGGGGGAGGGTCAGAGAGAGAGGGAGACACAGAACTGGAAGCAGGCTCCAGGCTCCAAGCTGTCAGCACAGAGCCCGACGTGGGGCTCGAACCCACGGACCGTGAGATCATGACCTGAGCCGAAGTCGGACGCTTAACCGACTGAGCCACCCAGGCGCCCCAAGAGTTGTGATTTTGACTCTTGAGCTTGTAGAGTTCAAATGGCATAGCTTCCTATTATACAGTTTCCCAGTAAGCCTCATATTCTTTTTTTCACTACTCAATGATAATGTGTTGTCACAAATACTGCCACATGAGTAAATAAAAGTGAATAATTTTTTAAAAGATGCAGAGGGTTAAATTATACTCGTTTTATAGGAAGCTTATAAAAATTTTCGTTACTAGCTTCCATTGCCAATGGTATTTCAAATACAGAGGTTTTTCTCCCCCACCCTTCCCAAATTAACTGTTTTAGCTAATTAGCCCCTGAGGAAAACATACATATTTGTACAACTTCCCTATTGTATATAATTGTATAATAATTAAAAATGAATCCAATGACCATATTAGAATGTAATTTCAACATATAGCTTATCGAGGTAGCTTCCCAGAGGGTTTTGAAATTAGATGTAGCTGGGAGGATAACTTTGCTCAGCACAGCTTTGAAACACAACCATTGACACCATGCAGTTATTTGAACTTAACTGAGAATCTTAGTTTTTCCCTGCTATACCTTGTTACTTTATTGCACTTGAACTTGCATTCATGCTTTGGGTTATCTGGGCTATCTGAATTCGGTTTGGATCTGAATGTCCATCCTAAATTCAATATGTTGTTTAGCTTGTCCCTTAAAAAATATTGCAATTTCTACTTTAAAAAACAAGATGTAAAAAAAAAATCTTTGTTTTTTCCAAGTTTTTACCAAAACCTTGCTGAAGTTTTGTTAAAACATATAAAATGTGAAGAAAAAACTAATATAGTTGATTCATATATTAATAGGAAAATGAAAGTATTTTATGTATCCTTTTGGGCAGACCGTGAAAAGGAACTTGACACGGTGGCCTTTCTGGTGAGGGATTCATTTACTGTCTTCTAAAACGAGTCTGCCCTTAGGTTGTACAGATTTTTGAAATAAAATCCCATAATCTTTATTCATTCTCATAATGTTATATCTCATATGGCAAAACTAAGGAGGAAGTTTATGACCTTGCTATGCTTGAGTGCCTATTGTGGTGACTGGCACCTCAAATAAGCCTTTGAATTCCTGATGTTAGTTTTATCCCCCTTCTACTTGTCATCCAGCAACTTAATTTTCCTTACAGAACCAGTAATGTTATAATTATGGAGAGCAAGCTTCATTGTTGTTTACTGTCACTGTTGTGCTGTGTGTTTTGTCCAAGTTTGAGTACACAATTGATCCAGTATAATTTAAACCGGTGGCTGACACATATAGATTTGCTGTGTGCAGACAATAGTACTAGTGTTCTGAACACTGCTGAATAAAAATGCATGAAACATATTTGGATACAAAGATATCTGAGCAATTTTGAACTCATAGTTTTTTGGTGTTCCAAGGATTGCCACGGAGCTCTTAAAATCAGTGTTTTTAGTGCATATATAATTTATATATATAATATTTATATTATTTAGTGGGTATAATATTATATATTTGCTTTATTGGTGGGCTTAATATATTTTTGGCAGATTGTCATGTCTTATGGGAATTAGAACTCAGTTGTTTGCCATGGAACTGAATTGTGTATTTGGACAGTTTAATGTGCACTTATGATTAAGATTTACGATCTGCTTGTAGTTTTCTTTTTAATGTATTAACTGTAAATATGTATTAGAGAATATACAGTGTCTGGCGCTTCTAATGATGTTGGAAAGTTTTTGAAATGGAATCTTATGTTTGCATGTGAATCGGAAAGCAATGTGAGAAATTTTTATTTCTTTTGTTAACATCAACATCCTGGAAGCCTGGAGATATGGTTTTTACGCTATTTTGGGAGTCAACCATATATCAATATCAAGTCTGATGATCTAGTGAATCTCTGAGACAATGCTTCATGTCAGAGTCCAAACCATTACCCAGTTTGCCACAATAAAGACTTTAAAACTGCATCAAAGTTCATTTTGAGTCCTGACTCCAACCCCCTTCTAGTAGTGATGGAAAGCCTAACACTCACGTATGTTTACATTATAAAAGAACATAATGTGCTGCATAAGAGTAGCAGCAGTAAAGGCTGTCCTAGAGAATAAAGTAAAGCCAGAATTTTCATTACAGCCTACCGGGTAGACATAGAGTGCTAGCAAGGGCAAGATTCATAGTATTATGTGCCCTGGATTTGTCTTTGTGTCTGAGTTCCTATCAATAATTGGAGGCAGCAGCGTACTAACTGTGGATCACATTGCCTGCGGTGGGATGAAAGATTGACCACTGGAAACCATTAGAACTGTATGTAAGTTACAGAAATGCTCTGTGCTTTAGCTTCCTGAAGAATCACATGTGGTTAGTAAAATAAACTATTGGACTACTGAAAGGATTAAAAAAGGATGTTAATGGGTGAACACATAGAAAATTCTTCATAAATGCTATTAATTGGAGGAATGTGGGCTGAAAATAAATATATATGCTGAGAGGTACTTGCGAGTTTAACATCCTGAAAATAGAGTGTGGTCTGAGAAAGCCAAAACACAAATGATGAGAAGGTAAAGTATGAGTGGGTTTAGTTGAAGAAAGAGACAGCAGGTGGTGAGGTTAAGTTGATTTATTAGGTAGTTTTCACTGTTGGAGGTTTTCTAGACTTCCTTAGATATTTGGGGTCTTTTTGTCCTTTGTTCTGAAATATATTTAAAAGATACTGTTATGTATATTAAACTATCTGAGAATTTATACAAATAATAAGAGTTACCGATCACGAACACAACATTTTCATTTTGGGTAAGCTTGGTAATGTTTGCTTTAAATCCGTGTGAGTTTACATGTACAACACTAAATTTGAAGCAATATGTGTGAGTTTTGTACTTCCTGTGTTAAAGGAGACAAGTAAGTGCAGTAGTTAGATTTGAAATAGCAGAACGTTGTTACCATAGGGAAAAGATAGCCTCACAGTTGAAGCATGGACACACTCATCTTTAGATTTGGGTCTAATGCCTGTGAATTAGCTCTGACTCCACTCCCACCTGCAGAAGGAATAACAACATATTCTAGGTTGCAGAGCAAGTCAAAGTTACAGTAGCTGAAATTAACAATAAAAGAATTTCCCTAGGTGGAATTTATCCGGTGGTAAGAAGATCAAAACTGAGCCTGGCTGCAGATTTTGCAAGAGCAATGATTTATCGTCAGCACTCCCTTGTCTTGGCAATGTCACCTTACACTGAAATTTATAACATGCGGAACATATCCAGAGCCCAAAAGGAAAGCAGTGCTCAGAAAAGATGGGACAGTATGGCTCCCAAGCAAATTTGAATAAATATTCTAGGGGACTCAAAACTGAACTTCTCTTGCTTTGAAACGTATTCATAGAAATGTTAATGTTGAGATTCTTCCAACTACTGAAATAGGTTATGTAAAATGTGTATAAAGTACCTATATTTATATGTTTATATTTAGATTTATTTTTTATATAATTTAAATATATTTATGTTTAAAGTACAATTTCTTTAAATGTTTAGTAGAGACAGTAGAGAAAAAAGGGTGTGTTTTATGGGTCTGCACTCAGATGAAAATAAGATTACTGAAGTATAGTATACATTCAAAAGGACATATATTATTTTTTCATGTTTGTTTATTTTTGAGAGAGAGACACCGTGTGAGCAGCACACAACCTGATGTGGGGCTCGAACTCACAAACCGTGAGATCATGACCTGAGCCAAAGTTGGACACTTAACGACTGAGCCACACAGGAACCCAAAAAGGACATATATTATTAAAAGTATTCTGAGCACAGCTTGATGAAGTTAAGTTCAATATACTTGTGGAGCCTGCACTCATTAAATAAGGTATCAGTACCACAAGGGACCACCTGTGCCTCTTTCAGTCACGGTCTATCTCTCCTTTAGGACAGCAATTATTCTGACTTTTTACAGAATATACAACTTTTGCTTGTTTTGGGACTATATAGAAATGGAATTATGTGTCCTACACCTAGCTTCTTTCATTCAAACTTATGTTAGTGATATTTATGAATGAAACTTCAGTGAATATTATAGGACACGTTGTTTGGTGAACATGTTTTAGAATAGTATTTATTTATCTAGGAGGGAATTTGCTGGGTCACATGTCATCCAACTTATCAGCTTTGGTAAGATTCCTCCAAACTGTTTCTATAATGGTTATACCAATGTACATGAACTTCTTTCTATAGTAGTGCCTGCATAGTGTCTGTGAGCTCTGAATACTTGATAGCCTTGCCAACACTTGCTAATATGGTCTTATTCATGTTATCTATGCTGGCAGGTGTACAGATTTTTTTTTTTTTGAGAAATTTCAATCAAAGTATTGTCTACAAATAGTTAAAACAAAACAAAACAAAAAAAAAAACAACAAAAAACAAACAAAAAAATAAACCCCACAACATCCAAATTGCAGATCAGGACTTGCAATAAACAAAACAAAAGCTTTGTTTCCCCCACGAACACCTCTTCCCCAGAGGCAACACTCTCTTTTGTTTTCTTTTTTCTTTTTTTTTAAATCAGAGTTTTTTTTAAACAGACCATTTTGTATGAACAATTTTAGATTTAGAGACAAATTGCACAAAAAATACAGTTTCCTCACCCCCACTAGTTTCTATAGTACCTTTCACTAATGTGGATACATTAATTATAAGTGGTGGATGAGCCATTATTGATTGACATATTATCATTACACACATTATCATTAACAGTTAGGGTTTATTTTGTGTTATATAGATTCATAAGTTTTGAGAAATGTAAAATGGTACGTACCTACTATTGCAGTATCATACAGAATAGTTACACCACCCTAAAGTGCCCTGTGCTCCACCTATTACCACTTCCTCTCTCCCCCTAAACCCTCATAGCCACTGGTCTTTTTACTGTCTCTGAAGGTGTTTTGTTGTTGCTGTTGTTGTTGTTTTGTTGTTGTCGTTTTGTTTTGATTTGTTTTGTTTTCCAGAATTTTATCATAGTTGGAAACGTAAAGCATATGGCTTTTCTGATTGGATCCCTTCACTTAGTAATCCACTTTTAAGTTTCCTCCATGACTTTTAAGTAACTCCCTTTCTCCCTCTTTTCTTCCCTCCTCTTCTGTCTCTCTGCCTTCCTTTCATTAAGGGCGTTTATTTTTTAAAACAGCTTTTGGTTTACAGAAGAAGACTGGAAAGGGCAGAGTTCTCCTGTTCTCCCTCCTACCCCCCAAAACATAGTGTTCCCTATTGTAAACTTCTTGTGTCAGTGAAGTGCATTTGTTACAATGGATGAGCCAATGTGGAAACTATTATTAATGAAAGTCCCAAGTTTACCTTAGCATTCACTGTGGTGTGCAGTTCTGTGAGTTTTGACAAATGCACAATGCCATGATTCAAAGCATTTCACTGTCTTACAAGATGTTTCACTGCCATAAATATTCCCTGTGCTTCATCTATTATTCATCTCTCCCTTCCCCCCTGAGTTCCTGGCAACCACAGTTCTCTTTACTGCCTCCATTATTTGAAGCAACACTTTTAACTGTTCCAAGTTTATATTCTTTTCTTAGGTATCTTCATGAATATAAGTAATATAGCATACTGCTGCTTATTGATTTGTCAGTTTTAAGCACTGTCTACTGACTTCCTATGTGAAGATGACATATATAGGTCGCTTCAGCCACCTGTCTTCTCTCTCCTCACCTTCCCATATATTCCTGAACTTCTATCTTTATACTGTTTCAGTCAGGTCCAGCCAGCCGGTGAGTCACTATCGGTATTTTAAAGAGTTGCACACGTGATGGGAAATCCCAGAAGCCAAACAAAGGATGGCGAAGCAATCAGGAATTAGTATCATCAGAAAGCTGTTTCCACCCCCAGGGCTAGAGAAACTCAGAACCATACTTAGCAGGAACTGAGAACATGGGGGAAGAGGCTCTTGGAAAGAAGCTAGAATTTGGAGGAGATAAAATCACTGGTAGGAAATGGAGCGGGCGAGAAAAAAACCTCTGGGCTTATACCTTCCTCCCTTTCTCCCATCAAACACCCATTGGTCAAACCCCTCTGGAAGCCAGGTGGCAAGGAACCAGGAAACACAGTCTGTAGGAGAAGTGCAGGAACTGGATCTGAGGGCAAAAAGACATAATGGATGAAGTTACATATATGTACCAGTTAGCGTTCTGCAGAGACTCAGTATCAATAGGAATTGGTTCACAAGATTACGGAGGCTGAGAAGGGCAGACCCAGGAGATCCAGTAGTTTAGTTCCAGGCAGACTCCAAAAGCCTAAGAATCAGGAGAGCTGATGATGTATGTTCCATTCCAAGTCTGAGTCTGAAGTCAGGAGACCAATATCGCAGCTTGAAGACACTCAGATACACAACAGTGGATTCTCTCTTACTCTGCATTTTGTTCCATTCAGGTCTTCAATCGATTAGTTGAGGCCACCCAGTGTTTGTCAAGGCAATATGTTTTGCTTAGTCTCCTGATATACAGATGTTCATTGTAATAGGAAATGTCCTCACAGACTCACTAGAAATAATATTTAACCATATATCTGGGTACCCTGTGGCTTATCCCAGTTAAAACATGAAATTAACCATCACAAGATATAATTTTATGTGTGTATGTATGTACGTATGTATGTATGTATGTATGTATGCATGTGTGAATGAATATATGTTATTTGAGAGAGAGAGAGAGAGAGAGAGAGAGAGAGAGAGCATATGCTCAAGCAGGATAGGGGCAGAGAGAAGAAATGTGAGCTGTCAGTGCAGAACCTAATGCTCATCTTAGTCTTATGAACTGTGAGATCATAATCTGAGCCAAAATCAAGAGTTGGATTCTGAACTCACCGAGCCACTCCACACAAAGCCTGACGCAGAGCGGAGCTCACAAACCATGAGATCATTACCCGAGTCGAAAGCAATATACTCACATGCCTAACTGACTGAGCCACCCAGGTCCTCTCACCTTTGTTAAGATGGAAATTCCCAGGTTTTTATGTAGACAAATGACAGATCTTACAAACAACAACAAAACAGATTAGAAGGATGGTTCAAAACCAAGAATTGCAAGATTGCAGTAAGGACATAATATGTGGGAGTAATCGGGGTGGGTGTGAGGAAGAAAGGGCCAGGGGGCAGATGGAGGATCTGTAAATGGAAGCTGACCTTCTAGGACAGGTGGAGCCTTGTTATTTCCACTCTTTTACTCCAGAACTTGTTGTCCCCAGCATGTGGTGTCCACTTACCATATGCTTCAGAGCTGGAGGATGGATAAGCTGCCCATTGAAATCAGGGGTGTACAGATTGCAGTCATTGCTGTGGTTCTGTTTTACTTTCCTTGTCATTTATTTATTATGTGGAGTGTATACTGAAGCCAAATTTAAGAAGGTCCTGTTTGTGAGCTATCAAAAGGTAATATATTCTCACTGATTCTCAACTAGCTGGGGCCTATCCCTGGGGTACAGCAACATCTGGTTTTCAAGCTTGTTCCCTTAATTGAATCTATTAATTTGCATTCATGGAAACTGGAAACTCTCTTCAGCCAGCCTGTTTTAGCTAGATACCCATGATTTTAAAATTCACCTCAAAAACAAATGACTAAAACTTTAATATTTGTAGAATCATCGGGATTTGAAAAAAAAAAAGAAACAATATAAAAGAGCTGGAAAAAATCAACAGAATATAATATAAAAACAAAAATATCATTTGCAGGGAATACTTTGGCTCCATGTAATTCTCTATTTACTCTGAGTAGCTCTAAGTTGGTGTATGACGTCCCTCTGACAATTGAATGTACATTCAGTGTTACAAGATGTTGTTTTTTTTTTGTCAATACTTAGTTCCTCTAAAGATGGAATCACAAATTATTAACTGATCAACAGTTAGTGTTGTAACAGAATCAGGAACAATTCAACAGAACAGGCCTGTTCTGGGTGTGTTCTTATAGAATTATATAATTATGTCCATTATTACTACAGGTGTCTTCACCTACCTGGCCTCTTCATAATCAGCTACAGTAGCATTTCAGAAAGCATCCCATTCTTCCCCACTGAAATGGTGAAACATTTTTTTTTAATTTTTGTGTCTACATTTATTTATTTTTGAGAAACAGAGTGAGATAAAGTGTGAGTGGGGGAGAGGCAGAGAGAGAAGGAGACAGAATACGAAGCAGGCTCCAGGCTCTGAGCAAGTGGTCAGCACAGAGCCTGATGCAGGGCTCAAACCCATGAACTGTGAGACCATGACCTGAGCTGAAGTCGGACACTCAACCAACTGAGCCACCCAGGCGCCGCATGAAATGCGAAACTTTTATGATGCTAGTTGTAGGCTTTTTTGGTGGGGATTTGTTTTTGTTTGTATTATAAAAGTCCTTTATCAAGTTGATGAAGCCTCTCTGGACTCATAGTTTGTGGAGAGAGTGTTTTATTTATTATGAATGGAGGTAACAAATGCCTTGTCTGCATCTGTTTTTAAGACCATCTGATCATTGTCCTGTCTTTCTTCTTTAGCCTATTGTTGTGAGGGGTTAAACTAATTGATTTTTGAATATTGAACCAGTCTCCCATATTGGTACTAAATCCCTCTTGGTTATGGATGTATAATTCTTTTTACACATTGTTGGATTTGATTTGCTAACATGTATTGGGTATTTTGTGTCTATGAAAATGCAAGACACTGGTCTCCACTTTTCCTTTCTTATAATGCCTTTACCTTGTTTTGTCAATGCTGGCCTCCTAGAATGAGGAAGTTTTCCCTCTGTTTTTATTTTTGGGAAGAGATTATAGGACATTAGCATCATTTTTTCCTGTAAATGTTTGCTAGAATTCTTCACTGAAACCATGTGGGCCTGATGCTTTCTTTTGGGAAGGTATTCATCCTTGACTCTATTTACTTAATAAATATAGGCCTATCCAGATAATCTATGTTTCCTTATGTGGGTTTTAGTAGTGTGTGTCTTTTATTTGTTTTCCATATTTTTCTAAAATGTTTTCATTTATTTCTGAGAGAGCGCTGTAGAGTGGGAGGTGGGAAGGGGCAGAGAGAGAGGGAGATGCAGAATCTGAAGCAGGCCCCAGGCTCTGAGATGTTAGCGCAGAGCTTGACACAGGGCTCAAACCCATGGGCCAGGAGATTATGACCTGAGCTGAAGTCAAACATTTACTGACTGAGCCACCCAGGTGCCCCATCGTGTGCATCTTTAAATAATTGATCTGTTTCATATAAGTTATGAAATTTGGGGGCATAGAGTCATTCATAATATTTTCCATTATCCTCTTGATGTTCATGGAATCGGTAGCGGTTATGTCTCTTTCATTTTTGATATTAGCCATTTGTGCCTACTTTTTTCCTTGGATAACCTAGTTAGGGGTTCTTTGCCTTTATTGATATTTTCAAAGAACCATCTTTTGATTTCTCTATTGATTATCTCCAGTATTTTACTATCTTTTATTTTATTGATATCTGTTCTAATTATTATTTTTTAATTATTATTATTTCTTTTCTTCTACTTCAGCCTTCAACTGTACCTCCTCCCCTATTTTCCTAAGGTGGAAGTTTAGGCTACTAATTTAAGGTCTTTCTCCTTTTCGATTTTGTTACATTTATTTACTTACTTTGAGAGAGAGAGAGAGAAAGCATGTACGTGAGCAGGGGCATGGCAGAGAGAGGGAGAGAGAGAATCCCAAGCAGGAACCCAATACAGGGGATTGATCTCATGACCATGATAGCATGATCTGAGTGGAAACTAAGAGTTGCATGCTAAAACGACTGAGCACCCAGATGCCCGAAGATCTTTCTACTTTTCTAATAAATGCATTCAGTGCTGTTCATTTTACTGGAAGCCATGTCTTCAGTGCCCCCCACACCCCGCCCTGCACATTTTGGTAGGTTGTATTTAATTTCCATTGAGTCCAAACTACTTTGAAATTTCTCTCAAGATTCCTTCTTTGATGTGTTATTTAGAAGTATGTTCTTAAATCTCTAAACATTTGGGGATTTTTTCTGCTATCTTTTTATTATTGCTTTCCATCCAGTTCAATTCCAGTGTGGCCTGACAGCATACTTTGCATGGTTTCTAGGCTTTGAAATTTGGTAGGATGTGTTTTATGGCCCAGAACATGTTCTGACTTGGTGCATGTTCTGTGTGAACTTGAGAATCATGTTTATTCAACTACTGTTGGATAAAATATTTCATACGTATCAGTTAGATCTAGGTGATTAGGCTACTGCTTAGTCCAGCTGTAGCCTTACCTATATCCTTCTAGACCTGTCAGTCACTGACAGAAAGGTGTTGAAGTCTCCACTATAATAATGAATTTTTCCCTTTCTCCTTGAAATGCTAAAAGTTTTTCCACCATGTATTTTCATTCTCTGTTGTGAGACATAGAAAATTAGGGATTGTTATGTTTTCTTACAGAACTGACACTTTTATCGCTCTAGATAATCTCTTTATATAATGACACTCTTTATCTCTCTAGAGTTTCCTTGTTTGGAAGTTTGCTTTGTCTGGAATTAATGCAATTACTCCAACTCTCTTTTGATAAGCATTAGCATGATAAATCTTTCTTCATCCTTTTACTTTTAATCTATCTGTACCTTTATATCTCATGTGAATTTCTTATAGACAATATAGAGTTGCATCTTGTTTTTGGATCTCCTGTTACAATCTCTGAGCTTTAATTGGTATATTTAGACTATTCACATTTGATGTGAGTATTGATATAGTTGGAATAATATCTACCATGTTTGTAACTGTTTTCTATTCACTGCATTTATACTTTGCTTCCTTTCTATCTTCACCTTTTTCTGCCTTCTGGATGTTAATGCAGCAGTGGGTATATTCCATTTTCTTCTTTCTCTTAACATATTCATTATACTTTTTTATTTTAAAAAGTTGGAGTGGTTTCCCCTTTATTTGCATTTGCATTACTCATTTATAACTAGTCAAATTCCTCTTTCAAATCACACTGTACCACTTCACAGGTAGTGCAGCTACCTCATAAAACTTTCTCAATTCCTCCATCCAATGCCTTCTAATATTGAGGTCATCTACCTCCTTATCCATATGCTATGAACAACTGAGTATATTGCTGCTGTTATCACTTTAAACAAATTGTTATCTATCAGATAAGTTGGGAATGAGAAAAATAAAATATTTTATCTTACCTTCCTTATTCCTACTCTAATCCTCTTCTTTTTTAAACATAGATCTGAATTCCTTATCTATAACCTATATCCATATTCCTTTCTCTAAAGACATTTCTCAAGAGAGAGACAGGGGGCACAAATGAGCAAGGGGCAGAGAGAGAATCCCACGACAGGCAGAGAGAGAGGGAGAGATAATGGGATCTCACGCAAAGCATGGTTCATGCTCACTTGCAGTGGAGCTGGAGCTCACTTGATGTGGCACTTGAACTCACAAACTGTGGGACTTGAACTCATGAATGATGAGATCATGACCTGAGCTAAAGTCAGGTATTTAACCACTGAGGTATCCTCCAAGGAACTTTTTTTTTAATTTTTATTTCTTGCAAGGCAGATCTACTAGTGATAAAGTCCTTCCTTTTTTGTTTCACAACGTATTACTTGTTTTTGGGTGGTTGTTGTTTTTCTTGTTGTTGTTCTTGTTGTTTCCAAAGGTGAGGGATTGTAAAATTCAGATGCTTTTGGGAAGAGTAACGCACTCCATGCCTAACGTCTTTTTTTAATGTTTATTTATGTTGAGGGAGAAAGGGGCAGAGAGAGAGAGGTGGGGAGAGAGAGAGAATTCCAAGCAGACTCCATTCTGATAGCAGAGAGCCCTATGTGGGACTCAATCTCATTAAACCTGAGATCATGACTTGAGCAGAAACCAAGGTCGGATGCTCAACCGACTGAGCCACACAGGCACGCCAAAAAGTCTTTTTTCTTCAGTTTGAAATACACTTTTGCTGGATATAGAATTTTCAATGTTTTTTTTTTCTTTCAACACTATTTTTATTTATATTTATATTTATATTTATTTTTATTTTTATTTTTATTTTTATTTTTATTTATTTTTATTTTTATTTTTATTTGTTCTTCTACCCTGGCTACAAAGATAGATGGGGTAAGAGGAGAGAGAGTGATGCTGGCTGGTGGAAGGGCATGATCTTAGCCTGGCTGGTGAATTGCTGTCTGACAGACACACTAAATGGAGCATTGAAGCAAACGTGCAGTCATCTGAGGGAAGATGCAGGAAGAGCTGTAAGTGTAAAAGGACAGTGGTATCACTGAGGTATTTGAGAAAGGGGATGATGTGAAACACGCCAGTATTGTGTTGCCTCAAAAAGCACATCTGCAAGCAGTCTTGTATATTCACAAAAACACTTTCTACCTACCTGGCATTGCGGCTCTCTGAAGTTTTATGATGCCTGTAGTTTTCTTTTTTCTTTTTTTTTTTTTAGTAATGAAAGGACAATGTTGAATTCTCTAGTTTCCAAACTCATTTCTGGGACATCATTTTTTCTTAGAAGTTTTTGAAAACCATCCAGTACTACTCAAGAGAAGGTGAGACTTTGCTTCTATGGTATAAGGTGAAGGCCCCAAAGCCCTGTGTGGTGTGAGCCAGTGAAACCACTGAATGTATCTGTGGTATCAATCTAAGTATGCATGTCTGAATGGTAGCTGTTGCTGCTTTAGCTGTGGATTTATTCCTGAATGAAATGAGGATATACTGTATGTGGAGAAAAGTAATTAAGAAAAGCATGTGTAACAAGGGACATGTTTCAGTTGCATACCCAAAAGCAAATGTATGTATGTGTGTGTGTGTGTGTGTGTGTGTGTGTGTGTGTGTGTGTGTGTGTGTGTGTTTAAAGTTTTTATTTATTCTGTGTGACAGAGAGACAGATAGAAAGAATGCAAGCAGGGTAAGGGTAGAGAGCCAGAGAGAGAGAGAGGAAGAGAGAGAACCTAGCAGTGCAGAGCCTGACACAGGGCTCCATGTCACTAACCATGAGATCATGACCTGAGCTGAAATCAAGAGTCCGATTGTAACTGACTGAGCCACTCAGGCACCCTGTCTTTATTTTTTAAACATATGAACTCTTGAGTCATAGTTCTCCTTGGGTTTTAGCCATTTTCTTGTAGCAAATGTATTCTGAAATGCAGAGAGGTTTGTGTGCTTCAAAGTGAACAGTGGGAGGATGTATTTTTTTTAAGGTAGTATATCAGCTCAGAGGGGGCACATGGCAGAATGGCTGAATATGAGCCGGGAGCCAGATGACCTGGGCTTGAACCCTGGCTGACTAGATGTGTGACCTTGGGTAGGCTATTTAACCTATCTGTTCCTTAAGTCTCCATTTACAAAATGAGGCTAGTGATTCTATGTCCAAATATTCCTGGATTGTGGCCGTGCCTGGCACAACTGTTAATGGCTTTCTGCTTTGATTCCCCAAAGTATCTTTATTTGGACAATAAATTATATTGTTCCCCTCACAATAAGCAAACCTGTGTCAGAAGATCCATTTTGAAGATTAAAAGCATTAAAAACAATACCTGCTCATAATATGTGCTCAGTAAGTACTAGTTGCTATTATTAGCTGTGACAACCAGAATACACCTTTTAACTATCCAGTTTCATGCATTACCCCAGAGGCAAGGATTGTTACTGTAGACCTTGAACTCTGAAAGTGACATGTTTTGTTGGAAAATGGAGAATCACCACATTGTGAGCAAATTTAATACAGTTTTGAAAAATTCTCTTCCAGTTTAACCTAGCATGAGTGAATCCAGTAGCTTGAAAAAAATGGCCGTTTTCTTTCATTTCACTAACAGGTAATCACCACCCAGGACATGCTGGTGTTACAGAGAAAATACCATGGGGGTCGTTAATTTGGGTTTTGTGTTTACTGTGCTGTTCTTTCCAGTCTGATCCCTAGTTTTCTGTCTTTGATCTTTCTTTGGGCATTCCCTTCCTTCTCCTCCCCTCATGTAATGTCTAAAGTCAATTGCTGTCCCTTCTTCATACATCCTTGTGCTAGGGGATAAAGAAATTATACATAACTGAAAAAGCCTTATTTGCCGTAATGGTTTCATGTGCCTACTCTTAAAATCCTTTGATGTGTTTGAGATTGGGTAGAAAAAAAGTGGGTTAATTGGGATATGACTTTTCTTCATATAGGCATCTTGATGACAGTTTCTGCTAAGCTTGTGAGGTAGTCACGCTACACAGGCACAGAGGTGGGACGGATCTCGACACCTGGCCCTGCCACAGGCTAGCTGTGACACCTTGGGCACTCCATTCGTTTCATCTCTCTGAGATTCAGTATTTAGCATGCTTAAAAAGGGGGGTAAAGATACTTGCTGCTTCCCAAGGTTAAACATGAGGCTCAAATGAGATGATGAGTTAGTGTGCTCTAAGCAAATGTTGGCCAAGAGTGCCTTTCTTTAAAAATTGGTTGATGTGATTGGGACTCCTTTTGTAAGATCCATGAGCAGAGGCTTGGACGAAAAGAAGATATAAATGCTGCTTCTGTTTGTGTGTTTCTGAGTTGCCTGTGGCTGTAGTACTTGGCTATCTAACCAGGTGCTGCTTCATCATGCATGAAATACTTCAAATGGGCGACAAGATGGTTTTCCTTTTATCCTAAACTTCAGGCTGTTGGAAGCATATCTGTGGAAGCCTGTGTGATCTGACAGCTTGAAAGCTCCACGAGAAGTCAAGTGTGCAAGGGAGCCCAGCTTTGAGCCAACCAGGGAAAGGATGGCTTCACTCTCAAAGGAGCGTGCACGTTTCTCAGGTGATAGAGTAGAGAATAAAATGTGTCCCTTTAAACTCCACATTCCCCTGCTCTTCAACTTCTAAGAAACTCTTTGGCTAGTAGCAGTCTGGGCTCTGGAGCCAGCATAGTATTTTTCTTCTTTTAGTTTATCCTGGTTTATGATTTGCTCCCCTTCAACTGAAAAATTGTTTTTATTATAGAAAATGTCAAATATGTAAAAGTCAAGAAAATAGTATATTATACCCCCATGTGCTTAGGATGTAGTTTTAAAAATTATCAAAAACTCATGTCTAATCTTGTTTCATCTGTCTTTCTACCCATTTTGTCCTTGCTCCCGTCTTCCCCTGGTTTATTTGAGACAAATCCCACACGTTGCATTTTATTTAAAATATCATCCTGTTTGTTTTTATTTTTTAAAAGTTTTATTGTTGTATAATTGGCATAACTTACAGGAAACTAAAGTGTGCTATTTGATAAGTTTATACATCAGTGTGGATGAGTATACACACAGATCATAAAGTATATACACACACATATCCATGAAACCACCACAGTCTAGACAGTGACCATATCCATCACTGAAAAGTTTCCTTGTGTCCCTTGGTCATCCTTTCCTCTTGCCCCTCTCTGCCACCCATTACTGATCTGCCTTCTGTCACAATATATTAGTTTCTATTTTTTAGAGTTCTTGATGAGTGAGATCATAAAGTAAGTACTTTTTTTTTGATCCAGATCCCCCCACCCCCCCGCAGAGGCATAGTCTTTGTCTATTCTACCAATATCGTCATGCTGTGACTAGGTAGCATTTAGGAAGCTGCACGACCCTTTAGCAGATATTATAGTAGTCCCGGTGAGAAATGGTGGTTTGGACCAGCGTGGTTACCATGGAGATGATAGCTGCCACAATTAGAGATCTACTTTGAAGGTAGAGCTGATCAGATCGGCTGGATTTAGGGATTAGGGCGGGGGTGGGGGTGGGGGTGGGATCCAGAATTACTCCTGAGGATTCTAGCTGGAGCACACGAAGAGAGTGTGATGAAACGGAGGAGACTCAGTGAGGAGCAGCTATGTATGATCTTTCCCGATTCAGTCCTTCCCTGGATGTCCATTGCTTTTTCAAAGCTCTCATTATTATCATTGGTTGATTTGAACCAGTACTTGAACGGCGGATGAAAAAAACTGTATTGGGAGCACTTTAGGATATTTACAGGTTTACTGGGTGTTATCAGGAATGATATTAAACAAAGGCCAGTTGGCATTGTCAAATTCAAAATAATGAATGTCAGTGTTCTCCTCAGATGTTGGTAGTATCATCTGGTCCAGGTAAGGAGAGACTAAGAAGTAGAGAGGCAAATCACATTTTTAAGAGCTTTAAAAATCTGCTTGAGGTGAAGTTCACTCATGAACAAAGAAAAAAAGAGACAAACAAGAAAACCAGACTCTTAACTTTAGACAACAAACTGACGGTCACCAGAGAGGACTCAGGTAATGGGATTGGTGAGACAGGTGATGGGGATGGAGAGTAAACTTATGATGAGCACGGAGTCATGTACAGAGATGTGAATCACTCACTCTATAGTACACCTGAAACTCCAATGGGAAACGACCACACCCTCTCGAAATGACTACCACTGAAAGAATGGCAACATTAAATGTCGATGTGTGTGTCGAAGGACTGGGGCTCTCACACGTTGTTGGTCAGTGTTTCATCCATCTCTCTCTCTCTCTCTCTCTCTCTCTCTCTCTCTCTCTCTATATATATATATATATATATATATATATATATATATATATATATATATATATATATATATGTATATTATGTATATATAAAATAAACTTTATATAAAGTTTACTTTATATAAAGTTATATAACTATATAAACTTTATATACTTTATATACAAACTTTATATATAAACTTTATAAACTTTATATAAACTTTATATAAAGTTTACTACATATAGTAAATAAGTAAATAAACTTTATATATAAAGTTTATTTACTTATTTTGAGAGAGAGAGAGAGAGACCACATGAGCAGGGGAGGGACAGAGAAACATGGAGACAGAGGACCCAAAGTGGGCTATGCCCTGAACAACAGAGAGACTGATGCGGGGCTCAAACTCAAGAACTGAGAGATCATGACTTGAGCCCAAGTCAGATGCCTCACCGACTGAGCCCTCAGGTGCCCCAACTGTCAGTCAGTGTTTCTAACGAAGCTACACATGTACAGCATGACCTGGCAATTCTGTGGCCCAGGCGCTTTCCCAAGGAAAAATAAAAACAGGTGTCCTCAAAAGACTTACACACCCCATAGCTTTATTCACCAGAGCCAAAAACTAAAAATAATCTTGACATCAGTGAATGGGAGAATGGATAAACAATCTGTGTATCTATCTACACAATGACTGGGGCTCAGTAACTTAATCGAACAGAGTAGGTACATAAACTGAGTGAATCCTGAAAATCATTATGCCAAGTGAAACAAGTCTACAGAAAACAGCACGCAGTATGGTACCATTTATCCAAAGTTCTAGAACAGGCAAAAACAATCCACGGTGGAAAATAACCAGCAAGCGGCTGCTTCCGGGGAGTGGGAAGGGAGCGGGAGGTGATGGGAGATAGGCAGAAGGGAACGTTCTGTGGTGAGGGGGATGTTCAGCATCTGGCCAGGAGTCTGGGTTACTTACACACATGCATGTGTCAGAGCAAAATGGGATGATTCACTTAAAATGTGTGCGTTTAGTGTTATGCAAATTTTACCTCAAAAGAAAAAAAAATCTAAATCAATACTAAACTCTAGTTTATGACATGTATGTTGAAGAACCCAGGGAAATGTGCCCTGACTTCCACAAGTGACTCTGAAATACATAAAAAGCTTATGATGGTTTGATGCTTGGAGGGGATAGAGAGATGGACGAAGCTGTGAAAAAACAAGAATAGTAAAAGCTCCATGGAGGAATCTCATGCAGGGCTTCACTGTAAAATTCCGTCAGCTCTTCAGTACTTGTGAAGTTTGTAAGGTGGAACGTTGGAGGGGAAACAAAGTAGTGGCTGACTGCACACTGGGCTCAGGCACTTGTGTCCCGCTCTGCTGGATGCAGCTGGCTCTGCAGACGGTGGCCCTGAGCCCTGAGCCCACCAGAGATGCCGTGTGGCTAGGCAACCTGCTCGGTGCTCCCTGGCCATCATCCTCCCTCAGAGGGGTGCACAGGCACGGCGGGCAGGTAGGGTCCAGCATGGACGCCAAGTCATGAGAACATGGGCTCTGAAATCTGATCTCCGGGGTGCGGACTTAGTTCCATTTCTGATGAGCTATTCAATCTCAAGCTGGTGATGTAAACACTCTGTGCCAGAGTTTCACTGTCTGCAACGTGTGGTTAATACAGCGGCCTCCTCCTCAGGTTGTCACGAAAAATGTACCAAACCCATGCTTTTAAGTGACTAAGGACAGTGAGTGGCACCATCGTCATTGTCACTGTCGCTCTGTGACTCTCATATCCTCTCTGTTTACCTCCGACACAAGGACATACAAGCACTTCCAAACTCCTTCAGCCAACATCCTAATTCCCCATAAAAGTAACCTCAGAAAATGGATGCCTGTCCCAGTAGCCAGCCCACCTCTGCCCTCAACATGCTCAAGCCACAGCATTTATGAGGACACTGGGTATAGCTCCTGGCTTCTCACTTCCTGTAACCTCACCCTCCATGCCTCAGTCACCCAACCCCACGGCTCTCTCCTGACCCTGTGGCTGGTGAAGCCACACCACCTGCATACAGTCACGTCGGGCACAGCACTCTCGAAACACCACATGTATCTAGACATGTATCAGAGCGACTCACCCGCGTCCAACGTGGGGCTCGAACCCACCAGCCATGAGATCATGAATGACCTGAGTTAAAGTTGGACAATTATCCCACTGAGCCACCCAGGTGCTCCATTTTACATTTTAGAAGAGACTAGTGAGCTGGCAGGAAGCTGGCTGGGGAGTAGTATAGGGGGAAGCTGTAGGCTGCAGGGCAGGGAGGGGTATGGTGCAGAGGTCCAGGAGACTCATGGTCAGGACGTGGAGAGGATTGTAGGGACCCTGATTTCTGCTTGGGGTGATATGAGAGTCCACGGACGGGCTCTGTGCTGAGATACAACGTGGCCCTCGCTGCTCTGCAGGCTGATGGGACATGAACTTGGGTACAGGGGGCGCAGTGAGGATGGCTGGCTGCCATAACCCAGGCAGGAGTGATGTGGGTGGCCCAGGCCAGAGGGGTGGTGCTGTGTGGGGACAGCACGGGGTTCTGGTCCAACCAGATGCGTTGAAGAATCATCCATGTGAACCTCAGGGGCGTGTTTATTCTCAGCGTCCCGGTCATCATCCTGGATCGCCCCTGATTGGCCCATATTATCTCCAATCCAAATATCTGCCTTTAACCATCAATCTAGATTAATTTCACAAAAATAATCTACCCCCAAAAAAGAAAATTGCAGAACAACAGAGGATTCCATGTGTGTAAAAGAAAATATTGAGTTTTTTGGGGGGAGATGTATGCATATGTCATGAATTATAAGAAAAGCAAATAGGGGCGCCTGGGTGGCTCAGTCGGTTAAACATCCAACTTCGTCTCAGGTCACGATCTCGCAGTTCGTGAGTTCGAGCCCCACGCCGGGCTCTGGGCTAATGGCTCAGAGTCTGGAGCCTGCTTCCTATTCTATGTCTCCCTCTCTCTCTGCCCCTCCCCCGTTCATGCTCTGTCTCTCTCTGTCACAAAAATAAATAAAACGTTAAAAATTAAAAAAAAAGAAAAAAAAGAAAAGCAAAGAAATAATTATAGCATTTGGGGTAACAAGAGAAGGGGTACAGTTGATGGGTGTTCATGGGCTTCCTTGTGTTACCTGAGTAGGGTAGAGAATCCACTCATTGCCATTCTTTAAGGAATGCACCCAGTATATGTACTCTTCTGTAAATATGAAATATTCAAGATAGGATAAGGAAAAAGGTGCATTTAGAATGGGAAACGTTCATCTAAATCAGGCTTCTCAAATGTGCATATGTATACATATGGAGATGCCTTATAAGTACCATAGAGATGTATTATATGGATGACATTGTGGTAAATGCATACATATTCCGATAAAGGTACATAAGAAATAAAGTAGCTAACAGCTAAAAATACTAGTTCTAGAAAATAAACTTACATTGCTTCTCAGCCTTTTGGCTAAGATCAAGTGTAGAAAATGAGTACACAGTGGAAGGTCAAGTGTAGAAAACGAGCACACAGTGGAAGGGGTGGAGAGAACCCTAACTTAGGCTTCTACATCCTCTCCATCTTTGAGATCCTACTTAGAATGGTAGAAACCACTCCTGTGTGTAGCATCTATCTTCTACCTTCTTCTCTACATTGGACTTTGTAAAAGTCATATATTGTATATATTACCTTTATAATATTTTTAAATAGTGGTTAAAAATGCCACACTAGGGCGCCTGGGGAGCTCAGTCAGTTAAGCGTCCAACTTCGGCTCAGGTCACCATCTCACGGTTTGTGAGTTGGAGCCCCACTGTGCTGACAGCTGGGAGCCTGGAGCTGCTTCAGATTCTGTGTCTCCGTCTCTCTCTGCCCCTCCCCACTTGCACTCTGTCTCTCTCTCAAAACTAAATAAACATTAATTTTTTGTAAATGCTACACTCAGCAACCTGAAGATTCTGCATCAATAATCACAATGAAAGTAAAGGTATTTGAAATTCCTTGGCCCCAAACCCTGCCAAAACCAAGAATCATCTCGTCAACACCCCAATGCTGGAGTAGAGCCTGTGGAGCTGTCCCCTCTCATCAGCAACCATTGTGTGGGAGGGACAGCCTGTGGTCACTGCATCCCCAGACATAAAGTGTCAGGAGGAGAGTTCAAGCAGCTGTCCATGGTACTGCCTTGCTGGAGCCTTCCCAGACCGCAGATAAGGGCCTAAAGGGTCTCTTTATGTCCAATGTGCTATAAAGGCCAATGCTGAGACGGAACTTGGCATCCGGGTCACATTTGGCACAACAAACGAGACCTCGGGCCAGAAGCAACTGACTCCACTCATTTGTTGCAAAGAAGAGTGGGGACACATGAAAATAGCCATTTCAGATCACGAGTGTCATGAATACAAATGAAAAATAAACTCACAATGTCTGCGGGTTGTGAAGCCTGTCTTGCTTGGCAACTAGGAGGCGGGACTGAATTTAAAACCATAATCAGACCTGCTAATTGTTCACTCACTGCCAACGGTCTGAGAAAACAAACATATTAATATGGCTTTGACTTTTGATGAGTACTTGTGCGCATCGCCAGATGGGAGAGTACACAGAGATGAGAACACGGGAGGAGAGAAGTAAGGCAGTTTGGAAAACATCAGATGATGTATTGTTTTTGTACGTCACGTTTCCTACCTCTCAAAGAGGGCTGCTGGACTTTCACAGAGATTCCCAAATTCTTCATTAGAAAAACTTTTTGGGGGGGCATCTGGGTGACTCAGTCAGTTAAGCATCTAACTCTTGATTTTGGCTCAGTTCATGATCTCAGGGTTTGTGAGATCCCAGGGTTCAAGCCCCACGTAGGGCTCTGTGCTGACAATGCAGAACCTGCTTGGGACTTTCTCTTCCTCTCTCTCTGCACCTCTACTGCGCGCTCTCTCTCTGTCTCTCTCTCCCTTTCTCTCTCCCTCTCTCTCTCTCTCTCTCTCTCTCTCTCTCTCTCTGTCTCTCTCTCAAAATAAACATTTAAAAAAAAAAGAAGAGAAAAACTTGGGGCACCTGGGTGTCTCAGTCAGCTGAATCTGACTTTGGCTCAGGTCATGATCTCATGGTCCATGAGTTCCAGCCCCACATTGGGCTCTGTGCTGACAGCTCAGAGCCTAGAGCCTGCTTCAGATTCTGTGTCTCCCTCTTTCTCTGTCCCTTCCCCACTCACCGTATCTCTCTCTCTCTCTCTCTCTCTCTCTCTCTCTCTCTCTCTCTCTCAAAAAATTAAAAAAAAAAGTTAATTTTTTTTTAAAGTAAAACTTTTCTTAACACCTGCTGGCCTATAAAGAAGAGCGAATAATACAAATATTTTTAAGGATACTGAACTTTTTTACAAAGCTTAATTTTTTAATTATTGGCTTCTTTGAGGAGCCTTCTTAGGGCATATCAATTGGATCAGTAATTGTATAGCACCCTGAAAAAGCCATTGCCTCAGAGTACTAATGTCAGAACAAATGATTTCCAACTCATTAGAACTCAATATAGACCAGAAGTGTGTAAGAATGAACTCTCAGGAGCTGTGAGGCATTTATGTTCAGCATGCCCAGTCTTAGACAACACCACAGGTTGATTTCTCAGGGCATATTTCCAGCGGTTGGGAATCCAGCTCTTGGTATCGGCTCAGGTTGTGATCTCACGGTTCATGGGTTCGAGCTCTGTGTGGGGCTCTGCACTGGCAGTGTGGAGCCTGCTTGGGGTTCCCCCTCTCAGCCTCATCCCCACTCATGTGCACTCTGATTGCTCGCTCTTGCTCTCTCCCTCTCTCTCAAAATACATAGATTTAAAAAAAAATGTGTCGGGGTACCTGGGTGGCTCAATCAGTTGTCTGACTTCAGGTTAGTTCATAATCTCATAGTTTCTGAGTTCGAGCCCCGCATCAGGCTGTGTGCTGTCAGCTCAGAGCCTGGAGCTTGCTTCCAATTCTGTGTCTCCCTCTCTCTCCGCCCCTCCCTGCTAGTGCTCGCTCTCTCTCTCTGTCTCTCTCTCAAAAATAAACGTTATAAGTATATGAATAAATGAATGAATGAATAAATGAATGAATGGTCATAGATTCAGAGGATAGAAACACCTTAGAGGAATGTGGACAAGGCAACCAGGCTTGGGGTGGTCCAGCTAAAAGGTGCAGTCAGAGCAAAAGCTCTGAGGGGTGGGAAGCTTGAAGAAAGGCCAGAGGGGTGGTGGCGGGGGCGCCTCCAGTGACCATGGGGTCAGCAAAGCTGTGGTCCCAGCTGAGGCACGCTGACCCACACCAGACAGAAGTCTGCGGGGGATGAGGTAGAGGGCTTTACAACAACCCCCACGGAGAGTATTCCTGTCCAGGATTCTCCACCAAGGTGAGGGGTCCCCGGTACAGGATGGGGTCCTATAGCAGGGGAGTCACTGGCTGACCCAGCCTCAGGGGCAGACGGACTGTCTACCCCGCCCAGCAGCTGAAGACGCTGCTGGAAGGGGAGAAGAGACTCAGCCCAGAAGGCAAGTGGAAACTTCCTACCTGAACTCTGAAAATAAGGAATGGGTGGTTTGAACTCTGCTTCAAACTATGCATTGGGAGACAGTTAGTCCTTTCAAGGCCATGGGCTAAATAACCTGAGGCATTTTCACAGAGCAGTGACTCATCTGAGATAGATTCACCACTTCACCTCACAGCTGGCCTTGTGGGGACTAATTTGATGACGTGTCTCCCTTCAGTGAATTTCCAAGAAAGGGTTTTGTGCACCTCTATGTATTTAAGATGAAAAACACAATAAAGCTCTTTATTATCAAACCTATCCTGATTCAGTCGAAGCCCCACAGGTAAAATCTGTGTGTGCCCCTGTGTGTAAACAAACACGGACACTGTGCGTGGGGACAGGCACTTCTGCACATACAGGATACTGAGCACGCAACGTCGGCATATATAATATTACACCAAAACCCAGGGTACTTTTTTTCTCCTTATCAAAAATGTACTGGGCCATAGCTCTGTGAATATACTTGGTGATCTAAGCTATTCATTAAAGGTAATAGAACAGAAAAATAACTTTTGATACACAGCCACTCCAACATGTTATGTTTTAGAGTCTTTGCTAAATCACATTGTCAGAGTTCACTTTATTTTACCAGTGAGTCAATGTGAAAGAATGAACCCTCTCTCTCAGAAATGTCTCTCCTTAATGCCAGGACCTGCTCTGCTAAGTTTAATACAGTGACAGTTCCAGACTTCATTTACTCCTTGGAACAAGCCATTAAGTATGCATTGCAGCTCTGTGCCTGCTCTGTGAACTGTCCCCTTTTCTTAAATACACAGCCACGTAGTAAAGGTCCCCCAGGAGGGGATCTGAACTAGGTTTGGTAGTTAGAAGAAAATCAGGCATAATGTGCACGCATCCAGAATCTTTCATGTGACACCAGGAATTTTTCAATCATCATCAAGAATCATAAAATACTTAGGAATAAGCCTAACCAAAGATGTAAAGGATCTGTACACTAAAAACTATAGAAAGCTTATGAAGGCAATTGAAAAAAAAAATAAAAACAAATGGAAAAACATTCCATGCTCATGGATTGGAAGAATAAGTACTGCTAAAATGTCAATACTACCCAAATCAATCTACACGTTCAACGCAATCCCAATCAAAATTGCACCAGCATTCTTCTAGAAGCTAGAACAATCAATCCTAAAATGTGTATGGAACCACAAAAGACTTCAAATAGCCAAAGTAATATTGAAGAACAAGACCAAAGCAGGAGGCATCACAATGCCAGACTTTGGCCTTTACTACAAAGTTGTAATCGTCAAGACAGCATAGTATTGGCACAAAAACAGACACATAGACCAATGGAATAGAATAGAGACTCCAGAATTGGACCCACACAAGTACGGCCAAGTAATCTTTGACAAAGCAGGAAAGAATATCCAATGGAAAAAAGATAGTCTCTTTAACAAAGGGTGCTGGGAGAACTGGACAGCAACATGCAAAAGAATGAAACTAGGCCATTTTCTTACCCCATTCACAAAAATAAACTCAAAATGGATAAAGGACCTGAATGTGAGACAGGAAACCGTCAATCCCTAGAGGAGAAAGCAGGAGAAAATCTCTCTGACCTCAGCTGCAGCAATATCTTACTTGACACATCTCCAAAAGCGAGGGGATTAAAAGCAAAAATGAACTATTGGGACCTCATCAAGATAAAAATCTTCTGCACTGCAAAGCAAACAATCAACAAAACTAAAAGGCAACCGACAGAATGGGAAAAGATATTTGCAAATGACATATCGGACAAAGGGATAGTATCCAAAATCTATGAAGAACTCACCAAACTCCACACCCAAAAAACAAATAATCCAGTGAAGAAATGGGCAGAAGACATGAATAGACACTTTCTGAAAGAAGACATCCAGATGGCCAACAGGCACATGAAAAGATGCTCCGCATCACTCCTCATCAGGGAAGTACAAATCAAAAACCACACTGATATATCACCTCACGCTGGTCAAAGTGGCTATAATGAACAAATCAGGAGACTCTAGATGCTGGCGAGGATGTGGAGATATAGGAACCCTCTCACACTGCTGGTGGGAATGCAAACTGGTGCAGTCGCTCTGGAAAACAGTGTGGAGGTTCCTCAAAGAAACAAAAATAGAACTACCCTACAACCTAGCAAAAGCACTACTAGGAATTTACCCAAGGGATACAGGAGTGCTGATGCATAAGGACCCGTGTATCCCAATGTTTATAGCAGCACTTTCAACAATAGCCAAATTATGGAAAGAGCCTAAATGTCCATTGACTGATGAATGGATAAAGACATTGTGGTTTATATACACAATGGAATACTACTTGGCAATGAGAAATCTGGCCTTTTGTAGCAACGTGGATGGAACTGGAGGGTATTATGTTAAGTGAAATAAGTCAGGCAGAGAAAGACAGATATCATATGTTTTCACTCATATGTGGATCCAGAGAAACTTAACAGAAGACCATGGGGGAGGAGAAGGAAAAAAAAAATAAAAAAAGAGGGAGAGAACCAAACCATAAGAGACTCTTAAAAACTTACAATAAACTGAGGGTTGATGGGGGTTGGGGGGAGAGGAAGGTGGGTGATGGGCATTGAGGAGACCACCTGTTGGGATGAGCACTAGGTGTTGCATGGAAATCAATTTGACAATACATTTCATAAAAGAAAAAAAAAAGGAATTTTGCAGTCATTAAAAAGTCAACCGTATGGGGGCGCCTGGGTGACTCGTTTGATTAAGTGTCTGACTTCAGCTCAGGTCATGATCTCAAGGTTTGTGGGTTCGAGCCTCGTGTCAGGCTCTGTGCTGACAGCTCAGAGCCTGGGTCCTGCTTCTATTCTGTGTTTCCCTCTTAGCGCCCCCACCCACTTACGCTCTGTCTCTCTCTTTCTCTCTCTAAAAATAAATAAACATTATTATTTTTTAAAGTCAACCATATGCCTTTTCAGGTATTTTCTCCTGCATAGATGGACTGAGAATTAATAACAGTGACTACATTATTTAACAGACGCAGTAAAGAGATCATCACCAGGTGAGGACCATCACTGCCACCAACGGCTTCTCCAGCCAGATATGGGGACATATGGTGCCTTCTGAGAATGTGCAAACGCAGAGTATACTGTGCATACTGCGGCATACTGGGGCATACTGGGGACAGGCACAGACTGGCAACTCCCATTCACCTTTGCAAACAACGAACCTGTGCATTCTGACTCCAGGAATGCCTGGAATACGGACTGCCTCTAATTAACAACCGAGAGAAACGCAGTGGTATAAAATTGATAGAAGAAATGTAAAATTGAACAAATGAATAATGATTAAATGGAAAAGCTATGTGTAACTCCCAGTAAATTATATTTTATGGCATCAAAAACATGCAATTTTTTTCCCCAGAAGAAAGGATCTAGAATTTCCAAGGTAAAGAAATTTGGCATAAAATATGAGAGGAAGAGGGTATTGAATTTAGAAGCATGGCAGGCCCAACAGGAACAGATACTAAACTAAACAGTCAGGAAAGGCCTCAAATCCCAAAGCAGAACACCCCCTCCAGCGTGCTAAGGGCAGAGGCGCAACAGCGTGAGCTTCGGCCACCCGGCTAGCTTTCCTTCCTTCCTTCCTTCCTTCCTTCCTTCCTTCCTTCCTTCCTTCCTTCCTTCCTTCCTTCCTTCCTTCCTTCCTTCCTTCCTTCCTTCTTTCTTTCCCCAAATGCCCCTAGGACAGGACCTGTGACGGATGGCAGGATTCTGTCCTGAGGATGTAAGAGGCAGTCTCTATTCCCACATCGCTCACAGGCCAGCGGGATCGTGGCTCAAAGACAAAGTAACACCCCACCTCAGAGCGGTTTCCCCAACTCAAAACGCAGCCAGAATTCGTCAGTGCCTGTGGGGTGAGATCCAGGGTCCCCAGCCTTTCTCTCTGGCACTCCCCCACCTGTCCCACCCCCGATCTTCCTTCTGGGCTCCCAACCAGCTTCACTCCAGCCTCAGGGCTTGCACCTGTGCCCTCCACCAGAAATGCTCTTGTGCTCCGTCACTGAGTGGCCGGCTCTCTGTCTGTCACCTGCCCTTCCTTGACTTCACGGCAGGTCAGCTCCAGTCAAGGCAAACAGACAGCCTCGTAGACAGAGGCGTCCAAGCAACTGCAGGACACGTATGGTGAGGGCAGTGCTCTGCGGAGGAGGTTTCAGCGAGCCCTGGCTCTGTTCACCCTTTGGGTGACACTGCTGGTGCTCAAGGTCACCCAGAGTTGCAGAGCAGGAGCGATATGGGGAAAGTCAGAATTCTCACCGTTCTTAACAAAATTCAACTGATTTTCCTCGAAACAACAACGGAAAACCAGAACACAGAAAAACTTATGTTCCTGGAAGACTTTGATTAATTTCTAGAGTTGTGGAAAAGCTTCTTCTGACCATTTCGGCCATCTTTTCTTAGTGGGAGAGTGACATTCAGAGGTCGTTACTCTGTTGTTTCACTTCTTTTTGTCTCAGTCTCTGTCTCTGTCTGTCTGTCTCTCTCTCTTTCACATTTAAACTCCCCTCTTGGCTGCATCAACCTATAGGCAGCTTCAGTACTTCCCTTTGAAAACTCCTCCCACTTCTCTCGAGTGCTCCCCCAGCTTCAGCCTCTGAAGGCATCTGAGGGCGCCAGACCAGCTTCTCAGGCGCATCCACTGCTGCGTCCACTCCACGCTGCTCCTACCCCTCGGCTGGCCCAGGAACCTCCCCAGGGTCTCCTGAGGCCTCCACCCGCCCACACCCAACCGCCATCCTCCATACCCTTGCTGGACCTCCCAGCGCCGACTTCCTTCCAGAAACACTCCTCCCCTGGCTACAGTCTCCAGTGTCCTTCCCGCTGCTCCTCAGCCTGAGGGTAAGGCATAGTCTCTTCTACCCAGCTGGCAGCCATGGCATTCATCAGAGACACAAGAGGGGAGAGAGAGGAGAGACAGAGGGAGACAAAAGAGATAGAGAGACAGAAGACAGAGACATGGAGAGACATGGGGGAGACAGAGACAGAGAGAAGAGTGGAGTGAGAGACAGAGAGATGGTGGGCCTCACTCCCTCATGGGTGACATCCTCACTGTTGCTCTGGAACCTCACCCAGGCCCTGGCCTCAGCCTCAGAATGTGTGATTCTCACATGATTTTCTCCAGTCCAGCCCCCTCCTCTGATCTGCAGCTGGCATCTCCCACTGTGCCCTTGTCCCATCCTCTAAACACAGGACCAGGGTGTCCCAGGTAAGTACTTACCTCGTGA
The DNA here is from genome assembly GCF_046562875.1 of Panthera onca. Taxonomy (NCBI): domain Eukaryota; kingdom Metazoa; phylum Chordata; class Mammalia; order Carnivora; family Felidae; genus Panthera; species Panthera onca. The sequence goes on from NW_027675869.1 coordinate 932,306, forward strand.
AAGCATTGACACATGACCTGGGCTGACAGACCGTCCACTCAGGCCCTGAGACCCTCTGGGACTGCTAGTCCCTACAACTTTTTCCAAATCCCCTGTAATTCCCCTTGGAGTGTGTCTGTGAACAGTTGCAACATCCATCCCATTTGAAAGACAGGACCCCAGCAATAATCCCCGGAACACTGCTCACCTACACTGTCCTTGCCAGGCCCTTGCAACATGCTACCTGCTGACCATCCTGTCAGGGCACCTGCTCAGAACTGCTGACCATCCCAGTGGGTCACCTGCTCACACCTGCTGACCATCCTGACAGAGTCCTGCTCACACCAGCCCCCTGGAGCCGGCTGGGCACAATTTGTCTGAATCTGCTGTCAGTGAAGTCAGCCTGTAGGTGAAATGAGCAAATACTACAACCACTGTTGTTACACACGAGAAGAGGTAGTTGGCACTTCCCTGTTGCCATCATTTCCCAAGCACCTTCAAATGTAAAGATGCTTCCTCGAGCTGACATAGCTATGCTGAGCACCTGCCTGGTTTCAACTCCGGAAGTCATTCAGGAGAAGCTCCCCTCTCTCTCATCTGGTAGTCGGTCAGGAGACCCTCCCCTCTCTGGTCCAGAAGTCAGCCAGGAGAACCTCCCCTCTCTCTCATCTTGAAGTCGGTCAGCAGAACATCCACTCTCTGGTCCAGAAGTCAGTTAGGAGAAGCTCCAGTCTCTCTTCCAGAAGCCACTCAGGAGAACCTCCCCTCTCTCATCCAGAAGTCAGTCAGGAGAACCTCCCCTGTCCCTCATCTGGAGGTCATTCAGGAGAGCCTCCCCTCTCTCTCATTCAAGAACCTTCCCTCTCTGGTCCAGAAGTCATTCAGGAGAACCTCCCTTCTCCCTCATCCAGAAGTAAGACAGGAGAAACTCTCTGTCTGGTCCGGAAATCAGTCAGGAGAACTTCCCCTCTCTCTCGCCTCGAAGTCAGTCAGGAAAATCTCCCCTCTCTCTCATCTGACATGGGTCAGGAGAACCTCCACTCTCTGGTCCGGAAGTCAGTCAGAAGAACCTCCGCTGTCTCTATTCTGGAAGTCAGTTGGGGCAACCTCCCCTCTCTCTCGTCCGAAAATCATTCAGGAGAACTTCCCCTCACTCTCGTTCAAGAACCTCCCCTCTCTGGTCCAGAAGTCACTCAGGGAAACCTCCCCTATCTCTCATTCAGAAGTCAGTCAGGAGAACCTCCCCTCTCTCATCTGGAAGTCAGTCAGGAGAACCTCCCCTCAGCCTCATTCAGGATCCGCTGATCTCTGTTCCAGAAGTCCGTCAGGAAAAGCTCCCCCTCTCTCTTCCAAAGTCAGTCAGGAGAACGTCCCCTCTATCGTCCAGAAATCAGTCGGGGAACCTCCCCTCTCTCTCATCTGGATGTCGGTCAGCAGAACCTCCATCTCTGGTCCAGAAGTCAGTCAGGAGAACCTCCCCCTCTCTCTCACCTAGAAGCCAGTCAGGATGATCTCCCCTCTCTCTCCTTCAAGAGAACCTCCATCTCTCGTCCAGATTTCGGTCAGGAGAACCTCCCCTCACTCTCATCCAAGAACCGCTGATCTCTGGTTCAGAAGTCCGTCAGGAAAACCTCCCCCTCTCTCTTCCAAAGTCAGTCAGGAGAATGTCCCCTCTATCGTCCAGAAATCAGTCGGGGAACCTCCCCTCTCTCTCATCCGGAAGTCGGTCAGCAGAACCTCCGCTCTCTGGTCCAGAAGTCAGTCAGGAGAAACAACTTTCTCTCATATATGGAGGTTGGTCAGTAGAACCTCCCCTCTCTCGCGGCCTGGAAATCAGTCAGGAGATTCTCCCCTCTCTCTCCTTAAAGAGAACCTCCACTCTCTAGTCCAGAATTCAGTCAGGAGAACCTCCCCTCACTCATCCAGAAGCCGATCAGGAGAACCTCCCCGCTCTCTCAAAAAAGAACCTCCACTCTCTGGTCCAGAAGTCACTCAGGAAAACCTTCTCTCTTTCTCGTCCAAAAGTCAGTCAGGAGAACATCCCCTCTCTGGTCCAGAAGTCAGCCAGGAGAACCTCCCCCCTTTCTCATCCAGAAGTCAGTCAGGAAACCTCCCCTCTCTCTTGTTCAAGAACCTCCTCTCTCTGGTTCAGAAGTCAGTCAGAGGAACCTCCCCTCTCTCGTTCAGAAGTCAGTCAGGAGAAATTCCCCTCTCTTATCCAGACGTCAGTCAGGAAAACCTCCCCTCCTTCTCATCGAGAAGTCAGTCAGGAGAACCTCCCCTCTCTCTCATCTGGAAGTTGGTCAGGAGTACCTCCCATCTCTGGTCCAGAAGTCACTCAGGTGAACCTCCCCTCTGTCTCATCCAGATGTCAGTCAGGAGAACCTCCCCTCTCTCTTATCCAGAAGTCGGTCAGGAAAACCTCCCCTCTCTCTCGTTCAAGAACTTCCCCTCTCTTGTCCAGACGTCAGTCAGGAAGAACCTCTCCTCTCTCTAACCCAGAAGTCGGTCAGCAGAACCTCCCTTCTCTGTCATTCATAAGAACTTCCACTCTTTTGTCCAGAAGTCAGTCAAGAGAACCTCCCATCTGTCTAACTCAAGAACCTCCACTTTCTGGTCCAGAAGTCAGTCAAGAGAACCTCCCATCTCTCTCATTCAACAACCTCCACTCTCTGGTCCAGACGTCAGGAAAACCTGCCCACTCTCTCATGTAAAAGTCAGTTAGGACAACCTACCCTCTCTTGTCCAGAAGTCAGTCAAGAGAACCTCCCTTCTGTCTCATCCAGAAGTCGGTCAGTACAACCTCCACTCTTTGGTCCAAAAGTCAGTCAGGAGAACCTCCCTTCTCTTGTCAAGAAGTCAGTCAGGGGAAACTCCCCTCTCTCGCACAGATGTCAGTCAGGAGAACCTCCCCTCTCTCATCCAGAAATCAGTCACCAGAACCTCCCCTCTCTCTTATCCTGGAGTCACTCAGGAGAAACTCCCTCTCACTTATTCAAGAACCTCCCCTCTCTGGTCTGGAAGTCAGGAGATCTTCCCCTCTCTCTTGCCGAGAAATAAGACAGGAGAACTTCCCCTGGTCTGGGCCAGAAATCAGTCAGGAGTACCTTCTCCTCACTCTCGTCCAGAGGTCAGTGAGCAGACCCTCCACTCTCTGATCCAGAAGTCAGTCAGGAGAACCCCCATCCCACCCCCTTCTCTCTCTTCTGGAAGTTGGTCAGGAGAACCTCCCCTCTCTCGCCTGGAAGTCAGACAGGAGATCTCCCCTCTCTTTTTTCAAGAGAACCTCCACTCTCTGGTCCAGAATTCCATCAGGAGAACCTACTTTCTCTTGTCCAGAGTCAGTCAGGAGAACCTCCCCTCTCTCTCATTCAAGCAACTCCACTCTGGTCCAGAAGTCAGTCAGGAGAACCTTCCCTCTCTCGTCCAGATGTCCGTCAGGAGTACCTCCCCTCTCTCTTGTCCGGAAGTCATACAGGACAACCTCCTCTCTCTCTTGTTCAAGAACCTCCCCTCTGTGGTCCAGCAGTCAGTAAGGAGTACCCCCCTCTCTCTCACTCAGATGTAAGACAGGAGAACCTCCCCTCTCTGGACTGGAAATCAGTCAGGAGAACCTCCCATATCTCTCTTCCGGACATTGGTCAGCAGTACCTCCACTCTCTGGTCCAGAAGTCAGTCAGCGGAACCTCTCCTCTCTCTGACCTGGAAGTCAGTAACAAAATCTTCCCTCACTCTCGACCAAAGTCAGTCAGGAGAACCTCCCCTCTCTCTTGCCTGAAGGCAGTCAGGAGAATCTCCGATATCTCTATTTCAAGAGAACCCCCACTCTCTCATTCACAAGTCAGTCAGGAGATCCTCCCCTCTCTCGTCCAAAAGTCAGTCAGGAAATCCTCCCCTCGCTCTCATTCAAACACTGCCAATCTCTGGTCCAGAAGTCAGTCAGGAGAACCTCCCCTCTCTCGTCTAGAAGTCAGTCAGGAGAACCTCCCCTCTCTCTCATGCAAGAAACTCCACTCTCTGGTCCAGAAGCCAGTCAGGAGATCCTCCCTTCTCATCCAGATGTCAGTCAGGAGTACCTCCCCTCTCTCTCGTCCAGACGTGAGTCTGGAGTACCTCCCCTCTCTCTTGTTCAAAAACTTCCCCTCTGTAGTCCAGAAGTCAGTCAGGAGAACCTCCCCTCTCTCTCATGCAAGAAACTCCACTCTCTGGTCCAGAAGTCAGTCAGGAGAACCTCTCCTCTCTCGTCCAGATGTCAGTCAGGAATACCTCCCCTCTCTCTCTCTTACCGAAGTCATACGGCACAACCTCCCCTTTCTCGTGTGCAAGAACTTCCCCTCTCTGGTCCAGAAGTCACTCAGGAGTACCTCCACTCTCTTGTCCAGATGTCAGTCAGGAGTACCTCCCCTCTCTCTCATCCGGACGTCGTACACGACAACTTCCCCTCTCTCATCAAGAACTTCCCCTCTCTGGTACAGAAATCAGTCAGGAGAACCTCACCTCTGTCATGTCTGGAGGTCGTTCAGCAGAACATCCACTCTATAGTCCAGAAGTCAGTCAGGAGAACCGCCCCTCTCTCTCATCTGGAACTCATTCAGGAGAACCTCCCATCTTTCTCTTTCAAGAACCTCCCCCGTCTCTCTCATTCAAGAACCTCCACTCTCTGGTCCAGAAGTCAGTCAGGAGAAGCTCTCCTCTCTCTCATCCATAAGTAAGACCAGAGAACCTCCCCTGTCTGGTCCAGAAATCAGTCAGGAGAAAGTCTGCTCTTTCTCTCCTGGAAGTCAGTCAGGATAATCTCCCCTCTCTGTCCTTCAAGAAACCTCCACTCTCTGATCAAGAAATCAGTCAAGAGAACGGCTCCTCTCTCTCATCCTGAAGTCGGTCAGCAGAACCTCCCTTTTCTGTTCCAGAAAACAGTCAGGAGAAACTCCCCTCTCTCTTCCCTGGTAGTCAGTCAGAATAATCTCCACTCTCTTTCTGTCAAGAATATCTCCACTCTTTGGTCCAGAAATGAGTCAGGAGAACATCCTCTATCTCTCGTCCAGGAGTGCATCAGCAGAACCTCCCCTCTCTCACCCAGAAGTCAGTCAGGGGAACCTCCCCTGTCTCTCATTCAAGAACATCTACTCTATGGTCCAGAAGTCAGTCAGGAAAACCTAACTTTCTCTTCTCCAATATTCAGTCAAGAGAACCTCCCCTCTCCTCCAGACGTCAGTCAGAACTTCCCCTCTCTCCCATCCGGAAGTTGGTCAGCAGAACCTCCACTCCCTCTTCCAGAAGTCAATCAAGAGAACCTCCCCTCTCTCTCATCAGGAAGTCAGTCAGGAGAACCTCCCCTCTCTCTCATCCAAAAGTAAGACAGGAGAATCTCCCCTCTCTCATCCATATGTCCATCAGGAGAAACTCCCCTTCTCATCCAGAAGTCGGTGTAGAGATCCTCGACTCTCTGGTCCAGAAGACAGTCAGGAGAACCTCTCCTCTCTGTAGCCAGGAAGTCAGTCAGGAGAACCTCCCCTCTCTCGTCCAAAACTCACTCAGCAGAATCTCCCCTCTCTCGTCCAAAACTCAGTCAGCAGAACCTACCCTCTCTCTCGTACATGAGAACCCTCCTCTCTTGCCCAGAAGTCAGTCAGGAGAACCTCCCCTCTCTCTCATCCGGAAGTCGGTCTGGAGAACCACCACTCTCTCATCCAGAAGACAGTGAGGAGAACCTCCCATGTCTCTCACCTGGAAGTCAGTCAGAAGGACCTCCTCTCTCTCTCTCTCATGAGCCCCCACAATGAAGCCAGAGTGTCTTAACCAAGAACAAATCAGACCATAGCCTGTTCCTGATCTGAATTCCCACTAACTTGCAAACACTTCTCCATATTGGCCACTGGATTCCCACATGGATCATTTCATTCTCGCAGTTCCAAGGGGACAGGGGTTTGGAAAAGGAGGAATGGCCAACATCGTTAATTGTGGTAAAGGCATCTAGTGCGGTGAGTACTAGAATGTGTGGAGTGAGAAAAATTATTCCAAACTTTGCCACATTCGGTGGCTGAAAGCAAGCCACGGATCACGTCCACACTAGAGGGAAGGGAATTCCAGGGACATGAGTTCTGGGAGGTCATCTTCCTCTGCCTGCCACGCCTCTACACCCCAGTCCCCAGCAAAGTGTGTGAGGAAGAAGAACCCACAGTCCTCACAGTAAAACACGCATTCCCCTGCACCTTGCACACCAACGTCAGTTTTAGGAAGACACGGCGAGGCAAACGTTGTTAGCCAGTGCCTAATTCATCCAGGCGTTGTCAGCCAAGTGGAAAGCTACTTATTTACCGAGTAAGAAAGAAACAATCCCGGCCCTTGTGAAGTCTTCAGCTCAGTGCCAAGCAGCATGCTTCAGTGTAGCGATGAGAACACTAAATAACAGAAACACAAAACAGCAGCAACAGCCATTTTTTAAAGGAATTTTGTCAATTTGAAGTCCAATATAGACGCTAATAATTGTTGTATTTACTCTGAATAACTCATCATAATGCCAGAGGTCTGGCTCATTTTTCCTGTGTGTTCGATAAAGCATGTGTTTATAAATACATGTTGAGGTTCCCAGAGATCTGTGTGCTCCATTCTTCATTCTGAGAGACAATTGATTAGCAGTACCTTGAAGTCATTTTTCAAGGAATAACCATCAATATTGACAGCTGCCAGTCTTTTCCATTTATAATCAGCTAAAAACAGTTCTTGCCCATGGGGAAAATATTTACATTTCCAACCTGGGGTTACTTTCTAACTCCCAGGGTAGGAATCAGGCATTATGTTGTGGTTCCTTAGAGATTCAGCTGTCCAAACAGCAGCTGACACAGAGAGCTGTGTGCACATTTGGAAGGGGGCTGATTAGCTTGTGCACCTGCAGAGCACATACACTCCTTGCAACGTTGTTCTCCAGCACCGGCATTCTGAACAGGGCTGGACACCAGTGGGGCAGGGCAGAAGACACCCATGACTCGGGGTCAGAAGGACCTGAGCTTGAATTCCTGCCTCCCCTCACCCGCTAAATTACTCATGTCCCCAGGCAATTGCTTCATCTCTGAGTCTCAGGCTCCCCTGGGCGACGAAGCCCCCAGCCCCTCAGTTTCATAGACATTTGATAGGGACTGAGCTTGAACCGCACACACCCTGAAAACCATAGATCACAGGGGTTGTTTGCAAGGTAACTGGCAACTCCGGGGCACGTTCCCTGTACTAGATTCAGTTCTTTAAAAGTACTGGATACAAGGTTTTGCAACAGAAAAATGGGCTTCTATGTTGTGTTTCACTGGTGGAAAGAGAATTGTTTTCTCTTAGCCCCCCCAGCCCGACTCCACCGGCCCAGCTAGTCTGGTGACAGCTGAGACAAAAGAGTGAAGAAGGGGCCCACACGACCTCACCTGTGGGAAGAGCATCCTCATGGCAGCCCTGGGGAGACGACAACCAAGTAAGGAGCTCACTGCCATGTGCTCTCCCCATCCCCACCCCCGCCCCCATCCCCAGCCACCAGCAGGAAGGTGGCAGCTCACTTTGTGGGGACGGGAGACACGCTGGCCGAAGGTGACACACTCTGTGTTCAGAACACTTGTGTGATGGTCACACCTGCCTCTTTGGGGCTCCACAAATATGCCACCAGCCATCACCAAGACCGTCACCCATCCGGCCTGCGTGTCATGAAACTAGATGACCTTCATTCAGGATCAAGATCTGGAGACTGGTGGAGATGATGGCAGGACCCCTTAGTCTTCCGGGGCCCAGATTTGACTGGTATGTGAGAGTCAGCCCAAGGCAGGCTTCTCTGTCCCCTGAGTAGGAGTTCATCCTTCTATGGGAGGCTCGTGAGAACATCCCGGTGTATGTGTGTGCACACACACTCACACACACCTCTCGGGGATACTACAACGCTGTCAGCTCTGAGAACGTGATGCATGAACTCTAGGCAAATGTGTTTAACAAACTGCAGGATTTTGAGGGGGGGGGGGAAGGATACTGGTGCTATCTTTGCCCCAAACTGGTTTAAGATCACCAGTAAACGTAAGAAAGAGTGGTCTCAAACACCAACCACCCCTGAAATACTGAGAGATTTGCCAGACTCATAGTGAACAGGAAACACAAGAGCAGAGACTATCACAGAGACTTTCCTGATGTACCGAGAACCCGGAACGGCACTCTGTGCCCCTCATCCTTTATCATGGCCATGAATCTCCACAACCATTTCAAGAACTAAGCATCAGCACTGCTCCCTTCTCACAGATGAGAAAACAAAGGCTTGAAATCTTCCACCCATATTTCCTTGGTCTGACAGCTAAGAAGGAGCGTGATGGGCGCTTAGTTCTCCAATTCCAATTTCCCAATCTTATTTAATAGTGAGTATTGCTTCCGGAACATGCACAAGAAAGTAGCCAGCAGACCTTTCATGATAGACGATGCTTGTAAGATAAACATCGATTCGGTTGGATTGACGCCCTCCACCCCCCGCCACCCCCCCCCCCGGCCCTGTAGATATATAGGGTTTTGCTTTTAGTGTATCCTCTCCTTTACCTGGAAAAAAAAACAAAACAAAACACACACACATATTGACATATCATTTGAAAAGCTTACAAATGACTCTTGCAAGTATAATAACACCACTGATCAGTAGACTTGGAGATGAGGCACGCACTGGGATAAAAGTATTTTTCTCCCAAAGGGACAACACACTTAGCGATAAAGTGCCCATCAACAGATCCTGCCCAGCAGTGAAAACACAGGCTATGGACACATAACTAGGGAGGGTGTGCACAGCACTCTCAGCTGGAACACAGAATTATTTTATTTATGAAAAAGCACTTGTGCAATTTTGCTGACAGAGGGGTTTACTTGGGAAGGAGAGTGCGTTCTGCTCAGATTTCTTTATTGGTATGCCACGGAACTCCAAGCGCTGCTCAAAAAACTGTAATCGTCAAGTCTGCATTTCGGGGATCAGGAGTGAGCCATAAAAACTGACCCCTGGCAGGCTGCAACTTGATAACCATCCTCAAATGAACAACCAGCTTCTTCTGTCACTCCTCGTGGTAGCTTAGACATGAACACTCTTTGGAGTCCCAGATGTTCAAGAGAAACCAGTGCAGTGTCACTGGGATGGAGGGAGGGTGGCTAGAGATGGGAGACACTTCTGTGGATTATGACAGCAGAGCTTTGTTTCCATATAGTTCCTGCTTTCAGACTGAACAGATGGAACCTTCACTCCCTGCACAGTACGAGATATTCCTCCCCAAATGATCATCCTTGGTGCCATCTCCCAGGCCAGCTTTGGGCCATCGCAGTTACCCACAAGCCTGTGCCATGAAGTCTCAGGGAGGGGAAGTGAGCAGAGAGGTGCTTCTTTCTAATGCACCCTGACCTTCCTCAAGCCACACGATCCCCAGTGTCAGAGAACAAGTCCTGATGGGACCACGTCTTTCGTTTTCAAAGCATGGTCCTCAGACACCCAGGGCACCACATCTTCAGAACTGCTGTGTTTTCCACCTCTAATTAAGGATTTGGGGGTACAGCACGGAGCCCCAGGGAGTCTGGACACGGCTTATTTGCAACAGTACAGAATGAGCTCCGACCACTCAGGATAAGATGTGAAGGCTTGTGGTATCTCTCTACTGATGCTTCTCCATGCTTCTCCCCACCCATCCCACACCCTGCGGGGGCAGGCAGTATGACAGGGACTAAGTTGACGGAGGCACCATGGAGATTTACATGGTTTTGGAACTTACAAAACTTGCTCAGCGTTTTTCCTCCTGACTCAGGCCGGGTCCAGGACATGGCTCGGTCCCCACATGGCCATAAAACCAGCTCTGAGGCCACAGGCCAAATGGTTTCCATCTTTTTTTTTTTTTAATGGTTATTTATTTTTGAGACAGAGAGAGACAGAGCATGAATGGGGGAGGGTCAGAGAGAGTGGGAGACAGAACCTGAAACAGGCTCCAGGCTCCCAGCTGTCAGCACAGAGCCCGACACTGGGCTCAAACTCAAGGACCGCGAGATTATGACTTGAGCCGAAGTCGGATGCTTAACCGACTAAGCCACCCAGACCCTCCCAAACAGTTTCCATCTTAATTCACCCAGCTCCCGGGTCCACCACTGCAGCTGTGGAGGCAACTGCATCTCACAAGTTGGCTTCCTCCTTGAACTTTGCTTCATGAAGCCCCAGAACACAGGAGCTGTACTGTTCCCCAATTTCATGCTGGCAAAGTGAGCTCTTCTCCACTCCTCTGTCGTTGCATGGAAATTGCGGTGTGGCAGGGGACCCCGGAACCCTGTTCTGGCCCCCAGGCCTGTCTGTCGACAAGAATGTGAATTAGGAACCGGTTTTCCTGCCCAGCAGAGGGGTTCGTTTTCCTACTGTGTATAATGACGACTCTTGCTCAGACTTGTCCATCTCCAACACACTGTTCCAGCAAGGCACAGTAAGTATTTCATCCTGTTAGACATCAGATGGACCCGTTACATGGACACAGTGTAGCAACGGGGCTTGTCCTGTCCTCTGGGAGATAAAACAGTTCTCCCATGAATTCACTAACACACTCATTGAGCATTCACTATGTAAATGGCCAATTGGGGTTTACTGAGAAGCCAGAGGTGGGACCCTTGTCCTCACAGCTGACAAGTAGCTGTGGATAGTACCGCTGAGCTCCGAGAGTCGGCAGACAAAGACCTGGCTTAGCGTAGCACTAGGTGACCCGTCCAGACAGGGAAGGCCACTCACATGCAGGGGAAGACACTTCTCCAGGTGGGGGAGGGCTCAAAGGAGGAGGTCCTGGAGAGAAGGGGGATATGAGCAGGGTTGGGCAGGGGTCCAGGTGGGGAACTGCAGCTGGAGTCACAAGACAGGCTGCATCTGCCCCCTTGTGTCACACGGAGGGCGCTTGGTGGCCCAGGCATTTGGTGACGTGAAGGCGTAGGCCGGGTAGGGCGGCAGTTTGTCCCCATCGCTCTGCCCTATGAGTCCGGCCCATGTTGACTCTCCCAGACCCCCAACCAAAGATGGCTCAGTGGCCTCCACCTCCCTTCAGCTGGTGAATTATGATGGAAGTTGTGGGCCCGGGGCCCAGGGGACGTCCCTCTGTAGGAGGAAAGGAAGGAGACAGATGTGCTGTCAATGCTGGGCAGCAAATTATCCAGCAGACGATGGTGGGCCAGGAAAATTCACATTCGTGCATATTCACGGAGCCTTGCACACAACATGGAAACACAAGACTCTAGCAGAGAGGAATATGTCCCTTAAAGGGGAATTTGTTCATTCGCGGAGGAAAAGCTTCACAGTTGGTAGAAAGAAAGTGGACTAGGTCATAGATTCAGAGGAACAGGACGGGCCAGTGGAAACTTAAAGGGAAACCAGCCAGAAAAGGAGGGGCTGGCACAAACTTGCAGAAATGTCTTGAAGACCAAAGAGGGGAGGAGAGCAAAGGGCACTCAGCTGGGGCCAGACTTCCTTCTCTCTCAGTTACCTGGCGACCAACCCCCGCAGGATGGAAATGATTTAACGGTAAGCAAACCCACACGTTCATGGATGAAAATACCAGCTAGGCAGGACCACCCTGGAGGCCCTGAGGGAGGCATTTAGAGAGGCCTGTTCACCAGGCAGGGCAGCCTGCGGGTCCGCACTGGGTTAAGTCGGGGACCACCCACAGGCAGACCTGTTCTTCTGCTTCACTGTAACAACTTCCTGCACAGGCTGTCCGCACACTCTCATCTTCGTGTTTGCTGGACCTGGCACTGGAGACTGGCAGGTCCCGCTCACCCGGTGCCCACTGCCTGTTGGGGGATGGCACTAGCAAGACCCCCTATTTCTCTGACCTCCCCGAGGGTCCCATCAGCAGCAGGATATGACGGTCACAGGGGAAGGGAGGCCCACCGGAAGTCATGATGACTGCGTGGCACGTCTTCAACTCTCTGTGGTTTCAGGCCAGTTGCTGGCAAAGGTTCCTCCCTGGTGAACTCGATCTTCCCCTGGAGCCTCCCTCCCGCACCTGGAGGGAGGGTCCTTAGGCAAGTCTACATCCCCTCGGACGTTAGACTCTCCCCATGTCCACCTCTAAGCCACGACCTGGGGAACAGAGAGGATACACTCTGTAGCCACGAGCCACCCAGCAACCCAGGAAGGGCAGTATGGCACATGCTCCCGAAATCATTATTAGTCTTGCAACAATCCCAACTTCTAATCCCACCGATGAGGCCCTAGCCCCCGAAAGAGCCGGATGCGCGCAGAAAGACAGAGGTATCAGTGCACTTGGTGGCGCGACGACACATTTTCTGTTGGCACTGCTGGGGGTGGACGCTGCTGGAATCTGCTGGGTGGAGGCCAGGGATGCTGGCAGATATCCTGCAGCAGCCAGAAATGCTCCCGTGGCAAAAAGTAATCCTGCCCAAAGTGTCAACAGTGCTGTTGTGAGAAACCGTGATGCAAAATTGTGTTCATTGCAACGATTTCACAGTAGAGGCAGAGGAAAAAAAAAAAAAAAAAGGAAACGGCCTAACTTTCCCAACATAGAGACTTGCTTTAAATGCATTTAATAACTGGAGAATGTCAAATTCAAATACCTTTTAAAAAGTTCACTTTTTAGGAAAATTTAATGGCATGAGAAAATGTTCCTGGTATATTGCCGAGCAAACTGGTCAGTGATTCCCAAGTGTTCTGGAGGAAAGATGGACAGGCGAGCCTCAAGGGAAATACTCCAAGTGACACTGTAATGGTGGATGGAAGTCACTGCACGTCTGTGGAAGTCCGCAGATGTACAACACCGAAAATGAACACTAAGGCCAAGTGCAAGCTTTACGGTTAATGACAGAGGATCCCCACCGACCCAGCGCCCATACCTCCTGCACCCTCCCAGGCAAGCTGCCAATGGGAGGAATGGGGGAGCAGGAGGGAGAACATACAGGGGGAGCCTTCGCACTCCCCACGGGTTTCTCTGTGAAACTAAAACTGCTCGATGAGTCCATTACTTAAAATAATGATAAAGGAGGTTACGGATATCACGCTGCCTGTTCCACTGTCGCCTTGATGACATCAAGACTCCTCACTCAACCCCCCACCACCCTCACCTTCCAGGAGGATGACCGAGGACTGAGGACAGACACACCGCCGGAAATTTGGAAGCAATCACCTAAGTGCAGGAGTGACGGCCGGGTGCCTCTTCAGATGGGGAACTCACAGCACTGGCTTCCCTCTGTGTCTTCTACCGCCAAGGTGAGAAGAATGCGTCTCTCTCTCCCTCTGAGTGTTCAGCCTCTGGGGAGGGGTGGCGCTGGGCCTCCTGCCCCTCCAGGCGGACGCGGGGCTCTACCACATGCACACTGCCTAGCCAGGGGCCAGGCCGCCATTGGCCTCCTCAGACCGTGGGGGCCCGGGTTATTCACGGGGGAGCTGGGCATTCCAGAGGACCTGCATGAAGGGGAGACTCCCTCAACCTCCCGCGCCAGCTCACTGGTGCTCTGCGCCTGGGCTTCTGGACACGAGTGCCTGGGCTCGGGGAGGGTTTGGGCAACCCAGGGTCCTGTGTGCAAACCACATCTTAATCCCTGAACCAACTCCCCAGGCTAACAGAGACTCCCGATGCATCTTGCAAGCATGTGCCTGGACACATGTGCCCGCAGCTGCGAGGAAAGAACCACAGACTGAAACATTAACAGGACTCACGCAGTGCTTAGTTTGGGAAGGTGGAATTGTGGTTCACTTTCTCCCCAACATTTTGTTTTAAAAATTTCAAGCCTATAGAAGAGTGAAAAGTACAACTCTCACTTGCATCATTCGCGTGTGTTTTATGTATCTACATGGATATATAGATATGGGACATTTATAAGTATGTATATAGAAACCCATTTATAACGATGTATATAGAAATATTATATATGAATATATATAAATTATGTAAATGTAATATATAAATATTTATAAAATAATTACGTAGGGATTTTTAACAGAAGAATCACGTGTATGTGTGTATACATAAAGGCACGTTTCTTCTTTTAGGCTGAAGTGTTAGAAAGCTCCTTACAGACACCACATCCTCTAGCCCTGTTACTTGAGCCTTGAGCACCTTCCGAGACCCAGGGCATTCTCCACTGACATCCCTGGCCTTGATGTTGACAGGTCTGGTCCCTTGCACTTGGGGCCCACCTGTGGGGTCAGGAAAGGTTCCTCTTCCCTCCCTTCCCTCCCCGCCCAGCCCAGCCCCTCCCCCTGCTCCTGCCAATCTCCCCAGGATCACTTTCCTACTGAAGCACCTACTCATAGATCCTCTGCTCAGAGTGTGCTTCCGGACACCCTGACCCAAGATGCAGCTTCACCAAGAGAGAGGTCCCTCCACAAATGAGCCCTTGCAAATGCAAGACATGCTTTTCTTTCAGGTCTTCTATTTCCTTCTTGCGTTGTTATCTAGGCTGAATTTATGAAAGGAAAGCACACCCAGGGCTTCTCATGGCAAATAAGAAACATTCCCAATGTCCTCAAATATTTGAAGGCAGCTTAGGAACCGTGGAGTTCAGCGCCAACAGCTTCTGGAGACAGCTAGGCTCGTCACTGAGGAACTCACACAGAGAGAACGTGTCGCTATTTCACGCTCGCAGTGTAGAGACTTGCCCCTGGAGACCACACAGGGCAAGCCCCCATCTGAGGCGTGAGTACATCTGTAGTAACCCACGGGGGCCCCTGCCTCTGGAGACAGCCTACCGTTTGCTGAGCTACTGCTGACTGCTGGAGATGCTTTTCTCCCTCCTGGCTGAACTCCTCTTCAGTGCCAACTCCACCCTTGGACCACAGCTCTGGTTTCCTTTTTTTTTTTTTTTTTTTTCCTTTTTAATGTTTGTATTTTTTTTTATTTTGGAGGGGGAGGAGAGGGGCAGAGAGAGAGGGAGACACAGAATACGAAGCAGGCTCCAGGCTCCGAGCTGTCAGCACAGAGCCTGACACGGGGCTTGAACCCACGAACCGTGAGATCATGACCTGAGCCACAGTCAGACACTCAACCGACTGAGCCAGCTAGATGCCCCAACTCCAGCTCTGTTGTCTAAAGCCACAAGGGGAACAAATAATCCCTCCTTTCACACACAAGACTTTCAGAGGTGGCAGAAAGCAAGCTCTCTGGCTCCACCTTGTCCCCATGCTGGGTGTATGTGGTCTCCACAACACACTGTTCATTCCCTCATTCGGCAAATGCTTCAAGGGCCCACCACCCATCAGACAGGTGGTCAGTGCCGGAGACAGAGTGGTGAACCAGACAGGCAACCTGAAGCTTATGAATCAGTGTGTAGACAATGAGCATCTGTTCCTCATACCGCGGGGTCCAGTCCCACAAAGTCACCCTGCAGAACTTCCAAGCCAAAGGCAGGGAGAAGACTCTTGCACCTTTCTCCTTAAAACGTTCCCCAGGAGTCTTCTGCAGAACACAAGATCCCAAGAGATGCTCCCCAAACAGAGGTCCTAGGAGCACGTGAGATTAACAAAGGCAGTCACATACTCTTCTGGGGTCATAGCACGCGGTGTGTTAGCAATTCAACATCTTCCTGTTGTGCAACATCTACTTAACTGCTCTTAAACATTTTTTTAACACTTATTTGTATTGAGAGACAGAGCATGAGCAGGGAAGGGGCAGAAAGAGGAGGAGACACGGAATCCAAAGCAGGTTCCAGGCTCTGAGCTGTGAGCACAGAGCCTGACGCGGGGCTTGAATTAACAGAGAGATCATGACCTAAGCCAAAGTCGGACGCTTAACCAGCTGAGCCACCCAGGCGCCCCTATTTGACTTCTTTTAAACCAGTGTCTCCCCAACCTATTGGAACCACACAACTCAGTCTTTTTTTGGAAGAGAAGTTTTCCTGTTTTATCTTTTGCAACTATAATGCCTTGAAGCATTCTTGCTTTGCCCTATCCTTAAAACTGGAGACAAAGTAAAACCTGGGTAGGCACTTTCCCTTCCCCCTCCACACCTCAGGGGAGGAGACAGGAAGTTGTGTGCTGGAGCCAGGGTCTGCATGATCAGCAGGAAATGAGCGGCAGGCCCTCTGGGCACATCATGAAGGCCTCCAAGCAGGAGTCAATGTGTCCTCGGGAAGCGACAGGAGATGGGGCAGACAGATTGGTCTATCCTAGGGTCAGGGTCTTGGCTCAGAGGGGACCTGTACCATCATCCACTGAGACAAAGCAACCACCTGTGTGTGACAGTCCCCGGTGATGCGTTTGGCATCGAGAGTCGCTTGGCCTGATTGTCACTGGAATCAGGCCTTGCAGGAATGCCCATCAACTCCTGACAATATCACTGCCAGCTCACAGCCCCTGGCCAAGCATCCCAGGCATTTGCGGAACCAGGATGGGGAGGGGGCTGCCCCAGCATTACCAGGACCCTTCTTGTTGTAAGTGACAGAAACTAAACACAGGCGGGTTTATTAAAGACAAGAACATTTTTGGTTCCCATGACCTGGCGAATAAGCACCAGGCTGGCTGCCGGGGGCCAACCTCTGCTGTCAGGTTTATGTTCACCTCCATGGACTACACTCTGGGGAAGCTCCCCTGGTGGTGACACAGTGCACTGGCTCCTGTCCAGGTGAAGAGAGAAGCCTTTCCTGGGTGCTGAGCACAAGTCCCAGGGCCCACTCAACAGGCCAGTAAGTGGATGAAGCTGACTGGCTAGGCCTGGGCCAAGTGTGCTCTCTGTGGCTGGGGTGGAATTAGCCCCACCCAAACCACGCAGACAAAGTGTGGGCACAGAGTGGTCCCCCAAATGAAATTGTGAGTACCCTTACCCCAACACCCAGGAGCGGCTATCCACTGTAGGGGAACGGCATACCTGCCCGCTGACCCAACCGTGTCAAAGACACTGGAGGACAAATCAGATCTTTACTGTCACTCTCACACCTTGGCTTCTTCCTCAATACCGAGTCCCATCTCGCCCTGCTTCCCCCAGTCACCTAATGATTACCTTACAGAGAAGAAAGATGGGCCCAGGACTATGCATGCTTAACAATCATTTCGATGGTGTCCAATTCAGGGCTGGAGCAGACCTCCTCCTGGAGGGGACCCCTCAACATGCCCAGAACCGGGGCCCCAACTCTGCAGGAGGTCCGCAGGACAAGGCAGGAATCTGAGTGTGCAGCCAACGTCCCACATAATGCTGACGCACGTGACCCTTGAACAGTGCTTTGAAAAAGCCAGGCTGCATCCATGGAGAAGTAACCAGGGCCTGGGAAATTGTTTCATATCTTTAGAAGAAAAAAACAGCCCGAGGATATGCATGCAATGCACAGAATCAGAGGAAAAGAAGGGTGTGATGCAAGATCAAGGAGGGGTCTGTTACTGAGGAGAAATGAAGACGTCTGAAATACCTCCGATGCCATGCTCCGAGGTAAAACAATGGAAAACCCCCATCACTGGGAGAAACTGAGAAATGATGGAAATGGTTAGGTGGGAGGTTCGGTCCTCTCTGGGGAGTCAGAAGATCTACTTTGGGGCCCAGACAGCTCTGTTCCTCAGTGCAGACACCTTCAGTGCATGAAGACCTTGCCTTGGGCTCAGATGTGCCCACTTGTTAGGGTTGGAAGACCAGGAAGTAGAAGCACTGAGCGTGATGATAGACTCCAGCATATAGACACACAGACGTGTCTCCCTGCCTCGTATGGTGTGTGTACACACACACACACACACACACACACACACACACACACACACACACACACACGCACCCTGGAAGAGTTCCACTAATTCCTGTGATATGAGAATTTGAATGTTTTACTTTATTTTTATATAAATAAAGAACACAAAAAAACTGCAAGTCAGGACGGACCAGGCTGTTAACTACATGCCATAGTAACAAACGGTTTCCTGAATATGGTGGCTTAAAACAGCAAAGGTTTGTGTCTGAGGAAGCAACACGCTGTCTGCGGGTGGGTGGGAGTTCTGCTCTGCTCCCCAGTGGGACACCGTTCCGGCACCTCTGTGGCTCAAGGCAGTGGAGGGAGGGAGGGCCTCGTGGATGTCACACCAGCAGTGGAAGTGACATGTGCCGACTCCACTCACAACCCCCCGGCCACTTGGGAGTGTTCACCTGACCCCTCCCCCCAACAACAGGGGACATGCCAGGAAAGGTAACTCTACCAGATACACAGAGAGGGACCATATACATAGATGTATTTCTACCATCTACAGAGAAATTGCTTCTCTGTCTAATGCCCCTGCACTGCCCTCTCCACACTCACTTTCTTGAAGAGGGGGTGGGTGGCAGGACATCCTGTCCCTGGGTCAGCTAGAGAACCGCTCCACGAGCTACGCACACATTAGCGGGCCTGGCGCCATGCCAGGGACCAGATGTGGGGCTGTGGCAATGTGAGCTAGCTCCCGCCTTCTCAAAGTTTACGTCACACTGCGGGGACCGATAATGTGTGAACAAACCCTCAGGTAAGACACTCTCCAATGGTGATAAATGCTCTGAAGAAAATCAACCAGGGACTGGGGGAGGGGGAGGGGTGGTGGCAGTAGGTTCTTTACGTGGACAGGCAAGAGGGCTCTCTGAGGAGCTGGTGCATGAACGAGGTGCCATCGCAAAGAGGCGTGAAGGGGCGCTTGGGGACCTGCATCGCTCGCCGGGCAGGGGATCCCGGAGGATGTGTTCGCAGGCCCGGTTGGGGGCAGGCGAGTTGCCAGAAGCCGTCTACCAGGGAATTCTGCCCAAGTGGGGCTGCGAGTGCTTCCTGGCCATCTTTGTCTCCCCCCCACCCTTGCTCCTTTAGACTCCTGCCCAAACATGTGCGGGACCGTGCGGTTGGCCATGAAGGATCTTCACTAAACAGCTCCCACCACCCTGAGTGATTGCTTTCCATTTGAGACAAATAACCACATAGTTCAGCTCTTTCCCAGGCAGCTCCCCGTTCCGAAGAGCCGCCTGCACATTAAAGCTTTTGATGCATGGTGCCCAGCCTGCTTAGGCCTTCTTTATGGCCTCATCAGCAGTAACTGGACGATTACAAAGGCTTCTTCTGTTTTTACAAACAATGATTTATTGGACCCCTTCAAGACTTCTTTCCCAAATCTGGGTATTACATGGGCATGTTTTGCTATAATTAAATTCCTAGATTACTGTCAAGCCAATTGTTTTACCCATCCAATCTGTAACAATGTGTTTTTATTGTCTCTTGTTTTTTTTTTTTTTTATTTAAGCTGGAAATAGATGTATTCTATGAGATCCAGAAAAGAAATAAAAACAGCCCTATTCTCTAGTCAATCCACCCCAATCAGAGGGACTCTGGAGGAGGGAGGTAGGAATCTTCAGTGAGCTCTACTTAGCGTGGAAGAAGCCAGACATTCTGGGTTTGTCCACCCCACATTCAACAGGTATTTATTGAGCAACTACTAAATGCTGGCCACTGAGAAGGACACAGTGGTGAACAGGACAGGATGAGACTATCCTCAAATGCTTACATTCTGCTGGGACTGACTTGTAACAAAGAAGTAAGTTTAAAACAGTAAGATGGCAGTGTCCTTTATAAAGACAAGCCAACAGCATGCCTGATAGGAAGTGACAATGACTGAAGGCTATGAAAATCAAGTGACCACGGAAGCCCTTTGGAAACTCATATTGAGATGAGATCAGAATTAGGAGGGCAGAGCTAAACCAAGGAAAACAGCACTGATGACAGAAAGAAATAGCAGGTTCAAAGGCTCCAGGGCAGGTGATAGAACCTCAGCAAGTGTTAGAAGTGGCAGAGAGCAGGGAGAATACAAGATGAGGTGGAGAAGCTTAAATGGAGTTGAATTTGCAGGAAAAAGGAAAAGAAGTGTCTTCTGGGAGCAGAAAGTGAGGGAGGAGGGGACTAGGGAGGCTCTGGAAGTAGCCCCAGCCTTGGCTGTATCTTAGGGGCACACCTGTTCAGTACGCCTGCTTCACACCCCAGACTTCTTGGCCAAAGACTCTTGCGGTCCAGGATGGGCATAAAACAGGATGGACCTTCATGCTGGGACGCGGGCACTCTGGCCTAGTGACCAGTGGCCAGAGCAGTTTCCTCCACACCTGGCTACGGCCTCCAACAAGGGAAGTTCTCCAAAACCCTGACAGAAGCTGACCCCCAAGAACAAGTGTGGCTGAATTTTCCTCTCACCAGGAAGGATGAAGGCTCAGCTTGTTCATTCCTTTGATGGCCAGAAAGTAAGGGTATTAGGTATTCCGTGCACTTCAGAGTTGGGAACCTGATGAATCCCTGCTGCATTTGTAGCCTTGATACTAGAATGGTACCCGGTGTATCTAGGTGCTCAATAAATGATTAATAGAAAGACCTGCCTGGATTGAAGACGTGACTGCTTCTCCCAACCCCTCAAGGTGGCCGCATGCATCCAACGTTCCTTCTCACATCCACCCTGCACCCACGGCTCGCCCACATTCGAGCACACCCACTGCCCCTCCCTGGGTCCCTACAGAGATGGCGACCACACGCTTGGGCCCTGGGCAGCATGAAGCCTGATCACCTTCCTCCCTCCACAGCCCCTTTCTCAGGCCCTCCTGCCCCTTGTTTCTCACTAAGCCCTTGGAAGTGA
This sequence comes from Panthera onca, assembly GCF_046562875.1. Classification (NCBI taxonomy): domain Eukaryota; kingdom Metazoa; phylum Chordata; class Mammalia; order Carnivora; family Felidae; genus Panthera; species Panthera onca. The sequence goes on from NW_027675869.1 coordinate 952,845, forward strand.
GCTGCATTCTCTGACCTTGGCTCAAGGCAGGGTCTGTAAATCTTGCCAGGCTGCTCAGAGATTTGGTCCTGGCCTCAGTATTTGACTTATTTCCTACTTGCAACTTTTCTTCTTTGCAGGTATGCTGTGACCAAAGTAGTGCCCTGAACATCCTGTCATTTAAATCAGGGTCCACCTAGCATATCTAATCAAACATATGGAAGCACTGTGTCAGCAAAGGCAGGTTCCAGCTGTGGCTCCAAGGCCTGGGGTCTGGGAGGCCAGAGCTCATCAAGCTAGGAAACAGGGCCATGGCCAGCACCCCCTGGGGCCACCCTCCACATGATCCCCGTCTTCTGTTTTGGTCTCTGTCTGTTACTGGATAGGAGGCCAGGGAAGTGAGCGGCTTCAGAATCCAAAGATCCCAGGGTGATGAGGGTTCAGGCAGAACATCTCAAAGTCCGTGGGTGTCACGCACACCCTCTTCCCAAAGACTGTCTGTCTCCCTTCCTTCTGTCACCTTCCAGCATCATAGATTGAGTAAGTGCCAGCTTCCAGAGGGCACAGGAAAGAAGCCTGTCCATTCTACATGCATGCACCTCAGGTGTCCAGTCCTCCTGGTATCCTCTTAGCTACTCAAACCAAAACGTGTGGGGGTCTCCAAAGCCTCCTTGCTGGCCTCTTCAATCCACCCCCCTGCCTGAGGTGCCTCCTGCTAACCAGTGCCAGACTGCAGCTTGACTGTGCACACGGCTTCCTGACTCCACGTTCAGTGACATCACCCAGGCAGCTTGCAATCAGCCAGCGGTGAAGTTGTTTATGTCATGGAATTGTAACACTCATCGTGTTTGTTTTTAAGACTGTTGGCTTACCACTTACCAACACACCACTTCTACATCCCAAATTAGTTTGCCTCTCCCCGTCGCCACCATGACCACCTGACTTCAAGTTATCAACTCTCACTTCAAAAACGGCCTTCTCCCATTCCTGCTCCTTCCAGCACACTCTCTTTACTGCAGCTGAAAAGGAAGTTTAAACCTAGATTGGGCTGTCATATCCAATCCTTGCTTAACTTCCTACTAAACTTAAAAGAAGAGTCTGAGCTCCTACCTGTGCCACAAGACCTGACGGATCCGATCCTGTTTATCTCTTCCCTCCCCCTGTGGTCCCTGGACTTGCACCATGCTGGCCTCCATTCTGTGCTGGACCAAACTGACTACCCCCTTATCTCAGGGCCTTTGCACATGTTCTATCTCTGTCTAGAATGTGCTCACCAGCACTTTGCCTGCATGGCTTAAATGCTACATCTTCACAAGGTACTTCCTGGACCAGGTTTCTACTGGATGGCCACACACATCCAATGCCAATTCACTCTATTACTGTTGATTTGGGTTTGCTTATAGCACCTTCACCAGTCATAACTCTTTATTTGCTTCTTTATTTTGCCTATAGTCTGGAAACTCCCTCAAAATTATAAGCCATCAAAGGATAGGAACTATGTCTATTTTATTCTGCTAGGTATCACTATAGCTTGTTACCTAATAGACACCCAAAACAGCATTTATTGGATGGATGGATGGATGGATGGATGGATGGATGGATGGATGGATGGATGAACATGTACTCAGAGCAGCTGAGAGACTAGGGGATCTGAACCTGGAAGCCAAGGTGAGGCTTTAAGAAGGCTAGAGCCCTTCTGAAATCATGGAAAATCTTACATATCTATAGATTTTCTTTCTCAGACCCTTCCAACTGTGATCCAAAAACAGCATCCTGTATTGAAAATCATGGGAGGAGAGAGATTTCCCTGGACAATGATCACCTTAGAATCGGATTCTGCCTTACACTTAGCTGCTCACTGGACCTGGGCTCAGTATCATGAATAGAAAGTCAATAACTCTCCAACAAAGAGTGCTCACCAGAGAGTTCTTTGGCTGTCTACTGGGACCTATGGCTGTGCACAAAGAGCAGGGACCCAGGAGGAACTTCTGAAATGGTTTGAGGCAGACCCGTGTCCTTGCTGAAAGCATCACAGCCTCCCAGTGTGCTCAGCAGAACCCAGAGCTGGGGACGATCAGATGCTGGCACTGTGCGGCCTCGACAGGAGGCAGGCTGGAGGTCCTGGCATCTTGGGGAGGAATCGGGAGATGGGGTGGGGGGGCACTGCATTGACATGGTAGCAGCTGGAGGTCTGTACCACGGATTTCCCCCACTTGTAGATCAATACTTCACGCCCATATTGATCTCAATTGTTTTCCTCACTGACAATCAGTAGTTCCAGAGGAAGAGGTAACCATTCCCCAAATAAAAGAGACAACAAGGAAATGTGAGCATAGGCACATTAAAAAAAAGAAGAGGAAAGATTTTCTTTAAAATCATAAAATGATGGGGCGCCTGTGTGGTGCAGTCGGTTAAGCGTCCGACTTCAGCCAGGTCACGATCTCACGGTCCGTGATTTCGAGCCCCGCGTCAGGCTCTGGGCTGATGGCTCAGAGCCTGGAGCCTGCTTCCGATTCTGTGCCTCCCTCTCTCTCTGCCCCTCCCCCATTCGTGCTCTGTCTCTCTCTGTCCCAAAAATAAAAAAAAAAACGTTGAAAAAAAAATAAAATCATAAAATGTTTATAACAATAACAGATAATGGAGTAGCATTATCTTCAGAATGCAAAGGTAGCAATTAAATCTCTGTTGGGCAAAATGTCCCCTACTTCCAAAGATGCACGCCCAACCTCAGAACAAAATCTCCTCTGTTTTGATCTCCTACCTCTGTGATTATGGAAGCTACAAGGACTTGGCTGGGGGTGGCAGAGAACTCATCTATTAGAAACCTTAAAAACAAAAGAAAAGAAAACATGAGAACGGGACTCAGGAGGGACTGATTACAAGGTAGCTCCAGATGTGGGTAGAGGATAAAAGAATGCATTTTGCCAAACTGACAGAGCTCCTGATCTGTACCTCCCTGAGGTCCAGCTATGATTCCCTATGGATAGGGAAAATTGTGGTGTCTCTCTAGAATTTTCCCCCTTGACACATGGCAGGTCAACTTTTCCCAGCAGGAATCACATTTTTGCAATAAAGCATTTTGATTTTAATGTATCATTGTGTAAATTGGATACTCTGAGTCTAGACCCTCATATTTTTTAATACTTGATGGGTGGGAGTGGGGACATGCTGCTATTTTAAATCTCTCAGCAATTTTCTGAACCATCTTTGGAAGGGAAGACTGCTCTTTTATTTCCAAAAAAACAAAATAAAAAAAAAACCCAAATCATTTCAATGAGCCCTTTGACTTTACAAAGCAGAAGCCAAACCCCTATTTGGGAATGGAGAGGTTCTAAATAAGGAGATGTGAAATAGCCTTGCGTGATAATGTGAAGTGTGTCACTGCTGTGCATGGAACTCACCTTTGAGCTGGGAGTGTAATGTGGGAGAGGAGTCTAGGACTTTGTGTGGGGGGCTAGGGGGAAGCGGGCAGCATTCTTTCTGCTGACCCCAAAATGCTGCGGTTGATGGCAGGCAAGAGGTGGGTCCTGGGACTGGTGCACTGGATGCAGAAACATGGTATCAGGTTGAGGGTTAAAGAGAAGCACATCTAGCAGGGACCCGCGGCTATGGTGGACCTGGCTTCAGATCACAGCCTTCTTTCAACTTTGGTCCCTCCAAGCTTTCCGTGAAGTTTTGATAAACATGAAAGGAGCCTGATTTAATCCCACTTTAAGGAAACAGAGGAGGACCTTAACCCTTCCGGAGAATGTAACTGCAAAATGCTGGTGATGTGTGGAGGGCAGAGCATTGGTCTGTCTGAAAAGAACAAGTACAGTGGATGTCAATGGATATAATCCTCCTCGGTTCCCTTCCCTGTCTTCATTCTTCTGGCATTAGAACTTCTCTTTCTAGCCTGAAGCCCTTTGCACACCAGACTTAGCCACTCAGAATGTGGTCTCCTACTGGCTCAATCCTGGCCAATTCAAAGCTTCCCTGGGACTTTCCCTGGAACCATCAGATGCTGGCTGAGAATTTTGCTGGGGAGGTGCTGTAAGTACAGAGGGGCTGGTAGCTGGCTTTGGTCCATGTACGAGAGAGCCAGCTGAAGAGGAAGAATGGTTGAGTTATTTATTCCTCTGGTATCCTCTCTGCTCCACTGTTGCAAGCTGGCTTCGTCCTCCTTCTGAAGCTCTCACTTCTGCCGTAGCTCCCTACAGCTCTCCTCCATGGAGCCCTGTAACTGCCCCCTCCCCCACTCCTTCAGGTCCTGGGATGGAAATTGTTCTCCCATTATCACTAGCCAAGGGGTTCCTTGATGTGCCGCTCTCTGGACAATATCTCTGTTGATTCTTCTGTTTTGCCAGTTTGTGGTCTATTTCCTTCCTGAAGCCTGATCTAGTAAAGATTGGCCTCTGTGGTCTAACAAGAAACAGGCGCTTCTATTGTAGCTGGACAATAATGGGAGTTAGTGAGCCCTAAAGAATGGAGCAGTTAGGAGCCACTTGTGTTATATTCATGACAAACACAAGTTATGAAGCCTGGTCTTTGCTCACAGAACCTCCTGAATTCTGGGAAGTAACCACATCTATCTGAAGTTGCCTCTAAACTTCCCTTAGCATGCTTATCTATGGCTTGCCAGTGCTGACTCTTAATAACCAGGCTGAGATAATGACATCAGCAAGGTGGTAGCACAGGAGGTCCCCTGTTCATATCCACACCCCCCCACCCCCCGCTCAGCAATAAAAAGCTGGCATCTATCCACAGACAACAGTGTTTTTCTGGGAGCTTTGGGATCCAGGTAGGAAATTCTGAAACCCTATGCAGTCCAAGCGCTATTTTGAGAATGGAAGCCCATAGCCAGGTGGCTGACTCACTGACTGCAGTCTCAACTATATACCCAGAAACAGGTCCATGCCCCTGCAGGCTCAGCTATAGCACCATCTGCCATCTCTCCTGTCACCAGCCCCATACGTCAAGGGCTCTGGGAGAAGTTATACCCATATCTGCACTGGCTCAGAGCCCCATAGACCTCAGTCCCAGCTGTGTACCTTGAAATGGCTAGCCCTTCTCAGCCATACACCAAGATCAAGTGGGGATTATCCTTGGGAGACAACGATGGTTCGCTATGTACAAATCGACAAAGGTGTTACACTGTATTAACAGGATAAAGGATAAAAGCCATATGCTCATCTCAACAGACACAGATGAAGCATTTGACAAGATTCAACATCCCTTCATGATAAAAACTCTCAACAAATTAGATTTGGAGAGGATGAACTTCATCAAAATAAAAGCCATATATGATAAACCCACATCTAACATCATACAATGGTGAAAATCTGAAAGCTTTTCCCTACGATCAGGAACAAGACAAAGATGCTTACATTAAACCTAGTACTGAAATCCTAGCCAGAGCAATTAGTCAAGAAAAAGAAATACAATGTTTATAAATCAGAAGTTAGTTTGTCTCTGCAGATAACATCATCTTACCTATAGGAAACCCTGAAGACTCCATCAAAAACCTCTTCAAACTAAATTCAGTACAGTTGAAGGATACGAAATTGACACACAAAAATCAATTACATTTTTATACACTAACAAAAATGTGTCTGAAAAAGAAAATTATCCCATTTATAATAGGATCAAACACAATAAAGTACTTAGCAATAAATTTAACCAAAGAGGTGAAAGATCTGTGTACTGGAAACTATAAGATATTGGTGAAAGAGACTGAAGAAAACATGAAGAAATGGAAAGATAGCCCATGTTCATGGATGGGAAGAATATTGTTAGTGCCCATAGTACTTAAAACAATCTGCAGATTCACTGATATTCCTACCAAAATTCCAATGACATTTTTCACAGAAATAAAGAAAACAATCGTAAATTCACATAGAATCACAAACACGCAGAAAGCCAAAGCCATCTTGAGAAAGAAAAAAAAAATGGAGTCATCACACTTCCTTATTTCAAACTATTACAAAGCTATAGTAATCGAGAGTGTGAGCAGGGGAGCAGCAGAGAGGGAGACACAGTATCTGAACCAGGTTCCAGGCTCTGAACTGTCAGCACAGAGCCTGACATGGGGCTCCAACTCATAAATGGTGAGATCATGACCTGAGCCAAAGTCGGATGCTCAACCGACCGAGCCACCCAGGCGCCCCTTATTCAATATATTTTTAAAAAATACTCCATGAGCTGGAGTGCCGGAAGATGGCGGCGTAGGAGGACGCGGGGCTCACAGTGCGTCCTGCTGATCACTTAGATTCCACCTACACCTGCCTAAAGAACCCAGAAAACCGCCAGAGGATTAGCAGAAGGGAGTCTCCGGAGTCAAGCGCAGACGAGAGGCCCACGGAAGAGGGTAGGAAGGGCGGCGAGGCGGTGCGCGCTTCACGGACTGGCGGGAGGCAGCCGGGGCGGAGGGGCGGCTCGCCGGCCAAGCAGAGCCCCCGAGTCTGGCTGGCAAAAGCGGAGGGGCCGGACAGACTGTGTTCTGACAGCAAGCGCGACTTAGCGTCTGGGAGGTCATAAGTTAACAGCTCTGCTCGGAAAGCGGGAAGGCTGGAGGACAAAGGGAGGGAGAGCTGCTGAGCCCCCGGATGGCAGAGCTCAGCTTGGCGGGGAACAAAGGCGCCAGCGCCATCTCCCCCACCCATCCCCCAGCCAAAATCCCAAAGGGAACCAGTTCCTGCCAGGGAACTTGCTCGCACAGCGCAAACACCCAACTCTGTGCTTCTGCGGAGCCAAACCTCCGGCAGCGGATCTGACTCCCTCCCGCTGCCACAGGGCTCCTCCTGAAGTGGATCACCTAAGGAGAAGCGAGCTAAGCCTGCCCCTCCAGCCACCGTGCACCTTGCCTACCCACCCCAGCTAATACGCCAGATCCCCAGCAACACAAGCCTCGCAGTGTGCAAGTAGCCCAGACGGGACACGCCACCCCACAGTGAATCCCGCCCCTAGGAGAGGGGAAGAGAAGGCACACACCAGTCTGACTGTGGCCCCAGCAGTGGGCTGGGGGCAGACATCGGGTCGGACTGCGGCCCCGCCCACTAACTCCAGTTATACACCACAGCACAGGGGAAGTGCACTGCAGGTCCTCACCACGTCAGGGAGTCTCCAAAATGACCAAACAGAAGAATTCCCCTCAGAAGAATCTCCAGGAAATAACAACAGCTAATGAACTGATCAAAAAGGATTTAAATAATATAACAGAAAGTGAATTTAGAATAATAGTCATAAAATTAATCGCTGGGCTTGAAAACAGTATACAGGACAGCAGAGAATCTCTTGCCACAAAGATCGAGGGACTAAGGAACAGTCACGAGGAGTTGAAAAACGCTTTAAACGAATTGCAAAACAAAATGGAATCCACGATGGCTCGGCTTGAAGAGGCAGAGGAGAGAATAGGTGAACTAGAAGATAAAGTTATGGAGAAAGAGGAAGCTGAAAAAAAGAGAGATAAAAAAATCCAGGAGTATGAGGGGAAAATTAGAGAACTAAGTGATACACTAAAAAAAAATAATATACGCATAATTGGTATCCCAGAGGAGGAAGAGAGAGGGAAAGGTGCTGAAGGGGTACTTGAACAAATTATAGCTGAGAACTTCCCTGAACTGGGGAAGGAAAAAGGCATTGAAATCCAAGAGGCACAGAGAACTCCCTTCAGACGTAACTTGAATCGATCTTCTGCACGACATATCATAGTGAAACTGGCAAAATACAAGGATAAAGAGAAAATTCTGAAAGCAGCAAGGGATAAACGTGCCCTCACATATAAAGGGAGACCTATAAGACTCGTGACTGATCTCTCCGTTGAAACTTGGCAGGCCAGAAAGGCTTGGCACGATATCTACAGTGTGCTAAACAGAAAAAATATGCAGCCGAGAATCCTTTATCCAGCAAGTCTGTCATTTAGAATAGAAGGAGAGATAAAGGTCTTCCCAAACAAACAAAAACTGAAGGAATTTGTCACCACGAAACCAGCCCTACAAGAGATCCTAAGGGGGATCCTGTGAGACAAAGTACCAGAGACATCACTACAAGCATAAAACATACAGACATCACAATGACTCTAAACCCATATCTTGCTATAATAACACTGAATGTAAATGGATTAAATGCGCCAACTAAAAGACATAGGGTATCAGAATGGATAAAAAAACAAGACCCATCTATTTGCTGTCTACAAGAGACTCATTTTAGATCTGAGGACACCTTTAGATTGAGAGTGAGGGGATGGAGAACTATTTATCATGCTCCTGGAAGCCAAAAGAAAGCTGGAGTAGCCATACTTATATCAGACAAACTAGACTTTAAATTAAAGGCTGTAACAAGAGATGAAGAAGGGCATTATATAATAATCACAGGGTGTATCCACCAGGAAGAGCTAACTATTATAAATGTCTATGCGCCAAATACCCGAGCCCCCAGATATATAAAACAATTACTCATAAACATAAGCAACCTTATTGATAAGAATGTGGTCATTGCAGGGGACTTTAACACCCCACTTACAGAAATGGATAGATCATCTAGACACACAGTCAATAAAGAAACAAGGGCCCTGAGTGATACATTGGATCAGATGGACTTGACAGATATATTTAGAACTCTGCATCCCAAAGCAACAGAATATACTTTCTTCTCGAGTGCACATGGAACATTCTCCAAGATAGATCATATACTGGGTCACAAAACAGCCCTTCATAAGTTTACAAGAATTGAAATTATACCATGCATACTTTCAGACCACAATGCTATGAAGCTTGAAATCAACCACAGGAAAAAGTCTGGAAAACCTCCAAAAGCATGGAGGTTAAAGAACACCCTACTAACGAATGAGTGGGTCAACCAGGCAATTGGAGAAGAAATTAAAAAATATATGGAAACAAACGAAAATGAAAATACAACAATCCAAACGCTTTGGGATACAGCGAAGGCAGTCCTGAGAGGAAAATACATTGCAATCCAGGCCTATCTCAAGAAACAAGAAAAATCCCAAATACAAAATCTAACAGCACACCTAAAGGAAATAGAAGCAGAACAGCAAAGGCAGCCTAAACCCAGCAGAAGAAGAGAAATAATTAAGATCAGAGCAGAAATAAACAATATAGAATCTAAAAAAACTGTAGAGCAGATCAACGAAACCAAGAGTTGTTTTTTTGAAAAAATAAACAAAATTGACAAACCTCTAGCCAGGCTTCTCAAAAAGAAAAGGGAGATGACCCAAATAGATAAAACCATGAATGAAAATGGAATGATTACAACCAATCCCTCAGAGATACAAACAATTATCAGGGAATACTATGAAAAATTATATGCCAGCAAATTGGACAACCTGGAAGAAATGGACAAATTTCTAAACACCCACACTCTTCCAAAATTCAATCAGGAGGAAATAAGAAGCTTGAACAGACCCATAACCAGCGAAGAAATTGAATCGGTTATCAAAAATCTCCCAACAAATAAGAGTCCAGGACCAGATGGCTTCCCAGGGGAGTTCTACCAGACATTTAAAGCAGAGATAATACCTATCCTTCTCAAGCTATTCCAAGAAATAGAAAGGGAAGGAAAACTTCCAGACTCATTCTATGAAGCCAGTATTACTTTGATTCCTAAACCAGACAGAGACCCAGTAAAAAAAGAGAACTACAGGCCAATATCCCTGATGAATATGGATGCAAAAATTCTTAATAAGATACTAGCAAATCGAATTCAACAGCATATAAAAAGAATTATTCACCATGATCAAGTGGGATTCATTCCTGGGATGCAGGGCTGGTTCAACATTCGCAAATCGATCAACGCGATACATCACATTAACAAAAAAAAAGAGAAGAACCATATGATCCTGTCAATCGATGCAGAAAAGGCCTTTGACAAAATCCAGCACCCTTTCTTAATAAAAACCCTTGAGAAAGTCGGGATAGAAGGAACATACTTAAAGATCATAAAGGCCATTTATGAAAAGCCCACAGCTAACATCATCCTCAACAGGGAAAAACTGAGAGCTTTTTCCCTGAGATCAGGAACACGACAGGGATGCCCACTGTCACCGCTGCTGTTTAATATAGTGCTGGAAGTTCTAGCATCAGCAATCAGACAACAAAAGGAAATCAAAGGCATCAAAATTGGCAAAGATGAAGTCAAGCTTTCGCTTTTTGCAGATGACATGATATTATACATGGAAAATCCGATAGACTCCACCAAAAGTCTGCTAGAACTGATACATGAATTCAGCAAAGTTGCAGGATACAAAATCAATGTGCAGAAATCAGTTGCATTCTTATACACTAACAATGAAGCAACAGAAAGACAAATGAAGAAACCGATCCCATTCACAATTGCACCAAGAAGCATAAAATACCTAGGAATAAATCTAACCAAAGATGTAAAAGATCTGTATGCTGAAAACTATAAAAGCTTATGCAGGTAATTGAAGAAGATATAAAGAGATGGAAAGACATTCCCTGCTCATGGATTGGAAAAATAAATATTGTCAAAATGTCAATACTACCCAAAGCTATCTACACATTCAATGCAATCCCAATCAAAATTGCACCAGCATTCTTCTCGAAACTAGAACAAGCAATCCTAAAATTCATATGGAACCACAAAAGGCCCCGAATAGCCAAAGTAATTTTGAAGAAGAAGACCAAAGCAGGAGGCATCACAATCCCAGACTTTAGCCTCTACTACAAAGCTGTCATCATCAAGACAGCATGGTATTGGCATAAAAACAGACACATAGACCAATGGAATAGAATAGAAACCCCAGAACTAGACCCACAAACGTATGGCCAACTCATCTTTGACAAAGCAGGAAAGAACATCCAATGGAAAAAAGACAGTCTCTTTAACAAATGGTGCTGGGAGAACTGGACAGCAACATGCAGAAGGTTGAAACTAGACCACTTTCTCACACCATTCACAAAAATAAACTCAAAATGGATAAAGGACCTGAATGTGAGACAGGAAACCATCAAAACCTTAGAGGAGAAAGCAGGAAAAGACCTCTCTGACCTCAGCCGTAGCAATCTCTTACTCGGCACATCCCCAAAGGCAAGGGAATTAAAAGCAAAAGTGAATTACTGGGACCTTATGAAGATAAAAAGCTTCTGCACAGCAAAGGAAACAACCAACAAAACTAAAAGGCAACCAACGGAATGGGAAAAGATATTTGCAAATGACACATCGGACAAAGGGCTAGTATCCAAAATCTTTAAAGAGCTCATCAAACTCCACACCCGAAAAACAAATAACCCAGTGAAGAAATGGGCAGAAAACATGAATAGACACTTCTCTAAAGAAGACATCCGGATGGCCAACAGGCACATGAAAAGATGTTCAACGTCGCTCCTTATCAGGGAAATACAAATCAAAACCACACTCAGATACCACCTCACGCCAGTCAGAGTGGCCAAAATGAAGAAATCAGGAGACTATAGACGCTGGAGAGGATGTGGAGAAACAGGAACCCTCTTGCACTGTTGGTGGGAATGCAAATTGGTGCAGCCGCTCTGGAATGCAGTGTGGAGGTTCCTCAGAAAATTAAAAATAGACCTACCCTATGACCTGGCAATAGCACTGCTAGGAATTTATCCAAGGGATACAGGAGTACTGATGCATAGGGGCACCTGTACCCCAATGTTTATAGCGGCACTCTCAACAATAGCCAAATTATGGAAAGAGCCTAAATGTCCATCAACTGATGAATGGATAAAGAAATTGTGGTTTATATACACAATGGAATACTACGTGGCAATGAGAAGAAATGAAATATGGCCTTTTGTAGCAACATGGATGGAACTGGAGAGTGTGATGCTAAGTGAAATAAGCCATACAGAGAAAGACAGATACCATATGGTTTCACTCTTATGTGGATCCTGAGAAACATAACAGAAACCCATGGGGGAGGGGAAGGAAAAAAAAAAAAAAAGAGGTTAGAGTGGGAGAGAGCCAAAGCATTAGAGACTGTTAAAAACTGAGAACAAACTGAGGGTTGATGGGGGGTGGGAGGGAGGGCAGGGTGGGTGATGGGTATTGAGGAGGGCACTTTTTGGGATGAGCACTGGGTGTTGTATGGAAACCAATTTGACAGTAAATTTCATATATTAAAAAAAAAAAAGCTATAGTAATCAAAACGGTATCATACTGGCAAAACAAAAACAAAACAAAATCAGACACATAGACCAACAGAACAGAATTGAGAGCCCATGGGGTGCCTGAGTGGCTCAGTCGGTTAAGCGCCTGACTCTTGGTTTCGGCTTGGGTCACGATCGGCTCGGGTTTTGTAAGTTTGAGCCACGCACTGGGCTCTGTACTGACAGTGTTGTGGGGGCTCCTTGGGATTCTCCCTCACTCTCCCTCTCTCTCTTCCCCTCCCCAATTCGTGCTTCCTCTGTCTTAAAATAAATAAATAACCTTCAAAGAAAAAAAAAAAAAAAAGAATTGAGAGTCTAAGAATAGACCCATGCATATACTGTCAAGTAATAATATGTGACAAGGGAGCAAAGAATACTCAATGGAGAAAGATAGCATCTTCAATAAATGGTATTGAGAAAACCGGATATTTTCATGCAAAAGAATGAAGTTAGGATTCCTATCTTCTCCCATTCACAAAAAGTAGCTGGAAATAGATTACAAAGATTTCAGTGTAAGATCTGAAACCATAAACTCCTAGAAGAAAACATAAGAGAAAAGCTCCTTGACATTGGTCTTGGCAAGGCTATTTTGCATGTGACACCAAAAGCATAAGCAACAAAAGCAAAAATTTAAAAAAGCTGCACCATATCAAATTAAAAAAGTTTTTGCACACCAATAGAAATGATCAACAAAATGAAAAGCAACGTACAGAATGGGAGAAAATAGTTGCAAACCATGTCCCAAATAAGGGGTTAATATCCAAAATATTTCAGAAACTCATACAACCCAATAGCAAAATCTTCATCATCCTCATCATCAACATCCCCTTTAAAAATGGGCAAAGGACCTGAATGGATATTTTTACAAAGAAGCCCTGCAAATAACCAACAGATGCATAAAACAGTGGTCACTACCACTAAACATCAGGGAAATGCACATCATGGGAAACCACAATGAGATATCACCTCACAGAGTAGACTGACCATCATCAAAATTACAAGAGATAATGAGTGTTGGCAAAGGTGTAGAGAAATGGGAAGAACCCTCGTGCACTACTGGTGGAAATATAGATTGGTACAGCCGTTACCATGGAGCCATTACCAGTACAATATGGAGTTTCCTCAGAAAGTTAAAAATAGTATTTCCACATGATCCAGAAATTCGACTTCTGGGTATATACCCAAAGGAAACAGAATCACTATCTGGAAGAGGTATCTGCACCCCATATTCGCTGCAGCATTATTCACAATAGTCAAGACATGGAAGCAATCTAAGTGCCTATAAATGCATGAGTAGATGAAGAAAATATGCTCCACAGGCAGACACACATTCTCTCTGTCTCTCTGTCTCTCTGTCTCTCTGTCTCTGTCTCTCTCTCTCTCTCTCTCAAGCATTACACACACACTCACACAGACACACACACACACACACACCCACACACACATACACACACACTCAAAGTGGAATATTATCTGGCCACGAAAAAGAAGAAAACCTTGCCAGTTGCAACAACATGGATGCACCTTGAGGGCATCATCCTAAGTAAAATAAGTTGCATGGAGAAAAGCAGATACTGTGTGATCTCACTTATATGTGGAATCTGAAAAATCCAAACTCCTAGTAGCAAAGTAGGCTGGCAGTTGCCAGGAGCTAGGGGCTGGTTACATGGGGAAATGCTGGTCAAAGAGAATAAATTTCCAGGTGTTCGATGAATAAGTTCTGGGGATCTAACATACAGCATGGTGACTATGGTTAACAACACTACATTGTACACTGAAATGTTGCCATGGGAACAAATCTTAGATGTTCTCACCATAACAAACAAGGGAAGTCTGTGAAGTGATGGATGTGTTAACTAACTTTATTGTGGTTATCATCCCACAATATGTAGGCCTATCAAATTATCACAGTGTACACCTTAAGTCTGCACAATTGTATAGGCCAATTATATCTCAACAAACGTGAGGAAAAAAAGAAAAATAAAACCAGACCTGCCTGCTGAGCTCTCATTTATTAGCAAACAGTAGCTGATGGGTAGGAAAGCTGCTTCGTCTCTCAAAGCTGAAAAAATGGCAAATACGTGCAGACTCTTGTCGTGCACATGCACTGACTCAGCTCATCCCCTTCACCCCCATCCTACAGATGAGCAAACTGAGAGACTGAACCACTGCACATGCGGACTCAGCGGGTGCTAAACAGAAGCAGGATGTGCTGAGCCTGGCGCTCCCCAGCATGCTGGTGGTCTCCTCTGACTGTGTGGACATCCCTGTTTTTTCTACAAGGAACCAGCTGGTTTAAGAGGCTGGCAGGTGGCTGAAAGAGTTCATTCCCAATGCCTCTTGAACACCTTCATTTAACTAGATTTGGGACCGGGAACAGTTTGCAAACTGGGTTCAACACCAGAATTTTTTTTTTATTCATTCTTTGAGGTGATAGTCACAAAATGTACAATTAATCATTGTAAAAATGAGCAATTCAGTGGCATTTAGTACTTTCATAATGCTGTGCAATCAGCACTCTATCTAGTTCCAAATATTTCTGTCAACTCCAGAGTAACCTTTACTGTTTAAGCAGCGTCTCTCCATTCCCCTGCTGGTCTTTGTCAATAAAGTTTTATTGGAACACAGCCACACTTACTGGCTTACTTGGCAACTACCACCATTCTTGTGCTACAGTAGCAGAGATGAGAAGATAACAGTAGAGACCTAATGGCCCACCAAGCCAAAAGTATTACTGTCCGGTCCTTTACAAGAAATGTGTGAAGCCTCTGAGCAGTGACTTAGAGCACTAGCTTTGATGTGGGTTGGCATCCTCACTCATCGCTTTGCCGTATGACTTTGGGCGCCTCATTCGCACTCTGTGCCCCACTGTGCTCCTACACAAAGCAGGCAGCCAATCTATGCTCTGTGCTCTGCATGGAAAGCACTTAGCACAGAGCCCGGCATTAGGCAGGCAATCAGTGGTGGTCAGTACTATTATCTTGACATTTGTGCCCTTATTTGATGTTCCAAATCACCCTGGGAGCCCAAAAGGAGATATCTTTGTCTCCATTGTGCTGAGGGGGAATGAGGGCTTGAAACGGATCGGAACTTACTCAGGTCATAAAACAGTGACAGCTACAGCCACAGCCACAGCCACAGCCACAGTCACAGCCACAGCCACAGCCACAGCCACAGCCACAGCAAGGGCCTTGGGCTCATTCTCCCGCCGCCTGCACCCACTGGTCACCTTGTGCAGGGGCGGGAAGCAGAGAGAAAGAGCATCAAACCCAAAGATCCAACTCGGATGTGTCCCAGCCCTGCCAGGCTCTGGGAATGGCGTGTGCCAGTTTGAGCATCTCAAGAACGTGCTGTGCACCCGAGAGTGGCTTCACCTCATTTCCCAAGTTCACGGATGTTGCTGACAGAGCGCCCAGCTTGCAGAACCCCTGGCTGCCTCGATGTGGAGGAGATGAAAGAAAACAACCTGTTTCTATTTCATCAGTGCCCTGCTCTCCTGAGCCTTCCTTCCTCTGGTCACATTTGAAAATTAAAATTAAACCCCACCAGGAAAGGGCTCCTCTCCCAGGCTTCCTGCTGAGCTGGCTTTGCTCTCTTTGAGGTTTTCAAAGCTTCTCTTAAGCAAATTCTTTAAATCCTCTTCCAGAGCCTTGATGTGTTCACAGGGCAACTGCTTCTGGCTCTGGGGTGAATCCAGCACTTTGTAAAGTTTGGGGGTGGGGTGGGGGGGATGACATTTCAGCTGGCCCTGCAAAAAGCCATTTTACAAACAGTCAGCACATCCCTGCAGCCAGAGACCTGCTTCCTCACCAGCTAACAGAGGGAACTGGGAATCTGCCAGATGATAGATGGCAATGCTCATTTCCTGGCACTTGAGCTATGGCGAGGGATGGAGGGGACACTGGGGAATCTGCCCTAAGAGGTGAGCAAACAGTGAAATTCAGTCCTGCCTCTAACCCCTGCCTGGGGGTGTTTGCACAAAGGCAGGCAGGAGTGGTAATACTTTTAAAAGTTTGCCAGAAGCCAGAGGTGCTGGGTTTGATTGAAATTCCACGAGCCTCTTACTTAGCAAGTGATTTCTCATCCCCCCAAACACGCGTGCACCTCCTTGTCCAGGAGCCACACGGGTAAGTGGCCGGCCAGTTCGCGCTTGGAGTGAATTCAAGCTCTTTCGTCGTTCCAGTTATAAAAACCGTAATTTTGATTCTCTGATGAAGAGAAGCACACAGAGCCCAGGTTACTCTAAATTTCCCTCTGGAGACCCCGGCAGAGGCTTTGCTGACATGATTTGTCTTTTGTCCAGTGCCACGCAGGCAGGCCCAGAATCACAGATCACCGCTTGTGTCTCGTACACACAGGGGAGGCCAAAGCCCTGTGCCTTGTGTGACAAAAGGCAACGTGATGGCTTGGTTGAGGTCGGCGGCATGGGAGAGGCCACCTGAGCCACTCCAGGCCTACGGACAGACAACTGAACATTCAGGTGGTAGCACCCTCTCTTCAGCTTTGGCTGCTCACAAATTATTGCCAACGAGATGGCTGAGAACAACAGACACTTACTGTCTCACCACCCTGAGGTCCAGAAGTCCAGGATCAAGGGCTGAGTGTGGCTGGTTCCCTCTGGAGGCTCTGACAGGGAACGAATCCCTTGCCTTTCTCCCAGCTGCTGGTGGCTACCACATTCTTTGCAGTCCCCAGCCTGTAGAAGCGTGACTCCAGCCCCCGCCTCCATCTTCACAGGGCTGTCTTCCCTCTGTGTCCATGTCTCAAGCTTCCCCCTCCCTTCTTTTGTGGGGCCCCAGTCATTGCGCTTAGGGCCCACCGTAAATCTAGGATGTTCTCACCCCGAGGTCCTTACCTTCATTACATCCGTAAGACTCCATTTCCAAATGAAGTCACATTCGCAGGTACAGGGGTTACCACCTGGACCTATCATTTTGGGAAACAACATCCAACTCAAGACCATAGCCAAAGGGATGTGTTAGCCCCAACGCCTGTCCAGAAGCTCACTTTCTGTCCTCAGAAAAGGGACAGTGAGCAGGACAGAAAAGCAAAGAACTGGGCCAGGACCCGGGTGCTGCTGTGTCCTCCCAGCCTCACTGCTTTCTCATTGTGTGACCTCTGGCTGATGACCAGTGGCTTGGTTTGCATGGTTCATGTAAGAACAGACACCAGGCAATTGGTTTGCCAAGAGATCCGAGAATCCAGGGAGGCGTCTGGCAGCTCACGTGTTCAGTGACTGCCGCTGCTTCCCTGACGACGGTGAGGTTGACTGAAAGGATGATGGGGTCATCTCTAAACCATGCTGTTCATAAGCAGTGAGGTCTTCGATTCTATTTGTGACCTGAATTAGTCATTTATTCATGAGCATTTGGGAATTAGACACTGATGGATCGAAAGTTCATCGGAAGAATGGGTTCCATACTTCCTGTTTGTTACAAGGGGGCTAGAAGGTGTCCCACGGCCAATGGCGAGTGGAGAGGGGATGGGTTTCCTCCTCAGAAATGGGCGAGTCAGCAACAGTGACACTCAGGTCCGGGCTTCTTCATGCAGAAGTTAGCTCCCCACCCTGAGGGCCTCTCTCAGAAACCTCCCCTAGTTAACTGTCCCTACCTTCCTCCTCTACAGGGGTCGGGCTCAAAGTATGCAAGAATGAACATTCAGAATGCATAGGGCCTGCCAGATAAAATGCAAGGCACCCAGTTAAATCTGAATTTCAGAAAAACGACTATTTTTCAGCCTAAGTATATCCTAAATGTTGCATGGACGTAAGTTTCCTGAAGAGTCATTGTTTATCTGAAATCCTAATTTGACTAGACATTCTGTGTTTTTATTTGCTAAACCTGGCAACCCTGGGATGGAGGTCATCTAGAAACAACCTGTGCATCCTGGCCGAGGGCAGACCATGCTGGGATCCTAAGAGAGAGTGGCAGGTTGCTTTGCCGAGGCTGGTGCCTCACCTCTCCTACCCTGCATGTGTCACTCCCTCATTAGAGATGGGCTCTGACACCTGTCCCTGTGAGGCAAGGGTAGGGGGGCTTGTGACCTGCTTATAACCAACAGCAAAAATGGCACGGTGTGACATCGGGGGCAACGCAGATGCCGTGTCGTGGCTGGGACACTGGCTTCTGGAGCCCTGAGCCACCATGTAGGAAATTCAAATATCCTGAGGCAGCCATACTGTCAGGAAGCCTGGGTCCGCGAAAGGCCACCTACAGGTGATCCAGACGAGATCTAGGGAATTTCCACCACCAACAGTCATCCACATAAGGAAAGAGGCCTTCGGATGACACCAGCCCCCTGCCACTGAGCCAACCCCATCTTTGTAGTCTTCCCAATGAGACAGCATGGGGCAGAGACATGCTGTCCCTGACGTGGCCTGCAAGGATGTCTGGGAGCATAATGGAACAGCTTTTGCAGACCCCCGAGCTCTGGCGTGGGGGATGTCTGCTGCACAGCGGAACAAGGGGTCAACCAGGCCTTCACTCACGTCCCGCTTTGCTCCAGCTCTAGTTACTTTTCTCCCGCCCCCACTTCCTTCTGGATGAGGCCATGGTGGGCAGAACCACCGGCCCCCAGAGACGCCCTGAAACCCAGAACCAGTGCCTTTGTCAGCTTGTGTGGAAGGAGGATTACAGAAGGACCGAGGACTGTTCAGCTGATACATAAATTCAGTGAGGCCACACGACACAAAAATCAATGTACAGAAACCTGTTGCATTTCTATACACTAATAATGAAACAGCAGAAGGAGAAATCAAGAAAACAATTCCATTTGCAACTGCACCAAATATAATAAAACACCTAGGAATAAACTATCCAAACAGGTGAAAGACCTATACTCTGAAAACACTGAGGAAAGAAACTGAGGACGACACAAAGAAATGGGAAAATATCCCATGCTCATGGGCAAAATGTCTATGCTACCCAGGGCAGTCTGTATCTTAATTTATCACACAGCGGTTTGGGCCATTAGTTTTAGAGATATGCCAGAGGCTTTAAAATAATGCAAGAGCTGCGGACTTCAAGTTTAACGTGGCAGAGCTTGAGGAGAGGGCGATAAAGAATCCCCTTGGCCATTTTTCCGCCGTCCCCGTGCAGACACGCTAGGTCCCCGGTGATACTCAAAGCGTGCGAGAAAGAAGGTGGCACTTGGGGAGGAGAAAAATGTAAAACAGAACCAAAAATAAAGGCATTTGTCAGCCCTGATGACTTTATCTCCTTAATAAGTAATGATGTCTCTGTGCCGTGGTCCCCACGTGTGGCCACATCTCCCCAGTGGCAGCAAGAGGTGAGGGGCGACAGGAACGCGACACAGAAGGCCACTGAACCACACGGGGTGGGAGTTTCACCTTTTTGGTGGTCTCCTATCCCCTCTTCCCACACGCAGGACAAAGTCTCGTTTCACTGCCAACACGTCTCAGATGCTCGCCGATGTCCTTCACCACAAAAAGGGACATCCGGCCCGGAGTCCCTGGCAGGTCACCAACTCCGGGAAGCATTCTGCCATTTGGTCCACCTTGCCCTGTTCTCTTCAGAGCTCCTTCCCTTCAGGGCAAGTGCTGCTGATTTTCCAGGAAGTTGTGCTGTAAGGCTGTGGCCCAGGACCAGGTGCAGTGATTCACCTGCTCATTAACATTTGAGAAGCACCTGTCTAAAGGAGGAGCCGGCACATTTTCTGCCAAGGACCTGGGAGTCAACACTCAGCCTCTGCGGGCCATCTGGCTTCTGTCCCAGCTGCTCAGCTCTGTCCCTGTGGTCTGAAAACAGCCACGGACAGTACGTGCATGGCTGAGCTCCTACAAAAGTTTATTTCTAAGAAGAGACAATGGGCCAGCTTTGTTCTGCAGGCTCTAGTTTGCTGACCTCTGGTCTGAAGTTGTCTCTGCAAAATCAATGTATTTTTGTTTTTGTTTTTGTTTTTGTTTTTTTACTGTGTATTTTGTAGAAGAAAATATGAAGCAAATAGTATCCCAGGAATACTCTGCTGTCCAGTGGTGTGCTGCTAAATGTTTAACAACTGGTGGTCCAGACGTTAAAAAAGCCCCACTTGTAGCAACTACAGATTCCCTGGGGATAAATATTCCCACCATAGCCAATTTCCAGCTATGCACATATATCACTGAACACTAATCTATTAGGGCTCTCCAGACAAGCACACCAGTATTTATACATAAAATGTATTTATCCCATTATACCTTTACACTTATCGTATTATTTATCCTACTTAAGAGATTTAGGAGAAATTGGCTCATGTGGCTATGGAGGCTGAGAATCCCCACAACCTGCCACCTGCAAGCTGGTGACCCAGGCAAGCCCATGGGGTAGTTCCAATCTGAGCCTGAAGGTCTGAGAATCAGGAGATCCAAAGGTGTAACTTCCAGTCCGAGGGGAGAAGAGCCAAAGACTCCCCAGCTCAGTCAGGCAGAGAGAAAACTCCACCCTCCACCTTTTTGGCCTTCCCAGACCCTCCAAAAACTGTGCAATGTCCATCCAAATTGAGGTGACCACTTGCTACATTCAGTTTAAGGATCCACATGCTAATCTCTTCTGGAAACCCTCTCCCAGACACACCTGGAAGTATGTGCCAGTTATCCGGGCCCCTGAGGCCCAGTCAGGTGGATATAAATGCACCATCACGGCAGAATCAGGAAGGGACGTGCACAATCAGCTCTCTCGAGCAGTGCAAAAACCTTGAAGGTGCATCTACTGGGTGGGGTGGGGTATGTCCAGCACATCTCGTCCACCTGGAGCCTCAGAATTGACCTCATTTGGAAACAGGGTCTTTGCAGATGTAACCAGGTGACGATGAGGTCATAGTGATCTGAGGTGGGGACTAATCCAAAGCCTGGTGTCCTTCTGAGAAGGGTAAAGTTTGGACACCAAGGCACACAGAAGGAAGATGTGAGGACGGTGAGCGTTGTCTGCCCAGTAAGCGGTAGCTGCATACTCATGCGGCAGGACTCAGGGGTGTGTGGATATGGCGGAGTCTGGGAAACACAGTGCTAGGTCACACAGGCAGTCAGTGTCACGATGGACATTTAAGCTCAGACGTGCCCCTTACAAGAGCCCACATCCTTAGCTCTTTGACTATGTGGCTTCTCAGAGGGGAATGCAAAAGTCTCCATTAGATTATTTTTTGTGAATTGAGATTTGTTGGCAATTTCCTTCAGCATGTCCTGAAATCACCCAGCAGGTGGAAGTCTCCTTCCTGACCCCTGGCAGCACATTTGCCTTGACCGGCCTTCTGTCTAGAATATTGCAGTTGCTGTAATTACAAAGGTAAAGCCACAGCGCCTATAAAACCTGGAGCATCTGCTGACCTGAGCTCACCTGACAGCTGTCTCCATGAGCACATAAACACACCTCTTGGCCACCGCTGCTGCCCTGTATCTCTGAGCACACACTAAGGCATCAACACAGATGTCGAATGACCACGCCGACCGCCAATCTTGTCTGGGAAGACATCCATGAGAAATCCAACATTTGGACAGACAAACTGCGATCATCCAAGTGGGAAGCCCACAGGACAGAGAAGGCAAAATGGGCAGGCGTGGGCAGGCGTGGCCCTTCGAGACACTATCCCACGGCACTGGGGTTGGCTGCCACCCGCAAGTGTCCACATGCAGCCAGAGTGCCCTCCACCTCTCTGTGTGGTGTCCTGCCTTTCGTTGGGGTGGCCACTACATCACAACTGACCAGGAACAAAGCATGGATATTCCCATAAGCAAAGCCGCTGCCTGGTCTGTGGGTTGGGATAGACTTTGTGGATAGAAAAGTGGAAGATCGTATATGAGGATCAGCGTGTTTTCTACAGAGGAGGCACAGGCACAGACGAGACCCCCAGTGCCAGCCCCATGCCTGCCAGATGGGCCTTCTTCCAGTCCCTGCATCTTTTACTGGGTTCCCAACCCTGGGCCTAGCACTGTGCTTGGCAATGGGGGGCCTGCAGGCCTCTTTCAGCGTGGTGGTTAGTTCTGGTGAGGACAACCAACAAGAGTAACCAGCCAGAGCAGGCATGTGAAGTGGCCACACTCGTGATCAGTGCCACACGGGACAGCACGTAGGACGCCACATGGGATGCCACACAGGACAGAGTAACAGAATCAAAGGGAAGGCCAAATTAGGGGTGGGGTGGGGGCAGGAGGGCCTCTCAGGGGAGATAAAACCAAGCTGAGACCAGAGAGAAGGTGCAGCTGGGCGAATAGAATAGGACCTTCTATAAGCAGGCGCAGCATGACCAAAGGCCCCGTGGTGTGTGTGTTGCGGGGATACACCTGGTCTGCAAGAGACCTGGAGGGCAGCCAGTGTGGCTGCAGCATGGGGTGGGGGATGATCTAAGGCCGGACACCACAGTGGGGCGGTCACTGTGACCGAGGGCCTATGAGCAGGACACGGAGATACCATTTGGCGAGGGCCCAGCTTTGACAGGAGTCCTGGGGAGTAAAAGGGGAAGGCACGTGCGATGCTTTTCACGCTGTCCGCAAAACTCTCGTTTGCAAGGATCCTGCGGTATGTGCATCCGAGCCTGGCTGGCTGTGTGCTGTGTTGGCAATGGCCTCCTCAGCGGTCCTCAGGCAGGGCTCTGTTTTTCCTTAGCTGCTGCTCATCAGCATGAACTCCCCTCTCCGGCTTGCTCCACCTCATCTGTTCCCACTTTCCCCAAGTCACCGGAGCTGGGGCTGGAAACGGAGGACAGCAGAGAGAACCACCTGGTATGGAGGAAAGTTCCAGAACTGCCTGTGGATTAGTTTCCCCTTTCCAGGTTTTGTACCTTAGAAATTCGTCATTCCCTTCTTCCCCTTTCGGGTGACAGACAGTTCTCTCATGTGCTGCTGAGAAGATAATTCGGAATTCTGTGCATTCTAATGCGGTTCAAAATGTCTGTGTCTAACATTTGAAAATAGCTCTGGGCGTTAAATGGTGGCACCTAGAAAGTTTCTGGAACCGGTGTCTCATCCTCTCCTGGTCTGCAAGCCGCTGCATCAGTGTGTCTGTCTGCATCTGCATGAACAGCGGGCTCCTTCTGCAGCAGCTTGCGGGGCAGGGCCCTTGGGGTGGTTTGGGATGTAGGGAGCGGGTGCGCGGGGGCTCTCACTGGGTCATGTGCACGCTGCATGCCCGTGTGCTAAGCACCACGCTGGGCACCAAGTTCACAGCAGGGAAGGGGCCTGGCCAGGCCCTGTGCTCTAGAAGCTCAGTCTGACGGGGACACGCTTTAGGGGAGGTCGCTCACAGTCCCCCTGGTGAGGGGCTCCTGTCCCAGCCTCACTCAGGGAAGCCGCGAAAGATCTGGACTGAAAGTGGCTCAAAGACCAGTGTGAGTGAACAGCAACAAGGGAGGGGAGGCAGGGAGGTGGAGAGGCCGCTGGTACGAAGTCTGAGGTTGGAAATCCCGGGGCCCAGAGTGATGCAGCATCCGTGCGTGAGCGCCTGGGGCAGATGTGTGGAGGAGGGCAGCAAGCCAGCTGTGTGATCTCAGAGACATGAAGGCCCGGTTGGGTGGACAAAGCTGGGGTACGGAGGGGAGACCCGGGGAGCACCAGTCACGAGATCAATGTCCACACCCGCCTCCTCGGTACACCTTGGACAGGTGGGCAGGTGAGCAGCTGGACAGATGAGTCTGAAGTCCTGTACCAAACACAAGGCTCAGAATGCTATGGCCCAGCCCCCCACTGCAGCTTCTTTTAATTGCTATTTCTGCTTCCTCTGTGACTCCCAGCCATGAGGACTGGCTTCTGGTCAGTTGAATTCTAAACTCCCGCCTGCCCCAGGACCTTTGCTCATGTCTTTCCCTCTGCCCAAAACAATCGTTCTTTCTCTCCCTCTGAGCAGTCATCACCAACTCCAGGAAGGCTTCCCTGCCCTCTCCCTCTCAAGACTAACTCAAATCCTCCTATCATTCACTCTTGCAGCCTTCAAACTTTACGTGAAATTATATTCGTAAAACCCGTTACCTGCCTTCTCTATTAAATTCCATCTCTCTGAAGAGAGACAGGTGTCACATCTAGTTTTGCTCAACGTGCAATCTACAGCACAGGAGTGAAATCAGCACTATTTAGCAGGCAAATGTGTCGACCAATGATGCTCTGACAAACCAGCCCACGGGGAGAGTGAGGTACCCACCCTATAGTGGGTGTGTTTCCTCTGGACCCTGGTGGGTGGAGGGGAGAGGCAAAACTGCCTTCAATCACCAGAAAAAGTCCCAACAACCCCCTTCTCTGGCATCCAGGCTTCCGCTGATCTCTTCCCATCCCCTGGACTAGGACCATTTCACTGAATCTGGAAAAACTAAGTCACACAGTTTGGCATTTTCTCCGTAAACCAAGAGGAGATGAAAAATTTGGACTGAACATGTCTTGTAAACAGCTTTCAGTGTGAAAACTCAACATCAAAATGTAGAGACTACCGGCTCCCCCCAGCTCCTCGGGCACGGGCTTCCTCATCACATTTGGGGAACATTTCCACCGGTGCCAGGGGCTGGGACACTCGAACCACAGCCAACGCAGAGCACGTCTGTCCCTCCATGGCTGACGTCTTTATTCCACCCGTTCTTGCCCAACCTCCCAGGGGGCAGCTCCGAGAAAGGGCTCTTCAGCCAGTGTCCACCCCTGCTCCAAAGGGAACTTCCAGGATTTGGACTGAACATCGGGAACCAGACTACCTGATCCAGGTCTGCCGTAAGCCTGGAGTCACCTGTGTTTCCAAATTCAAGCCAAAGGAGTTACACTGCACTGCCAAGGCCTGCCAAGCGTTTGTACTGGAGCCCGGCCCGGTGTGAAATCCTGCCTGGTGCGTGTCTGGGCATCGCGATGTGCCAGAGACAGGAAGAGCCATGGAAATACCCAGAATGAGGAACAGTTGAATGCAGGATGCTCCAGCCAGGGACTGCCCGGCCACTTCTGAGAATCATGCCCCCAGAGGGCAAAAAGGGGAGGCACAGGGGCTTAGAGACACGGCCCAGCCCCCTGGCCCACTCTCTGCCTCCAGCCCTCCACTCAGCTCAGGAGGGCCTCCACCAGGCTTTGTTGCACCGGGAGCTCGAGGGGCAAGAGTGGACACCAATGGGTCTAATCCAGAATGCCCTTGATGGCCGAGACGCCTTCATTACCCCAAAGAAATTGGGGGTGCCACTGTCCAGACTGTCCAGAGAAGAGGACTCAGTGCGGAAAGGGTAAGAAGGAAATATCCACCATGAAAATCAAGTCAAAGTTCTCTCACAACACGGGTTTCCCAGCAATTCTCAATAGGATCTTGACACAGGGCTATAAAATAATATCCAGGCAACAATTTTACACCTTCCGTATTTCTCCTATTTCAGATCTAAGTGATGTTTCAGAAAAGACAAGGCTCTTTTAAGGGGTGGTGTCGGACAGGCGCTTTCCTAGGAGAAACAGAAGAAACTCCACCAGGATCTAGGCACAGGGACACATCCCTGGGCAGGAAGGGACCTCAGATGCTGCACAGACAGCACTCACACTTGGCAGCATAAAAAATGAGAAATTTTACATAGCAAATGCCTTTGCAAACACATCAACAGGTAAATGAAAGCCTTGTGGGTTTTATTTTGTTTTAATTTTTTAATACTTATTTATTTATTTTTGAGAGAGAGAGACAGAGTGTGAGCAAGGGAGGGGCAGAGAGAGGTGGAGACACAGAATGTGAAGCAGGCCCCAGGCTCTGAGCTGTCAGCACAGAGCACAACGCGGGGCTCAAACCCACCAGCTGTGAGATCACGCATGGCCTGAGCCCCCCAGGTGCCCCTAAATGAAGTCTTTGTAAAAAAAATAAATACAGATCTTCCTGGACTCACGATGGGGTTGTATCCCTATCAACCCATCCTTCGTTGAAAACATCATTAAGTCTAAAATGCATGCATACGCCTGACCTCCCACACCTCAGAGCTCAGTCCAGCCTGCCTTCCATATGCAAGAACAGTCCTGTGAGCCCACGGCTGGGCCGGACCGTTCATCCTAAATCCTATTGGATCAAGGAGTGCTGACTGCCTCGTGGAATGTACCAAATACTGTCCTGAAGTGGGAGCCAGAGGGACACCTGGGTGCAGAGTGGCCACCAGCGTATGGGTTGGTGACACTTGTGGTCATGTGGCTAACGGGAGCCCGCGCTGCCGCACATCATAGGAGATGATCGGACCACACATCACTAACCCAGGAAGAGGTCCAAACCCGCAATCCCAAAGACGCTTTCCACTGAGTGCATGTTGCCTTCACGCCACGGAAAAGACGAAAAACGGTTAGGTCAAACCATCGGCAGTCTGGAGCCATCCACATTTGCAGCAGATAAGAAGCAATGGGTGAACAGCTCCAACACGCACAGACCTCTGACAGAAAGGACAAGAAGAAACAACCCAGCCATTTGTCAATGAACAGAAGCATGTGCACAGTCAGTAAACCTCAAGAGCATCGCCAACCGACCGACAAACGTGAAAACAATTCTCAAACTCACTGGTCTTCAGGAAACGCTCATTAAAGCCACAGGAGTCATCACTGTACCCTCATCACACCGGCAATGATTTAGTGGAGTAGCCGCACCCAGAGCCGATGGAGACCCAGGCGGAAAGATCACCAAGGGCTCTGCGTGGCTGGGGGCAGGTGCGCCCCGGTCCCTGCAAGAACCTGCGGCTATTGGCTCCACAAGACGAGTGTGACGGTGGAAGCCGCCCTTCCCACCGCCCCACCAGCAACGCGGACCCCTCATCTCTTAACCTTTCATTCGGGAGAGCCTTCTTCGGCATATTTTGGCACTCACGCAAACCTGTCGAATGACACACATGGCATGTCACAGGCTACAAGCTGCTCGGTGACACCGAGGAAGGTTCCAGAAGAAAGTCATTCCCGCTCGCCGCTGATGCCACCACGCTCCCCATCTTGTAAGCAGTCGTGCAGGAGCACTGGATGGTTGCTCAGGGCCTCCCCCTGACTTAAGGAACCTGGGAGTCTAGCCAAAGACGGGCCCCCCAAGGTCCTCCCAGGAACTCTCACCTCCTCGCCACCTCTGCCAGCAGGACACAAGGAGATGAAAGATGTGTCATCGTCGAGGCACCTGGAGGTCTCAGTTGGTTGAGCGTCTGCCTCTTGGCTTTGGCTCCGGTCATGATCCCAGGGTCGTGCGATCCAGCCCCGTTATCGGGCTCCATGAGCCTGCTTAAGATTCTCGCCTTCTGTCTGCCCTCTTCCCCACTCAAAGTCTCTAAAAATAAAAAGTGAAATTAAAATTTTTTTATAAGATGATGTGTAGCAGGCTCTCTTTCTCTCCACTGGCTGTTCCTCATCCACTTGGAATACGGTGATTTCAATCCCCGGGCTTCTAACCCTGTTTTGTCCTCACAACTTTTGGCTTCTCCTCACCTTTAAATTTCTCAAAGACACAGCACCAGCTTACTGTCTGAGTTCTTTCTGTTCACGCGTCCACCACTCTTCATGCCCCGGCTTCCTCTCTCTGTAACTCAGGGAGGCTCTCAGGACTACTGCCAGAAAGTCCTTGTGGCCCTCAGCCAATGCTATCCCTGGTTGGTTTCTTTCACCTTCAAAGCATCTGATCTAATAGGAAGGGTTCTTTATCACACATCACACCTGGAGCTTGGTGGGTGCCAGACCCGTGTCTGTGGGCCAGATGAACAACTGAACAGAGCAGTAAGTATGTGGATGGGAAGGAGTCGGGAAGTCCCCCAAGAAGGCCCTAGCTGTATTTCCTTGATTTAAGGCAGAACAGAGGGGAATATGTGGCGTCTCTCTTTTTTAAAATTGATGTTAAAAAAATATCTTTACAATCCTTCCCATGGCTCCCCCAAAAGGGGGGAATGGGGAGAACTGTGAGTTCAGCTTTACAGAAAGTAAAAGTGTTCCTGTTACATACCACTGCAGATTTCACAACTAGGCTTGGGCACATTTGCTCTGGCTACCATTTACCGGAAGAAAAGCTGCTCCAGGAGAAGCCATAAAAACCGAGTGGATGGCGAGGTCCCTGCGGCCCGACTGGACCCTTGCACGCCTCCCCCTCCAGACACCATAAGCGGCCATGTGATCTAGCCTGCACAAGACCTCCATGCGGCATGTGGCCACCTGTCAGCCATGCAAGAAACATGTGTCCTGGACTCACAAGGTGGCCGGCACTGGGAACCAGACAATGAGCTCTCCCGCCCAGACCCCAATGGGCAGAACCACACGACGGACGAAAGAATGAAGTACAACGTAAGATTGGATGGTGGCAGCAGCCAGAAGAACGAGTCATCAGGGAAGGGGGTGGGCTGGGCATATGCAGTATTAGACCAGGTGCCCAGAACTAAAGAGGCAAAGGAAGAGGGCAGAGGAGAGGCCCCAGCCCCTCTGGTGACAGGCCTGAGCTCTCGGCCTGCTCCCTCAGGTTCAGAGATGTTGCACCTGGTGTGCCAGTGGCACCTGGGCTTTGGGCCACACTGGTGTAATCACCCCCTCTCCTCCCACGTCACGCTGTCTTGATGACCGCAGCATCTCTGTGCAGCTTTCCAGTGTCCATGGGAACTGTTGCCTCACCTAAAGCTCAGGCAGTGCCTGGGACCTGTCAAATTGCCAGGTGCTTGCCAACTCCTTCCTCCGGGTGACCGACCCTGCCACTTTGTGTTCTACAGAGGGCAGACCGACCACAAGGGATTGTGACACAGACCATTGGACTCTGGTCTCTATTGCTTCCAGAACCTTCTCAGACAAGAGAGCCAGGCCCCCTGGGCCATGCCCATGTAGACACTTTACTCCCCACGGCTCAGTTCTGCACACAGGGCTTAGATGCAGTGGGTCCCATTTCTATCTTCCCATACACACAACCCCAAAAAGGGGAGGAAAGAGGCCTCAAGTGCCCTGGTCCTGACCTCCCTGTAACCATGCGTACTTTCCTCAAATATAGAAATACCCAGTGGTCACAGCCACAGAATGGAAGGTAAGCTTCCAGAGGGGATGAAGGGGACGGAGAGAGCCTGCCCCCCCAGTGTGCAAGGGTGGGAAGTGTGGGTGCAGACAGCCCGCACTCCAGGTCTATGCTCCGCTCTTAGACAAGGTGCCCGGTAGCCTAATAGAAGCAGAAACCAGGGCCGTTTAGCCATCCCAAGTGGTGGAGCGCCTGGAACGCTATCAACAGGTGTCAAACAGAAGGAGGGAGGATGCAGAACAAGGAGCTGGAGGAGTGTCAATCTTCCTGCTGACAACAGCCAACCCAGAAAACCAGGACAGACGCTCGCGGGTCTGCCAATACGTTAGTCAGACATAACTTATCCTCGGGTCGTGAAAGCTGGAGGGCCGCTCCTTCCATGGCCATGCATAATAAGCCCTGCCAGATGCTCACAGGTGAGGGACTTCCAGCATCCACCTTCCTGGAGACAGCAGGTCACTTCCCCAGGTCACTGGTAAGAAAGACCTCCCACCGCCTGGGCACGCATGCCACTCCCTCTCGTATATCCTTTGCTGCTGAGAAATTTAAAAGGAACCCTGGGGTTGCAGAGAGCCTCTCTGAGAAACCAACTCCTGGTGTGGGCCCAATCGTTCCAGGTGTCGAGCATTAATGGGGAAGGCTGAGATGTTGTGAACCTGATCCTCTGAACCTGAGCATTAATGTCGAGCATTAATGGGGAGCTCTGTTCTGGGGGAAAGGTCACCCCGCATCACTTCCTGATTGCCCCCAAGACACATGACAGAGAAGAGCGCTTAGGAAGGTTAGGGCCCTTCCCAGAGGATCCAACCCATCCCAGCTGCGGATAGTCCACTCACACAGAAGCCTATCTGCACTTTGGGTCAGAGAGTCAACCCAAAGGCGAGGTAGATGAGCAGCCTGGCCCCAGAGGTGGGCTGCCTTGAGCCCTCCAGGACCGACACATGCCTTGGGGGCACACCTCCCTGCCAGTCTGATGCCGGGGGCCAGGAGCCTTGAGACGGAACCGCCCCCTCTCCTCGACTCGAGGAATGCGATGTTCGTGAGCATGAGACCTGAGGGCCAGGATGCTGGGTTCAGGTCCTGGCTCCACTGCCTTGCCAAGCCTCAATTTCCCCTCTTTAAACTGGCAATAGTAACATCTGCTCCAGAATATAACTAAATCCGAGAAGAAGGAACAGTGTGAACCCACCACTGTCCTACTGGTATCGACCGAGCAGACACATGCAGCAGAGGCTCTTCAGCTCTTCCGATAAAGAGGAAAGCCTTAGTTCCATGGTGCTCTAGCTTTGACACCTCACATACACTCATGTATCTTTTCAATAAAGAAAACAGATCTGGGGCTCTGACTCTTTGTTAATTGATGATCTCTAGCCAAAACGTATTCGCTTTTTATTGTATTCATCCCATTATCCCCCATTAATATAAATGATACTAGTTTTCCATGCGTGGTACTGATTCCCTTTAAAATAAATTCACTTCAGTTTAATAAGTTACCTTAAGGAAACGTAAGTGTGTATTACCACATGAAAGAAGCCAATCTGACTCCAATCTATGATGTTCTGGAAAAGGCTACACTAGAGAGACAGTAAACAGATCGGTGGTTTCCAGGGATTTGCGAGATGGATGACAAGGGGGGAGCACGGGGGACTTTCAGGACCGAGAAACCACAGTGTGTGGTGCTATGTTGGCGGGCCGTGCCACCGCACATCAGTCCAGACCCACAGAATGCACACAGCGCCAAGAGTGAATCCTCAGGTGAACGATGGACTTTGGGTGATAATGACTCGTCCACGTGGTTCATGGACTGTAACAAATCCCGTGGGCACGGTGACAACGAGGGAGGCCACGTCAGTGCGGGGAGGGCGGCATATGGAAACGTTTTTGGACCTTCCTCTTGCTCTCGATTTTGCTGTGGACCTAAAACGGCTCTAAAAAATAAAGTCTATTTTTTAAAAAGGCAACTAAGAGGAGACAATGAATAAATAATAAAAAAGGAAATATTTCAAAGTGGAAAACCGTGAAGATGGGCCGTGGTGGCAGGAGACGTGGCCAAACCAAACCACGGAGTAAGGAAGTAAATGACTGAGGTTGGTAAAACACTGCCATCGGCACCTGGCACGTGGGACCCATTGCTGCCCATGCGCACATGAAGGGTGGGAGGGCAGGAGAGAAGGACCTTGAACCACCACCAGGGTACCGCACCGGGTGGAGGCAACCTCCTGCAGGGCCTCCCGACACTGTACACATGCACAAAGCCCCCTGGTGGACCCCTAGAAGGTTCTGGGTGCAGCATGGCTGGAGGCTGGGTGGGGATGGCAGCACAGTCACCCCCGGCTGCTGGGCCATGTCCATTTTCCTAAGGGCAGCAGGTCAACGAGGTGCTGGTTTCTACTCGGCAACCATCCAACCTCCAGGAACCTGTCTGGGGTGTTAAGAGGCAGTGCGGTGGTGGCCTCAGAAGCAACACCAGGGACTTTCTCCTTCTGGATGACAGCTAAGGGAGGGGCTTCCTATGGGCACAATGTCCAGAGGTGGCCTCTCAGCCTGAGCTCTGGAGCCTTCCAGGCCACGTTGGTTGGCACTGGCCAGGCAGGCAGCCGTATGGTGCTCGGGGAGATGTCCCCCAGTGTAAGCATCTAGGATCCCAGCCTTGACACTCCTCTTGGCTCAACCAGCAGAGGGGCTCAGTCTGGTCCTTGAATCCTCAGGGGCGTAGCATCACCCCCAGCCTTGGGCATGATGGGCAGATGCAAAGACACACTCTTGCACGATGCATCTGTTCAGGGCAAGGAGAGCTGGGTGACTGACGACACCTGACCTATCCTTCCTCTGCCCCTCCGGAGCTCCCTGCGTACGTTCTCTTAGCCTTCCCAGATCTGTCCTCCAGGAAAACCCATGCCCATAAAACCCCCAGGGGCCTTGTCCTCAACCACATGCTTGCCCAGGTAAAATGGCACTATCTGTGTTCTCCCGCCAGCCCTGTGGGTGGAGTGGAGGAGACCATGGGAACCACTGGACCTCCCCTCGCAATCCCTGTCCTGCCCTCTGCACTTCCCTAAGAAACTGTAAGGCTCCTCTCACCAATTCAAGGGTGAAACTGTTCTCACACTGAAAAGACACGGATAGACACGGTTTCCATAGGTGAGAGAGAGGGAGAGAGAAATGAGCCTGGATTGCAAAGGGCCAACCGGAATTTAATTTTTTTTAACGCTATCAGGATAACCTTAGCTCTCCCCGTCTCCACTTCACTCTGATTAACTTTTCTGGGACAAATACATGGAAAGGGCCCACCCCAGGCCCCGCGTAGCCGATCCATTTTCCTGAGGCCACTGAGGCACTGGCTTCAAAGGTCAGGTGCATAATTGTGTCTCCTGAGCCGGGGCCTCTGCTGCTGCTGCAGATGCATTTGTCAAGCGACTCGATGTTACTTATTTCAACTGCCATTTGTCTCTCGCTGTAATTTTCATCCGGAAAGAGCGCCTGACTGTCCACTTTGGTGGGGAACTCAATATACAGTCAATTACTGGAAAGAAAGAAAACGAGGAGCCTCGTGCCTCTCCAGGCCATTTCTTCAAGAAGGCACTTCCAGGCTGCTGGTGCCACGTGGAGTGCTGGCAGGCCCCAACACTGCCTCCAACCAGGGGGCAGCCCACAGGGGCTGCCAGAACCAGCATACCCTGTGCTCCTGGGAGACCCATACAAGATGGAACAAGCGGCAAGAACCTGAAGCATCCTCCTCAGACTCCCATCCTTAAAACCCTGTAGCAATTTTATTATTCTATTCTAGTCTAGTCTCGTCTACTCTAGTCTACTTGAGTCTATTCTATTCTATTCTATTCTATTCTATTCTATTCTATTCTATTCTATTCTATTCTATATTATTTTTCTATTCTATTCTATTCTATTCTATTCTATTCTATTCTATTCTATTCTATTCTATTCTAGTCTCGTCTACTCTAGTCTATTTGAGTCTATTCTATTCTATTCTATTCTATTCTATTCTATTCTATTCTATTCTATTCTATTCTATTCTACTCTTTTCTATTCTATTCCAGTCGAGTCTAGTCTAGTCTAGTCTGTTCTAATCTAGTCTAGTCTATTCTAGCCTAGTCTAGTTTATTTTACTCCTATTCTATTCTGTTCTATTCTGTTCCGTTCCATTCTGTTCTGTTCCGTTCCATTCCATTCCATTCTATTCTATCAGTCTATGTTCCTTCTCTTCACACTCAAGGAACACATGGGCAGAGAAACACAGCTATTGGTTTTCAACATAATTGGACCTGGTTATGGTATGTGCGTAATACCCTCCTACCCAGCTCTGGGAGGTTTATCTCGAGCTGACCACTGTCTGGTGTAGCCACTGGGAGCTATGCAAATACATTTTCTCACCAGAGAAGCAGCATACTTGTTAATAACAGATACAAAAGGCTGGGCAATCTAGGAAGGAGGCATTCACGGATTGGTTCAGCCTTCCTTCCACTTCTTCTGGATAATGTGACGGGTTTAAATAGTGCTGGCAAGTCCACGTTGCTCGAGTTGTCATTTTAAGGCAGCTTCTTCAGGTAGCAAGCAATTATCCCATCAAAAGGGACCTAATTGTTCTCCATATTTGTCACATAAAAAGGGAACTGTGCAGATACCAGGAGTGAAAGACGGTCCCTGTATTTTTTTGTTGCTCTGACTGGATATCCCTGATGCTTTAATGCCTCCCCACATAAATCCCTGATGCCCTGTGTAAACATACAACAGAGATGTGGTGTGCGTGGGGGCAGCTGCACAGGGCGGCCTTCCAGACATCCTTGTGCAAGATGGCTCTGCGACAGGGTCCTCCAGGAGCCCTGGTGCTGGGAGACTCTTGGTTCGCTTCATGGTCTCGCGGGGCTCACCACCCCCAGTGGCTGACCCAGCGCCTGGCATACAACAGGTGTGCAGTGAATGTGTGTGAATGAATGAATCAGTCAACAATCCATCACCTGGGCCCCTGGTTTCATTTCAGACGAGGGCCTTAAATGCCACGTGCAATCTGACTGGATGACACACAGAGAAACCAGACTCAGTCTGCAGAGCGTCATGTGATGCCAGTGAGCTCTCTTGGCTGATGTTGGTCAGTTCAGACCCTCTTGGGGACTTTAGACAGGTATTCTAGACTGTACACTCTGTGAGAGCAGGGACGTCCCTCGCCTGGGGCACTCTCCCGGGGAAGTACTAGGGTTGTGTGCCAAAACGTAGTTGTGGCACACAACCTAGGGTTGATCCCACAGGGTCATACCTGGGCTTTGGTTATTCCAGCCACTCTGTATTATCATCTCTGCCTCCTTCTCCTCCTCTCCCTCCCCCTCCCCCACCCCTCTGCCTCCTCCTCCTTCTCCTTCCCCTCTTCCTCCCCCTTCCCCACTCCCCTCCTCCTTCCCCTCTTCCTCCTCCTCCCTCTCACCTTCTCCTTCTTCCTTTTATTAAATTTTTTTAACATTTATTCAATTTTGAGAGACAGGCAGAGCATGTGCAGGGGAGGGGAAGAGAGAGGGGGAGACACAGAATCCAAAGCAGCTTCCAGGCTCCGAGCAATCAGCACAGAGCCCGACGTGGGGTCTGAACTCATGAACTGTGAGATCATGACCTGAGCCGAACTTGGTTGCTTAAGTGACGGAGCCACCTAGGCACCTCCTTCCCCTTCCTCTTCCCCTTCCCCTCCTCATTCTCCTTTACCTTCTCCTCCCCCTCCTCCTTTTTTGAGACAGTGAGAGCAAGCAGGAAAGGGAGAGAGAGAGGGAGAGAGAGAATGGCAAGCAGCCTCTTCGTCAATGAAGAGCCTGACACAGGGCTCGATCCATGAACTGTGAGATCACGACCTAAGATGATTTCAAGAGTCAAGACTGTCAACTGACTGAGACACATGGGTGCCCGACTCACTATCTTTGAGGCGTAAGTTACTTCCCTAAACCAGAATGGAATCGTAGACATTTCATCCATCTGGTATTCTCTCCCTCCTGGCAATCTTCCTTCACATCCACCAAGGTCCTAGCCTAGGAGGCCTTCCCCAGTGACGATGACGTGATACAGGGATGTGCCTGCTCTGGCATCAGAGGGACGGGGCCAGAACACTAAGAACCTGCTTTGTCCGTGGGGCTTGCTCCATTTGTGAAGGTGCCCGCTTGCATTCAACACCCAGCTCTCAGTGTCTCCAGCTGCAGGAGCCCCTGGCACCACACGGTAGACCAGCCCCTCACTCACACAGTCACATGACCGGCCGAGGGAGAAAAGAGCCCTCAGAGGATTGGAAGCAGGGTGACATCGCCCTACTGGGCGTTAGCATGTTCCCACTGGCCATCGTGTAGACACTGAAATGGGGTAAGTGTGGGCAGGATGGAAGTTCAGCAGCCACGGCAGTTCCTCAGGCGCCCACGTGGTGTTGGCTACAAGCTACCTATCTATGTCAGCTGGCTTCTGGATGTATTTGGAAGGTGTTGCTGAAAGGCACGGTGATAGATTACGTGTGAGGTGTAGGAAAAGAGGAGCCGGGATGACACGGTGATCCAGCTGGAGCACCTGGACAGACACTGTTGAAATCCATGAGGATGGGAAAGACTTCGCAGAGAAAGCTTCGGAGGTGGGAGCTGAGCTCCCCACGCATCAAGTGTGAGATGGTCTCCTGACGTCCAAGTAGAGACACGCCGGTGGCACTCAACTCTCAAGCGAGGGAGTGAGTGCAGAGAGAGGAGGTCCTCAGGCTTAGCACAAGGCCCTCCCCACCCAATGCTCAGGGACGGGGATGCCTGACCATCTGAAAGGCCCTGTGGCTCCTTCCCTGAACTCAGCTGCTCTCACAAAGGCACCGCAAAGTCACCCAAAGGAGAGGAAACAAGCATCATGAAAATGCATCCTTTCCTCTGCTGCCACATCTCTAAATTAAATTTCAAGGACTCGCCAAGAAAATGTGCTCCTTTATATGTTTCCATAAATCGCTCATTTCGATGCTGTATGTCTCTTTTTATTATTACAGAAGGAGCTAAAAAAAAAAAGTTAAATAATCTACATGAGCAATATTTTACCTTTTAAAAGATATTGCCTTCTAACTAGACGGAGTGCAATGAGCTTTGCAAGCAAAGCATCCCCACGCTTGGTGTGTGAGCATCCAGGTGGCCGCTGTGTGAGACCCTGCGTCTTCGTGTCAAGGGGCCAGCTGACAGCTCTCTGGGACCCTAAGGAGACCTGACCGGCAGGTAACTGCTGCTTATGCCTCAGTTTCTGTCTACACTTCTTTTTCTCTCTTGGAAGTGAGTTCCCATGTTTTCAGGATTATTTTGTGTACGCTGACTGAACAGAAGGTCACGTTTAGAGTTACCGTCTTTGGAACAGAGAGAGAAATACACACGCATGTGCGTATGTGTGACAAAAGTAACCCCTCTTTTATACGCTTCCTCCACTGAAGAGTAACAACAAAACTGGAGTGCTTCCTCCTGAGGATGTGTCAGGCGCTGTGGAGACTCTGACATGCCATCCCACAGGTATCACTGTTCTGGGATCTCTGGTCTGGGGATGACATCCTGGATGTTGGAGAGACCTGGGTCCCTGTGAGCTCCCGCCATCACAGTGCCTCCCAGAAGACTCCCTCTCAAACGGGACCAAAAACGTCCTATGAAGTGGACCATTTTTTTTTTTAATTTGGAAAGAGGGAGCATGAGCAGAAGAGGGGTGGAGGGGGAAGGAAGAGAGAAGGAGAGACAGGGAGAGAGAGGAGGGAGAGAAAGAGAGAGGAAGAGGGAGAGAGAGGGAGGGAGAGGGAGGGGAGAGGGACAGAGAGAGAGAGAGAGACAGAGAGAGAGAGAGAGAGAGAGAGAGAGAATCCCAAGCAGGATCCACTCCACAGTAAGGACGAAGCCTGACGCAGGCCTCGATTTCACAGTCCTGGGATCATGACCTGAGCCAAAGTCAAGAAGAGTCAGATGCTAAACCGACTGAGCCACACAGGCTCAGTCTTGTGAAGTGGACAGTCATTACCACCGATGATGCCTTAAACATCTCAACACAAAACGCTTAGACATATGCTCACTTACTGTCTGGTCACCACTGGGAAAACACCCCCCCCCCTGCCCTCTGGTTTCTGGCTCACAGCTACCATGCCCGCAGCGCACATCCCACCCACCTAACGTGCTGTGAGGACGCAGGCAATTTGAAGCGCCCGCAGGTATCACCATCAGTCAGAATTGTGACTCCTTCCTTCAATCCTTTATTGCTGATTCATGGAACCTGAATTTGAAAGAAAATTTTTACTACCTTGCCCATTTTAAGTGTTTCCAAAAATTCGACTGTTTTTATAGAAACAAAGGTCTTCTTCCTGTTCGCACTGAAATGCCATTGTTTCATGTAATATTTAGTCACGTGGTGTAATTACATGAACTGGTGCAATTGGCATAAACAGATGTGGGAACAGACTTAATTGGCTCTTAGCGCACACACAAGGCCAGAGCCGGAGACGCACCTGAGGATCACAGGGAGAGGTGGCTTGCAGCCTGCATGTGGTCAACCTTCACCACCTGGACAGAATCTGTTCATCCCACAAATCGGTAAATGGGGGCAGACACAGACAGATGGCTTTTCTCTGGCCAGTGCTCCCTCCAAGGCTGCAGCGTCCACCTAGCACCTCACCTGGCATAAAGTGGGCCCGTGATCCCCAGAAGGCAAGAGAACATGGAAGGACATGAGTGCCTGCGGGCCACCCATGGGGTCGGAGAGGTCAGGAGGCGGTGAGGGGACCGCTGTGCAGGGCTCGGGACAGAGACCTGTCCGAGAGCCCCAGCCTCAGGCAAGGAGCTCCGAGCCCCTCAGTCCTGGTGCTCTGTTGGGTGAACGTCCCAGGTCAGGTGCATGGGTTCCTCCCCTGGGAAGAGAGGAAGATTCTGCTGCTTCCTCCAGTCTGGCATCCGAGCAGCTCCACTGAGGCCACAGATGATAGAGGAGGCCAGTGGTGCATTCGTCCCCTGGTACAATCCTCCTGGGCTCTGCCCACCTCTCTGCTGACAGCAGGCGGTGGTTAGCTCTGAGACTTGGTGCTGCAGGAGCACACTGGCCAGGGGCAGGACAGCCGAGCCTCTCCAGAGGGAAAGCATACTCTACCCGGGAAAACTTCTGCTCCCGAGAAACCCACAATGCAGATGCCAAAAGAAAAGTTCAACCCAGGCTGAGGGGACTGAGGCAGGGAGCCCTGTGTTCGCTTGGCAGGCCCAGCGGCAGTGCCCCTGGCCCCTTCTCGCCTGCCCCCTCATGAAGACTCTCCCTTCCATCTGTTCTGTTTTAAACAAAGGGGCAGAGGGCTTCCCAAACCCTCTCCCAGGAAACAATAGTTACCATACAGGAACAGATAATATTCCTCGAGCACTCAGTGGTGCCAGGCATTGTGCTGAGAGATTTGACTGAAGGCTCTCTGCAGAGGGTGAACGGTGCCCCCTCGCCCCCAATTACATTTGCATCCTGGAAGCTGTGAATGTCACCTCCTCTAGAAAAGGGTCTTTGCAGATGGCGTTATGTGAAGGGTCTCGAGATGAGCTCATGCCAGATGTGACACAGTGGTGTCCTTATAAAAGACCAAAGAGGAGACGACGTACAGCGGAGGTGATGTGAAGAGGCGGCAGAGGTCAGAGTGACGCCACAATCCGAGGATGGCCGAGGCAAACAGAATCACTCTGCAAAGCACCTTGTGCAGGAAGGGCTGGCTCACAGCTATGGTCTTACCATCACTTGTCTCCCATCAGGGACCTCAGCTGCTTCTGAGACCCAGGCCTGGCCCTTGCTCATTAGGGATCAAAGTCGCAGCAGGAATAGTGGGATAATGCCCAGCACTGGGGTTGGGGACAGGTGGTGAGCCAAACGCCCACCAACCGCCAAACCTCTGAGTGCTTTCTCTTTGCTTATTAATTCGGACTTTTCTTTCCATAATGACTGAATCAAGCTCAGTCAACAGTTATGCTTTTTCAGGATATTTATCTTAAAACACCCTGAGAGAAAAGGCACGGGGTCTGCACCACACGCTTAGGTCTTTGCACAGATGGCGGGGGGCTCCAGTCTGAGACGCTGTCATGCTGCCTCCATTTCTTTCTCAGTAAATTTGCTTCCAGGGGAGTAGGTGTGAGAGCCAGGGGTCCCACTCTGAGTGAAATGTCCCTAAGTGTGCTCTTTGCTCTCAGCTCGTGTTCACAGACACCTGTTGTTCTCACGTAAGTATTCAAGGTCACGCACCCTCTCTCTGCATTTTTGGTGGATGTGTGCCAACAGCTGAGAGCCTCCTGATGGCTGCAGGAATGAACGGCAGGTCTGTTGATTGCAAAGATACATCTTTTTGCGAAACCAGGTCTGTGGTTCTTTTAAGGCCGTTACTGAATGGAGATGTGTTTGCCATTCACTAGGGTGTCAGACGCGGAACGTGTGACAGCAATCAGTTAACATGTTTATCTCACTTGAGAGTACACAAAAGAATTAAGAACGGCCATTTTTTCAGGAGGAACAAATGGCATTAGTGCTCCTAAATACAATCATAAGGGTGGCCCCTGGGTGGCTCAATAGGCTAAGTGTCTGACTCTTGATTTCAGCTCAGGTCGTGGTCTCATGGTTGTGACACAGAGTCCTTGTGGGGCGTTACGCTGAGCGTGAATCGTGCCTGGGATTCCCTCTCTCTCTCTCTGCCCCTCCCCTGCTCACATGCCTGTGTGCTCTCTCTCCCTCTCTCAAATACATACATACATACATACATACATACATACATACATACATACATACAAACATACATACATACATACATACAGTAAAATAAAATAATTAAGTAAAATGAAGTAAAAAAATAAAATAAAAACTACAGTAATAACAGTTACAACGTCTGGGGTACACTGAGTCCTCGGTTGGTGCTGGATGCTGTGCACACAGCCCCTCAGCTCCTCTTGTGAAACCACAGTCCAAGGAGCCACTGTATCTGCCTGAGTCGCCTGCTCACAGACATGGCCTGGGTCCACGGGCCCAGCTTGGGCTGACCCATGGCCAACTCTCCCATGCCTGCTGCACCATCTGGCTGTTTTCAGACATGGTCAACTGTGATTGAACGGAACACCCTACATAAATACTTAGTCATGGGACTTTAAGTTTAATTTTTGTTGGTGATTTTCCCCTGCTCGATGCATTTTTCAGTATTTTGCCCTTAGACAAGTGTACGCCTTGTTGTTGAACAATTAAATGTGCTTACGAATTTATGACTCCTCACAGGAACATGTGTTGAGAGCCGTGTGTGTGCGTGCTATTTCTAGAGGTTGAGTGCAGCATGCCAAACCCGCATGCTTCTCTCCTACGAGATTCTTGTGACCAAAGTCCAGAAATTCAGACGCAGGACAGCGCAGCCAGAGAGGAATCCCATCGCTGTTCTGTTGAAACAATGCCGTCAAACCCAAGATAGATTTCACCATGTCTTATCACATTATATTATTTGCAATTCCCATTCATAAGTTGATGGACATTGTAGATATGTCCACTTCTATGCAACGCTGCTCGGAACAATCTACGGGTTAAGTTTCATCAGCCTTGGATAAGGGCGGCGGGGGGTGAGGCTGTGGAAAACAAACCTCCCAGGACACAAGGCAGCATGGATGCACCATTGCCTTCAGCAGAACCCCAGGGCTGAAGGAGCCTGGCCTGGCCTGAGCAAGGCCACTGTGCACCGAGCTCTCTGCACGGATGACCCCACTCACTACCCCCTACAACTTGTGACGATTTCCTCATTTCACAGATGGAGAAATTGAGGCTTGCCCAAAGTCACATGCTCGGACTGAAATCCAAGCTTTTCCAGCCACAAACACTAGGTTTTCAGCTAGGATGCTATGGAGATCCCGGGGTGGCTCATGTGGGCGGGGGGGAGGGTGGTGTGGACCCCTCAGTGCTCCTCTCTAGCTAGCCACCCTCTGCGGGATCACCCGCCCAGTGGCTCTGTCCCCCGACACCCACCATCCAGTGTAGCCCAAATACCTGACAACAGCTGACGAGTCCCTTGTCACTGAGCCCCAGCCAGCTCTTCAAACTGCCTTCCAAGGCACAGTTTTCATTCCCCCACATGATCTCCCTGAACCAAATCTCATTAATAAAAGACGATAAATACGTTTTAACAAAGGTCTTGCCGAGATGCTCTGCAGCAGCAGACGCTGTCAAAAACTTCCCCCTGCTCCTTGAGCAAGAAAGATTTTTCTCCGCATGGCAAAGCAATCTCCCATCCTTCCAGCAGGTCCTTGGATCGCCAGCCAGGAAGCAGCCTGAGTGTGAACTCGTATTTGTATGTGTGCTGTTACTTCCTCCCTTGTTGAAAAATGCAAATCTCCCTGGTGTACTTAAAATATGCCATTAATTCCCGAACATTGTGTGGGTTTGGAAAGAAAAGAAAAAAAGAGACAGTACATAATTGGAGACTCCATTTCAGTCTGAAGATGTTCTGGGCAACATGGAAGGAAGTCACTGGAGTGTGACTGGCTGTCACCAGGAGTCGGCTGGTGACAGTGGCTGCGAGTGCCACACAGCAGAACGCTGTAGCCTTGGGAGGCGTAGCTCCCAAGGCTTCCTCCCAAGCCTTGGAAGCATTGGGAGGCGTGGGTCCCAAGCCTTGGAAGCCTTGGGAGGGCAGAGATACTGCCCCTGCTCAAGGAGACCTTGGGTTGGCCCTGAGGAAGCGGCTTTGTTTGACCTCGTGGTCTGAAAACCTGCAGGGCCCAGCCCACGCTGCACATGTCCAGCCGGGGACACAGGAGTCTGCTCTGGCAAAAAAGGCACAAAGACCACTCCCTCTAAGCCAAACCTTCAAAGAGGCGCCTGGTGTCCTTCCGCTCAAAGGTCTGCAATGGCCCTGCCTTGCGCATGTCTTCCCTCTAGAGTCTCCTGCTTTCCATTCAAGTTTACTTACGCTTGTTTCCCACGTCATCATGCTCAACAGACAGGAGCGCTGGCTAGGAGCCCTCCAGCCTCCGATCAGAGATGCACAACAGGAAGGCATGTGTCCCGGCTGCACCTCGTGGGCTGGCGGTTTCAAAGGCCAGAGATGGTGCTGGGGCCCCAACCAGGCACGGCAGATAGTCACAGGCTGCTTCTAGTCCACTCCACTGCCTTTGTGTTTTGCATCTCAGGAGCCTGAGTTCTGTGCAGTGCCATGCAAAGCCGGGCTTACACACAGCCCCGTGGAGCGCTCAGGAAGAGAGGGAAGCCGAGGAAAGAGAACCCGCGGGCTCCCTGCCAACAGCTCTGAATGATGGCGTGGAGCAGCGTGGGCCCCACGCAGCTTAGATCCAGTAGAAGCCGTGTTCTTGCTCCTCCTCCATCAAGACAGCAGCCTGCGCGTCCCTGGCTATCAGGCTTTGACTCTGGGCCGAGTGACCATCCTCCAGGAATGGCGTGCTCTGTCCACGGGGCAGAAGCTGAGGGCAGAGGTCACGTTCGCGCCACCAACCGGAGCAGTGGAAACCCGAGTAAAGGGAGAAGGGCCCACAGTGGCCACCCCCCACTTCCTGGCTGAACACAAACAGGCCCATCGGGCGACCTGCCTCAAAACAGCCATGAGCCCTGCCTGCTCACCTTCCTCCTGGAACACAGCCCCGCACCTCCACTTCATGACACATGGCCTCTCCCTCCCCCATTGTCCAGACCCAAGACTCCAATAAACTTCTGTCTCCTTTTTTCTGCCCCTGGGGAATCTGTCACCATATACATACATATATATGTATGTATGTATATATATATATATGTAGTATGTATATGTATATATAATATATATATGTAGTATGTATATGTATATATATATTTATGTGTATGTGTATGTATATGTGTATGTGTATGTGTATATGTATACATGTATATAAGTGTGTGTGTGTATATACACACACACACACACACACACACACACACACACACACACACACACACTACACCTTTATCCATTCACGCATTGATGGACGTTTGGACTCTTTCCATACTTTGGCTATTGTTGATAGTGCTGCTATAAACATTGGGGACCATGTGCCCTTTCGAAACAGCATATCCGTGTCCCTTGGATATCGTAATTGGTGGCTCACAGGGTAGTTCTACTTTAGTTTTTGAGGAACCTCCATACTGTTCTCCAGAATGGCTGCACCATCTTGCATTCCCACCAATGATGCAACAGAGATCCTCTTTCTCTGCATCCTCACCAACATCTGTTGTTGCCTGACTTGCGAATGTTAGCCATTCTGACAGGTGTAAGGTGGTATCTCATTGTGGTTTTGACTTGTATTTCACTGATGATGAATGAAATTGAGCATTTTTTCATGTGTCAGTTGGCCATCTGGATGTCTTCTTTGGAGAAGGGTCTATTCATGTCTTTTGCCCACTTCTTCAGTGGATCATTTGCTTTTTGGGGGGTTTGAGTTTGATAAGTTCTTTATAGATTTTGGATACGAGCCCTTTATCTGATATGTCGCTTGCAAATATCTTCTCCCATTCTTTCACTAGCCTTTTAGTTTTGCTGATTGTTTCCTACGCTGTGCAGACGTTTTTATTTTGATGAGGTCCCAGAAGTTCACTTTTGTTGTTTCCCTTCTCTCTAGAGGACATGTTGAGAAAGCAGTTGTTGGGGCCAAGATCAAAGAGACTTTTGCCTGCTGCTCCTCGAGGATTTGGTGGCTTCCTGTCTTACATTTAGGTCTTTCATCATTTTGAGTTTATTTTTGTGTATGGACTAAGAAAGTGGTCGAGGTTCATTCTTCTGCATGTCGCTGTCCACTTTTCCCAGCAACACTTGCTGAAGAGACAGTCTTTATTCCATTGGATATTCTTTCGTCTTTGTCAAAGATTAGTTGGACGTATGTTTGCTGGTCCATTTCTGGTTCTCCATTCTGTTCCATTGATCTGAGTGTCTGTTGTTGTGCCAGTATCATACTGTCGCGATGATGATTACAGCTTTGTATCATCAACGATAGCTTGAAGTCTGGGATTGTGAGGCCTCCTGCTTTGGTTTTCTTTTTCAAGATTGCTTTGGGTATTTGGGGTCTTTTCTGGTTCCAAACACACTTCAGGGTCATTTGTTCTAGCTCTGTGAAGAATGTTGGTGTTAGTTTGATAGGGATTACGTTGAATATGTAGATTGCTTTGGGTGCTATCGACATTTTAACAATAGATGTTCTTCCTATCCAGGAGCATGGAATCTTTTTCCATTTCTTTGTGTGTCTTCTTCAATTTCTTTCATAAGCTTTTGATGGTTTTCAGTGTATGGATTTTCCACCTCTTTTGTTAGATTTA
This sequence comes from Panthera onca, assembly GCF_046562875.1. Taxonomy (NCBI): domain Eukaryota; kingdom Metazoa; phylum Chordata; class Mammalia; order Carnivora; family Felidae; genus Panthera; species Panthera onca. Next base: position 997,153 of record NW_027675869.1, read on the forward strand.
TTCCTAGGTATCTTAGGGGTTTTTGTGCAACTGTAAATGGGATCAATTCCTTGATTTCTCTTTCTGTGGCTTCATTGTTTGTGTATACGAATGCAACCTATTTCTGCGCATTGATTTTATATCCTGCAACTTTGTTGAATCCATGGATCAGTTCTAGCAGTTTTTGGGTGGAATCTTTTGGGTTTTCCATATCGAGTATCATGTCATCTGTGAAGAGTGAATGTTTGACCTCCTCCTGGCTGATTTGGATGCCTTTTATTTCTTTGTGTTGCCTGATTGCAGAGGCTAAGACTTCCAGTTAATTCTATGTTGAATAATCGTGGAGATAGTGAACATCTCTGTCTTGTACCTGACCTTAGGGGGAACGTTCTCAGTTTTTCCCTCTTGAGGATGATATTAGCGTTGGGTCGTTCAATATGGCTTTTATGATCTCGAGTTAGGCTCCTTCTATCCCTACTTTCTTGAGAGCTTTTATCAAGAAACGTTGCTGTATTTATTCAAATGCTTTCTCTGCACCTATTGAGAAGATCATATGGTTCTTGTCCTTTCTTTTATTGATGTGATGAATCACGTTAATTATTTTGTGGATATTGAACCAGCCTTTCATCCCAGGTATAAATCACACTTGGTTGTGGTGAATAACTTTTTTTTTTTTAATATTGTTGGATCCGGTTGGCTAATACCTTGTTGAGGAACTTTGCATCCATGTTCATCAGGGAATTTGGTCTATAGTTCTCTTTGTTAATGGGGTCCTTGTCTGGCTTTGGAATCAAGGTAATGCTGGCTTCATAGAAAGAGTTTGGAAGTTTTCTGTCCATTTCTATTTTTTTGGAACAGTTTCAATAGAATAGGTGTTAACTCTTCTTTAAGTGTTTGGTAGAATTCCTCTGGAAAACCATCTGGCCCTGGAATCATTTCTTTTTTTTGGCAGATTTTTTTTTATTACTAATTCGATTTCCTTACTGACTATGGGTTTGTTCACATTTTCTATTTATTCCTGTTTCAGCTTTGGTAGTGTATATATTTCTAGGAATTTGTCCATTTCTTCCAGATAGTCCATTTTAGTGGCATATAATTGTTCATAATATTCTCTTATTATTGTTTGTATTTCTGTTGTGTTGGTTGTGATTTCACCTCTTTCATTCTTGATTTTGCTCATTTGGTTCCTTCCCTTTTTCTTCTTGGTCAAACTGACTAGTGGTTTATCAATTTTGTTAATTCTTTCAAAGAACCAGCTTCTGGTTTCATTGATCTGTTCTACTGTTTTGTTTGTTTGTTTGTTTGTTTGTTAGTTTTTGGTTTTGATAACATTAATTTCTGCTCAAATGTTTGTCATTTCCTGTCTTGTGGTGTTTTTGGGTTTTACTTGCTGTTTTTTTTTTTTTTTTTTTTTTTTCCAGCTCCTTAAGGCATAAGTTTAGGTTGTGTCTCTGAGATCTTTCTTCCTTTTTTAGGAAGCCCTGCGTTGCTATATACGTTCCTCTTATGACCACCTTTGCTGCATCGCAGATGTTTTCGGTTGTGGTGCTATCATTTTCTTTGACTTCCGTATACTTAATTTCCTCTTTCCCTTCTGTGTTAGCCCATTCAATTTTTGGTAAGATGTTCTTCACTCTCCAAGTATGTGTTACCTTTACAAATTGTTTCTTGTGGTTGATTTGAGTTTCATACCATTGTGGTCTGAGAATATGCACGGTATGATCTTGATCATTTTGTACTTACTTAGGGCAGATTTATTTCCCAGTATATGGTCTATTCTGGAGAGTGTTCCATGCGCACTGGACAAGAATGTATATTCTGATGCTTTAGGATGAGCTATTCTGAATATATCTGTGAAGTCCATCTGGTCCAGTGTGTCATTCAAAGCCTTTGTTTCTGTGTTGATTTTTTGATTAGATGATCTGTCCATTGCTGCTAGTGGGGTGTTAAAGACTCCTCCTATTGTGGTATTACTATTGATGCGTTTCTTTATGTTTGTTTTTAAGTGATTTATATATTTGGGTGGTCCCCACATTTGACACATAACTGTTTACAATTTTTAGGTCTTGTTGGTGGATAGACCCCTTGATTATGATATATGCCCTTCTGCATCCTTTGATACAGTCTTTATTTTAATGTCTAGATTGTCTGATAGATGTATGGCTATTCCTGCCTTCTCCACCTCCTTATTTTAAATCTGAAGGGGTCTTTCGGTCTAAAGGGGGTCCTTTGTAAATAACATATAGATAGATCTTGTTTTCTTATCCACCATATCTTTTGATTGGAGTATTGAGTCCATTGACGTTTAGAGTGAGTACTGAAAGATATGCATTTATTGCCATTATGATGCTTGTAGAGTTGGAGTATCTGGTGGTGTTCTATGTATATATATATATATATATATATATATATACATATGTACACACACACATATACATGTGTATATACATATATATGTACATATACACATATATATATATGTGTGTGTATATATATATATATATATATATATATATATATATATATATGCTCTACCATATATATATACATATATATATACATATATACATATATGTATACATATACATATGTATGTATATGTATACATATTTTTGCATTTATATTATATTATATTATATTATATTATATTATATTATATTATATATTATATTATATCATTCATATCATATTATTATATTTTATTATATTATATATTATAATTTATATGTATGTGTATATAATTTTCATCTTTTCTCCCCTCAGAGTGTCACCCTTAAGATTCCTTGCCGGGCTGGTTTACTGGTCACAAACTCCTTTAATTTTTGTTTGTATGGGAATCTTTTTCTCTCTCCTTCTATTTTTGAATGACAACCTTGCTGGGTACAGAATTCCTGGCTGTGTATTTTTCTATTTCAGCCATATTCAATTCAGCCAACTGAATATATTTCACCACTCCTTTATGGCCTGCCAAGTTTCTGTGGATAGGTGTGCTGCAAACCTGATCTGTCTTCCCTTCTAGGTTAGCGACTTTTTTCCCCCCTTGCTGCTTTCATTATTCTCTCCTTGCCTGAGTATTTTGTGAATTTGACTATGATATGGCTTGTTGATGGTCAGTTTTTGTTGAATCTAATGGGAGTCCTCTGTGATTGCTGGATTTTGATGTCTGTATCTTTCCACAGTTTAGGAAAGTTTCTGCCATGATTTGGTCACATAATCTTTCTACACGTATTTCTCTCTCTTCCTCTTCTGGGTCCTCTATGACTCCGATGTTTTTCCTTTTTAATGAGTCACTGACTTCTCTACTTCTTAAATCATGCTCTTTTGTCTTAATCTCCCTCTTTGTTTCTGCTTCTGTATTCTCTATAAGCTTGTGCACTATGTTCTCAGAAAACTGATTCCCTGTTCTGCCTTGTTCGTCCTTACCGCCACTGCATCCATCTGTGATTGCAGCACCGTTATAGCATTTTAAATTTAATTCTGGATATTTTTTACTTCTCTTATCCCTGCAGAAGGGGATTCTAATCTATGTTGGACTGCAGCTAGTATTCTTGTTATCGTGATTCTAAATTCTGGTTCAGACATGTTTCTTGTATCTGTGTTGGTTAAATCCCTGGCTGTCATTTCTTTAACTTTCTTTGGGGTGAAATCCTTTATTTTGTCATTTTGAAGGGAGAAAAGGAATTAGGGAAGTAGAAAAATTGAAATTAAGAAAAATGTAAATTAAATAACATAAAAATCAAAAATTACACACACACACACACACACACACACACACACACACACACACACACTTTGAATAGATGATGCTAGACCCTAGGTGTGTTTTGGTCTGAGTGTTAACGTGGTTTGACAGATTAGAGAAATGAAAAAAAAGGGGGGGGTAAAAGATGGAAATCGTTTGAGATTTTGAGAAAATTATTGCACTTAAGTAGACTAAAGTGAGATGATGTGGGTAAAATAGAATTTGAAAAAAATTATTCGCAATAGTAGAGAATGTAGTATAAAAATTATAGAAAAATATTTTTAATAAAAGTTAATAAGAAATATGAATGTATTAGTTTTCTGTATTTAAGAAAAAAGAAAGAAATGAATGAGTAAAAAGATAAAAAAGCAAAAAAAAGAAATAGTTTGAAAATTTGTAAAAGTGAATACACTGTAGTAGTTGAAATAAAATATGGGAGTAAGATAGAATTTGAAAAAGAAAATATAAAAGCAAAAAATATAGTAATAAAAATTAAATAAAATATTTTAAAAGAATTTTAAAGTACAAATGAAGTTTCTCTGTTTTTCTGCATTCAAGAAAAAAAGAAATGAAAAAGAGAAAAAAGAAAAAGAAAGAAAAAAAGGAAACTGCTTGAAAATTTGAAAAGGTGAGTACACTGAAGTAGATTAAAATAAAATGGTGGAAGTAAAGTAGAATTTGAAAAAAATTACACAAGGAAAAAATTTTAGTAATAAAAACTAAAGACAGATATATTTAATAAAAATTGAAAATAAAATGAAATTTTTTTCTTTCTGTATCGAAGAAAAACAAAAGAATTCTAAAAAAGAAAAAGGAAAAGAGAGAAAAAAAGAAAAAAATGAATAGATGAAAAGTGCTCACAGATTGAAGTAGGACTGAAATGGCTTCATTTTCCCCTACAGATCAGTCCATGTAGCTCTTTGTAGTCCACAAATTAAGCCGGGGATGAGGTTTTTGTTTTTGAAGAGCAAAGTTGGCCCAGTTGGGCGGGCTTCGTGTAACAGCTCTGCGCTCCACGAGATGGCGCTGCTAGCCTACTGTGGTTGATTGTTCCAGGGCTGTTAGGTGCGCCTAGGCATTGTGCCAGTGGTGAAAAAGGCGCCACCCAGTTACCCAGTCTGTTCTCTTGGATCTTCAATCGCTCACCGGTCCTCCATCTTCAGCTCTCATCCACTCCCCACTTTTGCACTCTCCGTGACCAGGCCCCAGGCAGTACTCTGTCCCAAGTTTTGTCTCAGATGCGGCTGTTTCCCCAGCCCCTTACTTCTGACAGACTGTGGCTTTGATCTGTTGCTCCCCTCTGTGGGAGGGTCTCACAGAGCAATGGCCAAATGAGCAATGGCGGAGGGTGGCTGCACCCAGGAATTCCCGCCGGACTCTGCTGTTGCCAGTGTCCCGACACTGCGGCCAGGTGCCAGCCCGCCCCCAGAAAAGATCGGGAGACAGTGTAGCATCAGCTATTCAGGGATTACGGAAAATCGCAACACAGATCTGGCACCAGGCTTCACCCACAACAACTTGCCCCAGCACCAGCGAATGTGGCTGTCTTCCAGGGTCAGCTGGGAACAGGTGACGTCAACAGTCTCTACCAAATGGTCTTCCAGCAGTGAAACCAGTTTTCCCCATGTGGCCCAAGAACCTCCCAGACCCCACTCTGTTCCTGGGCATTCACCTTTCCCACCAGAGCACTGCCAGGTATCGAGCTGAGGAGTTGCAGCCTTTGCAACTCCCCTTGTCTACAGTCTTCATGGAATTTAAACCCTCTGCTTTCTCCTTGGTCCTTTCTCACTTTTTACTTTAGTTCCTGTGGGTGTTTCCAATTTTCTACTTTCTCTCCAGCTGCTTTTGGGGAGGCGTCCTTTTCCCGTATGTTTTCTCCCTCCCCCAGTCTCTTGCTCCCCAAGTTCAGCTCTTTGTGTCGCATACTTGCTGAATAGTGTGGTTCAGGTTGTGCAGATTGTTGTGTTAAACTTCCAATCAGTTTCTAGGTGTGTAGGATGGTTTACTGTTGGTCTGGCTGTATTTCATGGATGTGAGACACACAAAAAACGTCCATGCTGTTCTGCCCTTCAGGCTCCTCCCCCAGGATATCATTTATCTTAGCTGAGAGTGCAGTATCCTTCATTATACCTGGGAGTGTGAACACATTCAATCTGCCTGGATGTGCTGTCTACATTTTCCTGCCCTGGAGAACAATATTCATTACGTTCCCTTGGTTGCTGTGTCTCTTATACTGCCTGAGAGCATGATCTGTTTAATTATGTCTAGAGTAAGGTTTCTGATTTATTGCCTTGAGGAGGAATCCCAGTCTCCTAACATGGGAGTGTCACCTTTTTCTCCTTTGGGAAAATGGCTTCCATCATTTCCATAAATTTTCCTGGGAGCATGATCTCCAACATTTCTCCCTATAGGGCAGTCTACAATTCCTGCCTGGACGTGTCATCTCTGTCATACTTCGTGGGTGTGAGAAACCATAATTCTGCATAGAAAGGCCATCTCTTTCATCCTGCCATTGAGCACAGTCTGCATAATCCTGACTACAGGTGACTCTCCCTCTTCCAGCCTGGGAGAGTGACGTACTTCATCATGCTTAGCAACACGAACTATCTCATTCTGTCTGGAATTCAAGTTCTCAGACATACCGTCGGGAACATGATGTTGGTCAACCTGCCTGGGATTGCTGTTTTATTCATCCTACCTGGTAGCACATATCTTGCATCCTGCTTCAGAGAACCCTATGGTCATTTACCTTGCTGGAACAATCATCGTCATCCTGCTTGGGAGCATCATCTCTTTCATCCTATATCAGGGTCTGGAAGAAGCACCGCTTTCATCAGTACGCTGGAGTACCACCTACAAATTCTACTTGGGACTGCATATCTGTCACCCTTCCTCAGAGCACAATCTCCAGCATCCTGCCTATGAAGACTGTCTTCATCATCCAACCAGGGAGCATCTTCTCCAACATTTCCCCTGGAGCACATCTCCTTATCCTGCCTGGAAGAGTGGTTACCTTCATCCTACATGGGACATCCATCTCCGTCGTCCTGTCTTGGTGCCTGGGAGAATGATTTTTCTTTTCATCCTGCACTGGAGTGCCGTCTATGAAACCTGCCTGGTAGCACTTATTTGTCATCCATCATGGGGACATGGTCTTCACCATCCTGCCTCATAAGACCATATCCTTCATCCTGCCAGGGAGCATGTTCTCCAACATCTTGCCTATGAACATGTCTCTCTCACCATGGCTGGAATAGTGGTCCCCTTCATCTCTAGGACCTCTACCTCTGTCATGCTTCCCAGGAGCGCCAACTCTGTCATCCTGGTAGGAAGCACAACTCACTTTTGTCATGGGGAACCATTTCTCTCATCCTCTCTGGTAGTGCAGTATCCCTCATCCTGTCATGGAGGGCCTTATCTCTCTTTTTGTCTGGGAGCACCATATCCATCATCCTGCCTAGGTGTGTGGTCTCCCTGTCCCTCTTTTCCTGAAAAAGGATGGTATCCTTCTTCCTGCCTTGGATCATGATCTCTGTCATGCTGCCTGGGTGCGGATCCATGTCATCCTGTTTAGATGGCCATCTCAGAAATCCAGTCTGGGACCATGTTTTCAGACATTCTACCTGGGAGTGAGATGTCCTTCATCCTACATGGGAGAGGACTCTCCATCATCCACATGTGGAATGCAATTTCTATTGTCTTGCCTGAGTAGCGAGCTCTGTCACCCTGCCTGGGGACATGGTCTCCTTCCTTCAAGGTGGAAACACCATGTGTCATTGAGGCAGGGAGCGTGGAAGCCACATAGTCCCTGGTTATACTATATCCACCATCACCTGGGGAAATGAACTCCATCTTCCTGAATAAAAGTGCTCTTACGTCAACCTGTCTAGGAGCACAATATGCCTTATCTTGCGTGGGAAACCCTCCTCTTCATCTTTTTTGCAAGCACAGTCTCAGTCATCATGTCTTGAAGCATGATATTACTCACCCTACTTGAGAGTGTCCCGCCCTTCATTGTACCTGAATGTGTGATTACCTTCAAAAAGACTGGGAGTGCCTTCTCAATTATCTCATCTCAGAGCACGATCTCCATCATGCGCTTGTGGTGTATCATGTCTATCGTACGGCCAGGGAAGGCCATGTCTCTCATCATGCCTGGATGCACAATATCCTTCAACCTACCTGGATACCCAGTGTATGACATCCTGTCTCAGAGTGCCTTCTATGTCACGCTTCCTGTTATCATTTTCCCCATCCTCCTGTCTTGGAACACTATCTCTATCATCTTACCTTGGATCATTGTCTCTATCTTTTTTTTTCCCCCTGGGAGCACAATATCTATCCTCCTGCCTGCCTAGGAAACCTGTGTCCATCCGCCTATCTGGAGGTATGATCTATGTCATCCACCCTGGAAGTGCTATCTCCATCCTCCTTCCATCACCCTGCCTCTGAGTGCATTCTTTGTCATTCAAATGGGAGGAAGTAACTGTCATCCTTCCTGGGTGGGTACTACCCTGCATCCTGTGTAGGTAAGCTCATCTCTTTCATCCTGCCAAGGAGCATTTTCTCCATACATTGCCTGGGAGTGCATCTCCCTCATCCTGCCTGGACGAATGGTCCCCTTCATCTTACCTGGGAGTGCCATTTCTGTCATCCTGGTTGAGAGTGCCAACTCCTTCACCCTTGCAGAATGCATGATCTCCCTTTTTCTGCCGTGGAGCACCATTTATGTCATCCACCATAGTTGTGCAGTATCATATTCCTACCTTAGAGGGCCTAATCCATCATTTTTCCTGGGAGGGCCATTGTGGTCCTCATGTCTGGGACTACCTTCTTTGTCTTTCTTCTTGGAGCAATGTCTCCATCATCCTGCCAGGATGCATGATCTCGCTAATCCACCTGGGGTGGAAGTCTCATTCATCCTAATTTGGAGAAAGATCTACGTTATCCTGTTCTGAGCATGATTTTTTTTTTTTTACTTATAACTTGAGAGCTTTATTTCAGACATCCTACATGGAAGCGCGATTTCTTTAATCCTTCTGGAGAGTGTCCTCTCCACCATCCATTTGGAAAAGCTATTTCTTTTGTTTTAACTGGAAATGCCATCTCCATTACCATGACTCAGAATAATATCTCTGTCCTTCAGGTTGGAAAGGCCATCTCTGTCATCCTGATTGAGAGCGTGGTGTTCACATTACTCATAGGAACATGACATCCACCATCGTCTGGAGTCATGAACTCCATCATCCTCCTGGGAAGCACCGTTTTCTCATCTTGGCCAGGAGAGCAATATCTCTTATCCTGTGTGGGAGTGTCTTCTCCGTCATCCTTCCTGCTAGCGCATCTCTGTTACCCTTCTTGAGAACAGGATATCATTCATCATACTTGAGAGTGCTGCGCACTTCATTATAACTGGGAGTGTGATTACCTTCAACTTGCTTGGGTGTGCCGTTTACCTTATCTTGTCTTGGAGAGCGATTTCCATCATGCTCCCTTGGTTGCTATGCCTGTCATCCTGCCTGACAGCACAATCTCTGTAATTGTGTCTAGAGGAAGATCTTGGATTTACTGCCTTGGAGAGCTATCAAGGTGTTCCTGCATCATCTCCATTCCCTCTTCACGAACCTGATTCCCATCATTTTTTTTCCCCTGGGAGCTCCTTCTATGTCATCTTTTCAGGCTGCATGGTCTCCTAATTTCTGTGCTGGAGTGCAGTCTACAATTCCTGCCTGAGAGCGTCTCTCTGTCATACTTACTGGGAGTGGGACATCATGATTCTGCATAGAAAGGTCATCTCTGTCATCCTGCCAGGGAGCACAGTCTCCATAATCCTGCCTAGGAGTGATTCTTCCTCGCATGGCCTGGGAGAACAATGTCCTTCATCATGCTTAGGAGGGCCAACTGCACCATTCTGTAAGGAAGTGAGTTCTCAGACATCCTGTGTAGAATATGGTCATCATCATCCTGCCCAGAACTGTCCTTTTTTCATTCCACCTGGAGGCACAGTACCCCTCACTGACCAAACATGCCTGGCAGTGCTTGTCTGTCACACTTCTGGGAGCATGATGTACATCACCCTGCCTCAGAAGGCTGTCTCCATTGTCCTTCAAGGGAGAAAATTCTCCAGAATTTCCCTGGGAGTACATTTCCCTCATCCTGCCTGGAAGAGTAGTCCCCTTCCTCTTTACTGGGACAACCATCTCTGTCATCGTGCCTTGAAGGCAAACACCATCACGTTTACAGGAAGCATGATCTCCCTTGTTCTGCCTTGGAACACCGTTTTTCTCATCCTGCCTGGTAGCCCAATATCCCTCATCGTGTCTTGCAGGGTCTTTTCTGTGATTTTGCTTGGGAGTGCCATTGTAGTCATCATGCCTGGGAGCACCTTCTTTGTCATCCTCCTGGGAGCAACGTATCTGTCATCCTACTGTGTCCATGGTCTCCCTGATCATCCTGAGAGAACTATTTTCTTCATCCTGCTTTGCACATGATCTCTGTCCCCCTGTGTGGGAGGACGATTTCTGTCATCCCGTTTAGAGAATGATCTCTTACATCCATCATGGGAGCACGGTTTCCTTCATCTTACTTGGGATCATTCTGTCTATGATGCTTTCTTCTGTTGTTTTGCCTGAGAGTGTCACCTCTCTCATCCTGACTCGGGGAAAGGTCTAAGTTCTTCAGGTCGCAAACGTCATTTCTATATTGTGGCTATGCAAATCCCATGCCCACTAACCCATTTTTTAAATCTAGAAATAAATGGCATTTCACTAAAACTAAAATCAAACCAATGCATGATTGTGTACGAGTTTAAAGAAAAGGAATGCCTTCTTCACCTATACTGAAAGTTATTTCTCATGCAGTAAACCCACATGCATCAGCAACGTGATAATACGTACTGAATTCACAGCGCATTACAAGTATAACTCCTCACAATAAATTGAAGTCAGGTGATGTGAATCCAAATTTAGGGACATAAAAAAAAAACACGAAGATCATAAACATAAAAAATCTCAATTGCTAAAGACAAAACGCCACTTCATAAAACAATTGTATTATGGATACCTAAGAAAATTAATTTTAATTGTATCTTACCCTAATAAAGCCCTGATAATAATAGCACTCCACATTGTCAAGGGTGAATGACAGCCAAATACACCCCAGGGTGGAAAGTAGTAGATCACGGTTCCAGAAACGATGACAAAAAGGGAGGTCCCAGGATAAATGATGTATACAGCACTCCTAGGCAGGCATGATGAAGGATAAGGTGCTCTAAGGAAGGAGGACATGGAGAGAGTGCTCCATATCAACATTATGGAGACGGTATTCCAAGGCAGAATGATGGGGAACACGATGGCAGAAGGATGATGTACAAGGTTCTCGTAGGCAGGAATTTAGAAACTGAGATTCCCAGGCAGGTTTAAGGAGATAATGCCCCTAGGCATGCTGAAAGATGCTGTGCTCCCCAGCAGTATGACAGACATGGGATGCCAAGGGAGCATAATGGAGATCATGCTCTGGGGCAAGATTAGGTAGACCACGCTCCAAGGAAGCTTGAAGGAGGTCATACTCTCAGGAAAAATGAAAGACATGGTGCTCTCATGTAGAAACAATATGTGCTCCCATGAAGGAAGATGACGACTGCTGCTCAAAGGAATGATGACGGAGGAGCACTCCCACATAGGACAAGGAATACTTGTCGGGGAAAGGTCTAAGTCCTTCAGGTCACAAACATCATTTCTATATTGTGCCTTTGCAAATCCCATGCCCACTAACCCATTTTTTAAATCTAGAAATAAATGACATTTCACTAAAACTACAATCAAAGCGATGCATGATTGTGTAGGAGTTTAAAGAAACGGAATGCCTTCTTCACCTATACTGAAAGTTATTTCTCATCCAGTATACCCACATGCATCAGCAATGTGATAATACATACTGAATTCACAGCACATTACAGGTATAACTCCTCAGGATAAATTGTCACTTATCCTGCAAAGCAGGATGACAATATGGCATTTTCAAGCAGGATTATGGAACCTGTGTCCCCATGCAATGATGGACATAGTATTACCGGCAGGAGTTAGTTAGCCCATTCCCTGCCATGAAGCCATAAATGTTGCTTCCAACCAGTGGGGCAGAGATGGTGACCACAACCAGGGTGATGGATATGGAACTCCAAGGAAAACAAGGTAAATCTCATTTCCAAAAAGGATGATGGAGAGGATGCTCCCAATTTGAATGAAGGAAATTGCACTCCCAGGTAGAATGACCAAAACCACACTCTCAGTCTTAATATGAGTGATCATCCTCTAAACAGGAAGGCTTAGGTAATTCTCTCAGGCAGGATGATAGAGATCATGCTACAGAGCAGGGTGAAGGAGGCTACCCTCCCAGCAGGAGTATGGAGACCATGCACCCAGGCATGATAATGGATATGGCACTCCCAGGAGGATGACAAAGAAGGTGTTCTCAGGCGAGAAGGTGGCAATGGCTCTCCCAGACAAAGTGACAGATAAGCCTCTCCAAACCAGCAGGAGGGATTTTGCTCTACAATGCAGGATGAAGGAAATGATGCTCCAAGTAAGAATGAGGGAGGTTTTCAGGGAGAAAGCAGGAAAAAACATCTTTGATCTTGGCTGCAGCAACTTCTTACTAAACATATTTCCAGAGGCAAGGGGAACAAAAGCAAAAATGAACTAATAGGACCATGTAAAAAACAAAAACAGAAACAAACAAACAAAAAAGAAACAAATAAAAAAATCTTCTGCACAGAAAAGGAAACAATCGGCAAAACTAAAAGGCAACTGACAGAATGGGAGAAGACATTTGCAAGCAACATATCAGAGAAAGATTAGTATCCAAAATCTATAAGAACTTATCAAACTCAACATGCATAAAACAAATAATCCAGTGAGGAAATGGGCAAAAGACATGAATAGACACTTCTCTAAAGAAGACATCCAGATGGCCAACGGACACATGAAAAAATGCTCAACTTCACTCATCATCAGGGAAATACAAATCAAAACCACAATGATATACCACCTTACACCCGTCAGAATGGCTAACATTAACAACTCAAGCAACAACAGATGTTGGTGAGGATGCACAGAAAGAGGATCTGTTTTGTATTGTTGGTGGGAATTCAAGCTGGTGCAACAATTCTGGAAAACAGTATGGAGGTTCCCAAGAAAACAAAATAGAACTACCCTATGACCCAGCAATTGCACTAGTAGGCATTTATCCAAGGGATACAGGGGTGCTGTTTCGAAGGGACACATGAATCCCAATGTTTATAGCAGCACTATGAACAGTAGCTAAAGTAAGGAAAGAGCTCAACTATTCATTAATGGATGAATGGATAAAAAAGATTAGATATAGAGATAGAGATAGAGATAGAGATAGAGATAGAGATAGAGATAGAGATAGAGATAGAGATAGATGTAGATGTAGATGTAGATATAGATATATAGATATAGATATATACAGATATATATAGATATATAAAGACATATACACATACATATCTTTATATATATGTGTGTGTATATATATATGTATACATACATACATACATACGTACATACAAACATACTTACATACATACACACACAATGGAGTATTACTCGGATATCAAAACGAATGAAATCTTGCCATTTGCAACTACGTGGATGGGATTGGACGGCATTATGCTAAGTGAAATTTGTCACAGAAAGACAAAAGTCATATGAATTCACGCATAGGATGACTTTAAGAGACAAAACAGGTGAACACAAGATAAGGGAAACAAAAATAATATAAAAACATGGGGGTACAAAACATAAGAGACTCATAAATATGGAGAACCAACTGAGGATTACTGGAGGGGTTGTAGGGGGGGTGAGCTAAATGGGTAAAGGGGCACTAAGGAATCTAGTACTGAAATCATTGTTGTACCACATGCTAACTAATTTGGATGTAAATTAAAAATAATAATAATAATAAAAAGAACGAGGGATATTATGTTTCCTGCTACGATGATGGATTGGTGCTCCCAGGCAAGATGATGGGGACCACTCTTCCAGGGAGAATGAGGGAGACATGCTCCCAGGCAAGATTCTGAAGAAGACGCTCCTTTTCAGGATAATGGAGATGGTCTTCCTAGTCACAATGATGGATATATGTTCTCAGGGAGGATGACGGATAAGTGCTCCCAGGAGGATTCATACAGAGCACTCCATGGCAAGATAAAAGGGATATTTCTTCCAGGCACTGAGACAGTATCTCAGGATCTGATGGATCTCAGATGGAGACAGGATCTCAGGCAAGAAGACAATGATGGCTCTACTGGGGTAAATGACAGTAAGGCATTTGAGGCGGGAAGAGGGTTATTGCGTTACCAGATAGGATGACAAATACGTTGCTCCCAGCTGGGCTGATGCAAATCACGTTCCCTACAATAGGTTGGAGAACATGCTTCCTGTCAGGAAGATGGAGATGTCTCTCTCAGGTATGATGAAGGAGATCCCTCTTCCAGGCATGAGAGAGGATGCACTTGTAGGCAGCATGATATAGAGATGGTGCTCCTTGGGAAGATGATATCCATGGCCTTTCAAAACAGAATATGGTTTCTTGGTCCCAGTCAGTATGACAGAGAATGTATTCACACGCTGGAATTGTAGAAGAGCCTCCAAGGCCGGCAGATGGAGATCATGATCGCAGACAGAATGATGGAAAGGGTGCTCCCAGTAAAATGATGTAAATAACCTTCCCGAAAGGAGATCAGAGATTACACTCCCAGACAGGAAGGGAGAGAGTGATATCCCAGGGGGGGGGGGGGAATTGGACATTCTATACATGGCAAATGTGAAAGATTGTATTCCCTGGCATGATGAGGGGGCTTGTGTTCCTGGGCATTATGATGAAAATGTCCCTTCCAGACTGCAGGAAGCAGATGGAACTACCAAGGAAGATTTACAGAGATTGGAACTCCACACGGGAGGATGGACACAGCACTCCATGGCAGGCAGGAGGACGGCTAAGTACTTCCAGGCAAAAAGACACCAATGGTGCTCCAAAGGAAGATGAGGGAGACAAGGTCTGAACAGGAGGACAGGAAAAATGATAGCAGGAAGGATGAAGAAAACACTTTCCGAGGCAGGAAGTTGGAGACTTAGTATCCAGGTAGCTTGAGGGAGGTCATGTAACCAGGCAGGATGAGGGACACGGTGCTCCCTGGAAGTAAAACAGACACAGCACACCAAGAAAGCATGATGAAGATTGTGCTCCTAGAGGAGCTAACGTAGATGACATTTGAAGGTGGGTGGAAGGAAATCACATTCCGAGGTATAATAGAAGACATGGTGTTCTTGGGTAGGAGGAAGGATATCGTGGTCTCAGGCAGGATGATGGAAACTGCACTTGCAAAAAGGAAGACAGAGAAGGTGCTCTGACACAGGATAAGCCATATTGTGCTACTAGGCAAGAGAACGGCCCTTTCCGGGATGATGGAGTCTGTGTACCCAGGGTATGGTGCATATAATGTTCCCAGGCAGGATGTGGACACCATGCTCCCTGCCATGATGGTGAAGATGGCGCTTCCATCCTGAAGGACAGAGCTCATGTCCCCGGCAGGCAGAAGGAGATGGAAATCCAGGTAAAACAATACAAATAACGTTCCCAAAAAAGATTACGGAGAATATGCTCCAAAGTTGAATGAAGGAAATAACACTCTTAGGTAGGATGACTAAAAACATGTCCTGAGGCGGGATAGTGGAGATCGTCCATGAAACAGGATGACATAGATCATGCTCACAACGGAATCACAGAGATCACTCCGCAAAGCAGGATGAAGGAGACTTCCCTCCTTCAGGTCAGGAGGAACAGGGAGACCATGCACCCAGGCAAGATTATTAATATGGTGCTCTTGGGGAAAATGAAAGATAAGGCCCTCACAGGGATGAGGAATATTTTAATACCAGGCAGGATGGGAGAAACAAGTGAGATCTTCTAGGATGCTGGAGTTGGCGCCCTTGGGCATAATGACAAAGATGGCGGGTCCGTGGCAAGATGAAGGTAATGACTCTTACAGGCAGGATAAGAGTGGTGCTCTCTTAGGCAAGATGTTGGAGAATATGCTCCCTGGCAGGATGAAGGAGATGGTCTTCTGAGGCAGGATGTTGGACACGGTGGTTCCAGGAAGGAAGATAGATAACCACTCGCAGGAGGGTTTGGTACACCATGCCCCAGGACAGGGTAAAAGAGACCATTCTCCCAGGCACTGAGGTAGTGTGATGGAGAAGCCAGCCAAAGGAAAGGCGAAGGAGACCACTCTTCCAGGCAGGATTGAGGGAGATGAGCACCCAGTCAAGATGTTGTAGAACATGCTCCCTGGCAGGATGACAGACACTGCCTTCCTAGGCAGGATGGTGGAGATCATGCTCCCAGGAAGAAGACAAATAAGTGTTCCCAGGCAGTATTCAGAGAAGGTGCTTGAGGGCAAGATGAAAGAGATTCTTCTCCCAGTCACCGAAACAGGATGGTGGAGGTGGCTGTCCAGAAATGATGATGATGATGATGATGATGATTGTTCTGACGAGGTAAATGACTGTAAGGTGCTCTGAGGCAAGATGAGCATATTGTGCTACAAAGAAGGGTCATCTCTCAGGATGAGTGAAATATTTTCAGGCAGGATAATGAGGATCATGTTCCAGGCAGTGTGTCTACGAACTTGCTTCCAGGGAGGGTGATGCAGTTGGTGCTGCTAACTATGATGAAGTACATCACTCTCCCAGGCAGAAAGGAGAGTGAGAATCGCTCCTAGGCAGGATGATGGACACTGTGTTCCCTGACAGAATGACAGAGACAGCCTTTCTAGGCAGAATGACATTTTTTTTTTCTTGCTCGCAGTCAGGATGGCAAAGAAAGCAATCTCAGCAAGGAATCGTAGACTGTGCCCCAGGGCAAGAAGTAGGGGATCGTATTATCAGGCAGAGTGACAAAGAGGTTGCCCCAGAACAAATTATGGAAATCACATTCCCAGAAGGAGAATAGAGGTGATGATCCCATGCGGGAAGAACACGATTGCTCTCCAAGGATAAGTCGAAGATCTTCCTCTAGGCCGAGTGAAGGAGATCACGCTCACATATAGGATGATGGGGATTGCATTCCCAGGCATCATGAAAGAGGTGGCCCTCTAGGCAGGAGATTGCACAGAGCATCCATAGGCATGCAGGATGACCGATATTGTGCTGCCAAGCTGGAAGACTGAGGTGCTCTCCATGGCAAAGTGGTAGGGATGGTGTTCCATGGCAGGAGGACAGGGAACATGATACCAGGAAGAATGAGGGAGAAGACACTACAAGGCATGAGTCAGAGACCGAGTTCCAAGGCAGGTGAAGGAGAACATGCTCCCAAGAAACATGAAGGACATAGCGCTCGCAGGCAGTTCAGCAGATCCCGCACACCACGGAAGCATGATGGAGATCTCATTCCAAGGCAAGATAAATCAGGTGGTGTTCCCAGGAAAGCTGAATAAAATACACTCACAGGCATAATGAAGGACACAGCGCTCTCAGGTAGGATGAAAGGTATTGTGGTCCTAGAAAGGATGACAGTGACTGCTCTAGCAGGAAGGATGACAGAGCAGGTGCTCCTACACAGGATAAGGGATATTGGACTCCTTGGCAACATAAAAGAATGGCTCTTTCAAGTAGGATGATGCAGTTTGTGTCCCCAGGCAATGGTGCATATCGTGTTCACTGGCAGGCTGCCTTTACAATGCTTCCTGCCACAAAGATGGAGATATTGCTTCCCCCCCTGAAGGACGGAGATGATGCCTCCAAGCAAAGTGATGGAGAGCATTCCCAGGTAAAACAAAAGAAATCACTTTACCATAAAGCGTGATGGAGAGGACACTCCCAAATAGGATGAAGGAAATCATGCTCTGAAATAAGATGACCAAAACCACTGTCCCAGGCTGGCTTTTGGAGTTCATGCTCTAAATAGGATAACGTTTATCACACTCCTAGGCAGGGTGACGGATATCATGCTGTGAAGCAGGATTAAGGAGACTACTTGCCCAAGTGGATCAAGGAGACCATGCCCCCAGGCAGGATGATGGAAACAGGGCTACAAAGAGACTGACAAAGTACGCACTCCCAGGCATGAGGATGACAATAATGCTTCCAGGCAAATTAACAGATTCGGCCTTCCAAGGCAGGATGGCTGATATTGCATTACCAGACAGGAGGACAGAAATGGTGCTCCAAGGCAGAATAAGGGAGATTATTCATCCTGCCAAGAGGAAGCAGTTGGCACTCCCAGGCAGAACGACAGAGACGGTGGTTCCAGGCAAGAGGAGGAGGGCCATTCTTCCAGGCAAGATGAGGGAGACAACACTCACAGGTAAGATTCTGGAAAAGATGCTCCCAGGTAAAATGACTGATACAGACTTCCTAGGCAGGATGCTAGTGATTGTGCTCTGAGGCTGGATTACCATGATTGCTCCACAAGGGTAAATGACTGTACGTCACTCCGTGGCAGGATGTGAGATATGGTGCTATCAGGTAGTATGAGGAAAACGCTGCCAGACAGGTTGACAGAGATCATGTTCCAGACAGTATGTCTCATACCTCGTTTCCACGCTGGATTACCCTGTAGTTCCAAAATAGGATGAAGGACATCACTCTCCCAGGCAGGACAAGGGAGCAGCACTCCTAAGCCAGATGAAAGAGATAGTGCTCCCTGGCAGGATGATAGAGGTGGCCTTTCTAGTCATGATGACAATTTCTTTCTCCCTGACAGTATGAGGCAGAAGGCACTGTCAGGCAAGAGTTGTAGTCTTCACTCCAAGGTGGGAAGTAGGAGATCATGATCCCAGTCAGGGTGCCAAAGTGGGTGCTCACAGGCAAAATGATGGAAATCACATTCCCAAAAGGAGAAAATGCTCCCAGGCATGAAGACCAGGATTGCTCTGCCAATTAATATGTTGGAGATCCTCTTCTAGGTAGAATGACAGAGATCACGCTCCCAGGCATGTTGAGGGAAAGTGCATTTCAAGGCATCAAGAAACAAATCCCCCTTACAGGCAGGAAGACAGAGCCAGCACTTCCACGGACGATGGAAGAAATAAGGCCTCCAGGCAGGGGGACCTACACCATACTCCTAGCCAGGCAAAATGGTGGATATAGTGCTCCCAGGGAGTAAACCCGAGACGACACCTAATGGCCAGGTTGATGAATATGGTGTTCCAAGGCAGGGTGACATGTAACACGATACCAGAAATGGAGACGTTGAAGGAGTTCCCAGGCAGGATTTCGAGACTGAGTTGCCCCAACAGGTTGAAGATGATGGTCCCAGGCAGAAAGCAGGACATAGGGCTTCTGGGAAGTATGAAAGAAACGACACACCAAGGGAGCATGATGGAGTTCATAACTGACAGGAGAAGATAGTCAGTGCTCCTAGTCAGTTTGAAGGAAATAGGACTCCCAGGCCTAATGAAGAACTTGTAGCTCTCAGGTAGGGTGAATGATACCTTGCTCTCAGAAGGGATGATGGAGACTAAATCTCAAAAAGGATGGTGGAGAAATGGCCCCTACAGTGACATTGCGCTCCTCGGCAAAATAACAGAATGGCACTTTCAGACAGGATGATGGGGTTTGTGTCCCTAGGTAAGAGTGGATATCGTGTTCCCATTCGGTACGCAGATGCCATGCTCCCCACCACAATGACGGAGCTTGAGCTCCTACCCTGAAGGATGGAGGTCATGCCCCAGTAAGCACTCCCAGGTAAAAGAACAGAAAACATGTTCCCACAAAGTATGAGGGAGAAGATGCTCCCAAGTAGATGAAAGAAATAGCACTCCTAGGAAGGATGACAAAAAACACAGTTCCATGGTGGATGTTGGGGATCGTCATCTGAACAGGATGAAGAGCATGCTTCCAGACAGGATGACAGATCATGCTATAAGGCATGATGAAGGACACTGAACTCCTTCAGGTCAAGAGGGAGAGGGAGACCATCCACCCAGGCAGGATGACAGATACGGCTCTCCCAGGGCGAAATGTCGATAAAGACCTCTGAAGCAGGATGAGGGACATTGCACTGCCAGGCAAGATGAGAGAAATGGTGCCCTAAGGTAGAACGCGGGAGATGGTGGTTTCTGCCAGGATGAAAAGGATTTGGTCCTCCTGGGCAGAATGACAGAGTTGGCGGTTCCTTGCAAGATGAAGGGGACCATTCTTCCAGGCAAGATCAAGGAGACGTGTTCCCAGGCAAGGTGTTGGGGAAGATGCCCTCTGGTGGGATGATGCAGACGGCAATCTGAGGCAGGATGGTGGAGACTGCATTTTCTGGAAGGACGAATAAGCACCCCCATGCAGGATTCGTAGATGACTCTCCATGGCAGGATGAAAGAGATCATTGTCCCAGGTACAGAGGCAAGAAGAGGCTGATGGTGTTCCCAGGCAGGATGATGGTGATTGCTCTACCAGGATCAATGACCACAAGACACTCTGAGGCATGATTAGGGATTTTATGCTACCAGGTAGGGTGGCCACAACAGCACTCCCAGGAAGGTTGATGGAGATTGTGTTACATACAGTACATCGGAGAATTACTACCAGGCACGATGATTGTTGGTGCTCCTAAGCATGATGACTGGTCATATTTCTCCCAGGCAGGAAGAAGGAGAATGCTCCCAGGCAAGAAGACATGGATTGGTGCCCCCGTAAAGAGGACAGAGACAGTGTTTCTAGGTATGGAGATGGTTTTGCACTCCCAGTAAGTATGATGGAGTAGGGACTTTCAGGCAGGAATCATAGTGTGTTACACAACAGGAAGTAGGAGATTCTGCTCCCAGATGGGATGACAAAGAGGGCACTACCAGGCAAAATAATGGAAGTCAATTTCCCAAAAGGATAAGAGAAATGACTTTCCCTACAGGGACACTGAGATCCATGCCCAGGAACTACGTTGGAAATCTTCCCTGAGGCAGAATGACAAGATTGTGCTCCCAGGCATGATGAGGGAGGTTGCAATCCCAGGCACGAGGAAGGAGATCACCAATCCAGGCAGGCAGAAGGAGAGGGCACTTTGAAGGAGGATGAGAGATCACCCATGGAGGAAGGATGACGTACAAATGATTTCTAGGCATACAGGATGACAGATATAGTGCTTCCAGGTCGGGTTACTGAGATGGTCCTCCATGGCATGTTCATGGAGAAGTCGTTCCAAGATAGAATTACAGGGACTATGATAACAGGAAGGATGACATAGAAGGCTCTCACAGCCAGAATGTCAAAAGCAGAATTCCCAGGCTGGTTGAAGGAAATCATATTCTTAGACAGGAGGAGGTACGTGGTGTTCCCAGACAACAGGACAGACATGGCACACTAAGGGAACACGATAGGTTCACACTCTGACAAACTAAGTTAGATGGCACTCCCAGGCAGGTAGGAGGAAATCACCCACCCAGGCAAAATGAAGGACACAGCGCTTTCAAGTAGGATGAATGATATGCTCCCAGGCAGGGTAACAGAGACTGCACATGCAGGATACAGGACGGTAAAGGCATTCCCACAGAGGATAAGGGATATTGCGCTCCTAGGCAGGATGCCAAAAAACGACACTGGGAGGTCGGGTGGCAGAGGTTGTGACCCCAGGAAATGGTGGATATCATGGTCCTGAACAGGATTCAGATACCATGCTCCCCACCACGATGACAGAAATGACTCCTCCAACCTGAGAGATGGAGATCGTGTCACCAGGAAAGATGAAGGAAAAGTCCCTCCAAGGTAAAACAACAGAAATTGCACTCCCCAAAAGAATGGTGGGTCAGGATGCTCCCAGGTACGATGAAGTACATGACGCTCTCAGATAGGATTGCCTGAAGTCACACTCCCAGGCCGGATGTCAAAAATCGTCTCAACGGACTGATGTAGATCATGCTTCCAGGAAGGGTGATAGAGCCCACACAGCGTGGCAGGAAGAAGGAGTCTGCAAGGCAGGAAGATCAAGATCACATACTCATGCAAGATGAAGGATGCCGCATTCCAAGGCAAAATGACAGAAAATACCCTCCAAGGCAGGATGAGGGGTATTGTGCTAAAAGCCAGGATAAGAGAAGATTTTCTCCAAGGAAAAGAAGGGGGATGGTGCCTCCTGCCAGGATGACAGATATGGTGCTGCCAGGTAGGGTGATTAAGATGGCAGTCACAGGCAAGATAAAGTGGAGTTATCCACTCAAGGCAGGATGAGGGATACACGCTCCTAGGGAAGATGTTGGAAAAGATGCTCCCTGGAAGGATAACGGACATGGCTCTCTGTGACATGATATGGAGATTTCACTACTAGGAGGAATTACAGATACGCACTTCCAGGTAGGATTCGTAGATGGCACTGAAAGGCAGGATTAAAAGAGCAATCTCCCAGGCACTGAAGTAGGGTGTAGGAGATGGTGCTCCCAGGCAGGATGAGGATGATTGTTCTAACAGCTTGAATGACTGTAAGGTGCTCTGAGGAAAATGAGGGATATTTCACTACCAGGTAGGTAGGATGGCTGAAATGGCGTTTCCAAGGCAGGGTCGCTTACATCATGTTCCAGGCAGTATGCTTGAGAACTTGTTTCCAGGCAGGATGATGCAGCTGGTGCTCCAAAGCATGAAGAAGGCCATCGTTCCCCGAGGCAGGAGGAGGTAGAAGCCCTCCTAGCAGGATGACAAAGATAGTGCTTGCTGGCAGGATAACAACACAGCCTTTCTAGGCAGTGTGATGGTTTCTTGACCCCAGTCAGTATGAGGGAGAAAGTCCTCTCAGGTAAGAAGCATCGACTGCACTCCAGAAAGGAAACTAGGAATTCATGTTGCGAAAAGAGGGCATGAAAAGAGGGCACTCCCAGTCAAGATATTGGAAATCACCTTCCCTAAAGTAGAATGGACATGACTATCCCAGGAAGGAAGACTGAGATGGCTCTCTCAGGCATTTGTCAGAGATCTTCCTCTCGTCAGAACAGCAGAGACTGTGCTACTGGACGTGATGAGAGAGACTGTGTTCTCAGGCATCCTGAAGGAGATGCGTCTTCTAGTCAGGAGGACCGAGGCAGTACTTACAGCAGGATGAGTAACATCAAGCCTCCAGGCAGGAAGACATACAAAGCACTCCCAGGCAGGCGTGATGACAGATACAGTACTGCCAGGCAGGTGTACCGAGATGGCGCTCCATGCTAAAATGATGGAGATGGTGTTCCAAGGCAGGGTGATGGCAAATATGATATCAGGAGAATGATGTAGGGGGCACGCCCAGGCAGGCAGGAGATCAGAGACTGGGTTCCCAAGCCAATTGAAGGAGATCATGCTCCCAGGAATGATGGATTCTGTGCTCCAAAGGAGGATGAGGATTGCACTCCTCGGCAAGGTAAATGACACAAATCTCCCAGGTATGATGAAAGAGAAGGTGGCCCAGTCATGTTGAAGGAGATAATGCTCCCAGGGAGGAGGAGGATGGAGATCCTGGTCCATGGCAAGATGATGGGGCAGTGTTCAAAGTCAGTGTGGTGGGGAACACGATAGCAGTAAAGGTGAGGTGAAATGCACCCCGAGGCAGGACATCGGATGCTTGGTTCCCAGGAAGGTTGACGGAGGTTTTGCTCGGAGGTAGGCTGAAGCATACTGTGCTCCCAGGAAGCGCAACAGACACAGCAGACCAAGAGAGCATGATGAAGAGCCTGCTCCAAGGCAGGATATGGTAGACTGCCCTCCAAGCAGCTCTAAGGAAATCATCCAGCCAAGCATGATGGAAGACACAGCACCCTGAAGTAGAGTGAATGAAATTGTGCTGCCAGCCAGGATGATGAAGAAAGCGCTCCAACACAGGAAAAGGGATAGTGAGCTCTAAGGAAGGATGACAAAATTGTGTTCCTGGGCAGGATGATGGAGTTATTGTCCCCAGGCAACGTTGGATATCATGTTCCCTGGCAGAATGCGGATACCTGGCACCTTGCCAGGATGATGGAGATGGCACTTCCAACCTGTCAGGCGGAGATGGTGTCC
Organism: Panthera onca; assembly: GCF_046562875.1. Taxonomy (NCBI): domain Eukaryota; kingdom Metazoa; phylum Chordata; class Mammalia; order Carnivora; family Felidae; genus Panthera; species Panthera onca. Next base: position 1,020,901 of record NW_027675869.1, read on the forward strand.
AAATCCAGGGTGATGGGGATGGAACTGCAAGATACAACAACACATATCACATTCCCAAAAGACTTATGGAGGAGACGCTCCCATGTAGGATTAAGGAAGTCTCACTTCGAGGTATTATGATCAAAATAACACTCCCAGACTGGATGTCAGAGATCTTCCTGTAAACAGGATAACGTACATCGTGCTCCAAGGCAAAGTGACAGAGAACACGCTGTAAAGCAGGATGGTGGAGACTGCCCTCCCAGGAGGAGCAGAGGGACCACACACACAGGGAGGATGATGGATTTGTCACCCCCAGAAGGATGACAAAGAAGGTGCTCCCAGTGAGGATGATGGTAATGGAGCTCCCAGACAAAAGGACAGAAAATATCCCTTATCCAAGCCAGGATAAGGGATAATGCACTCCCAGGCATGATGAGAGAAACACCGCTCCAAGGAAGAAAGAGATAGGTTGTGTTTCCTACCAGGATGACAGAGTTGGTGCTACCAGACCTGATGACAGAGATGGGGGCGCCAGGCAAGAAGAAGGGGATCACACGTCCAGGCAGGATGAGAGAGATGTGCTCCCAGGCAAGGTGGTAGAGAAGATGATCTCTGGCAGGATGACAGAGGTGGTCGTCCTAGGCAGGGTGATGGTAACATTGCTCACAGGCAGGACAACGACGATTACTCTACCAGGGTAAGAGACCATAAGGTGTTTGTTACAAGACAGGCTGAGTGATATTGTGCTACCAGGGAGAATTACTGAAACAGTGATCCCAGGAAGGATGAAAGAGACCATGTTCCAGGAAGCATGTCAGAGAACATGCTTCTAGGCGGGATGATGGACTTGGAGTCCCCAGGCATGTGAAAGACAATCACTATAACAGGCAAGATGAGGGGGAAATTCTCCTAGGCGAGATGACAGAGATAGTGCTTCCTGAGCGGATGCCATATACAGCCTTTCAAGGCAGGACAAGGGTTTATCACTCCCAGTCACTATGACACCGAAGTGACTCTCCGGCAGGAACTGGACTGTGCTGCATGGTGCGGATTGGGAGTTTATACTCCCATAAAGGATGACCATGATGATGTTCCCAGACAAAATGACGTGAATTAGATTTCCAAAAGGAGAACAGAGATGATATTCTCCCAGGCAAAAAGACTGAGATCACTCTCCCAGAACTATGTCAGAGATCTTCCTCAGGCCACAATGACAGAACACATGCTTCCAATCATGAGAGGGACATTGATTTCCATGGCATGATAAAGGATATGGCCTTTCCCAGAAGGAGGACGTACTCAGCACTTTTAGGAAGACAGGATGACAGGCATACTGCTCCCAAGGCAGTAGGACGCATACAGACTTAATGGCAGGATGATGGAGATGGCATTCCACGGCAGCATGATGGAGAAAAGGATACTAGGAGGGATGATGTAGAAGGTGCTCCCACACAGGATGTCAGAGACTGAGTCCAAGACAGGGGAAGGTGATGGGGCAACCGGTGATCCCTGGCAACAGATGGAGATGGCGTTCTGAGGCAGGATGACAGGGAACAGCATACGAGGAAGGATGACTTAAAAGGTGCTCCTAGGCAGGATGTTGATGACTGAGACCAAGGCAGGTTGAAGGAGATCATATGACCAGGCAAGATAAAGGACATGGTGCACCAAGGGAGCATGACAGAGATTGGGCTCTGAGGCAGGAAAAGGTAGAAGGCACTCCCAGGCAGGTGGAAGGAAATCACACTCTCAGGATCATGAGGACACTGCTCTCTCAGGTAGGATGAAGGATATGCTTCTCTAGGCAGGATTATGGGGATGACACTCACAAAAAGGATGATGGACAAGGTGCTCCTACACAGGATAAGGGATATTGCTCTACTATGCATGTAGCAAAAGGGCGCTTTCAGGAAGGATGGTGGAGTTTGTGTCCCAAGTTGTTGGTGGATATCCTGTTCCCTGGCAGGATGCAGAGACCAAACACCCTGTCACAATGACAGAATGGCATTTCCACCCTGAAGGATGGAGATCGTGCCCCATGCAGGCTAGTGGAGATGGCACTCCCAGGTAAAACAAAACAAATCATGTGCCTCTCCCCCGCCAAAAAAAAAAAAAAAAAGACGATGGAGAGGGCACTCCAAAATACGATAAAGGAAATCATGCTCTCAGGTAGGATGACTGAAAAGAGGCTCCCAGACTGGAAGTTGGAGATGATCCTATAAATAGGATGATGTACATTTTGCTCCCAGGAAGGGAGACAGAGAGCATGCCGAAAAACAGGATGAAGGTGACTACCCTCACTCGTGGCCACACAACCAGGAAGATTGATGGATATGGTGCTGTCAGGCAAAAAGGCATATAAGGACTTCCAAGCAGGATGAGTATATTGCACTACAAGGCAAGATGAAAGAAACGGTGCTCCAAATGAGATTCAGCTTCCTGCCAGCATGACATATTTGGCGCTCCTGGACAGGATGACAGAGTTGGAGGTCCCAGGAAAGATGGAGGCGACTCTTCTTCCAGGCACGATGAGGGAGACAGGCTCCCAGGGAAGATGTTGGCAGAAATGTTCGCTGGAAGGATGACAGAGTTGGCATTCTGAGGCAAGATGATGGAGATCACACTCCCAGGAAGGGTGAGGGATACGTGCTCCAGGCTGGGCTGTAAGAAAATGTCCCAGGGCAAGAAGAAAGAGATTATCCTAAATTCAACCAAGGCAGAATGAGACAGATGTGCTCCCAGGCAAGATGCTGGAGAAGATGCTCCCTGGCAGGATGTCAGAGATGACCTTCCTAGGCAAGATGTGGGGATAAACCTCCAAGGAAGGATGACAAAAGAACTCCCAGGCAGGAACCATAGACAGAACTCCAGGTCAGGATGAAACACATCCTTCTCCCTGGCACCCAGACAGGATGATGGAGGCAGATCTCCCAGGCAGTATGAGGATGATTGCTCTAGCAGTGTAAACGACCATAAGGCGCTTTGAGGCAAGATGAAAGGTATTGTGTTACCAGGTAGGACGACTGAAATGGAGCTCCTGTGCAGGATGATAAGGATTGTGTTCCAGACAGTATGTCTCAGAACTTGCTTTCAGATAGGATGATGCATTTGGAGCTCTTAATTATGACTGGCATTGCTATTTCAAGCAGAATGAGGTAGAACTGCTCCTAGGCACGCTGGTGGAGACTGTGTTCCCTGGCAGGATGACAGAGGCAGCCTTTCTAGGCATAACGATGGTTTCTTGCTCTCGGTCAGTATTAAGGAGATGGCACTTTCAGGTAGGAATTGTGGACTGTGCTCCAGGGTGGGAATTAGGAGAACATGCTACTAGGTACGATTAGAAAGAGGGAGCTCCAAGGCAAGATGATGGAGATCTGTTCCCAAAAGGATAAAGGAGACAATGATCCCATTCAGGACGACCAAGAATGCTCTCCAAGATAATAAATTGGAGGTATTCCTTCAGACAGAATTACAGAGATCGTGCTTGTAAGAAGGATTATGGGATTGCATTCCCAGGCATCATGAAGGAGAGGACCCTTCAAGGCAGGAGGTTGGATACAGGACTCCTAGGCAGGCAGGATGTCAGATATTGTGCTGCCAGACCAGAGTATAGACATGGTGCTCCATGGAAAGATGATGGAGACTGTATCCCAAGCCGTGATGATGGGGAACATGATACCAGCAAATATGACGTAGAAGGCACTCCCAGGCAGGATGTCAGCGACTGACTTCCCAGGCAGGTTTAAGGAGATTGTGCTCCCAGATAGGATGAAGGAAGGGTACAGCACTCAGAGGCAGTACAGCAGAGACAGCAATGCAGGGGAGAATGATGTGGATCATGATCAGAGGCTGGCTAAGGTAGATGGTGCTCCCAGGAAAATTGAAGCAAATCACACTGCAAAGTATAATGAAGGGCAAGGCACTTTTAGGTACGATGAATGATTTCATGCTCTCAGGCAGGATAATAAGGATGAGCTCACAGAAAGAATGTTGGAGAATGCACCGCCACACAGGATAAGAGATTTTGCACTCCTACACAGGATGACAACATGGTGATTTCAGGCAGGATGAGGTAGTTCATATCCCCAGGCAATGGTGGATAACGTGATCTCAGGCAGGTTGAAGATACCATGCGCGCCACCATTATGATGTACATGGCGCTTCCAACATGAAAGACAGAGATCATAGCTGCAGGCATGGTGACAGAGATGGCACCCCAAGGTAAAACAACAAAAATCGCATTCAAAAAAAAAAAAAAAAAAAAAAAAAAAAAAAGACTAGGGACAGGAAGCTCCCAATTAGGATGAAAGAAATCAGGCTACCAGGCTGTATGCCAGACTTCATCCCCTATAGAAGATATCATAGGTTGTACTCCCAGGAAGTATGACAGAGATCACACTGGAAAGCAGAATGAAGGAGACTGTCCTCCCAGGAGGATCAGGGATACCTCACATTCATGCAGGATGAAGGACACAGTGCTCCCAGGATGATGACGTAGACAGTGCCAGCAAACATGACAACCAAAATGCTGCTCCCAGGAAAAATGGTGGAAATGGCCTTCAAGGCCATTCAACGTGAGTGATGGATACTGTGCTACCAGGCAGAATGAGAGAAACAGTGGCTGAGAGCAGAATGAGGGAGGCCTTGCTTCCTCTCTGAATGATGGAGTTGGCACTCCCAGGCAGGATGACAGAAATTTAGGTCCCAGGAAAGATGTAGGGGACCACTATTCCAGGAAGGATTAGGGAGTTGCATTCCTAGGCAAAATGCTGGAGAAGATGCTTTCTGGAAGGATGTCCCAAGGTGTCCTTCCTAGGCAGGATGATGGAGATCGGGCTCCCAGGGAGATGGAAAGATAAATATTCCCAGCAAGATTTGGTAGACGATGCTCCAGGGGAAGATGAAAGAGAATCTTCTTGCAGGTACCAAGGCAGGAATAGGGAGATGGTGGTCCGATGTAAGATAAAGGATTTAAATTACGTGTTTCTCATTCAACTAGCAGATATGGATTTTCCACAGATTGCCAGATGCACAGATGGCTACCAACGTGTGACAGGTGAGTTGGGGTGATTCATTATTTCCAGCTGGGCTCATTTCAGTAGGAGTGTCTCTATTATTGCCTAATAACTAAGAATCAGAACACCCAAATCAAGCAAACATAAATAAAATTCTATGGCCAGTCACATCAGTGGTGTTACCCACGTTCATCATTTGTTTCAAGCTTGCATTGGTCTTCACTCCCTACCTCTTTTGTACTGTTCATGCAGTATCCTTCTAAGACAGAACACTGATTTGATTCAAGAGCAAGGAACACTTTGTATTCAATAATTAATTCAAAATAAACAGTTTTAAGCACGGTATAAAGAGTATACTGGAATTGTGTTTTCTCTGTAAAACAACATTTGACAATTTCCCTGTCACTTATAAATTAATGAGACCAGAAGTTTTTTTTTTTTTAGAAGACTTTTATTTCCTTTTAGAGAGACACAGACAGCGTGTGTGTGGAAAAGGCAGAGAGGGAAGAGAAAGAGAGAATCCCCAAGCAGGCGCTATGCTGTGAGCACAGAGCCTGATGCAGGTCTTGAACTCATGAAACCATGATCTCATGACCTGATCCAAAATCAAAAGTTGGAGGCCTAACCAACTGAGCCACCCACGAGCCCAATACCAGAGTTTTTTTGTTTTTTGTTTTTTGTTTTTTCTGGCTTGTATGTAAACTTCACATTAAGTAACACTCAGTAACCAATTTATATGGACTTTGACTCTAATATGTACTATCAGTATGTGCTAGTGCAGCTTTGGGGAAACAAATTTTGTAAGACCAATCTAATTCTCCCCAGTACTGTACCATTCAAAACCACAAACAAACCTTGGAGGAGCCATGAAACTTGTCTAATCTCCATGAACTTGAGGTAATATGATGTGAAAGATTTCATCAGCATGGTTGGAAGCATGGCATCAAAGACAAGATACTCAGTTTTGCCAATGCTAGAAATGTAGAGAAAAACTCAAATAAGGCCAGATGGCAAAAAAAAAAAAAAAAAAAAAGGTCGCAGGACAAAATAATGGTTCCATAGGAAGAATCTAGTGGAGGGTTGCTATAAAGATAATTGATCAGATGAGAAAATAATCTATTTACTTTTATTGATTGAGAGCTAAACAAGGGCAAAGTGAGAACATTTTAAGAAAGTAAACCGGATACTGTAAAAATCCATTCTAACTTTGATACGGTGGTGATTAGTTCAAAACATTCTGATGGACAAATTTATTCATCACACATATGTGTGAAGATTAGATTGCCATCTCTCTGTTAATTTGGCTTGTTTGAAAGCAGATAGATAAATACACTTATTTGAGGATGCTTCCTGGATGGTTAAGCTTTCATCTTCAGCTCAAATCATGATCTCATGGTCCATGAGTTCAAGCCCCATATCTGACCCTTGCTGACAGGTCAAAGTCTGGACCTTACTTTAGATTATGTATTTCCTGCTCTTCTGCCCTTCCCCCATTCATTCTGTCTCGCTCCACTGTCTCTCTCTCTTTCTCTCTCCCTGTCTCCCGCAATCTCTCTCCCCCTCTCTCTCTCTCTCTCTCTCTCTCTCTCTCTCTCGCTCTCGTTCTCTCTCTCTCTCTCTCTCTCTCTCTCTCTCTCACACACACACACACACAGATGGAGACACACACGCACACGCACACACACACACACCAAAAATTAATTTTAAAAATAAATAAATAAATAAATAAACATTTAAAAAAGAAAGAAAGAAACTAGGTGCAAGTTTGGCTGGGTCAGTTAAGCATCTAACTTCAGCTCAGGTTATGATCTTATGGTTCATGAGTTCTAGATCAGCATCAGGGTCTGCGTTGCAGCTCAGGGTTTGAATCTTGCTTGGGTTCTGTGTATCCATGTCTCTCTGCACCATCCGACCTTGTGCTCTCTTACTCTCTCTCTCCCTCTTTCTATCTTTCTATATTTCAAAAATAAATAAGCATAAAACTCTCTTAAAATGTTTTTATTGTTTATTCATTTTGCACAGAGAGACAGAGACACAGCATGAGCAGGGAAGGGGCAGAGAGAGAGACAGAGAGAGAGAGAGAGAGAGAGAGAGAGAGAGAGAGAGAGAGAATCTGAGGTAGGCTTCATGCTCTGAGCTGTCAACACAGAGCCTGACGTGGGGCTTGAATTCACAGACCATATGATCATGACCTGAGCCAAAGTCGGACACTCAACCACTGAGCCACCCAGGCTCCCCAAAACAGAAAACCCTTTTAACAATAAATAATTTAAGACAGGAAACATAAAACAATCTTCTGTTTTTTACTTGATTTCACAGGGCAGTGACTGGATATACATTGGATTTTCATGGTTTTATCTATGGCCAGTATCAGCAGCTCATTTCGGGGAAACTAAAAATTTCAGGCACAAAATATTTTTTAAGAGTAAAAGGGAAACTTGCAAACCTAAAGTTGTTTTCCTAAAGTTGTATATTTGCTTAAAATTCGTGGATATCAAATAATATTACGTGATAGCCATAGTAACACATGTAAAGTTCACCATTTCTACCTTTGCTCTTCTAAATGTGGAATAATAAGTTATCGGGCCTTACAGAACAACTGCTGTTTATTTGGGGTGCTTTCCCTTATCTGTCTTCCATATCACTGATATGTCCTTCCACATGCCATCTTCTACAGGTGATTCCCTCTAGTGTTTTTTTTGTTTTTTTTTTTTTTTACTTTTCAGCTATTATCTTCTTGAACTCTGATTTTGTGTGTGTTTGCTATCTCTTAATTAAGGGTCTCACTTATTTCTTCCCTTTTCTCTGCAGCCCGGCAAGCATCTTGACCATCATTAATTTATATTCTTTATTTAATTGAGGCACAATGCTTACCTCTGTTTCAGCTCTTTTCTGGGTTTTTTATTGTTCTTTCTTTTGGAGCATATTTCCCTGTCTCTCCATTTTGCTTACCTTTCTGCATTTGTTTCTATAGATGAGGCAGAGCAGCTACTCCTCCTACACTTGAAGGAATTGTCTTATATATGATTGTCCCCCTAGGTAGACTCTGTGTGCTAGTTGGTGACATTGGCTGGCTGGCTGAAGCCATGGCTTGCATGGACTGGGGATCCTGGGGCTTTCTACATAGCAGGTGCCCTGTCAGGATAGTTAAAGCTGAAGTAAATGCAGACTGGGGTGTCCCAGGATTCTGTGTGTTGAGGGTACCCTGGCAGGACAGCTGAAGCTGAAATGATTGCAAGGTGAGGCATGCTGGGGTGCTGTGTATAGGTGCCCTGTACAGGGTGGCTAGAACGTAAGCAGTCTGGGGGTCAGGTTGTCCTTGATCTCTCTATGCAGACGGTTCCTGGGCAAGATAGGTGAAGCTAAAGTGGGTACAAGCTGAAGGCACTGGGGGCTGTACATGCAGAGGATACCTTGCCAATATAGTTGAAGCTGAAGTGGATATAAACTAGGGTGTACCAGGACTTTCCACTGAGAGGGTGCCCTGAAGGGGCCGTGGGAGCTGAGGTGGGTTACAGTCCAGGAATGGCTCTTTTTATATGCTAGTTCCTCTTTAAAGTGTATTGTTTAAGGGGGGAAAGCATGTCATGGGTTTGTGTGTGTCCAGTGCAATTGGGGCTGGTGTGTATTGTGTGCCTGGAACTTACTGAGGCAGCAGGCCAGCTACAGCAACTGGACCCTGCTGTGGTCTATGCTTTTAAGGTGGATGGAGAATGTGGACAGCTGGGTGGCTCAGTGGATGGAGTATATGACTTCAGCTCAGGTCATGATTTCACAGTTCATGAATTTGAGAACCACATTGGGCTTGATGCTGTCAGTGTAGAGCCTTTCCTGAATCTTCTGTCCCTCTCTTTCTGCCCCTGCTCTGCTTGTATTCTCTGCTTCTCAAAAAGAAGTAAACATTAAAAAATGTGGATGTAAAATGTAACCCTGCCATTCTCCCGTCTCTATGACCCAGAGAGAACTCCTGTGGCTCCTCTGTCGTTGACAGAGTTCTAATGCTCTCTTTATTATGACAGTTGCTCTTTTCAAACTGCAGTGTTGTGTTTTTTTTTTCTTTCTTTCTTTGTTCTGCCCAAAGACAGAGTAGTCTGTTCCTGTCCTTCCCCAACTGTCCTTGGCAACGTTAGGGGTGAGTGTTCCCTTTGTTACTGTCTCTCTGTCTTGCTGTTTTCTTTCTTGTCTGTCTTTCAATTTTCTATGTTTTGTTAGGCACAATCTGTGCAGTCAATCCTCAGCTCCTCAGGAGGAATTGTTATATCAATGGGTGCAATCCCTAGGGAGCTGGACAAACTGGAAGTACACCTTCTGGCTGGTTCAACAGAAACGTAGTCAGGGAGTTCAGGAACAAGAGCACCTCGCTCCAGGGGACCCAAAAAAGGTGAGGTTTGCCTACCCATTACTGACAAGATCGCAATTCAAAGGAACTAGTGGAGGTGAAACAAATGGGAAATTTATTCAGAAGCTGACACAAGAAATGCAGCAGACTCACATCAAAGACTCTCTCTAACGTGCTGAAAATACTTCCAGGTTTATGGAAGGAAAATGTGGGACAAAAAGAGGTAGGTATACACAGGTGGTCACTAAGGTCAGGTTGGTCATTGTCTTGGGCTTGAGGGTGGAGTCTTATTGGCTCAGGCAGTCCTTACTGCTAGAGCGGTAGATTCAGTTCCCATTAAGTGATACTTTGCTTTCAGGATCCTGAATTAAGAGATAAGCTGAGGGTGGGGAGGGGACGCCTGGGTGGCTTGGCTAATTACGCATCCTATTTCAGTTCAAGTCATGATATCATGGTTCATGGGTTCATGCCCTGCATTGGGCTCTGTGCTGACAGCTCAGAGCCTGGAGCCTGTTTCAGATTCTATGTCCCCTGCTATCCCTGCCCGTCCCCCCCCCTTGCGCTCTGTCTCCCTCTGTCTCAAAAATAAAGAATCATAAAGAAGGAGAGAAGCTGGAAAGAAAAAGTTAATCAATTGGAAAGTTTAAGGTCAATCTGGAGGTAGTTGGAATCTTCTTTCACCTTGGAGGAGTTGAGTTCAAGGCCTTCCTACACAGCCATCTTGAACCGAAACTAGAATAGGGTCCCTCTGAATCCTATTTTGATTGGGGAAAGTTTAGGAGAAATCCAAGGAAGGAGACAATACAAGCAAGGAATCTGCCAGTTCTGTGTACAAATCGACATAAACACCAGTACCTCCCCTGATTACAAGTGTGGCATGTTCACAAAAAGGCATAGAAAAGGCCTTCAGATTGGAAAAAGTAAAAATAAAAACTATCTCGATTCTTTCATTTATTTATTTTTCAATTTGTATTTTGGAAAGAGAGAATGAGCAGAGACGGGGAGAGAAAGAGACAGAGAGAAAGACAGAGAGAGAAGCTTAAGCAGGCTCCATGCTTAGCACAGAGTCCCACACGGGGCTCAATCCCCTGACCATGGGACCATGACCTGAGCTGCTGAACCCAGCAGTCTGGTAGTCAACTGATGGAGCCATCAAGGTGCCCTGAAAACTGCCGCGACTCTTAAATCATGGGGTTATCAACATGAAACAAATTCTAAGGGGTATACGTCAGTTTTCTAGAACTCAAAGATAATTAAATAAGCCCCAGAATACACGCTCAATATATACAACTCAGTTGTATTTTTATACATAAGCCATGAACAATTAGAATAGGAAATGCTTTTGAAGAACCATTTATTATCACACCAAACATTGAAATACTTACATTTAAATCTAACAGCCATGCACAGGATCTGTATGCTAAAAGCCACAGAAGGCTGATTGGATCAATCAAGGAAGATATAAATAAATGGAGAGATATACCATATCTACCCATGGAAGCCTCGCTAGTAAGGTGTCAATTATCAACTTGATCTAGAGATTCAACATAATCCCAGTCGAAATCCCAGGATTGTTTTGTGGATATCAGCAAGCTGATTCTAAAATGTGTGTGAAAAGACAAAGGAACTAGAACAGCCAAACAGCTCTGAAAAATAACCAAGTTGGAGAACTCATGTTGCACAATTTTAAGACTCAATATAAACCTCCCGTAATCAAGGCAGTGTGATATTGAAGAAAGATGGAGACACAGGTCACAAGATAGAACAGAGAATCCAGAAACTGACCCCATACACAGGCATCCTCACCCAACTTCTGATAATGACATATAGCCAACCTAACAGAAAAAGGGATATAGTCTTTCATCCAGTGTTACTGGAACAATTAAGTGTTCGTATGCAATAGTAATCAATGAACTAAGTGATTAATTGTTTAATTAAACGGTTCATTGTTTAATTAATTAAGAGAAGCCTTGACCTAAATTCATAACTTATACAAAAATTCACTCAAATGGATCATAGATATAAGTGTAAAGTACAAAATTATAAAACTTTCATAAGAAAGAAGGAGTGATGTTGATTCATTGAATCATTCAATAAAAACTTTTGGAGCATGTAGAGTGAGACAACACAGTCTACGCCCTGAGGATCCACTAGTGAACAAAAGGAGCCAGGATCACTGTGATCTTGGTGCTTAATAGTCCAGTGGGGGGACTGACAAAGATAATGGAAATAGAAACTATGGTAGAGAATAATGAATGGGGAAAAAAAAGAAATACATCTTTGAGAGGATATAAGAATTGGGGGAAGGGGTGTGAAATACTAGACAGGGTGAAATACTAGACACAGAGGGTCCTGCTGAAAAAGGTGTCAGTTCAATAAATACCTCAAAGAAATGAGAGAACTACCTGCTGACAGGAAGGTGATCTAGGCAGAGGGACCCATGAATTCCCCAAGGCAGGATTGTGAACGTGTGTACTGATGGGAAGCAAGGAGGCCAGTATAGACAGAGAAAGGAGGATGAGAAGAAGGAGCAATAAAGAGGTGAGGGTTGTGGGTCAAGGAGGAGAAAAAGAGGATGAGAGAGAGAAGGATGTAAAGACTGCCACCAATAGACAAGGTGAAGCCAAATCTGGTCATACCTGTTCCTCCGCCTCACATTACCAGCTGCAGATCTTTTTATTTTTTAATTGACATTTACTAAACTGTGTCTAGACCATGAAAAGCTAATTCTACTTGTAGCAACTAATTGAAGCAGGAAAATGGAACACCCTCAATGATCAATAGCAGTGTTTAAATAGGTTATGGCATGCTATGTGGCCTTTAAAATTCATAGCCCTGCAGAACATTTATGACCTAGTGAAATGCTCATATCACTAGATGACCAGAAATGGGATTCACAGCTACGTAGCTAATTTTGGTTAATGCATGTACATATACCTCTTCCCTGGCGATTATACCACAGTGTTAGAGGTGCTTACCTCCAGGGGCACCTGAATGGCTCAGTCGGTTAAGCATCTGGCTCTAGATTCCAGCTCAGTTATGATTCCACAGTCTATGGGACCAAGCTGCATATTAGGCTCTGCACTGACAGCGTGGAGCCTGCTTATGATTCTATCTCTCTCTCTCCTCCCATCCCTCACTCTTGCTCATCTGTCTCTCATTCTCTCTCTCTCTGCCAAAAATACATAAACATAAAAAAAGGTGTTTAGATATGCTTATCACCAGGTGTTTGACTTATGACCATTTTTCTTTCTTTTTTATTTTTAATTTTCTAACTTTTCTGCAATACACTTTAAGACTACCATAATCATAAAATCACGTTTCAAATAAATGATTCAGTCTAGTATCATTTAAATAAATAAAATATTTCAATTCATAAATTTATTAGGTACATTCCACATATCAAGGATAGTTTCAAATAGTCCAGTGTTAACATTGCTAAGGTCTAGATTACAATGGGAGTCAAGGGATACCTGGGTAGCTGTGTCAGCTGAGTGTCCAACCTCTGCTCAGGTCATGATCTCACAATTTGTGAATACAAGCACCACACCAGACTCAGTGCTATCAGCATAAAACTCACTTTGGATCATCTGTGTCCTCTGTTTGCCCCTTTTCTGTTTGTGCTCTCTCTGTCTCAAAATCAACATTATTTTTTTATTTTTTATTGTTTTAATTTTTTTAATGTTGATCTATTTTTAAGAGAGAGAGAAAGTTTAAAAGCTGGGCCAGAGAGAGAGAGAGAGAGAGAGAGAGAGAGAGAGAGAGAGAGGGAGAGAGAGAGAGAGAGAGAGACAGAGAGAGAATCCAAAATCTAATCCGATTCCGGGCTCAAACTGACAGACTGTGAGATCATGACCTGACCTGAAGTCAGAAGCTTGACCAATTGAGCCACACAGGAGTCCATAAAAACTGTGAGTTTATAAGATATTACATTTGTTTGAAAATCATACAATTGGCTTTACACCATATGCTATTGGCTTTAGGAAAGACTTCAGTGAACAGATCATCAACCCACTTACTCTAATTAATATATTAACTTCCAAAATATAATCTTCAGTGGGTCTGCTCCAGGACCACATCATATTAAACACGAAAAACAAGCAAGCAAGCAAACAAACAGACAGACAAAGAAACAAACAAAACAAGAACTAGTAGCAAATCATGACGCATAATGATCCATCCCACTGTCAAATTTGTTACTATTTTTTTGGCCAAAGAGCTTATTTCAAAGGATTCTATTGCTTTTAATACAGATGAACTTCTGCAATTAGTTCAGCATATAGATTTGAGGACATACTGAAAATGTAAAGGAAATACATAATTTTATATTGTATAACCTTAGGCCTCTAACTTCCATGAAACTCCAAAAGGAGGACATTAACAGCACCATGAATTCTCTCCCTGCAATCACTCCCCATTCCTGCTCCATCTCCCTTCCCCAACGTAATCAATATCCTGACTTTGAGCAACAGAGATTAAATTAATCCATGTTTGAATTTTATAAAAATATAATGGAATAATATGTATTTCTTTAGATCTGGCTTCTTCCGTTCAACATTATAACGCTCATCGAAGTTGTTTTGGATAGGTGTAACTCAGGGATTGGTACTTCCACATTGTATTCCATTACATGATTATTTAACAATTTGCTTATCCATTCTACTGTTGATTCAGGTTTGGAATGTATGTTTCCATACTGTACTTATTATATGGAAGACTGCTATGAACATTTCCCTATTACTGTGCTCAGCATGAAGCGTATCTACTACAGCGCGTTAATGTTTAGTTAGCTGCCTTAGCCTTAAACCCTGGCTGTACATCAGAATCACCCTGATGTCTGGATGTCAGTTCCACAGATCATTCTAATTTGAGCTTGGATTAAGAACCACTAGGGTAGATGTTGAAATCCCCAGACAAAAGGAGGAGATGAATCCAGTTTAAGGAATTCTCAATGGGTTCCTCTTTCTGGACAATAAAATGCAATGTAAAAATTATTTTGTGGCCATTTTGACATCTCTTTCCTCCCCCTCCCCCTCCCCCTCCCCCTCCTCCTCCTCCTCCTCTTTCTCCTTCTTCTTCTTCTTCTTCTTCTTCTTCTTCTTCTTCTTCTTCTTCTTCTTCTTCTTCTTCTTCTTCTTCTTTTTTCATAAAGCTCCTACACAAAAAGACTACCTATAGGCTTTAAGAGACTCTGCATGGCTTCCATAATATGTGGAAAATTCCCCAAATTCTCAAAGGAAATGTCTTTAGACATGTTTTAAAAATATGTGTTCCATGATACGGCACACTTGAGTGGGAGATTAGGGTATCAAATATCTAGACATACCCTAGTTTGGTATACCAGCTCCATAAATACTGAGACTGGAAAAGGCAAGAGTTAATTTTCCATGGTCCAGATAAAGACAGAATGAAATGAGATCTCCTTAGTAGTAACTGTTACAACTGAAAATTTAGTTGGTGCTCTTTAATTTTCTAGTTTCCTGAAACTGCTTTTTGGATTCATGCCCAGAATCTGTCTCGATGAATATATGTCAGAGAATGAAAGCCAAAAACGAACAATGTGACTCTAGAAAGTACTGCAACAGTTAACATTGAGGTATCACAAAACTCTGAAAACACGTTCTTCAAGTTCAGTCTTCAATATGCATTGAGAGGTAGGAGAAAACCGAGGTCATGATACAACTCTTTTGTGAAACGTGAAGATATGTGCAGTAACTTATTATTTTTGTGAAGTTAGGTAATTGCCTCTGGTTTGTGATGTAAACGTTGTTTCAAGGTTGCACTTGAATCCGAAAATTCCTTCAGCAGACTCCCCTCCCACCTGATTTGACGTTGACTCAACCACTTCACCTAGAAAGATTTCTAAACTTTGACCATGTTTGAGTGTTTATAAAAGTTTCTGGAAGCATGGAAGACCTCATCTTTGCCTCCAAGAAACTTATAATATTTGAGGGTAGAAAAAACCCAAATACCATACAAAGCACAGTAAGACTTCAAGGTCAAGTTTCATGTATCAGGAGAAGTCCACTGAGCGAGTGGATCAGTAAAGGCATCTCAGAGTCATAGCACAAAGAATCTTAAAGGATGACCAAGTTTCTAGCTGGCAGGCAGAAAGGAGAAGGACAAAGGAAACAAAAGCAAATGTGTGGGACAAAAGGAGGGGCAGGCATTCCAAGAACAGTGAGAACAACCCTGTTGGAGTTTGAGGTTCTTCTACAACAGTGGCCATTAAGTATTTGTGACGATGACCAAGACTGGGTAGAAGATGAGGTACCTACATCACCCATCAATTCCATAATCTTATGAAAGAAGGTCTTGTTGACAGAGAAGAATTGGAGACCATCAGTTAGAACCTGAAGATGATAATAACAAAGCAATTTGGTAGACACAAAACAACGAAAAGTTAAAATTCTAAGCAAACTTCTGTAAGTATGTGAATTAATACCCAATCAATAAACAATTGAAATCCATGACCAACTTAACCCCTGTTGTGTTTCTCTGTTAATGGGACATTGTCTTCAGTTGCTCAAGAGGGAAAGAGACTCATTGTCAGTCATTCCCTCCTCAACGTCTTTGTCGTGATCCATTCAGCAGCAGGGGTTCTCAACTCCACCTCCAACGTATGCCAAGCCAGCTATTTTCTCACCACCTTCTGCCTACTCTCCATTTTCGTTCTTAGCCCCATGCTGTCTTTCCCTTCCCACCAAAATCCCAGTCCATTCTTTTCACTGCATCAGGAATGCAATCCAAAAATCCTGAATCTGAGCAGTTCATTCCTCTGCTTAAAACAACCCTCTAATCTCCACTGTACTCAAAATGACACACAGAATCTGTAACGTGACCACCAGACGTTGGCAGTCCTGCCTTGCACCCCTCTAATGCCATCTTTCCTCATTCTCCTTTCTTTAGGTGATTGGGACCGTCTCTTCTCCTGGTTTCTCAAACTAGACCCACGTAGGTGCCGCTTAGAATGCATTTTGTGTTTGCTAGTTTCCTTACCGTTCTTGCTACGGGTCCAAGTTTGAATAAAGGACTTTTCTCCCCAAGAAACCTTTGTTGGCCAATCCTCTAATCGACATTTTGTCCCCTGTGTCATTCCTTCTCATAATATTTAGTCTTTTATTTAACAGCATTTTGCCACAAGTTGTAATTACACATGTACCTTTTGTAGCTAAGGTTTGAAACATCCTGAATATATGGAGTGTGCATGTTTGATTATCACTGTGTACTTGAACCTAATAGCACCTGACACCTAAGGTGCTCGATATGTATATCCACAGTGCCTGAAATAGGGCACTTTTAACTATCTCCCGGTGTGCTGGACTGCAATATACATTCAAGTCTTCAATAATCTCTACCACCAAAGTTAATATTCATATTCAAAAAAAGGGATGGGTCACCTCCTCAAGAATAGGAAAAAGAGTTTGCCTTGTTGATAGCTTCTATGGTGTAGCTTACATTTTGACCTACGAAAGACCCCACCCTGGAGATACAGTTTGCATGGATGTAGTGACAACTATGAGGAAATCAAAAAAATACAGTGTTTATTGAGTGTAATGTGCCAGGATTTTTTCCACACGTTTTACAGCATTACCAATAATCTCACAACTATACTGAACATAGGCGTTATACTTCCCCTTTACAAATTGGAAAAGCAAACTGTGAGGTATCATTTGCATACAATCTAAGATCTGGCTGGTAGAAGAAATTGATGGGGCCAGATAATTTAAAAATCCACAATTTTGTCCAAGGTAACCTCTGGGAAATCAGAAAATGAGCGGCTTTCATAAGTGCAACTGCCCAGAGCCTTTCGGGGGAGCCGTCTGTGTGGGGCCCAGGCTTTGGCGCCATCACATCTCCAGGATCTCACTACCAGGAGAAACCCCCATTGTTGGGAAGGGCAAGAACATCCATCCATGGCAACTTAAGGTGTTTTAACCCCTGTCAAGATAGTGCAAACCTCCAATTACTTCATTCGGTACTTCAAGGAGCAAATCAAAGCACACCTCATGGGATTATCAAAAATCACTCTGAGATGAGAAATCAAACAACGAAAGTCATAGCAACGCAAAGCAAGTAACACTTTCCAAAACACACCCCCAGAAGGGCCAGGCCATGGAGAGGAGATGAGCCCACTTTAATGTAGCAGTGCTCTCAGGTGCAGAGCATGTAAAACAAAACAAAACAAAACAAAACAAAACAAAACAACAACAGCAACAGCAACAGCAACAACAACAACAACAACAACAACAACAACAACAACAACAACAACAACGTTGAAACACATAAGTAATAGAAAACTATCCACAATGATGAAACGGAAGAATTACCGTCAGACGAAATTCCAGGAGAAGTGACCGTTAAAGAATTGATCAAAATAGATAAAAGCAGTATAACAGCAAGAATTTAGAATAATTGTCATAAGATTAATCACTGGGCTTGAAAAAAGGCATAGAAGACAGCAGAAACTTTAGTATTGCAGTGATAAAAGAACTAAAAAAAATAGCCATGGTTAATTAAAAAGGCAATAACATAGGGATTGACTTTAATCACTGATACAAAAACAGATAAGCTGGAAACTTGGATGTCTATTACCCAAGTTAATAGTTATGCGATTGTAGCAAAAGCTAATTCTAAAAAACTATTAAATAATGAAAAGCAGAAAGCTAAAATATGTCAAGTTTTAAATACCTAGCATGAGTCGTGCAGCTGTATAGTTGTTTAAAATTCTAGGATATCAAATAATATCATGTAATAGCCTTTGTAACACATGCAAAGTTCACCATTTCTGCCTTTGCTCTTCTACATGTGGAGTAAGATGTGATTGGGCCTTATAGAATATCTGAAAAGATTAATACTAAAAATTAAAAAGTTTTTGAAAGTATATGTTGCTAGTGAGTTTGTCATGTCAAACAAAGTTATAAATAGGTGTTATTTCCAAACCTTATTCACGTGCACTCTTATTATGGCTAGAGTCCATAAAAAGTTATTGCACAATTGCATAAACATGATTACCAGTGCAATCTTTTTTTTTAAGTCCATTTGTTCATTTATTTGAAAGCCAGGATAGAGCATGGAGAATGTACCCTGTAGGTTCTGGATTCTCTCCTTGCTTCCAAATATCTTATTTGGGCTGCTACCATAAAGATGGTAAAACAATATTACCTGTACCATGAACGTGTAAAATATGGTACAACTCACTAGTATCACAATTTTGCTGATTAGCATATGTGTTTACAAATACACACGTGTGCACTGGGTGAAGTTAGATGTTTCATACTTCTATCCATAACATGAGGAATTCAATATATTTTAAAGAGTTAGATTCCAGTTACCAAATCTAATGTGGGATAACATGCACAGTTCTTATTTCTCACTTATTGTGCAATTATGAAGTAAACATAGAGCCCAAAGAGTAAATTCTTTTTATCTACACTTAACTGAACATATATCACTGAAAGTCAAACTTTGGCCTTTCAAAGATGACGTGAGACTGAACGCGGAAAACCCAAAAGACTCCATGAAAACGCTGCTAGATCTGATACATGAATTGACCAAACTCACAGGATACAAAATCAGTGTAAAGAAACTGGTTGCATTTCTATACACCAATAAGGAAGCAACAGAAAGAGAAGTCAAGAAATCACTGCCAGTTACAATTTCACCAAGAACCGTAAAATACCTAGCAAGAAACCTAACCAAAGATGTAAAAGATCTGTACAGTGAAAAGTATAGAAAATGTATGAAGGAAAATGATGAAGACACAACAAAATCAGGAAAAAACAAACAAACAAAGAAACAAACAATCCATGCCTATAGAGTGGAAGAATGAATAGTGTTAAAATGTAAATACTACCCAAAGAAATCTACACATTTAATGCAATACCAATCAAAATTGTACCAACATTCTTCTCCAGACTAGAGCAAGCAATCTGAAAATTGGCACGGAACAACCAAAGACCCTGAGTAGCCAAAGTTATGTTGAAAATAGAAAGCCAAAGTGGGAGGCATGTCAGACTTTCGACTCTCCTACGAAGCTGTAATCAAGATAGTATGACATTGGCACAGAAACAGGCACATTAACCAATGAAACAGAATAGTTAACCCAGAAGAGGCCCCACAAATGTATGGTGAACTAATCTTTGACAAAGCTGGAAAGAGAATCCAATGGATAGAAGACAGTCTGTTTACAAGTGGTGCTGGGAGAACTGAACAGCAACATGATGAAGAATCAACTAGATGACTTTCTTACACCGTGAACAAAAATAAATGCAAAATGGATGAAAGACTTAAATGTAGACAGGAAACCATCAAAACACTAGAGGAGAAAAGAGGAAAAAAAAACCTTTGACCTCAACTGCAGCAATTTCTTCCTTGGCATGTCTCAAAAGCCAAGGGAACGAAAAGGAAAAATGAATTATCAGGACCTGGTCTAGATAAAAATCTTCTGCACTGCAAAGGAAACAATCAGCCAAATTAAAAGGCAACCGATGGAAGGAGTGAAGATATTTGCGAATGACATATTGGTAAAGGGTTAGTGTACAAAATGTATAAAGAACTTACCCAAGTCACACTGGAAAATGTAATACAGTGAAAAAATGGACAGAAGACATGAATAGACACTTTTCCAAAGGAGACATCCAGATGGTCCACAGACACATGAAAAGATGCTCAACATCACTCATCATCAGGAAAATACAAATCAAAGCCACACTGAGACACCACCTCACACTAGTCAGTGTGGCTAAAATGAGCAACTCAGGAAACCACAGATGCTGCCGAGCATATGGAGAAAGAGTAACCCTCTCTCACTGTTGGTGGGAAAGGAAACTGGTGCACCACTGTAAGCATGAAACCTACGGACATCACAATGACTCTAAACGCATATCTTTCCCTAATAACACTGAATTTCAATGGATTAAATGCTCCAACCAAACAACATAGCGTATCAGAATGGATAGAAAAAACAAAAACAAAAAACAAAACAAGACCCATGTCTTTGCTGTCTACAAGAGACTGATTTTAGACATGAGGACACCTTCAGATTGAAAGGGAGGGGATGGAGAACTATCTATCATGCTACTGGAGGTCAAAAGAAACCTGGAGTAGCCAACTTATATCATGCAAAGTAGAGTTTAAATTAAAGGCTGTAACAAGAGATGACGAAGAGCTTTTTATTTTAATTTCAGGGTCTCTCCATCAGGAAGTGCTCAACATTTTAAATGTCTACACACCAAATTCGGAGACACACACATATATAAAACAATTAATTAAAAACATACAGAAACTTGTTGATAAGAATGAGGTAATTGAAGGGACATTAAATTAACCACAGAAAAAAGGATGGAAAATCTCCAAAAGCATGGAGGTTAAAAAACATCCCACTAATGAATAAATGGGTCAACCAGGCAATTTGAGAAGAAATTAAAAGATATAAGGAAACAAATGGAAATGAAATACAACAATGCAAACCCTTCGGGATGCAGCAAGGGCAGTCCTGACAGGGAACAACAAAACAAAACAAAACAAAACAAAACAACAATAGCAATAACAACAAACATTGCTATCCAGGCCTATCTCAAGAAACAAGAAAAATCCCCAATACAAAATCTAACAGCACACCTAAAGGAACTGGCAGCAGAACAGCAAGGCACCTCAAACCGAGCAGAAGAAGAGAAATAATAAAGATCAGAGCAGAAATAAACAATATGGAGTCTAAAGGAAAACAGTAGAGCACATCAATGAAACCAAGAGTTGTGTTTTTGAGAATATACACAAAAGTGATAAACGTCTAGCCTAGCTTCTCAACAAGAAAAGAGAGGGGACCCATATAGGTAAAATCACGAATGAAAATGGAATTATTACAACGAATCCCTCAGAAATTCAAGCAATCATCAGGAAACACTATAAAATCTTCTATGCCAACAAACTGCACAACCTGGAAGAAATGGACAAATGCCTCCATACCCACACACTTGCAAAACTCAAACCGGAAGAAATAGAAAATGTGTACAGACCCATACTAGTGAGGAAATTGAATCAGTTATCAAAAATATCGCAATAAACAAGAGTCCTAGACCAGGTGGCTTCCCTGGCGAATTCTAGCAGACATTTAAAGTAGAGATAATAGCTATCCTTCCCAAGCTGTTCCAAAAAATGGAAATGAAAGGAAAACTTCCAGACTCATTGTATGAAGCCAGCATTACTTTGCTTCCCAAACGGGAAACACAGAAAAAAAGGAGAATTACAGGCCAATATCCCTGATGAATAGGGGTGCAAAAATTCTCAACAAGATACTAACAAATCACATTCAATAGCATATAGAGAGTATTATTCAACACGATCAAGCGGGATTCATTCCTGGCCTGCAGGGCTAGTGCAATATTCACAAATCAATCAATGTGCTACATCACATTAATAAAAGAAAAGATAAGAACCATAGTGCACTGTCAATAGATGCAGAAAAAGTATTTGAGAAAATACAGCTTCCTTACTTGATACAAACCCTCAAGAAAGTTAGGATAGAAGGAACATACCTTAAACATCATAAAAGCCATTTATGAGAAGCCCACAGTAAATATCGTCCTCAATGGGGAAAAAGTGAAACCATTCCCCCTGAGATCAGGAACAAGACAGAGATGTCCACTCTCACTCCGGTTGTTGAACATAGTGTTGGAAGTTTTAGCATCAGTAATCAGACAGTAAATGAAATTGAAGGTATCATCATTTGCAAAGATGAAGTCAAACTTCCACTTTTTGCAGATGACATGACACTATACATGGAATATCGGACAAATTCCGCCAAAAGTCCTCTAGCACTGATACAGGAATTTAGCAATGTTGCAGGGTACAAAATCAATGTACAGAAATTGGTTGCGTTTTATACACCAATAATGAAGCAACAGAAAGAGAAATAAAGAAACGGATCCAATTTACAATGCTCCAAGAGTCAAAAAATACCTAGGAATAAACCTAACCAAAGATGTAAAAGATCTGTATGCTGAAAACTACAGAAAGCTTGTGAAGGAAATTGAAGAAGATACAGAGAAAGCGAAAAACATCCCATGCTCGTGGATTGGAAGAATAAATATTGACGAAATGTCAATATGACCCAAGGCAGTCCTCACATTATATGCAGCCCCAATCACATTGCACCAGCATTCTTCTCCAAGCTGGAACAAGCAATCATAAAATGTGTATGGAAACACAAAAAACCCTGAATAGCCAAAGTAATACTGAAGAAGAAAACCAAAGTGAGAGGCACCACAATGCCAGACTTTAGCCACTACCACAAAGCTATAACCATCAAGACAGCATGGTATTTGCACAGAAACAAATACGTAGACTTAATGGCATAGAATAGAGATCCCAGAATTGGACCCACATACCTATGGCCAACTAACCTTTGAAAGAGCAGGAAAGAATATCCAATGGAAAAAAAAGACAGTCTCTTTAACAAATGGTGCTGAGAGAAGTGGACAGCAACATGCAGAAGAATGAAACTAGACCACTTTCTTACACCACTCTCAAAAATAAACTCACAATAGATGAAGGACATGAATGTGAGACAGGAAATCATCAAACACTTGAGGAGAAAGCAGGAAAAATCATCTCTGACCTCAGCATCAGCAAGTTCTTAGTAGACACATCTCCGAAGGCAAGGGAACTAAAAGCAAAAATGAACCATTGGACCTCATCAAAATAAAAATCTTCTCCACAATGAAGGAAACAATCAACAAAACTAAAAGGCAACTGACTGAATGGGAAAACATGTGTGCAAAAGTCATACTGGATAATTGGCTAGTATCCAAAACCTATCAAAAGAACTCACCAACTCCACACCCGGGAAACAAATAATCCAGTGAAGAAACGGGCAGAAGACTTGAACAGACACTGTTCTAAAAAAGAAATCCAGATTGTCAAGAGACACATGAAAAGATGCTCAACAGCACTCCCCGTCAGGGAAATCCAAATCAAAACCGACTGAGATACCACCTCATGCCAGTCAGAGTGCCTACAATGAGCAAATTAGAAGACTATAGATGCTGGTGAGGATGTGGAGAAACAGGAACCCTCTTGCACTGTTGGTGGGAATGCAACCTGGTGCAGCCTCTCTGGAAAACATTGTGGAGGTTCCTCAAATCATTAAAAATAGACCTACCCGAAGACCCAGCAATAGCACTGCTAGGAATTTACCCAAGGGGTACAGGAGTGCTGACACATAGGGGCACATGTACCCCAATGTTTATAGCACTACTTTCAACAACAGCCAAACTATGGAAAGAGCCTAGCTGTCCATCAACTGACAAGTGGATAAAGAAGTTGTGGTTTATGTATACACAATGGAATACTACTTGGCCATGAGAAAGAATGAAATCTGGCCATTTGTGGCAACGTGGATGGAACTGGGGGGTATTATGCTACGTGAAATAAGGCAGGCAGAGAAAGACAGATACCATATGTTTTCATCCATGTGTGGATCCGGAGAAACTCAGCGGAACACAATGGGGAAGGTGATGGGGGGAAAAAGTTATAGAGAGGGAGGGAGGCAAACCATAAGAGACTCTTCAATACTGATAACAGACTGAGGGTTGACCTGGGGTTGGGGAGAGGGGAAAGTGGGGGACGGGCATTGAGGAGGGCAACTGTTCGGATGAACACTGAGTGTTGCGTGGAAACCAATTTGAAAATAAATTACATTTAATAAAAAAACATCCAGGGGTTGCTCTTACTGAATATGAGGATAGCTTTCCATTTTCAGCACTTTATGAGCGTGAGGTAGTAGTAGCTTAAGCTGCGTAGATGAAAGTTTTGTTTGTGTGTTTAAGAAAAGGAGCTGAATAAAGACAGAGGCCTCTCACATGTATCACATTGACCTTGGCAAGTTTCTCTTCTGATTGTTACCATGACTTATCACTCTTAGTGATTCACATAGCTTGGAGTCATCCTTTCATGGGGAAGTGGATTTCAGTTGATCATGGTAGGTGGTCCTTGTAGTATTTTGTGAATGAATTGTGTATGTGGTGATGATGGATGGACTATGCTGGTTGCTTTCAAAAGCACTTACACAGACGGTGTAACACGTTTTCTACCCTTGGAATCCCATACGTTCTCTTACTACCTTGTGTATGCGTTACCTGAAATATTCATGAATTGCTAGGTAGTGAATAGGTTTTAGTGGCACTGAATGCCCTACTGGCCACTCACACAGAATTCGTTGACCTTTGCTCTTAAGCACACAATGACTCGGTCTTCCCTAGGCTCCATGAAAGTGAGCATGGATACTAACTAGGCAAACTGTTTGCTGCTGCTGTGAAGAACAGCTTCGTGAACTGTGAGCTGTAGCAACACACGTATGGAACCCTAAGCAAGGCACAGTATATCGGTATTCTTTGAAAGGGTAGAGTAGTAATTTCAATTTGGCTTTCAGTGCGTTGCATGACAAGGCATTTAATTAGCTAAAACCCTCTTAGAGTCGTGTTTGATTGCAAGTTGTGTGTACTGTCCACCGCTAAGTGTCATTTCATGTTAGATGGAATTAATGGAGGCTGAAGCACCCGTGCATTCACCTCTAAGACAACCCTCTTGAATTCGTGTGAAGAATTATGGGCCTTCTCAGGTAAGACTAGGTACAGGTCTTTCTCAAGGGCATAATCTTAAACACAGCCAAACCTAAGGCAGCTTTGGGCAGCCCACCGTGATAAGATATGCAGACATTGTGACCTCACAACGCGCCTGGTCTCCTAGCAACTGCGGTGTAACTCTCACAGCCTGACGCCTGATTTGGCTTCATGGTAGGAAATTCATCAGGGCCCTGCGGCGGCCGCGAGACCTGGCAAGCGCGGGCGGCCCCTAGCGGCCTCACATCCTGAGCAGCATGAAGAGGAGATGGCGCTGGCCCAGGGAGGCCCTGGCCCCGGCCGCCGGGGGAGGAGCCTCTAGCGCTGCAGGAGGGGCCGCGCTGGAGGCGCCTGAGGAGAAGCTAGTGTACATGCGGTGGCAACCGTCGCGACTGTCGCTGGCCAACAGCACCAAGGCGCTGATCGACGTTTTCAAGCTATTCCTGCCCCGCAGCACGGAGTTCATGAGCTCAGACGCGGAGCTCCGGAGCTACCTCTGCAGCCTCAAGCACCAGTTCTCCCCCCACATCCTGCGCAGCAAGGACGTCTAAGGCTACTCCTCCCTCCTGGCCCTGGTCCCGGACCCCCGGCACCAGCCCCCCGAGGCCCGCCTCCAGACGCGCCGGCCAGCTGCCAGGCGGAGGCGCCACGGAGCCCGGACGGTGGCGGTCGGCCAGAGGAAGGTGCCGCCCCCGCCGCCACCGTCCCGCGAGGACAGCAGCCCCCGTAAGCCCGCGGCACCCGGGCCCTGCTCCAGGGGCCGCACCCTGGAGGAGAGTGGGAGGGCGGCCACCCCGACGTTGACCACCTTCCCCACCATTCGCGTACCGGGCGACGTGTGGGTCGAGAGCAGCCTGGCAGAAGCGCGGCGCCAGGCGCGCCAAGTCCCGGGAGTTAACCTGGAACCCGTGGTGAGACTCCGCCGCTTCCCAGTGCCTGGGCGTGAGATGCGGGCCAACGCCGCGCGACCTCTCAGCCCCGGGACGGGTTGTGCCTGGAGGGATGAACCAGGGACAGCCTGGACCGCGTCCCCTAGTGTACTTTATGGGCGAAGAAGCACCAGACGGTCCAGGCCCGCGCCCCCGGGATGCGGCGCCGTCTTCTTGGACTCCCGGGCAGCAGTGCCCTCTGCTGCCTCCCAGCACCGGGTCTGCGGAGGAAGGAGACCCCTGGACCGCAAGGGAGGTACCCTTTCTTCCTAACCCCAGATTGAGATGTCTCCAGGACTGTAGGGGCAGATCCATGTTCTCTCTTGTTCCCTCCTTGGTCTGAAGTCGTCAGACTTCCACCCCCACCCCCTCCAAAGGAATTTGGTTCCATGCTTGTGTAATAAAGCTAGAATTTCCTTGCTGTTCACCCACCTCCCGGCTCCTCCCGCCCCATTTGTTTTTTCTTTCTTTCTTTCTTTCTTTCTTTCTTTCTTTCTTTCTTTCTTTCTTTCTTTCTTTCTCTCTCTCTCTCTCTCTCTCTCTCTCTCTCTCTCTCTCTCTTTCTTTCTTTCTTTCTTTCTTTCTTTCCTTTTTTGACTGCCACTCTTTCTGGACGGATATGTGTGGAATATTCCATATATTCTGTGGAATATGTGTGGAAGATCGAATATGTGTGGAAAGTTGTTGTAATAGTTGGTATTCTCAATACCAATTGCAATAGTGGGTATTCTCAATCCCACACCTTTCTGAGTTTTAACTGGATTCCAAAGCTTTGACCAAGGATATTGTCTAAGAAATTCAAGCGTATCACTGTTAATAATGTAAGGATTTGTATGGCTTTGAATGTCATGGGCTCGGTGATTACAAACCAAAAGATTCAAAGTTCAACTGTGTACACATTCTTAAGACGTTTCTAAAGATTTTATATTGAAATGTAATGTTTATGTTTACTGAGCTCCTAAAGGAAATGGTAGACACTTGGAAGGTTTTGTTTAGTAAAATTAACTTGGGAAATTCTTTATAAGTGGGTAAAATTGAAAGTGCATTGAGAAACCACACGGTTTCTATTACAAACCAATGAGTGAATTTCAAAAAATAAATGAATAAAAAACTGGTGCTGGTTATGGACATGGATGGAATCCACTCGGAAATGACTTGGCCTTGTACCAATCTCACATACTGATCTGGGAATCTTTCCAGGATAATTTATTTTAAAATAGAAATCACATAGTGTAAATGAGTATGGGTAAGGGTGGTGACTAAACCTGCATACAGAATAGCCGTTGGAATTCTCTGAAGTATTACTGATCTAGAGCGGTGGTACATTTTTTTTTTTTTGGCACCAAATAACTGGTTGAGGTTATCTTTGGGCAAAATAGATTTTCCTCACTTGTTTTTGTCGTTGTTGGATAACAGGAAATATCCACATTACCATGCATTACTCTTATCAATATCATGGCAGTTGGTTAACAGTTTTGCTCCAGGATTTCCTTTATTATCTTATGTCGATGCACAGTTATGTTAGCAGGTATTGGTCTTTTGTTTGACAATCAAAGACCACAGGGATCAAACAGGAGAGCCACACAGAGTACTTTTCACTTTTATGATAGTGTTTATATCCTGTGGCCCAGCATGGAATTCTTGATTATCCAAGTGACCTCAGTTATTGGTGGCAGCAAGACTTAATGGTGTTTAGTCAGTGGTGCCGCAGCCAGATTTTACTGCGATATCGGAAAGGCCAAGGAGTTATTTTGTACCATTATTCTTTCAAGTTTAAGTATTTTGCAATAGAACCATCCATCCCAGGCTGAAACATGACCTATTAAATCTTCAATACTACGGTTTCTCTCTGCTTGGCAGCTTTTTAGGGGAATAATGAGAGTTGTGGTTTTTTTTTAAATTTTCTTTTAATGTTTATTTATTTTTGAGACTGAGAGAGACAGAGCATGAATGGGGGAGGGTCAGAGAGAGAGGGAGACACAGAATCTGAAGCAGGCTCCAGGCTCCGAGCTGTTAGCACAGAGCCCGATGTGGGGCTCGAACCCACGGACCGTGAGATCATGACCTGAGCCAAAGTCGGACGCTTAACCGGCTGAGCCACCCAGGCACTCCGAGAGTTCTGATTCTGACTCTTGGGCTTGTAGAGTTCAAATGGCATAGCTTCCTAATATACAGTTTCCCAGTAAGCCTCATATTCTTTTTTTCACTACTCAATGATAATGTGTTGTTACAAATACTGCCACATGAGTAAATAAAAGTGAATAATTATTTAAAAGATGCAGAGGGTTAAATTATACTCATTTCATAGGAAGCTTATATAAATTTTCGTTACTAGCTTCCATTGCCAATGGTATTTCAAATACAGAGGTTTTTCTCCCCCACCCTTCCCAAATTAACTGTTTTAGCTAATTAGCCCCTAAGGGAAAGATACATATTTGTACAACTTCCCTATTGTATATAAATGTATAATAATTAAAAATGAATCCAATGACCATATTAGAATGTAATTTCATCATATAGCTTACCGAGGTAGCTTCCCAGAGGGTTTTGAAATTAGATGTAGCTGGGAGGATAACTTTGCTCAGCACAGCTTTGAAACACAACCATTGACACCATGCAGTTATTTGAACTTAACTGAGAATCTTAGTTTTTCCCTGCTATACCGTGTTACTTTATTGCACTTGAACTTGCATTCATGCTTTGGGTTATCTGGGCTATCTGATTTCGGTTTGGATCTGAATGTCCATCCTGAATTCAATATGTTGTTTAGCTGGTCCCTTAAAAAATTTTGCCATTTCTAATTTAAAAAACAGGATGTTAAAAAAAAATCTTTGTTTTTGCTAAGTTTTTAGCAAAACCTTGCTGAAGTTTTGTTTTACAACTTATAAAATGTGAAGAAACAACTAATATAGTTGATTCATATATTAATAGGAAAATGAAAGTATTTTATGTATCCTTTTGGGCAGACCGTGAAAAGGAACTTGACACGGTGGCCTTTCTGGTGAGGCATTCATTTACTGTCTTCTAAAACGAGTCTGCGCTTAGGTTGTACAGATTTTTGAAATAAATCCCATAGTCTTTATTCATTCTTGTACCTTTATATCTCATATGGCACAAGTAAGGAGGAAGTTTATGACCTTGCTAAGCTTGAGTGCCTATATGTGGTGACTGGCACCTCAAATAAGCTTTTGAATTCCTGATGTCATTTTTATCCCCCTTCTACTTGTCACCCAGCAACTTAATTTTCCTTACAGAACCAGTAATGTTATAATTGTGGAGAGCAAGCTTCATTGTTGTTTACTGTACTGACCATGGAGTTGGGCGGACACCTTAGAGAGATTCCTGACAGTCTGTGGGAAGTGTGTGTGTGTGTGTGTGTGTGTGTGTGTGTGTGTGTGCGCATGTGTGTGTGTGTGTGTGTGTCAGAGAGAGAGAGAGAGAGAGAGAGAGAGAGAGAGAGAGAGAGAGAGATGGAGAGAGAGAAGTCCCAATAAGGAAATGTGATATTTATTCGGATTGCCTCTTCAATTCATTTTCAAAGGATTCAAATCACAGGGAATTTTTCTTAAAATGAAAAGTATGTACTGAGGTTAATCCTAATAACATTAATCAGAAAATAAGACCTAGAATTTGATGTCCATCAAATTATAAATAAATCCTTCTGAGGCAAAGGGGTCAACATGGTGGAGAAGGAGGGGGATCTGTACATCCCATGTCTCTCAAACAAAGTGCTGAGC
The DNA here is from genome assembly GCF_046562875.1 of Panthera onca. Lineage (NCBI taxonomy): Eukaryota > Metazoa > Chordata > Mammalia > Carnivora > Felidae > Panthera > Panthera onca. The sequence continues at coordinate 1,050,523 of NW_027675869.1, forward strand.
CAAAGTATTTTGAATCCCAAAAGTCTGTGAGGAAAACACACTGAATACTCCTGAAGGAAATGAGACAACTTAAGAAATGACAGGTGGCTGATTTTGAACTGGGGTACATAAATTGGGCCAAGTAGGAATGGAGGGAAGAGATCCCCTTCTGCGGAGAGACAAAAGTAAGAGAAAGAGTGGCTCCAGAAGTGTAGGGCTGTATGTGGATAAGAGGAGAACCTCGGACTGGGACTGAGAGGGATCTTATCTCTAACTGTGGGGCTTTCTTGGGTCTGGGGCTAGGCTCCCTGTTTGCGCACCTGGGGAGGAGAGGAGCCAGCACTGGTTTCAGGGGTAGATCAGGGGCACAGTGCACAGAAGGAGACAGTAGCCCCTCCCTGGAGGGCTGTGCAATAGAACAAAGCCTGCCTGCATCCACCACCCTCCGGATCAGTGGCTGGGTCTAGGGCGCAGTCTGCAGTAGGAGAAAGTGGCCCCCTCCCTGGGGGCATCGCTGTGGGACAAAACAATGCCTGCCTGCATCCACCATGCCCAAGCTCAGCAGTGAGGTCAGCAGGGCAGTCCAAGGCAGGAAAAGGCAGGGGTCCCTGAAGCACAGCAGCACAAAGATAGCCAGGAAAACATTTGTAGCAGCACAGAGAGGCACTTCCCCAGTGCCAGAGCACACGGAACGGGTCTGCGAATCCTAGACAAGCGCTATGCCAAAGGAGTCAGCGGAGCAAGAAGGACCACCCTGCGTGTGCCCTGGGCACAATGAGGACAACTGGAACGGAGTGCACCAGGTCATGGAGAAGAGGCTGGGCATCACCACGTAAACTGCGAGATTGTGACCCAAGATGAGATCAAGAGTTGGACACCCAACCGAGTGACCCACCCTTTCTTACATTTATTTTATTTGTAGTGTCCAGAGTTTTAGTTATATTTAGTGGGAGGAAGAGGGAAATGTATGTTTACTCCACTTTCCCAGAACCAGAAGAGAAACCTCCTTCATCTTCATTTTTAAAGGAGAGTTTTGTTGGACAGAGAATTCTTAGTTGATGGTTTTTTCAGCACTTGAGATCTATCACTACACCATCTTCGGGCTTCCATTGTTTCTGATGAGAATTCAGCCATTAGTCACATTATTCTTGACATATATGTGATAAGGAGCTTCCTCTTTCTACTTTCAAAATAATATCTTTATTTTCCAATAGTGTAACTATGATATCTCTAGGTGTGTTCTTCTTTGTGTTCATCCAAATTGAAGTTATTTCAAGTTTTTGGATCTTTCAGATAATTTTCATCAAATCTGGTATTTAAACAATTTCTTCAGTAATATTTTGTCCCATTTTCTCCCTCCTCTCCATCTGGGACTCCTATTATACACGTGTTACATAATTATGTTGGAGCACCTGATATTGTCACACAGTGCTCTACTGATTTGTGTCCAATTTCCCCCCCCCCCCCCTCTATTCTTTGGCTTGGGACATTTCTCTTGATTTACCTTCAGGTTCACTGATTCCTTCTTCTATTTCTAACCTACTGAGTTAATCTAGTGAAATTTTATTTGAGTTATTGTGTTTTTCAATTCCATAAATTTCACTTTTTTAAAAATCACTTCCATTTGTCTATTGTGATTCTCGGTGGACTCACATCATGTTTCCTACTGTATCTTTGAATACATGTTCCTTTAGTTCCTTAAATATAGTAGCTGCTGGAAGTCTTTAAGTCCAAATACATTTTCCTTTAGTTCTTTAAATATAGTAGCTGCTTGAAGTCTTTGTTAAATCCAAAGGTGGGCCTAGTCAGTTTCTATTTAATCGTTTTCCTTAGTATGGGTTAAACGTTGTTAATGTACATGTTTCTTTTTTTATGGTGAAAAGTAAACACTTGTTTAGATTATCTGCTCATTTGCTCGTGTGCACACGCATGCATGCAGGCACACACACACACACACACACACACACAAACACACACACACACTGGTTGCTATCATGACTGGCAAGAGATAACATTCTCTCTATTCTTACTAATTAGTATTTCCATAACAAAATCCTAGAAACAATAACACACTCATACATGCTAATACAAGCATAGACTCCGTGTATAAAAGGGGCCACTAAAGAACAATTAAAGTTGCTTGAGGAGGAAAGAAGGGATTTGAGATACAGGATGAACACGTGTACCTTTTGAAACTCACATCCACAAACTACTTATTCATTTAAAAAACAAAAAACAAAAACAAAAACAAAAACAAATCTGTTTCACTGATACTCAGCAACAGCACTGTGCATTAAAACCTAAAAGCACCTTTTATTTTGTATTTGCTACCTTCTCAGCTAGAATCCTCAGGAGAAATTTTGGATGCCACCCCCACTCCCACCCCCGCCCTAATCCCTAAATCCAGCCGATCTGATCAGCTCTACCTCCAAAGCAGATCTCTAATTGTGGCAGCTATCATCTCCATGGTAACCACGCTGGTCCAAACCACCATTTCTCACCGGGACTACTATAATATCTGCTAAAGGGTCGTGCACCTTCCTAAATGCTACCTAGTCACAGCATGACGATATTGGTAGAATAGACAAAGACTATGACTCTGCGGGGGGTGGGGGGATCTGGTGGGGGGATCTGGATCAAAAAAAAAGTACTTACTTTATGATCTCACTCATCAAGAACTCTAAAAAATAGAAACTAATATATTGTGACAGAAGGCAGATCAGTAATGGGTGGCAGAGAGGGGCAAGAGGAAAGGATGACCAAGGGAAACAAGGAAACTTTTCAGTGATGGATATGGTCACTGTCTAGACTAGTGGTTTCATGGATATGTGTGTGTATATACTTTATGATCTGTGTGTATACTCATCCACACTGATGTATAAACTTATCAAATAGCACATTTTAGTTTCCTGCAAGTTATGCCAATTATACGACAATAAAACTTTTTAAAAATAAAAACAAACAGGATGATATTTTAAATAAAGTGCAACGTGTGGGATTTGTCTCAAATAAACCAGGGGAAGACGGGAGCAAGGACAAAACGGGTAGAAAGACAGATGAAACAAGATTAGACATGAGTTTTTGATAATTTTTAAAACTACATCCTAAGCACATGGGGGTATAATATACTATTTTCTTGACTTTTACATATTTGACATTTTCTATAATAAAAACAATTTTTCAGTTGAAGGGGAGCAAATCATAAACCAGGATAAACTAAAAGAAGAAAAATACTATGCTGGCTCCAGAGTCCAGACTGCTAGTAGCCAAAGACTTTCTTAGAAGATGAAGAGCAGGGGAATGTGGAGTTTAAAGGGACACATTTTATTCTCTACTCTATCACCTGAGAAACGTGCACGCTCCTTTGAGAGCGAAGCCATCCTTTCCCTGGTTGGCTCAAAGCTGGGCTCCCTTGCACACTTGACTTCTCATGGAGCCTTCAAGCTGTCAGACCACACAGGCTTCCACAGATATGCTTCCAACAGCCTGAAGTTTAGGATAAAAGAAAAACCATCTTGTCACCCATTTGAAGTATTTCATGCATGCTGAAGCAGCACCTGGTTAGATAGCCAAGTACTACAGCCACAGGCAACTCAAAACACACAAACAGAAGCAGCATTTTTATCTTCTTTTCCTCCAAGCCTCTGCTCATGCATCTTACAAAAGGAGTCCCAATCACATCAACCAATTTTTAAAGAAAGGAACTCTTTGCCAACATTTGCTTAGAGCACACTAACTCATCATCTCATTTGAGCCTCATGTTTAACCTTGGGAAGCAGCACATGTCTTTACCCCCCTTTTTAAGCATGCTAAATACTGAAACTCAGAGAGATGAAACAAATGGAGTGCCCAAGGTCACACAGCTAGCCTGTGGCAGGGCCAGGAGTCAAGGTCCGTCCCACCTCTGTGCCTGTCTAGCGTGACTACCTCACAAGCTTAGCAGAAACTCTCATCAAGATGCCTATATGAAGAAAAGTCATATCCCAATTAACCCACGTTTTTCTACCCAATCTCAAACACGTCAAAAGATTTTAAGAGTAGGCCCATGAAACCATTACTGCAAATAAAGCTTTTTCAGTTATGTATAATTTCTTTATCCCCTAGCACAAGGATGTAAGAAGAAGGGACAGCAATTGACTTTAGACATTACATGAGGGGAGGAAAAGGAAGGTATTGCCCAAAGAAAGATCAAAGAAAGAAAACTAGGGATCAGACTGGAAAGAACAGCACATTAAACACAAAACCCAAATTAACAACCCCCATGGTATTTTCTCTGTAACACCAGCATGTCCTGGGTGGTGATTACCCTGTTAGTGAAATGAAAGAAAACGGCCATTTTTTTCAAGCTACTGGTTTCACCATGCTAGGTTAAACTGGAAGAGAATTTTTCAAAACTGTATTAAATTTGCTCACACTGTGGTGATTCTCCATTTTCCAACAAAACATGTCACTTTCAGAGTTCAAGGTCTACAGTAACAATCCTTGCCTCTGGGGTAATGCATGAAACTGGATAGTTAAAACGTGTATTCTGGTTGTCACAGCTAATAATAGCAACTAGAACTTACTGAGCACATATTATGAGCAGGTGTTGTTTTTAATGCTTTTAATCTTCAAAATGGATCTTCTGACACAGGTTCGCTTATTGTTAGGGCAACAATATAATATATTGTCCAAATAAAGATACTTTGGGGAATCAAAGCAGAAAGCCATTAACAATTGTGCCAGGCACGACCACAATCCAGGAACATTTGGACATAGAATCACTAGCCTCATTTTGCAAATGGAGACTTAAGGAACAGAAAGGTTAAATAGCCTACCCAAGGTCACACATCTAGTCAGCCAGGGTTCAAGCCCAGGTCATCCGGCTCCAGGCTCATATTCAGCCATTCTGCCATGTGCCCCCTCTGAGCTGATATACTACCTTAAAAAAAAAATACATCACCCCACTGTTCCCTTTGAAGCACACAAACCTCTCTGTATTTCAGAATACATTTGCTACAAGAAAATGGCTAAAACCCAAGGAGAACTATGACTCAAGAGTTCATATGTTTAAAAAATAAAGACAGGGCGCCTGAGTGGCTCAGTCAGTTACTATCGGACACTTGATTTCAGCTCAGGTCATGATCTCATGGTTAGTGACATAGAGCCCTGCGACAGGCTCTGCACTGCAAGGTTCTCTCTCTTCCTCTCTCTCTCTCTCTCTCTCTCTCTCTGTCTCTCCTCTCTCTCTCTCTCTCTCTCTCTCTCTCTCTCTCTCTCTCTCTCTCTCCCCCCTTCCCCTGCTTGCATTCTTTCTCTCTGTCTCTGTCTCACACAGAATAAATAAAAACTTTAAACACACACACTCACACACACACACACAGACACACACACACACACACACATACATACACACATACATACATTTGCTATTGGATATGCAACTGAAACATGTCCCTTGTTACACATGTTTTTCTTAATTACTTTTCTCCAGATACAGTATCCCCTCATTTCATTCAGGAATAAATCCACAGCTAAAGTAGCAACAGCTACCATTCAGACATGCATATTTAGATTGATACCACAGATACATTCAGTGGTTTCACTGGCTCAAACCACACTGGGCTTTGGGGCCTTCACCTTATACCATAGAAGCAAAGTCTCACCTTCCCTTGAGTAGTACTGGATGGTTTTCAAAAACTTCCAAGAAAAAATGATGTCCCAGAAATGAGTTTGGAAACTAGAGAATTCAACATTTTCCTTTCATTACTAAAAAAAAAAAAAAAGAAAAAGAAAACTACAGGCATCATAAAACTTCAGAGAGCCACAATGCCAGGTAGGTAGAAAGTGTTTTTGTGAATATACAAGACTGCTTGCAGATGTGCTTTTTGAGGCAACACAATACTGGCGTGTTTCACATCATCCCCTTTCTCAAATACCTCAGTGATACCACTGTCCTTTTACACTTACAGCTCTTCCTGCATCTTCCCTCAGATGACTGCACGTTTGCTTCAATGCTCCATTTAGTGTGTCTGTCAGACAGCAATTCACCAGCCAGGCTAAGATCATGCCCTTCCACCAGCCAGCATCACTCTCCCTCCTCTTACCCCATCTATCCCTTTCTTCGTAGCCAGGGTAGAAGAACAAATAAAAATAAAATAAATAAAAATAAAAATAAAAAAATAAAAATAAAAATAAAAATAGTGTTGAAAGGGAAAAAAATACCCATTGAAAATTCTATATCCAGCAAAAGTGTATTTCAAACTGAAGAAAAAAGACTTTTTGGGGTGCCTGTGTGGCTCAGTCGGTTGAGCATCCGACCTTCGTTTCTGCTCAAGTCATGATCTCAGGTTTAATGAGATTGAGCCCCACATAGGGCTCTCTGCTATCAAAATGGAGTCTGCTTGGAATTCTCTCTCTCTCCACCCCCCTCTCTCTCTGCCCCTTTCTCCCTCAACATAAATGTATAAACATTAAAAAAGATGTTAGGCATGGAGTGCGTTACTCTTCCCAAAAGCATCTGAAGTTTACAATCCCTCACCTTTGGAAACAACAAGAACAACAACAAGAAAAACAACAACCACCCAAAAACAAGTAATACGTTGTGAAACAAAAAAGGAAGGACTTTATCACTAGTAGATCTGCCTTGCAAGAAAAAAAAATTTCCTTGGAGGATACCTCAGTGGTTAAATACCTGACTTTAGCTCAGGTCATGATCTCATCATTCATGAGTTCAAGTCCCACAGTTTGTGAGTTCAAGTGCCACATCAAGTGAGCTCCAGCCCCACTGCAAGTGAGCATGAGCCATACTTTGCGTGAGATCCCATTATCTCTCCCTCTCTCTCTGCCTGTCGTGGGATTCTCTCTCTGCCCCTTGCTCATTTGTGCCCCCTGTCTCTCTCAAGAGAAAGGTCTTTAGAAAAAGGAATATGGATATAGGTTATAGATAAGGAATTCAGATCTATGTTTAAAAAAGAAGAGGATTAGAGTAGGAATAAGGGAAGGTAAGATAAAATATTTTATTTTTCTCATTCCCAACTTATCTGATAGATAACAATTTGTTTAAAGTGATAACAGCAGCAATATACTCGGTTGATCATAGCACATGGATAAGGAGGTAGATGACCTCAATATTAGAAGGCATGGGATGGAGGAATTGAGAAAGTTTTATGGGGTAGCTGCACTACCTGTGAAGTGGTACAGTGTGATTTGAAAGAGGAATTTGACTAGTTATAAATGAGTAATGCAAATGCAAATAAAGGGGATACCACTCCAACTGTTTAAAATAAAAAAGTATAATGAATATGCTAAGAGAAAGAAGAAAATGGAATACACCCACTGCTGCATTAACATCCAGAAGGCAGAAAAAGGTGAAGATAGAAAGGAAGCAAAGTATGAGTGCAGTGAATAGAAAACAGTTACAAACATGGTAGATATTATTCCAACTATATCAATACTCACATCAAATGTGAATAGTCTAAATATACCAATTAAAGCTCAGAGATTGTCACAAGAGATCCAAAAACAAGATGCAACTCTATATTGTCTATAAGAACTTCACATGAGATATAAAGGTACAGATAGATTAAAAGTAAAAGGATGAAGAAAGATTTGTCATGCTAATGCTTATCAAAAGAGAGTTGGAGTAATTGCATTAATTCCAGACAAAGCAAACTTCCAAACAAGGAAACTCTAGAGAGATAAAGAGTGTCATTATATAAAGAGATTATCTAGAGAGATAAAAGGGTCAGTTCTGTAAGAAAACATAACAATCCCTAATTTTCTATGTCTCACAACAGAGAATGAAAATACATGGTGGAAAAACTTTTCACATTTCAAGGAGAAAGGGAAAAATTCATTATTATAGTGGAGACTTCAACACCTTTCTGTCAGTGACTGACAGGTCTAGAAGGATATAGGTAAGGCTACAGCTGGACTAAGCAGTAGCAGTAATCACCTAGATCTAACTGATACGTATGGAATATTTTATCCAACAGTAGTTGAATAAACATGTTTCTCAAGTTCACACAGAACATGCACCAAGTCAGAACATGTTCTGGGCCATAAAACACATCCTACCAAATTTCAAAGACTAGAAGCCATACAAAGTATGCTGTCAGGCCACACTGGAATTGAACTGGATGGAAAGCAATAATAAAAAGATAGCAGAAAAAATCCCCAAATGTTTAGAGATTTAAGAACATACTTCTAAATAACACATCAAAGAAGGAATCTTGAGAGAAATTTCAAAGTAGTTTGGACTCAATGAAAATTAAATACAACCTACCAAAATGTGCAGGGCGGGGTGAGGGGGGCACTGAAGACATGGCTTCCAGTAAAATGAACAGCACTGAGTGCATTTATTAGAAAAGTAGAAAGATCTTCGGGCATCTGGGTGCTCAGTCGTTTTAGCATGCAACTCTTAGTTTCCGCTCAGGTCATGCTATCATGGTCATGAGATCAATCCCCTGTATTGGGTTCCTGCTTGGGATTCTCTCTCTCCCTCTCTCTGCCATGCCGCTGCTCAGGTACATGCTTTCTCTCTCTCTCTCTCAAAGTAAGTAAATAAATGTAACAAAATCGAAAAGGAGAAAGACCTTAAATTAGTAGCCTAATTGAGCCCTGTGTCAGGCTCTGTGCTAACATCTCAGAGCCTGGGGCCTGCTTCAGATTCTGCGTCTCCCTCTCTCTCTGCCCCTTCCCACCTTCCACTCTACAGATCTCTCTCAGAAATAAATGAAAACGTTTTAGAAAAATATAGAAAACAAATAAAAGACACACACTCCTAAAACCCACATAAGGAAACATAGATTATCTGGATAGGCCTATATTTATTAAGTAAATAGAGTCAAGGACAAATAACCTTCCCAAAAGAAAGCATCAGGCCCACATGGTTTCACTGAAGAATTCTAGCAAACATTTACAGGAAAAAATGATGCTAATGTCTTATAATCTCTTCCCGAAAATAAAAACAGAGGGAAGACTTCCTCATTCTAGGAGGCCAGCATTGACAAAACAAGGTAAAGTCATTATAAGAAATTAAAACTGGAGACCAGTGTCTTGCATTTTCATAGACACAAAATACCCAATACATGTTAGCAAATCAAATCCAACAATGTGTAAAAAGAATTATACATCCATAACCAAGAGGGATTTAGTACCAGTATGGAGACTGGTTCAATATTAAAAAATCAATTAGTTTAACCCCTCACAACAATAGGCTAAAGAAGAAAGACAGGACAATGATCAGATGGTCTTAAAAACAGATGCAGACAAGGCAATTGTTACCTCCATTCAAAATAAATAAAACATTCTCTCCGCAAACTATGAGTCCAGGGAGACTTCATCAACTTGATAAAGGACTTTTATAAAACAAACAAAAACAAATCCCCACCAAAAAAGCCTACAACTAGCATCACAAAAGTTTCACCATTTCATGGGGTGCCTGGGTGGCTCAGTCAGTTGAGTGTCCGACTTCAGCTCAGGTCATGGTCTCACAGTTCATGGGTTTGAGCCCTGCATCAGGCTCTGTGCTGACCACTTGCTCAGAGCCTGGAGCCTGCTTCGTATTCTGTCTCCTTCTCTCTCTGCCTCTCCCCCACTCACACTTTGTCTCACTGTTTCTCAAAAATAAATAAATGTAGACACAAAAATTAAAAAAAAATGTTTCACCATTTCAGTGGGGAAGAATGGGATGCTTTCTGAAATGCTACTGTAGCTGATTACGAAGAGGCCAGGTAGGTGAAGACACCTGTAGTAATAATGGACATAATTATATAATTCTATAAGAACACACCCAGAACAGGCCTGTTCTGTTGAATTGTTCCTGATTCTGCTACAACACTAACTGTTGATCAGTTAATACTTTGTGATTCCATCTTTAGAGGAACTAAGTATTGACAAACAAACATCTCATAACACTGAATGTATATTTATATTGTCAGAGGGACGTCATACACCAACTTAGAGCTACTCAGAGTAAATAGAGAATTACATGGAGCCAAAGTATTCCCTGCAAATGATATTTTTGTTTTTATATTATATTCTGTTGATTTTTTCCAGTTTTTTTTATATTGTTCCTTTTTTTTTTTCAAATCCCGATGATTCTACAAATATTAAAGTTTTAGTCATTTGTTTAGAGGTGAATTTTAAAATCATCGGTATCTAGCTAAAACTGGCTGGCTGAAGAGAGTTTCCAGTTTCCATGAATGCAAATTAATAGATTCAATTAAGGGAACAAGCTTGAAAGCCAGATGTTGCTGTACCTCAAGGATAGGCCCCAGCTAGTTGAGAATCAGTGAGAATATATTACCTTTAGATAGCTCACAAACAGGAGCTTCTTAAATTTGGCTTTAGTATACACTCCACATAATAAATAAATGACAAGGAAAGTAAAACAGAACCACAGCAATGACTGCAATCTGTACAGTAGAAAAGACCCTCCAGGAGATAATACATGTGTGTACAAGTTGTACATTTTACAGATTTGAGGGTTACCATTCGCACTATAGTTCATATAAATCATGCCTCCTAGAACTGGGCAGTATACAGCTTGTGCAACCAATAGCAACAAACTGAAAACATTCTGATGCTGGTATAGAATAGCAAATATATGAACAAGGAGTACAAATTACATCTGAAGTTATAAGGTGTATAAATTGGATTCATATAAAAGAAAAAAAATCTCTAAATTGCCCTTCATTAGTACTAAAACTTTTGCTTGGTAAAAGACTCTGTGAAAAGAACAAAAAGACAATCTATGGACTTGGAGAAAATATTCCCAAATCATATATCCAGCAAAGGTCTTGTGTCCAGAATATCATATATTGAAGTGCGCAAAACGATGCTCCACAACACTAGGCTTCAGGGAAACACATTAAAACTGCCCTGAGATACTGCTATACACATATTGAAACCATTTTTTTCAATCTTTACTTATTTTTGAGGGATAAATGAGACAGAGTGTGAGCAGGGAGGGACAGAGAGAGAGGAGATACAGAATCCAAAGCAGGCTCCAGGTTCCAAGTTGTCAGCATAGAGCCAAACATGGGGCTTGAACTCACAAACCGTGAGATCATGACCCGAGCTGAAGTCAGCTACTCAATCTACTGAGCCAACTAGGAGCCCATGAAATATATCTATTTTTAAAGACAATACCTAATACTTGCATGTGACCCATAAATCTGACTCCTAGACATTTGCTCTAGAGAAGTGAAAACTTATGTTTATAAAACAAAAACAAAAACAAAAAAAAACATGCACACAAATGTTTACAGCAACTCTAATCATAACTGACAAAAATGGAAAAACACAAATTTCCTCCAGGAAATGAATGGTTAAACAAAAGCTGGTATATCCGTACAGGGAAACACTAAGAAACAGATGTATTGTAAAGGCATGATGTTGAATGAAAGAAACCAGTCTCATATAGTTACCTACAATAAGGATCCATTTATATGATATTAAAGTTGGAGATAGATGGTTGCCAGGCCTCAGGGGTGGGGTGACAGTGATTCAACATGAGGGAATTCTGGGAGCTGATGGAATTGTTCTCTTTGTGTCTAATTTTTTTTTTTGGGAGGAGACAGAGAGTGAGAGTGGGGGAGGCACAGAAAGAGAGGTAGAGAGGGATAATCGCAAGTAGGCTCCGGGAAGTTCGTGAGCAGGGGCTGAAACTCAAGAACAGTGAGATCATGACCTTAGCCGATATCAAGAGTGGGATGCTTACGTGACTAAGCCACCTATGTGCCCCAGGAACAGAACTCTTCTGTATTATCACTGGGGTGACATTTACATGAGTATATACAATCTGTAAAACTCAAAGCACTATGCACCAAAAGAGTTATTTTATATGATGTTAATTACACAACAAAAAGCATTTTCAAAAAAATACCACATCTGTCCTCATCTCTCCATTTCCTGCATCCATCCTAATTTCTGTCTTGTTCACCTCTCCTGGTCAACTGCAATGACTCCTTACCTGATTTCCTCCCAATTACCTTCTTCAATCTGTCTTTCTAATAAACTTATGAAATATTACTCCTGAATAAAGTGTTATAAGGAAAAAAAAATAAGCCAGATCTAAATAGCTGCACCTTCCTTAGATCATGCATGTACACCACTCCCTATTGTATTTCTAACACGAAGACCCAATGTGGAAATACAATAAGCAGCCAAGGGGAGCCTAGTGGCTCAGTTAGTTGAGTGACCTAATCTTAGTTTCAGTTTAGGTCATGATTTTGCCATTTGTGGTTTCAAGCCCCAGGTCACACTCTGCACAGAGCCTGCTTGGAATTTTCTCTTCCCCTTCTCTCATCCCCTCCCCTTCCTCACACACACTGTAAATCAACCACCCACCCACCCACGCAACCAACCAACAAACATTAAAATAAAAATAAGCAGCCCAAATAGTAAGGGTTTGTAGTCTGTTACACATTTCTCCCATAGTTCAAATAAAAGCAAAGAAAACTTGACTATCGTGCTGGAATTATTTTTCTTTCTTATACCCAACTCATTTTGCTCACTTGTGGTTCATTTCTGTGTCTCCTCCTCTAAATGCAGTGCCCACTTCCTCCGGCAGTCCTAGTTGAAGTGAATTTCTAACTGCTTCAGCTCAGTACCTTCTTCATTCTGTTGCCTTTGTCATGAAGACCTGGAACAAAAATCCTTGAAAGAATGAAAACCCCAGGCCTGGCATGCCAATACTAATACCTGGCAAACAGCAACAACGTCCCAGAGACAGCAACTAGCAAACAATCCGTTGTCTATGTAGGAAACATGAGCGAGAAGATGGAAGAAATAGAACTTCCCAAAGGGAGCCTGAAAAAGAAAACCAAAAACAAAATCCACTGGCGTTAAAAAGTGAAAACAGGTAACACCAAGGTTTATCTCAATGTTATTGCAGGTGTTCCTGGATAGACTAGATGAACCTGAATCAAATGATTTCTAAACAACAAAAACAACAACAGCAGTAGCAGCAGCAACAACAACAACGAAAGAGTCTTCTAAAATATGCATTGGTGTAATTTAGCAGATAATCAGAGCTGCAGAAACTAGCTTTATGTGGGAATAATCAGAATACCATAGCTACTCAGAGGAGTCACGCTTATTGAGAATAATTGATGCTCAGGTGGTGTGATCACTGTATCACACAAAACCAAGTAAGGGTGTTAAAAAGGAGGAGGGAAACCACGCAGGGCAGCAGATGCCAGAACACATGGGGTGAATCAAGGGCTCAGTGAAACGGAAGACTTAATCACAAAGTGAACAATTTGCCTGAAAATGCTGCAGATTCAGGCCAGCACACAGGCCTCCAGGCTCCCTGGTATGAGTCCTGGGAATACCAGGGGCAAAGCAATGAACTTACAGCTACCAATCACTTCCCTTTGGCAAGCACGTTACCTGATAAAGCATCTCAATTGACCCTGTGTACAGAAGAAGGAATTGAGGCTGAAGGAGAAGTTATAATTGCTCAAGGTCACAGAACTAAGAAAGTTATGGAAATGGCCGTTACCCCAAGCACTCTGACTTCTTAGTGCATTACATGCTGTCCCAAGTATGCAAAACTCAGCTTCAGTAACTCTTTTACCATCTTTTTAAGTAAATATGTTTTCAAAAAGTTTTGATTGTTGTATTTTCATTTTTATTTGTTTCCTTATGTCTTTTAATTTCTTTTCTAATTGTCTGGTTGACTGATTTGTTCTTTAGTAGGATGTTTTTTAACCTGTATGCTTTTAGAGGTTTAGCAGACTTTTTCCAGTAGTTTATTTCAAGTTCTAACCATTGTGATCTGAAAGTTTGCATGGTGTCATCTCAATTCTGTTATATATATTGAAGGCTTTTTGTGACCCAGTGTATGGTCTCTCTTGTAGAATGTTCCACGTGCACTCCAGAAGAAAGTATCCTCTGCTGCTTTGGGATGTAGAGTTCTAAAATATCTGACACGTCCTTCTGGTCCAATGTATCATTCAGGACCATTGTTTCTTTCCTGATTCTGTCTAGATTTTCTGTCCGTTGTTGTAAGTTGAGTCTTAAAGCCCCCTGCAATTACCACATTCTTATGAATGAGATTGTTAATGTTTGTAATTAAATGTTTTAAATCTTTGTGTGCTTCCGAATTCACTGCATAGTCATTATAATTGTTAGCTCCTCCTGATGGACAGACACAGTAATTATTTAATAATCCCCTTAAACATCTCTTGCTACAAACTTTAATTTAAAGTCAAGTTTGTCTGATATAAGTATGGCTAACACAGCTTCCTCTTGACTCCCAGTAGCATGAAAGGTAGTTCTCCATTCCCCCACTTTCAATAGTAATGTGTCCTCAGGTCTGAAAGGAGTCTCTTGTAAGACAGCAAATAGATGGGTCTTGTTTTGTATTATCCATTCTGATACCCTATGTCTTTTGGTTGGAGCATTTATTCCACTTCCATGCAGTGTTATTATGGAGAGCTATGGTTCCGAGGCAGTGTAATGTCTGTACTTTTCATGCTTGTACTGGTGTCTGTGGCACTTTGTGATACTTGTGACATTTCCCTCATAGAATCCCTCTTAGGATCTCTTGCAGGGATGGTTTAGCGGTGATGAATTCCTTCAGTTTTGGTTTGTTTGGGAAGACCTTTACCTCGTCTTCGATTCTGAATGGCAGGCTGGCTGGATAAAAGTTTCTTGGTTGCATATTTTTCCTATTCATCACATTGAAGATTCCCTATTCCTTTATGGCTTGTCTGATTTCAGTAGATGGGTCTGCTCCTATCCCAATACTTCTACCTTTGTACGTTAAGGTCCACTCATCCCTAGCTGCTTTCAGAATTCTTTCTTCATGCTTGTATTTTGCCAGTTTCACTATTATATGTTGTACAGGAGATCAACTCAAGTTACATCTGAAGGGAGTTATCTGTGCCCGTTTGGTTTCAATGCCGGTTTCCTTCCCCAGATTGTGGAAGTTCTCAGCTATGATTTGTTCAAGGTCATCTTCACACCCCTTTTTGTTCTCTTCTGGAAATCCTGTGCTATGGATATTGTTCCATTTGATTGCATCACTTAGTTCTAATTCTCCCCTCTTGATCCTCAGTTTTTTCTCTATCTTTTTCTCACCTCCTTTCCCCCATGTTTTTATCTTCTAACTCATTTAGTCTCCCCTCTGTCTCTTCAATCCGCGCTGTGGCTGCCTCCATTTTAAATTGCCCCTCATTTATACCGTTTGAATTCATCATGACTACTTTTTATTTCCTTGATCTGTGCAATAATGGATTCCATGCTGTCTTCTATGCCTTTGCCAATCCCAACGATTCATCCTTTGACTGTTATGCTAGATTCTGATATGTAGCTTATATCTGTTTTGATCAAGTCGTTAGCTTTCCACTTCTTCCTGGAACTTCTTTTGAGGGGAATGCTTCTGTTTCATTATTTTGGCTAGTTTTCTCTCTCTTAAGAGATTTACAAGCTTGTTATTTGCTCTGCACTTGCAAGAATTGTTATATGAAATGGGGGTCACGCCCTGTGCAGGTTCTAGCCCTGCAGGTAGTGTTTCCTGGAGAGTGGTACTGGCTCTCTGTTGTTGTGGCATTTGCTCTTTGAGTTCTCTACTCGTCATGATGTTTTTGACCCTCCACAAGGTGTGCTTTTATTTGTCCCTGGAAGTAGCCCTGGAAAGGAAAACAAACAAAGCAACACATAGGAAACAGAGACATGGAAGGAAACGTGCAACTAAAATAAATAAATGGACACACACGCTCACACACACAGAAAAACAGTCAGAAATCAAAAACGAAACAAAACAAACAAACCAGAAAAACCAGCTACAAGTAAAGAACAAGGTAGAGGCGTTGCTGTTGGAAGAACACATATAAAGAGGGAAATGACAGGAGTGGGGAAAAGGAAAAAATATATATATTGATCAGACTAGGAGGCTAAATGGCTTAATGCAGAGAGAGAGAGAGAAAGGAAAATAAGGAAGGAGGTGTGGGAACAAAAGGAAGATAAGTTTACCCAGGCAGAGAAACTAGATGGCTTGATTATTCCAGAGAGAGAAAAAGGAAAGTATACAAATATAGGTAGGAAATGTATCAAGGGAGTGGATTATAAATGTCCGCTTAAACGAACCAACAAGCAGAGTTATCAACCTAAAAGAGGGAAGAGATAGGGAGGGAGAATATGTCTAACTAACAAGAGTTGTCCCGGAATTAATCCAGTCTATGCAGCATCATTGGTCCGGATGATGGACCTGCCTGGTTCCACAGCGCTTATCCTGCTCCATCAGATAAGCAGGTACCTAGCACAGAGGGGCGTGGTTTGGGGTAGGCTGGTCCCACCTCCGCTATGGACCCTCGACTGATCCCTGAGGCCCCGCCTTGGTGGTGGTGGTGGTGGTGGTGATGGTGGTGGGGAAATGGTGATGTCCAGCCTCGTCTCCATGACCTGGTGTACTCAGTTCCAGTTGTCCTCATTGTGCCCAGGGCACACGCAGGGTGGTCCTTCTTGCTCCGCTGACTCCTTTGGCATAGCGCTTGTCTAGGATTCGCAGACCCGTTCCGTGTGCTCTGGCACTGGGGAAGTGCCTCTCTGTACTGCTACAAATGTCTTCCTGGCTATCTTTGTGCTGCTGTGCTTCAGGGACCCCTGCATTTTCCTGCCGTGGACTGCGCTGCTGAACTCACTGCTGAGCTTGGGCATGGTGGATGCAGGCAGGCATTGTTTTGTCCCACAGCGACGCCCCCAGGGAGGGGGCCACTTTCTCCTACTGCAGACTGCGCCCTAGACCCAGCCACTGATCCGGAGGGTGGTGGATGCAGGCAGGCTTTGTTCTATTGCACAGCCCTCCAGGGAGGGGCTACTGTCTCCTTCTGTGGACTGTGCCCCTGATCTACCCCTGAAACCAGCGCTGGCTCCTCTCCTCCCCAGGTGCGCAAACAGGGAGCCTAGCCCCAGACCCAAGAAAGCCCCACAGTTAGAGATAAGATCCCTCTCAGTCCCAGTCCGAGGTTCTCCTCTTATCCATATACAGCCCTACACTTCCGGAGCCACTCTTTCTCTTACTTTTGTCTCTCCTCAGAAGGGAATTTCTTCCCTCCATTCCTACTTGGCCCAATTTATGTACCCCAGTTCAAAATCAGCCACCTGTCATTTCTTAAGTTGTCTCATTTCCTTCAGGAGTATTCAGTGTGTTTTCCTCGCAGACTTTTGGGGTTCAAAATACTTTGGCTTCAGCACTTTGTTTGAGAGACATGGGATGTACAGATCCCCCTACTTCTCCACCATGTTGACCCTTCTGCCCCAGAAGGATTTATTTATAATTTGATGGACATCAATTTCTAGATCTTATTTTCTGATTAATGTTATTAGGATTAACCTCAGTACATACTTTTCATTTTAAGAAAAATTCCCTGTGATTTGAATCCTTTGAAAATGAATTGAAGAGGCAATCCGAATAAATATCACATTTCCTTACTGGGACTTCTCTCTCTCCATCTCTCTCTCTCTCTCTCTCTCTCTCTCTCTCTCTCTCTCTCTCTCTCTCTCTCTCTCTCTGACACACACACACACACACACACACACACACACACACACACACACACACTTCCCACAGACTGTCAGAATCTCTCTAAGGTGCCCGCCCAACTCCATGGCCAGTACAGAAATTTCACCAGTACTCAGGAATAGACATCCTCACTAAGGTCTGCCCGAACAAAATGGAAGAAAACAGCCTCTGTCAGTCCCACTCTCCTGCCTGTTCAGTTTCCTCCCTCCTGCCAGGTCTCGCTGACCCCCACCCCACCTTGCTGTCAAAGCCCATTCTATAACTACCTGACAAACTTAGCTAGTGTTTGATTCTGCAGCAAAATGCAACAAAGTTTCAAAAGGTCTCAGCCCTCCCAGGCCAATGAGTCAGCAGGAAAACACCAGGCCAAGAATCACACTAGGAGAATTCTCATTCCAGCTGTACCACTTCCTGGCTGAAGATGCACAGTGAAGCTGTCTTCCAACAACAGTCTAGCTCCACATCTATAGGCCTCTAGCCCACCTGCATTGCTACCAGGCTCGGGGACACATCCAACAATTTTGTTTCTTGAGCCCCTTCTGGACTGTGTTTGCTTTGTTTAAAATGTCTACCTCTAGGATAAACTACATTTTGAGATACAAATATGCACAAATATGCAAATTCCCCAAGGGAAAAGACACGTCCAGGAGTCTGTTCTTGCAGTCATCCATGTTCCCAAAGCACTGATTTCTACCGTGTACATAATTAGAGAGAAGAAGCAGGCAGACACCTGCCCAATGACAATGAAAAAGCAACAGAAGGTGATGGAGAGCCCCCCTGATGTAGTAGCTGGAAGCCCAGAAGTCAAGAATTACCCACAACCACCACAGAGGCAGGGGTATACCTCGAGAACAGAGCCTGGCACACAGAGTCCCTCAGTAAGTTTTCGGTTTAGTGGTGAATAAAGCCACAGGTGGACCAATAAACAGACAAGCAAGCGAGCAAAGTCTGACAAGGGAAAATCCACCTGTTCTATGGTGGTATAGACAAAGTAGGTGCTTTTAGCAATGACAGTAAGAGGGTAAACATTATAGAACAGGCCAATTAGTGAAAACTGTGGGTGGAATGTTTTCTCCTAATTACAATGGGCAGCTTATCCATCCTCCATCTCTGAAGCGTATGGTAAGTGGACACCACATGCTGGGGACAACAAGTTCTGGAGTAAAGGAGTGGAAGTAACAAGTCTCCACCTTTGCTAGCATGCCAGTTTCCATTTACAGACCCTCCATCTGGCCCCTGGCCCTTTCTTCCTCCCACCCACCCCGATTACTCCCACATATTATGTCCTTACTGCAATCTTGCAATCCTTGGTTTTGAACCATCCTTCTAATCTTTTTGTTGTTGTTTGTAAGATCTGTCATTTATCTACATAAAAACCTGGGAATTTTAAACAACTATACAGCTGCACGGCTCATGCTAGGTATTTAAACCTTGACATATTTTAGCTTTCTGTTTTTCATTATTTAATATAGTTTTGAGAATTACCTTTTGCTACAATCACATAACTATTAACTTGGGTAACGGACATCCAAGTTTCCAGCTTATCTGTTTTTGTATCAGTGATTAAAATCAATCCCTATGTCATTGCCTTTGTAATTAACCATGGCTATGTTTTAGTTCTTTTATCACTGAAATACTAAATACTCTGTTGTCTTCTATGCCTTTTTTCAAGCCCAGTGATTAATCTTATGACAATTATTCTAAATTCTTGCTGTTATACTGCTTTTATCTATGTTGATCAATTCTTTAATGGTCACTTCTCCTGGAATTTCGTCTGAGGGGAATTCTTCCGTTTCATCATTGTGGATAGTTTTCTATTCCTTATGTGTTTTAACTTTGTTGTTGTTGTTGTTGTTGTTGTTGTTGTTGTTGTTTGGTTCTGTTTTGTTTTATGTGCTCTGCACCTGAGAGCACTGCTACATTAAAGTGGGCTCATCTCCTCTCCATGGCCTGGCCCTTCTGGGGGTGTGTTTTGGAAAGTGTTACTTGCTTTGCATTGCTAAGACTTTCGTTGTTTGATTTCTCATCTCAGAGTGAGTTTTGAAAATTTTGAAAATCAAAACACTCAGAGGTGTGCTGTGATTTGCTCCTTGAAGTACCGAATGAAGTAATTGGAGGTTTGCACTACCTTGACAGGGGTTAAAACACCTTAAGTTGCCATGGATGGATATTCTTCCCCTTCCCAACAATGGGGGTTTCTCCTGGTAGTGAGATCCTGGAGATGTGATGGCGCCAAAGCCCCAGCTCCACACAGATGGCTCCTCTGAAAGGCTCTGGGCAGCTGCACTTATGAAAGCCACTCATTTTCTGATTTCCCAGAGGTTACCTTGGGCAAAATTGTGGATTTTTTGAATTACCTGGCCCCATCAATTTCTTCTACCAGCCAGGTCTTTGATTGTAGGCAAATGATACCTCAGAGTTTGCTTTTCCAATTTGTAAAGGGCAAGTATACTGCCTATGTTCAGTATAGTTGTGAGATTATTGGTAATGCCTGTAAAACGTGTGGAAAAAATCCTGGCACATTACACTCAATAAACATTGTATTGTGTTTTGATTTCTTCATAGTTGTCACTACATCCATGCAAACTGTATCTCCAGGGTGGGATCTTTTGTAGGTCAAAATGTAAGCTACACCATAGAAGCTATCAACGAGGCAAACTCTTTTTCCTATTCTTGAGGAGGTGACCCTTCCCTTTCTTGTATATGAATATTAACTTTGGTGGTAGAGATTATTGAAGACTTGAATGTATATTGCAGTCCAGCACACCGGGAGATAGTTAAAAGTGCCCTATTTCAGGCACTGTGGATATACATATCGAGCACCTTAGGTGTCAGGTGCTATTAGGTTCAAGTACACAGTGATAATCAAACATGCACACTCCATATATTCAGGATGTTTCAAACCTTAGCTACAAAAGGTACATGTGTAATTACAACTTGTGGCAAGTGCTGTTAAATAAAAGACTAAATATTATGAGAAGGAATGACACAGGGGACAAAATGTCGATTAGAGGATTGGCCAACAAAGGTTTCTTGGGGAGAAAAGTCCTTTATTCAAACTTGGACCCGTAGCAAGAACGGTAAGGAAACTAGCAAACACAAAATGCATTCTAAGCGGCACCTACGTGGGTCTAGTTTGAGAAACCAGGAGAAGAGACGGTCCCAATCACCTAAAGAAAGGAGAATGAGGAAAGATGGCATTAGAGGGGTGCAAGGCAGGACTGCCAACGTCTGGTGGTCACGTTACAGATTCTGTGTGTCATTTTGAGTACAGTGGAGATTAGAGGGTTGTTTTAAGCAGAGGAATGAACTGCTCAGATTCAGGATTTTTGGATTGCATTCCTGATGCAGTGAAAAGAATGGACTGGGATTTTGGTGGGAAGGGAAAGACAGCATGGGGCTAAGAACGAAAATGGAGAGTAGGCAGAAGGTGGTGAGAAAATAGCTGGCTTGGCATACGTTGGAGGTGGAGTTGAGAACCCCTGCTGCTGAATGGATCACAGGAAAGACGTTGAGGAGGAGACGACTGACAATGAGTCTCTTTCCCTCCTGAGCAACTGAAGACAATGTCCCATTAACAGAGAGACACAAGAGGGGTCTTAAGTTGGTCATGGATTTCAATTGCTTATTGATTAGGTATTAATTCACATACTTACAGAAGTTTGCTTAGAATTTTAACTTTTCGTTGTTTTGTGTCTACCAAATTGCTTTGTTATTACCATCTTGAGGTTCTAACTGATGGTCTCCAATTCTTCTCTGTCAATAAGACCTTCTTACATAAGATTATGGAATTGATGGGTGATGTAGGTACCTCATCTTCTACCCAGTCTTGGTCATCGTCACAAATACTTAATGGCCACTGTTGTAGAAGAACCTCAAGCTCCAACAGGGTTGTTCTCACTGTTCTTGGAATGCCTGCCCCTCCTTTTTCCCCACACATTTGCTTTTGTCTCCTTTGTCCTTCTCCTTTATGCCTGCCAGCCAAAAATTTGGTCATCCTTTAAGGTTCTTTGTGCTATGCCTCTGAGATGCCTTTACTGATCAACTCAGCTCAGTGGACTTCTCCTGATACATGAAACTTGACCTTGAAGTCTTACTGTGCTTTGTATGGTGTTTGGGTTTTTTCTACCCTCAAATATTGTAAGTTTCTTGAAGGCAAAGATGAGATCTTCCATGCTTCCAGAAACTTTTATAAACACTCAAACATGGTCATACTTTAGAAATCATTCTTGGTGAAGTGGTGGAGTCAATGTCATATCAGGTGGGAGGGGAGTCTGCTGAAGGAATTTTCGGATTCAAGCGCAACCTTGAAACAACGTTTACATCACAAACTAAAGGCAATTACCTAACTTCACAAAAATAATAAGTTACTGCACATATCTTCACGTTTCACAAAAGAGTTATATCATGACCTCGGTTTTCTCCTACCTCTCAATGCATATTGGAGACTGAACTTGAAGAATGTGCTTTCAGAGTTTTGTGATACCTCAATATTAACTGTTGCAGTACTTTCTAGAGTCACATTGTTCGTTTTTGGCTTTCATTCTCTGACATATATTCATCAAGACAGATTCTGGGCATGAATCCAAAAAGCAGTTTCAGGAAACTAGAAAATTAAAGAGCACCAACTAAATTTTCAGTTGTAACAGTTACTACTAAGGAGATCTCATTTCATTCTGTCTTTATCTGGACCATGGAAAATTAACTCTTGCCTTTTCCAGTCTCAGTATTTATGGAGCTGGGATACCAAACTAGGTCATGTCTAGATATTTGATACCCTAATCTCCCACTCAAGTGTGCTGTATCATGGAACACATATTTGTCAAAAATGTCTAAAGACGTTTCTTTTGAGAATTTGGGGAAATTTCAACATATTATGGAAGCCATGCAGATTCTCTTAAAGCCTATAGGTAGTCTTTTTGTGTAAGAGCTTTATGAAAAAGAAGAAGAAGAAGAAGAAGAAGAAGAAGAAGAAGAAGAAGAAGAAGAAGAAGAAGAAGAAGAAGAAGAAGAAGAAGAAAGGGGAGGGGGAAGGGGGGAGGGCGAGGGCGAGGGCGAGGGCGAGGCCGAGGAAAGTGATGTCAATATGGCCACAAAATAATTTTTATATTGCATTTTATTGTCCAGAAAGAGGAACCCATTGAGAATTCCTTAAACTGGATTCATCTCCTCCTTTTGTCTGGGGATTTCAACATCTACCCTAGTGGTTCTTACTCCAAGCTCAAATTAGAATGATCTGTGGAACTGACATCCAGACATCAGGGTGATTCTGATGTACAGCCAGGGTTTAAGGCTAAGGCAGCTAACTAAACATTAACGCGCTGTAGTAGATACGCTTCATGCTGAGCACAGTAAAAGGGAAATGTTCATAGCAGTCTTCCATATAATAAGTACAGTATGGAAACATACATTCCAAACGTAAATCAACAGTAGAAGGGATAAGCAAATTGTTAAATAATCATGTAAGAGAATACAATGTGGAAGTACCAATCCCTGAGTTACACCTATACAAAACAGCATCGATGAGCGTTATAATGTTGAACGGAAGAAGCCAGATCTAAAGAAATGCATATTATTCCATTATATTTTTATAAAATTCAAACACGGACTAATTTAATCTCTGTTGCTCAAAGTCAGGATATTGATTACATTGGGGAAGGGAGATGGAGCAGGATTGGGGAGTGATCGCAGGGAGAGAATTCATGGTGCTGGTAATGTTCTCCTTTTGGAGTTTCATGGAAGTTAGAGGCCTAAGGTTATACAATATAAAATTATGTATTTCCTTTACATTTTCAGTATGTCCTCAAACCTATATGCTGAACTAATTGCAGAAGTTCATCTGTATTAAAAGCAATAGAATCCTTTGAAATAAGCTCTTTGGCCAAAAAAATAGTAACAAATTTGACAGTGGGATGGATCATTATGCGTCATGATTTGCTAATAGTTCTTATTTTGTTTGTTTCTTTGCCTGTCTGTTTGTTGGCTTGCTTGCTTGTTTGTTCGTGTTTAATATGATGTGGTCCTGGAGCAGACCCACTGAAGATGATATTTTGAAGTTAATATATTAATTAGAGTAAGTGTAGTGATGAATCTGTTCACTAAAGTCTTTCCTAAAGCCAATAGCATATGATGTAAAGCCAATTATATGATTTTCAAACAAATGTAATTTCTTATAAACTCAGTTTTTATGGACTCCTGTGTGGCTCAATTAGTCAAGCATCTGACTTCAGGTCAGGTCATGATCTCATAGTCTGTTAGTTTGAGCCCGGAATCTGATTTGGATTTTGGATTTTCTCTCTCTCTCCCTCTCTCTCCCTCTCTCTCTCTCTGGCCCGGTTTTTACTCTTTCTCTCTCTCTTAAAAATAGATCAAAATTTAAAAAATTAAAACAATGAAAAAAATAATAATGTTGATTTTGAGACAGAGAGAGCACAAACAGAGAAGGGGCAACAGAGGGGACAGATGATCCAAAGTGAGTTTTATGCTGATAGCACTGAGTCTGGTGTGGTGCTTGTATTCACAAATTGTGATTTCATGACCTGAGCAGAGGTTGGACACTCAGCTGACTCAGCTACCCAGGTATCCCTAGACTCCCATTTTAATCTAGACCTTAGCAACGTTAACACTGGACTATTTGAAACTATCCTTGATATGTTGAATGTACCTAATAAATGTATGAAATTGAAACACTTTATTTATTTAAATGATACTAGACTGAATCATTTATTTGAAATGTTATTTTATGACTATGGTACTCTTAAAGTTTATTGCAGAAAAGCTAGAAAATTTAAAATAAAAAAGAAAGAAAAATGGTCATAAGTCAAACACCTGGAGATAAGCATATCTAAACACCGTTTTTATGTTTATGTATTTTTGGCAGAGAGAGAGAATGAGAGAGAGATGAGCAAGAGTGAGGGATGGGAGGAGAGAGAGAGATAGAATCATAAGCAGGCTCCACGCTGTCAGTGCAGAGCCTAATATGCAGCTTGGTCCCATAGACTGTGGAATCATAACTGAGCTGGAATCTAGAGCCAGATGCTTAACCGACTGAGCCATTCAGGTGCCCCTGGAGGTAAGCACCTCTAACACTGTGGTATAATCGCCACGGAAGAGGTATATGTACATGCATTAACCAAAATTAGCTATGTAGCTGTGAATCCCATTTCTGGTCATCTAGTGATACGAGCATTTCGCTAGGTCATGAATATTCTGCAGGGCTATGAATTTTAAAGGCCACATAGCATGCCATAACCTATTTAAACACTGCTATTGATCATTGAGGGTGTTCCATTTTCTTGCTTCAATTAGTTGCTACAAGTAGAATTAGCTTTTCATGGTCTAGACACAGTTTAGTAAATGTCAATTAAAAAATAAAAAGATCTGCAGCCGGTAATGTGAGGCGGAGGAACAGGTATGACCAGATGTGGCTTCACCTTGTCTATTGCTGGCAGTGTTTACATCCTTCTCTCCCTCATCCTCTTTTTCTCCTCCTTGACCCACAACCTCACCTCTTTATTGCTCCTTTTTCTCATCCTCCTTTCTCTGTCTATACTGGCCTCCTTGCTTCCCATCAGTACACACGTTCACACTCCTCCCTTGGGGAATTCATGGGTCCTTCTGCCTAGATCACCTCCTGTCAGCAGGTAGTTCTCTCATTTGCTTGAGGTATTTATTGAACTGACACCTTTTTCAGCAAGATCCTCTGTGTCTAGTATTTCACCCTGTCTAGTATTTCACACCCCCTCCCCCAATTCTTCTATCCTCTCCAAGATGTATTTCCTTTTTTTCCCCATTCATTATTCTCTACCATAGTTTCTATTTCCATTATCTTTGTCAGTCCCCCCACTGGACTATTAAGCACCAAGATCACAGTGATCCTGGCTCCTTTTGTTCACTAGTGGATCCTCAGGGCGTAGACTGTGTTGTCTCACTCTACATGCTCCAAAAGTTTTTATTGAATGATTCAATGAATCAACATCACTCCTTCTTTCTTATGAAAGTTTTATAATTTTGTACTTTACACTTACATCTATGATCCATTTGAGTGAATTTTTGTATAAGTTATGAATTTAGGTCAAGGCTTCTCTTAATTAATTAAACAATGAACCGATTAATTAAACAATTAATCACTTAGTTCATTGATTACTAT
Organism: Panthera onca; assembly: GCF_046562875.1. Classification (NCBI taxonomy): domain Eukaryota; kingdom Metazoa; phylum Chordata; class Mammalia; order Carnivora; family Felidae; genus Panthera; species Panthera onca. Next base: position 1,076,169 of record NW_027675869.1, read on the forward strand.
TGCATACGAACACTTAATTGTCCCAGTAACACTTGATGAAAGACTATATCCCTTTGTCTGTTAGGTTGGGTATATGTCATTATCAGAAGTTGGGTGAGGATGCCTGTGTATGGGGTCAGTTTCTGGATTCTCCGTTCTATCTTGTGACCTGTGTCTCCATCTTTCTTCACTATCACACTGCCTTGATTACGGGAGGTTTATATTGAGTCTTAAAATTGTGCAACATGAGTTCTCCAACTTGGTTATTTTTCAGAGCTGTTTGGCTGTTCTAGTTCCTTTGTCTTTTCACACACATTTTAGAATCAGCTTGCTGATATCCACAAAACAATCCTCGGATTTCGACTGGGATTATGTTGAATCTCTAGATCAAGTTGATAATTGACATCTTACTAGCGAGGCTTCCATGGGTAGATATGGCATATCTCTCCATTTATTTATATCTTCCTTGATTGATCCAATGAGCCTTCTGTGGCTTTTAGCATACAGATCCTGTGCATGGCTGTTAGATTTAAATGTAAGTATTTCAATGTTTGGTGTGATAATAAATGGTTCTTCAAAAGCATTTCCTATTCTAATTGTTCATGGCTTATGTATAAAAATACAACTGAGTTGTATATATTGAGCGTGTATTCTGGGGCTTATTTAATTATCTTTGAGTTCTAGAAAACTGACGTATACCCCTTAGAATTTGTTTCATGTTGATAACCCCATGATTTAAGAGTCGCGGCAGTTTTCAGGGCACCTTGATGGCTCCATCAGTTGACTACCAGACTGCTGGGTTCAGCAGCTCAAGTCATGGTCCCATGGTCAGGGGATTGAGCCCCGTGTGGGACTCTGTGCTAAGCATGGAGCCTGCTTAAGCTTCTCTCTCTGTCTTTCTCTCTGTCTCTTTCTCTCCCTGTCTCTGCTCATTCTCTCTTTCCAAAATACAAATTGAAAAATAAATAAATAAAAGAATCGAGATAGTTTTTATTTTTACTTTTTCCAATCTGAAGGCCTTTTCTATGCCTTTTTGTGAACATGCCACGCTTGTAATCAGGGGAGGTACTGGTGTTTATGTCGATTTGTACACAGAACTGGCAGATTCCTTGCTTGTATTGTCTCCTTCCTTGGATTTCTCCTAAACTTTCCCCAATCAAAATAGGATTCAGAGGGACCCTATTCTAGTTTCGGTTCAAGATGGCTGTGTAGGAAGGCCTTGAACTCAACTCCTCCAAGGTGAAAGAAGATTCCAACTACCTCCAGATTGACCTTAAACTTTCCAATTGATTAACTTTTTCTTTCCAGCTTCTCTCCTTCTTTATGATTCTTTATTTTTGAGACAGAGGGAGACAGAGCGCAAGGGGGGGACGGGCAGGGATAGCAGGGGACATAGAATCTGAAACAGGCTCCAGGCTCTGAGCTGTCAGCACAGAGCCCAATGCAGGGCATGAACCCATGAACCATGATATCATGACTTGAACTGAAATAGGATGCGTAATTAGCCAAGCCACCCAGGCGCCCCCTCCCCACCCTCAGCTTATCTCTTAATTCAGGATCCTGAAAGCAAAGTATCACTTAATGGGAACTGAATCTACCGCTCTAGCAGTAAGGACTGCCTGAGCCAATAAGACTCCACCCTCAAGCCCAAGGCAGTGACCAACCTGACCTTAGTGACCACCTGTGTATACCTACCTCTTTTTGTCCCACATTTTCCTTCCATAAACCTGGAAGTATTTTCAGCACGTTAGAGAGAGTCTTTGATGTGAGTCTGCTGCATTTCTTGTGTCAGCTTCTGAATAAATTTCCCATTTGTTTCACCTCCACTAGTTCCTTTGAATTGCGATCTTGTCAGTAATGGGTAGGCAAACCTCACCTTTTTTGGGTCCCCTGGAGCGAGGTGCTCTTGTTCCTGAACTCCCTGACTACGTTTCTGTTGAACCAGCCAGAAGGTGTACTTCCAGTTTGTCCAGCTCCCTAGGGATTGCACCCATTGATATAACAATTCCTCCTGAGGAGCTGAGGATTGACTGCACAGATTGTGCCTAACAAAACATAGAAAATTGAAAGACAGACAAGAAAGAAAACAGCAAGACAGAGAGACAGTAACAAAGGGAACACTCACCCCTAACGTTGCCAAGGACAGTTGGGGAAGGACAGGAACAGACTACTCTGTCTTTGGGCAGAACAAAGAAAGAAAGAAAAAAAAAAACACAACACTGCAGTTTGAAAAGAGCAACTGTCATAATAAAGAGAGCATTAGAACTCTGTCAACGACAGAGGAGCCACAGGAGTTCTCTCTGGGTCATAGAGACGGGAGAATGGCAGGGTTACATTTTACATCCACATTTTTTAATGTTTACTTCTTTTTGAGAAGCAGAGAATACAAGCAGAGCAGGGGCAGAAAGAGAGGGACAGAAGATTCAGGAAAGGCTCTACACTGACAGCATCAAGCCCAATGTGGTTCTCAAATTCATGAACTGTGAAATCATGACCTGAGCTGAAGTCATATACTCCATCCACTGAGCCACCCAGCTGTCCACATTCTCCATCCACCTTAAAAGCATAGACCACAGCAGGGTCCAGTTGCTGTAGCTGGCCTGCTGCCTCAGTAAGTTCCAGGCACACAATACACACCAGCCCCAATTGCACTGGACACACACAAACCCATGACATGCTTTCCCCCCTTAAACAATACACTTTAAAGAGGAACTAGCATATAAAAAGAGCCATTCCTGGACTGTAACCCACCTCAGCTCCCACGGCCCCTTCAGGGCACCCTCTCAGTGGAAAGTCCTGGTACACCCTAGTTTATATCCACTTCAGCTTCAACTATATTGGCAAGGTATCCTCTGCATGTACAGCCCCCAGTGCCTTCAGCTTGTACCCACTTTAGCTTCACCTATCTTGCCCAGGAACCGTCTGCATAGAGAGATCAAGGACAACCTGACCCCCAGACTGCTTACGTTCTAGCCACCCTGTACAGGGCACCTATACACAGCACCCCAGCATGCCTCACCTTGCAATCATTTCAGCTTCAGCTGTCCTGCCAGGGTACCCTCAACACACAGAATCCTGGGACACCCCAGTCTGCATTTACTTCAGCTTTAACTATCCTGACAGGGCACCTGCTATGTAGAAAGCCCCAGGATCCCCAGTCCATGCAAGCCATGGCTTCAGCCAGCCAGCCAATGTCACCAACTAGCACACAGAGTCTACCTAGGGGGACAATCATATATAAGACAATTCCTTCAAGTGTAGGAGGAGTAGCTGCTCTGCCTCATCTATAGAAACAAATGCAGAAAGGTAAGCAAAATGGAGAGACAGGGAAATATGCTCCAAAAGAAAGAACAATAAAAAACCCAGAAAAGAGCTGAAACAGAGGTAAGCATTGTGCCTCAATTAAATAAAGAATATAAATTAATGATGGTCAAGATGCTTGCCGGGCTGCAGAGAAAAGGGAAGAAATAAGTGAGACCCTTAATTAAGAGATAGCAAACACACACAAAATCAGAGTTCAAGAAGATAATAGCTGAGAAGTAAAAAAAAAAAAAAAACAAAAAAAACACTAGAGGGAATCACCTGTAGAAGATGGCATGTGGAAGGACATATCAGTGATATGGAAGACAGATAAGGGAAAGCACCCCAAATAAACAGCAGTTGTTCTGTAAGGCCCGATAACTTATTATTCCACATTTAAAAGAGCAAAGGTAGAAATGGTGAACTTTACATGTGTTACTATGGCTATCACGTAATATTATTTGATATCCACGAATTTTAAGCAAATATACAACTTTAGGAAAACAACTTTAGGTTTGCAAGTTTCCCTTTTACTCTTAAAAAATATTTTGTGCCTGAAATTTTTAGTTTCCCCGAAATGAGCTGCTGATACTGGCCATAGATAAAACCATGAAAATCCAATGTATATCCAGTCACTGCCCTGTGAAATCAAGTAAAAAACAGAAGATTGTTTTATGTTTCCTGTCTTAAATTATTTATTGTTAAAAGGGTTTTCTGTTTTGGGGAGCCTGGGTGGCTCAGTGGTTGAGTGTCCGACTTTGGCTCAGGTCATGATCATATGGTCTGTGAATTCGAGCCCCACGTCAGGCTCTGTGTTGACAGCTCAGAGCATGAAGCCTACCTCAGATTCCCTCTCTCTCTCTCTCTCTCTCTCTCTCTCTCTCTCTGTCTGTCTCTCTCTCTGCCCCTTCCCTGCTCATGCTGTGTCTCTGTCTCTCTGTGCAAAATGAATAAACAATAAAAACATTTTAAGAGAGTTTTATGCTTATTTATTTTTGAAATATAGAAAGATAGAAAGAGGGAGAGAGAGAGTAAGAGAGCACAAGGTCGGATGGTGCAGAGAGACATGGATACACAGAACCCAAGCAAGATTCAAACCCTGAGCTGCAACGCAGACCCTGATGCTGATCTAGAACTCATGAACCATAAGATCATAACCTGAGCTGAAGTTAGATGCTTAACTGACCCAGCCAAACTTGCACCTAGTTTCTTTCTTTCTTTTTTAAATGTTTATTTATTTATTTATTTATTTATTTATTTATTTATTTATTTATTTATTTATTTTTAAAATTAATTTTTGGTGTGTGTGTGTGTGCGTGTGCGTGTGTGTCTCCATCTGTGTGTGTGTGTGTGTGTGTGTGTGTGTGTGTGTGTGTGTGTGTGAGAGAGAGAGAGAGAGAGAGAGAGAGAGAGAGAGAGAGAGAGAGAGAGGGAGAGAGATTGCGGGAGACAGGGAGAGAGAAAGAGAGAGAGACAGTGGAGCGAGACAGAATGAATGGGGGAAGGGCAGAAGAGCAGGAAATACATAATCTAAAGTAATGTCCAGACTTTGACCTGTCAGCAAGGGTCAGATATGGGGCTTGAACTCATGGACCATGAGATCATGATTTGAGCTGAAGATGAAAGCTTAACCATCCAGGAAGCATCCTCAAATAAGTGTATTTATCTATCTGCTTTCAAACAAGCCAAATTAACAGAGAGATGGCAATCTAATCTTCACACATATGTGTGATGAATAAATTTGTCCATCAGAATGTTTTGAACTAATCACCACCGTATCAAAGTTAGAATGGATTTTTACAGTATCCGGTTTACTTTCTTAAAATGTTGTCACTTTGCCCTTGTTTAGCTCTCAATCAATAAAAGTAAATAGATTATTTTCTCATCTGATCAATTATCTTTATAGCAACCCTCCACTAGATTCTTCCTATGGAACCATTATTTTGTCCTGCGACCTTTTTTTTTTTTTTTTTTTGCCATCTGGCCTTATTTGAGTTTTTCTCTACATTTCTAGCATTGGCAAAACTGAGTATCTTGTCTTTGATGCCATGCTTCCAACCATGCTGATGAAATCTTTCACATCATATTACCTCAAGTTCATGGAGATTAGACAAGTTTCATGGCTCCTCCAAGGTTTGTTTGTGGTTTTGAATGGTACAGTACTGGGGAGAATTAGATTGGTCTTACAAAATTTGTTTCCCCAAAGCTGCACTAGCACATACTGATAGTACATATTAGAGTCAAAGTCCATATAAATTGGTTACTGAGTGTTACTTAATGTGAAGTTTACATACAAGCCAGAAAAAACAAAAAACAAAAAACAAAAAAACTCTGGTATTGGGCTCGTGGGTGGCTCAGTTGGTTAGGCCTCCAACTTTTGATTTTGGATCAGGTCATGAGATCATGGTTTCATGAGTTCAAGACCTGCATCAGGCTCTGTGCTCACAGCATAGCGCCTGCTTGGGATTCTCTCTTTCTCTTCCCTCTCTGCCTTTTCCACACACACGCTGTCTGTGTCTCTCTAAAAGGAAATAAAAGTCTTCAAAAAAAAAAAAAAACTTCTGGTCTCATTAATTTATAAGTGACAGGGAAATTGTCAAATGTTGTTTTACAGAGAAAACACAATTCCAGTATACTCTTTATACCGTGCTTAAAACTGTTTATTTTGAATTAATTATTGAATACAAAGTATTCCTTGCTCTTGAATCAAATCAGTGTTCTGTCTTAGAAGGATACTGCATGAACAGTACAAAAGAGGTAGGGAGTGAAGACCAATGCAAGCTTGAAACAAATGATGAACGTGGGTAACACCACTGATGTGACTGGCCATAGAATTTTATTTATGTTTGCTTGATTTGGGTGTTCTGATTCTTAGTTATTAGGCAATAATAGAGACACTCCTACTGAAATGAGCCCAGCTGGAAATAATGAATCACCCCAACTCACCTGTCACACGTTGGTAGCCATCTGTGCATCTGGCAATCTGTGGAAAATCCATATCTGCTAATTGAATGAGAAACACGTAATTTAAATCCTTTATCTTACATCGGACCACCATCTCCCTATTCCTGCCTTGGTACCTGCAAGAAGATTCTCTTTCATCTTCCCCTGGAGCATCATCTACCAAATCTTGCTGGGAATATTTATCTTTCCATCTCCCTGGGAGCCCGATCTCCATCATCCTGCCTAGGAAGGACACCTTGGGACATCCTTCCAGAAAGCATCTTCTCCAGCATTTTGCCTAGGAATGCAACTCCCTAATCCTTCCTGGAATAGTGGTCCCCTACATCTTTCCTGGGACCTAAATTTCTGTCATCCTGCCTGGGAGTGCCAACTCCATCATTCAGAGAGGAAGCAAGGCCTCCCTCATTCTGCTCTCAGCCACTGTTTCTCTCATTCTGCCTGGTAGCACAGTATCCATCACTCACGTTGAATGGCCTTGAAGGCCATTTCCACCATTTTTCCTGGGAGCAGCATTTTGGTTGTCATGTTTGCTGGCACTGTCTACGTCATCATCCTGGGAGCACTGTGTCCTTCATCCTGCATGAATGTGAGGTATCCCTGATCCTCCTGGGAGGACAGTCTCCTTCATTCTGCTTTCCAGTGTGATCTCTGTCATACTTCCTGGGAGTACAACCTATGATATCTTCTATAGGGGATGAAGTCTGGCATACAGCCTGGTAGCCTGATTTCTTTCATCCTAATTGGGAGCTTCCTGTCCCTAGTCTTTTTTTTTTTTTTTTTTTTTTTTTTTGAATGCGATTTTTGTTGTTTTACCTTGGGGTGCCATCTCTATCACCATGCCTGCAGCTATGATCTCTGTCTTTCATGTTGGAAGCGCCATGTACATCATAATGGTGGCGCGCATGGTATCTTCAACCTGCCTGAGATCACGTTATCCACCATTGCCTGGGGATATGAACTACCTCATCCTGCCTGAAATCACCATGTTGTCATCCTGTGTAGGAGTGCAAAATCTCTTATCCTGTGTGGCGGTGCATTCTCCAACATTCTTTCTGTGAGCTCATCCTTATTATCCTGCCTGAGAGCATGAAATCATTCATCGTACCTAAAAGTGCCTTGCCCTTCATTATACTTTGCAGTGTGATTTGCTTCAATTTTCCTGGGAGCACCATCTACCTTAGCCAGCCTCTGATCATGATCCACATCATTCTCCCCTGCATTGCTGTCTCTGCTGTACTGCCTCTGAGTGCTGTACCCTTCCTTCATCCTATCTGGGAGCACAATCTCCTTAAACCTGCCTGGGAAGTCAGTCGCTGACATCCTGCCTGGGAGTGCCTTCTACGTCATATTTGCTGGTATCATGTTCCCCATCATCACGGCTTGGGATACAGTCTCCATCATCTTTCCATGGAGCACCATGTCTATACTCTGGTCTGGCAGCACAATATCTGACATCCTGCCTGCCTAGGAGTCCTGTATCCAACCTCCTGCCTTGAAGGGTCCTCTCCTTCATGATGCCTGGGAATGCAATCCCATAATCCTTCTTACAAGCACGATCTCTGTAATTCTGTCTGAAGGAATACCTCCAATTTATTATCTTGGAGAGCATTCTTGGTCGTCCTGAATGGGATCATTGTCTCCTTTATCCTTTTGGGAACAGATCTCCATCATCTTGCCTTGGAGCTCCCTCTTTCTAATCGTACCTAGTAGCATGTTCTCCTAATTCCCACCCTGGAGCACAGTCCACAATTCCTACCTGAAAGTGCCATCTCCTTAATACTGACCGAGAGCAAGAAACCATCGTTATGCCTAGAAAGGCTGCCTCTGTCATCCTGCCAGGGAACACAGTCTCCACCAGCGTGCCTAGGAGCAGTTCTACCTCATTCTGCTTGAAATAGCAATGCCAGTCATAATTAAGAGCTCCAAATGCATCATCCTATCTGAAAGCAAGTTCTGAGACATACTGTCTGGAACACAATCCTTATCATCCTGCACAGGAGCTCCATTTCAGTCGTCCTACCTGGTAACACAATACCTTTCATCTTGCCTCAAAGCGCCTTATGGTCGTTTACACTGCTAGAGCAATCATCCTCATACTGCCTGGGAGATCTGCCTCCATCATCCTGTCTGGGTGCCAGGGAGAAGGATGTGTTTCATCCTGACCTGGAGTTCTGTCTATGGTTCCTGCCTGGGAGTTCTTTTGTCATCCTTCCTTGGAGGTTTATCCCCACATCTTGCCTAGGAAGGTCATCTCTGACATCCTGCCAGGGAGCATCTTCTCCAGCATCTTGCCTGGGAGCACATCTGTCTCATTCTGCCTTGGTTGAATTTAGGATAATCTCTTTCTTCTTGCCCTGGGACATTTTCTTACAGCCCAGCCTGGAGCACGTATCCCTCACCCTTCCTGGGAGTGTGATCTCCATCATCTTGCCTCAGAATGCCAACTCTGTCATCCTTCCAGCGAACATTTCTGCCAACATCTTCCCTGGGAGCCTGTCTCCCTCATCGTGCCTGGAAGAAGAGTCGCCTCCATCTTTCCTGGGACCTCCAACTCTGTCATCCTGTCCAGGAGCGCCAAATATGTCATGCTGGCAGGAAGCTGAATCTCATTTGGAGCACCGTTTCTTTCATCTTGCCTTGTAGTGCAATATACTCATCCTGCTTGGAAGTCCTTATATGCCTTTTTGCCTGACAGCACCATATCCATCAATCTTCCTGGTTGTGTGGCCACGAGTGAGGGTAGTCACCTTCATCCTGTTTTTCGGCATGCTCTCTGTCTCCCTTCCTGGGAGCAAAATGTACATCATCCTATTTATAGGATCATCTCCAACTTCCAGTCTGGGAGCCTCTTTTCAGTCATCCTACCTGAGAGCATGATTTCCTTTATCGTATTTTGGAGTGCCCTCTCCATCGTCTTTTTTTTTTTTTTTTTGGCGGGGGAGAGGCACATGATTTGTTTTGTTTTACCTGGGAGTGCCATCTCCACTAGCCTGCATGGGGCACGATCTCCATCCTTCAGGGTGGAAATGCCATTCTGTCATTGTGACAGGGTGTTTGGTCTCTGCATCCTGCCAGGGAACAGGATATCCACCAACAACTTGGGACACAAACTCCACCATCCTTCCTGAAAGCGCCCTTTTGCTACATGCATAGTAGAGCAATATCCCTTATCCTGTGTAGGAGCACCTTGTCCATCATCCTTTTTGTGAGTGTCATCCCCATAATCCTGCCTAGAGAAGCATATCCTTCATCCTACCTGAGAGAGCAGTGTCCTCATGATCCTGAGAGTGTGATTTCCTTCCACCTGCCTGGGAGTGCCTTCTACCTTTTCCTGCCTCAGAGCCCAATCTCTGTCATGCTCCCTTGGTGCACCATGTCCTTTATCTTGCCTGGTCATATGATCTCCTTCAACCTGCCTTGGTCTCAGTCATCAACATCCTGCCTAGGAGCACCTTTTAAGTCATCCTTCCTCGTATGCTGTTCCCTGTCATCCTGCCTCAGAACGCCATCTCCATCTGTTGCCAGGGATCACCGGTTGCCCCATCACCTTCCCCTGTCTTGGACTCAGTCTCTGACATCCTGTGTGGGAGCACCTTCTACATCATCCCTCCTAGTATCCTTTTCTCCATCATGCTGCCGTGGAATGCCATCTCCATCATCCTGCCATTAAGTCTGTATGCGTCCTACTGCCTTGGGAGCAGTATGCCTGTCATCCTGTCTTCCTAAAAGTGCTGAGTACGTCCTCCTTCTGGGAAAGGCCATATCCTTTATCATGCCATGGAAATCAATGTCCCTCTCATGATTGGAAGCATGTGTTCTGTCATTGTGGCCTGAGGAAGATCTCTGACATAGTTCTGGGAGAGTGATCTCAGTCTTTTTGCCTGGGAGAATATCATCTCTGTTCTCCTTTTGGAAATCTAATTCACGTCATTTTGTCTGGGAACATCATCATGGTCATCCTTTATGGGAGTATAAACTCCCAATCCGCACCATGCAGCACAGTCCAGTTCCTGCCGGAGAGTCACTTCGGTGTCATAGTGACTGGGAGTGATAAACCCTTGTCCTGCCTTGAAAGGCTGTATATGGCATCCGCTCAGGAAGCACTATCTCTGTCATCTCGCCTAGGAGAATTTCCCCCTCATCTTGCCTGTTATAGTGATTGTCTTTCACATGCCTGGGGACTCCAAGTCCATCATCCCGCCTAGAAGCATGTTCTCTGACATGCTTCCTGGAACATGGTCTCTTTCATCCTTCCTGGGATCACTGTTTCAGTAATTCTCCCTGGTAGCACAATATCACTCAGCCTGTCTTGTAACAAACACCTTATGGTCTCTTACCCTGGTAGAGTAATCGTCGTTGTCCTGCCTGTGAGCAATGTTACCATCACCCTGCCTAGGACGACCACCTCTGTCATCCTGCCAGAGATCATCTTCTCTACCACCTTGCCTGGGAGCACATCTCTCTCATCCTGCCTGGACGTGTGATCCCCTTCTTCTTGCCTGGCGCCCCCATCTCTGTCATCAGGTCTGGTAGCACCAACTCTGTCATCCTGGTAGGAAACACAACCTATCTCTTTCTTCCTTGGAGCGGTGTTTCTCTCATCATGCCTGGGAGTGCATTATCCCTTATCCTGGCTTGGATAAGGGATATTTTCTGTCCTTTTGTCTGGGAGCTCCATTACCATCATCCTCACTGGGAGCACCTTCTTTGTCATCCTTCTGGGGGTGACAAATCCATCATCCTCCCTGTGTGTGTGGTCCCTCTGCTCCTCCTGGGAGGGCAGTCTCCACCATCCTGCTTTACAGCGTGTTCTCTGTCACTTTGCCTTGGAGCACGATGTACGTTATCCTGTTTACAGGAAGATCTCTGACATCCAGTCTGGGAGTGTTATTTTGATCATAATACCTCGAAGTGAGACTTCCTTAATCCTACATGGGAGCGTCTCCTCCATAAGTCTTTTGGGAATGTGATATGTGTTGTTGTATCTTGCAGTTCCATCCCCATCACCCTGGATTTGGACACCATCTCCGCCTGACAGGTTGGAAGTGCCATCTCCATCATCCTGGCAAGGTGCCAGGTATCCGCATTCTGCCAGGGAACATGATATCCAACGTTGCCTGGGGACAATAACTCCATCATCCTGCCCAGGAACACAATTTTGTCATCCTTCCTTAGAGCTCACTATCCCTTTTCCTGTGTTGGAGCGCTTTCTTCATCATCCTGGCTGGCAGCACAATTTCATTCACTCTACTTCAGGGTGCTGTGTCTTCCATCATGCTTGGCTGGATGATTTCCTTAGAGCTGCTTGGAGGGCAGTCTACCATATCCTGCCTTGGAGCAGGCTCTTCATCATGCTCTCTTGGTCTGCTGTGTCTGTTGCGCTTCCTGGGAGCACAGTATGCTTCAGCCTACCTCCGAGCAAAACCTCCGTCAACCTTCCTGGGAACCAAGCATCCGATGTCCTGCCTCGGGGTGCATTTCACCTCACCTTTACTGCTATCGTGTTCCCCACCACACTGACTTTGAACACTGCCCCATCATCTTGCCATGGACCAGGATCTCCATCCTCCTCCTCCCTGGGAGCATTATCTCCTTCAACATGACTGGGCCACCTTCTCTTTCATCATACCTGGGAGATTTGTGTCATTTACCTTGCCGAGGAGTGCAATCCTCATCCTCCTTTGGAGCACAGAATCCATCATTCCTGGGAGCATGATCTCCTTCAATTGGCTTGGGAACCCAGTCTCTGATCTCCTGCCTGCCTGGGCGTGCCCCCTACATCATTCTCCTGATATCATATTTGCCATCACCCTGCCTTGGAACACCATCTCCATCATTTTAGCATGGAGCGCCATCTCGGTACACCTGCCTGGCAGTACTGTATCTGTCATCACGCCTGCCTGGGAGTGCTTTGTATGTCTTCCTGCCTGGAGGCTTGATGTTACTCATCCTGCTGTAAGTACTGCCTCGGTCCTCCTGACTAGAAGACGCATCTCCTTCAGGATGCCTGAGAACACAGTCTCTCTCATCACGTCCAGTAGCACAGTCTCTGCTGTTCTGACGAGAGGAAGATCTCTGACAAATGCCTGAGAGAGCCATCTCAGTCTTCCTTCCTGGGATAGTCATGTCCATTCTACTTTAGGGAAGGTGATTTCCAATATCTTGACTGGGAGTGCCCTCTTTTCATGCCCTCTTTTCGCAACATGAATTCCTAGTTTCCTTTCTGGAGTGCAGTCGATGCTTCTTACCTGAGAGGACTTTCTCCCTCATACTGACTGGGGTCAAGAAACCATCACACTGCCTAGAAAGGCTGTGTTGTTATCCTGCCAGCAAGCACTATCTTTGTCATCCTGCTAGGAGGGCTTCTACCTCCTCCTGCCTCGGGGAACGATGGCCTTCTTCATGCTTTGGAGCACCAGCTGCATCATCCTGCCTGGAAACAAGTTCTCAAGCATACTGCCTGGAACATGATGTAAGCGACCCTGCCTTGGAAACGCCATTTCAGCCATCCTACCTACCTGGTAGTGAAATATCCCTCATTTTCCTCAGAGCACCTTACAGTCATTCAAGCTGTTAGAACAATCATCCTCATCCTGCCTGGGAGCACCATCTCCTACACCCTACTTCAGTGCCTGGGAGATTGCTCTTTTAATCCTGCCTTTCAGTGCCATCTACGAATCCTACCTGGAAGTGCGTATCTGTAATTCCTCCTAGTAGTGAAATCTCCATATCATGTCACAGAGAGCCATGTCCGTTATCCTTCCAGGGAGCATCTTTTCCAACATCTTCCCTAGGAGCGTGTATCCCTCATCCTGCCTTGAGTGGATAACTCCACTTTATCTTGCCTGTGACTGCCATCTTAATCACCCTACCTGGCAGCACCATATCTGTCATCCTGGCAGGAGGCACCATCCCCCTTCTTTTCCTTGGAGAAAATCTTCTCTTATCCTGGCTTTTAGCACAATACCCCTCATCCTGCCTTGGAGGGTATTTTCTGTCATTTTGCCTTGGAATGCGGCATCCTTCATCTTGCATGAGTATGTGATCTTGATCTTCCTGCCTTGCAGACTCCTTCTTCCTGCCACGCTGTGTGGGCTCTATCACCCTTCCTGGAAGCATGATCTACATCAGTCCGTTGAGACGATTTTTGACATCCGGCCTGGGAGTGTGACTTCAGGCAATCCTATCTGAGAGCGTCATGTACTTCATCGTACCTGGGAGCATCCTGACCCACCATTCTTTTGGGGAGTGCAATTTCTGTTGTTTTACCTTGGAGGGACTTTTCCTTCATCTTTCCTGGTGACACGATCTCCATCTCTCAGGTTGGAGGAGTCATTTCTGTCATCGTGGTGGGGAGCATGGTATCTGAATCCTGTTCAGGACCATGATATCCACCATTTCCTGGGGTCACAACCTCTGCCACCCGACCTCCCAGTGTCGTTTTTTGGCATCCTGCCTAGGAGCGCAATATCCCTTATCCTCTGTGGGAATGCCTTTACCGTCCTGTATCCTGCATGTGCAGTCTCTGTTACCCTGCCTGGGAGCATATCATTCATCCTACTTGAAAGCGCTGTGTCCTTCATTTTGCCTGGGTGGGTGATTTCCTCCTACCTGCCTGGGAGTGCCATCTAACTTAGTTTGTCAGAGTGTGAACCTATCGTGTTCCCTTAGTGTGCCATGTCTGTCCTGTTGTCTGGGAACACCACGTACCTCCTCCTGTCTAAGAATATGATTTCCTTCAACCAGCCTGGGAATTCTGCTTTTGACATTCTGGCTGTGAGAGCCTTTTATGTCATCCTTCCTGTTATCATAGTCCCTGTAATTCTATCTTGGAACGACTTCTCCATGAACATGCCATGGAGGACCATCTCAGTAACCCGACCTGGAAGCACTATATCTGTCATCCTGTATGCCTAGAAATCATTTGTACGTCATCCTTCCTCCATGGGTGATCTCTCATCCTCCTTCAAAGTGCCCTCTCCTTCTGCCTGCCTGGATTGGTGATCTCCTTCCTCGTGCCTGGGATTGCAACCTCCCTCATCATGCCTGGGAGCACAATCTTGTCATTCTGCCTCAGGGAAGATTTCCAACGTAGTTCCTGGGCATGGATCTCAGTGTCCCTGTAGGGAAAGTCATTTCTCTTATCCTTTTGGGAAATTGACTTCCATTATTTTGCCTGGTAGTGCCCTCTTTGTCATCCCATCTGGGAGCAGAATCTCCTACTTCCTGTTGTGTAACACACTATGATTCCTGCCTGAAAGTCCCTACTCCATCATACTTACTGGGAGTGCAAAACCATCTCCATACCTAGAAACACTGTCTCTGTCCTCTTTACGGGGGCACCAATCCATGTCTTCTTGCCTGGGAGCATTCTCCTTCTTCCTGCCTGGGAGAAATATGACCAGTCATCATGCTTAGGAGCACCAACAATCATCGTGCCTGGTAGTAATTCTCCGATGTACTGTATGTAACACAATCTCCATCAACCTTCCTGGGAGTGCTGTTGTGGCCACCCTACCTGGTAGCATAAAATCCCTAATCATGCCTCAGAGTGTCTTGTGGTCATTGATCCTGGTAGAGCAATCACCATCATCCTGCCTGGGAACACCATCAGCCTCTTCTTGCCTCTGTACCTGGGACAATGATCTCTTTCATCCTGCCATGGAGAGTCATCTACGAATCCTGCATGGGGGTGCTTATTCGTCCTTCCAGAAAATGCAGTCTCCACCATCCTGCCTCAGATTGCCGTCTGCATCATCCCACCAGAGGGCATCTTCCCCAACACCTTGCCTGGGAACACGTCTCCTTGATCTTGCCTGGAAGAATGGTCCCCTTCATCTTGCAAGGAACCGCCAACTCTGTCATTCTGCCCAGGAGGACCAAATCCTTTTCATCCTGGCAGAAACCACCATCTCCCGCGTTCTACCTTAGGGCACCATTTCTCTCATCTTGCCTGGCAGTGCAATGTCCCTCATCCTGCTTCAGAGGTCTTTATCGACATTTCGCCCTGGGAGAGCCATATCTGTCATCCTGCCTGGGTGGATGGTCTCCCTCTCCCTCTTGACCTGAAGGAGTTCAGTGTCCTTCATCATGCCTTATAGCATGATCTGTCATCCTGTCTGGAAGCATGCTCTTCATCCTGTTCAGATGACGATCCCCAACATCCACCATGGAACTGTGTTTTTTGTCATCCTTCCTAGGAGTGCTATTTCTTTCATCTACTTGGGAGCATCTTCTCCCTCATACTTTGTGGGAACATGTTTTCTGTTCTTTTACCTGGGAGTGCTTACTGGGGCATGACCTCCATCCTTCAGGGTAGGAGCTCAAGCTCCGTCATTGTGGTGGGGAGCATGGCATCTGCGTACCGAATGGGAACACGATATCCACTCTTACCTAGGGACACAAACCCCATCATCCTGTCTGAAAGTGCCATTCTGTTATTTTGCCGAGGAGCGCAATGTCACTGTAGGGGCCATTTCTCCACCATCCTTTTTGAGATTTAGTCTCCATCATCCCTTCTGAGAGCAAGGTATCATTCACCCTACCTGAGAGCTACAAGTTCTTCATTAGGCCTGGGAGTCCTATTTCCTTCAAACTGACTAGGAGCACTGACTATCTTCTCCTGTCAGTTATGAACTCCATCATGCTCCCTTGGTGTGTCGTTTCTTTCATACTTCCCAGAAGCCCTATGTCCTGCTTTCTGCCTGGGACCATCATCTTCAACCTGTTGGGGCAACTCAGTCTCGAAATCCTGCCTGGGAACTCCTTCAACGTCTCCATTTCTGGTATCGTGTTACATGTCACCCTGCCTTGGAACACCATATTCATCAACCTGGCCATTAGGTGTCGTCTCGGGTTTACTCCCTGGGAGCACTATATCCACCATTTTGCCTGGCTAGGAGTATGGTGTAGGTCCCCCTGCCTGGAGGCCTTATTTCTTCCATCGTCCGTGGAAGTGCTGGCTCTGTCTTCCTGCCTGTAAGGGGGATTTGTTTCTTGATGCCTTGAAATGCACTTTCCCTCAACATGCCTGGGAGCGTGATCTCTGTCATTCTACCTAGAAGAGGATCTCCAACATATTAATTGGCAGAGCAATCCTGGTCTTCATGCCTGGGAGCATTTTCTCCTTTTGGGAATGTGATTTCCATCATTTTGCCTGTGAGCACCCACTTTGGCACCCTGACTGGGATCATGATCTCCTACTTCCCACCTTGGAGTGAAGACTACAACTCTTGCCTGACAGTGCCTTCTGCCTCATACTGTCAGGGAGAAAGAAATTGTCATCATGACTAGAAAGGCCACCTCTATCATCCTGCCAGGGAGCACTATCTCTTTCATCTGGCTTAGGAGTGCTGCTCCCTTGTCCTGCCTGGGAGAGTGATGTCCTTCATCCTATTTTGGAACTACAGGGTAATCCAGCGTGGAAACGAGGTATGAGACATACTGTCTGGAACATGATCTCTGTCAACCTGTCTGGCAGCGTTTTCCTCATACTACCTGATAGCACCATATCTCACATCCTGCCACGGAGTGACGTACAGTCATTTACCCTTGTGGAGCAATCATGGTAATCCAGCCTCAGAGCACAATCACTAGCATCCTGCCTAGGAAGTCTGTATCAGTCATTTTACCTGGGAGCATCTTTTCCAGAATCTTACCTGTGAGTGTTGTCTCCCTCATCTTGCCTGGAAGAATGGCCCTCCTCCTCTTGCCTGGAACCACCGTCTCTGTCGTTCTGCCTGGGAGTGCCAACTGCTTCCTCTTGGCAGGATGAATAATCTCCCTTATTCTGCCTTGGAGCACCATTTCTGTCCTCCTGTCTGGTAATGCAATATCAGCCATCCTGCCTTGGAAGGCCGAATCTGTTAATTTGCCTGGAAGCATTATTGTCATCCTCATGCCTGGGAGTGCGTACTTTGTCAGTCTCTTTGTAGCCCTGTTTCCATCATCCTGCCTGGGGCATGGTCTCCTTGATCCACTTGGGCAAGTAGTCTCCTTAATCCTGCTTCACAGCATGATATCCGTCACCCTGCCTAGGAGTGTGATAAACGTTATCCTATTTAGAGCATGAACTCCAAAAGCCAGCCTGGGACAGTGGTTTTGGTCATCTTATTTCAGAGCATGATTTCCTTCATCCTATTTGGGAGTGTCCTCTCCATCACGCTTTATGGTAAAGTGATTTCTTTTGTTTTACCTGGGAATGCTCTCCATCACTTTGCTTGGAGGCATCATCTCCGTCCTTCAGGGGGGGAAGCAATATCTCCATCTTTGTGGCAGGAAGCATTGTAAAGGCAGCCTGCCAGTGAACACGATATGCACCATTGCCTGGGGACACAAACTGCATCATCCTACTTGAAAGAGCCATTCTTTTATGTTGCCAAGGAGTCCAATATCCCTTATCCTGTGTAGGAGCACCTGCTCTGTCATCCTTCCTGCTAGAGCAGTCACTGTCATCCTTTCTAGGACCACAATACCTTTCATCCTACCTGAGAGCGCTGTGTCCTTCATTATGCCTGTGAGTGTATTTTATTCAGCTTTCCTGGGAACACCACCTGATTTATCTTGCCTTGGAATGAGATCTCCATCATGCTTCCGTGGTGTGCGGGATCTGCTGAACTGCCTGCGAGCGCTATGTCCTTCATGTTTCTTGGGAGCATGTTCTCCTTCACCTGCCTTGGAACTCGGTCTCTGACTCATGCCTTGTAGTGTCTTCTCCCTCATTCTTCCTGGTATCATGTTCCCTGTCCTCCTGCCATGGAACACCATCCCTACCACTTTGCCATGGAGAGCACCTCAGTCTTCCAGCTTGGCAGCACAATATCGGTCATCCTGCATGCCTATGGATGCTCTGTGCAATCTCCTGCCTAGAGGGCCACCTCTTTCATGATGCCTGGGAATGCAATCCCCATCATCCTATATGTGAGCGTGATCTCCTTCACTCGGCCTAGAGGAAGATCTTCGACTTATCCTTGGAGAGCAATCGTGTTCTTCCCGCATGGGATCATCACCTCTATTCTCCTTCTGGGAATGTGATTTCCATAATTTGTTCTGGGGCAACCTCTTTGTCACTCTGCCTGATAATACGATCCCCTACTTCTTGCCCTGGGGCACAGTCTACGATTCCTTGCTGAGATTGCTTTCTTTGCCATCCTGACTGCGAGCAAGAAAAAAAAAATGTCATTCTGCCTAGAAAGGCTGTCTCTGTCATTCTGTCAGGGAACACAGTGTCCATCATCCTGCCTAGGAGCGATTCTCACTCTCCTTTCTGCCTGGGAGAGTGATGTACTTCATCATAGTTAGCAGCACCAACTGCATCACCCTCCCTGGAAGCAAGTTCGTAGACACACTGCCTGGAACATGATCCTCATTATCCTGCCTGAAAATATTTCACTCATCCTGAGAGATGACCCTTCTTTGTAGCACAATATGCTCATCTTGCCTCAGAGCACCTTACAGTCATTTACCCCGTCAGAACAATCATCATCATCATCATCATCATCATCATCATTTCTGGACAGCCACCTCCACCATCCTGTTTCGGTGACTGGGAGAAGAATCTCTTTCATCTTGCCCTCAAGCACCTTCTCTGAATATTGCCTGGGAGCACTTATTTGTCTTCTTCCTGGGAGCGTGATCTCCATCATCCTGCCTAGGAAGGCAGTGTCTGTCATCCTGCCAGGGAGCATGTTCTACAACATCTTGACTGGGTGCTCATCTCCCTCAATCCTGCCTGGAAGAGTGGTCTCCTTCGCCTTTCCTTTGGCTGGCTTCTCCATCACACTACCTCAGTGCCTGGGAGAATGGTCTCTTTTACCCTGTCCTGGGGCATGGTGTACCAAACCCTCCTGCAAGTGGTTATCTATCTTCCTTCCTGGAACCACCATGTCCAACATCCTGCCTCAGAAGACCATCTCCTTCATCCTGCCAGGGAGCATATTCTCCAACATCTTGCCTAAGAGAGCACCACTCTTATCCTGCCTGTAAGAGTCATTACCTTCATCTTGCCACGGACCCGCCATCTTTGTCATTATGCCCAAGGGCGCCAACTCCAGCATCCTAGAAGATCTCACTTGTTTCTCCCATCCTGCCTGGTATTAAAATATTCCTCATCCCTGTGAGGGCCTTATCTTTCATTTCCCCCAAGAGCACCATATTAATAATCTTGCCTGGGTGCATGGTCTCCCTGTTCCTCCTGACCTGAAGGAGGGAAGTCTCCTTCATCCGGCTTTGCGGATTGATCTCTGTGATTCCGTTGTGAGCATGATCTATGTCATCCTGTTTCATGGACGATCTCCACTATCCAGCCTCAGAACATGTTTTTAGTCATCCTACCTAAGAGTGTTATTTCCTTCATTCAACTTTGGAGCATATTCTCCATAATCTTTTTTGGGAACGTTATTTGTATTGTTTTACCTGGATTTCCATCTCCTTCAGCCTGCCGGGGACATGAGCTCCGTCCTTCAGGATGGAAGCGCCATCTTCACCATCATGGCAGGGAGCATGGTGTCCACATCCTGCCTGGGAACATTATATGCACCATACCCTGGGTACACAGACTCCATCATCCCGGAAAGGGCCGTTCTCTTGCCTAGTAGCACAATATGGCTTATCCTGTGTCAGAGCACCTTCTCTGTCTTCCTTTTTGCAAGTGCAGTTTCCATCATCCTGCCTGAGACCACGATATCCTTCCTCCTACCCAAGAACACCATGTCTTCTATTATACCTCGGAATGTGATTTCCTTCCACCCACCTTCAAATGCCATCTACGTTAGCTCCTCTAGGAGCACAATCTTCATCATGCTTTCTTGGTGTGCTGTGTCTGTTTTGCTTCCAGGGAGCACCGTGTCCCTCATCCTGCCTGGTTACATGACCTCCCTCAAGCTACCTGGATACTAAGTCTCCAACTTCCTGCCTCGGAAAGTGTTTTCTTCATCCTTCCTGCTATCATTTTTCCTGTCCTCCTGTTTGGACCTTGTCTCCCTCATCTTCCTTTGGAGCACCATTGGTGTCTTTTTGCCTGGAAGTACTTAGCCATCCTCCTGCCTGCCATGGAGTGCTGTGTCCATCCTCCTGTGTGTAGTTCGAATCTCTGTAAATCTTCCTTGGTAGTTCCATCTCCTTCCTGCAGTCTGGAAGGGACATTTTCATCATAATGCCCAGGAACACAAGCCCCCTCATCATGCCAGGGAATACAATCTTTCACATTTGCCATGTATAGAATGTCCATTTCCCCCCCCCCCCCCCCCCGGGATATCACTCTCTCCCTTCCTGTCTGGGAGTGTAATCTCTGATCTCCTTTCGGGAAGGTTATTTACATCATTTTACTGGGAGCACCCTCTCCATCATTCTGTCTGGGATCATGATCTCCATCTGCCGGCCTTGGAGGCTCTTCTACAATTCCAGCGTGTGAATACATTCTTTGTCATACTGACTGGGACCAATAAACCATATTCTGTTTTGAAAGGCCATGGATATCATCTTCCCAAGGAGCACCATCTCTATATCATGCTGCCTACAAGTGCATCCCTCTCTCATGCCTGAAAGAATGATCTCCTTCATCATACCTGAGACAGCCATCTCCATCATCCTGACAGGAAGCATGTTCTCCACCCTATTGTCGGGACATGATTTGCATCAGCCCACCTGGGAGCAACGTATTTGTCATCATATCTGGTAACGCAGTAAACCTCTTCCCGCCTCAAATGCCTTACTGTCATTTACCCCAGTAGAGGCATCATTGTCTTCTTGCCTGAGATCCTGTCTCCATCTGAGATCCATCAGATCCTGAGATACTGTCTCAGTTCCTGGAAGAAATATCCCTTTTATCCTGCCATGGAGTGCTCTCTATGAATCCTCCTGGGAGCAGTTATCTGTCATCATCCCTGAGAACATATATCCATCATCCTGACTAGAAATGCCATCTCCATCATCCTGCCAAGGAGCGTCTTCTTCAGAATCTTGCCTGGGAGCATGTCTCCCTCATTTTCCCTGGAAGAGTGTCCCCCATCACCTAGCCTGGGAGCACCAATCCATCATCCTGGCAGGAAACATAATATCCCTCGTTCTTTTATTATTATTTTTATTTTTTGATTTACATCCAAATTAGTTAACATGTGGTACAACAATGATTTCAGTACTAGATTCCTTAGTGCCCCTTTACCCATTTAGCTCACCTCCCCTATAACCCTTCCAGTAATCCTCAGTTGGTTCTCCATATTTATGAGTCTCTTCTATTTTGTTCCCCCCATGTTTTTATATTATTTTTGTTTCCCTTGTCTTGTGTTCACCTGTTTTGTCTCTTAAAGTCATCCTCTGCGTGAATTCATATGACTTTTGTCTTTCTGTGACAAATTTCACTTAGCATAATGCTGTCCAATCCCATCCAAGTAGTTGCAAATGGCAAGATTTCATTCGTTTTGATAGCCGAGTAATACTCCATTGTGTGTGTATGTATGTATGCATGCTGTATGTGTGTATGTATGTATGTATATATATATATATATATATATATATATATATATATATATATACACACACATATATAGATATGTATGTGTATATATGTATATATATATCTATATATATCGGTATATATCTATATCTATATATCTATATCTATATCTATCTATATCTATATCATCTATATCTATATCTATATCTATATCTATATCTATATCTATATCTATATCTATATCTATATCTATATCTATATCTATATCTATATCTATATCTATATCTATATCTATATCTATATCTATATCTATATCTATATCTATATCTATATCTATATATCTTCTTTATCCATTCATCCATTAATGAATAGTTGAGCACTTTCCTTACTTTAGCTACTGTTCATAGTGCTGCGATAAACATTGGGGTTCATGTGTCCCTTCAAAACAGCACCCCTGTATCCCTTGGATAAATGCCTACTAGTGCAATTGCTGGGTCATAGGGTAGTTCTATTTTTAGTTTTCCTAGGAACCTGTATACTGTTTTCCACAATGGTTGCACCAGCTTGAATTCCCACCAACAATACAAAAGAGATCCTCTTTCTCTGCATCCTCACCAACATCTGTTGTTGCCTGAGTTGTTAATGTTAGCCATTTTGACGGGTGTAAGGTGGTATATCATTGTGGTTTTGATTTGTATTTCCCTGATGATGAGTGAAGTTGAGCATTTTATCATGGATCCGTTGGCCATCTGCATGTCTTCTTTAGAGAAGTGTCTATTCATGTCTTTTGCCCATTTCCTCACTGGATTATTTGTTTTATGCGTGTTGAGTTTGATCAGTTCTTATAGATTTTGGATACTAATCTTTGTCTGATATGTTGCTTGCAAATGTCTTCTCCCATTCTGTCAGTTGCCTTTTAATTTTGCCTATTGTTTCCTTTGCTGTGCAGAAGGTTTTTTTCTCTGTTTCTTTTTTGTTTGTTTGTTTCTGTTTTTGTTTTTTACATGGTCCTATTAGTTCATTTTTGCTTTTGTTCCCCTTGCCTCTGGAAATATGTTGAGTAAGAAGTTGCTGCAGCCAAGATCAAAGATGTTTTTTCCTGCTTTCTCCCTGAAAACCTCCCTCATTCTTACTTGGAGCATCATTTCCCTCATCCTGCATTGTAGTGGAAAATCCCTCCTGCTGGTTTGGATAGGCTTATGTGTCACTTTGTCTGGGAGAGCCATTGCCACCGTCTCGCCTGAGAACACCTTCTTTGTCATCCTCCTGGGAGTGCCATATCCATTACCATGCCTGGGTGCATGGTCTCCATACTCCTGCTGGGAGGATAGCCTCCTTCACCCTGCTCTGTAGCATGATCTCTATCATCCTGCCTGAGAGAATTATCTAAGCCTTCCTGTTTAGAGGATGATCACTGATATTAAGACTGGGAGTGTGGTTTTGGTCATTCTACCTGGGAGTGCAATTTCCTTCATTCAAATTGGGAGCATCCTCTCCACCATCCTTTTTGGAAATGAGATTTACCTTGTTTTTCCTTGGGGTTCCATATCCATCACCCTGGTTGTGGTCACCATCTCTGCCCCACTGGTTGGAAGCAACATTTATGGCTTCATGGCAGGGAATGGGCTAACTACCTCTTGCCGGTAATACTATGTCCATCATTGCATGGGGACACAGATTCCATACTCCTGCTTGAAAATGCCATATTGTCATCCTGCTTTGCAGGATAAGTGACAACTTATCCTGAGGAGTTATACTTGTAATGTGCTGTGAATTCAGTATGTATTATCACGTTGCTGATGCATGTGGGTATACTGGATGAGAAATAACTTTCAGTATAGGTGAAGAAGGCATTCCTTTTCTTGAAACTCCTACACAATCATGCATCGCTTTGATTGTAGTTTTAGTGAAATGCCATTTATTTCTAGGTTTAAAAAATGGGTTAGTGGGCATGGGATTTGCAAAGGCACAATATAGAAATGATGTTTGTGACCTGAAGGACTTAGACCTTTCCCCGACAAGTATTCCTTGTCCTATGTGGGAGTGCTCCTCCGTCATCATTCCTTTGAGCAGCAGTCGTCATCTTCCTTCATGGGAGGACATATTGTTTCTACATGAGAGCACCATGTCTTTCATTTTTCCTGAGAGTATGACCTGCTTCAACCTTCCTTGGAGCGTGGTCTACCTAATCTTGCCCCAGAGCATGATCTCCATTATGCTCCCTTGGCATCTCATGTCTGTCATACTGCTGGGGAGCACAGCATTTTTCAGCAAGCCTAGGGGCATTATCTCCTTAAACCTGCCTGGGAATCTCAGTTTCTAAATTCCTGCCTACGAGAACCTTGTACATCATCCTTCTGCCATCGTGTTCCCCATCACTCTGCCTTGGAATACCTTCTCCATAGTGTTGATATGGAGCACTCTCCCCATGTCCTCCTTCCTTAGAGCACCTTATCCTTCATCATGCCTGCCTAGGAGTGCTGTATACATCATTTATCCTTTGGACCTCCCTCTTTGTCATCGTTTCTGGAACCATGATCTACTACTTTCCACCCTGGGGTGTATTTGGCTGTCATTCACCCTTGACAATGTGGAGTGCTATTATTATCAGGGCTTTATTGGGGTAAGATACAATTAAAATTAATTTTCTTAGGTATCCATAATACAATTCTTTTATGAAGTGGCATTTTGTCTTTAGCAATTGAGATTTTTTATGTTTATGATCTTGGTGTTGTTGTTTTTTTTTTAATGTCCCTAAACTTGGATTCACATCACCTGACTTCAATTTTTCGTGAGGAGTTATACTTGTAATGTGCTGTGAATTCAGTATGTATTATCACATTGCTGATGCATGGGGGTATACTGCATGCGAAATAACTTTCAGTATATGTGAAGAAGACATTCCTTTTCTTTAAACTCGTACAAAATCATGCATTGGTTTGATTGTAGTCTTAGTGAAATGCCATTTATTTCTAGATTTAAAAAATGGGTTAGTGGGCATGGCATTTGCATAGCCACAATATAGAAATGATGTTTGCGACCTGAAGAACTTAGACCTTTCCCCGAGTCAGGATGAGAGAGGTGACACTCTCAGGCAAAACAACAGAAAAAAAGTATCATAGACAGAATGATCCCAAGTAAGATGAAGAAAACCGTGCTCCCATGATGGATGTAAGAGATTATTCTCTAAACAGGATGACAGAAATCGTCCTCCCACACAGGGGGACAGAGATCATGTGCAAAGCAGGATGAAGAAAATAGTCCTCTCAGGATGATCAGGGAGACCATGGACACAGTAGAATGACAGATACGTTGCTCCCAGGAGGATGACAAAGAAGGTGCCCCCAGGCATGATGACTACAATGGCACTCCCAGGCAAAATCACAGAAAAGACCCTGCAAGGCACGATGAGGGATATTCGGCTACCAGGCAGGATGAGAAAAACGGTGTTCCAAGGCAGAGCAAGGGAGATCATGCTTCCTGTAAACGTGATGGTGTTTGCATTCCAGACACGATGACAGAGATGGTTGTCCCAGTAAAGAGGAAGGGGACTACTCTTCCAGGCAGGATGAGGGAAATGTACTCCCAGGGAAATTCTGGAGAAGTTTCTCCCTTGAAGGACAATGGAGACAGCCTTCTGAGGCAGGGTGATGTACATCATGCTCCCAGAAGTGTGACAGACAAGCACTGCCAGGCATGTTTGGTCAGTGAGGGGCACTGTGCCTCCAGGTGGGATGAATAAAGGACAGTTCCGGGCAGGATGATGATGACCATATTCTACACAGGATGTCTGAGAACTCACTTCCTTACAGAATGGTGTAGTTGGCCCTCCTAAGCATGATGAAGGACATTGTTCTCCCAGGCCATACGAGGAAGAATCACTCCTAGGCAGGATTATGGAGACTCTGCCCCCTGGCAGGATGACAGAGATGACCTTTCTATGCATAATCATGATGTCCCACTCCCAGTAAGTATGACAGAGAGACGCTCTCAGGCAGGAATTGTAGACTACACTCCAGCACAGAAATTAGGAGATCATGCTCCCTGAAAAGATGACAAAGCAGGAGCTCCCAGGGGAAAAAAATGATGGGAATCAGGTTCGTGAAAAGGGAATGGAGATGATGCAGGAACACCTAGATAGCTCTCCAAGGCAGTAAATCCAAGATCTTCCTCTAGGCACAATTACAGAGATTGTGCTGACAGGCAGGATGACAGGCATAGCAACCAAGGGAGCATGATGGAAATCGCTCTCCAAGACAAGATAAGGTAAACGGCACACCCAAGCAAGTTGAAGGTAATCACACTCCCGGTTATAATGAAGTGCGCAGCACTCTCAAGTATGATGAATGATATCCTGTTCTCAAGAAGGGTAACAGAGATGCGCTAGCAGGAAGGATGACGGAGAAGGCACTCCCACACAGGATAAGAGATATAGCTCTCCTGCCAACATGACAAAACGGTGCTTCCCAGGAGGATGATGGAGTTCATGACTCCAGACGATGGTGGATGTCATGTTCCTATGAGTGATGTGAACACCACACTCTCAATCAGGATGACAGAGATGGCCTTTCCAACCTGAAGGACAGAGATATTATTCTCAGTCATGGTAATGGAGATGGCATTTCCAGTTAAAACAAAAGAAATACCTTTTCCAAATGGATGGTGGAGAGGACACTCTCCAGAAGGATTAAAGAAATCGCGCTTCCATGTAGGATGTCTGAAATAAAGCTCTCAAGTTCTCAGTAAAAAAAAAAAAAAAAATCATGCTCAGAACAGGATAACGTAGATCTTTCTCCAAATCAGGATGAATGAGACTTCCACCCCAGATGGATTAGCGAGATCATGCATCCTGGCAGGATGATGGAGACATTGCTCCAAGAAGAAAGACAAAGAAGGTAGTCCCAGACATGAGGACCACAATGGCCCTCCCAGGAAAAATGATGGATTAGGCCCTCTAAGGTAGGAATATGATACTGCACAACTATGGTGGATGACATAAATGGTGCTCCACGGCAGAAAAAGGGAGATCATGCATTCTGCAAGGGCGAAGGACTTGGCACTCCCAAGCAGGATGACAGAAATGGCACTCCCAGGTAAGATGAAGGGGACCATTCGTCCAGGCAGGATGAGGGAGATGCACTCCCAGGCAAGGTATGGAGAAAATGCTCCTTGGCGGGATGAAAGAGATGAGCTTACCTACACAGGATGCAGGGTAGTACCCACCCAGGAAGGATGACAGTTACGTCCTCCCATTTGGATGACAAAGAATGCACTCACAGGCAGGGTAATGTCAAGGAGGATGGAGATAGCACTTCCAGGTTGGATGACATAGATCATACCTCCAGATAGGCGGATGGACACAGGTTTCCTAGGCAGGCAGGAGGATAGATATTGTGCTCCCAGGGGGAAAAAAAAAGAGACAATGATCCAAGGTAAGATGATAGAGATAGTGTTCCAAGACAGGAGGATGGGGAAAATGATAACAGGAAGTGTGACATAGAAGGCACTCTGAGACAGGATGTCATATACTGGGTATCCAGGTAGGTTGAAGGATATTGTGCATCCAGGCATGATGAGAGACATGGCCTTCCCTGGCCGTACGGTAGACATGATACACCACAAGAGCATGATGGAGATCGTGCTCTGAGATGAGATAATTGAGAAGGCACTCCCAGTCTGTTTGAAGGTAATCACACATTCAGGTACAATGAAGGGCGGGGCACTCTCAAGTAGAGTGAGTAATATCATGCTTCAAGACATGATGACTGAGACTGTGCTTGCAAAAAAGATGAAGAGGAGGCTTTCCCACAAAAGATACGGCATATTTTGCTCCTAGACAGGTTGACATAAGAGCACTTTTTTTCAGGGAGATGGAGTTCATGTCCCCAGGTGATGGTGGATATAGTATAACCAGGGACTATGTGGCTTCCACGTTCCCTGCCACAATGACACATGGTGTTTCCACCTTGACGGAAGGAGACCATGTCCCCAGGCAGGGTGACAGAGCTCTCTACTCAGGCAAAACAATAGAAATTGCATTCCACATGTGGATGATGGAAGTCCTCTCCCATGTAGGATGAAGGACATCTCACTCCCAGGTAGAATGTCTGAAAACATGCTCCCAGACTGAATTTCTGAGATGGCCATCTAAACAGGATGACATGGATCCGCACCCAGGCAGCATGACAGAGATCATGATCCAAGGCATGAAGAAGGATACCATCCTTTTTCAGGAAAAGGGGGACAGGGAGACCACACACCTAGGCAGGATGATGGATATGGTGCTCCCAGACAAAAAGAGAGATAAGGCCCTCCATGACAGGATGAGGGATACTGCACTACCAGAGATGATGAGAGAAATGGTTCCCCATGACAAAAGTGAGTTTGTGCTTCCTGCCAGGATGACAGAGTTGGCACTCCTGGGAAGCATGACAGAGGTAGAGGTCCTAGAGATGAAGGGGACCACTATTCCAGGCATGGTGAGAGAGACATGTTCATAGGCAAGATGTTGGAGAACATGCTCCCTGGCAGGATGAAGGATATGGTCTTATGAGGCAGGATGGTGAAGATCATGTCCCCATGATGGATGACAAATAAGTGCTACCAGGCAGGTTTCTTAGACGGCACTCCAGTGCAGGATGAAAAAAAAAACCATTCTCCCAGGCACCAAGACAGGACGACGGAGATGGATGTCCCATGTAGGATGAAGGTAACCACTCTTCCAGGCAGGATAAGGAGATGTGCTCCAGGGAAAATGTTGGAGAAGATGCTCCCTGGTTGGATGATGAAGACAGTCTTCATAGGCAGGATGCTGGAGATTGTGCTCTGAGGAAGGGTGACAGATATGCAGTCCCAAGTAGAATTTGTAGGTGGTACTCCAGCGTACTGATGAAAGCGGTGCTTCTTCCAGACCCTGATATAGGATGAAAGAGATGATGTTCCCAAGCAGGATGACGATGACTGTTCTAGCAAAGTAAATGACCATAGGGTTCTCTGAAGCAGG
This sequence comes from Panthera onca, assembly GCF_046562875.1. Taxonomy (NCBI): domain Eukaryota; kingdom Metazoa; phylum Chordata; class Mammalia; order Carnivora; family Felidae; genus Panthera; species Panthera onca. The sequence goes on from NW_027675869.1 coordinate 1,104,866, forward strand.
ATGCAAGATATGTGCTACCAGGTAGGATGAATAAGACAGCAATCCCAGGCAGGTTGACCAACATCATGTTCCCGACGGTATGTCTGAGAACTTGAATTCCAGACAGAATGAGATAGTTCGTGTTGCTAAGCATGATGAAGTACATCACTCTCCCAGGCTGGAAGTGGGAGAGTCACCTGTAGTCAGGATTATGCAGACTGTGCTCAATGGCAGGATGAAAGAGATGGCCTTTCTATGCAGAATTATGGTTTCTCACACCCACTAAGTATGACAGAGATGACACGTCCAGGCAGGAATTGTAGACTGCCCTATAGGGAGAAATGTTGGAGATCATGCTCCCAGGAAAATTTATGGAAATGATGGAAACCATTTTCCCAAAAGGAGAAAAAGGTGACACTCCCATGTTAGGAGACTGGGATTCCTCCTCAAGGCAATAAATCAGAAATCTTACTCTACACATAATTAAACAGATCATACTCTCAGGCAGTATAAGAGATACAGCAACGAAGGGAATGTAATGAATATTGCTCTCCAGGGCAGGAAAATGTTGACAGCATATCCAGGCAGATTGAATGTATTCACACTCCCAGGTATAATGAAGGATACTGCACTCTCAGCTAAGATAAATGATATCCTGGGGGAGGAGCCAGAAGGGCAGAACAGCATGGAAGCTTTTTGTGTGTCTCACATCCATGAAATACAGCCAGACCCACAGTAAACCATCCTACACACCTAGAAACTGATTGAAGTTTAACACAACAGTCTGCACAACCTGAACCACAGAATTCAGCAAGTATGCGGCACAAAGAGCTGAACTTGGGGAGCAAGAAGCCCCAAAAGGTAGGGAACCCATTTTGTGGTCAGAGAGAGGACAGACTGGGGCAGGGAGAAAACATACGGGAAAAGGATGCCCCCCAAAAGCAGCTGGAGAGAAAGTAGAAAATTGGAAACACCCACAGGAACTAAAGTAAAAAGGGAGAAAGGACCAAGGAGAAAGCAGAGGGTTTAAATTCCATGAAGACTGTAGACAAGGGGAGTTGCAAAGGCTGCAACTCCTCAGCTCGATACCTGGCAGTGCTCTGGGGGAAAAGGTGAATGCCCAGGAACAGAGTGGGGTCTGGGAGGTTCTTGGGCCACACGGGGAAAACTGGTTTCACTGTTGGAAGACCATTTGTTAGAGACTGTTGACATCACCTGTTCCCAGCTGACCCTGAAAGACAGCCACATTCGCTGGTGCTGGGGCAAGGTTGTTGAGGGTGAAGCCTGGTGCCAGATCTGTGTTGCAATTTTCCGTAATCCCTGAAAAGCTGATGCTACACTGTCTCGCGATCTTTTCTGGGGGCGGGCTGGCACCTGGCCGCAGTGTCGGGACACTGGCAACAGCAGAGTCCGGCGGGAATTCCTGGGTGCAGCCAACCTCCGCTATTGCTCATTTGGCCATTGCTCGGTGAGACCCTCCCACAGAGGGGTGCAACAGATCAAAGCTGCAATCTGTCAGAAGTAAGGGGCTGGGGAAAACAGCTGCATCTGAGAGAAAACTTGGGACAGAGTACTGCCTGGGGCCTGGTAACGGAGAGTGCAAAAGTGGGGAGTAGATGAGAGCTGAAGATGGAGGACCGGTGAGCGATTGAAGATCCATGAGTACAGACTGGGTAACTGGGTGGCGCCTTTTTCACCACTAGTAGGATGCCTATGCGCACCTAACAGCCCTGGAACAATCAACCACAGTAGCCTAGCACCGCCATCTAGTGGAGAGCAGAGGTGTTACACGAAGCCCCGCCCAACTGGGCCAACTTTCCTCTTCAAAAACAAAAACCTCATCCCCAGCTTAATTTATGGACTACAAAGAGCTACATGGACTGATCTGTAGGGGAAAATGAAGGCATTTCAGTCCTACTTCAATCTGTGAACAGTTTTATCTATTCATTTTTTTTCTTTTTTTCTCTCTTTTCCTTTTTCTTTTTTAGAATTCTTTTCTTTTTCTTCAATACAGAAAGAAAAAAATTCATTTTATTTTCAATTTTTATTAAATATATCTGTCTTTAGTTTTTATTAGTAAATTTTTTTCCTTGTGTAACTTTTTTCAAAATCTACTTTACTTCCATCATTTTATTTTAATCTACTTCAGTGTACTCACCTTTTCAAATTTTCAAGCAATTTCCTTTTTTTCTTTCTTTTTCTTTTTTCTCTTTTTCATGTCTTTTTTTCTTGAATGCAGAAAAACAGAAAAACTTCATTTGTACTTTAAAATTCTTTTAAAATATTTTATTTAATTTTTATTACTATATTTTTTGCTTTTATATTTTCTTTTTCAAATTCTATCTTACTCCCATCATTTTATTTCAACTACTACAGTGTATTCACTTTTACAAATTTTCAAACTATTTCTTTTTTTTTACCCTTTTACTCTTATTCATTTCTTTCTTTTTTCTTAAATACAGAAAACTAAAACATTCATATTTCTTATTAACTTTAATTAAAATTATTTTTCTATAATTTTTATACTATATTCTCTACTATTGTGTATAATTTTTTCAAATTCTATTTTACCCACATCTTCTCATTTTAGTCTACTTAAGTGTAATCATTTTCTCAAAATCTCAAACGATTTCCATCTTTTTTCACCCTCCCCCCCTTTGTTTTCATTTCTCTAATCTGTCAAACCACGTTAACACCCAGACCAAAACACACCTAGGGTCTAGCATCATCTATTCGAAGTGTGTGTGTGTGTGTGTGTGTGTGTGTGTGTGTGTGTGTGTGTGTGTGTGTGTAATTTTTGATTTTTATGTTATTTAATTTTAATTTTTTTTAATTTCAATTTTCCTACTTCTTTAATTCCTTTTCTCCCTTCAAATGACAAAATAAAGGATTTCACCCCAAAGAAAGTCAAAGAAATGACAGCCAGGGATTTAACCAACACAGATACAAGAACCATGTCTGAACCAGAATTTAGAATCATGATAACAAGAATACTAGCTGGAGTCAAACATAGATTAGAATCCCCTTCTGCAGGGATAAGAGAAGTAAAAAATATCCAGAATTAAATTTAAAATGCTATAACGGTGCTGCAATCACAGATGGATGCAGTGGCGGTAAGGATGAACAAGGCAGAACAGAGAATCAGTTTTCTGAGAACATAGTGCACAAGCTTATAGAGAAACAAAGAGGGAGATTAACACAAAAGAGCATGATTTAAGAAGTAGAGAAATCAGTGACTCATTAAAAAGGAAAAACACCAGAGTCATAGAGGACCCAGAGGAGGAAGAGAGAGAAATAGGGGTAGTAAAGTTATGTGAGCAAATCATGGCAGAAACTTTCAAAAACTGTGGAAAGATACAGACATCAAAATCCAGCAATCACAGAGGACTCCCATTAGATTCAACAAAAACTGACCATCAACAAGCCATATCATACTGAAATTCACAAAATACTCAGGCAAGGAGAGAATAATGAAAGCAGCAAGGGGGAAAAAAGTCACTAACCTAGAAGGGAAGACAGATCAGGTTTGCAGCAGACCTATCCACAGAAACTTGGCAGGCCACAAAGGAGTGGCGAAATATATTCCGTTGGCTGACCTGAATACGGCTGAAATAGAAAAATACACAGCCAGGAATTCTTTACCCAGCAAGGTTGTCATTCAAAAATAGAAGGAGAGAGAAAAAGTTTCCCATACAAACAAAAATTAAAGGAGTTTGTGACCAGTAAACCAGCCCTGCAAGAAATCTTAAGGGTGGCTCTCTGAGGGGAGAAAAGATGAAAATTACATATACATACCTATAAATTATACTATATAATATAATAAAATATAATAATATGATATGAATGATTATAATATAATATAATATATAATATAATATAATATAATATAATATAATATAATATAATATAATATAATATAATATAATATAATATAATATAATATAATATAAATGCAAAAATATGTATACATATACATACATATGTATATGTATACATATATGTATATATGTATATATGTACATATATATGTATATACACATATATATGTGTGTGTTTACATATATATACACACACCAAAAGGAACCAAAGACTAGAAAGGACCATAGAACACCACCAGATACTCCAACTCTACAAGCATCATAATGGCAGTAAATGCATATCTTTCAGTACTCACTCTAAACGTCAATGGACTCAATACTCCAATCAAAAGATATGGTGGATAAGAAAACAAGATCTATCTATATGTTATTTACAAAGGACCCCCTTTAGACCGAAAGATCCCTTCAGATTTAAAATAAGGAGGTGGAGAAGGCAGGAATAGCCATACGTCCATCAGACAATCTAGACTTTAAAATAAAAACTGTATCAAGAGATGCAGAAGGGCATATATCATAATCAAGGGGTCTATCCACCAACAAGACCTAAAAATTGTAAACAGTTATGTGTCAAATGTGGGGACCAGCCAAATATATAAATCAATTAAAAACAAACATAAAGAAACGCATCAATAGTAATACCACAATAGGAGGAGTCTTTAACACCCCACTAGCAGCAATGGACAGATCATCTAATCAAAAAATCAACACAGAAACAAAGGCTTTGAATGACACACTGGACCAGATGGACTTCACAGATATATTCAGAATAGCTCATCCTAAAGCATCAGAATATACATTCTTGTCCAGTGCGCATGGAACATTCTCCAGAATAGACCATATACTGGGAAACAAATCTGCCCTAAGTAAGTACAAAATGATCAAGATCATACCGTGCATATTCTCAGACCACAATGGTATGAAACTCAAATCAACCACAAGAAACAATTTGTAAAGGTAACACATTCTTGGAGACTGAAGAACATCCTACCAAACATTGAATGGGCTAACACAGAAGGGAAAGAGGAAATTAAGTATACGGAAGTCAAAGAAAATGATAGCACCACAACCGAAAACATCTGCGATGCAGCAAAGGTGGTCATAAGAGGAACGTATATAGCAACGCAGGGCTTCCTAAAAAAGGAAGAAAGATCTCAGAGACACAACCTAACCTTATGCCTTACGAGCTGGAAAACAACAGCAAATAAAACCCAAAAACACCAGAAGACAGGAAATGACAAACATTAGAGCAGAAATTAATGTTATCAAAACCAAAAACAAACAAACAAACAAACAAACAAAACAGTAGAACAGATCAATGAAACCAGAAGCTGGTTCTTTGAAAGAATTAACAAAATTGATAAACCACTAGTCAGTTTGACCAAGAAGAAAAAGGAAAGGAACCAAATAAGCAAAATCAAGAATGAAAGAGGTGAAATCACAACCAACACAACAGAAATACAAACAATAATAAGAGAATATTATGAACAATTATATGCCACTAAAATGGACTATATGGAAGAAATGGACAAATTCCTAGAAATATATACACTACCAAAGCTGAAACAGGAATAAATAGAAAATGTAAACAAACCCATAATCAGTAAGGAAATCGAATTAGCAATAAAAAAATCTGCCAAAAAAAAACACGATTCCAGGGCCAGATGGTTTTCCAGAGGAATTCTACCAAACACTTAAAGAAGAGTTAACACCTATTCTCTTGAAACTGTTCCAAAAAAATAGAAATGGACAGAAAACTTCCAAACTCTTTCTATGAAGCCAGCGTTACCTTGATTCCAAAACCAGACAGAGACCCCACTAACAAAGAGAACTATAGACCAAATTCCCTGATGAACATGGATGCAAAGTTCCTCAACAAGGTATTAGCCAAACGGATCCAACAATATTAAAAAAAAAAAAAATTATTTACCACAACCAAGTGTGATTTATACCTGGGATGCAAGGCTGGTTCAATATCCACAAAATAATTAACGTGATTCATCACATCAATAAAAGAAAGGACAAGAACCATATGATCTTCTCAATAGGTGCAGAGAAAGCTTTTGAATAAATACAGCAACGTTTCTTGATAAAAGCTCTCAAGAAAGTAGGGATAGAAGGAGCCTAACTCGAGATCATAAAAGCCATATTGAACGACCCAACGCTAATATCATCCTCAAGAGGGAAAAACTGAGAACGTTCCCCCTAAGGTCAGGTAAAGACAGAGATGTTCTCTATCTCCACGATTATTCAACAGAGAATTAATTGGAAGTCTTAGCCTCTGCAATCAGGCAACACAAAGAAATAAAAGGCATCCAAATCAGCCAGGAGGAGGTCAAACTTTCACTCTTCACAGATGACATGATACTTGATATGGAAAACCCAAAAGATTCTACCCAAAAACTGCTAGAACTGATCCATGGATCCAACAAAGTTGCAGGATATAAAATCAATGCGCAGAAATAGGTTGCATTCCTATACACCAACAACGAAGCCACAGAAAGAGAAATCAAGGAATTGATCCCATTTACAGTTGCACAAAAACCCCTAAGATACCTAGGAATAAATCTAACCAAAGAGGTGGAAAATCCATACACTGAAAACCATAAAAAGCTTATGAAAGCAATTGAAGAAGACACACAAAGAAATGGAAAAAGATTCCATGCTCCTGGATAGGAAGAACATCTATTGTTAAAATGTCGATACCACCCAAAGCAATCTACATATTCAACGTAATCCCTATCAAAGTAACACCAACATTCTTCACAGAGCTAGAACAAATAACCCTAAAATTTGTTTGGAACCAGAAAAGACCCCGAATACACAAAGCAATCTTGAAAAAGAAAACCAAAGCAGGAGGCCTCACAATCCCAGACTTCAAGCTATCGTTGATGGTACAAAGCTGTAATCATCATCGCGACAGTATGATACTGGCACAACAACAGACACTCAGATCAATGGAACAGAATGGAGAGCCAGAAATGGACCAGCAAACATATGTCCAACTAATCTTTGACAAAGACGAAAGAATATCCAATGGAATAAAGACTGTCTCTTCAGCAAGTGTTGCTGGGAAAAGTGGACAGCGACATGCAGAAGAATGAACTTAGACCACTTTCTTACTCCATACACAAAAATAAACTCAAAATGATGAAACACCTAAATGCAAGACAGGAAGCCACCAAATCCTCGAGGAGCAGCAGGCAAAAGTCTCTTTGATCTTGGCCCCAACAACTGCTTACTCAACGTGTCCTCTAGAGAGAAGGGAAACAACAAAAAAGAACTTCTGGGACCTCATCAAAATAAAAACGTCTGTACAGCATAGGAAACAATCAGCAAAACTAAAAGGCTAGTGAAAGAATGGGAGAAGATATTTGCAAGCGACATATCAGATAAAGGGTTCGTATCCAAAATCTATAAAGAACTTATCGAACTCAAACCCCCAAAAAGCAAATGATCCACTGAAGAAGTGGGCAAAAGACATGAATAGACTCTTCTCCAAAGAAGACATCCAGATGGCCAACTGACACATGAAAAAATGCTCGATTTCATTCATCATCAGTGAAATACAAGTCAAAACCACAATGAGACACCACCTTACACCTGTCAGAATGGCTAACATTCGCAAGTCAGGCAACAACAGATGTTGGTGAGGATGCAGAGAAAGAGGATCTCTGTTGCATCATTGGTGAGAATGCAAGATGGTGCAGCCATTCTGGAGAACAGTATGGAGGTTCCTCAAAAACTAAAGTAGAACTACCCTGTGAGCCACCAATTAACGATATCCAAGGGATACGGATATGCTGTTTCGAAGGGGCACATGCTCCCCAATGTTTATAGCAGCACTATCAACAATAGCCAAAGTATGGAAAGAGTCCAAACGTCCATCGATGCGTGAATGGATAAAGGTGTAGTGTGTGTGTGTGTGTGTGTGTGTGTGTGTGTGTGTGTGTGTATAAAAACATATATATATACATATATATACATATGTATATGTATATGTATATACATATATACATATATACATATATACATATATACATATACACATATACACATTCACATACACATATACATATACATACACATACACGTAAATATATACATATACATATACATATACATATACATATACATATACATATACATATACATATACATATACATATACATATACATATACATACTACATATAAATGTATGTATATGGTGACAGATTCCCCAGAGGCAGAAAAAAGGAGACAGAAGTTTATTGGAGTCTTGGGTCTGGACAATGGGGGAGGGAGAGGCCATCTGTCATGCAGTGGAGGTGCGGGGCTGTCTTCCAGGAGGAAGGTGAGCAGGCAGGGCTCATGGCTGTTTTGAGTCAGGTCGCCCGATGGACCTGTTTGTGTTCAGCCAGGAAGTGGGGGGTGGCCACTGTGGGCCCTTATCCCTTTACTCGGGTTTCCACTGCTCTAGTTGGTGGCACAAAAGCGACCTCTGCCCACAGCCTCTGCCCCGTGGACACAGCACGCCGTCCCTGGAGGATGGTCACTCGGCCCAGAGTCAAAGCTTGATAGCCAGGGATGCGCAGGCTGCTGTCTTGATGGAGGAGGAGCAAGAACACGGCTTCTACTGGATCTAAGCTGCGTGGGGCCCACGCTGCTCCACGCCATTGTTCAGAGCTGTTGGCAGGGAGCCGCGGGTTCTCTTTCCTCCGCTTCCCTCTCTTCCTGAGCGCTCCAAGGGGCTGAGTCCAAGCCTGGCTTTGCAGGGCACTGCACAGAACTCGGGCTCCTGAGATGCAAAACACAAAGGCAGTGGAGAGGACTAGAAGCAGCCTGCGACTACCTGCCGTGCGTGGCTGGGGCCCGGGCACCTTCCCTGGCCTTTGAAAACTCCAGCCCACGCGGTGCAGCCAGGACACATGCCTTCCTGTTGTGGTCTCTGATCCAGTGCTGGAGGGCTCCTAGCCAGCCCTCCTGTCTGTTGAGCATGATGACATGGGAAACAAGCATAAGTAAACTTGAATGGAAAGCAGGAGACTCTAGAGGAGGACGTGCGCAAGGCAGGCCCATTGCAGACCTTTGAGCGGGAGAACACCAGGCGCCTCTTTGAAGGTTTGGCTTAGAGGGAGTTGTCTTATTGCCTCTTCTGCCAGAGAAGACCCCTGTGTCCCCTGCTGGACATGTGCAGAGTGAGCTGGGCCCTTCAGGTTTTCAGACCACGAGGTCAAACAAAGCCACTTCCTGAGGGCCCACCCAAGGTCTCCTTGAGCAGGGGCAGCATCTCTGCCCTCCCAAGGCTTCCAAATCTTGGTAGCCACGCCTCCCAAGGCTTCCAAGGCTTGGGAGCCACGCCTCCCAAGGCTTCCAATGCTTGGGAGCTATGCTTCCCAAGGTTGCAGCGTTCTGCTGTGTGGCACTCGCAGCCACTCTCACCAGCCGGCTCCTGGTGACAGCCAGTCATACTCCAGTGAATTCCTTCCATGTTGCCCAGAACATCTTCAGAGTGAAGTAACAGCACACATACAACTAGGCGTTCACACTCAGGCTTCTTCCGGGCTGGCGATCCAAGGACCTGCTGGAAGGAAGGGAGATTGCTTTGCCCTGTGGAGAAAAATCCTTCTTGCTCAAGGAGCAGGGGGAAGTTTTTGACAGCGTCTGCTTCTGCAGAGGCATCTCGGCAAGACCTTTGTTAAAACGTATTTCTCGTCTTTTTTTAATGAGATTTGGTTCAGGGAGATCATGTGGGGGAATGAAAACTCTGCTTTGGAAGGCAGTTTGAAGAGCTGGCTGGGGCTCGGTGACAAGGGACTCGGCAGCTGTTGTCAGGTATTTGGGCTACACTGGATGGTGGGTGTCGGGGGACAGAGCCACTGGGTGGGTGATCCCGCAGAGGGTGGCTAGCTAGAGAGGAGCACTGAGGGGTCCACACAACCCCTCGCCCCCATGAGCCACCCCGGGATCTCCATAGCATCCTAGCTGAAAACCTAGTCTTTGTGGCTGGAAAGCTTGGATTTGAGTCCGAGCATGTGACCTTGGGCAAGCCTCAATTTCTCCATCTGTGAAATGAGGAAATCATCACAAGTTGTGGGGGGAGTGAGTGGGGTCACCCGTGCAGAGAGCTCGGTGCACAGTGGCCTTGCTCAGGCCAGGCCGGGTTCCTTCAGCTCTGGGGTTCTGCTGAAGGCCGTGGTGCGTCCATGCTGCCCCTCTGTCCTGGGAGGTTTGTTTTCCACAGCCTCCCCCCCCACCACCGCCATTCTCCAAGGCTGATGAAACTTAACCCGTAGATTGTTCAGAGCAGCGTTGCATAGAAGTGGACATACCTCCAATGTCCATCAACTTATGAATGGGAATTGCAAATAATATAATGTGATAATACATGGTGAAATCTATCTTGGGTTTGACGGCATTGTTTCAACAGAACAGAAGTGTTGTTCCTATACGCCACCTGAGGAGCCCTCTCCCCCTGCTCCTGGCCCCCACCCTCCCTCCTTCTACCTCCTTTCTGTCTCTGGAACATTCCCTGAGGTGCCCTGATGCACTTGGCGGTCGCTCTGCTGGAGAGGCCCACACTCGCTGGCTGAAAACCACGTCAGTGGTTTATTCTGGGAAAACCACATTCAGCATTTGCTTCCAAGGGTGAGCGGCCTTAAGTAATCCTATCTGAAGCCCCCTTTGCTGGAAGGAGTTGACTGACAACTCATTCTGTCTCAGACACTGAGATTGATTGCCTGAGAAAGACCAGGAAATCCCACAGGAAGGCCTGTGATGGGGCAACTGTCGAACTCAGTGACTGCACAGGCACACCGAGCAGGTGTCGACTGGGCTCACTGGGAAGCGTCGGATATGAAACGGCTGCACAGTGCAGCACGCACGTGCAAAGTGCAAAGCTCAGGACTACATGATTCAGTGAGAAGACATAGATGGGAAATTACTGGAGCTGAAATTTTATTGCAAAGTTGTTTATCTTTGTTATTACTTTCTGAATCCTTTTGTGCTTTTTGTTCACGGCAGTGGATAGAGGCACTCTTACTTACACTTTAAGCAGAGATTAGGAGGGAAAAATATTCCTCACGGCACCACAAAATACCAGAGTAACTCTCAGCCAGGCCTGTGATTTCTCTCATTACAATGAAATATCTAGAAATTGAAATAACAATAATAAAAACTTTTTTTGTAGTCCTTTTGCACAGACCGTTCACGTGATTTCCGTTTGATGCCAGTTAGCATTTCTTATTACAATAATAATGGTGAGAACAGGCTCCCAGAAAGATGTGGCCTGGGACTCCTTCACTTTGGTTTCCAGCTTGTTGTGCAGGGATCCTGGCCAACTTCTGAGAGAAGACGACCCCTGGACAGACCGCTAAGGTGATGTGATGTTAATAACAGGGATGATTCATCTTTTACTTTTTCATAAAGCTGATTACTTTTCAGAATCATAGTCTACATCCTTGGATTATTTAAAATCGCATGCAATTTTTATTAAAAGGGAAACTAATTTTGTGAACTGAAGAAATATACACTTGAACATAGGCATACATAAAACATGTGGAGTTTTAAGTATTAACAAAGGTGTGGGTTTCTTATATTCATTCTTCTTGCAGTTATTTCCTGCTGCAATCAGAGTAAGAAGAAATACATCTTCTTTTTTAATTCTCAGCGTTGCTGTTCAGGTATAACAGTTCAGGAGTGTTGTCAGTAAGGCCTGTCGACCAGCTTACCTAGGCAGGCACTCGGGAGCTCACTGGAAATGAAGATTCGTGGGGTGCCTGGCTGGGGCTCAGTAGGTAGAGCACGTGACTCTTGATCTCAACAACATGTTGGATGTAGAGATTACTTAAAAATAGAGTCTTTTTTTAATGTTTGTTCATTTTTGAGAGAGACAGAGAGACAGAGAGAGAGGGAGGGAGGGAGAGAGAGATAGTAGGAGTGAGCAGGGGTGGGGCAGAGGGAGAGGAAGACACAGAACCCAAAAGAGGCTCCAGGCCCTGAGCTGTCAGCACAGAGCCCAACATGTGGCTTGAACTCACAAATGGTGAGATCATGACCCGAGCCGAAGTCAGAGACTGAACCGACTGAGCCACCCAGGCAACCCAAAATGAAATCTTTTTAAAAACATAAGAAATGCACATTCTTATCCCCTCCCTGGACCTGAGTGTCTGGGACCAGTAACCTGTGTTAACCATGCTCGTCATCCTGGTGATTGATGAGGGCTTTAGAGATGCAGAGGTCACTTCCTTGTTAGGGTCACAGTTGGATAGGGGTTAAAACATTGTTTGGACTCAGATTGCCTGGAATCAAACCCCAGATTCAACGCCTCTATCTCTTTGCTCTGTGACCACAGAGTAAACCTTAAAATAGGAGCATGTTTATAGTGAGGGTCGGGTGTGTGTGTGGGGGGAGCATTTTCAATTGCTCTTGGACACACAACCCATTCTTCATTTAACCCAGAGGGCTCCCCTTCCCAGCACCCCACCCAGCCAGACAGATCTGACGTACATTCCAGGCAAAGAAAACCACTGTTTTCACATGTGGGCAAATAACGTTCAGAAGCTGTTGCCCTAAGTGTAAATGAGAGATGTGGATGACTGTTCGCAGAGTGAGTTTACTGCCCCAGAAACCGGATCAAATCCTCAGCAAGAATGGAGGAATGGATAGGTCTCAAAGTCAGGCAAGAGAGAGGGGAAGTGATGTGAGGCTTCTTGGGAATGAGGTTCAGGAGGCAGTCTGGGAGCCAGATTATGGCAGATTCCGTATTCCACAAATGGCCATGCTGATATTCCCTGTCCCACGTGTCCTTTAAATTTTTTTTTAACATTTATTTATTTTTGAGACAGAGAGAGACAGAGCATGAATGGGGGAGGGTCAGACAGAGGGAGACACAGAATCTGAAACAGTCTTCAGGCTCTGAGCTGTCAGCACAGAGCCCTACGCGGGGCTCAAACTCATGGACCGTGAGATCATGACCTGAGCCAAAGTGGGCCGCTTAACCAACTGAGCCACCCAGACGCCCCTTTGTCCATGTGTTCTTACAGAACTCTGCCCCTGCCTCACTGAAAGTCAGTCTTGGGGCTCCTGGAGGGCTCGGTCGGTTAAGCGTCCAACTCTTGATTTCAGATCACGTCATGATCTCATGGTTACTGGGTTTGAGGTTGTGTCAGGCTCTGTGCTGATAACACAGAGCCTGCTTGGGATTCTCTCTCTCTCTCTCTCTCTCTCTCTCTCTCTCTCTCTCTCTCTCTTTCTCTCTTTCTCTCTCTTTCCCTTCCCTTCCCTTCCTCCCTTCCCTGCCCTTCCCTTCCCTTCCCTTCCCTCCCTCAAGCTCTCTCTCAAAAATACATAAACTTGAGAGAGATGAGTGGGGGATGGGCAGAGAGAGAGGGAGACACAGAATCCAAAGCAGGCTCTAGGCCCCCAGCTATCAACACAGAGCCCAACGCAGGGCTCAAACTCACAAACTGTGAGCTCATGACCTGAGCCAAAGTCAGATTCTCAACTGACTGAGCCACCCGGGTTGCCCCTAAAATAAGTAGACTTTAAAAGAAAAAAAAAAATAAAGTCAGTCTTATGTCCCTTCCTTTTGAAATTGGGTCCGCCTCTGTGACAGCCGGGTGGGGAATGTGGCAGAAGTGATGATGCATGGCTTCTGGGACTCGTTTGGAAAAGGTGTCCAAAAGGCAGTGTCTTCTTGGTTGTGTCTCTCACTGAACATACCCCTTTGGGGGCTCAGAACTGCCACACCAGGGAGCATGAAGTCACTATGCTGGGGGAGGTGCATAGGAAAGGAGATGTTGCCGAAGCCCCAGCTGTCTCTGAGTCTCCCCAGTGCAGACTCCAGGTATGTGAGGGAAGGCGACTCTCATGGCAGCCGCCATCTGACTGCAGTCTTGCGAGAGATCCTGAGTGAGAACTGCCAGGCACAGCTGCTCCCGAGTCCCCTTCCCATGACTCCCTCTCCCCAAAACAGGGATAACAGGTGTTACTATCTTTGAAGAGCTAAGTCTCAGGGTTCATTATTAGGGAGCAGTAGGAACTGTAGCACCAATAACTTGTTTCTCTGTGGTAGGAACTGCCTCTCGGCTGGGGTCAGGAAGTTGACCATTGGTCATCCAGCTGCAAGGTCACTCATCTGTGCCTGGGACTCTGCACAGACCTCCTTCCAGCCCACCTCCTGTAGACACCGCCATGCTCCCGGGATGGAGGTAGCTGCTTGGCGATGCAGAGAACAGAAAGGCTTTGCCGCTGTCTGGGAGGAGACAAGGCGACTCCAAGTCTCCTACTTGCCTGGGGGGGGGGGAGAGATTAGTCTGCTTCGTGTGTGTCAGAGTCACAGGGCGGTGCTTGGTTCATGGGGAGTGGTAAAAGTAGTGGCCGCAGTTACTTACTGGTTTTGTACAGCAGATGGGTACGAGGACTGTGCCGGAACACAGATTGGACAAGCGCTGACGTGGCTGCTCATGAGGCTGAGCCCAGGGAGCTTCAAGGGGGTCACACGTCCCCCTGGTGCACCAGGGATGATCTTGATGATGGTGTTGGTGGTGGTGGGTGGAGGGTGGTGTGATGTGACGTGATATGGGCTCACAGTGAGCAGTCATGAAAGAATTCTTGACACATTTTCAGTGCGAAAAGGTGGTTTTATCAAAGGCACAGGGACAGGACCCCTGGGCAGAAAGAGATGCACTGGGATTGTGAGGAGCTTTCAACTTGGGGGCAGGTAGAAATCAAGGCATTTTGCAAAATGACAGTGTTTGCATGTCGAAGAGGTCTTGCGGGATCCTGGAGGTCTGGCTTTTGTCAAGCTAAGGTGGCTTTTTGCCTCTAGCAAAGCATTAACGGTAATGCTTTACGCATTATACTTCATGCGGTCCTGAGTTCCTGTGCTCTGCCTGCCTCAAGGAGGTTGCGAGTTCTAAGGCAGTTTAATTTTACCTTCCTGTCTTTTGCCTTTGTTCTCCTTGTCAAGGATGATGATGGCGGCTAAGCTTCCTCGTTGTCCGTCACGCATCAGATGCTCGGCGAAGGGTCTGAACCACTCAGTTCTCACTGCAACGCTATGAGGTAGGTCCTACTCTTGTTCCCGTGTTCCAGGCAGGGGGAGGAGGCACTGGGGCATCACATAACTGGCCCTGTCTTATGCAGTCATGAGCTGCCCTGGGCTCCTCATTGTTAACATCTCCAAGTAGCACGTATTTCGAGGTCTGCACCGCATATATAATGTGACTTCATCTTCAAAGCAACCTTGTGAGGGAGTTGAGGAGACCTCCGTTTTTTTCTAGTTTGAAGCTACCATCCAGAAAGTTAAGTGGCATCCTCACAGTGACACTGGACATGAGGCAGAATGGTGTCCGTGGGGGTAAGTGTCAGGCGTGCCGTTTGGAAAACAGTCCAGGTGTGTAAAGGAGAGGTCGCGTGAGATGCGGCTGAAGTGAGGGCCTGAAGCGTGGAGCTGGGACTTCATTCGGGATGAAAGGGGGAGCCACAGAATGCACCCGACGTGCGTAGTTGAGGTTTGTCCCTGGTGTGGAGGAGAGTGTGGAGTGGGAGAGGAGAGCTGATGTGATGGGGTCCCAGCAGGGGCAAGGTGCCGACCTGGCAGGTCACAGGGTCTGACGAAGGACATGCTGTTCTGGAGAAGGCGGTGTCTTAGCAGCATCTCCGCTGTGGTTGAAGACACACAGAGGGGAGTAATTCTGAGCCACGCCTGAGGTGGTGAGGGTGAGTGGGCAGGAAACAAGGGGACGCCTCCACCTCCCGTCGGCCCCAGAGTCAAATGTGAAATGGCCTGACTTGCAGGGAACAGCCAACAGTGAACCACGTTTCACTTTTCTTGCAAAGAGTCTGGTAGATTTCCCACTGTTTTTTCAGATAGCGCGATGGGATCTGTGAAGGGGACACACTCACAGATCCCGTTAGGACACGCGGCACCCTGTCAGGGGCGGAGAGTTGGAGGAATCTGTTGGGGTGCATGTTGGCTGTATTGGTGAGGAGGCCAGAAAGCCAGGATGGGACACTAGGCAGACTAGAAGCCACCTCTCTTCTTGCAGCGGAGAAAAGGGTAACAAAAGGTCCACGTGTGCTCCAGCGACAAATAGTAGCTGTCATATCGGTTGTAAAATTTTGACCGTTACGTACCCCAGATTCCTCGGTGGAGTGGAATGTGTGCTCTAGAGCCAGCCAGACCTGGTTGTCTCCCACCTAGTCGCCACGTGATCTTGGGAGGTTGCTGAGATTGGCACCAGAGTCAGGTAGGTGATGCTGGACAGGTGGGAATCGGAACACTCAATACAGACGTCTTCCTGAGTCCCATCTTGGTTGTCTAAAAAACGGAGGTAGGAAGAACATCCACTGCATTTGGCACCTGTGTAGATGAAGTCAGTTCTCTTAGAGGCAAACCCACTCCATTACTGCTGGAAATGTTAGTCGTAAAGGGGAGGTACAAAGGAGCAATGCCGGAAACGTTCTCGAGTAGGAGGAGGGGCTGTACTCCAAATTCTTGCACATCAGCTTCAGGGCTGATGTTAGATACAAGGAGCCGGCCACGAAGCTCCTGCAGAACATGACTTCCTGGAAAAAATAGCCCAGCGTCGCTTAGGAAGAGACACATTTCGGCCTTCTGCCAAGTTACTCACATTTCGGACAGTTCGTATTTGAATGCAGAATGGGTTTCGAACAAATTCCTTTCTTTTACCCTGACTACTTGCAGTGAGCTTGGGGTTGAACTCTGCACCTTTGAAGACCATAAGGCATTGAACCTAAATTATTATTTTTTGACACTAATTTCCCCAGACTATTTTTCTAGGGTAGTGATCTCAGTTTAACATACATTGATGAGTTTTAAGTGTTTTTCTTCTCAGAACACATTTATGGGGATGAGCAGGACATAGAACACAAGAATTCAGATTCTCAGAATTTTGAGTCATGGTGTTTGGGACAGAGTAACCAATCTGTGTGTGAGCACACGTGTGCAAACACACACACACACACACACACACACACACTCCAGTCTTTACCTGCACATCTGCCTTCTCCAGGAGGAGGAGGGGAAAGGAAGCTCCTCTGTTGCTCGAGCCCTTTTGTTGATTTATCATTTATTATTTTTTAAAATGACTAAAAATGTATTTGGCCTCGTCACTCTGTTTTGGTGTAGGCTTAACCAAGGTCCTCAACCCCTGGGGAAAAGTCCTCCAGATGCCGTGGTTTTTTTTTGTTTTTTTTTCTGTTTTTTGTCCAGTTCTCACCTCAGGCACGAGCTTTTATTCATCGGCATGCCTTTGCAAAAGACTGTTGTCCCTCCATCCCTCGGAAAAACACATTTTCCTTATCAGAAATTTTAGAGATTTCCGGTTCCATTTAGTACTGAGAATGAGTAGCAGTGATGATGGCAGTGATGTCGTAGCGATGGACTCATGTGCTGAAAACTGTGACACATGTCAGGTTTCTTTTCTTTACCATAATCTGCCCAGTTC
The DNA here is from genome assembly GCF_046562875.1 of Panthera onca. Classification (NCBI taxonomy): domain Eukaryota; kingdom Metazoa; phylum Chordata; class Mammalia; order Carnivora; family Felidae; genus Panthera; species Panthera onca. The sequence goes on from NW_027675869.1 coordinate 1,122,176, forward strand.
TGTTAGAAAGCCATTTGTGGGTTTGAGGTGAGTGAGGCTAACAGCCCCCTTCCCTTACCATGGGGCAGGGTGGGGGATGTGGACACATTGCCTTGTTTCCTGCTGGGCACGTGACTCCCAACTGGTTATGTGACCAGACCAGGAGTCTTTCTGTGAGGTCATTGGGTTGGTAGTGACCAGGTCTCCTCCTTGGAGGTCAGAACCAAAAGATTCATGCCATGCCCCATCCCATTTCATGGGGAGAGACAGTCTTCCTGCAAACTTCCAACAGACAGGAACCAGTATAGAGGTTCTGAAGGAGCAGACCTTGGGCGTGAGCCAATCTCAGTAGTGCTGTGTGGGGTGAGGTGGGTCTGTTACCAGAAATAAAAGGAGAGAGCTTGAAAAACATGCGAGAAAGCCAGGAAACAGTTGTTACTTCCAAAGGGGAAGCGTTTTCTGCGGACTCCTGTTGTAAAATGAGCACCGGGCAGAGTAGCAAGGGGTGGATGGATCATCAGAGAAGAGACGAATGGATTTCAATGTTATCCCAGCAGCTTGGATGTTTCAGAAAAGGAGTTGAAAGGGTGGTAAAGAACAGGCCAGTGAGAAGCCTATGGGAGGCGGAGAAATGGCCCCCAAAGATGTCCACCGTAACCCATTGGGCCTGTGGACACGTCCTCTGCTGTGGCCCAAGGAGCACCGAGGATGGATTAAATAAGGGCCTGGGGATGGGAAGCCCTCCTGGACTGTCTGGACAGGTGCACCATTGCCTCACGGACCCTTAAACGTGGAAGAAGGAGGCACAAGAGAGGTGGGAGTGATGAGGCCAAAGGGAAAGACGGGGTGAGAGGTGCAAGACGGACTCAATGCACCTTGAAGATGCAGGAAGGGTGCAGATTCGTGGAATGCAGGGGACCCTGCAGCCAGGACGGGCCTCTGCGGCCACCCGGCCAGCGGTGCGCTGTGCCCACAGAGTGATGGAACAGGAGAGGCCCCACCCCACAGGCCCCCAGGGGGGTGGGGCACAACCTGCCCATACTTGGTGTCAGCCACTTCTGGCCTCCAGAATCCACTGAGGTCATCTAAGCCACGATTTGAGATAACTTTTTGCAGTAGCAACAGAAAATTAGTGTAGAAAAAGACCCACATGCTATCAAATCAGGACAGAGGCGGTGCCCTGCAGACTGGCTCAGTGCGCGCCAGCCACACGGGGACCTGGCCTCCCAGAGGCTCTGCTCCTGGCCTTTCATGTAGAAGGAAAAGTGCCAGTGCCTCCCGGGGCCCATGCTTGTTGGTTAAGATTGTTCTTTTACGGCAGTTAGCAGAGCACCTCCCCGACTCCGTGCTCAGTAACTGCTCGATTGATGCAGATGAACACAGGAGAGGGAGAGACATCCCCATACATACTTTGAGATTCTCCTTCCTTTGTTAAGTAGCCCAACTAGGTCACAAAGAAATGCAGCCTGAATAGACGTTGCGGGCTAATTCCATTTTGAAGGGTTTTGGCAGCTTTCATGTTTTCATCTCTATAAAATTGTAGTGTACTGAAAGTATGTTCAAATTTCATTAGAAGGTAATGCATGAGGCCACACCTCCTTTTTCTGGACAGGAGAGGGATGCGAGGGGGGAAACAAGGAACACATCAGTTTAAAATTCCACTCCATGTGCATCCATTCTGTGACATTTGCAATAGCAGTCAGAGGCCCATGCCTTGGTTACGGTGTGGCAGCAAGTGGATAGCCAAGCCCGTTAGCCCTGGGTTGTTTCTGAATTAAAAGGTTCACCTTATAGGAGCTCATCTGTGTGCTTCCCCGCTGCACATGGCTGGATATGTGGTTTCTCCTCTGCACTGTTTTCCCCTCCCACACACCCAGTTTTTTTCCCCACTCATTTATTCTTGCCCTGTCTCTCTAGAAGGACAGGGAAGCTTGGAGTCTGGGGTTTGAGCCCCTGCTCCACCACGTACAGGGCTGTTCAGGGCTGTGTCCCCGAGCCTGGCTAGCCGCTTGACTGATGGGGTTGCTGCAGGGTGAACACAGGATTCCGGAAATGCACTTAGCAGAGTAAATGCCCCTACTCTTCTTGTCTACACTGCCTCCACAGCAGTCCTGAGAGCCTGGTGTCTTATCCAAGCTGGTGTTTTTCAATTCCAGCATCTCCTAGGTTAATGAAAGTTCAGGGACCCAGGTTCTTACCAGCCCGTCCTTTACGTTCTGACACCTGGGGTACTGCCCCTTGATTTGCTGCTGTAGTGCTAGATGTGTGTGCTTTGAAAATATCCATCTTCCTCCACCCTGCCCTGCCCTCCTCCCCACACGCTGAACATCCATGACAAACCTTCAACCTCATATCACTCACCCGGGCCAGGCTCGCGTGTGCGCCCATATAATCAGTTTCCGCTCGTTGGTTTCTTAACATAAAATCATTTTCTAACTCACTGTTACAATAACAATGATTATTCCTATTGAATCACAATTTGAGGCGCCTCACAGTGTTCCAGTGATCGTTTTGTCTCACCATTACCGTTGCTGTTAATAACTCATGAGGGATGCTTGTCATCCACTCTGATGAGCCCTGGGTCATCCACATACAGCAGTACGGCAGGAGCATTTGGGGGACTGACGTGAGTTCAGGGGCCCCTCCTCTGACCCCATTCAGGGTGTGGGTGTCCTTGATGACACCCTTGTCAGTTTCAGTTTGACCCTTAAACTGCCCCCTCCCTCCTGTCCTGTGGCCTCTGAAAATTCTCAGGCATCTCAGACCTGCCTGCAAGTTTTGTTTGGCCTGACACTGCCTCCCTTCTGAAGGGCGGGGTCAGCCGCAAGGTCAGTGAGCTGGAGGTGAGCAGGGTGGTGGGGTGGCGGTGGGGGTGCTGTGGGTGTCTTTAGAAAGAAAACCACAGGCCCCAAATAGTATCACTTCCCTGAAGTTCCCAAATGGGGGCTTAATGCCTAATCCAACTGCATTTCAGCCCCCCTAGAGATGTAGTCTGAACCAACCAGGAATGTTCCATCAGTGGCAGTGACTCTGCCACAGGGGCCTCTCCACCCACCCCCCAAAGAAAGAAGATGTCTCCTGGATCCAGGGACCCTTTGTTTCCCCCTGGACAGCAGCCTCCCTGCAACAGCACTTCGCTGTTGCTAGTAAGTTTCTTACGTGGCCCTCCTTCTAGATGGACCTTCCTTTTTGTCCAGCTCCTTGGAGCCCCTTCTGCTTGCTTCTTGGGGTGCTACCCAATTCATGAGTCCTAAAGCCAATCAGATCTTTAAAATCTGCTCAGTTGCATTTTTGTTGTCTGGCAGTCTGTGCAAGAAGGCTCAGCCAGTGTCTCTCTGAGGCTTAGGCCACGTCAGGCATGGCCACCGAAGACCATGAGGGACCTTTCTTGGGACGGAAGCGTCTGAGTTTGGGACTTATCTTGAGACAAGATTTGAGTGATGTTAATGCTCGTAAGGGAGCAGGGCAGGATGGGGGTCAATAATGGGTGTGCGGTTCCTCTGAGAGACCGTGGGGACAGTGTGGAGACAGTGTAGGAAACGTGTCAGCGTTGCCTAGTGGCGGCAGAGGACTGGGGCATGGGCGTGCAGTGAGCCCACCCTCCATGGTTGATGCTGGGGCAGAGATGCCTTGCAGGCAGCAGCCTTGGCAGGAGGGGGTGTGGGTGGGGCACCCTGTGGGCTGCTCCTGCCTCGCTTCCCGGCCTCCCTGCCACTTGGGGACCAGAAGTCCTGACCATAGTGTTGATAGTGGAATGTCTGCGCCCCCTAAGGGGAGCCCTGGAGGAGGAGTATGAGAGTGTCCTATAAAAGCTGACCGCTTGGGAGAGCACGGGAGGGAAGAAGAGGGCTCTGTCTGTGAGCTGGCCACAGCCCTCAGACCAGCCAGGAGCCTCTGTGGGAGCAGCCAGTGGGATCAAGCCCAGGGGAGCCTACCCTCCGTTCAGGCCAAGCGTTGGAGCTTCAGACCCAGACGCTGGCAAGGGCAAGACTCTACCCTCACTGCCTCAGCTCTGTCAGGAGCTGAGCCTGCCCAAAGAGGCTGATGGAAGAGAGCAGGTCTCCGCATCCTCTCAGGGGTCATGGCAGCCCTTTGTGGCTTCTCCAAGTGGATTCCTAGGCCACCAGCATGGTCAGGGGGGTTCCAAGACGGACGGAAGTCCAGCAGTGGCAGGACGTGGTAGACGGGCACACGGGAAGAAGCCCTTTTGAGACTCAGAAATGCCTGGGTGTTTTGGGGGGTTTTGACTCGGTCACTAAGGCCACTGGAGGGGTGTCTATGCACCATCATGTGAACATGAAGGAACAACAGGGAAACCCAAACTGATGCACAGCCTGAAAGTAACACACAGGCCTCTGTTCCTCGAAATTTCTGTGGCATGAATGACCAAGGCCGAGGAATGTTCCAGAATAGAAGGTAAATAAACAGATGTGACCACAGAATACAGTTAGTGACCTTGGAATGCATTCTGTGCAGGAACAAAGTTTAATACGGACATTTTTGGGACAGTTGATGACATTGGAATATGACCCATGGTTTAGATTACGGTGTTGTACTGGTGTTCAATTTCCTGAGGCTGGTCACTGACTTGTGAATATGTGAGAGGATGGTTTTGTCCTCAGGGTGTAGACCCTGAGCAGAACCGACAAAGGGGCATGGTATGTGCAACCGACTTGGAAATGATTTAGAAATACAGTAAAACCTTGGATTGTGAGTAATCTGCTCCGCGAGTGTTCCACGAGACGAGCAAACATTTCTAATAAACTTTAACTTGATGAAGGAGCGATGTCTTGTAGTATGAGTCGTACGTGATGCCAAACGTCATGTGGTCACAATTGAGCCAGTGGTTCTTGAAATTTGCTTTGATACATGAGTGTTTTGGATTACAAGCATGTTTCTGGAATGAGATATGCTCAAAAACCAAGGTTTTACTTTATGTACGAGTGCGCACGCATACGTATGTACATATGTAAAACCTGGCCAAGCCAAGTATTAGTGAAACGGGCTAAAAGGTCTATGGGGGTTCCTTTACTATTCTCGCAGTCTTTTGTAGCTTCGACAGTGATTGCAAGATAAAAGGTAAAGGAAGTTAGTGACCAGTTAGTGAGGCCCGGGAACACACACACACAGTGTCCACTGCATCCCATGGGAGACCAGATCCTCCACCCCTCCTGCCCAGTCTGCTCCCCCACCCCAACATGGCAGAGCCCTTAGATTGTCCACGAAGCTCAGTCTCCAACACCCGCCTTGAGCTCCACCCCTTTGGGACTCATGCTTGGAACCATGCACAGGCTTTTGTTTCTCTTCATTCACATGGCCTTGTTTTCTGCTAGCTGTGCCAACGCTGACCCTTGGTGCACCCCCAGGGTCCCCAGACAGATCAGGAGTGTCCCGCCCTACCATCTTGTAAGCCATATTTTCCAAGCCGTATTGTCCAGATCTGGTCTGTCCAGCCCTATGGCATGATGTGTGGCACATACTTCATTTTCTGGGTCGAATGAGCAGGCCAGGCAGGTGGAGGGTGGTGTGCTCCCAGACCCTTGGGAAGATGTTCTGAGGGAGGAGAGGGACACCTCACTGCTGCTTTCATTGGGGGGGGAGGTGGGTAGGCGTGGGCCAGGTGTTCACCCAGGGATTGTGGTGCTGCCGGCAGGCCCGTGTCAGAAATGACAGGAGGTAGAACTATACCGGAGCAAAGTGTCCTGTCCGTTGTGACCACATCATGCTGGAAACTTTCTTTCTTTCTTCCTTTCTTTCTTTCTTTCTTTCTTTCTTTCTTTCTTTCTTTCTTTCTTTCTTTCTTTCTTTCTTTCTTTCTTTCTTTCTTTCTTTCTTCGTGTCCCTTTGAGGCTGCGGTCAGGAAGGAGCTGGGTCCCATTGGAAGCTGGGTTTGTGTGGGGTGGGGAGCCCACAGTCCCCAGGAAGGGGGAAGGAGGGGAAAGGGGAAGGGAGGGAAGGGGGAAGGGGGTGCTTTTGTGTGGCCACAGGAGGTCTATAGGAGTTGAAAGGCAGCTAGAGACACAGAAAATAAAAGCATAATGAAGACTCTTAGGGATCCATAAACAAGCTGATGGGGCCCGCCCCTTGGGGTCGTCTTCAAGGCCCGCCAGTGGGGAGCTTCTCGGGCTTCAGGGAAGGTATTTGTGGGGAAGGTCTGGTAGGCGCTGCACTTAAGTGGATTGATGTAAAAGTATCTCAAGAGCACTAGGGGAGGGTGAGCAGGGTATGACCACTCTATACTAGGGTTTTGGATTTGTACTGTTCCTTTCGATCTGTGAAGTCAGGTCTTTTGTTCATGTGGGGAAAGGCTTTGTTTTGGCAGGGGGGGGGCAACTCGGGGTCCTCTCCTTGCAGGGGGGGTCACAGCCTCTTCCATCTCATTCACTGGCTTTGGGCAAATCAGTAATGAGCCCACCCACTGTCTATAGAATCAAATCAATCCTGTGAGTGTGTCTGGGTGGCCCACACTCCCTTTTCTGGCCCCAGTGGACTCTGGCCAATCCTAATCCTCGATCTGTTCTGCAAATATTGTTGAGCTGCTTTTTAAGAGCCAGGCATGGGGCGCCTGGGTGGCTTGGTCTGTTAAGCATCTGACTTCAGCTCAGGTCATGATCTCACAGCCTGTGAGTTTGAGCCCCGCGTCTGGCTCTGTGCTGACCGCTCAGAGCCTGGAGCCTGTTTCGGATTCTGTGTCTCCCTCTCTCTCTGCCCCTCCCCTGTTCATGCTCTGTCTCTCTCTGTCTCAAAAATAAATAAACATTTAAAAAAATTAAAAAAAAAGAGCCAGGCAGTTAGGCTGGAGCTACAAAGAAAACGGCAGCCCACGGGGGCCCCTGTTCCAGGTTCGAGATGACAGGAGACCAGTAAGCAGAATCCTGAGATCCATGCAGCAGGATTCATGCTGTAAAAATAAAGAAGCCTAGGGCTGGAGAGAGGAGCTCTAGATTAGGTCAGAAACATCTTCCTGGAAGGTCATGGGGTGAGCAGAGCCCAGAAGGAAGTAGGGACAAGCCCTGTGTCCTGCGAGCTCCCGTCAGAAGGCAGGGCTACAGGCATGGTTGTGAGGCATCTCTGGGGAGGAGTGGAGGGCCGTGGGGGGGACGGGGCAGGAGTGGCAGGGACAGGCCTGCATGTTGGAGGCAGCAGGAAGAGCACCGCCTGGCAACACAGGCAGGGGCTTGGCTGTAGCCACACTGATGTGAGAAGCGGGTTTTGGGGCTAGGAGAGTGATATGTAGCACAGTCATCCAGGGGGTCAGATTAACTCCCACCGACTTCAGCTTCTGTGTTACCCCTCCTGAGGGAGCTGTGGCCCGAGTGTCTGTGCCCCGCATCTGTGCTTCTGATTGGATGCTGCATGAGGACCAGCAAGAAATAACACTTAAAGAGGCCATGCTTCTCAAGCAGAGGTGATTCTTCCCCCCGGCTGACAGTCAACAATGTCTGGGGACATTTGTGGTTGTCACCACTGTGTGTGTGCGCACACGTGCCTGCACGTGTGTGTATGGGTACATGCGTGTGCACGTGTGTGCACTCCTGGCATCTACTGGGTACAGGCCAAGGATGTTTCAAACATCCCTCAGTCCCAGGTCAGATGCTCCAAACAGGCTCTTCTGGCCCCAGATGACCCCATTGCTGACTCTAGACCCCAGCTAAACATGGCATGTTCTTTGCTTCATTTAATCTTTATAGGAATCCTATTAAGAATGCAGTTCCCTTTTTATAATTGGGGAAAGTGACATTGGGGATGGTGAGCCATTTCCCAAGTGACAGTGCTGGTTAGTTGTGGAGCTGGGATTGGAACCTGGGATCTGACCCTGCAGGTTGTCTTTTAGTCGATGAAGGACGTTGTGCGGGGACCAGGCAGGTAAGGGGCACTCAGCACGTGCCTGGAGAGCGAAGAAACCTCTTTCTTTTGACTTGAAAGTTCTCTGGGTGTTGCTGCCAGTTTGCTTTTGCCCCAGACATTCCCTGGTCACCCCCTTGATTTGTTCACTCCCTCGGAAATCATCCAGATCATTCACACCACTGCCCAGCACTCATCGGACACTGGCAAGTGGGGAGTTAACGACGTCTTGATGTTGGAGTCAAGGAGACCTAGATTGGGCAGCCAAGTCTTACAATCTGTACATGGGAATGAGGGGTTATATTACCAGTGCCGCCCGCCCTGAGTCTTGGGTTTGTAAAGTGTGCTGACGAGTGCCCGTCAGCCTCAGGTCACTTTCTTAGGAGGCCCCGACACCTTAGGGAGGTTCCTGGACCCACTACACGGCAAGGGAGGGGGCCTGATTACCCACCACGGTGAGAGGAGGGGGGGGCATCTGATTCAATTGCTGTTCCTGTGGATCCACTGTGAAGGATGTCTGTGGTGGGCCCGTGTGCACGCTTGCCCTGGGGACTTCCTCAGTGCCTTGACGGCGATCCCAGGGGACGCCTCAGCAGGGGCACTGAAGGACCCAAATGTGAGATCCATGAGCATGGTTCCTAATCACACCCCCTCCCTGCCCCTCCCGCCGGCTGCCCCAGGGGCTCCTGTTCATATCATCCCCTCAGCTGTGATTCCTTGGGCCTACAGGTTCTGAACCAGCCTGAGCCAGAGCAGTGGGTAGGTGGGCTCCGAATGGCATCAATTTACCAGAGACCTGCTTCTTTTATTTATTTTTTTTTTAAGTTTACTTATTTGGGGGGAGGGAGAGAGAGAGAGAGAGAGAGAGAGAGAGAGAGAGAGAGAGAGAAAGAGAGCGGGAGGGGCAGAGAGAGAGAGAGTCCCAAGCAGACTCCGAGCTGTGAGCAGAGCACCTGACTTGGGGCTCGAAACATGAGATGATGACTTAAGCAGAAATCAAGAGTCACTGGCTTAATGGACTTGAGCTACCCAGATGCCCCAGGAGACCTGCATCTCAGTGTCTCTCACCCACTTCCCTAACCCTCGGGGCCATTGGTGGATGGGCTGATGGGGACGGTGGGGACAAGACAGCATTCATTAGGAGTATACAGATGGCTCATGGGGACCCCTGCTAGTTTTTCAAGTTCAGCTTTCTCACTGAGCTGGGCAGGCCCTGCTCCAGGCATGGGAGCTATTCATTTAAATGAATCCTACAAGGCCTGCCCTCCGTGAGCATTTAGTCTGTTAAAAGAGCCCCATGTACAGTAAGTACATCAGTGCAGGGCCCCCTGGCTCCTGTCACTGCCCTGCTCACCTGCCCGCCTTCCAGGGCTACTCTTGGCTGCTCCCGTCCCCTCTCTTGCCCTCAGCTGAATATTGCTGGTAGGTCTGACCTCCAGGCGCCTGGCCTCCAGAGCCCTTTCTGCACCCACCACCCATCCTTTTCCCTGGGGCCTCCATGCCCTGCCCTCTGGGTAGAGGCCTCTGGATGTGCTCCTCAGCCTGGCTGTGAGCTGGCTGTGGGTGGGCCCTTCTGTGCTGCAGGCCTGGGGCTGTGTGCTGAGGGGCAGAGGAAGGCCTGGCGTGGTGTGCGGGGCAAGTGCAGGGTGTGGAGGGAAACCACGGGTCTGTATACAGCAGCCTTTCCTGCAGAAGGCACTGATCCCGGGTATCTGGGCATTGGCCTCACCCACATCAGAGGCTCAGGGGCAAGACCTTGTTGCCATGAGTCTGCAGTGCACGTGGGCAGGTTACAGTGTCAAGAGCCAAGTGTGGACCCCAAGGCTCATTGTTGGGATTTTCAGCCACTCAACATACACTCGTCCTCCTGCCTAAGGGGAGAAAACCTCCCCAACTCAGGATCCTTATGGAAACCACCAGGGCCTTGGACAAGAGGATAATGAAGATTTTCTGCAGCGACAAAAATGAAACCTGGAACTAATGTGTTTTTACCACGTCCAGTGTCGTCTCCCCGACCCACAATCGCGTTGCCCCAGCACATACTGCCTCCTGCCCCCACCTGCTGCTTGGACTTGGAGGATAAATGAGCTGGGGTGTCCCTGAGAGCTGGCCTTCTGGGCACGTGTAGTCGGGGGCTCTTGGGGCGGGTGTGGTGCAGAGCCACATTTTAATAAGTGTTTGATAGTTGCTACCTGCACAGTGACTAATTGTGTGCACCCATCCAGAGGGCAGACCCCATGCGTGGTGCTCCATTAACAAATTAGTCTTCAGTCCTGAAGGCAGGACTCCCTGCTCTTGCTGTGATTCTGGAAGCTCAGTGGGGCACAGCCTCACCTTCGGAGTGACAGCTTCCTTGTGCCACCAGCAGGCTGTGTGGAAGGTTTTACCTCTCACCCTTCCCATGGCTGGGTCAGAAGGGCCGCCCTGGAAGGGGTGTCGACCTCTGTGCCCTCCTTATCCCCCTCATCTGCTTCAGCCCTTGCCCTCACCCCTGCTGAACAGCCCCCGCCACAGCCACCTCTTTGTCACGTGGAGGTCTCTGTAGTCAAACACCATTTCCTTAAATAGGGCAACTTGATTCCAACAGATTCTGTCCCTGGAGCGGGAAGGCCAGGACCCGCTAAGCCAGAGTGGCAGGTGCGTTATGTGATGTGGGGTCAAAGGGCACCCTCCAGTGATGCTGAAATCATCCCTTTTCCTTGCTCATAATCCCTGGGAGACCCACTTGCTTCTTTCCTACATGCCCAAGCACAGCCCAGGGGAAAAATAAAACCTCTTTTTTGCCATTGCCAAGAATTCTTATTGCCAAGAAAGTCCATGCATTCATTGTAAACTGCTGTTTTTGTAGAGGACAAAAATCAGGGTTATGCCTAGACAGCAGCCTCCTATGAAAAATATACCAGGAAAGATGTGAGGGTTTGGTAAAAGGAATCACACACACAGGATCACAGGAAAGGTTTAACAACTAGATTTTTTCTGACAAAGACTGGCTACTTTCCCTCCCTCCCTCCCTCCTTCTCCACCCCAACTAGTTCCCTGTTATCTTTAAGAAACATCTCCTTTCCTTCCCCATCTTGCTCATGGTTCTTGGTTGCAAACAACAGACCCCGCTCTAGCTCGTGGCTCGTTTCAATGTGGACAGAGCCCGTTGAAGGAATCTGGTGAGCTCACAGAATCCCCTGGGACAGTCCGAGACTTGCGATCACAGGTCATGCACACAGGAGCCCACCCAGGCCTGGCGATGCCACCTCCCCCAGCTACTGTGGGCCATGCTACTGCCATGGATTGGGCCCAGGTCACACGTCCTGCAGGTAGGACAGATGCTGCCCCGCAAATCCAACGTGAGGTGAGGACCCAAGACCGGGGCTGAGGAGCAGGGCAGAGCCATGGACTGAGAAGGGGCTCAGGCAGCCACTGGTCTGTCTCATGGTCATCAGTGGAGACCTGCAGTGTGCCACAGGATGGGAGCACCGGGGGCAGGGGTAGGCGTGGGCTCGTGGGAAAGATGGGCCAAACCAGGGAAACAGAAACATCACAGTAATTTTGCTGGAAGGGAAAAAAATGGAGGTAGTGATGGGCCTTCCCCAGACGGGGTCCAGGGCACTTCCCTGCGGTGGTTCCCGCTAAGCTCACCTGTGGCCGCTCCTGCCATCTGGCCACAGCCAAGTGTGCCGGCTCTGATATCCGCATTGCCAGGATCAAGGCCCATGTGCCTGGCTCAAGCTCATGGCTGTCCTTGGATAAAGTTGGTACGTACATGGGGTGGTTTGGGGTCAGGGGGAAGCATTTGCGCCCTGGAATCCCCGAAGCAGCTTAACTTGGATAAACTGACCTCTCTTACCCTTGGCTTTCTTGTCAGGAGGTAGGATTGATGAAGGTGCCTGTCCCATTGGGTTGGAGATAATGCTTGTCAGGTGTGGAGGACACAGTCTAGCTCACAGCAAGTGCTCAGTTAATGCTTGGCTGTTAGGCTGGCATCACCATGCTCATTAGCAATCAACTGATGAATCAATCACTAAACCATAAAGCCAGACTGTTCCTTAGTGCTTAGCCAGTGTATAGGCACAGGGGAGAATAGCGTTTGGGATTTTCTTTTAAGAATCTCTGTTCTACCATATTTTCATACCTCAGTGTTCTTCCTTGACTACATTATCTACTAGTTGTTGGGTATTTATTCTAGGCACCTTCCCGAGAATGCCATACTTAATCCTTAGTGTGTGTGTGTGTGTGTGTGTGTGTGTGTGTGTGTGTGTGTGTGTGTAAATCAAGTGTCATAGACTTTAAGTATGTTGCCGAGTGTTGTAGCTTCTGTGAGGAATAGCTGGGATTTGAACCCAAATCTGGCTGACCTCCAGGTCTGTCTCATGACCAGTGCCAGGTTGCAGAGCAGCGCTGAGGTGCGGGGGCTGGAGGCCTGGGCTCCGTGTCCATCTCCGTGTCCATCTCCGTGTGAGCCAGGGTCCTCACACACACAGCAGGTGTGTCCCGAGGAGAGCCCAGCAGCATCCATTTTTGCCGTCAGACAAAGAATGTGCCTGGTGTTTCCCCCAGAACCTTCTTGGGAAATTATGCCTAAAGGAGGCAGTTCCTTGTAAATTCAGCCGCCACGGAAAGCAGAGAGGACTCGGTTTTCCAGAATGGCAGAACCAGCCGCCGATCCATTTTTATTTCCTTCTTGTTCATTTTGCATTTTCTTCTATCCCCATAATGCTTTCTCCCCCATGTGTTAAGATTTTCATCTGACTGTCTATTTAACATACCGATGCTTCTCGCAGAAACTGCCATCCATTGTTCCTTGGAGTGGGGATTCATTAGTCTTTGCCGGAGAGGGTCTGTGGATTCGGTGTCTCCTTTGTAGGTTTGAGATTAATTCCTGCTGTGGTCATGTTCATTGGGATAATTTCATCAAGATTTTCTTTCTGTTGCTTTTATTACTTGCTTTCTTGGTTACTTTATTAAATTCTAAAATGTCTTATTAAAACCACTTCTTTTCTCATGACATAAGTATAACTTTTAAACTTGGCTTGAAAAAATTTGCAAACCAGGTGCTTCCTGCCCCTTCCCCCTGCCCCCTGGGGTGGGACAGGGCCTGCTGGGGACATGAGTCAGGGAAGGCTCTCACCTGTTCGCTCTAAACGTTTGTGCATGGTTTTCACTATTGATACTCATCACAGACTATTTCACTGAATTGCTTTAAGCAGTGAAAAAAGACTTCTGGACGTGGTAATGTTAATTTTTAAATTGTCTTATAAATTTATGTTAACAGCAGTCAGCAGATAGAGAAATGTAACAAGTCTTTTGTGAAATACACTTCAAGGACTCCACCTTTAAAAAATTGACAGATGGCAATCCCTCCAGTGAGAATAATGTGGCTATCAAAGTTGCACAGAATTCAGGAACATGCGTTAATGGAGATTTTTAAGGCCGCTTGGCCTAACTGCAGTTTACAGCCCAAGTGACAATCTGTCTGGATTCTGTTGGAGTATCCAAAGGTGCAGAGATAGATAAGCTGCATTCACACTGTGGAGCGAGACTTAATGCCAGCAAATGACTTCCATGTAGGCCATCACCGGAAACCATCTGGAAGGACAATTTATGAAAACCCGGCCTTTTGTGACTTACATGGTGCCTGGTCTTTTGAAAAAGGACTGTCAGGGCAGGACTTATTTGGTGCCCACCATGAGTTAGTTTCTCACCTGGACAGGTGTCTGCCTCTTGCAGGTGGGCAGGTAAGTTGGCTTGCTGGCCTTGGGAGGCAGGGCACCTATGGGTGGAAGCCAGTGGGTGTGGAGAGTGAAGCCTGGTGGTGGAGGAACCTTCCTGTGTTCACAGGCCTCCCCACCCCCCCTTCTCCAGGGCCCTGTGCCTCTCCCAGTCCCAAATAGGAATGCTTTCTTGAAGCTACAATAGTCAGAACACCCCACGTCCTCTGCCTCGTCCCCACCCCTGGATCCCCCACTCATATGTCACATGTGTTTCTTAGACACGGATCTAAAATTAATGCTCTCGAGCTCAGTTCCTCGGGGAAAAGTGGGATAATCAGCAAATGTCAAAATGTTTTCTCCAAATTTCTAAATGAATGGAAAATAAAACAACGTAATTCCCCCTCCCTCAGGAATTACCTGGCCACCGTTTTGCCACAGATTTGACAAGGCTATCTTCTGTTCCCCTGAGTGAATCCAGTTGGGAATATTTTATGCTGCAGATCTCTGAGCTCTGAGGAGAGACACTGCCCCTTTGGAAAGAGGGGGTCCTGAGTGCAAGGGTTCTAGCGCAGTGTCCTCGGGTTCCAGGCAGCTTTCTGAGCCATGAAGTCTGGGAGGCACCTGGCCACACACCCAGAAATGGGCTCCTTCTGTGGGTAGTGCCGGTTAACCTCCAGAATCTAGTGTAACTGGAAATCTTTATTGGAATTACCCAAGACATTACATGCTCACTGTATTAGCTATGCCCTCGAGCACTCTTGACTGCGTCTCATGGGGTTGGAGTGCTTCATCAGTTGGAACTCAAGCCTCCCGATCTTAATTAGAGATGTGCCAAAGTACCTGAATTTAATGGAGAAGGTTGGAAGACAGATCTCTCTCCACCCCTCTTGCATTGAATGACTTCATTACTGAGTACCATCCACAGTCATGCAGAAATTAAATATGCTCTGCAGAGAAGCCCAGAGGTTGACGTGCAACCGCTTCTGCGCGGCACGTTCTGTGTGCAGCTCTGCGCTCTTTGCAAAACGGGGAGAGCCGAGATGTCAGCATTTTGCCCTGCTGTCCCCTGCCCATGCTCCGCCCAGCAGCCTGTCCTCAGACACCCGCAAGGGGCTGATGCCCCTGATACCCTGAGGTGCGGTGAATGCATTATTCATGCACTCGCTCCCATCTGCAGATAATTCAATATTCTGGTCTCAACAACCTTTTCCAGTGTTATCTGTATTCGTCCTCTCGTTTTGTAAAGAAGGCTGCTACGTAATTGTTAAATATCTCTCCTGCTCCCTGAATAAATTGGAGATACAGAAAAATAATAGGGGTATGATTGCACCATGTTCATTGAGTTGCGTCTGCCAGCTGACCCAGCTGGGTCTTTGCGGACGCCCATCCACATCGCCATCGCCTGTGCTGTTGCACCTGGGACTTGGGGATGGCGTACCTGTGGAAGTACCTGTGGAAGTAAGTACCTGTGGAAGTCAGTGGTGCGGTCACGGCAGATGGAAGTGCGGCCTTGTAGGGACTGCAGAGAAGGGCCCAAGTCACAGCTCTTTCTCCCCCTGGAAGATTTCCTCCAACATCTGTCCCTCTTAACTCAAACACGGCACCCTGTCCTGGTGACACCAGCTCTTACCAGCGGTGGCTTCCTTTCCACCAAAAACCAGGTGGTGGTCCTGGTCCATTCACGTGGAAACTCTGCCAGCCTCATTCTCTTATTTAAGCTAAACATTTCCGTCAGAGGCAGGAACAGTGTAACTATTACACTCGTCTGCTTTGCAAAGCCAATTCACAGGTTCAGATTTCCCCAGTCCAAGCAAGGGCTTGTGAGCACATAAATACAGCTGGAGGGAACTGTTTGTGTAACACTTGCTTGGAAGGAATAAATAGCACTGGGTTCTGCCAAGAAAGGTAAAGAGCTCTCAGGCTTCCACAGAGGAGAGAGGAGCCAGGAAAATGGTGACTCTTTCCTGGAAAATTCACTGGAAAAGAAGGAGTCCCTTTCGCTTTGACACTGAAAGAAAACATTCAGGGAGAGTGGCCGATGCTGGGGTGCTGGGCTTGACCGCTGTTCCTCCGGAAGCCAGGTGCAGGCTAAACTTGAGGGCTGGGCAGGCGGCTGAGCACGGGGCTCCCAGGGGGCAAGAAGCTGGTGCTTCCAGAGCTCAGAGCCGCTGGTCCGGGTGTGTGGGTGGGGTGGGTGGCCCAGGGCCAGGTGGCAGGTCAAGGGTGTCAGCTCATGGGGAGTCCTGACCACCTGCTCCTCTGGGCCCCTCTCCGGTCAAGGTGAGGTGCTGGGCTAGTGCTTGCCATCAGCCCTGGGTGGCCGCAGGTAAGTTTAGGACACCACACTTCTCATCCTGAGAGCTCCGTGTGAGGCCACTCGTCCACAGGTATTTATAAGCACGAGTGTCTCTCAGGTAAGTACCTGTGGAAGTCAGCTATACCTTGGTTCTGGTTTTGAGGTCACATGCAGTGGGCTGTATGCAGACGATCCTGCCCTTCCCCTTGTTGGCACAGCACCGTGCTTCTCTCTGTCTGTGGTTGGACATCAGTCTCTTCCCAACCTTTCCTTCTCTAGGTCTCTGACTTAGTGTCTTCTGACATGTCACGTCCTTCTCTCCTTTCCTTGCGGCCAGCAGACTTCATTTGCATCCCGATGTTCAGAGTCACCGCTCACTCCCTTGACATCTTTTTGTTTTAGAGCGTGTCACATCAGCGTGGACGCAAGCCTCCCGCAGCCTCCAGAGATCTTTGACAGTGCTGTAGATGCCTCAACCCACCTGATGTGGGGAATCTGCTCCCTGCTGAGTTAATTTCCTCCCCAGCCTCCGAGAGCCTTCAAGTAAGTATGGTCTCAGCTCTTCATTCACCCTGGCCCAGACTCTCTCGCTGGGGCCGACAAACACATAGCACTGGTTTAGACAAGTGGTTCTCGACCAGGGGGCTGTGCCCTCCCCACGGGACACCAGGGGATGTCTGCAGGCATCTAGGGGGTGGAGGCCAGGGAGGCTGCTGACCATCCCACGGTGCACAGCCCCCATCACAGAGAATCACTCAGGCTAGAAGTCTGTCATTCCTAGGCAGAGGAACCTTAGGTCGTAACACAGCGGTGGTCAGGGTTTGCCTTCTCCTGGCAATATGACCTCGGCCAGAAAACAAACCCCTACAGCTCTTACCTTGAGTGCTTCCATAGGGATTAAAGGAAGTCATGTTCATAAAGTGCCTGGCAAAGTTATTCCTGGCACGTGGAAACACGCAAGTCCCGGGTGCTGTTGCTGATTTTCCTGGGCTTCGTAAAACCCAAGCCCCACACCCTAACCTCTCCCGAGGGCTGGCCAAAAGCCCTTGCTTGGCTCCTTGCGCTACCCTGCTTCACACCAGGACTGTACTGTGCCCCCGGCCGGGGCCCCCGGAGTCCGGCCCGCACTGCCATCATCTGCACCAGCGCTCTGATGTTTGGGCCCTTCCCTGAGTGTGTGCCTCTGTCTCTCGTCCCCAGGGATGTGGCCATGTTCCTCAGGACCTCCCTCACCCAGGCCAGCCTCTCTACCGAGGTTAGTACAGGGGAGGTGGAGGGCTGGTGTGGGAAGGGGTTTAGCGTGCAGAGCCAGAGGCCACCTGCTGATCCCTCTCCTGAATGCCCACTAAGCCTGACCCGGGCACTGGGACGGGGCCTGACCTTCTCACATCCGTGTTCGAGGGTCTCGGGAACAGGATGTAGGGGTGTGCGAGGAGCATGAGGGTCCCTCTTCCCTTCTTCTGAGTCTTCCCCAAGGCAGAGGCTTCTCACCTGGTGGAAAGACACATCAGGGCAATTTCAGGGGCACCTTGTTAAATGATATTAATGACCCTCGAATGTCCAATGTTGCCCCATACTTGGAAATGAAATCAGGGGCAGAAAAGCTGCTTCTGTTACCTGGTACTTAGAGTGAGAGTCAAAGGCCATACACTTGCAGGAAGTCCTTTCCTTTGTGCTGAGGGCTTCCATTTGGCCCAGCAGGTGGGTCTCAGATGCCTCTGCCCCTGCCCTCTGACTGTCCTCAGGACCCTCTTGCTCTGGTGCATTCCAGCAGCTCCTCGGTCTCCGCTCACTTGTCACCTCCTGTCACAGGCTTACCTGAGCATCTGATAGAAAGGCGCCTGTTTTCAATCACCCTGGTTCTGGTTAGGACATTGTCTCCATCTTCAAATACCTTGTTGATCTGTCCACTCGTATTCTCTGTGAGCTCTGCCATGGAGGCAGGTCTGTGTATCCTGTTCATTCATCGGTGTAGCCAAAGGACATAGCTGAGCCTCTGGCACCCAGTAGGCGCTCAGGAACTATTTAGTGAGTGCCTGGCATGAGTGGATGGGAGGTTCTCCTTCTGCCCATGGAGAAGGAGGGAACGGGGAAAGGCAGCGAGATGTGGCATCGTCATGCCTTCCTTAGGGTTCCCCTTGATGCAGACTGGGACCAGGGCAGCATGGTGACACCTTCCATGTCAATGGTATTCTTCTTGGATTCTACAGACCAGTGGTCTCTGTAGCCACGACTCTGAAGACCACAAATAATAAAAATGTGGTTGGGTCCGTGGAGCCGTTCCCTGCTCAGTATGTGTGGACATTATTCCCCGGCCCTGGGCTGAGCACCTGCTGTGCAAGGCCCTGGACCACGGTCACAAGGAGCAGACCTGGTGGGCTGTCAGGAGGAGAACAAAGTTGGAAAAATGGCGGCCACGCGTGACAGTCTGTGGGAAGTGGTAAGGGACACAGAACATGGCCGCAAGCATGGGGCTCTGTTTGCATCGGACCCAAGCTCCTCCGTGGGACCATTTATTAGGTGGGTAGCTAGAAAGATCCCTGTCATTCGTAGTGCAAGATGAGTCCCAGCAACCTACCTGTAGGGATCTCAGCTTTGATAAGGATGTCCACATTGGTTGTTCATTTTCTGCCTCCTGACGCCTCAGACTATGAGCTGCCCCAGGACCCTGCCCCACGGATTTCCCTGCCCTGCACTTCCTTGCTCTTTAGCTGACCTTTAGTGCTATTCAGATCCCTGTACCTGTGCTGTGTCCTGGTTGCCGGTGCCCACCTGCCCTGTCATGGTTGTATGAGCCACACCCTGCTCTCCTGCTCTCCGTTGGCCTGGACGGGGCATTTATAGAAGATAGTTTGTCCATGTGGGATTGTAAATAGGCTCATAACGTGCCTTCCCTGGGTGACCCCTCGGTATCTGCACCCTGTTCTTGAGGCTCGTGTGTTAATGGCATTAGCAGGGTTTGAAGTCCAGTGCCAAGAGGTGAAGTGTGGAGCAGGCTACAGAAAACGCTGCAGACTTTGGGCTTTCACAGCCCTGGTTTGAATCCTGGACCACCATTCACCAGCTCCGTGGCCGGGCCAATCATTTCCCTTCATTGGGCAAGTGTTTCCACCTGTAAGATGCAGATAATACCAGTATTGCACACAGCTCTTAGAATGCAAGCCACATGGCTGAGGCTGGGTCTTGCCTGCCCAGCATTGCTTCCATCGCTGCTAGTAGGGCCCTCTCGTTCCTGTGTAGAGTGCATTTCATCGGGATCAATCTCCCCATCTCCCTTTGGGGACGGGCACCTTGGCCAACCAAGCTCAGGATGCTCACATGACCTAGACTACCAAACCAGCTTGGCAAACACACACACACACACACACACACACACACACACACACACGCACACGGGCACACACATACACACACACACACACACACACACACACGTGCACACACATACAAACACACACACAGCCAGGACTAATCAGTCAGCTCAGGGAGGCAAGCATACGTGACCAGGTGTGACCAGATCAGCAAAGGGTAACTCAGATGACCCAGACTAGACAATCAGCTCAGGGAAAAACATACATGACCAGGGACACTCACTTCAGCTCCAGGATGCACACCTGACCGGGTGGTCCTATCTCCCCGTGAGTGATCAGTCACTCTCCATCCCAGGAGGGAGACTATACTCTTGGGCAATTCTTAGAGCACATAGCCTTCCATGAGCAGGAATCTGGGAGATTTCTGGGTGTATGTGAAGTTTATTTCCATTTCACCCATGCTAGTGGGAGAGTTCCTGTAACTGACCACTGACAACAGGTGCCCAGTGCCTGGCACAGAGCAGATGTTGGGTGTTTCAAGATGGGAGTTGCCCCCAGGCTCTGGGGAGACAAACCAGTAGTTTCCTGCTCCCCTGCCGGACAAGCGGCAGCTGGCTGTGGATGGGCGCAAGGGTCCTTCACGTCCGTCGAGAAGACCACCACCTTCTGAGACGTCCGGAGGAAACAAAAGGTGCCTGTTGCTAGCCCTCAGTGCTCAGCCTGTTAACTGAAGGAAAATGCATTTCTTTAGTGCTGCTCTGAGAGAGCTTTCTTTCTGATTGGTAATTCCCTAGCACCCAATAGATGCTAATGAAAACGCACTCTCATTGCCAATTCCTCGTGTAATTCATTCCTTTTCAGCAACAGAAAGGAGGGTGTTTTATCCATGGGTTTCAGGCAAAGAGAGGCTTTGCCTCTGTAGCAAAGAGACTTCACTACTCATATGTGTGTGACTCTGACTACATCTTGATGTAACTTGAGTCAGCGTTTTAGGGTCGGAGTGTATCGAGTCCCCCCACGAGCGTTGGTGTTGGGGGCAGGAGCCATCTTTCTGACGAGCTACACAAAAGTCAAGCTAGTTAAGCCCCTTGTTGAGTAAGTGACCATCCGTAATCTCTCAGAATTTCAGGAACCTAAGTAGATGGAGTAGGCACACACAGGCTTCCGTGGTCTTTCTTCCTGGAGCTTGCCAGTCGACCATCCCATAGCTGACGGTCCCAAGACATGAGCCCTTCCTACATAATGACGCCCTTCCAGACTAAGGCACCATCTGTCATTACCTCATCACTCAGCCGTGTCTTATTTATTCCAGCATGGCTCTGCAGAGCCCATGAGATAACATGTTCTTCTGCCCCCAGAGAGCGCTGCCTCCGCCTGGTGAAAATGGACTGTTTCCAATCAAATAGCTCACAAATCAGTTATCCCCGGAGCGATGAAAACGCTTGGAGGTCACTGTAGACGGAGCCGAAGGAAGCAAATCCGATGCGTCTCTCCTCGGTTCATCAGCTCTGCGTGTTTGCATCCTCACAGACTCCTTGCTGGAAGATAGCCTCCAATCTTTTCCAGGCAGCCACTGCTTGTGATTTCCCTGAAGTCTCATGACTGCTGATGAAAGACGTCAGAGACTGGCCAGCCAAGGGCACCTCTCCTAGGTCATAGTGGGGAGCACATTGGAGCTCCACTCGTAGGTACAGGCAAGAGCCTGGGAGCCTGGCCACGACTGGGCTGGCCTGACCCATGGGTCTTGTCTTTAGTCTAAACCTTCTGTGGCCACTCAATGCTGAGTGTGTCTCCTGTTACTCCTAGTTGTCTCGGTGTGTGAATGGAAGTCTCAGGCATTTATCCAGGCTGAGTGTTGTGTCAGGGACAGATTAAGCACGTCCTGGGCGGCGTGTCTTAGGAAGAGCAGTGGAGGTGCTTGGGTGTCGTGTACCGTGTGCTGAGGAACACAGAGGCCCCGCTCAGACGGGCTGGGGTCTTGTCTGCCTCTGTTTCTCACTAGGAGTGACTTGGGTGTCTCAGTACATTCAGTGTGCTCTAACCAAATGCCACAGGATGAGTTACAGATAAGAAGCAGACACTTTGAAAGGTTGTGTAATTAGTGAGGTCCGAGATCGTAGCACCAGCGTGTTTGGTGTTTGATGAGCACCTGCTTCCTGGTTCCTAGAGGGCTGTCTTCTTGCTGTGTCTCACATGGTGGAGGGTGTCAGACACCTCTCTGGGGTCTCTTTTATGATGGCACTGGGCCCATTTTGAGGGCCCCATCCCCCTGACCTAACCACCTCCTGGAGTCCCCACCTCCTAACACAGTCACCTTACGCATTAGCATTTCTGTGTATGCATTTGTGGGAGTCATTTGGGGGGACAAAAACATTCAGCCCTCAGCACCTGGGAAAGTTGCTGACTCCCTGTCTCTGTTTCTCATCTGTGAATGAAGTGACGATACTGTCTAACTCTTGGACTTGCTGTGAGAGCCGGGAATGTAACACATGTAAGCTGTGCAGTGAGTGCATGGCACACAGTCAGAAATGCCAAGCTTTATTTTTCGTACCTCATGGACTGAAATATGGAATTGCAATCTTGACAGAAGAGGAAAAAAAACATTAATGTATTAAGAAGCTTACCATGTTGGGGGCCTGGGTGGCTCAGGTATTTAAGCGTCCGATTTCAGCACAGGTCATGATCCCGCAGTCTGTGGGTTCGAGCCCTGCGTTGGGCTCTGTGCTGACGGCTGAGCCTGGAGCCTGCTTGGATTCTGTCTCCCTCTCTCTCTGCCCCTCCCCTGCTCTCATTCTGTCTCTTTCTCTCTCTCTCAAAAAATGAATAAATGTTAAAAATTAAAAAAAGAACCTTACCATTGATGATAGACACTAAAAATGAATGTTCATTATACCTCCAATGAGGAGGCACACCTGTGGAAAATTACCACTTAGTGCATCCAGATCTCGCGAGGCCCCCAACTCGTTAGGAATAGTCCATTTACATAAATTGGGGTCCTCTTCATACGTGGGTGCTTGCCCTAGGGAGACAGTAATGCTGAGAAATTATTAATCTACCCCAACCCAACTTCATTCGTGGGCAGAGTCAAGAGGGTGAAGAGTGAGTGAATGTTGTAGACGTTTGCAGTCTTGGTGATCTGCTCATAAACACAGCGGTTTATTAGAATCTAGGATGCTGGATTTGATAACAGCTGCGGTAGGGAACCTCCTCTCAGAGAGGTTCCAGAATGCCCCTTGGGGCTGGTAATGATGTGCAGAACCAGTCTGTCTCCCTGGAGGGAAAAGGCTGGTGCACAGTGAAGTTTGGAAACAAAAACAAACTCAAACACACCTTCCTCAAGACCCGAGATTCTAGCTGCGTGCGATGCGAGGCATTGCAGAGGGCCAGCCGGTCTTGGGGGAAACTTGTCCAATGCTCACTTCTGCTTGGTGGCAGGGACTCTGCAGAGATTCACTGATGTCCTACTCCAATTGCAAAGCCGTGGCTCATGGCCCACGATCACAGGGCTGCTGGGTTCACATAGCTGCAAGGCAGTTCCAAAGGGTGGAGAATTCCAGAATGTGGGAGAATTGGTGATGGAGGTGGGTGAATATGTGAGTGACTGACATTTACCATTGAAGAGATCTGACGTATGCTCGAAGTTGGCTTTGGAAGGGGCCGGAGATCAAGGTATTGCTAGCCCATTTCCTGGTGATTTTATTTGTCACAGAAGAAAGGAAATACAGTCATCACTTGGGAATTGTGAATGAGGTTGGGGCCCTCTGTTTAGGAATGGGAGCACACTGTGGGACAGGATGTTGGGAAGGAAAGTGGCTCTATTTCTCCCAACACAGTGCCTTTCCTCAAGCCAAGGAGTCTCCCCTGGTTTTCTGAATAGATAAGAATGGTTTGTAATTCACATATTGTCAAGGGCTTCTGGAATGCTTGAGGATGCTTGGAAAAGGATTTCAGTTGACATAGCATGGCTTTGCCCAAATTGCACATGCCATATTCCTTAGCCAGTTCCTTTCTTTATACAGAGGTTAACTTCCCAACTGGCAGGTAGGGATTATCACAGTCCGAATGTAGGTGGTTTCTGTATAATATTTGCCTCTGGGTGCCCCTGTGAAAACAGCTAAAAATAGGGTCTTCTAGAGAGAGAGAAGTCATCAGCTGGGAAAGCTAAGGGCTGGAGGTGACCTCAAAACCTAGGGAGATAAGCTTTGCTGTGGGCTGAGGCAGCTGGGAACCTGCGAGGAGTTTCCAAGAAGTTAATTCTACAGAGGTCTTCAGTTATCTACACTGCTATTTCTCTAACTTCCACCGGAAGAAATGTTTTCTTGCTAAAAAGTCACCAGCATTTGCAAATATCGACTGTTTTTTTCCCAGCCCTTCCTGCACGTGTGTCCGCCACGCACCCTGGGAGGTAAAGAGGACAGGTTTTATTGCCCTGGGAAGATCAAGAAGGAAGGCGTGATGTGGCTGTCTGGTTGAGCCAGAACTCAAACCTGCCTCTCCTATCTGTCAAATGCCTGAAACCTTCTTCCTCTCGTGTATAATCGATTTCTGTTTTCCACGTGCTATGGAAATACTACACTGTGTCTTCCATCGTCCTTGTTGGCGAATCTTCCAACGTCCGAATTTAGGAAAAAAAGGTAAATTGAGAGAGATGTTCCACTTAAAGGAAAGATTTTCTCCCTTTCTCGAAAGAATTTGTGCTTTCTTTACATTGAAAAAAAATGTTGCACATTGTCCTTCGATTTGCAAAAAAACGTGGCATAGCTTTTCAGAGCACGTCCGTTTGGTAGAGTGAGACACAAGAGAACAGAACTCATGCCTCTCAGGGAATTCCTGAATGTGCCCTCAGCCTTTTAACCACTCCAGGGTGCCTGTGTGGGTTTAAGGGTCGGTCTGTGTGGTTGGCGGCCCGCGCCCCCCACGGCAGGTGCAGGCACACACCGTCCCACACGACACACCCGCGTGCATCCCCAGTTGCCTCACTGGTGAACTCTAATGTGGTCTCTCAGCTCTCGTCCTGGGTTTCAGCAGCTCTCTGAGAAAACCAGACAGACAGGGGTGCTCCTGGCAGTCTGGGCATAAATGAACTCTCCACGTTTAGCTGAAGGGTTCTCTTGCTGCCCAACACCCGTTACTTCCTGCCAGTCTCTCTACAAACATGCGCTGGTGTACCTCCGTACACACACATGCACACACAGGCTTGCTTCAGGTAAACAAACAAACACCAAGCCTTCCTCCTAATTGCCTGAGCCAATCCGAGAGCCTTATGGAGAATCGTTGTGTCAATAATCATCCCTGCCACATCAATATTCATCCTCTCGCTTCTCTCTGGATGGTTTCCGTAACCGAGAGTCTACCTTTGTTAAATCTGGAGTAGTCGTTTCCGGCTGGCGGTGATTTTGCCCCTCCCCTGAAGACACCTGGCGATGTTTGGAGACATTTTTGCTTGTCTCAACGTTGGGGGCTCGCTACCGGCAATGTAGTAGGGAGACGCGAAGGATGCTGCTTAACATGCTACGGTGCAAAGAACAGCCCCACAGCAGAGAGCTGTCTACCGCAAATGTCAGGAGTGCCAGGGAAGAGGAATCCTGGGTCATAGGGGGGAACGCAGCATAAACGTGAGATAACAGTTCATCCTAATGAGGGACCCTGGCCCAGAATTTGTGGCTCGCTAGCACTGGGAACTTTCCTTGGAAAACTGGAAGAGGGGAAACCCGTCACACGCACAGTGATACACAGGCATTTTAGACACAGCAATGGCAGTGGCAGGCACGGAAACTTCCCCTTTTAATTAAAGAGTACAGCCAGTGAGCATGGCACCACCATTTCTCAGTTACAGTCCCCTCCAAGTGGCTCATTCCCTGCGCAGTCAGACCAGCAGAGGGTACCCATCTGATGGCGGCCTGACAGTGGTTGAGGGACAGGCAAGCATTCCGTTGGTCTTTCTGAAACACTTTCCCTTCTGTTATAAAGAGGTTGCGTTGTTGAAAAGAGACGCTTGCTGTTTGTGGTGCTATTAATAATTCTCCCCTGGTGACATCACCCATGTGGCCAGAGAAACAGAGTTTCCGACTGCATCACCACAGAGCTCCTGCTGGATCGGGAGGAGGGATGGAGATGGTGAGGTGGGGAGGCTGGAAGTGTCTGCCTGGGCAGTGAAGAGGGGACTGGTTTCATTGCTCATCAGGAAGCGTTGGAACAGGAGAGAGACTGAGCATCTCCGGAAGCACAAGCCACCTATGGCTTGCAAAAGTGTGACATACAATTCTCCATGGAACAGGCAAGCTATATTTAGCTTGGTTTTGGAAAGGGTAGGAAAGGATGTATTTAAATAAAAGTTTGGACAGCTTGTATACCAAAACCCATCACCCTCCAGGTACACATATCCCTACAAGCTGAGGGAAGGAAGCCTTCATCCAATGGCTCCCTTAAATGGTGGCGTCTGTTTCTGTTTGGATCTCGGAAACCCCGAACACAGCTGTTTTCATTAACACAGATTTTAATGGGAGATATTTGTCCCCAGCACTCAGTCGTTTCCACTTGCCTGAGACCGCCATTTAAAACAACAAGTATAGGGGCGCCTGGGTGGCGCAGTCGGTTAAGCGTCCAACTTCAGCCAGGTCACGATCTCGCGGTCCGTGAGTTCGAGCCCCGCGTCGGGCTCTGGGCTGATGGCCCGGAGCCTGGAGCCTGTTTCCAATTCTGTGTCTCCCTCTCTCTCTGCCCCTCCCCCGTTCATGCTGTGTCTCTCTCTGTCCCAAAAATAAATAAAAAACGTTGAAAAAAAAATTTAAAACAACAAGTATAATAGCATCTTTGATCTTTGTAGTGAAAAATTAATTAGGAGGTTTAAGAGCAAACTCTTTGGGGGTTACTGTACAATAGCATGTTTACAGAATTAAGTCTGGGCTTTTTCTTCTGGCTAAGTGTTTCCATCAATTCTCTGTCTATTAAATGTAATTATGTATGATGCTTCCTCAACATTGTGATGTCGCATTTAAAAAGCAAGCTGGGAAAAAGTCTATAATTTTAAGTGTGGGATGAAGGTAACTATGGAAATTCAAATACAGGCACCTGTGACTGGGTGGTGGGGGAGTCACGGCCAAGAATCAAACAGCAGAGTTTCAATCACAGAGACCATTCGGAACACCTTTGTCCCTGTTGGTCTCACCTTCCTGCTTCTGCTAGGATGCTTCCTTGGGGAACACCAGCACAGGCTAGATGTGTGCTGCAGAAGGACAAGAATGAACGGAAAGAAGGAATGTTCTCGCTCACGTCCTTGGCATGTATTTTCGCACTTACTGTTTTTTAATGAGAGCTTTTCGTCGATTAAACGCTCGCTTTTGAAATTGGCCCTTTAAATGCATGTGCTTCCAGAATAACCTTCATTTTCTCAGTTTGGTAACAGCACTTTTAGACACTTTGGAAGCAGACTCTGTAGTCCATTCTTTTTCAGAGCGTAGCTCTTGAACAGGTAGCATTTGCTGGGAGGGTTTTAACGTGTTGCTGTGCAGGTACTCAGGCTTCAGGATGAGGAAGGCCAAAGAGTTCCTCCCCCTCCTGTTCATTAACAGATTCTGTGGCAGTGGCCCGGCATGTTGGGTCACACCTGCTTAATCACCTCTATTAAAAATGGAAGGAATGGTGTCATATCTCGGGATTATATGCAATAACTAAAAAATAGTGCTTCTTGGAGAGGAATGCCAGGGTCTGGTCCTGTGGCCGACCCCCTTCTACAAGCCCGGGGTGTGCATGGGAGCAGTTAGTTCACATCTCACTAGAACAGAGACTTAAGAAGCTTGCAGTGGTGGGGCTCCCCAGTGGTTGGCAAAATAAAGCCTAGACCAGAGTGACCTCTGAACACTCCCATGCTCCTGGCAGACATAAGAGCCACAGGAAGTCACTTGCTGGGAGAGCCCGCCAAGATGGCCCTCTTCTCCTTGTGTCAAGGCACCTTTGGCCCAGCGATGCCCTCCATTTTCAGACGGAGGGGGAATGCCCTGCAGGTAGTTCCTGGACTTGGGGACACCAGACATGCGTCTGTTGGACGCACCCTGACTCGGCGGTGCTGACAGAGCTCACCTTGGAAATACAGCCCTTCCGCAGGCCTTCTCTGAAGAATGCAACTCTTCCCTGTGATTTTTCTTCAGCAGTTGTATTTTTGGAGCGTGTTTCTTGATGGGAGACATGCTGGGATCCATAAGGAAGGATGTTGATGTTCTGGTGTCGCTCCTGGTCATTGGAGTGGCTGCGGGGACACACATCAGTAGGTACGGTTGGGCTTACCATGATGTCCCCCGCCTCCGTCCTGCCTGGTTTCCCTCTTACCGAGAGGAGGGACGGTCTCTCTTCCTTCTCCAGACTTCTCAAGCTCTCCCTGGTGACTGCTGAGGCGGCAGATCCCTTTGGGGGGGATTCTAAGAAGGGAAAATAGACTATTTCTCTTGCTGGGGGCCGCCTGGGTGGCTCAGTCAGTTAAGTGCCCCACTCTTGATTTCAGCTCAGGTCATGATCCTGGAGTTGTGGGATCCAGCCCCGTGTTGGGTTCTGCATTGAGAGCAGAGCCTGCTTCGGATTCTCTCTCTCTCTCTCTCTGCCCCTTCCCAGCTAGTGTTCTTTCTGTCTCTCAAAAGAAAAATTAAAAAAAAAAAAGAAAGGAAAGAAACACAGATTTTTGGGCATCATCTCCCATAGGGCTGGAGTAGGACCAGGAATCTGAACTGGGGACATTTGGATGTCGCCATCACACTGAGGCCTGGAGAGGTTTTCCAGGGGTGCGATTCAATCCAGCATCAAGGGGAGGTGTGGGTGATGGGGCTCCACGAGGAAGGTAGAGCGAAGGGGCTGGGTCTCTACATGCGTGTGAGGAATCAGCTGTACCCAGGCAGGTCCAGTCTCCACCCTCAGCCTCAGGGATGTCATCTCAAGGCCCCTGGAAGGTTCTAGCCAGCAGGAGCATCCTCGTTTGATGGGGACTTTGGCCACTCGACAGTCCAGCAGTGTGATTTATGACGGGGTCTTTAGGACCCATCATATCAGTTCTGATCTGGGGTAGGAGACTAAAGGTCAGCCAAGTGGGCAGGACGCGGTCAAGCCCCAGTTAAGATTCTGGAAAACAAAGGCTTGGGTGAGCTTCCCGGATGAGCCATGCTCTGCAGTGCTGTCGCGCACGGAAGCCCGGAGGAAGTAATACCGTCCAGGACTCCACGGGGGTGGCTGGAGGTTTTTGGCACTGGAAATTCATACGTGGACCCTCCCAGACTTTGCCTCTGTCCTGTGGTCGGCTCTTACTTGTATCCTTGTACTCATGATAAACCTGTAATCGTAAATACAGTGTTTCCTGCATTCTGAGAGGTGTTCTAGTGAATTATCAAACCTGAGGGAATCTTGGGGACCCCAGGATTTGCAGCCAGGGGGTTAGACGTGATGGTGGCCGTGGGGACCCCGAGTGTGTGGCTGGCATCTGAAGTCTTGGGCCTACTTGACAGTCTAGAGGGCTGTGCCCTCTCCTGGAGCATGGCCAATCCTTCTGCAATGTGCTTCAGCCTGGACAAGCATGAGAAACACAAGGTGGAGAGAAAGAAACAAGTTCCATACAATGATATACAGCGTGACAACATTGATGCCAATTTTAGAAAGAATAAAGCAATGCCGGTGTGCCTAGGTGGCTCAGTCGGTTAAGCGTCCGACTTCAGCTCAGGTCATGATCTCACGGTCCGTGAGTTCAGGCCCCACATCGGGCTCTGTGCTGACCCCTCAGAGCCTGGAGCCTGTTTCGGATTCTGTGTCTCCCTCTCTCTCTGACCCTCCCCCGTTCATGTTCTGTCTCTCTGTCTGAAAAAGAAATAACTGTTAAAAAAAATAAAAAAAATAAAATAAAGCAATGCCATAGGTTGTTTACTAACATATATACACACGCACATATAACCCATATTTTCATGCGTGTGAAGTGCATAGGTAAATGTATATGGTTTATGTATAAATATGTATACTTACTCATTTCTATGTATATGCAAAGCATTATAGTTTGGAACTGGAGAGATACACACCAGTTTCTTAACCAACCTGCTTCCAGGGTCAGGATGAGAAAGCCAAAATGACAAAGTTAGAACACTTGTTAATTACCGATGATGATTTTGGGACGTTCATATTATTATTCTGTATGTTTCCCTGTATTTGAAATTAATGCACACAAATCTGGATTGGAGACAAGGGAGGCAGTGGGGCTTTGAGGATGCTGGGAAGAGACCTAGGGGGCTGAGTGGTCGCAGCTCTGGTGGCAGGACCACCCGGACAGCAGCATGGGCTGTCGAGCAAGGACATGCAGATGCTTTGTGATGCTTCTCCCATGATGGCTGTTCAACGGACGACCACACCAGGAGGGATTCTGCAGCCTGAGTGGCTGGATGTTCAGGAGCTGCCCATCGCTGGACTCCCCTCCCCACACCCCCCCACCCCACCCACCCGGATGCCTGGGTGATGGTCACCAAGGAGGGAACAGCTGGGGGCTCTTGGTTCAGCTTCAGCGCAGTGTCTGGGAGTGGCCCTAACAGAGCGGCCATTGGGCTTTCCTGCCTTCGCTTGCTGCCCCCCTGCAACTGAGGGTACATGTGGGTGTGCAGACTTGCCCGGCCTCAGCTCAGGACATCCACAAGGCCCTCTCTCTGGGGCGGGCCAGCCCCGGTCGCCACAATTCCAGCCTGGCCTCCTCGGTGGCTATTGTTTCTTGCCTGTGCCTAAACATGCTCAACGGTGGCACAAGTCAATAAAAACCCCACCTGGCCCTCACAGCACAGAAAACTGCGTCTGCCTTGAAAATTCGTTTGTGCTGAGCCAAGCACACGCTTCTAAATCACAAGGGACAGAAGAGTCAAGGTGACATGGCAGGAACAAAAAATCAGCCACAGGAAGCACAGGCGCCGTGGGGCCATATTTCACCCTTCGTGGGGAGGACAGCGAAGGCACGTTTCCTGGTCTGTTCAGGTGATGAGAGGACATGAGGAGGCACGTGTGAGGACGTTAAATGGGGTGTGTATTTTACCCAGAATATATTATTGTGGGCGCATTGCATTTAACGTCTGTTTGACCTAACTGGGGACCCAGTCAGACTATCAGCTTCACTGTATCAGAACCACAGGCATTAAAAAAAAAAATAAAATTTAATGTTTATTTATTTTTGAGAGAGAGAAGGAGAGAGAGAGAGAGAGAGAGAGAGAGAGAGAGAGAGGGAGAGGGAGGGAGGGGGGAGGGTGGGAGGGAGGGGGAGACAGAGAGAGAGAGAGACAGAGAGAGAGAGGAGAGGCAGAGAGAGAGAGAGAGAGAGGAGAGGCAGAGAGAGAGGGAGACACAGAAACAAAGGCAGGCTCCAGGCTCTGAGCTGTCAGCACAGAGCCCGACGCGGGGCTCGAACCCACAAACTGTGAGATCATGACCTGAGCCAAAGTCCGGTGCTTAACCGATTGAGCCACCCAAGCGCCCCAGAACCACAGGCATTTTGAGCTCCAGCCACCCTAGTAAGCTGCCTGGGACAGTGTCAGGTCAGCTGTGCCCAACTCAGGGTCCTGGGCACCTTCCTGTGTGAAAGAATTCCAAGCAGGATACCAGGTGGAAAAAGCCTGGATTTTCACAATAGACATGAACTTGATGTATAGGTGTCTTGTTCTGTTCTGGTGTGGGGCAGGGGTAGGACACACTCCTTGTCTTTCTTACCCTCTTTTTCTGAGCATCTGTGCTTCTGAGCTCAGCGTTGGGGAAGCAGGGCTGGTCAAGACACGGGTCCTGCTCTCCAGGGTCTGCATGTGGCGGTGGGGAGACAGAGGCAAATCAGCGAACAGACAGGCACTTTCAGGTGCTGAGGGAATGGGGGAAGTCACAGGGCGGGGGTGTGGGGTGAGGCATGGGGTCCCCATGAGGGGCCTCATTGAGAAGGAAGGAGGGGTAGGAGAACTGACAGAGGCAGAAGGAGAAGGAGAGGGAGGGGGCGAAAGGAGGGAAAGAGGAGGAGGGAAGAGGAGGGATAGAGGGAGAGAGGAAAAGGAAGCATGCATGGCTGCCACTGTGTGATGGGCTTTGGCGGCCGCTCGCCCACCTTCCTGGGCGCTGGCTGCTTGACTGCCCTCGGTCTTCCTCAAGCCCGCCGTGTCCCCACCTCTCACCACCTCTGTCGCCATTGTGCTATCTCTGACTTCTGGCATCTGTGGCCCCCAGCCTGGCCCCTGCTTCTGGCCCGGATATGACAGTTCTACCTTTTATCCAGTCCTTGAATCTTAATATGTTTCAGCAGCTTGGGGCCTGGGTTCCCCTGCTGGTCTCGTCCTCACCTCGTTGCTGGCAGCACCTGGTGCCCCTGTCCCGGTGGCTTGCGGTCACCTGCGCCGTCCTCCAGGGGCTGGCTTCTCTGCCACAGCCCTGGCCTCCGGGTCCCTAGACATTACACATTTTGGTGGAGGCAGTAAAATTTCTTAGCACCTGGAATCAGCAGACAGCCTCCTGTCCTTGTGTTACCCGCAGTCATCCGCCGCCTGCAGTTACGGTAAACCGCGTGCACGTGGGGACAAAAGGCTCGTGTGGTGATAGATGTGGCCCCTGGTTCCACACCCCACGCAGGATTAAACAGGTGTTTCACCTTCTGCTTATGAATCCTGTCAATAAGTCTAATAAGAACTTGCAAACATTAAATTAAAATCAGCTCATAGGTTTTTTAACATGAAAGGAGACAAAATTTGCTGAGATAAGTCAATTTGAAAAAAAAGAAAAGAAGCTGCTCACATTATGCATTTATGAAGTAGAAACTCATTTTCCCATCCAATTTGAGCTTGCTGTTTCACGATGGGTAATAGGTACTTCTGATAACAACAGCAGCCTCTGATGGAAACGCCAACGCAGTCTCACCAGTAAGTTCTCTCCAGGCTCGGGTCAGTGATGAAAATCTCATTGGCCAGACCCTGGCTAGTTAAAGGCAGAGTGCAGTGTGCCAGCCTGTTCCCTGGCTCCCTGCCTTGCTGCCTTTATTTATTATTCGTACCTAAATGCTGCCCACCCTGTGCACGTGAACTCCAGGCTCCCTCCTCTGGGAAGTGTCCACAGCTGGTCCTGGGCTTCAGTGATTGCGCCTCTGGCCACCACTGCCCTTCAGGCCCCTTCTCCGCTGCTCCCAGCTCTGTGCTCAGGACAGGACAGGCAGAAAGGGAAGGCGGGTGCTGAGTTTGACACCCATTTTCTGCTGGATCCCTCACAAGAAATCTGTTTGTGGACCTGACAGGCCCCTGCTCAGGCTTCTGAGGGTGACCTCTGCCTCCTGGGGCCCCAGCCTGGGTGTGGGAACAAGGACTGTGGGTGCAGAGGCCTAGAAGGACCCAGAAAGTTCTGCATAAGCCACGTGGTTGAAAAGCAGGCTTGGGGAAGGTTTGCTCTTGGAGAACTAGAGTCAGAGAGATCCAGGGGAGAGCTGGGCACCCGGCCTAGGGAGGATTATGGCGTTATCTGGGGTGGCCGGTTGACAGAGAAATGATGAAGGACTTTGAGGGCAGCCGCAAGGCAAGGGCTAGACAGCCCGTGAGTGGGGAGAGGACGGGTGTATGGTATTGTCGCTCAGGGTCACTCACCCCATCTTCTCCGGTGTTCGCTGAGATGCTCTGCCAGACCCAGAGGGACCGCGTCTCTCTGCACTGCCCCGCCTGGCCGTGTGACACCTTGGCTGCATGGCGTGTTGTGGGCCGTATGTGGCCCCTTTGCTCAGGCCCCGGTCTGAATTTGGCTATGCGGCGGGGAAGCTGGATGGCATTTCTGGAGCAGGTTGCTTAGCTCTCTATGCCTTGTGTCCTCAGCTGTGAAAGGGGCACAACTAATCACCTCCTAATGAGGTTGTTCTGAGATCAAAGTGAGATAAAGGGAGGTGACATGGGGTGCGGGGCTCATCACGAGGCAAACAATTGGAGGCTAACAGGTCTTTGTGTCATTGATCTCCTAGCCCCGCATGGCTCAGCCCTACCCTCTGTCTGCGTCTTACCCCTCAGCTGCTGTGTGTGCCCTCTGCGGAAGGGGCCATGACTCAGGAGCTGTTTATGCCCCCAGAGCCCTCCCAGGAAGGGGTGCACAGGGGGAGCTCAGTGAGCCCATGAGCATGTTCCTCCTGTTACCCCAGCGGGCAGTTTCCTGAGCTGCAGGAAGGCCGGGCTGGCTCAGGCACAGAGGAGAGCCCTGGGGCCAGCACGCTGGCCGGACGGGATTCCTCTCTGGCTGCGCTGTCCTGCGTCTGAGTCTCTGGACTTTGGTCACAAGAATCTTGTTGGAGAGAAGCACGCGGGTTTGGCATGCTGCACTCACCCTCTAGAAATAGCACGCACACACACGGCTCTCAACACATGTTCCTGCGAGGAGTCATAAATTCGTAAGCACATTTAATTGTTCAACAACAAGGCGTCCACTTGTCTAAGGGCAAAATTCTGAAAAATGCATCGAGCAGGGGAAAATCACCAACAAAAATTGAACTTAAAGTCCCATGACTAAGTATTTATGTAGGGTGTTCCGTTCAATCACATTTGACCATGTCTGAAAACAGCCAGATGGTGCAGCAGGCATGGGAGAGTTGACCATGGGTCAGCCCAAGCTGGGCCCGTGGACCCAGGCCATGTCTGTGAGCAGGCGACTCAGGCAGATACAGCGGCTCCTTGGACTGTGGTTTCACAAGAGGAGCTGAGGGGCTGTGTGCACAGCGTCCGGCACCAACCGAGGACTTAGTGTACCCCAGACGTTGTAACTCTTATTACTGGAGTTTTTATTTTACTTTTTTACTTCATTTTACTTAATTGTTTTATTTTACTTTATGTATGTATGTATGTATGTATGTATGTATGTATGTATGTATGTATTTGAGAGAGGGAGAGAGAGCACACAGGCATGTGAGCAGGGGAGGGGCAGAGAGAGAGAGAGGGAATCCCAGGCAGGATTCACGCTCAGCGTAACGCCCCACACGGACTCCGTGTCACAACCACGAGACCACGACCTGAGCTGAGATCAAGAGTCAGACGCTTAGCCTATTGAGCCACCCAGGGGCCACCCTTATGATTGTATTTAGGAGCACTAATGCCATTTGTTCCTCCTGAAAAAATTGCCGTTCTTAATTCTATTGTGTACTCTAAAGTGAGATAAACATATTAACTGATTGCTGTCGCACGTTCCACGCCTGACACCCTGGTGAATGGCAAACACATTTCCATTCAGTAACGGCCTTAAAAGAACCAGACCTGGTTTCGCAAAAACATGTATCTTTGCAATCAACAGACCTGCCGTTCATTCCTGCAGCCATCAGGAGGCTCTCAGCTGTTGGCACACATCCACCAAAAATGCAGAGGGGTGGGTGCGTGACCTTGAATATTCACATGAGAACAACAGGTGTCTGTGAACACGAGCTGAGAGCAAAGAGCACACTTAGGGACATTTCGCTCGGAGTGGGACCCCTGGCTCTCACACCTACTCCCCTGGAAGCAAATTTACTGAGAAAGAAATGGAGTCAGCATGACAGCGTCTCAGACTGGAGCCCCCCGCCATCTGTGCAAAGACTTAAGCGTGTGGTGCAGACCCCGTGCCTTTTCTCTCTGGCTGTTTTAAGATAAATATCCTGAAAAAGCATAACTGTTGACTGAGCTTGATTCAGTCATTATGGAAAGAAAAGTCCGAAAACTAATAAGCAAAGAGAAAGCACTCAGAGGTTTGGCGGTTGGTGAGCGTTTGGCTCACCACCTGTCCCCAACCCCAGTGCTGTGCATTATGCCACTATTGCTGCTGCGACTTTGATCCCCAATGAGCAAGGGCCAGGCCTGGGTCTCAGAAGCATCTGAGGTCCCTGATGGGAGACAAGTGATGGTAAGACCATAGCTGTGAGCCAGCCCTTCCTGCACAAGGTGCTTTGCAGAGAGATTCTGTTTGCCTCTGCGATGGTCTGGATGTACGTATCACAAAAATTCATGTGTTGAAACATAATTCCCAACATGCTGGTCTTAGAAGGTGAGCTTTGGGGGGCACCTGTGTGGCTCAGTCAGTTAAGCGTCTGACTTCAGCTGAGGTCATGTTCTTGAGGTTTGTGAGTTCGAGCCCCGCATCGAACTGTGTGCTGAGAGCTCAGAGCCTGGAGCCTGCTTCAGATTCTGTCTCCCTCGCCGTCTGCCCCTCCCCTGCTTGTGCTCTGTCTCTTTCTGTCTCTACCCTAAATAATTACATATTAAAAACAAATTTGAAAAGAAGGTGACGGCACCTGAGTGGCTCAGTCGGTTAAGCATCCAACTTCGGCTCAGGTCATGATCTCATGGTTTATGGGTTCGAGCCCCTCATCGGGATCTGTGCTGACAGGTCATAGCCTGGGGCCTGCTTCGGATTCTGTTTCTCCCTCTCTCTGCCCCTCCCCTGCTTACTCTCTGTCTCTCTGTCTCTCTCTGTCTCTCTCTGTTTCTCTCTGTGTCTCTCTCTGTCTCTCTCTCTCTCAAAAATAAACCTAAAAAATAATAATTAAAAAAAAAGAAGGTGAGCCTCTGGGAGGTGATTAGTCATGAGAGTAGGGCTGTCATGAATGGGTCCAGTGCGCTTCCTTATAAAAGAGACCTCAGAGAGTTCCTTCCCCCCGCTCTGCCATGTCAGGACACAGTACAAGACTCTTGGAGCCAGGAAGACTTTCCCAAACAGTACACTGGTACTATGATCTGAGTTTCCCAGTGTCTAGAACTGTGAGAGATACACTTTCTGTTGTTTGTAAGCTGTCTAGTCTAGGTGTTTTTTTGTTATAGCAGCCCGAAGGGACTAAGAGAGCATCACTTCTTTTGTTTTTCATGTTATTTATTTTTTTAGAGAGAGAGAGGGAGGGGGGTCAGGGGAGGGGCAGAGAGAGAGAGAGGGAGACACGGAATCAAAAGCAGGTTCCAGGCTTCGAGCTGTCAGCACAGAGCCCGACACGGGGCTCGAACTCATGAACCGTGAGATCATGACCTGAGCCGAAGTCGGATGCTCAACCGACTGAGCCACCCAGGCGCCCAAGAGAACATCACTTCTAATTTTATCTTCATAATAATTTATAAGGTTGAAAACACCTTCACCCCATTTCACAGATGTGCAAATGAGGCCCAGTGGAGCTCTGGTGCTCCACACAGCACAGGTGATGTGGGTTAGCATTTCAGCCTCTGGAATTTTCTCTCCTTCTGTTGGGTTGAGATCTTCATTTGCAAACTTTCACCATGATCCAGGCGCCTCAATTGGAAGCACTGTGCAAATGCCTGCCCTATCCCAGTGGACAGACCGTTAGGCGGCCAGACGTGGCGCCCCAAACCTGCGGTATTCACTGTAGTACCTGTCACGTCCCTCAGGTGTTCTTCCCCTTGCCTGGCTGTGAGTATCCTCAACATTTCAGTTGTTTTCAAAGCACCTCCAGTTGAGGGAACGTCCCTCTGCAAAGTTCAGTGCCTGGCACCCAATGCCACACTGCTACCTGTTTTTAAAACACCTCAGTTACGCTTACAATGATCACTTCTATTAACTTTGTCGCTAGAGTTCTCAAATGCAGCCTCAGTTTGGGCCAGCTGTGTCAGGAGCCAACAAGTGAGTAGTGAGTACACTCACTGGTGTGTGGACTCCACAAAGGTCACAAGGAAATCTTGTTTGTTGGTGGGTTCGCAAGGAGCTGGGAGTGTCTCCTGTGTACCAGGCACTTTGCTGGGTGCCGTGATGTAACGCTGAGCAGTCTCCAGGGCAGAAGCAAGTGAAACAGGCCAGTCTGTGTGAAATTGTCACCGTGTGTGTGCTGCAGACGAGAGGGTACCGTGCGTAACGGGAGCGTGAAGAGGTAAGCCTAGCCTGGCCTGGCCTAGATGGGGGTGGTGGCTGCTAAGGGAACATTTCCCCGAAGGGGATGATGTTTTACATGAGAGAAGACAAATGAAAAGGAAGTGATATGGGGGGAGGGGTGGAGAGTGGTAGGAGAGATTATTCCAGGAATAGGGTCTGGCATGTGCCGAGGTCCTGAGGTAGCAAGGGGCTTCCTGGGTAGGACGGGTGGACAAGGAGAATGTCCACATTTGGAGAGTGAGTCTGTGCAGAGACAGGGCTGGAAGAGCTGGGGAGGGCAGCCATGCAGGCAGGGGCTGGTAGGCTGTGGCGAGGGTGCTGGGTTTTATGTTGACCGAAGCAGGAAGTCCCTGAAGGATTGTAGGCTGAGGGGTAAGCTGACGAGCTGGCTTTTGTACAGTGGCCACGTCCACAGACTGACTCCAGAGTGCAGACTTGCAGCCACTTAGCCTCTCTTGCACAGGAAGGAGAGCCTCCTCCAGCTCCCTCTGTCTTACACTTGGAAATCACACACATACACACGCATGCACACACACACACACACACACACACACACACACACACACACAGGCTGCCTCCAGCTAAGGCTAAAAGAGGAAGGTGCTGTTTGGACCTGAGTCTGCATTCTTTAAAACTGGGCGTTTGAGAGGAAGCGTGGTGCCGAATGCAACAATGCTTATGGCGAACAGCGAGTGCTCCGGATACGGCCAAGGGTATTTGATATCAGCTATTTCTTTGAAGTTTGAAGAGCCTCATGCTACAGCCATACACCCCTTCCCCACCAGCACCCCACGCCAGGGAAAGGCCAGGGCTCAGGTGAGTGGACGGTGGACAGAAAGCGTGACCTCACAGCCTGACCAGAGAGAGACGGAGTGCGTGGGCCTGGGGGAGGCTTGCGGGGGGTGCCTGCTGCCCGCTTGGGTGGAACCAGCCTTTCACAGGAGAGAATTTGGGGCTCAGAGCCTTCCTGTTTGGGGTGGAATAAATACAGGGAGTCCCAGGCCAACCTTCCAAGGGCATCGCATGGCCCATTTTTATGCTTATTCGTCATACTCATAGCGGTGCTGTGATTATTTATTTAATTCTGATGTGTAAAACCAGCAATCAATGCGGCTACAAACGGTGAAATGTAACACGCTTCCATTCCGACGGCACCTGCTGGAGCCGGAAAGCAAGTTCCGGTGGAACAGCTCTCGGTGGGCAGAATCCAGGATGCACGGGGGCATCACCTGGTTTGTGTGTCTGCTGTGCAGGGCTTGTGGCAGACACAGCGAGCCTGGCAACATGATGGTAGCCGTGACCCCGCACTCAGGCCTGAAAACTGCTCTGTCCCAGGCAAGGGACAGGAGACTGGGGTGCAAAGGGTGCAAAGAGTCCAGGGTCACGGGGATGGAAGGCAGTGGAGGCGGGTCTCGAATCCAAGTCTGGGTCTCAGCCTGTGGGATTACGGTCCACATTCCTGCCTTGAATATGCTCTTTCCAGGCCACGGGGAGAAGAGAGGTGATGCCAGTAGCGGGTATCAGGAAGCTAGAGGCGAAACCACCCAGATGCTCTGTCCACTGAGCGCACGGGGCAGAGCACCTGCTGAGTCAGCAGCTCCTGACTGTTCACATGGGGCGTTTATTCCACTGTAAACACAATTTAAAATGTCCATTCTTTTAAGATACTGCCATAGACTGTGTTCCCCAAATTTAAATGTTGAAACCTAATCCCCAGGGGGATGGTATTGGGAGGTGGGGCCTTTGGGAGGACATCAGGTCATGGGGGTGAAGCCTCACGGATGGGATCCGTGCCCCAAAGAAGAGAGCCAGAGAGCTCCCCTCCACCATGTGGGGACCCTTTGAAGAGCCAGCCACCGTGAACCGGGAAGTAGGTCCCACCAAGCCCCGGATCTGTGGGCGCTGCGGGAGCTGTAAGAAACTGTGGTTCCTCAGCCCCTAGTCTGTGGTCTTCTGTTACAGTCGCCCAGTCTCAGACGGATACTTGTTTCTGCTGCTTGAAGTCACTCAAGTTTGCCTGGTGATCAGACTTGGAGAAAGCAGCATGGAGGTGTTTGGGACTAACGTGAGGAGAGCGCATTTGTAAGAGGGTTGGAAGATGCTGTTTCTTATTCACTTCCATAGCAAGAGCCAGATGAAATTGTAGTTGCTTCCTGTAGCCAAAGTAACAGATACCATGTTTGATGGCTTCAGAAGCAGAAACTCTCTCTCTCTGCCTCTCTCTCTCTCTCTCTCTCTCTCTCTCTCTCTCTCTCTCTCTCTCTCTCGAAGTTCTGGAGCCCAGGCATCCACAATCAGGCTGTGGGCATGGCTGGGCTCCCTCCAGAGGCTCTAGTGGAACATCCTTTTGCCTCTTCCACTTCCAGTGGCTCCAACCATCCTCGGCTTGTGGCATCACTCTGACCTCTGCCTCCTCTTCACATCACCTCCGCTGTACGTCATCTCCTCTTTGGTCTTTTATAAGGACACCACTGTGTCACATCTGGTATGAGCTCATCTCGAGATGCTTCACATAACTCCATCTGCAAAGACCCTTTTCCAGAAGTGACATTCACAGCTTCCAGGATGCAAATGTAATTGGGGGTGAGGGGGCACCGTTCACCCTCTGCAGAGAGCCTTCAGTCAAAGCTCTCAGCACAATGCCTGGCACCACTGAGTGCTCAAGGAATATTATCTGTTCCTGTATCGGTAACTATTGTTTCCTGGGAGAGGGTTTGGGAAGCCCTCTGGTCCTTTGGTTAAAACAGAACAGATGGAAAGGAGAGTCTTCATGACGGGGCAGGTGAGAAGGGGCCGGGGGCACTGTCACCGGGCCTGCCAAGTGAACACGGGGCTCCCTGCCTCAGTCCCCTCAGCCTGGGTTGAACTTTTCTCTTGGCATCTGCATTGTGGGTTTCTCGGGAGCAGAAGTTTTCCGGGTGGAGTATGCTTTCCCTCTGGAGAGGCTCGGCTGTCCTGCCCCTGGCCAGCGTGCTCCTGCAGCACCGAGTCTCAGAGCTAACCGCCACCTGCTGTCAGCAGAGAGGTGGGCGGAGCCCAGGATGATTGTACCAGGGGATGAACGCGCCACTGGTCTCCTCTATCATCTGCGGCCTCAGTGGAGCTGCTCGGATGCCAGACTGGAGGAAGCAGGAGAATCTTCCTCTCTTCCCAGGGGATGAACCCATGCACCTGACCTGGGACGTTTGGCTGCCAGAGCACCAGGACTGAGGGGCTCGGAGCTCCTTGCTTGAGGCTGGGGCTCTCGGACAGGTCTCTGTCCCGAGCCCTGCACAGCGGCCCCCTCACCCCCGCCTGACCTCTCCGACCCCATGGGTGGCCCGCAGGCACTCATGCCCTTCCATGTTCTCTTGCCTTCTGGGGATCACGGGCCCACTTTATGCCAGGTGAGGTGCTAGGTGGACGCTGCAGCCTTGGAGGGAGCACTGGCCAGAGAAAAGCCATCTGTCTGTGTCTGCCCCCATTTACCTATTTGTGGGATGAAGATATCCTGTCCAGGCGGTGACCGTTGAACACCTGCAGGCTGCAAGCCACCTCCCCCTGCGGTCCTCAGGTGCGTCTCCGGCTCTGGCCTTGTGTGTGCACTAAGAGCCAATTACGTCTGTTCCCACATCTGTTTATGTCAATTGCACCAGTTCGTGTAATTACATCACGTGACTAAATATTACATAAAACAATGACTTTTCAGCGCGAACAGGAAGAAGGCCTTTGTTTGTATAAAAACAGTCGAATTTTTGGAAAGACTTAAAATGGGCAAGGTAGTAAAATTTTTCTTTCAAATTCAGTTTCCATGAATCTGCAATAAAGGATTGAAAGAAGGTGTCACAATTCCCACTGATGGTGATACCTGCTGGCGCTTCAAATTGCCTGCGTCCTCACAGCACGTTTGGTGGGTGGGAAGTGCGCTGCAGGCATGGTAGCTGCGAGTCAGAAACCAGAAGGCAGAGGGGGTGTGTTTTCCCAGAGGTGAGCAGAGAGTAAGTGAGCATATGTCCAAGCATTTTGTGTTGAGATGTTTAAGGTATCATCAGTGGTAATGACTGTCCACTTCACAAGACTGAGCCTGTGTGGCTCAGTTGGTTTAGCATCTGAATCTTCTTGACTTTGGCTCAGGTCATGATCCCAGGACTGTAAAATTGAGCCCTGCATCAGTCTCTGCCCTTAGTGTGGAGCCTGCTTGGGATTCTCTCTCTCTCTCTCTCTCTCTCTCTCTGTCCCTCTTCCCTCCTTCTACCTCCCTCTCTCTCTCTCTCCCTCTCTCTTTCTCTCCCTCCTCTCTCTCCCTGTTTCTCCCTCTCTCTGCCTTCCCCCTCCACCCCTCTACTGCTCATGCTCCCTCTTTCCAAATTAAAAAAAAAAATGGTCCACTTCATAGGACGTTTTTCGTCCTGTTTGAGAGGGAGTCTTCTGGGAGGCACTGTGACAGCGGGAACTCACAAGGACCTGGGTCTTTCCAACATCCAGGATGTCATCCCCAGACCAGAGATCTCAGAACAGTGATACCTGTGGGATGGTGTGTCAGAGTCTCCACAGCGTCTGACACATCCTCAGGTGGAAGTGCTCCAGTTTTGTTGTTACTCTTCAGTGGAGGAAGCGTGTAAAAGAGGGCTTACTTTTGTCACACATACGCACATGCGTCTGTATTCCTCTCTCTGTTCCAAAGACGGTAACTCTAAACATGACCTTCTGTTTGGTCAGCTTACACAAAATAATCCTGAAAACATGGGAACTCACTTCCAAGAGAGAAAAAGAAGTGTAGACAGAAATTGAGGTGTAAGCAGCAGTTACCTGCCGGTCAGGTCTCCTTAGGGACCCGGAGAGCTGTCAGCTGGCCCCTCGACACGAAGACGCAGTGTCTCACACAGCAGCCACCTGGATGCTCACACACCAAGTGTGGGGATGCTTTGCATGCAAAGCTCTATGCACTCCATCTAGTTAGAAGGCAATATCTTTTAAAAGGTAAAATATTGCTCATGTAGATTATTTAACTTTTTTTAGCTCCTCCTATAATAAAAAAAGAGACATGCAGCATCGAAATGAGCAATTTATGGAAACATATAAAGGAGCACATTTTCCTGGCGAGTCCTTGAAATTTAATTTAGAGATGTGGCAGCAGAGAAAGGGATGCATTTTCAAGTTGCTTGTTTCCCCTCCTTTGGGTGACTTTGCGGTGCCTTTGTGAGAGCGGCTGAGCTCAGGGAAGGAGCCACAGGGCCTTTCAGATGGGCAGGCGTCCCCGTCCCTGAGCATCGGGTGGGGAGAGACTTGTGCTAAGCCTGAGGACCTCCTGTCTCTGCACTCACTCCCTTGCTCGAGAGTTGAGTGCCACCGGCGTGTCTCTACTTGGACGTCAGGAGACCATCTCACACTTGATGCGTGGGGAGCTCAGCTCCCGCCTCTGAAGCTTTCTCTGCGAAGTCTTTCCCATCCTCGCAGATTTCAACAGTGTCCGTCCAGGTGCTCCAGCAGGATCACCGTGTCTTCCTGGCTCCTCTTTTCCTACACCTCACACATAATCCATCACCGTGCCTTTCAGCAACACCTTCCAAATACATCCAGAAGCCAGCCGACATAGATAGGTAGCTTCTAGCCAACACCACTTGGGCACCTGCAGAACTGCCGTGGCTGCTGAACTTCCGTCCTGCCCATCCTTACCCCATTTCGGTGTCTACATGGTGGCCAGTGGGAGCCTGCTAACGGCCGGTAGGGCGATGTCACCCTGCTTCCAATCCTCTCATGGTTCTTTTTTCCCTCAGCAGGTCATGTGACTGTGTGAGCGAGGGGCCGGTCCACCGTGTGGTGCCACGGGCTCCTGCAGCTGGAGACACTGAGAGCCAGGGGTGATGAATGCAAGCGGGTACCCTCAAAAAGGGAGCGAGCCCCACGGACAAAGCAGGTTCTTAGTGTTCTGGCCCCATCCCTCCGATGCCAGAGCAGGTACTTCCCTATATCACGTCATCATCACTGGGGAAGGCCTCCTAGGCTAGGACCTTGGTGGATGTGAAGGAGGGTTGCCAGGAGGGAGAGAATAGCAGATGGATGAAATGTCTACGAGTCCATTCTGGTTTAGGGAAGTAACTTACGCCTCAAAGATAGCGAGTGGGGCACCCGCGTGTCTCAGTCAGTTGACCGTCTTGACTCTTGAATTCAGCTTAGGTCGTGATCTCACAGTTCATGGATCGAGCCCTGTGTCAGGCTCTGCATTGACGAGGAGGCTGCTTGCGATTCTCTCTCTCCCTCTC
Organism: Panthera onca; assembly: GCF_046562875.1. Classification (NCBI taxonomy): domain Eukaryota; kingdom Metazoa; phylum Chordata; class Mammalia; order Carnivora; family Felidae; genus Panthera; species Panthera onca. Next base: position 1,165,380 of record NW_027675869.1, read on the forward strand.
TCTTTCCCTATCCTGCTTGCTCTCAGTGTCTCAAAAAAGGAGGAGGGGGACAAGGGACAGAAGAAGGAGGAGGGGAAGGGGAAGCGGAAGAGGAAGGAGGTGCCTGGGTGGCTCCGTCACTTAAGTAACCAAGTTCGGCTCAGGTCATGATCTCACAGTTCATGAGTTCAGGCCCCACGTTGGGCTCTGTGCTGATTGCTTGGACCCTGGAAGCTGCTTTGGATTCTGTGTCTCCCCCTCTCTCTGCCCCTCCCCTGCACATGCTCTGCCAGTCTCTCAAAACTGAATAAATGTTAAAAAAATTTAATAAAAGAAGAAGGAGGAGGAGAGAGGGAGGAGGAGGAAGAGTGGAAGAAGGAGGGGCGTGGGGGAAGGGGGAGGAAGAGGGGAAGGAGAAGGAGGAGGAGGCAGAGGGGTGGGGGAGGGGAGGGGGAGGAGGAGAAGGAGGCAGAGATGATAATACAGAGTGGCTGGAATAACCAAAGTCCGCGTATGACCCTGTGTGATCAACCCTAAGTTGTGTGCCACAACTAGGTTGTGTGTCACAACCCTAGTGCTTTCCCGGGAGAGTGCCCCAGGCGAGGGACATCCCTGCTCTCACAGAGTGTACAGTCTGGAATACCTGTCTAAAGTCCCTAAGAGGGTCTGAACTGACCGACATCAGCCAAGAGAGCTCACTGGCATCACATGATGCTCTGCAGACCGAGTCTGGTTTCTCTGGGTGTCGTCCAGTCAGACTTGCGCGTGGCATTTAAGGCCCTCCTCTGGAATGAAACCAGGGGTCCAGGTGATGGATTGTTGACTGCTTCATTCATTCACACACATTCATTGAGCACCTGTTGTATGCCAGGCACTGGGTCAGCCACTGGGGGTGGTGAGCTCCATGAGAACATGAAGCGAACCAAGAATCTCCCAGCACCAGGGCTCCTGGAGGACCCTGTCATGGAGCCATCTTGCACAAGGATGTCTGGAAGGCCTCCCTGTGCAGCTGCCCCCATACACACCACATTTCTGTTGTATGTTTACGCAGGGCATCGGGGATTTATGTGGGGAGGCATTAAAGCATCAGGGATATCCAGTCAGAGCAACAAAAAAATACAGGGACCGTCTTTCACTCCTGGTATCTGCATAGTTCCCTTTTTATGTGACAAATATGGAGAACAGTTAGGTCCCTTTTGATGGGATAATTGTTTGCTACCTGAAGAAGCCACCTTAAAATGACAACTTGAGCAACATGGACTTGCCAGCACTACTTAAACCCATCACATTATCAAGAAGAAGTGGAAGGAAGGCTGAGCCAATCCGTGGCCACCTCCTTCCTAGATTGCCCAGCCTTTTGTATCTGTTATTAAGCCCTTCACAAGTATGCTGCTTCTCTGGAGATAAAATGTATTTACATACATAGCTCCCAGTGGCTCCACCAGACAGTGGTCGGCTCGTGATAAACCTCCCAGAGCTGGGGAGGAGAGTATTACACACATACCATAACCGGGTCCAATTATGTTGAAAAGCAATAGCTGTGTTTCTCTGCCCATATGTTCCCCGAGTGTGAAGAGAAGGAACAAATAGACTGATAAAATAGAATGGAATGGAATGGAACGGAACAGAATGGAATGGAATGGAACAGAATAGAACAGAATAGAATAGGACTAAAATAAACTAGACTAGGCTAGACTAGACTAGACTAGACTAGATTAGAACAGAATAGACTAGACTACACTGGAATAGAATAGAATAGAATAGAATAGAATAGAATAGAATAGAATAGAATAGAATAGAATAGAGTAGAGTAGAGTAGAGTAGAGTAGAGTAGAGTAGAGTAGAGTAGAGTAGAAGAATAGAATAGAATAGAATAGAATAGAATAGAATAGAATAGAATAGAATAGAATAGAATAGACTCAAATAGACTAGAGTAGACGAGACTAGACTAGAATAGAATAATAAAATTGCTACAGGGTTTTAAGGATGGGAGTCTGAGGAGGAGCCATTCAGGTTCTTGCCGCTTGTCCCGTCTTGTGTGTGTCTCCCAGGAGCACAGGGTATGCTGGTTCTGGCAGCCCCTGTGGGCTGCCCCTTGGTTGGAGGCACTGCTGGGGCCTGCCAGCACTCCACGTGGCACCAGAGCCTGGAAGTGCATTCTCGAAGAAATGGCCTGGAGAGGCACGAGGCTCCTCATTTTCTTTCTTTCCAGTAATTGACTTTGTGTTGAGTTCCCCACCAAAGTGGACAGTCAGGCGCTCTTTCCCAATGAAAATTGCAGCGAGAGACAAATGGTAGTTGAAATAAGTAACATCGAGTCACTTGACAAATGCATCTGCAGCAGCAGCAGAGGCCCCGGCTCAGGAGACGCAATTATGCACCTGACCTGTGAAGCCAGTGCCTCAGTGGCCGCAGGAAAATGGATCGGCTACGCGGGGCCTGGGGTGGGCTCTTTCCATGTATTTGTCCCAGAAAAGTTAATCAGAGTGAAGTAGAGACGGGGAGAGCTAAGGTTATCCTGATAGCGTTAAAAAAAATTAAATTCCGCTTGGCCCTTTGCAATCCAGGCTCATTTCTCTCTCCCTCCCTCTCTCCTATGGAAACCGTGTCTATCCGTGTCTTTTCGGTGTGAGAACCGTGTCACCCTTGAATTGGTGAGAGGGGCCTTACAGTTTCTTAGGGAAGTGCAGAGGGCAGGACAGGGATTGCGAGGGGAGGTCCAGTGGCTCCCTTGGTCTCCTCCACTCCAGCCACAGGGCTGGCGGGAGAACACAGATGGTGCCATTTTACCTGTACAAGCGTGTGGTTGAGGACAAGGCCCCTGGGGGTTTTATGGGCATGGGTTTGCCTGGAGGACAGATCTGGGAAGGCTAAGAGAACATACGCAGGGAGCTCTGGAGGAGCAGAGGAAGGATAGGTCAGGTGTCGTCAGTCACCCAGCACTCCTTGCCCTGAACAGATGCATCGTGCAAGACTGCCGTCTTTGCGTCTGCCCATCATGCCCAAGGCTGGGGGTGATGCTACGCCCCTGAGGATTCAAGGACCAGACTGAGCCCCTCTGCTGGTTGAGGTGGGAGGAGTGTCAAGGCTGGGATCCTAGATGCTCACACTGGAAGACATCTCCCTGAGCACTGCACGGCTGCCTGCCGGCCAGTGCCAACCACCATGGCCTGGAAGGCTCCAGAGCTCAGGCTGAGAAGCCACCCCTGGACATTGTGTCCATAGGAAGCCCTTCCCTTAGCTGTCATCCAGAAGGTGAAAGTCCCTAGTGTTGCTTCTGAGGCCACCACCGCACTGCCTCTTAACACCCCAGACAGGTTCCTGGAGGTTGGACGGTTGCCGAGTAGAAACTTGCACCCAGAACCTTCTAGGGGTTTGCCAGGGGGCTTTGTGCATGCGTACAGTGTTGGGAGGCCCTGCAGGAGGTTGCCTCCACCCGGTGCAGTGCCCTGGTGGTGGTTCAAGGTCCTTCTCTCCTGCCCTCCCACCCTTCACGCGTGTATGGGCAGCACTGGGTCACACGTGCCAGGTGCCGATGGCAGTGTTTTACCAACCTCAGTCATTTACTTCGTTACTCCGTGGTTTGCTTGGGCCTAGTCTCCTGCCACCACGGCCCATCTTCACGGTTTTCCACTTTGAAATATTTCCTTTTTTATTATTTACTCATTGTCTCCTCTTAGTTGCCTTTTTAAAAATAGACTTTATTTTTTAGAGCAGTTTTAGATCCACAGCAAAATCGAGAGCAAGAGGAAGGTCCAAAAACGTTTCCATATGCCGCCCGCCCCGCACTGACGCGGCCTCCCTCGTCATCACCGTGCCCACGGGATTTGTTACAGTCCATGAACCACGTGGACGAGTCATTATCACCCAAAGTCCATCGTTCACCTGAGGGTTCACTCTTGGCGCTGTGTGCATTCTGTGGGTCTAGACTGATGTGCGGTGGTACGGCCCGCCAACATAGCGCCACACACTGTGGTTTCTCGGTCCTGAAAGTCTTCCGTGCTCCCCCCTGGTCCTCCGCCTCGCATATCCCTGGAAACCACGGATCTGTTTACTGTCTCTCTAGTGTCGCCTTTTCCAGAAAATCATAGACTGGAGTCAGATTGGCTTCTTTCACGTGGTAATAGACACTTACGTTTCCTTAGGTAACTTATTAAACTGAAGTGAATTTATTTTAAAGGGAATCAGTACCACGCATGGAAAACTAGTATCATTTATATTAACAGGGGATAATGGGATGAATACAATAAAAAGCGAATACGTTTTGGCTAGAGATCATCAATTAACAAAGGGTCAGAGCCCCAGATCTATTTTCTTTATTGAAAAGATACATGAGTGTATGTGAGGTGTCAAGGCTAGATAGAGCACCATGGAACTGAGGCTTTCCTCTTTATCGGAAGAGCTGAAGAGCCTCTGCTGCGTGTGTCCGCTCGGTCGATACCAGTAGGACAGTGGTGGGTTCACACTCTTCCTTCTTCTCGGATTTAGTTATATTCTGGAGCAGATGTTACTATTGCCAGTTTAAAGAGGGGAAATTGAGGCTTGGCAAGTCAGTGGAGCCAGGACCTGAACCCAGCGTCCTGGCCCTCAGGTCTCATGCTTACAAACATCGCATTCCTCCCGTCGGGGAGAGGGGGCGTTTCCATATCAAGGCTCCTGGCCCCCGGCTTCAGACTGACAGGGAGGGCTGCCCCCAAGGAGTGCATCGGTCCTGGAGGGCTCAAGGCAGCACACCTCTGAGGCCAGGCTGGTCATCTACCTCACCTTTGGGTTGACTCTCTGACCCAAAGTGCAGAAGGCTTCTGTGTGAGTGGACCCTCCGCAGCTGGGATGGGTTGGAACCTCTGGGAAGGGCCCTAACCTTACTAGGTACTCTTCTCTGTCATGTGTCTCGTGGGCAATCAGGAAGTGATGCGGGGTGACCTTTCCCCCAGAGTAGAGCTCCCCGTTAATGCTCGACATTAATGCTCAGGTTCAGAGGATCAGGTTCACAACATCTCAGCCTGCCCCATTAATGCTTGACACCTGGAAAGATTGGGCCCACACCAGGAGTTGGTTTCTCAGAGAGGCTCTCTGCAGCCCCAGGGTTCCTTTTAAATTTCTCAGCAGCAAAGGATATACGAGAGGGAGTGGCATGTGTGCCCAGGCAGTGGGAGGTCTTTCTTACCAGTGACCTGGGGAAGTGACCTGCTGTCTCCAGGAAGGTGGATGCTGGAAGTCCCTCACCTGTGAGCATCTGGCAGGGCTTATTATCCATGGCCATGGAAGGAGCGGCCCCCAAGCTTTCACGACCCGAGGATAAGTTATGTCTGAGTAACGTATTGGCAGACCCGCGAGCGTCTGTCCTGGTTTTCTGGGTCAGCTGTTGTCAGCAGGAAGATTGACACTCCTCCAGCTCCTTGTTCTGCATCCTCCCTCCTTCCGTTCGACACCTGTTGATAGCGTGCAAGGCGCTCCACCACTCGGGATGGCTACACGGCCCTGGTTTCTGCTTCTATTAGGCCACCAGGCACCTTGTCTAAGAGCGGAGCGTAGACCTGGAGTGCGGGCTGTCTGCATCCACACTTCCCACCCATGCACACAGGGGGGCAGGCTTTCTCCCTCCCCTGTGTCCCCTCTGGAAGTGTACCTTATATTCTGTGGCTGTGATGACTGGGTATTTCTATATTTGAGGAAAGTATGAATGGTTACAGGGAGGACAGGACCAGGGCACTTGAGGCCTCTTTCCTCCCCTTTTTGGGGTTGTGTGTATGGGAAGATAGAAATGGGACCCACTGCATCTAAGCCCCGTGTGCAGAACTGAGCCATGGGGAGTAAAATGTCGACATGGACATGGCCCAGGGGGCCTGACTCTCTTGTCTGAGAAGGTTCTGGAAACCATAGAGACCAGAGTCCAATGGTCTGTGTCACGATCCCTTATGGTCGGTCTGTCCTCTGTGGAACACAGAGTGGGAGGGTCGGTCAATCGGAGGAAGGAGTTGGCAAGCACCTGGCAGGTTGACTGGTCCCAGGCACTGCCTGAGCTTTAGGTGAGGCAACAGTTCCCATGGACACTGGAGAGCTGCACAGAGATGCCGCGGTCATCAAGACAGCGTGATGTGGGAGGAGAGGGGGTGATTACACCAGTGTGGCCCAAAGCCCAGGTGCCACTGGCACACCAGGTACAACATCTCTGAACCTGAGGGAGCAAGCCAAGAGCTCAGGCTTGTCACCAGAGGGGCTGGGGCCTCCCCTCTGCCCTCTTCCTTTGCCTCTTCAGTTCTGGGCACCTGGTCTAATACTGTATATGCCCAGCCCACCCCCTTCCCTGCTGACTCCTTCTTCTGGCTGCTGCCACCATCCAATCGTACATTGTACTTCATTCTTTCGTCCGTCGTGTGGTTCTGCCCATTGGGGTCTGGGCGGGAGAGCTCGTTGTCTGGTTCCCAGTGCCGGGCACCTTGTGAGTCCAGGACACATGTTTCTTGCATGGCTGACAGGTGGCCACATGCCGCATGGACGTCTTGTGCAGGCTAGATCACACGGCCAGCTTACGGTGTCTGGAGGGGAGGCGTGCATGGGTCCACTCGGGCCGCAGGGACCTCGCCATCCACTCGGTCTTTCTGGCTTCTCCTGGAGCAGTTTTTCTTCCGGCAAATGGTAGCCAGAGCAAATGTGCCCGAGCCTAGTTGTGAAATCTGCAGTGGTATGTAACAGGAACACTTTTACCTTCTGTAAAGCTGAGCGCACAGTTCTCCCCATTCCCCCCTTTTGGGGGAGCGATGGGAAGGATTGTAAAGATATTTTTTTTAACGTCAATTTTAAAAAAGAGAGACGCCGCATATTCCCCTCTGTTCTGCCTTAAATCAAGGAAATACAGCTAGGGCCTTCTTGGGGGACTTCCCGACTCCTTCCCATCCACATACTTACTGCTCTGTTCAGTTGTTCATCTGGCGCACAGACACGGGTCTGGCACCCACCAAGCTCCAGGTGTGATGTGTGATAAAGAACCCTTCCTATTAGATCAGATGCTTTGAAGGTCAAAGAAACCAACCAGGGATAGCATTGGCTGAGGCCCACAAGGACATGCTGGAAGTCGTCCCGGGAGCCTCGCTGAGTTTACAGAGAGAGGAAGCTGGGGCACAAAGAGTGGTGGATGCGTGAACAGGAAGAAGTCAGACAGTAAGCTGGTGCTGTGTCTTTGAGAAATTTGAAGGTGAGGAGAAGCCGAAGGTTGTGAGGACAAAGCAGGGTTGGAAGCTCGGGGATTGAAATCACCGTATTCCAAGTGGATGAGGAACAGCCAGTGGAGAGAAAGAGAACCTGCTACACATCATCTTTTTAAAAAAAAAAATAATTTCACCTTTTATTTTTAGAGAGCTCGAGTGGGGAAGAGGGCAGACAGAAGGCGAGAATCTTAAGCAGGCTCATGGAGCCCGATAATGGGGCTGGATCACACGACCCTGGGATCATGACCGGAGCCGAAGCCAAGAGGCAGACGCTCAACCAACTGAGACCTCCAGGTGCATCGACGACGACACGTCTTTCATCTCCTTGTGTCCTGCTGGCAGAGGTGGCGAGGAGGTGAGAGTTCCTTGGAGGACCTTGGGGGGCCCGTCTTTGGCTAGACTCCCAGGTTCCTTAAGTTGGGGGGGGGGCCTGAGCAACCATCCAGTGCTCCTGCACGACTGCTTACAAGATGGGGAGCGTGGTGGCATCAGCGGCGAGCGGGGATGACTTTCTTCTGGAACCTTCTTCGGTGTCACCGAGCAGCTTGTAGCCTGTGACATGCCATGTGTGTCATTCGACAGGTTTGCGCGAATGCCCAAAATATGCCGAAGAAGGCTCTCTCGAATGAAAGGTTAAGAGATGAGTGGTCCGCGTTGCTGGCGGGGCGGTGGGAAGGGCGGCTTCCACTGTCACCCTCGTCTTGTGGAGCCAATAGCCACAGGGATCTTGCAGGGACCGGGGCGCACCTTCCCCCAGCCACACAGAGCCCTTGGTGATCTTTCCGCCTGGGTCTCCATCGGCTCTGGGTGCGGCTACTCCACTAAATCATTGCCGGTGTGATGAGGGTACAGTGATGACTCCTGTGGCTTTAATGAGAGTTTCCTGAAGACGAGTGAGTTTGAGAATAGTTTTCACGTTTGCCGGTCGGTTGGCGATGCTCTTGAGATTTACTGACTGTGCACATCCTTTTGTTGATTGACTAATGGCTGGGTTGTTTCTTCTTGTCCTTTCTGTCAGAGGTCTGTGCGTGTTGGAGCTGTTCACCCATTGCTTCTTATCTGCTGCAAATGCGGATGGCTCCAGACTGCCAATGGTTTGACCTCACCGTTTTTCGTCTTTTCCGTGGTGTGAAGGCAACATGCACTCAGTGGAAAGCGTCTTTGGGATTGCGGGTTTGGACCTCTTCCTGGGTTAGTGATGTGTGGTCCGATCGTCTCCTATGATGTGGGGCAACGCGGGCTCCCGTTAGCCACATGACCACAAGTGTCACCAACCCATACGCTGGTGGCCACTCTGCACCCAGGCGTCCCTCTGGCTCCCACTTCAGGACAGTATTTGGTACATTCCACGAGGCAGTCAGCACTCTTTGATCCAATAGGATTTAGGATGAACGGTCCTGCCCAGCCATGGGCTCACACGACTGTTCTTGCATATGGAAGGCAGGCTGGACTGAGCTCTGAGGTGTGGGAGGTCAGGTGTATGCATGCATTTTAGACTTAATGATGTTTTCAACGAAGGATGGGTTGATAGGGATACAACCCCATCGTGAGTCCAGGAAGATCCGTATTTATTTTTTTTACAAAGACTTCATTTAGGGGCACCTGGGGGGCTCAGGCCATGCGTGATCTCACAGCTGGTGGGTTTGAGCCCCCATTGTGCTCTGTGCTGACAGCTCCGAGCCTGGGGCCTGCTTCACATTCTGTGTCTCCACCACTCTCTGCCCCTCCTCTGCTCACACTCTGTCTCTCTCTCTCAAAAATAAATAAATAAGTATTAAAAAATTAAAACAAAATAAAACCCAAAGGCTTTCATTTACCTGTTGATGTGTTTGCAAAGGCATTTGCTATGTAAAATTTCTCATTTTTTATGCTGCCAAGTGTGACTGCTGTCTGTGCAGCATCTGAGGTCCCGTCCTGCCCAGGGATGTGTCCCTGTGCCTAGATCCTGGTGGAGTTTCTTCTGTTTGTCCTGGGAAAGTGCCTGTCTGACACCACCCCTTAAATGAGCCTTGTCTTTTCTGAAACATCAATTAGATCTGAAATAGAAATACGGAAGGTTTAAAATTGTTGCCTGGATATTATTTTATAGCCCTGTGTCAAGATCCTATTGAGAATTGCTGGGAAACCCGTGTTGTGAGAGAACTTTGACTTGATTTTCATGGGGGATATTTGCTTCTTACCCTTTCCGCACTGAGCCCTCTCCTCTGGACAGTCTGGACAGTGGCACCCCCAGTTTCTTTGGGGGAATGAATGTGTCTCGGCCATCGAGGGCATTCTGGATTAGACCCATTGGTTTCCACTCTTGCCCCGCGAGCTCCTGGTGCAGCCAAGCCTGGTGGAGGCCCTCCTGAGCTGAGTGGAGGGCAGGAGGGCAGAGAGTGGGCCAGGGGGCTGGGCCGTGTCTCTAAGCCCCTGTGCCTCCCCTTTTTGTCCTCTGGGGGCATGATTCTCAGAAGTGGCCGGGCAGTCCCGGTCTGGAGCATCCTGCATTCACTGTTCCTCGTTCTGGGTATTTCCATGGCTCTTCCTGTCCCGGCACATCGCGATGCCCAGACACGCACCAGGCAGGTTCGCACACCGGGCCGGGCTCCGGTACAAATGCTTGGCAGGCCTTGGCAGTGCAGTGGAACTCCTTTGGCTTGAACTTTGGATACACAGGTGACTCCAGGCTTACAGCAGACCCGGACCAGGTAGTTTGGTTCCCGATGTTCAGTCCAAATCCAGGAAGTTCCTTTTGGAGCAGGGGTGGACACTGGCTGAAGAGCCCCTTCTCGGGGCTGCCCCCTGGGCGGTCGGGCAAGAACGGGTGGAATAAAGACGTCAGCCGTGGAGGGACAGACGTGCTCTGCGGTGGCTGTGGTTCGAGTGTCCCAGCCCCTGGCACCGGTGGAAATGTTCCCCAAATATGACGAGGAAGCCCATGCCCGAGGAGCTGGGGAGAGCCGGTAGTCTCTGCATTTTGATGTTGGATTTTCACACTGAAAGCTGTTTACAAGACATGTTCAGTCCAAATTTTTCATCTCCTCTTGGTTTACGGAGAAAATACCAAAATGAGTGACTTAGTTTTTCCAAATTCAGTGAAATGGTCCTAGTCCGGGGGATGGGAAGAGATCAGCGGAGGCCCGGATTCCAGAGAAGGGGGTTGTGGTGACTTTTTCTGGTGACTGAAGGAAGTTTTGCCTCTCCCCGCCACCCACCAGGGTCCAGAGGAAACACACCCTCTACAGGGTGGGTACCTCACTCTCCCCATGGGCTGGTTTGTCAGAGCATCACTGGTCGACACATTTGCCTGCTAAATAGTGTTGATTTCACTCCTGTGCTGTAGATTGCACGTTGAGCAAAACTAGATGTGACACCTGTCTCTCTTCAGAGAGATGGAATTTAATAGAGAAGGCAAGTAATGGGTTTTACGAATATAATTTCATGTAAAGTTTGAAGGCCGCAAGAATGAATGATAGGAGGATTTGAGTTAGTCTTGAGAGGGCGAGGGCAGGGAAGCCTTCCTGGAGGCGGTGACGACTGCTCAGCGGGAGAGAAAGAACCATTGTTTTGGGCAGAGGGAAAGACATGAGCAAAGGTCCTGGGGCAGGCGGGAGTTTAGAATTCAACTGACCAGAAGCCAGTCCTCATGGCTGGGAGTCACAGAGGAAGCAGAAATAGCAATTACAAGAAGCTGCAGTGGGGGGCTGGGCCATAGCATTCTGAGCCTTGTGTTTGGTACAGGATTTCAGACTTATCTGTCCAGCTTCTCACCTGCCCACCTGTCCAAGGTGTACCGAGGAGACGGGTGTGGACATTGATCTCGTGACTGGTGCTCCCCGGGTCTCCCCTCCATACCCCAGCTTTGTCCACCTGACCGGGCCTTCATGTCTCTGAGATCCCACCGCTGGCTTGCTGCCCTCCTCCCCACATCTGCCCCAGGTGCTCACCCACGGATGCTGCATCACTCTGGGCCCCTGGCTTTCCGACCTCAGACTTCATACCAGCAGCATCTCCTCCTCCCTGCCTCCCCTTCCTTGTTGCTGTTCACTCACACTGGTCTTTGAGCCACTTTCAGTCCAGATCTTTCATGGCTTCCCTGAGTGAGGCTGGGACAGGAGCCCCTCACCAGGGGGACTGTGAGCGACCTTCCCTAAAGCGTGTTCCCGTCAGACTGAGCTTCTAGAGCACAGGGCCTGGCCAGGCCCCTTCCCTGCTGTGAACTTGGTGCCCAGCGTGGTGCTTAGCACACGGGCATGCAGCGTGCATGTGACCCAGTGAGAGCCCCCGTGCACCCGCCCGCTGCATCCCAAACCACCCCAAGGGCCCCGCCCCACAAGCTGCTGCAGAAGGAGCCCGCTGTTCATGCAGATGCAGACAGACAGACTGATGCAGCGGCTTGCAGACCAGGAGAGGATGAGACACCGGTTCCGGAAGCTTTCTGGCTGCCACCATTTAACGCCCAGAGCTATTTTCAAATGCTAGACACAGACATTTTGAATCGCATTAGAATACACAGAATTCTGAATTATCTTCTCAGCAGCACATGAGAGAACTGTCTGTCACCCGAAAGGGGAAGAAGGGAATGACGAATTTCTAAGGTACAAAACCTGGAAAGGGGAAACTAATCCACAGGCAGTTCTGGAACTTTCTTCCACACCAGGTGGTTCTCTCTCCTGTCCTCCGTTTCCAGCCCCAGCTCCGGTGACTTGGGGAAAGTGGGAACAGATGAGGTGGAGCAAGCCGGAGAGGGGAGTTCATGCTGATGGGCAGCAGCTCAGGAAAAACAGAGCCCTGCCTGAGGACCGCTGAGGAGGCCATTGCCAACACAGCACACAGCCAGCCAGGCTCGGATGCACATACCGCAGGGCCCTTGCAAACGTGAGTTTTGCGGACAGCGTGAAAAGCATCGCACGTGCCTTCCCCTTTTACTCCCCAGGACTCCTGTCAAAGCTGGGCCCTCGCCAAATGGTATCTCCGTGTCCCGCCCATAGGCCCTCAGTCACAATGACCCCCCCACTGTGGTGTCCAGCCTTAGATCATCCCCCACCCCATGCTGCGGCCACACTGGCTGCCCTCCAGGTCCCTTGCAGACCAGGTGTATCCCCGCAACACACACACCACGGGGCCTTTGGTCATGCTGCGCCTGCTTATAGAAGGTCCTATTCTATTCGCCCAGCTGCACCTTCTCTCTGGTCTCAGCTTGGTTTTATCTCCCCTGAGAGGCCCTCCTGCCCCCCACCCCACCCCTAATTTGGCCTTCCCTTTGATTCTGTTGCTCTGCCCTGTGTGGCATCCTATGTGGTGTCCTATGTGCCGTCCCGTGTGGCACTGATCACGAGTGTGGCCACTTCACACGCCTGCTCTGGCTGGTCACTCTGGTTGGTTGTCCTCACCAGAACTAACCACCACGCTGAAAGAGGCCTGCAGGCCCCCCATTGCCAAGCACAGTGCTAGGCCCAGGGTTGGGAACCCAGTGAAAGAGACACGGACTGGAAGAAGGCCCATCTGGCAGGCGTGGGGCTGGCACTGGGGGTCTCGCCTGTGCCTGTGCCTCCTCTGTAGAAAACACGCTGATCCTCAAATACGATATTCCGCTTTTCTATCCGCAAAGTCTATCCCAACCCACAGACCAGGAAGCGGCTTTGCTAATGGGAATATCCACGCTTTGTTCCTGGTCAGTTGTGATATAAAGGCCACCCTGACAAAAGGCAGGACACCACACAGAGAGGTGGAGGGCACTCTGGCTGCACGTGGACACTTGCGGGTGGCAGCCAACCCCAGTGCCGTGGGACAGTGTCTCGTAGAGCCATGCCTGCCCAAGCCTGCCCATGTTGCCTTCTCTGTCCGGTGGGCTTCCCACTTGGATGATCGCAGTTTCTCTCTGCAAATGTTGGATTTCTCATGGATGTCTTCCCAGACAAGATTGGTGGTCGGCGTGGTCATTCGACATCTGTGTTGATGACTTAGTGTGTGCTCAGAGATACAGGGGAGCATCGGTGGCCCAGAGGTGTGTTTATGTGCTCATGGTGACAGCTGTCAGGTGAGCTCAGGTCAGCAGATGCTCCAGGTTTTATAGGCGCTGCGGCTTTACCTTTGACCCACGGCATCTCTGTGTCTTCGAGCCAGGTCCTGACTCGCTGCATTCCCTCAGCTGTTCTGGGCTCCTGTCACGTGCTGGGGCTGCTTGAAACCACGCAGAACCAAACAACACATGGCTCCCACCTTCTGGGGGTTTGAGGCCTGTGGGGACAAGTCCATGAAGACCAGGGACCCTGGAGCCGTATCAGCAGATGTGCCTATGGCATCCCACGGAGGACAGAGGTGGCCACTCACTGCAGCTGGGATGGGTAGTCCTCCCCATGTTTACTTTTGTGGCAGCCACTGTACTCACAACCACCTCATAGGGAAGGACCCAGCTGTCCTCCAAAGGGCTCCTCCCCAGCTTGTGTCCCAGTCACGGGGAGAGTCTCTCCTGGCACCTGGAGTGGAATCTACAGGTGCCATGTGTCAGGCTCCATGGGCGGCCACATCGGTATGCCTGCCTCCACTGCAGGCTACTGGGAAACAGGGATCTTGCGCGCATCACCTTCTCTTGGTCCCTCCAGACTGCCTCCCTTCCGGTAAGAACAGCCCTCTGAGAGCAGCACAGGGCTGGAGTCACCATTTCCAAAGAGGAACCAGAATGCAGACTCCTGAGCGTGCACCCAGGGACTGGTTCTGCGTTAAGTCTCTGGAGGAGGGAAATCGGGGTTTTAATTGGCTGGTGGTGTTCGGGGAAGGGTCGTGGTCTCCAGGTTGTGAAAGGATCCATTCAGCTTTGGCATCTGGAGAAGGTGTCCAGATGGTGCTGTGTCTCTGCCTGGCTGCCCTTAGGTCGACCCAGCAGGCCGACGCGTCACATGAAAGATCCTGAATTGAAAGGCTCTCCGCCCACGTTGGCAAGGCTTGTCACTCAGAGCCACGCTTGCACATGAATTCTGGGGTGCCTGGTCGAGAAGGCTTTTGCATGTAACCAGAACGGGCTGAGGGCGAATTCGGAAAATTGCCGGAGGGAGAACACGGGGGTCTGTATCAGTCCCACTCAAGGGCACATGTGTATGTGATGGTGGCTGTGCACACAGAGAGCTAACACATGGCAGACGTAGCCCGTCTCTCCCCAGCACCCACCCCTCCCTGCCGTCCTTGCAACCCTGCTGGCCTTCTTCCTCTTCCCAGAACAAGATAACTCCCTCCCGCCCTGTAACCTCAGGACACTTGCACGTGCGACTCCACTGCCTGGGCTGCTCTTCCCCAGCTATGCCTGTTGGTCCCTCCCCATTCTTGTCTCTGCTTAAACATCACGCCCTCACTGGGCTCCATGATGGTCACCCTGGCCAGTTCAATTTGCTCCCCCCCCCCCCACAGTCCTATATTTACAATTTGCTCCCCCCCCCCCACAGTCCTATATTTATCTGTCTCCACGTTGACTATCTGAGCCCTCTGTGGGAACACGCTCTCCGAGAGAGGAAGGCCTGATGCTCTTTTTGGCTGCTGTGCCTCATGGCACCTGCAGTGGAACCAGTGTTCCATACTGAGCAAATGCATGGACAAGTCAGTCCTTTGAGATGCAGATTCCCTGGGCTCAAAATTAAAGTTAAAAAACAATATGTGGGCATCTGGGTGGCTCGGTCAGTTAAGAGTCTGACTCTTGGTTTCGGCACAGGTCACGATCTCGCCGTTTATGGGATCGAGCCCACAGCAGGCTCTGCACTGAGAGCACGGAGAATGCTTGGGATTCTCTCTCTTTCCCTCTCTCTTTGCCCCCCCCCCACCCAATAAACATTAAAAAATAATAAAAAATGACCTTCAAAAAGGGTTAGGAAAGGGGTTGATTTAAATTCTAAAAAGCTGATGTGTTTAAAAAAATCAGAAATTCTAGAAAACTGTTGAATTTGTAAGTTACTTGGTTGCCTGATTATGTAATGGATTTTCCTCCTACTTTTTTCTCTTGCACACTTCTTGCCTCCTCATGTGACAAAGATTGTGTGGTATTGTTTTAACAGAGAGAATAGAACGCCAATTCCATGTGCCTTGTAGTGTGGTTGGATGAAAGCGTTTTGTTTTGTTTTTTAGTTTATTTATTTGTTTTGAGAAAGGGAGTAAGTATGAGTGAGGGAGGGGCAGAGAGACAGGAGACAGACAATTCCAAGCAGGGGACCCGATCCCATGAACTGTGACATCATGACCTGAGCTGAAACCAAGAATCAGATGCAACGGACTGAGCCACCCAGGCAGCCCAAAAGTGTTGTTATTAGTATGATTATGGAGAGTGGACTGCACACAACATGCAGATCGACTCACGGACATGCTCACTGTCACATCAGACAAGTTTTTGCCCTACGGACACAAGAATTCTGATGAATTCCATTTCAGCCCATCAAAAAAACAAATGGTGTGCCGAAGCTCGTATCTATGCGTTAGGCATTACCCCTTGCAGGAGACAATGCTCATTTTGACTAGTTGCTGCTGACAGCTGATGAGAACTGGGTCCTGTCCTCACAGTGACTTTCCTGTGGTCAGGATTTCCTGCCCCCTGGCTCCTGGCTCCACACGTCCCAAGCCTTTTTTCTCTTCTGCAGTGTACTCGTGGTTCTAGGTGCCTGTGTCGTGAAGCGGCATCTGGCCCTGGACCCCACAAGCGAGGACGTGGGAGGCTTGGCCTTGCCGCTCTGGGCTGGCTGGCATCATGGAGCTCTTCGTGGAGGTGAATTTGTACGAAGCTGCCACTGAACCCTAATAAGCGTGTCCCAGGCGTGCCAAGTCCCGTTAACAACATCTGGTGTGAGGGAGACGTGACGGAGGGGAGTCGGAGCACGAGACCGTGGTCTGAACTGACTGAATTTGAAGTGTCTCCCCCTTACAGGTTTTGTAGAGCGTGTGAGCATAAACGCATGACAGGGGCTCTCCCCGAGGTCCCGGAAGTGAGGGGCTCCAGGGCCAACCTGCCTCTGTCCTGTTCATCTGTGGTCCCGTCCCAGCCCCTCACGCAGGAAGCTCCTACATTCATGGGCTGTCCGGCCCGACAGTGACCTGAATCGGACCCCCTTCCTTTGTGACTCTTCAAGTCTAGACTCTGACAGCATCTCCACTCAAAACACTGCATGTGAGGAATTACTTCTCATCACATGTGGAGAAAACGTGGACCCAGCTGGACTTTCAACTGAAACAGGCCATCGCCTCACTTGCTGTTGCTGCTGACTCTGTGACATCCATGGCGGAGTGGCCACAGGGGCCATCCCAGAGCCTGTGTTTGGGGGCCTCTGTGTCATTATGAATAGAATGTGACTCTCACAGCCCTGGTGACGACAAGCATGTATGGTGAGCAGAATTCTCTGCAGGAAACGAGCAGGGGCTCAGGACACTTTAATGGGCCAGAGAGAGGAGTCCTCTAAGGGGGTCATGGTGGCTGGGTGATTACGCAGCACTTGGCAGGCACTGGGGGAGAAAGAGCTCTGTGCCACACATGCAGAAATGACACAGGACACACTTGTGACTGCCACAGTACGTTTGTAATTATGGCAACCACAATATTCTAGACAGAAGGCCGGTCAAGGCAAATGTGCTGCCAGGGGTCAGGAAAGAGACCTCCACCTGCTCGGTGATTTCAGGACATGCTGAAGGAAATTGCCAAGAAATCTCAATTCACAAAAAATAATCTAATGGAGACCTTTGCATTCCCCTCTGAGAAGCCACATAGTCAAAGAGCTAAGGATGTGGGCTCTCGTAAGGGGCACGTCTGAGCTCAAATGCCCATCGTGACACTGACTGCCTGTGTGACCTAGCACTGTGTTTCCCAGACTCCGCCATATCCACACACCCCTGAGTCCTGCCTCATGAGTATGCAGTTACCGCTTACTGGGCAGACAACCCTCACCGTCCTCACATCTTCCTTCTGTGTGCCTTGGTGTCCAAACTTTACCCTTCTCAGAAGGACACCAGGCTTTGGATTAGTCCCCACCTCAGATCACTATGACCTCATCGTCACCTGGTTACATCTGCAAAGACCCTGTTTCCAAATGAGGTCAATTCTGAGGCTCCAGGTGAACGAGATGTGTTGGACATACCCCACCCCACCCAGTAGAAGCACCTTCAAGGTTTTTGCACTGCTCGAGAGAGCTGATTGTGCATGTCCCTTCCCGATTCTGCCATGATGGTGCATTTATATCTACCTGACTGGGCCTCAGGGTCCCGGATAACTGGCACATACTTCCAGGTGTGTCTGGGAGAGTGTTTCCAGAAGAGATTAGCATGTGGATCCTTAGACTGAATGTAGCAGGTGGCCACCTCAATTTGGATGGGCATTGCACAGTTTTTGGAGGGTCTGGGTAGGCCAAAAAGGTGGAGGGTGGACTTTTCTCTCTGCCTGACTGAGCTGGGGAGTCTTTGGCTCTTCTCCCCTTGGACTGGAAGTTACACCTTTGGATCTCCTGGTTCTCGGACATTCAGGCTCAGATTGGAACTACCCCATGGGCTTGCCTGGGTCACCAGCTTGCAGGTGGCAGGTTGTGGGGATTCTCAGCCTCCATAACCACATGAGCCAATTTCTCCTAAATCTCTTAAGTAGGATAAATAATAGGATAAGTGTAAAGGTATAATGGGATAAATACATTTTATGTATAAATATCGGTGTGCTTGTCTGGAGAGCCCTAATAGATTAGTGTTCAGTGATATATGTGCATAGCTGGAAATTGGCTATGGTGGGAATATTTATCCCCAGGGAATCTGTAGTTGCTACAAGTGGGGCTTTTTTAACGTCTGGACCACCAGTTGTTAAACATTTAGCAGCACACCACTGGACAGCAGAGTATTCCTGGGATACTATTTGCTTCACATTTTCTTCTACAAAATACACAGTAAAAAAACAAAAACAAAAACAAAAACAAAAATACATTGATTTTGCAGAGACAACTTCAGACCAGAGGTCAGCAAACTAGAGCCTGCAGAACAAAGCTGGCCCATTGTCTCTTCTTAGAAATAAACTTTTGTAGGAGCTCAGCCATGCACGTACTGTCCGTGGCTGTTTTCAGACCACAGGGACAGAGCTGAGCAGCTGGGACAGAAGCCAGATGGCCTGCAGAGGCTGAGTGTTGACTCCCAGGCCCTTGGTGGAAAATGTGCCAGCTCCTCCTTTAGACAGGTGCTTCTCAAATGTTAATGAGCAGGTGAATCACTGCACCTGGTCCTGGGCCACAGCCTTATAGCACAACTGCCTGGAAAATCAGCAGCACTTGCCCTGAAGGGAAGGAGCTCTGAAGAGAACAGGGCAAGGTGGACTAAATGGCAGAATGCTTCCCGGAGTTTGTGGCCTGCCAGGGACTCCGGGCCGGATGTCCCTTTTTGTGGTGAAGGACATCGGCGAGCATATGAGACGTGTTGGCAGTGAAACGAGACTTTGTCCTGCGTGTAGGAAGAGTGGATAGGAGACCACCAAAAAGGTGAAACTCCCACCCCGTGTGGTTCAGTGGCCTTCTGTGTCGCGTTCCTGTCACCCCTCACCTCTTGCTGCCACCGGGGAGATGTGGCCACATGTGGGGACCGCGGCACAGAGACATCATTACTTATTAAGGTGATAAAGCCATCGGGGCTGACAAATGCCTTTATTTTTGGTTATGTTTTACATTTTTCTCCTCCCAGAGTGCCACCTTCTTTCCCGCATGCTTTGAGTATCGCCGGGGACCTAGCGTGTCTGCACGGGGATGGCGGAAAAATGGCCAAAGAGATTCTTTATCGCCCTCTCCTCAAGCTCTGCCACTTTAAACTTGAAGTCCGCAGCTCTTGCATTATTATAAAGCCTCTGGCATATCTCTAAAACTAATGGCCCAAACCACTGTGTGACAAATTAAGATACTTTCCACTCTGTCATACTGCAAACAAGAAGCTACTCCCAAGTCTTTGGAAAGCATTTCTGATATAAAATATGTACTTGTTGGTTCTGCAGATTTAAAAAAAAAAGTCTTGAATCTTCATAGATTTACGGGGGGTGGGGGGGAGGGATGTTGCATGTAAAATGTGCTTTTCCTTGACATTTAGAGGTCTTGCAAAGTGGTTTATTATAGATCTTTTGGACATCTTGATATTTAATTAAATTTCAGAAATATATTCTCTATACTAATAAGAAGGAATATGAAGAATGTATTTATTCACTGTCTATTTGTTATTATTTTTCTGTTTCTCACACAAAATTATCAGTTGCAAATAAGTCATCAGAGGCACTTACAATTTTTCAGGGTCCAAAAACTAATTATCCCCAGTAACTGTGCTTAAAATGTTAATATAAGACAAGTCCTTACAGGAGTCTTTGGTAATATTCAGTCTGGATGATATATTTACAGTTTTTTGTTTTTTTGTTTTTTTTTTTGGAAACTAACCTTTAATGTCTATTTCCACAGGCATGAGGAAATGGAAAGGAGATTGGGAAACAAGTCACTTGTGAGGCCTCATCCTGTACATTTCTGTAAATTATTGCTGAGTGTAAGCAGCTGAATTTGTAAATTATTTCATCCCTTTACATTTTTATATACTGAATTAAGAGCAAGTTCACAGCAAATGGACCATTCATCTGAAATAGCTTTTTCTCCCCCATTTAAACTTGAAATCAGAGAATGGAGCCCATATATGTCCAACGTACACATTTTGGGGTAAATGATTTTCACAGGTGTCTTACTGGTGGGCGTGCCTGGTACAGTTTGGGTCTCTGATGTCTCTTGACCAACTAAGCTGTTCTGGCACGTTCTTGGGTGCTCTGCTTTATTTTTCTGTGAGTGGGCTCTAGTTTGCAACAGGACGGAAGTCGAAGCCACATTCAAAGAACCATCAGGATTCAGACAATTTCTCTTCATGAGATGGAACGTTTTGCCCCCAACTTGTCAGAGGAAGAGCTGAGGGAAGTGGTTGGGACAGGGGCTCTCGGAACTTGGGGAGAAAATACAGAAGACTCACGTGGTTGGCATGGAAGGTACTGGGAGGGGTGGAGGAGCAGGAGCGAGCCATGGGAGGTGCCAGGCAGGTAGCCTGCAAGTGTCGGTGACAGGTGAGTGGTACTGGTGTCACAAGCAGGTGGTCCACCCCTTGCCCACTAAGGCGGGAAGATTTGGGGAGGCAGAACTGAGAGCGAGTGTGGGGGCAGGCCTCGATGTCTGGTGGACAGACTGGGCCAGAAATGTCTACAGGCTGGGGGTGGGGTGGATCCTGGCTGGTGGGGAGTAGGCGGGGCCCAGGCCTCAGGGAAGGAGGGGTGGGAAGGGCCCATCTCCTGCGGGCATCATTAGAGTTAGAAGTTTCATTGTTCATCAGAAAATCTAAGGCATCGAACCATTATTCATTTCCCATGGCTGCTATAACGGAGTTCCACAAACTCAGTGACTTCGAACACAAATTTAGTATCTCACTGTTCAAGAGGGAAGTCTGGCACGAGCCCTGAGTCAAGTGTGGGGAGGGCTGGTTCCTTCCAGAGGCTCTAGGGGCAATCCGTTTCCTGACCCTTTCCAGCTTCAAGAGATGCCTGCCCTCATCAGCTCGTGGCCTCTTCCTCCTTCCTCAAGGCCATGGCACTGGTCAGAGTCCCTCCTGTGCTGCCATCTCTAGAGTTCTTACTTTTCCGCTTCGGCTCCTTATCCTTAGGATTTCATGAGGTACCCAGAAAATCTCCCCATCTCACAATCAGCTTAATGACCTTTCTGAGAAGTTTTATTTTAATTCCCGTTGGTTAACATACAGCGTTAAATTAGGTTCAGCTGTGGGGTACAGTGCTTTGGCACCTCCGTGCATCACCTGGTGCTCGTCAGGACAAGTGACCTCCTTCATCCCCATCCTCTCACTGCCCCCCCTCTGGTGACCATCAGAGTGTTCTCTATACTTAAGAGTCTGGTATTCTTGTCTGTCTCTTTTTTTCTTAGTTGCTTGTTTGTTTTGTTTCTTAAATTCCACCTATGAGTGAAATCATATGGCATTATTAGATTTTCTGGGATCAACTTACTTCACTTAGCATAATACTCTCTAGCTCCTTTCGTGTTGTTGCAAAGGGCAAGATTTCATTCTTTTTTTGTGGCTGAATAGTATTCCAGTGTATATATATCCCACGTCTTCCTTATCCATTCATCAATCAGGCGACACTTGGGCCGTTTCTATAATTTGGCTCTTGTAGATGCTGCCGCTATATAAACACAGATGTGCATTGTAGCCCTTTAAATTAGTGCTTTTGTCTCCTG
This sequence comes from Panthera onca, assembly GCF_046562875.1. Taxonomy (NCBI): domain Eukaryota; kingdom Metazoa; phylum Chordata; class Mammalia; order Carnivora; family Felidae; genus Panthera; species Panthera onca. The sequence continues at coordinate 1,186,795 of NW_027675869.1, forward strand.
TAGATAAATACTTAGTAGTGCGATTGCTGGAGCATAGGGTAGTTCTGTTTTTAACTTTATGAAGAACCTCCATAGGGTTTTCCAGCGTAGCTGCACCAGTTTGCATTCCCACCAGTAACGCACACGGTTTTTTTTTTTTTTTTTTTCTCCACATCCTCGCCAGCACCTGTTCTTTCTTTTGTTGTTGATTTTAGCCATCCTGACAGGTGTGATGTGATAGCTCATTGTGGTTTTGATTTGCATTTCCTTGATGACGAGTAATGATGAACGTCTTTTCATGTGTCTGTTGGCCATCTGGATGTCTTCTTTGGAGAAATATGTGTTCATGACTTCTGCCCATTTTTAATTGTATTAGTTGTTTTTTGGGTGTTGGAGTGTAGAAATACAGAAACACATTTTGGATACTAACCCTTTATCGGATGTGTCATTTGCAAATATCTTTTTGTCCTGTTGGTTTCCTTTTTGTTGATAACTGTTTCCTTCACTGTGCAGAAGCTTCTTATTTTGATGAGGTCCCAGTAGTTCATTTTTGCTTTTGTTTCCCTTGCCTCTGGTGACGTGTCTAGGGATGAGTGGCTGCGGTCCGTGTCAAGGAGGTTTACTGCTTGTGTTGTCTCCTGGGATTTTTATGGTTTCAGGTCTCCCATTTAGGTCTTTCATCCATTTTGAGCTGATTTTTGTGTATGGTGGGAGAGAGTGGTCCAGTTTCATTCTTTTGCGTGTCGCTGTCCATGTTCCCAGCACCATTTGTTGAAGAGGCTGTCCTTTCCCTTTGGATATTCTTTCCTGCCGTGCCCAGCACTAATTAGCCACATAATTCTAGGTTCGTCTCTGGGTTTTCTGTTCTGTTCCTTTGATCTCTGTGCCTATTTTTGTGCTAGTATCATACTGTTTTGATGACTGCAGCTTTGTACTATATGTTGAAGTCCAGAATTGTAATGCCTCTAGCTTTGGTTTACTTTCTCAAGGACACTTTGGCTATCCAGGGTGTTTTTTGGTTCTGTACAAGTTTTACAATTGTCTGTTCCAGTACTGTGAAAAATTCTGGCGGAATGTGACAGGGATTGCCCTAAATGTGCAGACTGCTTTGGGTAGTATAGACATTTTACCCATGAGCATGGGATATTTTCCCATTTCTTTGTGTCGTCCTCAGTTTCTTTCCTCAGTGTTTTCAGAGTATAGATCTTTCACCTCTTTGGATAGTTTATTCCTAGGTGTTTTATTATATTTGGTGCAGGTGTAAATGGAATTGTTTTCTTGATTTCTCCTTCTGCTGTTTCATTATTAGTGTATAGAAATGCAACAGCTTTCTGTACATCGATTTTTGTGTCATGTGGCCTCACTGAATTTATGTATCAGCTGAACAGTCCTCAGTCCTTCTGTAATCCTCCTTCGACACAACCTGACAAAGGCACTGGTTCTGGGTTTCAGGGCATCTCTGGGGGCCCGTGGTTCTGCCCACCATGGCCCTGTCCAGAACGAAGTGGGGGCGGGAGAAAAGTAACTAGAGCTGGAGCAAAGCGGGACGTGACTGAAGGCCCGGTTGACCACTTGTTCCGCTGTGCAGCAGACACCCCCCACGCCAGAGCTCGGGGGTATGCAAAAGCTGTTCCATTATGCTTCCAGACATCCTTGCAGGCCACGTCAGGGACAGCCTGTCTCTGCCCCGTGCTGTCTCATTGGGAAGACTACAAAGATGGGGTTGGCTCAGTGGCAGGGGGCTGGTGTCATCCGAAGGCCTCTTTCCTCGTGTGGAAGACCGTTGGTGCTGGAAATACCCTGGATCTCGGCCGGATCACCTGTAGGTTTTCTTAACACCATTTATTGAAGATGCTATCTTTCTCCATTGAGTATTCTTTGCTCCCTTGTCACGTATTATTACTTGACAGTATATGCATGGGTCTATTCATAGACACTCAATTCTTTTTTTTTTTTTCTTTGAAGGTTATTTATTTATTTTAAGACAGAGGAAGCACGAATTGGGGAGGGGAAGAGAGAGAGGGAGAGTGAGGGAGAATCCCAAAGAGCCCCCACAACACTGTCAGTACAGAGTCCAGTGCGTGTCTCAAACTTACAAAACCCGAGCCGATCGTGACCCAAGCCGAAACCAAGAGTCAGGCGCTTAACCGATTGAGCCACTCAGGCACCCCATGGGCTCTCAATTCTGTTCTGTTGATCTATGTGTCTGATTTTGTTTTGTTTTTGTTTTGCCAGTATGATACCGTTTTGATTACTATAGCTTTGTAACAGTTTGAAATAAGGAAGTGTGATGACACCATTTTTTTTTTTTTTCCTTTCTCAAGATTGCTTTGGCTTTCTGGGTGTTTGTGATTCTATGTGAATTTAGGATTGTTTTCTTTATTTCTGTGAAAAGTGTCATTGGAATTTTGGTAGGAATATCAGTGAATCTGCACATTGTTTTAAGTACTATGGACACTAACAATATTCTTCCCATCCATGAACATGGGCTATCTTTCCATTTCCTCATGTTTTCTTCAGCCTCTTTCACCAATATCTTATAGTTTCCAGTACACAGATATTTCACCTCTTTGGTTAAATTTATTGCTAAGTACTTTATTGTGTTTGATCCTATTATAAATGAGATTATTTTCTTTTTCAGACACATTGTTGTTAGTGTATAAAAATGTAATTGATTTTTTGTGTCAATTTCGTATCCTTCAACTTTACTGAATATAGTTTGAAGAGATTTTTGTTGGAGTCTTCAGGGTTTCCTATAGGTAAGATGATGTTATCTGAGAGACAAACTAACTTCTGATTTATAAACATTGTATTTATTTTTCTTGACTAATTGCTCTGGCTAGGATTTCAGTAGTAAGTTTAATGTAAGCATCTTTGTCTTGTTCCTGATCTTAGGGAAAAGCTTTCAGATTTTCACCATTGTATGATGTTAGATGTGGGTTTATCATATATGGCTTTTATTTCGATGAAGTTCATCCCCTCCAAATCTAATTTGTTGAGAGTTTTTATCGTGAAGCGATGTTGAATCTTGTCAAATGCTTCATCTGTGTCTGTTGAGATGAGCATATGGCTTTTATCCTTTATCCTGTTCATACAGTGTAACACCTTTGTCGATTTGTACATAGCGAACCATCGTTGTCTCCCAAGGATAATCCCCACTTGATCTTGGTGTATGGCTGAGAAGGGCTGGCCATTTCAAGGTACACAGCTGGGACTGAGGTCTATGGGCCTCTTAGCCAGTGCAGATATGGGTATAACTTCTCCCAGAGCCCTTGACGTATGGGGCTGGTGACAGGAGAGATGGCAGATGGCGTGATAGCTGAGCCTGCAGGGGCATGGACCTGTTTCTGGGTATATAGTTGAGACTGCAGTCAGTGAGTCAGCCACCTGGCTATGGGCCTCCATTCTCAAAATAGTGCTTGGACTGCATAGGGTTTCAGAATTTCCTACCTGGATCCCAAAGCTCCCAGAAAAGCACTGTTGTCTGTGGATAGATGCCAGGTTTTTATTGCTGAGCGGGGGGTGGGGGTGTGTGGATAAGAACAGGGGACCTCCTGTGCTACCATCTTGCTGATGTCATTCTCTCAGCCTGGTTTTTAAGAGTCAGCACTGGCAAGCCCTAGATAAGCATGCTAAGGGAAGTTTAGAGGCAACTTCAGATAGATGTGGTTACTTCCCAGAATTCAGGAGGTTCTGTGAGCAAAGACCACGCTTCATAACTTGTGTTTGTCATGAATATAACACAAGTGGCTCCTAACTGCCCCATTCTTTAGGGCTCACTAACTCCCATTATTGTCCAGTTGACAATAGAAGGGCTTGTTTCTTGTTTGACCACAGAGGCCCAATCTTTGCTAGATCAGGCTTCAGGAAGGAAATAGACCACAAACTGGCAAAACAGAAGAATCAACAGAGATATTGTCCAGAGAGCGGCACATCGAGGAACCCCTGGGCTAGTGATAATGGGAGAACCATTTCCATCCCAGGACCTGAAGGTGTGGGGGAGGGGGCAGTTACAGGGCTCCATGGAGGAGAGCTGTAGGGAGCCACGGCAGAAGTGAGAGCTTCAGAAGGAGGACGAAGCCATCTTGCAACAGTGGAGCAGAGAGGAAACCAGAGGAATAAATAACTCAACCATTCTTCCTCTTCAGCTGGGCTCTCTCGTACATGGACCAAAGCCAGCTACCAGCCCCTCTGTACTTACAGCACCTCCCCAGCAACTTTCTCAGCCAACATCTGATGGTTCCAGGGAATGTCCCAGGGAAGCTTTGTATTGGCCAGGATTGAGCTAGTAGGAGACCACATTCTGAGTGGCTAAGTCTGGTGTGCAAAGGGCTTCAGGCTAGAAAGAGAAGTTCTAATGCCAGAAGAATGAAGACAGGGAAGGGAACCGAGGAGGATTATATCCATTGACATCCACTGTACTTGTTCTCAGACAGACCAATGCTCTGCCCTCCACACATCACCAGCATTTTGCAGTTACATTCTCCGGAAGGGTTAAAGTCCTCCTCTGTTTCCTTAAAGTGGGATTAAATCAGGCTCCTTTCATGTTTATCAAAACTTCACGGAAAGCTTGGAGGGACCAAAGTTGAAAGAAGGCTGTGATCTGAAGCCAGGTCCACCATAGCCGCGGGTCCCTGCTAGATGTGCTTCTCTTTAACCCTCAACCTGATACCATGTTTCTGCATCCAGTGCACCAGTCCCAGGACCCACCTCTTGCCTGCCATCAACCGCAGCATTTTCGAATCAGCAGAAAGAATGCTGCCCGCTTCTCCCTAGCCCCCCACACAAAGTCCTAGACTCATTTCCCACATTACACTCCCAGCTCAAAGGTGAGTTCCATGCACAGCAGTGACACACTTCACATTATCACACAAGGTTATTTCACATCTCCTTAGTTAGAACCTCTCCATTCCCAAATAAGGGTTTGGCTTCTCCTTTGTAAAGTCAAAGGGCTCATTGAAATGATTTGGGTTTTTTTTTTTTTTTTTTTTTTTTTTTTTTTTTGGAAATAAAAGAGCAGTCTTCCCTTCCAAAGATGGTTCAGAAAATTGCTGAGAGATTTAAAATAGCAGCATGTCCCCACTCCCACCCATCAAGTATTAAAAAATATGAGGGTCTAGACTCAGAGTATCCAATTTACACAAGGATACATTGAAATCAAAATGCTTTATTGTAAAAATCTGCTTCCTGCTGGGAAAAGTTGACCTGCCATGTGTCAAGGGGGAAAATTCTAAAGAGACACCACATTTTCCCTATCCATAGGGAATCATAGCTGGACTTCAGGGAGCTACAGGTCAGGAGCTCTGTCAGTTTGGCAAAATGCATTCTTTTTTCCTCTACCCACATCTGGAGCTACCTTGTAATCAGTCCCTCCTGAGTCCCGTTTTCATGTTTTCTTTTCTTTTGTTTTTAAGGTTTCTAACAGATGAGTTCTCTGCCACCCCCAGCCAAGTCCTTGCAGATTCCATAAGCACAGAGGTAGGAGATCAAAACAGAGGAGATTTTGTTCTGAAGTTGGGCGTGCATCTCTGGAAGTAGGGGACATTTTGCCAACAGAGATTTAATTGCTACCTTTGCATTCTGAAGATAATGCTGCTCCATTATCTGTTATTGTTATAAAAATTTTATGATTTTAAAGAAAATCTTTCCTCTTCTTTTTTTTTTTTAATGTGCCTCTGGTCAGAGTTCCTTGTTGTCTCTTTTATTTGGGGAATGTTTACCACTTCTTCTGGAACTGCTGATTGTCAGTGAGGAAACCAATAGAGATCAATATGAGCGTGAAGTATTGATCTACAAGTGGGGGCAATCCGTGGTACAGACCTCCAGCTGCTACCATGTCAATGCAGTGCCCCCCCCCCGCCCCATCTCCCGATTCCTCCCCAAGATGCCAGGACCTCCAGCCTGCCTCCTGTCGAGGACGCACAGTGCCAGCGTCTGATCGTCCCCAGCTCTGGGTTCTGCCGAGCACACTGGGAGGCTGTGATGCTTTCAGCAAGGGCACGGGTCTGCCTCAAACCATTTCAGAAGTTCCTCCTGGGTCCCTGCTCTTTGTGCACAGCCATAGGTCCCAGTAGACAGCCAAAGAACTCTCTGGCGAGCACTCTTTGTTGGAGAGTTATTGACTTTCTATTCATGATACTGAGCCCAGGTCCAGTGAGCAGCTAAGTGTAAGGCAGAGACCGATTCTAAGGTGATCATTGTCCAGGGAAATCTCTCTCCTCCCATGATTTTCAATACAGGATGCTGTTTTTGGATCACAGTTGGAAGGGTCTGAGAAAGAAAATCTACAGATATGTAAGATTTTCCATGATTTCAGAAGGGCTCTAGCCTTCTTAAAGCCTCACCTTGGCTTCCATGTTCAGATCCCCTAGTCTCTCAGCTGCTCTGAGGACATATTCATCCATCCATCCATCCATCCATCCATCCATCCATCCATCCATCCATCCAATAAATGTTGTTTTGGGTGTCTATTAGGTAACAGGCTATAGTGATACCTAGCAGAATAAAATAGACATACTTCCTATCCTTTGAGGACTTATAATTTTGAGGGAGTTTCCAGACTATAGGCAAAATAAAGAAGCAAATAAAGACTTATGACGGGTGAAGGTGCTATAAGCAAACCCAAATCAACAGTAATAGAGTGAATTGGCATTGGATGTGTGTGGCCATCCAGTAGAAACCTGGTCCAGGAAGTACCTTGTGAAGATGTAGCATTTAAGCCATGCAGGCAAAGTGCTGGTGAGCACGTTCTAGACAGAGATAGAACATGTGCAAAGGCCCTGAGATAAGGGGGTAGTCAGTTTGGTCCAGCACAGAATGGAGGCGAGCATGGTGCAAGCCCAGGCACCACAGGGGGAGGGAAGAGATAAACAGGATCGGATCCCTCAGGTCTTGTGGCACAGGGAGGAGCTTAGACTTGTCTTATAAGTTTAGTAGGAAGTTAAGCAAGGATTGGATATGACAGCCCAATCTAGGTTTAAACTTCCTTTTCAGCTGCAGTGAAGAGAGTGTGCTGGAAGGAGCAGGAATGGGAGAAGGCCGTTTTTGAAGTGAGAGGTGATAACTTGAAGTCAGGTGGTCATGGTGGCGACGGGGAGAGGCAAACTAATTTGGGATGTAGAAGTGGTGTGTTGGTAAGTGGTAAGCCAACAGTCTTAAAAACAAACACGATGAGTGTTACAATTCCATGACATAAACAACTTCACCGCTGGCTGATTGCAAGCTGCCTGGGTGATGTCACTGAACGTGGAGTCAGGAAGCCGTGTGCACAGTCAAGCTGCAGTCTGGCACTGGTTAGCAGGAGGCACCTCAGGCAGGGGGGTGGATTGAAGAGGCCAGCAAGGAGGCTTTGGAGACCCCCACACGTTTTGGTTTGAGTAGCTAAGAGGATACCAGGAGGACTGGACACCTGAGGTGCATGCATGTAGAATGGACAGGCTTCTTTCCTGTGCCCTCTGGAAGCTGGCACTTACTCAATCTATGATGCTGGAAGGTGACAGAAGGAAGGGAGACAGACAGTCTTTGGGAAGAGGGTGTGCGTGACACCCACGGACTTTGAGATGTTCTGCCTGAACCCTCATCACCCTGGGATCTTTGGATTCTGAAGCCGCTCACTTCCCTGGCCTCCTATCCAGTAACAGACAGAGACCAAAACAGAAGACGGGGATCATGTGGAGGGTGGCCCCAGGGGGTGCTGGCCATGGCCCTGTTTCCTAGCTTGATGAGCTCTGGCCTCCCAGACCCCAGGCCTTGGAGCCACAGCTGGAACCTGCCTTTGCTGACACAGTGCTTCCATATGTTTGATTAGATATGCTAGGTGGACCCTGATTTAAATGACAGGATGTTCAGGGCACTACTTTGGTCACAGCATACCTGCAAAGAAGAAAAGTTGCAAGTAGGAAATAAGTCAAATACTGAGGCCAGGACCAAATCTCTGAGCAGCCTGGCAAGATTTACAGACCCTGCCTTGAGCCAAGGTCAGAGAATGCAGCTCACTTCCAAGGGCTTAGTGAGAAACAAGGGGCAGGAGGGCCTGAGAAAGGGGCTGTGGAGGGAGGAAGGTGATCAGGCTTCATGCTGCCCAGGGCCCAAGCGTGTGGTCGCCATCTCTGTAGGGACCCAGGGAGGGGCAGTGGGTGTGCTCGAATGTGGGCGAGCCGTGGGTGCAGGGTGGATGTGAGAAGGAACGTTGGATGCATGCGGCCACCTTGAGGGGTTGGGAGAAGCAGTCACGTCTTCAATCCAGGCAGGTCTTTCTATTAATCATTTATTGAGCACCTAGATACACCGGGTACCATTCTAGTATCAAGGCTACAAATGCAGCAGGGATTCATCAGGTTCCCAACTGTGAAGTAACACCCTTACTTTCTGGCCATCAAAGGAATGAACAAGCTGAGCCTTCATCCTTCCTGGTGAGAGGAAAATTCAGCCACACTTGTTCTTGGGGGTCAGCTTCTGTCAGGGTTTTGGAGAACTTCCCGTGTTGGAGGCTGTAGCCAGACGTGGAGGAAACTGCTCTGGCCACTGGTCACTAGACCAGAGTGCTTGCGTGCTAGCATGAAGGTCCATGCTGTTTTATGCCCGTCCTGGACCGCAAGAGTCTTTGGCCAAGAGGTCTGCGGTGTGAAGCAGGCGTACTGCACAGGTGTGCCCCTAAGATACAGCCAAGGCTGGGGCTGCTTCCAGAGCGCCCCTAGTCCCCTCCTCCCTCACTTTCTGCTCCCAGAAGACACTTATTTTCCTTTTTCCTGCAAATTCAACTCCATTTAAGCTTCTCCACCTCATCTTGTATTCTCCCTGCTCTCTGCCACTTCTAACACTTGCTGAGGTCTTCCCTGCCCCGGAGCCTTTGAACCTGCTATTTCTTTCTGTCATCAGTGCTGTTTTCCTTGATTTAGCTCTGCCCTCCTAATTCTGATCTCATCTCAATATGATTTTCCAAAGGGCTTCCGTGGTCACTTGATTTTCATAGCCTTCAGTCATTGTCACTTCCTATCAGGCATGCTGTTGGCTTGTCTTTATAAAGGACACTGCCATCTTACTGTTTTAAACTTACTTCTTTGTTACAAGTCAGTCCCAGCAGAATGTAAGCATTTGAGGATAGTCTCATCCTGTCCTGTTCACCACTGTGTCCTTCTCAGTGGCCAGCATTTAGTAGTTGCTCAATAAATACCTGTTGAGTGTGGGGTGGACAAGCGCAGAATGTCTGGCTTCTTGCACGCTAAGTAGAGCTCACTGAAGATTCCTACCTCCCTCCTCCAGAGTCCCTCTGATTGGGGTGGATTCACTAGAGAATAGGGCTGTTTTTATTTCTTTTCTGGATCTCATAGAATACATCTATTTCCAGCTTAATTAAAAAAAAAACAAGAGACAATAAAAACGCATTGTTACAGATTGGATAGGTAAAACAATTGGCTTGACAGTAATCTAGGAATTCAATTATAGCAAAACATGCCCATGTAATACCCAGACTTGGGAAAGAAGTCTTGAAGGGGTCCAATAAATCATTGTTTGTAAAAACAGAAGAAGCCTTTGTAATCGTCCGGTTACTGCTGATGAGGCCATAAAGAAGGCCTAAGCAGGCTGGGCACCATGCATCGAAAGCTTTAATGTGCAGGCGGTTCTTCGGAACGGGGAGGTGCCTGGGAAAGAGATGAACTATGTGGTTATTTGTCTCAAATGGAAAGCAATCACTCAGGGTGGTGGGAGCTGTTTACTGAAGATCCTTCATGGCCAACCGCACGGTCCCACACATGTTTGGGCAGGAGTCTAAAGGAGCAAGGGTGGGGGGGAGACAAAGATGGCCAAGAATCGCTCGCAGCCCCACTTGGGCAGAATTCCCTGGTAGACGGCTTCTGGCAGCTCGCCTGCCCCCAACCGGGCCTGCGAACACATCCTCCAGGATCCACTGCCCGGCGAGCGATGCAGGTCCCCAAACGCCCCTTCACGCCTCTTTGCGATGGCACCTCCTTCATGCACCAGCTCCTCAGAGAGCCCTCTTGCCTGTCCATGTAATGAACCTGCTGCCACCTCCCCTCCCCCTCCCCCAGTCCCTGGTTGATTTTCTTCAGAGCATTTATCACCATTAGAGAGTGTCTTACCTGAGGGTTTGTTCACACATTATCCGTCCCCGCAGTGTGACGTAAACTTCGAGAAGGCGGGGGCTAGCTCACATTGCCACAGCCCCACATCTGGTACCTGGCACGGCGCCAGGCCCGCTAATGTGTGCGTAGCCCGTGGAGCGGTTCTCTAGCTGACCCAGGGACAGGATGTCCTGCCACCCACCCACTCTTCAAGAAAGTGAGTGTGGAGAGGGCAGTGCAGGGGCGTTAGACACTGCCCAAGGTCTGCAGAAGGACCCGTGGCTTGGGATCATAATTCATTTTTAGTTTTTTAAAGTGCTTATTGTGGACTAAGCCATGTGAATTGACTCCTACTCTCACATACATGTGCACACACACCACACATATGCATAGAGGGGAGTATGCATGTGCACGTACACCTGTGCACGTAAGTATATGTACATGTAATGTTATCTGTATACACAGGCAATATGATATGTATACATATACTACATATTATTATTGTTTATGAGTGCACTAGTCGTTAGTACGAAGCAATACTCATTTCTCTGTAGATGGTAGAAATACATCTATGTATATGGTCCCTGTCTGTGTATCTGCTAGAGTTACCTTTCCTGGCATGTTCCCTGTTGTGGGGGGGAGGGGTCAGGTGACCACCCCAGGTGGCCCGGGAGTTGTGAGTGGAGTCGGCACGTGTCACTTCCACTGCTGGTGTGACATCCACGAGGCCCTCCCTCCCTCCACTGCCTTGAGCAGCAGAGGTGCCGGAACGGGGTCCCACTGGAGAGCAGAGCAGAGCTCCCACCCACCCGCAGACAGCGTGTTGCTTCCTCAGACACAAACCTTTGCTGTTTTAAGCCCCCATATTCAGGAAACCGTTTGTTAGTATGGCATGTAGTTAACAGCCTGGTCCGTCCTGACTTGCAGTTTTTTTGTTTTTTATTTATATAAAAATAAAGTACAAATTTCAAATTCTCATATCACAGCAATTAATGGAATTCTTCCAGGGTGCATGTGTGTGTGTGTGTGTGTGTGTGTGTGTGTGTGTGTGTGTGTGTGTGTACACACACCATACGAGGCAGGCAGACATGCCTGTGTGTCTATATGCCGGACTCTATCATCACACTCAGTGCTTCTACTTCCTGGTCTTCCAACCCTAACAAGTGGGCACATCTGAGCCCAAGGCAAGGTCCTCATGCACTGAAGGTCTCTGCACTGAGGAACAGCGCTGACTGGGCCCCAAAGTAGATCTTCTGACTCCCCAAAGAAGACCGAACCGCCCACCTAACCATTTCCATCATTTCTCAGTTTCTCCCAGTGATGGGGGTTTTCCATTGTTTTACCTCGGAGCATGGCATCGGAGGTATTTCAGGCGTCTTCATTTCTCCTCAGTAACAGAGCCCTCCTTCATCTTGCATCACACCCTTCTTTTCCTCTGATTCTGTGCATTGCATATATATCCTCAGGCTGTTTTGTTCTTCTAAAGATATGAAACAATTTCCCAGGCCCTGGTCACTTCTCCATGGATGCAGCCTGGCTTTTTCAAAGCACTGTATGAGGGCCACGTGCGTCAGCATTATGTGGGACGTTGGTTGCACACTCAGATTCCTGCCTTGTCCTGCGGACCTCCTGCAGAGTTGGGGCCCCAGTTCTGGGCATGTTGAGGGGTCCCCTCCAGGAGGAGGTCTGCTCCCACCCTGAATTGGACACCATCGAAATGATTGTTAAGCATGCATAGTCCTGGGCCCATCTTTCTTCTCTGTAAGGTAATCATTAGGCGACTGGGGGAAGCAGGGTGAGATGGGACTTGGTATTGAGGAAGAAGCTGAGGTGTGGGAGTGACAGTAAAGATCTGATTTGTCCTCCAGTGTCTTTGACACGGTTGGGTCAGCGGGCAGGTATGCCCTTCCCCTACAGTGGACACCGCTCCTGGGTGTTGGGGTGAGGGCACTCACAATTTCCTTTGGGGGACCACTCTGTGCCCACACTTGTCTGCGTGGTTTGGGTGGGGCTATTTCCACCCCAGCCACAGAGAGCACACTTGGCCCAGGCCTAGCCAGACAGCTTCTTCCACTTACTGGCCTGTTGAGTGGGCCCTGGGACTTGTGCTCAGCACCCAGGAAAGGCTTCTCTCTTCACCTGGACAGGAGCCAGTGCACTGTGTCACCACCAGGGGAAGTTCCCCAGAGTGTAGTCCATGGAGGTGAACATAAACCTGACAGCAGAGGTTGGCCCCCTGTAGCCAGCCTGGTGCTGAGTCGCCGGGTCATGGGAACCAATAATATTCTTGTCTTTAATAAACCCGCCTGTGTTTAGTTTCTGTCACTTACAACCAGAAGGGTCCTGGTAATGCTGGGGCGGCCCCCTCTCCATCCTGGTTCCACAAATGCCTGGGATGCTTGGCCAGGGGCTGTGAGCTGGCAGTGGTTTTGGCAGGAGGTGATGGGCATTCCTGCAGGGCCTGATTCCAGTGACAATCAGGCCAAGCGACTCTCAATGCCAAACTCATCACCGGGGACCGTCACACACAGGTGGTTGTTTTGTCTCAGTGGATGCTGGTACAGGCCCCCTCTGAGTCAATACCAAGAGCCTAGGATAGACCAATCTGTCTGCCCCATCTGTCGCTTCCCGAGGACACAGGGACTCCTGCTTGGAGGCCTTCATGATGTGCCCAGAGGGCCTGCCGCTCATTTCCTGCTGATCATGCAGACCCTGGCTCCAGCACACAACTTCCTGTCTCCTCCCCTGAGGTGGGGAGGGGGAAGGGAAAGTGCCTACCCAGGTTTTACTTTGTCTCCAGTTTTAAGGATAGGGCAAAGCAAGAATGCTTCAAGGCATTCTAGTTGCAAAAGATAAAACAGGAAAACTTCTCTTCCAAAAAAAGACTGAGTTGTGTGGTTCCAATAGGTTGGGGAGACACTGGTTTAAAAAGAAGTCAAATAGGGGCACCTGGGTGGCTCAGCTGGTTAAGGTTCCGACTTTGGCTCAGGTCATGATCTCACGGTTAGTTCAGGACCTGCGTCGGACTCTGTGCTGACAGCTCAGTGCCTGGAAACTGCTTTGGATTCCGTGTCTCCTCCTCTTTCTGCCCCTTCCCTGCTCATGTTCTGTCTCTCAATAACAAATAAGTGTTAAAAAATGTTTA